>NW_026522046.1:33490000-34740000 GCF_021234435.1 Artibeus jamaicensis | reverse complement strand
AATGAGCTGTTAGTGGAGTGCATAGTTAATGCTCACTCAATGATAGCTATTATCAGACTCTATTTGAAACATGAATCCTCCTTGATCGGACACTGTATGTGTGTCACACAGGAATCTGAGCTTAAATTTCATGGATGCTGTTCCCTTCGCATGATGTTGAAAGAGACCAAAATGATGGCACTATAAAGATTTTTCCAAGGACAGAAGAGAATCTCACGATGTCAAGTTTTTTTAAGGACATAGTGACTATTATTGGTAGTATAAATTTCATTTAGAATTATTCGTGTATTTTAAAACATCTCAAAAAAAGCTTGGGCTCCCGTTTTACAAATGAATGACTTAACAAATAATTAGCATCTCTTGTGAGCATATAGTGACTATGCTCATTATAGCAGTGGCCACAGAGCCAACAGACACAGCAGGCTACTCACAGAATGTACACATTCAGTTGGGAAAAAAAAATCCAAAAAGTACAGTTTATTTAGCTTCCACTCTCAAGTTATGGTGTGTGAAAAAAAAGAACATGAGAAAGAACTTTGGAATCTCAACCAATTAGTCAACTATAGTAATGAGGCAGAATTATAATATCAGGTAACAAGCAGGAAAAAATTGATATTCTGCAGTAAATTTGTGGAAAAATATACTAGTGTGCACTATAATGTGAATGAGATAGTTTTCTTTTTTTGAAAGAACAAGACATACTTCTAATTTTGAAACCTGTGACTTTACGTAAAAGAAATCCTGTTTTTCATTTTCCTTAGGCTATTTCAACTAACTTCTAATTTACCAGCCAAATTGGTTTCCCAAATCCTAATGTCTGCCTATGCTAATAGAATCTATAGAGTAATGTAATTACCTAATCCATTCATTACATGAGATAAAGATAGTACAGTTAAAATGTCAAATAGAATCAAGGCTATCTGAATGAGAAATATTTTTCAATTGTAATTTTTTCTTTCCCAAAAGAGACATGAAGGAATAATTTCCTGCATGCATGAAATATTTTATATTAAGCTTCTGAAAATAAAAGTCTTAGGAACCATTTTAAAGTACAAAGTACTCATATTTGTGACCTTAGACAAGTTTCTTAAATTTTCAGGGGATCAGTTTCCTCATCCCTAATGTGTGAATTATGAGAGAAATTATGTTAATAACCAATGATTTTGAGTCCAAAATATAATCAAACTTTTAAGAAGGAAATGAAGGTAGTGGGATTTGGCAATTTAATAAGATGGAAGCAATTATAATACTAGATTAATTGACATTGAATGCTAAAATTTAATTGAAAACTGCTTTATAGTAAAAAGGTAAAAACTACAACTCAGTAAATGTGTATTTTGCCCTCATATGCTTTGAGCAATTGTCTCTCTCAGAAACTATGCTTCTCTGGATAAGATGTGACTCAGAAGTAAGGCTAAATCAAGGGGAGTAAACCTCCCCTGAGTAAATTATAATTATTCTGTGATAGTTTCCAATAACAATATATTATCCAGGATGAAGAAAGGGAATGAGAAAGAAAAGTTAGTTAATATTTAATCTGAAACACACACACACACACACACACACAAATAGACGTGATTTTGGCAATCTTAGAAAGCCCCAAATAAAACAATCTTTCAAAAACCCATACAGTGTGGAAAATCTGACATAAGAACCTAAATTTTCATAGACAGATGAAAAATGCTCAACATCACTACCCATCAGAGAGATGCAAATTAAAACCACAGTGAGATACCACTTCACACACATCAGAATGGCCATCATAAACAAAGCAACAAACAAGTGTTGGAGAGGTTGTGAAGAAAAGGGAACCCTAGTGCACTGCTGGTGGGAATGCAGACTGGTGCAGCCACTGTGGGAAACAGTACGAAATTTCCTCAGAAAACTAAAGATAGAACTGCCTTTTGATCCAGTGTCCCACTGTTTGAATTATAGCCTAAGAATCCTGAAACACCAATTCAAAAGAACCTATGCACCCCAATGTTCATAACAGTGTTACTCACAATACCCAAGCACTGGAAACAGCCTGTGTGACCATCAGTAAATGAATGGACCAAGAAACTGTGGTTCATTTACAAAATGGAATACTACACAGCAGAAAGAAAGGAGGAGTCCCGGTCCTTCATCATAGCTTGGATGGAAAGTATTATGCTAAGTGAAATTGGTCAGTGAAAAACAAATACCATATGATCTCACCTATAAGTGGAACCTAATCAACAAAACAAACAAGTGAGCACAAGAGAACCAGAGACATGGAAATAAAGAACAAACGGATGGTAACCAGAGGGGAGGAGAGAGGGGATAATGAACAAAGAAGGGGAAAGGGCAAGGGAAGGGACAGGAACAGAGGACTCATGGGCTCAGACAATGGGTTGGGGTTGACTGTGGGAGTGAGGAGAGAAATGGTTGACTGTGGGGACAAGGGAGAAAAATGGGGGAAATGTAGGTAAACTGTAATTGAACAACAGTAAAAAAATAATAGTTATAGGAAAAAACCCTAAATTTTAAAGAATATATAGTATACTACATTCTTCCAGTGAGTGCTGTATCAGACCCTTGACACATACCATGAAAAAAACATCAAAGATCCCAGCCCTTATAAGATGTTCATTCAAAAAAAGGAGGTAGCTATTAAATTGTGGCCATGGTATACAAATTATACGACATGTGGAAAGTGAGTAAGTGCTTTGAGAAAGCTTAAAAATAGGAGAGAGTGAGAGAGAGAAAATGAACTGATGAAGAATAAGGATATCTGCTTGCAAACTAATTTCTGGACACATTCAGCCTCACTCAGTATAGGTATGAAAGAGAGAAGTAAACTGAGTCAGGGAATCATTTTTTCAAATTGAATATGTGAAACCAAGAGAGAGAAAAGAGACCTATGGATGTAAGCAAGGGATGAATATCATGACTGACTATAATATTAAATCTCATATGCAAGAGCAAAAAACCGTCTAAGTAGTGAAGAATAATTTCAAAAAGTGGTATGTAGGATTAATGAAATGTATGCTTAATGACTTAGGTAACTAAGAAGGCACACTTTTATTCTAAACCTGGATCCTCACATGAAATAAAATTATTGCAAATTTTGTTAATCTATAACAATATCCTTGTCATGAAACAGTAAAATTGCTGGCACATCTATGCAAATAAAACGATAAATTAATAATGAAATAATATATTATAGTAAATCATTGAGGATGTTTATTAGGAAAACTTAAATGATTAAAATGTCAAATTGGTCCCAGAAAATGATGTAAACATTTCAGTATTTTATTTGCAATTTCACGTTTAACATCTATCACTGAGAAAACACTGGATTTGTATTTGTTCCCCTTTCTTATACTGGCTGACATTTTGCAGATTTGGAAGCAAAGCTGATGATAAAGAAACATATTGGTGAGAGATAGAAGCTTTAGGATCTATACTCAAAGATCTACGCCTGCCAGTACCTTTCAGAAAAGAACACAAGCCCTCTCTTGCAGACAGACATGTTCGGTCACATCTTTCTGTAACTCGGCAAGTAAAGCAAGACACAAAGGAGAAACTCACTGAAATGTCAAATATTGGAATCTTCCTATGCAGGTTATTTAAAATATTATTTTTGTTAATTTAAGAAACATTATAGTAATCATATAATATTTAGAGACATACAAAAATTAAATAATAGAAAATTGACAGCTGGAGGGAATACAATTTTAAATATCTTTTGTTTGGTCTGTTATTCTGGAGGACAAATGAGAAACTCTCAAATACCATGAAATTCATTTTTGATAATTGCATTTTTGCCAATCTTCATAGCAAAAGAGAAAGCAAATTTTTCTTATAGTGAGTACGTCAGTGAATGTTTCTCTAAAAGATGAAATGATGTCTAACTTCATTTAATCAGGAAGCTCTCCTTGAATAGAAAACAACATGTCACTTTACAATTTTGCCATAATGAAAATCCTTCAATGTTATTTTCTCTTTGCAATGTACTAAATAGAGGTGAAACTATTTTATTTCCTAATTATAGTGAGTTTACATTTAAATGAATAAAGATTAATGTTGGACCATCTGATTGAAATGTAAATTAACCTTAGTGTCATATTTTGCAACGTAGTAAAATCTTCAGTTAGAATTGATATAAATAAATATTTTTATTCAGCCCAATAATTTCAAAAAACATTCTTTTTTAGCGCATTTCAGAAAATACTGAAATCATCAGTGACAAGGTTAACATTTCAGGGCATTCAATCTGTCTTTTCAATATGCATTGTCAGACAGCCCTAGATACCACCAAAATATGTTTCCCTAACAGTAAATCATCGTCATGATTGCCATTATTGATCTGTAGAGTCAGTAACCGAATCTATCTATGAGATTCAACACCATATATCTTGATATTATATAGCCCATCCTCCTGCCTAAACCCATTAAACTGTCTTCTGTCGGTTTACATCATTTTTATTTGAGGGACCTAGAGAAACTTTGCACTTTACTTGTTTTCTAAAACACTTCTAAGACCAAACTCTCTCATCAGGAAAATGCCATTGTTTTCTGTTACTGAGAATGGATGTCATGATAACTTCAAATGGGGGGCTAACCATTAGCACTGAATATAGCATGGCATACAGTGTGCATATTCATTTTCATGTATGTACATTATATGAATGTATGACATGATAATTAGGGGTATGTGGGTACATCTACTTAAATATTGTTATCTCCTTTCAAATAATAAAATAATAATAATAAAACAATAATATTTATAAATTATATAGTTAACCAAATTTGCCTAAAGTTAAATTGAAGATATTTTGGATTATAAAGTCAGGGTCTTTGTTTACCTTCATTTTCAAGGACTTTCAAGGATTGATGACTCTATTTTAATGTGTGCAAGGGTAGCTTGACAATCCATGCAAAGATGGTACCTATGTGCATTTCTGCTAATTGATGAGGAAAAGATCAATAGTTTTCTATAGAACCTCAGGAGACACAGTAATCCATAAATAAGAGATACAGAATAACTAAAAAACATTTTTTACCTTAAAAACTAATAATAAAAATTAAGTTTTCTGAAAATAAATATGTGGTGTACTTTACCTAGTATACACTGAAAACATTGAAAGTAAATATAGAATATCTATCTGTTTAATATCAAATAAAACACATAAAACACTGCACATATATGGTTCAAGGCTTAATGCATGAAGTTTGTTAAAATTTTTCAGAGAAAAGCAAATATGTATTGTGTACAAAGAATCTACATACTTATATGTTATAGATATACGTGTTCATAAGTAGGTATCACATATCCCCTTTGTATTATCATTAACTTATGTTCTTGCCTATATTGTATCTATTTAATAATTATACCTTACTTTTATACATAAAAAGTATAAAAATTACTGCTATAATACAATGCATCTGTCATTTGTATTTCATACATGATAAACTTTGAATTTTTAAATTATAGAAGTTGTTTGCAATTGACTATATACCTTCTAACCACTCTTAACTGGGAGGTAAAAAAAAGAAAACTACAGATAAATGAAAATAATAACTACCATTTTTGTTTCCCCTTTTTCCCACATTAATAACTTTGAGGAAAATTTGAGAGACAGTGAAAATAAACAATTTCCTCTAACATGGTAGAAATGACATTGTTCAATCAGAAAGAAAAGTCTTTCTTGCCCATGGTCACAAAGTTTCATTGTTGGTTCTCAAAAGCAAAGCCCCAAGAAACAAAAAGTAAAGTTTTAACAAATCTTTTTTTTTGTCATTTGCACTCACTTTTGGAAAATTTAACCCTTTATATCACTGTAAATTTCCCAGAATTTATGAGAGCACTAACAGAAGTCGTGTTCAAAGACATTTACACACATACAACACAAACACTGCCATCTTCTCTAACAAAGAAAATCGGTATAACAGTTGTTCCTCACCATATATTTATGAATACATTCAACAATCGTAAAATGGACATGCAATATACTAGATTCTAGAAACAGGAGAGAAAAAAAAGATATGTCTGTCTATTACCCCTGTCTTCAAAAAACTCACCCTTATAGTGAATTATGTAATTACAGCACGACTATGTCACAATGAGTTTCCTGTGGTGATGGAAATATAACCTGGGTAGTGTGAGGGCAAATCAACTGATTTTCCTCACAGGACTGGAGGTGTGCTAAAAAATCTTCCTGGGGAAAGTAACAGCAGAACCATAATGGGATAGTTGCATGTTGACCTTCAGCTCCCTCATGCTGTGAGCTCCTTGGTTACAGTCACATTGTCTTGTGTAAATAAATTGAACACATCACAAAAATATCACATAGCATATATTACAAAAAATACATCATGTGGCAAAACACATTGCATACACTGGCCTTTTCATGAATAATTGATAGTGAGTGTATTTAAGGAATATATCCATGCACATTTTATCATTTTCCACCCTAATTAGGCCTAAGTTATTTTTTCTAAGAACTGGATTCCACTTAATTATGTTTTGGAGACAAAAATCAAATATTAATAAATATATATGTCCCATTTTAAAGGATTTCTAAGGCATTGGCTATTGATATTATGCTATTAGTCCTAACCACAATGAATTTTATAGTCATAGTGCAATTTTATTCACAATAGGCTATCTGTCTATCTATTTATCTACCCATCTAGGCAGGTATAAATTTATAGATAAATAGAACTTTATAGAAAGTGATAAGACCAGTAATAAAATATGTATAAATAATACAATAAGGTGCTGAAATGTGAAAAGAATCTTAAATTATTTGCTTTATCCAGAGTATAGCAAATAAACTTTTCAAGACAGATACATGAGTTTTATACATGTAAAACATCTCTAAAGATGTAATTAAACAAGGTTGCTGATTGTCATGCTTAAATCATCTGTGAAAAATTTTCTAGCAAATATAAATGTGTTTTACTTCGACAGAATCACATTTTCTACTTATTTTTTTAAAACAAAAAGCATTGACTGAACATTCTGCTCCCTAGAGATTTAAAAGAGAATAAAAAAGGATCCAGAAAATACATTCTGTGTGATAGATGTCAGGAATGTTCTCAGATGAAGAGGTCTATTTTCTTTGTCTTAAACATAAACATTTTTATCTTAACATCCCTCCTCAAAATTTCTAAAATATTTTAAAGTATTTTTTAAAAAGAAACTATGTATCAGAGAATATGATGCAGTACAGGCAGAGGGTGAGATTGTGCTTTGTTGTGAGAGAGGGTAAGGAGGATTTAGTTTTGGAAAGTGGTATTCAGAAAACAGATGTGTACCAGGTTAAGAAATCTAAGGCAGATGGAAGCGACTGGAGGATTTGTGAACATATACGTGTTCTAGAAAATCTGAGGTCAGTGTGAGAAGTAGACTTAATGCAGGGGAGACATGAGGTAGCAATAAGGTTAATGAGAGGGATGCTAGCTTCTCTGATTCAGTCGTTCTAGTTTCCCACAGTAAAACAAGTGAAGGCTCATGCATCCTCATTCAGTTGTATGCCAAGGGTGGGATACTGCAAACAGTTTAATCTGAGGAAAGGTAATAAGCATGTGGAGACACTGTCTATGGAGAAATTTAAAGCAATAACACCAACTAAAGTTTATTTCTCCTTTTTATTGTTCATATGAGCTGACAATGCTAAATGATATTAGAAAATATATCCGCTTAGCCTAAGTTCTAAACAATCACAGCAGTTAGAGTGTAGTTTCAGCAATGTAGAGTAAGCTTCAAGTTATTGCAGTTGTATTACTTATTCTAATAAACATTAATACTTAGCATTTTCATGTGGAGGTTAATACAGAGAATTTCTAGTTATGCTGACACCCAATGCTCTGAGACTCAGCTGTAAATGTTTATCTTGAGAGTAAGTTTGTAGGAATTCATAAGTGTTTAACTTCCTATCAGTGCATTTGGTGTTTTCCAACAAAAATGTATTATACAGTATAATGCTTTTTATTCAAGAGCAGTATGCACTTTTTTCTGAGTTATCTTACCCAACCCCCCCACCCCTGCAATGTGGTGTTTTAAATGAGATTAATCAAAGACAAAATCTATTCAGAAACAGCCAGAAATGGCCTTGAAAAATGTGCAGTAAAACACTAAGCTTTGAAATCATTCTTTGATAATTTGTGCATGGAAAATGTGGGGTAAGCCATTAATTATGCAATCACAAATATAAGGAACTGGAGCTTTCCAAAGGAGAGTGGAATCAAAGAAAAGAAGAATGCCAAGGAGCTGACAAAAGATGCTGGTCTTATTCAGCCAAAGGCATCAATAGAGAAATATTTTATTCCCTTGATAATATTCCTCAAGAGCTGGATACTCCTTCTAAATTAATGAGTCGATAACATCAATGTTCGCTATCAGCCATTTTAAAAGAAATTTTTAGAAGAAAAATGACTTCAGAAGTTTTAATAAGTATAATTGAACTTTATGATGTGTTTTTGTTTAAGCCATTTTAATGAAAATTTTGGGAGAGCAGAAAAAAATTAATACTATAATTGATTTCCAAGCAGGATTCTAATAGTTTACAAAATTTATATTTAAAATTTTTCTTAACCTATGTATATAATACTTTATGTGGAAACCTACTTTTGAAAATTAAAGTATATTTCAAAATTAAAGTTAACAAGAGTGTTCTTTAACAATAAGGAGAGAAATAAATAGACTGACAATTCTGCATGTAACAGCTCTTAGACATGAAGAAGATCAAATTTAAAGATTTCATTCATACATTTGTACAAGTAAAGCTCAAAATATAATTAGAATGTTTTTATTAATGCAATAAATCAATATATGGGCACATCTGTTCCCTTCTCATATATTATATGTAATGCAATTAAGGTATAATTCATTATTTTGCTCTTTAATTTTTATGTTTTCTGTCATGATTTTATACATAAAGCTTAGCAAAATAAAATTCTCACTATGCATTTTTTCTGGCCATTGGGGCCACTTGTTTCATCTTATTATCATTCCTGAAAATACTTGTGTCATGTAGATAAGGTAGATGTTTAAAAAAATGACCCACTCTGGCTGTCAAATAAGCCGGGCATGCCACTGCCTTCATTAGATCTCTGGGGATATTTAAATAAATTATATCATGAAATTATTGCATAAGTTGTAAATGAGGAATTCTATGGAATCATTATATATTTTGTTAGTTATGATAATGATCTTGAGATTATATGAAAAATGACCATATTTTTTATAGACACACAATGAATTAAATGCTGCAATTTCTGAGATTTACTTAGAAATACTTTGTTTTTGAAAAAAAAGGAGAAAATGTTTGTTTGGGGGTTTATTATCCTATTCTCTTTACCTATTGACTGAATACAATTTTTCATCATAAAGTAGTCAAAGAGCTTATCTTGATATTTTGTCTCACATTGACATCTCATGGCATTATATTTTCTGAGAGAAGGTAACTTCCAGCATGACTGAGTGAGTGAAAATGACCACCTTTAACCACCTTAGCCCCTCCTTCATCCTCTGCTTTCCTCTGTTGTCTGTGTCTATGGGTTATGCACATATGTCTTTTGGCTAATCTTTTCACCTTCTCCCACAACACCAAACAGAAAGAATATATGCACCCCTATGTTTGTAGCAGTGTTATTTACAATAGCCAAGACCCAGAAACAGCCCAAATATCCATCAGTAGATGAGCAGCAAATATGCTGCAGTACATTTACACAATGGAACACTATGTAGCCATAAGAAAACCTTTTTGTCACAGCATGGACAAACCTGGAGGTTATTATGCTAAGTGAAGTAAGCCAGTAAGAAAAAGACAAATACCATATGACCTCACTTGTATGTAGAACCTAATGAGCAAAATAAACTGATAAACAAAACAGAAACAGAGGCATAGAAACATGTAACAGATTGACAGCTGTCACAGGGAAAGGAGATGGGGAGACTGAATGAGAAAAAGTTCCTAGATTTTTAATACAATTCTTGGTTAGAAGACTGGCAAGAAGCTTTTAAAACAGATTTGTATTTCCATAGGGCAGAAAATAATTTGCCATTACAAATTGCATAAAGTTGATGGTCTAAGAAAAGCTAAGTCAGGGCCTAGAGTCAGGAAGTAGTTAGTCTAAGGTTTAATTAAACTGAGAAAAATGGTAAGGTCGTCTTGGTCAGTAGTCTACATTTACCATGGGGAACTGAGAAATGGAACTCTCAATATAGTTGTTACCTCTAAATTTCTTTGTATACTTTAAAGAAACTCAGTTGATAAGATTGGCCCCATTTACCAAAAAAATATGTCTTTTTTCATTTGATACTTTTTTAAAATCAAGGTGCATTTCTCTTTTAAGATTTAGTCAGTTATCAAATGATCCTTCACCAAAGCCTTCAGCAAACCTCAAAGCTCTGTCATAACCAGAAGGGAATGAAAGTACAAGGGAAGAACACATACATGTGTTCAGTGTCAGAAGACCTGTATATGTGAGGAACTCTTTTAGCCAACTTCCTAGTTCATATTTCCAGGTTGGAGTTATATACTGAAACTACCTGGTGTCAAACAAATGAAAAAAGATAGTGGAAGCATTTGGTCATAATACAGAACAGACAGAGGAGAGTGAGTGCTAATAACTGGCTCTCGTGGGGACAGATATTAAAATATTGAAAGAGATAAGCTATGTCTGAGTTAACTAATACTGGGAGTATTGATAAATAAAGGGCAATAATACAATGCTATGAAGAGTCTCCTAAATGCTGACCAAATCATACTTATCTACCTGAATACAAAGCCAAACTATTCCCCCCATCCCCACCAACACAACTGTGTAGGAAGCTGAGAGCATATGATAAGATTTTGGCCTATAGAATGTGGGCAGAAATGATGTATCTTCCAGACCTATCTTCCAGGTTTGTTGTTTAAATTTTCTTTCTCTCGTTTACTCTTTGATGACCGGCTAGATCAGTATGATACTGTAGAGAATCCTGTCTTCCTGGGAAACATTTAAGGACATTGAAACCACTAGGTAGAAGAATAAAGAGCAAGATGGAGTCATACATGTTCTTCAACTTGGGAAGAGCAAGGCATACACTGATTGTGTTAAATCACAGGAATCATTGGTTACTTATTTTGATAGGATGTCGAGTTCTTAGTTCTTGAGCTAAGGTGAAAAAACAAGGCTGGAAATATGTGGGGAATGAAGCCACAAAAATGGAAATACATGATATCTCTAGAAAATAAAAAAAAACAGTTATCAAAAATAGAGCCTTTGGAAATACCTAAAATTATGAAACAAAGAAAGTAACTAGAAAGAAAGAAAGTAATTTGATTATGAAAGAAAAATATAATAACATATCATTAAAAATAAATTAGTAGAGATTTTGTAAATGAGGCTTTAAAGTGAATAATTGAAATCTAGGAAAACATGGTTAAATATTTACATGGGAGATTTGAAATTTCATTTTCAATGTATTCTTAAATTTGTTTTTTTAAATTTTATTTAGTTCTTTTTCAAGTACAGTTTTTTGTCTATTTCTCCCATCCCAGCCTCCCCCGCCCCTTGCTCCCCACCTCCCTCCCATTTCCACCCCCCTTAGTTCTCATCCCTGTGTCCGTCCTATTTGTTCCTCCAAATCCCTCCTCCCTTCTCCCCTTAACTTCCCTTCCCTCTCCCCTCTGGTCACTGTCCCCTTGTTCTCTATTTCAGTGTCTTTGTTATTTTTTTTCTGCTTGCTTGTTTGTTTTGTTGTTTAGCTTCCTGTTAAAGGTGAGATCATATTGTATTTGTTGATGACAAAGACATTTTATTGTGTTCTCATTTTAAGAAAGATGTGGATTACTTGGTAAAGAAAGGCAACATAATTAAAATTGTATTGTATAACTCTTTAAAACAGTTTTTAATGAGAATAAAATACAGTGAAAATTTTAGCAAAATATATTTCTGAAGAATTAAAAAAAAATTTTATGTCAAGCCTCAGGCCAGACTCTTAAGGGAGTCAATCCCAGTTAAATTAGACAGGGTTATTGCCCTCATGTTCCATGGAAATTAGTAGCCAATTTTTGCTATATTTTTATACATGAAAAAGGAAACTTTTGCTTGTATTATTATTAGATTAAAAATATTAGCAAAGATGCATTTTAACTTCCATATAGTAATGATGAATACATGAAAGGGAGATTCTATAATTTCTTGAAGTTGTGGACTTTGAGTCTGAAATAATTTACCTGGTTAGAAACTCTGGAGAATATTCTTGAATAATTTATAGGATGTTATTGTATTCCTGGAATGAAAAGTAAAATTTTAAGTGAAAGTTATTTTTCTTAAAAGAGGAGGTATGGATTTCATCAAATTTTCAAAGTGTCCATGATTCAAAAAGATCAAAAGCTACCATTATAGTCCAGCTTTATCCTTTTTAAAATGAGGCATTTGAAATCCAGACCAATGAAATGTCTTGTATGACACAAAGTCACATAGGTATTAACTGTAAAATTAAAATCAGAATCTATATTTTCTCATGTACAGTTCTTTATTCTTTTTTATATATTCTGTTCAGTGTCTGGAAAATGTTAGATACAGACCTACTGTATTTTAATCTGTGTTTGGGGGGAGCAGTGCCTGGGGGAAAACAAAGTGACTAGTGATCGATCCTTCCCTTTTTTGAAAAATAACACCTGAAAAAAAATTTTTTCCCAAAAAAGAATTGGCATAGAATTTCATTGTCCCTAGCCGAAAAAGACCAATCCCACTGAGATGTGAAGACTGGGGACTCAAAAAATTTTGAAAACATTTGAGGAAAGGGAAAATCGGCTTCCTGGTAAGTGGCCCATGTTCCAGAGGGACTTCTCTTTTGCTGGGATATGTTATGTTCTACATGCATATATGGACCAGAATCTCTGCAGAGTTTCTAAAGTTCAGGAACAATGCTTGATAAAATCTTGCCTTGTGTTAATTTATCTCAGTAAAAGCCCACTGGAACTCCAAAAAGAAAAAAGAAAGAAAGTTAGAAATAGTATGAAATTTCAACTCCGATGTCAGTTATCGTCACACTGAGAGGCGGAAGCTGTTGTTTCCGTTCTTTAAGCTCCTAAAGCTGTTGTTTTCTGTTGCTTCCTCTGTAAAGATGTTTGGAGAAGCCATTCGACTGTGCATAATCTTTTGTATGTTTGAGGATAGTTATTAAATCTGTCTAGGACTTTCAGGCAAGATATTCCCCATTCTTCTACTCTTTCTTTACATATGAAAATTTTCATCATTCTTGTATTTGCTCTCTTACAAAAACCCTTCAAGTCTTCTTCTCACATTTTTATGTTAGATAACCACAAATAGAAGATATGATAAAATCCTAGTAAAATATGCAATTCATAAATCAGCTTCTATTATTTATTCTCTACTTCTTTAGAAATTTCACTGATGCAATTACTTTGCTATCTCTAAAATCGAAAGAACATAAGCATTCATATAGCTCAATGTAATAGTTGAAAATGTTTTAACAGAATTTTTGCCATTTTTATGGAATTGATTAAGTGCAATGTAGTTAAAAAGACTAGGCTATGGAACATTTTAAATTGATACAAAATATTCTCTCCAACAAAAATTTAATGTTTAACATTAATAATGTTATCTTACTCTATGAATCCCATTTTATTCTTAAAATGGAATATAAATACAGAAACTAAATATTCTTTTTAAAAGCTAAATATATTAATGAATTAGATATCATGAATTTCAATTTTCTGAAAGTATACCTAAAATTATAATTTCTCATCAAAATTTAGCATGTCATTTGAAATATATATTAACATTATTACTCAAGGTATTCACTTACGTGAAAATACATAACATTGGTGTTGAGATTCATTTTATCATTTGTACACACCTTACATTGGCTTTTCCCCCAATGTTTACAATGTTAATGTTGAATGCCCCCAATAACATACTTCAGTGCGTTTCAGTCTTATTTACTGTTTAAATCCTGCTTCAAAGAGAATGATCAAAAGGTGAAAAAAAGATAAAATCAATCCTGCTCTAATTTAATGAGTTGATAGTTCAGAATCTCATTTTATTTTATTTTTTAGCTATTTTTTCATTCATTCCATTATTATTACTCTGGAGAGCTTAATTTTAAAAAAGTCACATTGGAATATGTATTTATAACAATACTATGAAGACTATTATCTGTATCTCTATCCAGGTATAAACGATATTCTCTGCAATCTATTTTAATATTTTTAAGGTATAAGCTGTGTGTGTACTTGTGTGTGTGTGTGGTCAGCCTTAATATATAGGAATAATAATATTGACTCTAAAAATGTCACTTTTACTTCCCACAATCATATCATTTCTTTGCTTAGAGATAATTTAGCTCTAGGAAACATTTTGTAAAAGTCTGTTTTTTCATGCTTCTGCTATTGCAAACCCACTTCCTCCCAAATCTGAGAAAAATAGGTGGAGAAGACATTGGAACAACACTGTATAGTCAGTGCCTTATTAAAATAACACATTCACATATCTGAGAATCTCATTCATTTGTAGCTTTGTTTATTTTATTTATGTATTTGATTATTTCCACAAGTTAAATTTAAAAATTATGTTTACTAGTATATTATGAAGAATCCCAATAAATAATTGAAACTACTACTGTTGGAAATAAATATATTTTGTAGTCTGAAATATGCATCGTGCAGCTTTTGGAGGAAATGAGAATGCTATCTTTTCTAGATAAAGAATAGTAGTCACAGAAGTTAGCGTCTGACTTACAGTATGATGTAGCACAAGGTAACATAATATGTCACGGTAACAACACTGGGTGCAGTGTGCCCCTGTGCTATAAACTTTGAATTGTTTTATTGATAACCTACCAATGCAGCATGAGGATCCAGTTATAATTTAACATGAATGATGTTTCTACAGGCATTTTCACAGTGGAAATTTTTATTAATAGTCAAATATAGGTTTATTCAAGGCAGATAAATATAAAACAACCATGATATGTTACTTCATAGTTTAGTGGGTAATTTATTAAAAATATTTTTCCAAATGCAAATAGCTTTCATATTTGTTATGCCTAAAAACATGTAAATACTTGCCAATAGTGAATTCAGTGAGTGCTGTGTTTTTTTTTAATTGTTGTGCAAGTACGGTTTTCTGCCTTTTACCCTCATCCCAGCCCACCCACTCAGCCCTCACCCCTTCTTCCCATTTACACCCCCCTAGTTTTTGTCCATGTGCCTTTCATACTTGTTCCTGTAAATCCTTCCCCCTTTCCCCTAAAATTCCCCCATCTCCCCTCTGGTCCCTGTCAGCCTGTTCTCTATTTCAGTATCTTTGGTTATATTTTGCATGTTTGATTGGTTTGTTGTTTAGCTTCCTGTTAAAGGTGAGATCATGTGGTATTTGTCTTTCAACGCCTGGCCTATTTCACTCAGCATAATGCTTTCCAGTTCCATCCATGCTGTTGCAAAGGGTAGGAGCTCCTTCTTTCTTTCTGCTGCATAGAATTCCATTGTGTAAATGTACCATCGTTTTTTGATCCATTTATTTACTGATGGGCACCTAGCTTGCTTCCAGCACTTGGCTATTGTAAATTGTGCTGCTATGAATATAAACTTGTAAAATAGGATGTACCTGTGCCTCTCTCTTAAAGCTTCTGCTTCCACCTTCAACCTTTCTTCTACTATGTCCTACCTAGCACTTCCTACCTTAACTACTCTTAAAATTGTTGTAGACTTCTAAAGATGCATGTTTTATAATTTTACTACTATTTTTCTTGAATTGAACACATTCACTGTAGGAGGCTCATTTCAATGGCATTACCCTAAAAGGTCCATCTGCCCCTTATTGATCACAGACTCTTTTGCAAACCCATTTGTCATAGTTCACTTTCGTTTCTCTCTAGCTTTTTTGATTGCAAGAAATTGAGGTCAGTGGTGACAGAGATGAGTGGTGCAAGAATACAGATGGTATAATTACAAAGAGGTAGTTCTCATGGGGATTTAAAGATAATAACTCACAGAGAGCCAGACCTTGTGGAGATTAACACTATAGCTAGTTCTGGATTCAAGGTCACTATGGAAAGCTTAACAACATAAATTTGTGTCTGTTTATTCTCTCTTGCTCTCTATGACTTATTTCCATTTTAAAGTTGTATTACTATCCTTCAATTTTTTAAGTTTCTTTCCCTCTCCTCTTAATACCCCCATAAATTTTATATGCACACAACTCAATATGCCCTTCTCTAGTCCCAATGCTTCCTGCATAATTGACAAATCGTATCTGTTTTTAGTTCAAATTTTGTAAAGATAATTTGAAAAACCCAGCTACTTTTGATATAAACCATGTTACAAGATCTACATAGTTCACAAGGCAGCATTTAAATTTCTTGTTCTTCCTCGTTTATTATGGATCCAGAAGTGCATGGTATAAATCAAGGCTGCCAATGTAACATGGGCTATGATTACAATGTCTCCATGGCAAGGAAGTAAGGGTGAAATGAGCACCAGTCCAAAATAGGTCATTCTCTAGCTATTATGCATGCTTTCACTTTTCTAATACTTACAGTAACCATTATAAATATATTTGCTAAATGTGACCTAATCATCATGTGCAATCACCACAATCACCCTCATCCTTACTTCAAAAAAAAATCTGATCAGAAATACAAAGTGTTACTAAACCCAGAGGCAAGAAAATGAAGCCTCTTTAAAGGGACTTGCCAGTCTTGAGTCCAGAACTTCCAAGCTGTGTTCATGAATGTCCTATTTAAGTTACAACCCCATATTAAGATCAGTTCTAATTTCTATGAAGCATAAGTAATAAGTAGTAACTAAAACTGCCATTGACAGCTTAAGTACAATACTGGGATAAGAGCAGGAAAACTGCAGTAGTAAATCTCACTTATCAAATGACGAAAGTGGATAAAGGATGGTACAAAATAACTAAGAGGACAGCTAGATCAGGAGCAAAACCATAGAAATGGAGATCACATGGAGGGGTAGCAAGAGGGGAGTGGGAGGAGGAGAAGGGGGGAGAAGGTACAGAGAATAAGTAGCATAGACGGTAGGTAGAAAATAGATGGGGGAGGGCAAGAATAGTATGGGAAATATAGAATCTAAAGAACTTGTGACCCATGGACATAAACCAAAGGGGGGAATGGTGGGGGAGAGGGTGTTCAGGGTAGAGGGGAATGAAGGGGGGGAATGGGACAACTGTAATAGCATAATCAATAAAATATATTTAAAATATTACCTCCTATATCTATCATTTATTTATTGTTGCATAAAAAATATCACACAACACTGTAGACCAAAAAAACTGTTACTTGTTTCATTCATGTATCTGTAGTTTGGGCAGGGCATGGGCAGAGTTCAGCAGAGAGCTTGTCAATTAAACTGGAGCTGAAGACACTTTCGAAACCATTAACTCACATAGGTGGCAATATAGTACTAGCTATTAGCTGATACCTCATAAGCTAAAACTATACTGTAAGCTAAAACTCAGAACACAACCTTTCCATGGAGTTTCTACCCTTTTTCAAGAACCTGCATCCCAGAAGACATGGTAGATGGGCCCGGCATCTTGATGTAATATGCAGAGACAGTCACAAAGAGCCATTCAGTTTCAAGGGGAGAGGACATGGACACTATAATAGGTCACATTGTAGAAAGAACATATGGAATGGAGATTTGTTGTAGCCATCATTGGAAAACAAAGTTCACTACAATGGTTTTGACTTCATATCCCAGCTCCAAAATATATTACTGAGATTTCTCACTCTCCTTATAAAACAACCAACCATTCGTTAGTGATAATAGATTTAATTAATTATTTAATCTCATAGTAAATAATGTTTTTTACATTTGTTTCTTCATTTATAGATAACAAGTTGATACTCATGCCTGGAACCAGCATAGTGAAAAAAGTCTCAGTTTACTCTTGGTATAAATAACACACAGAATAACTATCATCAGGTTTAGAATATTTTGGCAATTCAACTTCTTCCCAAAGTTAACCCCATGCACAAGAATTATAAGGTCTTCCTTTCACTGTTTTCTTAAACAATGACATAAACAAGGATTTCCTTGCTTAACAGATTCCCAGGCCAATTATACATACTTAACTATCATTGTTATCAAAAGATCAAATGTGACCCAGATACTGGCAGGAAATAAAACACTATTCCAAGTGCAGGGAAAAATGGCCCATTATAGCTTCTCTAGCTAAAGTCAATTTAATGACCTTTCAGAAACTCCTACACCACTCAAAGTCAAGTCTTTACACAGACCTTGTTTCAATTTCTGTGAAAGAAATATTTCTTGGTTACTATCTCTATTAGCACATTTTCATAGACCATTAATAGGTGCCTATAAATTGAATGTATTGGTGATGTATCAACTTCCTAAGTGAATCACTATAACTATGAAGTGGAAGGTGTAGGTCATGTTATATGAAGTTTGACCACTGAGATGGATGGAGCTGGAGGGATGTGGGCTGGGGATGAAGCAGGAATAAGCAGCTTCCATCCCAGAGGTAAATGGGAAAGCAGGTATTAAGATTAACATATTCAGAATGACATAATGAAGCTTGCATTTTCGATACCTCATTTCTTATTATATCACATCTCTTTTGCATTTAGTGTACATGTCTGTTTCATATTCTTTACATTATTACTGGCATACCCCACACATATAATATACATTAATACATGGTAGAATGAAGGAACCAATGAGTTATATTAATTATTATGGCCGCTATGACACAGATTATTGTAAAGAGAGTCCACATAAACTCTTATTTATAATAATATGAAGCAAAATTTCAAGCACTGAGTCAGGCATTGTGTACATAATGGAAAAGAAATAATCTGTGAGGCAACTTGCTTGTATAATTTATGAATTAATTATTTAAATCTATTCTATTAAGCATTTTAAAGAGATACTTATGCACCAATCTGCCTATTAAAGAAAAATATTTCAAGTATAATAGCTAATCAAGAGTGAGACAAAACCTTCCACTTAAATGCATGTTTGCAAATTGATAACATGGAACATCTTGTATAAAACAATAAAAGACTAAAATAGGAGCTAAACAAATTAGTAATAAGTTTTGAAAAGATTCTGTTCACATACATACTCTAAATTGTTTAAAGCATATAACATGGTCAACTTAGTTATGTATGAAGATGGGGACACAGAAATGCGAGACAGATAGAGTGATCAAGGCAAGATGATATGGATAAATTATGAGTATTTCTTTTGCGTAGCTAGGTTCCGAAAGTGGAAAGAAATTACATCATGTACAAAGTAACCACAACAAAAAAATTTCTGACAAAACGAAGTACAAAATACCACATACTACATATTTTTCTCTGTTCTTTTTTAAAATGCATTTCTCTGTGTAGAACAAAAAATGGCCATGGAATACAAATCATAGAAACAGGGGAATAATTTACATTATGCTTCATATAAAGATTGGAATACTGTCCAAAATTGGAATCTACACAGTTGAATAGTGGACATGAGATGGAAATCCTGACCGTTATAATTGTACAGGCAGCATGAAAGATGTACTTCTGGGAGAAGACACCCACAGCTTTATCTTGACAATTACATTTTAACAGATATTGTCCTTCTAATGTGAGTCCATTTTAACGAAACATCACTTCTGCTGATGCAAAACATTCATAAGTCTCAGAATCATCTAGTTCTAGTCACAGTAATCGTCCATCCTGAAGCCTAACAGGGATTTGTCATCTTCTGCTGTGGACCTTTTCTCATGGTGAAGTAATACCTTGAGTTTAAGGGACTATGGCACATGAACTCTTAGCTCTGCATGTGGTCATTCTACTGGTATAGTAAATCCTGGGAAGACTTGGACAAGTAAAAACACTTGCCACCCTAGAGGGAGTCTGAGACTGATCCTTTAAACCTACTGCAGCAAAACCACAATGTGTGATGTCTATTATATACTTAGCTGTAGATTTTCATATGTTTAGTGAAAATCTCATAACCAGCAATTCAACACAGAAATGTCTTAGTTGCTAACAAATATCTGTTTTCTAAACTTTATCTATTAATTTTCCATCTTAGTGTTTTCAGGTAGCATATGAGGCCTGTCCATCAAGTATCCAGCAATGCCCTGTGAAAAATAGAGGCATTTATTGAAGACAATACAAAAAGCATTGTACATAGGACAATGATGCCTTGGGTTCCTTCAAAGTAAGCACCTTGGGACCTCACACAGTTCTCCCAGTGTCTCTTCTATTGTTCAAAACACAATGCAAAATCCTTTGTTGGATTCACCACCAGCTGCCCTATCAAATTTTCCTAAATCTCATTGATAGTCTAAAATCTCTTCCCTTTCAAAGGTGATTTCAGTTTTTGGAAAAGACAGAAGTTGCAGAGCACCAAATCTGGGCAGTAGGAGAGCTGAGTCACCTGGGCGACTTGATGTTTCAGCAAAAGTCTCTGCACAAGATGTGAGGCTTGAGTGTGCACATTTGTCCTAATGAAACTGTTAACCACCAGTTGCCCATAGCTGTGGTGATTTTCATTGTATTGCATCCCTCAACCTATGAAGAACATTGAGGTAGTGCTTCTTGTTAATTCTTTGGCCTTGAGGGGCATACTCATTGTGGACAAGTTCTTAATCAAAACCACAGCTACCATGTTCTTGATCTTCTTGCACCTTCTTCAGGTGTAGAGAACCAGGCAACTTCCATTAAGGTAGTTGAAGATGTTACTGGGACAACTGGGACTTTGTTTCCAGATCATTGCAGTAGACCAATGATTCATCTGCAGCTATGATACTCTTGGGGAAATCTGGTTCATTGGTAACAGTTTGAATCAAGTCATTAGCAACTGCAGCCCAATGTTCTTTCTGCTCTGGTAGCAGAAGATGCAAAAAAAATTACCATGACATGTTTCATGCCAAGATCATGCAACAAAATCTCAGACATAGTTTTTGGAATCCCCAGAACACCTTCTAATTCTTACACTGTCAGTTGCTGATCTTTGTTGATTACATCTCACTCATATTCTACTTTCTCTGGTGTTTGGTTTGTTGCAGGCCCACTGGAACATGGATCACTTTCAGCATATTTTTGACCATCTTTGAAACATTTGTTCCAAAGATGGAACAATTGCTTATTTGAGCTGCACTCATTGTTTGAGTGCATTCATTTCCCAAAAGCCTTCTGAATGATCTGAATAGTTTCCATGGGGGAATGTTCATGCTTAAAGCAAAATTTGATGCAGATTCATTGCTCTACTCAATCACTCATTTTGAATGTGAAGTACACACAGTACACATGCTCACTCAATAGTGTCTACCACCTCCCACTGACTAGTACAGTGAAGTTGTCATTGTTAACACATGCACATTCCAGTCCACTGTCCTTGGCTGCCAGGTTACATTGATGTTGCACAAACCGTTCTTGTTATTTTATCAATGGCTGGACTTTTTCTTGACAAACCTCATTGTACTCACACTCCTATATTTGTGTGTGTGCTTACGTGTATATATTTAATTTTATCTTAGATATATTTCTTAACATACAGGTTTAGGCAAAAAAAAAGTTTATAGTTGTGAAACACAGATTTTATTCTTGTATTATTATTTATTCATTATTGTATTATTTTCCATGTGAGCAACCATAAACCTACTTTGCCACATCTTGTATGCATACCTTAGAGTTTCCAGTTCATCTGTAGCAAAGTTTCTGATTTATAGGAACTATGAGATATTAAATATGTGTTGTTTTAAAACACTAAATTTGCGGTAGCAATTTGTTATGAAGCATAAAAATTAATACACTCACATATTAGTGTGCCTGCGGCTTAAGTAGAACACTTCAGTACATTTCAAGCTTACAAAATCAGCAAATGTTTAAAAAATAGCTTTCATGTTTAATAATCATTTAACACTTAATGGAGAGATAGTTAACAAGGAAATTTGTTTATTTATATGTTTTATTCACTGGATCCGTTAAGATGAGCATCAAAATAGAAAAAGAAAAGAAGCAATTCTCTCCCCCTATTTATAATCCTTAAAAACCATGGTTCAAAAGCAGCATTGTGACTCAGAATCATTTGTAAAAGTCATTAAAAAGTTAGAAAACTAATTAAAACTGACTCACAATCCCTTAATATTTGGGCAACTAAATGAGAGTATCCATGTTATCCATCTTTAGACATACTGGGGAGCAAGCAAGTAAGAATTGCTGTCTTTCCTCAAACAGGAGTAGCCTGCTTAAAGACTGTAAAAGCAAATCTGATAGGTTTACTTGATTTACAGTCACTACTTTAATGGCTTCTAATTCCTGGAAAAAAAATGTGGTCTGACATTCAAGGATGTTCACAGCATGGCTTCATACCTTCCTAACATCTTGTCCTGCATTTGAGATATACCAAATATCTAACTCTCTAAACGGGAAATGAAACTTAATGCTATTTGTTCTATGATCTTCTTGTACTGACCCTTTTTTACTTTGTCCACTAGTCAGATTTTTCCTTCAAGTATCACATCCTAGGCTGCCATTATGGACAGTCATTTTAAGCTTCAGTTATGCTACTGAAATAATATTTTTAGCACCAAGAATGTTGTGCTGTGCATATTTATATTTTTTCATTTGACAATTTTTGAGGTCAGGGTCAGTGTCTCATTTATCTGTATATAACTAGTGCTTAGCAGATATTTCTTTCATTTATCTAGCTATTCATCCACCTGATGTATCTTTATACTGTTACAGAGTAAATGTCAATGTAGTCTTCATTCTCAACAGATAATTATTGAACCAATAGATGTAAAAATGTATTTAATTTAAAATGTGTTCACAAAAATAATGAGTACTTTAAATAAAGTTTTTATTCCATAATAACTTCTGTAAATGTGATGGTTAACTTTATCTGTTGATTTTGTTAGGCTATGGTGACCAGTTTCTACTAATAAATTGTCTAGATTCTGCTGTAAAGGTAGTTGAAGATGCTATTAACATTTATTTATTTTTGTAAAGATTGTATCTATTTATTTTTAGAGAAAAGGGAAAGGGAGAAAGAGAGGGAGAGAAACATCAGTGTGTGGTTGCCTCACATGTATTCTCCACTGGGGACCTGGCCTGCAACCCAGGCATGTGCCCTAACTGGGAATAAAACCAATGACCCTTTGCTTCACAGGCCTGTGCTCAATCCACTGAACTACACCACCAGCCAGGGCATTATAACATTTATACAAAAGTATTACCCTCCATGATGAGAATGGACCTCATTCAATTGGTTGAAAGTTTTAGACTGAATGTTATTGAAGAACAGATTCTTCCTCAACATTACAACATAAAAAACTGCCTGAATTTCTGGCCTGTTTGTTCACCCAACAATTTTGGACTTAAGGCCACAACATTAATTCTCACCTGCGTATCAAGCCTGCTAAAATTTCGGATTTATAAAATCTGTCACGGTGAAGAGTAAAAATGCAAAGCAAAGGTATATCTTTCTTACTTATTAAAAACTTTCCTTATGCATTCATGTTAATATGTAAATGGCACTGGTTTTGAAGATGAATAACATTGACCATGACCTAGGAAGTATGAGTGCCTCTAAAAGCTGGAAATATGGTCAAACATTATCTTCAGAGCCATTAGAATATAACAGTAGTTGCCAACACCATGAAATTAACCCAATGAGGCCCATGTCATACTTTTAATCTACAGAAATGCAGAATAATGAATGTGTGTTGTTTAAGTCACCAAATTTGTGATGTTTTATTAGAACATCATTAGAAACCCAATACTGAGGTTTTCAAAGTAATTGTGATATGGAGACATAACCATAAAGTTATAAAGACAAAAGAAAGAAATACATGGTTAACTTTGACATTGTCTTTCCAATGTTTTACAGCATTGAAAGCCCAAAGCAGGTAACTTATTTGTCCTATTGAGTCCACTTAAAACTTCCTATCCTCTTCACAGTCCAAATAAAGTGATTTAGTACATGAAAAGTTGTTTGCTCACATCACTGACATCTTACAGTTAGCAAGCAATAGTGGGCACCACTCAGATGGTACAGTTGGTGACCAGACACAGTTGAAACTTCTATGTTAATTTCATAAAGCAGACCATAGATTATTTAAGATGTGGGCTGTTAATTAAGCAAAGATAGACATACTGGACTTTGTAATACTATTTTCCTTTCTAGCCTACCTTGGCTGAAATTCTTGTCTTCAGTGTTTCTAAGGCACAGCTTTGTAATAGCATTGTCTCTAAAGAGCCAGAGGTGCAATATCCAAGGTGAACTAGTAGGCTAAGAAGGTTCAATGAGTTCACGCAGGTCAATAAATAACCTGTTGGACTTTAAAAGAATGATAGTGAGGAAAAATAATTTTTCAAAAGTGTATCAATTTTATGAAGAGATTTCTTGACTGTGAATGTTCAACAAATTACTAAACTATGACTGATTTGAGAAAGAAATACTATTTTAGCTTCTCTGATCGAAATAACCTATCAATTGAAACTTATACAGAATTAGAATGCTATAATTAGTAGACAAGGACATTAAACATGGTTATAATGATATTTTAGACACTCAAGTTGCTGGACAAAAGAAGGAACATTTTTAGAGAGACGTGGTAAGTAAAAAGAGACATATATCAAACGTCTTATGCTAAAAGCTAAAATGCTGAAGATGACAATACAGTGGATGGAATTATCATATTAGACATTGCAGAAGAAAAGAGTAGTGATTTGAAGACATAGCAAGAAAAACTTTCTAAAACAAAATACTGAGACAAAAATAGTAATAAAGGAAACAGAGATGTTTGGTAATTTCAACATATCAAATATGCATGCAATTACATTCATCAAAGGAAAGGAACAGTAGAAAAATTCCTCAATTTGATTTCACAATGCAAATAAAAGCTTCCCGGGGAAGTAATATATGTCAGTTCTGTTGACAACACTTGGCCAGAACTACTTATCCACAAGTAGACCAGTTAGAGTGTTATGTTTCAAAAAGTCCATTAACATTTGGTGAACAAGTTAATGACTACCACACATGGCATCATTTGTTATCATATACTAAGTCCAAATCAAATTTTTATAGTGTATTATTCAGGAAGTTAGAGTAACACTAACTGTTATAGCAAATAAATTCTACAATTTCTGTAGCTTAACATGTTCAGACCTATTCTTCTATCACGTTAAAATTTGTTGCAAGTGTGTTTTTTCACACTTAAGTTTCAGGGATTTAAGCTATTTTCTTTTGAGGTCTCAAATTATTCTTCATTCAGACTTAAAGAAAAAGAGAGAGTGGAAAAGGCATTTATCCTCCCTAATTCTCTTGACCTGGAAATAGCACACTGTATTTTCAATTACCTTCTACTAGACACAGCCCTGACTTATTGCAACAGGATTAGGGAATATAGTTTTCACATAATAATTTTGTAGGAAGTGCACATCTTTTTGTTAGACAGCTATCTTTTAGAAAATCAGAAACTAAAGGAATTATTTCTTTAAAGACACCAAATACAATAGTATTTTCCAACTAAAAGGAAAGATTGGATAACTACAATAAAAGAAGTTTAGAAATGGAGCTGAAATACTTTAATACGTGTCCTTGGTATTCTCTTTTCTATTTTTCTTTCATTGCCACCATTTTCTGCTCTGATTCCAGACCATCGGTTCTATTGGTGTAGAAACTGATCTTAGAAAGTCCAAGTGTTAAAATTTGAAGTCTGCACACCAGAGAAGAAGTTATTCATGCTTATTCTTACTTAAAATTACAAAAGTCTTGGGGAACAGCTATAATTTGTTTGTTAGATCAGGTAATTACTGTTGGATCTCTCAATTTGAACAAAAGAACCAAACACAGAAGAATATGAGAGCTCTCTTATAATGTATATCTTTTTAACTGTAGTACTTAAAAAAACAGTGATGTTTCCAGAAGGAAGAAAAGAGTTCATGTTTAGAGAAAACAATAACAAACAAGCATTTCTTTTTATGAATATTTTCTCTCCCTTTTAAATTATTTCTCCCACTAAGAATGTTTGAATCTCTACCAGCTGGCCCCCCACTGCCAATCATTCCTGGTTATGCAATTCCACAGTTGAAAGTTTTTTTCAAGCTCACTATTCCAATTTTCTCTGTCATTGCAGATGACCTAGCCACCTCTTAATAGAAAGAAGTAAAGCTACTGGGCATGAACATTCCTGTTATTTTAGCTGTTGCTATCTGTATGTCTAGCTCATTTATTATCTCATTTCCTTTAGTTTCAGAAGTTGAGGCATATCTCCTTACTTTTCAAGTTTAGCATTTCCACCTATACTCTTTAAAATCTCTCATTGCCTCTAGACTATTCAGTTATCATTTAACTTCTTTTCTTACATTTTCAAGTTCTTTTTCTCTCTACATTGCATTTGACACAGCCTTATAAATATTATAGATTGTTTCTCACTTAAGAATGACACTTTATTCTATGATAATGGTGGATACCCAACTGGGCTGCACGTTGGACTCACCTGGAGATTACTGTGGCTACCAAAAGCTTCTAAATCTATTGTAAAAAATATGGCCTGTGATTCAGAGTTCTTAAAGATTATTCCCAGATGATTCTGATATGCAAACTTTTGAGAGCACTGATATACACAGGTATGTTCAGAAACAGTCCAGCCATTGTTAAAATAATGGGAATAGTTTGTATGACATGTGTAACTTGGCAGCTAAGGAGAGTGGACAATGACAACTTCACTGTACTAATCAGTAAGGTTTGTAGATGCTGTTGAGTGAGCATGTGTGCTCTGTGGCCGTTGCATTCAAAATGACTGAGCAAGTAGAGCAACAAAACTGCATAAAATTCTGCATTAAGCTTGAACATTCCTCTGTGGAAATCATTCAGATGATTTAGAAGACCTCAGCTATGGTCAACTGGTGATTGGCAGCCTCATAACCACAATGCACCCACTGATGCATCAAGTCTCTTGCAGTGTTTTTGGTGAAACATCAAATCACCCAGGTGGCTCAGCCCCCCTACAGACCAGATTTGGCATCCCCCAATATCTGGCTTTCCCTAAAACTAACATACCTTTGAAAGGGACATGATTTCATACCATTGATGAGATTTAGGAAAATACAATGAGATGGCTGATGGCAACTGGGGGAACTGTGTGAGGTCCCGAGGTGCCTACCTTGAAGGGACTGAGGCATCACTGTCCTGTGTACAATGTTTGTTGTATCTTCTTTAATAAATGTCTTTATTTTCATATTATATGGCTGGAAAACTTCTGGACAGACCCTGTATATAATTTCTTCGCCAGACCCTGGTTCACCCCTAATCTAGTCTCTAATGATCAATACCTGTCAAATGGGATTAACAAAAAACATTTTGTTGATCTACCTTTTTCTCTGTCTTGTAAATTAATTCCCTCTGTGTATATATATACATTACCACCTCTTTGAGAAACTTATCTTTTCTCAGGATTATTTCACTGATCAATTAAATTTTGCTAAGATTGATCAGCCTTCTGGTCAGTAAACCTTATAAACTGTCATCAGGTTATTCATTATAAATCACAAAACAGATAATATTTCATACCCTCTCAGAAACCATTTAGACACTGATGATTGTGTTGAAGATAAGGTCCAAATGCTTCCGTTGGATTGCAGGACTATACTTAATCTGGTACCTGCCTTCCCCTTCAGTCACTTGTTATAGGGCTTTTCCCCCATCCCACATTTCCACCACCTGAATCCTATGTTCTATCTGATTTATGTCAGCCTTCTTGGATTTCAACATTAAGCTAAAGTATTAACTGTTCTATACAACTTTTCAACCCCTGTTGTATAATCCAAGGGAAATAGATTTTTTAATGGAATTGTATTAAAAACACTTATGTATTCAAGGATTATTGGCATAATACAATACTAACATGAATTTTTATGCTCTACTTTTACACCATGAATAAATACTTTGTCTTTTTGTATAAGAGCTCTAAGTGTTGTTTTATTATCTGTTTATAGGTTAGTTTCATTCTCTAGATTTTAAGACTCTTAAAACCCTGCATCACACATTATTTATTTATCGCTGTATTGCATTTGTGTCCATTGAAATGGTCAGGATGAAATGAATAGATAATAAGCCTGTCAAAATACTATTTTCATTTTAATAAGAGAAAATACAAGAGTGGAAAGTAATGACTTTCTGGTGG
This sequence comes from Artibeus jamaicensis, assembly GCF_021234435.1. Classification (NCBI taxonomy): domain Eukaryota; kingdom Metazoa; phylum Chordata; class Mammalia; order Chiroptera; family Phyllostomidae; genus Artibeus; species Artibeus jamaicensis. Next base: position 34,711,842 of record NW_026522046.1, on the reverse strand, counting down.
TGAAATTTCAGACCCGAAGAGACATGTTGCCAATAATATTCTCAAATGTGATGATCATTTACCCTTGTCTAAGTAGTAGCTACACTTCCTTCGATAAGGCCATTTTATAACCTTCATAAGTTTCTGTCACATGTCTGCTCCAGAACAGTGGTACCTGCAGTGTGTGATCCCTGGACCAACAACATTGTCATCAGGGAATTTGTTAGAAACACAATTTCTTAGAGCACCCTGGTCACACTTAATCAGACACTCTGCGAAAGAACGCAGCAACTCATTTTCCAAGGAGTGATTTGGGTATTTCTGATTTCTAAAATTTGGGAGCAATTGTAAAGACCTGGGAAAGAGTTATTATTTGTTGCCCGCCTAATTTCTCCTGTTTACATCATGAGTGCTTCCAAGGAAAGCAAGCTGTGAGCGGAAATTATCACCAACGTGCATCATCTGGCTGGCATGAGTAAATTGCTTAATCTTTTGAACCTAAGGTTTCTTCTCATTTATGCAATGAGGTAAAATTACTTATTATTACAGTGTATTACCTCTCTCAAGCAGCTATTAATATTAAATGTGTTAATCTATAGAAAATTTCTAACACAATTTATGAGAAAAAAGCACAAAACCTGCTCAAAAAGTTTAGATGTTTTGTTTCCTTTTTGATACTATTGCTGCTATTTTTATTGTAATTACTATAGTATTGTTATTAATATGACTACTGCCATTATCATTAGTGTTACAGTTATTTTTTAAAATACTATGAAGTGATGTGTTTATTCTCAGGGAATAAATGTAACAGGGTAGAAGTGGTAGATTAATGAACTCACACAACAGTTACAAAATGAAAGTATGATTAAACTATGAGTAAGTCTGACTACACCAGAGAATATAATTTTATAATAAATATCACTAAATTATCTCCATTTCAAGTAAAGATAAATACTTAATATAAGACATAGTAACTAAATAAACAAGAAGTTAGGTAATAGAGTAAAAACTGCAGATACTGTTAAGTGAAGTCAGGTTCATGTCTTTTCAAAAAAAGTAAGCCAACATATCAAATTGGAAACAAGGTTAAAAAATTATACAATCTTATGATTTAATGATGTTTTTCTTTTGCTATTTTATAGGTATGAATTTCAACCTAATGTGTGCAAAATAAATAATATATTTATCTTCCTTTTCCCAATGATTCAACTTGATTTCTATTTTGAGTGCCCATCACACTGAGGCTTATGACTTTCACCCAGTCACTTTGATGTTCACCACCAGTGTTGAGATGTTCCTGAATATCCTGACATTGTCTTCATCTCATCTGGTCTTCGGTCACAGATCCATCCATTCTGGTTTTCACTGAAATACTTTCCTTTCTTATCTGCAGGCTTCATTCAGATTAATTGTCCTTCTGGGGATGGAAGTTTCTGGAATGTTACCTTTGGCCCTTATCTGTTTAATGCTGAAAATACCAGTTCCCAGATATGCTGAACACAGAACAGCCTAAATGCTTTGGTGTGACAGAGAGTGAACTATGGAGAGACAAAAAAAGATACCACTATTTATCACACACACATACACACAAATTGAGCCACATTTAAACACATAACATGTTCTCTGTAGTCTTCCAAGGCTTAAATCATATGCCTTTCTCAAATTCACCTTTAGTCGGTAGTCACTTAAGCCCTTTAGCTTTCCTTCAAAAACAAATGAATAAGTAACTATTCAGCTGATAAGCTAATTCAATTCACTGGAACATGAACTAGACACAATTCTAATTTCTATAATGTGTTTGGCATCAATGAGGAAAGTTTATATGCACTACGACACACATTAAAACGTTTACCCTAGAGAAAGACAAGGAGAAACATATGTTATTCACAGTGTTGGTGATTAAATCTCAAGAAGCATAGAAAAAAATTAAAATTCCTGAAAAATGGAATGAAAGAGCTGTATTAATAGTCAATGCATTAGTGGTGAATTAAGCGGCAAAAGCAGATTTAATAGAAAAATGTGAGTTGAAATTGATAAACTTATTACAAATGGCAGATATAAGTTCAAATTGCCCATGCCCCAGCTATTAGGAAAAATTGGTTCATAACACACTCATCAAACACACATACACACACTGCACCTATGCACACATGCTTTAGTTCTTGACATATGTATGAATGTAATAAATGTTAGGCTATAGACAGGTTTGAGTATGTAGGCTTATTTATTGCACCTAATAATACACATGTTTACCTCAAATCATCTCAGTAATGCAGCTGATATTTTCATCATCTATGTACATAAAGTGGTATTTTATCAAGTTGAACAAGCCAACTTTCTGATCTGAAACTCAAATATTGAATTATAGTGTTAAACTAATTCATAAGATTGCAATTGAACCCCAAAGAAATAAAAAACACTTACAGAATACATGCTTAGTGAGTATCTATGTTTTTAAATGAATACATTTTAGAATAGTGGCATATGAGATATTCATTAATAGTGCCTTTGGGGTTGTTCACAATAGAATGTAGGGAAGAAAACAGGTTTGAACACAGGAAGAAGCTGAACTGAGATGGAGTTCTCATCATAGCCTCCAGCAATCTCATGAAATCTGTGTAGCTAGATTTGCCCTTACGGTACAGTCCCAGGATGAGTTGAAGTGGTCAGGGCTTTTTACTCCTGTATTGATCAGTTACTGGCTGTGGGTAACCCAAGGGGGCCATGACACCATAAGAAAGGCAGCTGCTTACAGCTGACACAGCCAAGCCCATAAGGGGCTGACAACTGTGTCCTGACAGTTCACTAACAACTAGGGGAACAAATCCTTCAGCGAGAGACATCTGATGAAGCCAACCTCTGCACTTTGACATCACAGAAAATATTCAAACATACAAAAGCGAAAGAGGAAGTGGCTTAAAACTAAGGATATGCTAATAACAACATGAAGTGAATTCTGGGAGTGTAAAAAGACACAGAACAAAACGCATTTAAGAGAAGAGGAGGGTAATATAACTGGAGAGGGAAATAATTTTATGATGCAAAAATGCAAGATGTGCTAGCATGGAAGATACATAGCTCAGTGTCAGAGTAGATAACAAACTGCCACAGTCAGTGATGCAGCTCCAGGGGAAGGAAATACAGTGTTGAATTCTAAGTAGGAACAGCAGAGCCCGTGATGAAGCAATGATTCTTCAATTGTAGTTTCAGTGTTTGGGCTGGTTCTTTACACTGTGATTAAAGAGCTTTGTCATAAATGTGGAGCAGTCTCAGAGGAGGAAAACATAATCTGTTAAACTGTTAATTAATAAGTTCAAAGAGGAAGAGTAAATAAGAGGTGGCCATAGCAAGAGGTGACTAAGAGTTATGTTCTGCAAAGAATGAGGCCCAGACCATCTTCGCCAACATAATAATTTGGAAGGAAATGAGAGTGAGCACTAATATGACAGACTCCCTGTGAGAGATGATCCCCCAGTGCCTTTTCTGAAATACACTACCAGCATGAGATGCTATAAAGACAAAAATAAAAATTGATTATTATTTCCTTTGAATGATTTAAACAAAATTCTATTGAAGAGGAATTAATGATGAAATATTTTTAGTCACTCTTACCCATCATAAGCATTTTAATACTACTGTTTTCATACTGATATGACAATCTGATTTTATATATGAGTCTGGCAGAAATAATGCCTGCTTGAGTGTGGTTGGTAGGGTAATAATATGGGTATAAATATTTATAATTATTTATAGTTTTAATTTGAATATTTTACCTAAAATGTCATATGGTGTGGTTGAGTATGATATTTTATGTTACAGAATTACATGCTTATCATTTTTAATACAATATTTTGTAATGAAAAGGATCATTATTTGTGCTGGGCCCTGTGTATATCCCAGGATATATAGCAGGTTTACAATTATGAGTATGCAAAGGGAAACAAAGTTTATTGTTGCATTGGTATTTATTAACTTATATATTTCCATAAAAACAAATGTAAACCTACCTTTGCCCACCCTTTTATTTACATACAGAAAAAAATGCTAGCGGTGTGGAGAAAAAGAACGGCTAATACTTAGACAAGCATGACACAGTGCAATGTATGCCATCTTCATAAGCAATCTTGAAAATGACGGAAATGGTGTCACTGTCCCCATACGTAGTTAGCTAGATGTAGATACAAGAAATGGAGGCAAAAGGAATTAGACATTGAGCTTAACAGACTGGGCAGCACGAGCCTGTGTGCTTCACCAGGAAGCTACAGCTTCACAACCCAGGGGACTATCGCATTGCTAAGCCAAGGAAACTAACACCCCTTCTTCCCCCTTCCACTGCTGGATTCTTGTAGGGCACAGGAGATGCTTAACCTTAGGGGTCTGTCAGTCTAACTAGGATTTGGTTGGACCTATTAAAAGCCCATAACGGCTTGGGAAGTTGATTGTTTCTTTAGAAAAAGCAGCTGGTCTATCCCAAACCCAAACTCACATAATCCAAGGAAAACAAAGGAACTGTCTTGCTTTTGACCTGCACGCGCTCCCCGCTGTCACACGTGCTCTCACACAAGGAAAATGTGACTGCGTGGGTGTAGCAGCCTTGTCGGCCCACAGCAGAAAGGGTGGGCTCCAAATGACTAAGCTTTTACATGAAGCGGAAACTCTGCACATTGGTCTTTATTGTGCCCTTGCTGAAAATGTGAAGATGTGATTGGACTTTTTCTGCAGTGGGATGGACAGAGATGGGACACTGGAAACTCAGGGGCAGGTTTCCATCTGAAAAAAATCCACTTTGTCACATTACAGTCTCATGCATGCATCCTTGGAATACTTCCTTCATAAACCTATGGAAGAGCCCCATTGCCACCTAAAACCTTACTAGTGATTCAGTGGGTTCTTCACTGCAACAGTGCTGATTACATTCAGTGCTGGGTCACACTGAGCTCTTGTACTGAGTCTATGGATAGATACTATCATCACTCTCAATTTTACAATGAGGATGCAGGTTTACCTAAACTATGTAACATGTCCACCCTCAAGCATTTCAAATACAAATGCAATCCCATGTTTGTGGGACACCAAAATGCATGTTCTTAATCACAAATAACATGACAGTATCACTTCCAAGAAAACAGGTAAGTCAGTTTTATATTTTTCTCTATATCCTCAATGGTATTTACTTAAATATTTGTTTAATATATTATAAATTAAAAAAACAAAAAATATGGCCAATAGGGAATTGCTGAAGAATTATGTAAAGATCATGATTCTTAGGGATTTAAAATTTTAAATGCATGGTCTAAATTGTGTTCCCCCACAATTTATATGTTGAAGCCTTCATTCCCAGTTTGATTGTATTTGAAGACAGGACCCTTAGGGAAGTAATTAAAATTCAATTAGATCATAAAGGTGGGGCCCTGATCTGGTGGAATCTATATTGTCTTTGGAGTAAATAAGAGGTGATTGTATTTAGTCGTAAGGAAGAAATCATATAGCTCTCTTTCTGTCTCCCCTGTCCCCCCTCTTACTCTCTCTCTACAATGTGAGGATACAGCATGTCAGGAAGAGAGCTCTCACCAGAAACCAAACCCTTAGGGAAATTTGATATTAGATTTCCCAGCCTCTAAACCCGAGAAAAAATTAATTTCTACTGTTTAAGTCTCAGAGTTGGCAGTATTTTGTTATGAAGCTTGAATAGACTAAGGTAATATATATTTTATTTAAAAGGATGTTATTAAAAATGATTTCATTTCTAATGTCAGTTTAATAGGATGTAAGTTCAAAGACAGCCCTCAGCATCATAAAGTATGAAAACAGAAAATAAGTGGTAACACACTACTTGTTAGCGGGTATGACTCCAAAGATCTCCTCCCATTTGATATTCACATGTCAGAGGAGCAGACAGGAAGATTTGTTGCTTTCATTGCTGTTCTCCCAATTTTTTGTTGTTTAAATTATAGAAAGTCACATTTTTCCTTTGTGTTTTGACTTTAAATACATTGTCTTCTGCTGATTTTAACCAGATCAGATGTTTTAATATTTCTGTGATATTTACAATAATTGCACCTTTGCAGGAAAAAGTACACAGAAGTAAGGCCATCGAATATCTTTTGGGGTGGGAACACTATGAAAATTGCCTCATAGAAATGTTCTCTGTGCCCTTTTTTAATCCCTGCTTTCTTATTATTTTTAGTATCACCTCATATTTTATTACCTTGCTTGAGAGAAACCAGCCTTAGCTTTAAGAGAACTAACCTGACATCTTATTTCCCTTTAATTCAGTACTCAAACAGAAACTTGATTAATACATAATTTAAAAATGATGAATTGGTCTGGGTTTACCGAAAAGGACCTTATTTAAAATTAAATCTCCTAAAACTGTGGAAAACACAAATTCACCATACAGTCATCTCCTTACTTAAACTTTTTAGTTACTTACAGTTGCAAGAGGTTTAAATGAGTAAATTAAATTAAAAAAATCACAATAAGTTTATCTGAAAAAGGGCTCTGAAAGGTCAGTAGTGATCAGAGATATAAATGTGATAATTAAATATAAAGAGAAAGATTTTACTTTTTCTAAAATATGTATTTGTTGGTAACAGTTTGCTTGTGTTTTTTTTAATGTAAACCAAGTTTATTTTGTTTTTAAGTAGTGTTCTTAAAGCACTACAGCTTGGTAAACAATGCAAATTAGCATAAGTCATCTCAAAAGCCAGTTTTGTTTTTTTTAATGAGTTGTTAAAAAGATGCAGCCTATTCTAACAGGATAAATATTTTTAACCATTTCACTTTGAGTTAATGAAGGCTCACAAAATGAGCAACACTCCTCATTGAGGAAAACAAAAAGCTGTTGTCAACAAGCGACAGCACACACACAAAAAAACAAAAAGAACTGTGTAAAAATAACTGTGTTCACATATATTATAAGCTATAACTTGATCTTCTGTGTACCTTATAAAATTATTTTCTAAGGAGAAAGGCTTAATATTATGATGTGACAACCCAATGTTTGTTTTATTGTTGTTCAAACACAATTATCTCCAACCCCCCCACCGATGCTCTCCCCTTCGCCACCCATCTCCACCTCCCACTCTCAAACTTATTCTTCTTTGGTTTGTTCATGGGTCCTTTATACATGTTCCTTCATGACCCTTCCCCTATGTTTACATTCATAATTTCCTGCAGAAATAGAGAGAAATAGTCTACTAATTATCAAATTATCATTAGGGATATTGCCTTTGCACTAATTATAAATACAATGTATAGTGAAGAGTATATGGCTACAACTTTTTAAAATGTAGTGCTATTATAATGTATCATTCTAGTTTAAATCTTAATTATTTAGTCATATTGAAAAGACTTGGTGTTTTCTACCTTTGAAAGAAAATTCATATCAATACAACATACAGAAAGAACATACACATAAAAAAATCCATAGAATAACACTTCGTTCCATAACAAAATTTTTAACACAACACAAAAAATAATTACAATTGTTCTCCAAGGGTGTAAAAACATTCAACATTTATTCTTAAATGTAAATGAATTATTATTTCAATTTACTTGTTCTAAAATGTGTAAATGTATTTAGTTCGTGAGTAGTGGAATGCAGGTAAATATCAAAACAATAAAAAATGCATTTATTGCTAAATAAAATACATATTATGTTCTCAAAAAGATTTCAAAATATTATTTTTGAAGGAGGGTTTATACAAAGACTCTATAGTCTATCACAAATATTTCAGAAGAATGGAAAGCCTGCAATATTTGTATACTTTAAGAAATATATCTTAATGTAAAATAATTTAAAATAGCATGCTATACTACAGATTCAGGAGCCAAGCAAGACCATTTTAATTTCTCTTTAGCTATGTAACCCATGCAAATTGAGAGCTACTGTGCAAATGTTATTGTCAAAGGGAAAATCTTTCATACCTTATTAAAACAAAACAAACAAAAATCAAACCAAATTGTTATTGAGAAACAAGTCAAATTTTTAGCAAATTTCATTTTTGAAGTATGATGCTAATTGAACCCCTGCAGTTGAATTTTGAACTCTTGTGTTGCATTACTTGAGCCTCTGAATCTTAATAAGCTTTTACAGGCACATTTTTTTTGCTGTTTGAGTAGCGCACTCCATCAATGTTAATGAATATTTTTACAACACACCATGTAAAGAACTGTTCTGTCCATTAAATTAGATGAAACTTTTAGCATTATCTTGAAAAAAGATGCATCAGCTGTTTCCAAGTGCTTTTAAATAAGAGATATATAACTGCTGGACTAAAGAATGAAGTTGGCAGAGCTCATAAAAATGTTCCTGATATTCTCATACAGAATGTTCTCAGACCAATGTCAATGGAGAGGGCAAATGATTGGATTAGAAAATGTTGAAAAGTCTGAAGAAAAATAAGAAGTAACTTTTGGTAAATATGTCTAGAACCAAAATATGTGGAAAGCAATATTGAGCACAACTGTTTAAAAATAAAGAAAATTTTAGCATAAATGCACTGACTTTGAGTCTAATGCAGGTAAAGGCAGATTTAAAACATGTTGTAATATGGGCCTGGCCAGGTAGCTGTGTTGAATGGAACATAGTCCAGCTAAGCCAAGGTTAAAGATTTATCTCCCATCAGGGCACATCAGGAATCAACTAATGATAGTGACCATAGGGGAGAGAGGAGGGAATCTCAGAAGAAAAGGGAAAGGGTTTACAGGAACAAGTATAAAGGACACATGAACAAAAACTAATGGAGGTGGAAATGGGAGGGAGGGGGAAGGGCTGGAGGAGTGGGCTGGAATGGGAGTAAAAGACAGAAAACTGTACTTGAACAACAATTAAAATAAAATCAAATTTTAAAAAGGAATCAACGAATGAATGCATAGGTAAGTGGAACAATGAATCAATGCCCCCCTCTCTCTTTTTCCTTCTTTCCCCTTCTCTCTTTCAAAAGAAAATCAATAAATTAAAAAAATAAAATGTGCTAATGCATGTTATCTGTAATGAAGTTTTGTGTTACCTTTTCTTCCTTGGGCAGAATTTTAAACATGACTAAATTTGAAACATTTTTTTTACCATAATGGCAGGATCTGGTAAATAAATTTATGTATGTAATAAAAAATATTAACAGTTTATGTTATAAAGAAAATGTTATTTCCTATATTTTCTACAGAAATTTGTAAAGAGAAGGAAATTTTTATTGTATGTTTTCACTGGTCACAATATTAATAAAAATATTGTATTTTGAAAAGTAAAAATAATTGAAATAACTCAACATTTGCCAGATTATACTAGTGGAAAATGTTGATAGAATAAATATTTTATAACACCATGTTTTAGAGGTCTGACTTCTAAATATTTAAATTTAATAGCAGTAGAGCTCAGAATGTAAAAAAGTGAACATCTGTAATAGGCAGCTTCTTTTCTTCAATAAATCTAATGGCAAGTGAGTTATATTTTTGTGAAAGCAACTAAAGTTTCTCTGTTTCAGAGACTTTGGAAAAATGCAGAAAAATGATGAAGAACAAGTGTCTTCCATGATATAAAATTATGGCAACATAAAATATACTGTGAAGTCATCTTCTCAACATCAATAAAAATATATCAAAATGTTTGTTTTATGTGTCTTGTACTGACAAATGCAATACTTCCATAAACTACTAAAATGTGAAAAACTTTCAATTAAGCATATCTTGTATTTTATGTACACCTTACTATTTAACTGGTGCTCAGATGCAAACTAGAAATATAACACATTCCAGCTCTGGATATATTAAAGCTGAGATTAGGTAAAAACCCTAGAAATTAACTTGTGTATATAGTTAGTCTCATTTTAGCTGTGACAACTAAATCTTCATTTCCTCAAAGTATTTCTAATTTAAAAAAATTAATTGCTTTTTAATTCATTTTGGCAGCTTGGTTTCACCAGATGTCAAGACGGCACATAACACCAGATGCTAACTTAAACCAATATACCACAAAGAACATTTTCATTATTTTATTAAACTGTTTTAGATTAAGGGACTATATACCTGCAGCAACTGAGATAAAAATACATGAAAAAATACAGGTGTGTAATCACTTATATGTTATAATAGTGTACTAAAACCCTTAAAAACTGAAAGTATTTTCATAACTCAAGGGCAGTAACATTTGACCTGTTCTGTAGTCTATTTAGGAGTGAAAATATTTGAAGTTATTCATGCTCTTTCTTTCCCACTTAGTGTGAATAGTCATGTGATTTTATGTGAACATGATGCTATGACTGCCAACTGAACCCACCAGGGGTGTTGTGCACACACTTTGTGCTCATGTTGCTCTCCAAAATTCTAAATTTGAAACAAATCTTGTTTCATCAGTTTTAAAAAGGAGATTATGGCCTTGACCATGTGGTTCAGTTAGCTGGAGCTTAATCCCATACACCAAAAGGTTGCGGGTTGGATTTCTGGTCAGGTCACATACCTAGGTTTCTGGTTCACTCCTTGGTTGGGGTGCATACCAGAGGTAAATGACTGATGTCTCTCTCTCTAAAAAAAAATCAATGATCATAGAGGTGAGGATTAAAATATATCTGTATATATACACTGTATATATACGTGTGTGTGTACAAACATATATGTATAGTATTTTCTCTTTCTTTTAATGCTTTGTCTTGGTTCGGTATCAGGGTGATGCTCTCATAAAATGAATTTCAAGGTTCTCCTTCTCCTTCTCCTTCTCCTTCTCCTTCTCCTTCTCCTTCTCCTTCTCCTTCTTCTTCTTCTTCTCCTTCTCCTTCTCTTCTTCTTCTTCTTCTTCTTCTTCTTCTTCTTCTTCTTCTTCTTCTTCTTCTTCTTCTTCTTCTTCTTCTCCTCCTCCTCTCCCTCCTCTTCCTCCTTTGGAGGAATTTAAAAAGGATTATTACTGATTATCTTTGGAATGTTTGGTGCAATTCACCTATGAAGCAATCTGGTCATGGACTTTCCTTCGGTGGGAGATTTTCATTACTGATTCAACCTCTGTATTGGTCTGTTCAAACTTTCCATTTATTATTGAATCAGGAAAAGTTGTATACACACAATTGGTATCATTTAGCTTGAAAAAGAAGAAAAGCCTGCCATTTGTAATAATGGGAATAAAACTGGCAGACAATATAATAAGTAAAATAATAAAATAAGCTAGATGAAAAAGCCAAATACTCTTATGTATATGCAAAATTTAAAGTACTCAAAATTCTAAAACAAGAGAAGAGAATAGTAGTTGCTTATGATTGAGGAGAAGGGAAAATGTTAGTCAAGGAGTGCCAAATTTCAGTTTTGCAAAATGAGTAAATTCTAGAGAACATTTGCCTGTAGTTAACAAATTATATTGCATGCTTAAAATTTTCTAAAAGGGTAGATCTTAAGTGTTATCAGCACACATCAAAAAGAATGTAAATACATAAGGTGATGATATATTTTCTTGATTGTGATTATTTCACAATTATTATCGTTGTAAACCTTAAAATATATATTTTTAAATTGTTAGTTATACCTCAAAAGAAAAAAAGATTAAGGACAATATTCTAGAGTAAGTAACTAAAAGGAGCCTGAAGTTTTCCTCACAGTCATCCATTCTGAGCTTTGTGGCAAAATCAGAGCTATGAACACGGTGACCTTGGACCTACATCTGATCCTCGTGTCCTCCCTGGAAGTCACATCTGTCTGGATGACACTGTGCTCACTATGTTAGTTTGCTGACACCCCCATTATTCCTGCCAGAAATCTGAGAAGTCACCAGAGCCCTCTCTTCTTTAGTAGTAGGGATGAGTTTTTGTACTATAACTTTCTTGGAAAGAAATATTTCTTTGTGTGCAGAGTCCCAACTCCCTACAAAATGCAGCACCCTGATTTGACCACTCTAATCTGAGCCAGGGTAACTACAGGAGTGAGCAGACTGGTTAACCTTTGTCCACTGTTATGCTCTTATGTTCACTTTTCAGTAAAACAGTCAGTGTAAGTCATGCCATTCATTTGCTTGAAACCTCACAGCCCTTTTTATTTCAATCTGGGTAAAGTACAAATCCCTTCTAATGATCTGAAGGCCCTTTCTGCCCTGGTTCACTCACTGCTTCCCAAATCTACTCTCCTGTAAGTCACTCTCTCACCTCTTAGCTCCAGCTCCAGTGTCCTCTGCATGGCCATTCTTGTCACTTAGCTTAAGGACTGTGCATTGAGGACTTCCACTGCTTGAGGTACTATTCCTCAAGTGATCCACTTAGTGGGCCTCCTCACGTCCTTCAATTTTTTGCTAAAATGTCACCTCTTAAGTGAAGATTATTGAGTACACTTTTCAAATTTCAACAGTACCTAAACTAACCTTTTGTACTCAAAATCTCACTTAACCTGTTCTGTGTTTCTCCATTGTACATATAATCATTTTACATACTATATAATTCAATTATTTAGTCATCACATGATTGTAGGGGATTTTGTATATATGTCAAGCTACTACAATAACTTTTACCATAATATAGGTATCCACTAAACATCTGTTGTTTACATAAATACATAAATAACATATGGTACTGGTATTTGCTTAATTCAGGTATAAATTTAGAGAGTGTTGGATTACTGGGAAAAATTAGCTGGTGAATTAGAAGATCTGGTTTCTGTTTCTTGTTTAGCCTGTTATTGACTATACTAACTTTGGATGAGTTACTTAATACGGGTTTTCTTGATATAATCTATGAAAACCACAACAAAAAAGAGAAAATTAAATGAGTTAATTTCTCACCTTTCATTCTTTTCATTTTTCATCCTCTTACTCTGTGTCTATAGCTTCCCATAAAAAGTCTAGGGAAGAGTGTCCAACAATGAGTTCACCAACATTTGCATTTGTGGCGCAGAGCAGGGGATAGAATAAATAGCTGTTGAATAAATGAATGTATAGATGAACATTTTAAGTGTATTATTGTAAATATTTAGATGATAAGCTTAGGAGTGTGGAAAGTAATTCAGAGACTAAATAGAGATTGGAGAGGCTCTGCCAATTCTCCCACGATACAAGCACAGAACAGGGGGCAGCAGCGATGTAAGTGCCATTGATGAGTCACATTCTACTAAGTGCAATGAGGAATGATCCTTGAGGGAGTGTGGAAAGGATACTTCTGGAACTGTGCCATGGCTGGGAAATTCTCCCATAGTCTTGTTAAACTTAAAAATGCATCTGTGGTTGGAAATGTATAATGTCCTTCAGCAAATGAAGGACGACCTAATCTTTCACAGTCTTGGTCTGGTGAGAGTAAGATATTAGTCCAGGAAGAAATGCTATGAACAATTACTCCATGTGCTGTACTTCTGAAACCGTCAGTCTCTGTCTTTAAAATAGATGATGATGAAGTCATACAATAATTTGTACTTTCACTATCAAGTTGAAAAATGAAAAATAATCGAGTTCCATGTGCCACCAACTCACGATACCCCCCAAAAGTTAGACAAAGGTTATTTTAGTCATAGTGATGTATAATTTTTAATAATTAATTGGACTTGTCAATGTGTGTTATAACCAGAACTATCTTGACTCAGCATTAGTGGCTAATATCAATGTTAATATTTGTGTTACAGATAAAGCAATCACTGCAGGTGAATTCATTTAACTATGTTCAATCCATTCACATAGGGGTAATATGTAACATTGAAAAACATCAGACAGTCCTTTGAAAACTTTTTCCATCTCAAACGAGTACTATATTACATCTGAGTATTGTCCAAAAGTGCAGGTTAAACCAGCAAGAAGCGTACTCCATAGCACACTGGACAGACAGACCAGATCCATATGGTACTATGAATTTACCAAATCAGGAAAAATTCACAGTACCCTGAGACAATAAAATTTTATCATAAAATTTTAAGGAAAGCCAAGTTCATTAATTTATGGTCCAAAGTGCTTATCATATCAAAGGAATAGAAAGTAGTAGGGGGTTAAAAACCATATAAGTGGAGGCCAAAGGCCTGGGTTTGAAGTTCAGAAAGGTCAGCAAAGGAATTTAAAAATAGACACGGGCAGCCTGAGGATCAAACACACATGAGGCAGGCGGACTTGAAGGGCGTCTGTTGCAAGCTGTTGTACACAGTAGCCTAAAGGGCTCATGGGAAGCTGTCTGCACACTCTCACTAAGAAATGTGAGGACAAACCAAATCTGAGTAAAAAAATCTATCTGTCTTAAAACAATAATAACATGAAGGGAAATGTATTTAAATTCATAAAACCTATTTCTAGGTTTAAGTATGTCTTGTATATTACGGTATTAAATGAGTAACCTAGGAATTTAATCTTATTTTCTAAGCTAAAAAAATTAACATCTTAATTTAAATGTTATGTTAACAGTCAACAATTTTTTTAAAAGCAAAAACAATGATTAAACTGACTGTGGTGTGTGCCGCAACACAATAAATGTACGTGGAAATGTGTTCTTTGAATTCTCGCCATCGAAATAAATGATTAGCTAATAATTTACACTGCTATTTCTACCTCTCATCACCCCAAACTCGCTTACAATCTATCTGCTAAAAATCTCTCCCACCCTGTTGTCCTTCTCAAGATTTCAAAAAGCAGATTCTTTCTTACCTTTTCAACACCTGAAGGCGTGCCGGGCCCCTCTTAAAAAGTCAAATACGTTTTGAGCTAAACTGAACTTTGACAATCCTTGGAATGTCCCACAGTATCAAAATCAAAGCAGCTGTTGAAAAGTATCTAGACACTCCCTTTATAATTAAAATAGGAAAATTTTAACATGTCCGCATGAGTGTTTTTCTACTATGTTTCTCAGTTTGGGTTCCCAAGAGTAATACTTGAAAGAATGACTTAAATGCAAGTAGATGTTGAGTGTAAATAGGTAGGAGCACAAAAAAATTAAGACAGAAATGGAGGGAAATTATTATAAAGCGTGAATGTTTGATGCTGTTATTCCTGTGAGCATCTGGAACTTAATCTCCTTGGGAACCCTGCAAACAGCTGTGTCTAGTAGACTTTAGAATTACCCTAAGTAGGAGAGGAGGCTGGGATATTTATCTACTGACTTCTATCCCCAGTGGACAAGCCTGCTTCTGATGGTCCTAAATGTCCCTAAACTTCTTTATGGCACCTTCAGAAAGGCTGAGTGATCCTGTTCAGTTTTAATAAAAAGCTACAGGCAGAAAGTCCGATAAATGTCACATTACACTTTTCAGGGGGCCAGTCAGCTTACAAGATACTTCCATCAAGGCTGTGAGAGATCAGAGCTACGCTGAGGTGAGGCAATGCAGGACTTGAAAAACATGGTACAGTATGTCAGGCTAACTTGATATTCTATTTTAAAATTTGATGAATTATGTTAATTAAAACATAATCTCGTTAAAGCAAATACTTAGTATGTTATAAAATCCCAATACACCATTTCTTTAAATTGTTAACTATCAGGTGTGCTATTTCCTTTTACACATGGCATGTTTCAGGATAAACACAGTACATTCAGTCACACACCATATGTGTATTGAAGGATAATGATAACCAGGCACCCTTCCAGAAAAAGAGAAATATTTAGTTACAATACAGACAAGGACCTACCCTTGTGGAAGTCTTATTTGTTGTGGAAGAGGGTCCCAGGTGTTATCTTACGCAAGACCTGAGGAAAGTTGGGTTCTGTTAATATAATCTAGTTTATATGCACAGATTGGCAAGGCCATGGGAAATACTGTTTTCCTAAATAAAAGTTAACATAGTTCATGTTAAATGGTCTGTATTTTATAAATAAAACACAGTGAGTGGGCAGGTCATCAAAATATGTTTGATAGGTTCCAGCTCTATTTATTTCTTTAAATTTTATTGTTGTTCAAGTACAGTTGTCTGCATTTACCCCTCAAAACTCCCCACCCCGGCCCCTGACTCCACCCGCCTTGGTTTTGTCCATGCATCTTTTATAATCATTCCTGAAAACCCTTACCCTCATTATCTCCTCCCACCTCCCCTCTGGTTGCTATCAGATTGTTCTTAATTTCACTGTCTCTGGTTATAGTCTGTTTGCTTGTTTGTTTTGTTGATTAGGTTTCACTTAAAGGTGAGGTCATATGGTATTTGTCTTTCACTGCCTGGCTTATTTCACTCAGCATAATGCTCTCCATTTCCAAATCTACAAACAAGTGTTGGAGAGGTTGTGGAGAAAAGGGAACCCTAGTGCACTGTTGGTGGGAATGCAGACTGGCAGCAACTATGGAAAACAGTATGAAATTTCCTCAGAAAACTAAAATTGAAAATGCCTTTTGACCCAGAAATTTCACTGCTGGGATTACATACTAAGAACCCTGAAACACCGATCCAAAGAACCTATGTCCCCCAATGTTCATAGCAGCACAATTTACAATAGCCAAATGCTGGGAGAAACCTAGGTGCCTATTGGTACATGAATGAATCAAAAAACTATGGTATAGTTACACAATGCAATACTATGCAGCAGATAACTCTATTTAAAAATTAAATATATCTTTAAAATAATTTTTAAATAGAGTTTTCTCATACAACCTCTATGCTAATAGTTTGAAAACAGTTGGTCGAGGGCTCCTTGAGTTCAGTTTAATAGCTTTTGTACCAGTGATAGCAGTAACAGCATCACCAGCTGACTGACACCTGTTCAACAAATAGCTAGGATAAAATAATTGATATATGAATAATTTTAGAAGAGGTTAGATGAAATGCAAGAAGACAAAACAAGTTTAAGTTAATAAAGAGGTTAAAGAAAGCATCGGTAAAGCATGACTCCTGAGACAAACATGTCACATACCAGACTTGGTATATGAGTGTGCTGTAGCCCAGACATAATTTCATGGGCAAGAAATTTGGTGCAGTGGGCACTCGGGTACAGAGAGGCTCTGTCACTCTAACTGTGGTGTCCATGGGTGAGTCAAGTGCTATGCCTCGGTTGCTTCATTAAGTAAATATTTTACCCTCCAACATTTTCAAAAGTTACACAATTAAAGTGTTATCCAGAATGTCTCTGATTCCATGAATAACTCTTGAAAAAAATAAAGACCTGGTCAAATTGTGGTTTATATTGTTGGATAGTTAGTGGCTTACTTGGACATAAGCTGCAAAGTAAGTTTTAGTTTGTAACATATCATATACATTTTAAAGTTAAGAATTATCATGTTAAACTTTTGTTATTATTGATTTTTACAATGAGTATGGATCAAGATGTGTGTAGAGGTGGTATTAGAAATCTTCACAACGTGCACATTGGAGCTGGCCAATCAATGTGTTTTTTATTAAAATATGTATATATATTCAGGATGAATAATCACATACTGGATCTAAAAATCAAAGAATTATGAAAGAAATAATAAAGCAAACTTCAAAATATTTCTAATATGTATTCTTTATTGTTGTGAAGGGAGAAAAACATCTATGTTCATACAACTTATGTGACAAATGAAAGATGTTTTGAAAAATGCAATCCACAGTTTAGTGTTTTATAAGACTGATAATTCCTTATCTTTGGAGAAATATTTTTAACATTTAACTGCAGTCTGGATCATTCTGTACAATGTTTGAACCACCAAAAGAGGGTGCCATTCTTCCAGGCACTGCCTTTTAACTCCTAGAACATTTGCCTGGGTTTATTTTGTAATATCAAAACTGCATCACAGCAAATCCTTTTATTCTTTCTTTTTACTGTTTTCCCCCCATAGGGGGGTCCAGGTGGAGATCAGAAACAGGAGAGTGGAGAAAGGACTTAATCAGTTTTGTCTGCATGCTGATTCTAACAGTACCCCCTCACAAATTAACAACTGTCAGTTTCAGTTCCAGCTTCCTTCCATCCTGAGACATCTCAGCTTTATCTTCAAGGGGGCCCTTGTTCAATAGTCTACGTCCCCAGGACCCCTGTTTCCTCTCCCTAACTTTGTATGAGGTCTGCCTGGAAAAGTCCAGCCATTGTTAATATAACGAGAATGATTTGCACAACATCGATGTAACCGGGCAGCCAAGGAGAGTGGACTGAAATGTGCCCTTGGGAACAGTGAGGACTTCAGTAGTCTGTGGGGACAGTAGACTCTGTTGAGGGAGCATGTGTACCGTGCCCCCATTGCATTCAAAATGACTGAGCAAGTGAAGGAAGGAATCTGCATCAAATTTTGGGTTAAGCTTGAGCATTCGTTCTTGGAAACTATTCAAGAGATTCAGAAGGCTGCAGCTATGGGCAATCGGTCACTGGCAGCTACATAAAGATAATGCACCCAATCATGCATCAAATCTCATGCAGTGTTTTGGCAAAACCTCAAATCACCCGGGTGACTCAGCACCCCTACAGCCCAGATTTGGCACCGACTTCTGGCTTTTCCCCAAAATAAAAGCACCTTTAAAAGGAAAGAGATTTCAGACCATCGGTGAGATTTAGGAAAGTAGCACTGGGCAGATGATGATAAGTGGGAGAACTGTGTGAGGTCCCATGGTACCTGCTTTAAAGGGGACTTAGGCACTTGTCCTATCTACAATGTCTCTTGTATCTTTTTCAATAAATGTCTCTATTTTTCATATCACATGGCTGTTATTTTTTTCTGGACAGCCCTTGCATGCTACCTGAGTGTTCCTCTTTTGCTTATTCAACCTTCCAGCAACTGTAGAATAAATTTCCCTACATGACATTACCTTTCTTGAAATACCTAATGTGGATTGTACTCTGTTTTTTTCTGACTTGGTATTTACTAACAAAACATTTTCAGTAATGTACTTTTCTACACTATTGCATTTATATTAGTGAGTTTCACAAACCTAAAGAATTTTCAGAAGCTGTAATTTAGAATAAAAAAGACATACTGGTTCTTGTTTTGATCCAAAATATTTCTTTACTTTTACATCTCTTAATGTGAAAAGGATAGGCTAGAATATCATAAAACAAGATAACAAAAACATCCAAATATTTTGGTTGTTCTGATTCATGGCATCTCTGTGACTATTGATTGGCAGGTTGTTTATGAAGAATTTCACTGATTGGCAGAGTACTTGTGAATAAGTATACACACACGGATGTACTTACATATATCTGAAATAATGTGATTTTTCTATTGGTTTGAAAATTGATTCTGTTATAACACTCGCAAGTATGTTGAAAATCATTTGTAAGGGTGTTTAATAAAAACAATTCACCCAGCTGAAAGCATTTTACAAGTTACTTTTAATAGTAATAGAATAAAAATATCAATTACTCAATTTTCAGAAGAATCTAGACTTCTAGCTTCAAAAACAACACAGAAAATGCTATTACAGTAACAGTTATTTTTCTTTAATGCACACTTAAACTTCTTTTAAGTAAGGCCAGATAATTTAGCATTCCAAGGGGAAATCTACAGATTAGATCATGTTTTTTCAACAACCACTACAGGATCTTATAGACAGAGACTGAGGAATGAATGGATCTAGATTATTCTCTTTATTTTCCAAAACTAAAGAAATGGGGAGTACTTATGCATATAGGTAAGGGAGAAGAAAGGACTAAAATCAGAGACCTCATGTATTGACATTTTAATATTACAGAATTATGAGTTACTCTAAATCTGACAAAAATTTTGTAAAAACTCAGCAAAATAAAATAATCATATTTTAATGTCACTGGACAATTTTTATCAACTACTGAATTCAAAGAATTATAAAAGAGTTAACATGGACATTATATAAGTGATTCTTACAGGAAATCTCCATTATAGTATACAGAAATAGTGTTGGAAGTATGACACAGATTTACAACAAAGCTACTGGAAATGAATGTTATGGAGACATATCCAAGTAATTGATGAAACTTAAAACACCTGATGAGCTATGTTCACTCTCTGTGACATCTTCATGCCATGTTTGCACCTTGTGATTGTTTGTATCCTTGAGATTTCTAACAAAACCTTAATTTGGTAAATTTTATGATTTTGGCAAACCTGATTTTACAGTCTGATGCTTACATTATTGCATCAACTTAGTATTTAAACAGATTTCTTCAGGGAACCAGAGCTAATGGGTGATTATTAACATATCTATGGAGATACATACATTCATAGGTATATATACACACACACATATATATTATATACACATTCACATACATAACACAGATATGTGAAGTGATTTCTGTAAGGAATTGATTGGCCCATGTGGTTAGGGAGGCTGATGTGTCCCCACATTGCAGTCAGCCAGCCCCAGACCCGGGAAGACTACAATGCTTTTGCAGCCAGAATGCCAGCAGGCTCAAAACCCTGAAAGAGCTAATGTTTCCATTTGAGTTTGAAGGCAGGGAAATAAGAAACAAACAAACAATGTGTCAGTTCAATACAGTCAGGCAAGATGAGTTTTCTCTTATTGGATCAACTTTGTTCTTCTCCGCAGGCTTTCGACTGATTGGCTAAGGTCCACTCACACTGGGAAGGACAATCTACTTTACTCAGGATACTGATTGAAATGTTTATCTCATCCAAAACCTCTCTCACTGACACATTTATAATAGTGTTTGACCAAATGTCTGGACATCCTGTGGCCGAGTTGAGTTGAGACATAAAATTAACTAACACCCTTATTATTCACCTTTCCTTTTTTTCAATATTGAAATGATACACTAATTTTCTATACCTGCTTTCTTATACCCTTCCAAAATGACTTAGAGAAGAACTCTCAACTAAGTTGGAACTGTAGCAGGAGACATGCTTAGACAAGCCCAGACAAATCAGAAGGACACGGTCCCTTTGCTGAGCCACTAAGATAAGGGAGGGTGAGCAACTAAGTAACTAAGAAGAACAAAAGAACATTGTATGACCCTATCAGCAGCCCTGCTTTTTTGCTTTTGTAAACCTGCTTCTGCCACGTAGGCTTAGTAAAATCACTTCTGCATGCCACACTATAAAAACAAGCCCCTGCCCGAGCTCAGGACCCAGAATTTGGAGATTGTCTCCTTGGGTCCGTATGCATAAATAAAGTTCCACTCCGTACACCCCAAAGTGGCTGAATTGTTTTCTGTAACAGAACGATGCAGATTTCTTTATTCAACTCTATCATGGAGGTTAAAGAAAGTAGAAAAAGCTTTAAAAACATATTCTTAATTATGTATTAAGAAAAATAAATGAGAAAAACTTAAAAACAAGAAGTTACCTGAGGTTAAATAGCAAGAAGTTAAATTGACATAATCATTAATTTTATGACCTTCATTAATGATGCTGTGGTGTACTACCACTATCTAAAACACAGGGAGTCTGAGACTGAAACAGTTAAGAGAGAAAACTCTAGGGTGTTATGGAGAAGCTGACTGACAGGACTCAATAGGCACAGAATGAAAAGACTGATAAGAATGAAAAGGGACTGATGAACTCTGGTAAATGGAACATTTGGAAGACTACATGGTCATGATGAAGAAAAATGCCACACACATGAAACATAAAAATCTGATAAAAAAGAAAGGATAGGATATGATAAATAGAATAAAATTTAAATATGATAAATAGAAGTTTAGAAATCTTAAGAATCACTGTATTAGCTAGGTCTTCTGTCACAAAATACTTCAAAGTAAGTGTTTTAAATAACACATCTTTTATTCTTAAATACTACACAAAATAACTACATTAATTCATTAAGTTCATCAGTCGCACTTAAATATTTACATAATAATAAAATATTATTTGACATTTTAATTATAAATAATATAATTTAACTAATTCTTAATCATTTGTGAATATACTGAAGCCTAAGCTTTCCTACTTGTTATGTATGAATTCGGTAGGCAAAGTTTTACACCTTTCATCTCCTACCATATCAATCATTTTCCAGCTCTTTTTTATGTACTCTATTTTTGTTCTACATCATAAGAAAAATCACCAGAAGATTAAAAAATCAATCACTATGTGATTGATTTTTAAATCTTATTTCACAGAAATGTGACCTGAGGAGTAGCCAAAACACAAGTTCATAAAACCAAGCAAATAGGTACACACACACACTCTCACACACACACACACTAAATTTTATGGGTGTTGCTCTCATGTTCCTAAATGAAATAGTGTAAGTCATATAAAAACACTGTACATAAATTAGCATTTCCTTTTTATCGAGACATTGGTTATTACCATTATGTAAGTTTCAGGTGTTCAATGTTATAATTCAATATTTATATACACTGTAATGTGCTCATTCCATTTATCATCGTATATTTGACCCCTTCACCTATTCACCTGCTCTTACTCCATAACATTCCCCATAGTTTGCACCATTTTCTTCTTCATGTTCCACCCTT
This sequence comes from Artibeus jamaicensis, assembly GCF_021234435.1. Taxonomy (NCBI): domain Eukaryota; kingdom Metazoa; phylum Chordata; class Mammalia; order Chiroptera; family Phyllostomidae; genus Artibeus; species Artibeus jamaicensis. The sequence goes on along the minus strand of NW_026522046.1, from coordinate 34,689,619 downwards.
CCTTCCCATAAACACAATTGTGTTCTCACCTATGACATTTTTATCCTGTTCAAATCCTGATTTTCTTCAGTCCCTGTATTCACATGGATGCGTGGACTCTGAAAATGTATTAGCCCATCACAATTTAAGCATAGTGTATATGGCATGCTTCTCACGAATAATGATCTAGACATGAATGAATTTTATCATCACTTTTTTATTCATTACCTATTAAACATTCATATGTTCAGTAGCTGAGAGAATGGGATCACTCAAATAAATATTTTAAAAGAGTTATTTATATGTCATAATATCATCGTTGTTCTTGAATATAAGTGATAATGAGCCAAATGTTAGCATCCACCACAAATGTAATTCTGCATTAGTCAGGGTTGCCCAAGGACAGCTGATGGTATAATTTAAAGGCCAGGGAGCCAGAAAACTGACTCATTTTGCCAGTAAAAATCTGAAGACCTGACAACCAGAAACACAGAAAGCAAAAGACAAAGTTTTAGCTCAACAGTCAGGCAGGAGCACATTTAACTTTTCTCTACTTTTTTTGTTCTATTCATGCCCTAAATGGATTAGAAGATGCCTCTCCTCACCCCACCACTGAGGGGAGTGTCCATCTGCTTTACTCAGTTCACGAATTCAGATGCTATGGTCTCCCAGAAACAGCCCACAGACACACCCAGAAATAAATTTCAATCAGATGCTGGTCATCTTATGACCCAGTCAAGTTGACACATAGAATTAATCATCACAGGTCCCATAAACATTCTTTATTAGCCCAAGATCATTGAGTGAAGATATTACCTTACTCAGAATTTTCAGCCCTAATCAGTATTAATTTTAATTTTCTAATAGCAAACCAATTGGACTCCTGGATGTTTTTCTCTCTTTTATTTCCTCTCATTTTCTAAGTTCTATAACAGGACTTAAATCACAGTTTATTCCAGAGCACACACAGTTCCAAATTTCATTTTTGATTTGTATGTCCACCTGCTAAAATTTCAGCAAATCATTAAATCAATGAGTTGATACAGGTCAGAGCAATTCAGTATATCATAGTTAGGGGTTTGTTTAATTAGAGAAGAGAATTTATCAAATTTTATTTTTGATTTGTATTTCTATCTGAAGAAAATATAGCAAAGCATTAAATCAAAGAGCTACTATAGGTAAAAGTGATTATACAGTAGACAAGTTTTTGTTTATTTAAAAATGATTTCATCCGCTTTTGAGTTTTCTACCTATTAAAAACATAGTTAAAGAATTTTTGAAAGGCTTATGATTTATTCTCATATCTAACTTGTAAACAACTCCAATACATCATGTGAAGTACACATTGCATTTTTTCCTCATTTAAGATTTAACAAAACTGGTATTATTTTTTATTCAGCTTTACCAGGCCATAATGCATTTGTTAAAAGGGGGATATTTTTCATCCTATGAAAATGAAATTTTATTAAAATTTATGAGGATGACTATGCTGCTTCTACTTTCCAGTATGATTTTATGAAAGAAATATTTTTATTTCCCTCTATGCTACTGGTACAAGCTTAGCCTGAACCGTGGTATGAATCTGTCTAATGGGACGTGGTGATGGGAACAATTAGGAGGATTCTGTCAAAGCACTAAGGACACTCCAGTGGCAGAACCCATCATTGAGGATAAGGAAGCTGACCTAACCAAGCCACTGAAGGCAATGGTCATTGCTTCCATCTTCTGATTCCTTGCTAAGCCTAACAGCTACTTTAACTAGAAGCAACAAGAACTATTTCCTGAAAAACTACTCTGAGATATTGGGGAAGAAGTAGTACAGGGTGGGATAAAAGTGGATTTACAGTTGTTTGTGTGGAAAATAATACAATAATCAATAAATAATGATATAAGAATAAACTCTGAGTTTCCTGTACTCACAACTGTATGACTACTTTTGCCCCATCCTGTATATTTTAAGCCCAAATAAATGGTTTATTCTGATCAAAAGCAGCTGAGATTTCTAATAGGATAGACGAAAAGGTACCCTTTGGACTTTGAGCACAGACCAGGGTATAAAGAGTGAGTATACAGGGTCAAGCAAAGTAACACCTGCTTCAGTGGAGTTAGCAGGGTAATAATATGGTGTAATAACTTATAGTTCTAGCTTGAACATTTCACCCAAACATGTCATATGGTGTGCTTGAGTGTGATATTGTTGTTACAGAATGATGTGCTTGTGATTCTGTAATAAAAAGGAGTGTTATTTGTGCCAGGTTATATCAACAGGAAACTAAGTTAAACAGTGTAAAGAGGGAAATCAAAGATCTTGAAGAGAAGCAGGTAAGTGTCATGATGAGGTTCCAAGAAGGAATAGAGGGATGCCATGTATAGCTGATGTGGAAGGTTTAACCTTTTTTAGGAGAGAAAAAGAAATAGATGAGCGCTGATGAAGTAATCCTTGTAGAATTGGCAGTAAAAATATGAGGTTGCAGCCACCACATATTTTCAATATTCTCTGCAAGAGATGATGTACATATGAGGAAGGAAGAGGGGTGAAGTTCGGAAAAACAAGTCAATAGATGGCAGTCAGTGTTCTAAAGAAGATACAAAGCCTTTCCCATCACACATGCTTCTCAGCGCAGTGGGGTTTCCATTTCCCCAATAATTGAAGTTTGTTTCTCAATTTTCCTGAATCTGAGCACCCTATTGGCTGCTTTCACCAAGGAAACAAATACAACCCAGGAGATGCTGCCATTCCAGATGGAGCCTTTAACTGGGCATTTAGCTCCTGATTTCTCCATATAAGTGCAGCGGTCTTGAGTCCATCATGCTATGAGAAGGCAACACAATGAGAAAGGACTACAGGGTATGAGATGCCATGGAGAGAAAAACAGGAAAAGAACCAAAGTACCAAATATCTGTCCAGCCCACTTAAAGATTCAGACTGCTCTATCTTCAGACATTTTCTGCAACCAAAAGGGATAATTACTCAGCTGAACAAAAGCAATCCACAAAACTATGAGACATATTAATGACAAATTATTGGTGTAAACCTCTAAGTTTGGGGGGTTTAGTTACACAAGAAAAGATAACTGGGAAATAATGTTGAACCTATTGTTTTGAAGAGTGCTTGGGTGAGCTAACAATTTAGTAGGATATATGAAGCAATGTCAAATGCCTAAATGAAGGGTTTAACTTAATTCACTTTGGTGAATTCTATGTGCAGTTGAGTGAACTCATCCAGCAGTAGTCATGAGATAAGTGTAGAAGACTAAACACAAAACAAAAGCCTGCACTTGATCTAAGGTTGATGATTAGCCAGCCCAGGTACAAAAAAATTTAAATCAGTCAAGAGAATAAGAGAACATAATAAAATTATTTATATTAGTGTTTCAACTATAAAGTAATGTTTCATTGCATCTGATTATTTTTAAGGTTTCTATGTGAGCTCTTCTGGGATGTGAGTCTCCATAATCATCAGATCATCACCACCCAAAACAGGTTCTTTCATTGAAACCAGTCACAGGTGCTCTCCATGAAATTAGTGTGTGGAAGTCACTACATTTTTCCTTTGGGCTGCTATATGTAATTTCTAATATTTTTCAAGTGATTGTCTTTAACTATAGATCATTATTTTTGAGAGAATATATGCTTTACAGTGGTCTAATTTGGCACTGAAATTCTTTCTTGGTTTCTCCTCAAGTACATGCTTATCATTTAAATCCAGAAAATTATACTCTATCTTCAAAAGGACAGGCCCTACTATGCAACATTTCCCCCTAAATAAAGTTTATTTAATGTTACTTAATTAATTTTAAAAAGAACATGACTGGTTATGTGTTACTTAAGTTTATACCTAAAGATTTTATCTGAGATTAGAGAAACTCTCTAGAACAAAATAAACTTCAAGGTCTACTCTTCCGTGTTTTATTTTCTTTTCCTTCATTTTCTTTTTTCCCAAAGCAGACCTGAGTCCATGCAATTGTTGACAGTCTTAAGTAAGAAAGTTTACAATGATATATCACATAAATGTCACACCTGCATTTTACCACAGTCCAGAACTGTGTGAATTCTGTGTCACCATTACAACGCCAAGAAAAAGGAACGCTTAAATTTGAATAACTGACTTCCTCAGTTTTCTGTTTTCCTGGCTGCCAAAGAGGAGCTGCGAGTCCTTTTCTGAGCCAGTGAAAACCAACATAGAATGAGACCTGTTTATTCCAGTTGTGCCAAAGGGGAAGAATGTGAGAAACCGGTATAAATGAAGTTGAAGTGTTTGTTTTAATTTACTTTATCTTATCTTAGCAAAAGGATTTTCCTAAGAAAATACAAGAATCACTTAATTATAATCATTTTCAATGAACTTTTTAAAACAAATTAAAATTTTAATTGGCCATAAACATAGCTCCTATGTTCTCCAGCATTGTACGGATGTAAATACTTGATAGAAAAAAATTAAAACAACCATTCAAAGAGTTGATAGAACAAACGGTTCTCATTGGACCACAGATGTGACCTCACTTTTCCTATTCACTCACGCAATGCATGCATAATTCTCTTGTTTATCCATTCTATTAGTTAGTGCAGTCTTGTACAACAAAGAATAAAATATAAGGGCAATTTGTCTTCTGAGGTAGCTTAGCCATTGGAATTTATCCCCCTCCATTTTATAACTATCTCCACAAATATTCAAATACGCTTTTATTTACATAATTAGCGATTAGACAAGTTCACATTTATATTCCCTTTCACTTACAAATGCCCTATTCAGTCATTTGTTATTGTGTAATATTCTCCCATGAGACAAAAACCTTCTACTTCATTACTACATAATTTCAATATGACTCTCTGTCCTATAAAGATGTCATGTGTTTATTTCATTTGTATGTGAAAAGAAATGTCCATCAGTCACTTTTGGTACTCACCCCAACCAGGGACTGTACCTCCAACTCAGCCATATATCCTGACCAGGAATCAACCAGAGACCTTTCAATTTGTGGGGCAAGACCTGAGCTAAATCAGACAGGGCCAAAAATGAATTCTAAAAAATACAATTAACTTATAAGTATAAATATATTAGATAGGTATATTTTTTGTGATGGTGAACATTTGCCATCTTTGTTTGATGGAAGATTTTCTGGTAGGTTCCTGCGTCTTTTTGACATTAAGATACTGCACACTCATTCTGTGTATGATCTTTTTCATAGCTACAATAAGATATTTCTTCTTCATATCCTGGCTTATTTTTGTTAAAGTCTTATCTGAGAATTACCTAAAAATGCTATAGTTAGCCCATTATTTCTGGGTCATTTTAATAGAAAATGCTAGAAAATTATTGTTTGCTGATTATCAAAATAAAGTACATAATGAGATCTTGATAATATTTCTAATTTAAAATATAGAATATAGAATTTTTACTTAACCTGTTTTATTGATGCATGTAAAGAAATGTATTTCTCTAAGGCAGAGGAATGATAAAATTAAAATATTATGTCATTACTCAGTTTTCATACCTTACAACACATAAAGGTATCTCAGAATAAAAACATCAACATCACTTTAAGGAGTATTTTTAAATTAATACTTTATAATACTTATTTTTTTCTAATATAGATTTATAGTCAAATTACTATTTTAAATTCATTTGACATAATTTCCACCTTAGTGGATATGACCAACTATATGTATATTTGTATACATTTGTAAGGTTTTACCTTGATTGTATCATTTTGTATTTTTTAGTTTTATTTTGTTTAATGATTATATAAAATATTTGTGGGGATCAATGTAAAATTCATGAAACAAGGACTATTTGAAGAAGACTAGTTTTTATAGAAGTCACCATTCCTTTATTTCTCCCATTGTAGGTATAACCTTTACTTTTTATTTCAGTGGTTACACTTTTTGTATTTTTGTATATTATAAGCAGATATTTTTGTATTCTTTATCTTTCTTGAATAAATTGGACTACAAATCACTTCAAATAATATATAGACATAACATGTTATAATTTTATAAATTCAGAAGTATTTTAACAAAAAAATCAACATTTTGGTAGAAAAAAGGAGTAAGAGACCATCTTACATATTGCAGTGCCTGGTGTAAACATTCTGAAGTAGGAACGTCACAGATATCTGAGAAGATAAGTGTGTCTCCACGTGAAGGAAAGGCTACATGTTGGTTATACACTGAAGACCTTTTATTGGGCTGTGCATTTATACCCAGATCCATGTCTCATAGAAGTGCAATGAGACATGTTCGGTTGGCACTTACAGGTGGAAGAAAATGGTCACTGAGTCAGCTTCATCTGGGAAATTGGATCATGGTTTCTAACAACCTTTCCTTCCCTTCGAATTTGAGAATACAACGTTCACAGCAGGCAGGAAAAATTACCCTAAGCAAGATGAAGCTATCTTCTGTAAGTATCGTGGATTCATTTAAGTTTTGCTTTTTAAAATAGTATTTATTAATATGTCTCATTTAGTGGGTGACAGATCCAAATGAGAACATTTTGCTTTAAGTAATGTAAACCAATTCAAAATTGCCCTTAAATTGCGATTTTCAATTGCTCCAGTCATGGCTAATTACCAAAGAACTAGTTTTAACTTCTTTCCATTTGTCTGTTCTCTAAAATGTAGAAGAGAGAAAAGATGTTGATGGCTGAGGTAGTGTTTGATTTGCTCCAATCAGAGTTGTTTTTTTTTTTTTTTGCCGTATGTTTACACTTATCTTTTCCAGTGAAACTCTACAGGCCCACAGTGCTTGGAAACAAACTTACAAGAAATTGTCAGCCTCACATTGCCTTGAATGCACATATGTGAATATTCAGCATGTTTGTCTTAACCAAAAGTGATATTTTTTAAAAGCTAGAATACCTGTAATAGCTCATTATGAAGTGGTCAGAAATAGATTGAGATCTTGAATATGTGCAATATCGAGTTTAAGAACCAAATACCATGCCATCTAGATGACATATTTTTAAGTAAACATCTAAAAAATAAATTGTTTACATTGTTTTACCCATATCTTAGTACCTAAGAATGTGAACCAGGACTTACCAGTTAAAAATAAAGGAGAAGTCTCACCAACAACCCAGGCTGTTAAGGGCATGTGATAAAAATGTATGTGAGCAAAGGAATATGTGGGGGAAGAAAATGACCTAGAGAGGTATTGAAGGCCTCTTGATATTTAAAGAAATGCAGTGTTTCTTTAAATATAGATAATAACGATTATAAATGACTATTATATCATCTAATTACAGAGATACATATTTTATTTAGTAAGCTTTCCTCATAAAGCAGCAGAATGTTCAGACAAGGACCACAGGATGACACAGATAATGATGGATGATATTTTGGAAAACATCATGAGCTTATATTGCCCTTGAGGTAGGATGCTTTTCCAACTACTTGATTTTTGGGACTCCAACCAAAGGAATGAGGTTAAAGGCAGTTAGGAAGCAGGTACAAGAACAAAGCCATGATTAAATGACAGTGTGTGCATGGGGGAGTCAATTGAATGTTGAACGGAGTCCCTGTATTTGATTTTATTGCAAAAATATTTACCAATTCTTTTCATATTATAATATTTTAAATATATGTGACTATTTTTCCACCACTCTAGATAATTCAGAGCAAATATAACTTATTTCATTTTATACATACCAAAATTATTAAAGATTTTATGATATGCAAGAAAAATGACATTGAAAGCTTTAAGATAATGATAACAAAAGAGATCCATTGAAATTGGAGAAAAATGCAGTAAGTCAAATATCTTATTTCTTTCCATTTCCTCTCACACATGGCTCTTTTAGCAATTAAGCTCTTCTACTTTCAGCTATTGTAGATATTAAATTCTAAATATCGAAGAAACTACATTGTATTTAAAAATGCTATACTTTCATTTTGGAGTAAAAGATTTCATTTATAAGGTTGAACCTTAATCTGAATTTCCTTTTTAAGGATATTGCGTTTCATTATCTGGAAGCCCTACTTATGAATGGGGATGATAGATTACTTTTCCCAAACTCAGGATGCTTAGAGAGTCATTCAAAAATGTTAGTTTACTTTTTAGATATGGAGATTTGTTTTTTGAATTGATGAATTGTTAAGGCTGGAAATTGTGTATCAATCAACCTAATGTTCCACTTCACATCTTCAAATGAGCAATCTCTTTCTTTCTTAGCCATTATAATCAGATGTGTATTAAATGACCAAATTCCTATTTATGGAGACTTCACTATGTCACACCCAAGAAGCACAGTAGTATTTCCTTCTCTTTTCACTGTTTCAGCTCCTAGCTCTGTCTACTAAAGCAAACAAGAAATGAAGTTCATTGTTGACACAATGTACCATGTGTATAAAAGTTCCAAGATTGGTGGAAAATATTGTTTCTAGTCATTCACTCAATAGCAGCTGTATTATCTGTGTAACATGGGAGTAAGTACTTAATATAACAGAATCCTAACAAACAAACCTGTACCTCCATCCTGCCCTCTTAGCTGCTATTTTTTTAATGTCACGTATCCAATACTATCAGCTGTCTCCTTATAAATTCCCCACTAACGTCTTAAAAAAAACTTCAATTTTTTGCTTTTCTGTCCCAAATTTTCCTACAGTGCCCAGTAGTTCTTCCATTGCCATTGAACCTTTGTGATTGTTCTTTGCTTTGAACACTCCAGACACTATTTTGTTGGATTGTTAATTTCTTCCCACCACTGCCATCCTAAACTAGTACTTGAGGAAATGTGAAATATAAAATCAAAAATACCACAGAGCAATAAAATATACATATTCAAAGTGGCTTAAAAAAACCCTTCAAATTTCCTTGCAAAATTTATGCCCAAAAATGTCATAAAAATGATCATATTCTACAAAATAAAAAAAACTTGGTCCAAGTGAATATATCGCTGAAGTAATTGTGATTCTTGAGAGACCTCTGTCTTTAAGATCTGAGCTCCAGATTATCCAGATTTTTCAGATGGCTCAGTCACATGCAGTTGCTCTTCAGATGCGATTTAAACTTCCATGACCTTTTATATAACAGCCACTCTTTTTAAATAAAAGCCAAGAAGGAAAAAAAAAAGTTTTAGCAATATATTAGAGACTGCTTATAACTTCTCAATTTTTATCTCTAATTTTTATGAATTTTACTGTTTTAATTAGAATTATTTCTTAGCCTCACCACTGCTACCTGTCTGATTTCCTAACTGACCGTTCAAAATCTGTATTTGCCATCAGCCCACTGATCCTGACACCACTCTCTGTTGTATCTGTAGGTTACATTAATTTCTTGAATGTTTTTATCTCAGGCCAAGATAAATTTCCCCAGATTCATGCTTTATCTCTCCTTAATTTGGTTTCTTATTTTCTTATTTTGCTTCCTTATTATTGTTTTCTTATTTTACTTTCCGGTGTTCTTTTCTTGTTTACTATACGTTCATTCTCAGACTATACTTTCAGAGATCATTTCTATAGTTTCTTACAATGCATTCATTTTCTTAACTGTTTCTTCTTGCTTCCATGATTGGCAAATGAATGACAACCCCTTCCAGCAGAGGTTAAAAAAGTTGGTAAAATCTTTTGTAAGTCGCTCTCAATCATGAAATGATAGAGTTGGTAATGTTATTTAATTTCCCTTCTAGTCTCTAAAACATACTGAAATATTTTAGCTATATATCATGTGTGTCAAGTTTACAGTAAATCAAAGCAGAAATAAATCCCATCTTTCTTCCTTCTGTCCATGTGTAATGCATGGGACAAGATGAAATTTCTTGTGCTCATTTAATATCTAAATAATTGGAAAAAATGAAAAACATATTTCTTCTTGCTATTTGTTAAAGTTTATTTAGCTATCTAATTGTTTTCAAAACATGAAACTGTGAAGAAAGGCATATCAAGTATACTCATAAAGCTGATGAGTTACTACTGATATAATAATCCGGCTGATGGTCAACCTTATTCTTCCACAGCAGACTCCCATTAAACGACAGAATATTGGCGTATACTTCACAACATGTGCCTTTATTCCTTTAAAGTTGTGCTTTTTTTACTTTAAATCGTGGCCAGATTGGAAATTTCATACTTCTAAATCCTATCAACTCACGATTGATCTAAAAAAAAAAAGCAACTCTAAAATATCAGCCCTTACTGGATTCAGATGCATGAGTATAGCATTGGTTTGCCAAACACATGAACTCACAACAGACTTAGATTTTGGAGAAACCATTTGGAAAAGGGGGCCACATGGCCACTTTCAGAAACAGCAGGGATTGCAAGGTTGTGCCCTTTCCTGTCTCAGGGTCTGCAGCTCTGGGAACCACCTCCAGAGCTCTGCGCTGCTCGGTGTTTATGGAGCCTTGTTTCAAGCCTGGCTCTCGGCAGCTCCATAGACCGTCCCACACAAAAACTGCTGTTTCGGTAATAGTTATATCTGTTACGAACGACATTGATTATTATAGTCTCTAAATGGTTACATCATAAAAGCTCTGTGACACAGGAAGCCTATTTTTTAAACTGTACTTGACCTTAAAGGAGCATAAGTTGAGGGGCATTAGGAAGTAACCACTAAAGGAAGTAGTTCTAATATATGTATTATCTGACTGTGTGTGTTAGTTATTGATGGCTGAATAACACATTTCCCCAAAACGCTGCAGTTAACACAACACATACTTAATATATTACAGTTTCTGTGGGTCAACAATCCAGGTATAGTGGCATAGCTGGCCACTGTTCTACAGTCTCCCGGTGTCACTGTAGTTAGCTAATTATGAAGAAGGAAGGAAGCAAAGGAAATTGGACATTGTTGAGCATAACCAGCCAGGGAACATAAACCTGTTTGCTTCACCAGGAAGCTATAGCCTCACACACTCCAAGGGATCACAGTGTTACTGTGCCAAGAATAAACACTTCTCCCTTCCTCCCTCTGGTCCTAGATTGTGGGGGAAGCTGGGGGTGGTAAGTGCGCCTGTGCTGGGAGTCAGAATGGTTCAGGGATAGGTAGTGGACCACAGAGGCCTGTCAGTCTAACCTGGGGAAAAAATCAGTTGGCTAGGAGGTGGGTCTATGAGAAACCTGTGGAACATTGGGAAGTTGATTGGTTATTTTGAAAAGGCTCCTGATTCTTTCCAAGCCGGAGATAATATGATCACAGACAGAACAAAGAAAAGCTCCCTCTCAGTGAATCACTCTCGCACTGTGTGCTCCTGCGTTCTCTCTCCATAACCATGTAGCTCTAGCAGCCACACAGCTGGCAGCCATGTGGAGCCCAAACACAGGCTCCAGGAAGGAGCCTGGGCCACACTGTAGCAGCAGAGTCAGGAATGGCACTAAACTACATGGGTGGGGACAGAGACGGCTTAGCAGTCAGCTATCAACTACAAAGAACTAATCTTTAATATGAAACAGAAACTCTGGACACTGGCCTTTGTTTAGGCCTTGCTGAAGACATGATGGGATTTTTTTTCCATAGCAAGATGCAGAGAGATGGAACATAGGGGCAGACTTCCACTCAATTAAATCTTGCCAGGCCACAACCCCCCATGTGTGGGTCCATGAAATGCTTTTCTCAGGATCCCGATAAAGAACCCAACTTCCAATAGCAATACCAGACAATATCAGACACACCGTGTAGGTCTAGGACATGAGTCTCACCTGAATTCTCAATTCAGGAAAAACTAATTTACAAACTTGCTCAGTGCTTGTTGAGGCATTCCGTTTCTTACAGATGTCAGGGACTGAGGGCCGCTATTCTTTGCTGGGTGTTGGCCTGAGGGTGCTCAAAGTTGCTTGCCTTGCAGACTTCTCCTACTCGGCTATTTACTTCATCAAAGCATGCTAATAGAGAAGGTAATTGGGAGAGTATGTGAGCATCACAAAAGTCAAAGTCTTTCATAAATTAATCTGCAAAGATGCATCTCTTCAACATGGCCGTGTTCTGTTGGCTGAAGCAAGTAACTCAGGGCCAAAATAATGGGAACAGAGATCACTGGGTGCTCTGTTGAGGTCTCCCTAACACAGTTAAACTTTAAGCAACCTGCAAATGATCTTTCTTATGCTTGACATAAAAATACCTTAAAACAAATCATTACAGTTGAAAGGTATGGAAGATATTGACAGATATATAAAGCGATTACAATTATCAACACAGAAATCATTTCGAGATCTGAATGTAACTATTTCTGTGGATTGTCCAGTTAGAAATCGACAACTTATAGCTATAACACAATATAAAAAATCTATGTTGTAGTAGATAAAAGTGATAGTTAATGAAGTGAGAGTTTGAAACCTCAAAAGACATCTGCAAACTCTCTTTGATTAGTGTTTCAACACTACTTCAAAAGCTTGCTGTTTTATTTTGGATTATTGTGAAATAATACTTGGCTAAAAAACAGTTTGCATTGTAAAACTGAAACCAAAAGATAAAAACTGTGGTTAAAAAATGAGGAGAACACTGCAGACTGCTGAAAGATTTATCACAACCAGAGGAAATTTTAAGACTGCTTATTCCTTGACTTACAAATATTTGTTTTTAACATTTATAGTAAGCCTATGACAAACTATAGAGGTTTGTGACATCCCAAAAGACCACAAAAATAGCCTGTTAATCAACTGAAGCTGAGTTTTTACCTGTTGTACTAAAAGAAAATATCAATTTGGTATTTGTAGTACTGTCTGAAAAAAGGAAAATAATAAAAATAGTAGGGTTATCAGTAATAGGGCATATTTCTACCAAAGATAACAATGTATAAACTTTATTAAATAATCAAAGATAGAGTTTCTAATTCTTAGGAGAATAAATAAAGAGAATTTGAGAAATGTATAAGAGGAAATTAGAACTCAACTCAACGACAGTCTTATGTCACTATTACACTTAGAGACACTTCTGAGGGAGTGGCAAGGAACCTCAGAAGAGCAAGCCATTTTGGAAAAAAGATTATTGAACAGCAGTGACAAAGAGATCTTAATTATTTTTTTCTAGGACTTCTAAGACTGTTAGCTAAACATCTCCAAAAGATCACCGAAGTTGACTTTATTATGTAATACTGCAAAGCATCAATTTGATAAAGTCTTAGTGGTGTGATCATGGGGAAAATATCAACAAACTTCTTCAGTGTCTGCGAGTGGGGCATTTAAGGTGGGTCTTTCCATGTGGGAATATGATGGGAATGAACAAATTTCATAAAATACTATTTTAGGAAGAGTGAACAAAGTGAAAGTCTTGGAAATAAGACTGAATAATAAGTTTGCTCCAAAATTGTGAAAATTCTGTGGTTTGCCAGTTTGGACAAGTTATAGTCCTGAAATGGAGGATTTTGGCTCAGCTGAACAAGCTATTGTTCTGAGAAAGTTACTTGAGGAGGTTAATCTTCAGATAAATTGATTTTGGGGAAGTTCCAAAAGCGAGTGATGACATTATGTACTGATCTACAGACTTGTTTTCCAGAGAAAGATTTTCTTGGAACAACTAGTAAAAATGGAGGCAGCTTTAACTTAATCCTAAAGGTCATGCTATATATCTGCTGGAACAATTAGTTCTCAGTGTTCTTATTTCCCACACCTTTAAACAAGAGTAAATTAAGCTTTTAAGATGTTTAGTAAGCTTCTATCAGATATTCTAAAACAAGACCAAAGGAAACACATTTTTAAAAAGAAATCTTTCATTACTACTGAACAGAAAGATTGTTCTGAAAGTGGGACTACATCTGTTTCCTGGCCCTGAGAAGACATTTTATACATTATACACATTTAGGTTGGTCATGGAAAAAGGAAGGAAAGCAAGAATTTGAGTTGATGGGCATGGTGGTGAGGCAAAATGAACAATTGTGAGTTCTCAAAAGCACATGTTTAATAAATAAACGGGGGAGCAGTTAACATCTGAGGATTGCTTTTACCAATAAAATGGATGGTTTACTTCCCCCATTTTCAACTTTTACAACATAAGCTTTGCAGAAACGTCTTAACTATTTATATAAGACAAAATTATATAATTATAAAGTGACAGAATCTACATTACAATTTAAGTTTATGTTATTAAAATCCTATGTTTTGAAGTGCAAAACATAGGATTTATAACATAGGGGTTTATGTTATCTTGTACACTGTTATATCAAGCATGAACATTTTATATATATATATATATATATATATATATATATATTACATGTTTGATGCACATATCTAATAGATGCTTAATGAGCAAATAAAGATTATAATTTCTCCCACTTCATACAGTGACTACTCAAGTTTTTTAGTTGTTTTTTCTCTCCGTTATGTTTATGCTTGAAAATGTAAATATATGTCAGCCTATTTTTATATCTTGTGATATTTAGACAGTAGTGTGATCAAGAATACATAGTGGAAAGCATTATGCTGAGTGAAATAAGCCAGGTAGTGAAAGACAAATACCATATAATCTCACCTTTAACAGGAACCTAAACAACAAAACAAACAAGCAAGCAGAATATAACCAAAGACACTGAAATAGAGAACAGGCTGACAGGAACCAGAGGGGAGAGGGGAGGGAATTTTAGGGGAAAAAGGGAAAGGGTTTACAGGAATGAGTATAAAAACTTGGACAACAACTAAGGGGGGTAGAAATGGGAGGGAGGTAGGGAGCACTGGGAGAGTGAGCTGGGATGGGAGTAAAAGACAGAAAACTGTACTTGAGCAACAATTAAGATAAATACATTTAAAAATACATATAATGACACAAAATTATTTCATCTTTTAAATTATTTTTCTAATATAACAGAATGAAGTTATTTTTTAAGTATAAAGTACATTAAAAATCTGTTCTAATTATTTCTTATTCAATTTATTTTAATGTTACTACTTATATATATCATTTTAAAATGTTGTAGGTATAAACAAGAATGAAGTATTACAGAGCTATAGAAACTGACAGACATAAAAATGTTGATTGACAGATTTATTTGTTCAGTATACATTTATTAATGCTTTCTATGTGCCAGATGCTGTTGAAAACAACATAGTTTTAATTTCAGACCCTTATTTTGGTTTAATGCTAATAATATATTGCTAGGTGAAATAAATTTCATGAGAATTATATATAACTATATATACTATGATTATATATACATTTATTTTGGAGATACATATTCTGTCTTCCATTAATAGTCTAGAAAATTTCCTTTAATTATGAGCATTAACATTTGAAAAATGGCAAAAATTATTAAACTTTTTATTTTTTTTACTGAGACAATTTGGGTTATTTGTACTTTAACAATAAATGTATATTACTACATAATGAAAATAAATTTAATAATATCATCAAAAATGTCTTAGTAAGAAGTTCCTTTAAAGTATCAGACATAACACTAATATTTATATAAAGTGCTAATTTTAATAAACTTTGCTTGAATATGTCAGCAGTGTTAAAGTAAAAGGCATATACAGTGTCGTGCAGAAGGAATATCTACTTAAGTATGGTTGGTAGGGTAATAATATGGGTGTAATAATTTATAATTTTAATTTCAACACTTCACCTAAAATAGCGTATAGTGTCCTTGAGTGTACTATTATGTTACAGAATTACATGCTTATGCTTTTTAAATAAAATATTTTATAATAAAAAGGGGTGTTGCCCTAGCTGGTGTAGCTCAGTAGATTGAGCACAGGCCAGAGAACCCGAGTATGGCTGTTCGATTCCCAGTCAGGGCACATGCCTGTGTTGCAGGCCAGTTCCCAGCAGGGGACACACGAAAGGCAACCATACATTGATGTTTCTCTCCCTCTCTCCTTCCCCTCTAAAGTTAAATAAATAAAAAATTTTTAAAGGGGGTGTTAATTGTGTAAGAACCTGTATTTTCCAGATGACTTTTTCATCTGCAAAATGATACATTTATTTACTTCATTATAAATGTCCCTTCTAACTCTTATGTCCTTTCTCTGATTCTAAATAACAATCAATCAGAACACCAATGAAAGAAAAATATAAATAAAAGGGAAGATTCAAAATAAATTAACAGCAGTATGATCACTGATTAAAGTTTATATGTAAAAGCAAAGGCCTTCAGATTTTAAAGTGTTTCTTCATTTTTCTCCATAAGTGTCAAGATTTATTAGATATGTCTATTATTAGCAATTTATATGAAGGATAGGGAATAAAGAGAATCTTTAGGTGAGGGACCAAATAGTTTTATCAAACCAGGGTCTTTGAAAAACTAGAAGCAGAGTAATGAGTGAGAGTTTATTAAACAGGCAGATCCCTGGGTTACAACCACAGTCCACTGAATTAGAAACCTGAGAGGAACTATAATCACTGAACATTTATAATAAGTTGCTTCGGTTATTCTTGTAACCGATAACTTTTGAGAACCACCTAGAATTAGAATTAAGAAAAAATGGTAGCACATAATTATAACAAAATCAAATAATGGCTTCAAGTAATGCAGACTTCATTATGTCTGATTTAATTTGTTGTTTAATGAACCTGTCATTCTGTATCCGGATGACCACATTTTCCAGGTTATAGATATCTGAAGTAATAACCTTACAAAGAATGTAGCAAAATACCACTGGAGGGAAGTTAATGAGAGAGTTCCGAAAGTAGTTTAACAGGACCTTAGGAACCCTCTCAAGTGACTATCTTTCCATAGCAATTGATAGGAGCTCTCAAAGGTACTGACTTTCTGAATATTGACTCTGGGAAATACAGCTTTCTTACCACATTTCAAGAGAAGGTGTTAAGGAACAAAAATGAGTATTCCCAACTGCTCCATGGGAGATGAGGGGAACAGTGACTCATCGCATTACTCTCATAAGTGGAAATGGCACAAGTACAAATGCAAAACTTAAAACCTATCACAACTTTTGTCTAGAGCCCACTTCAAGCAAACCATTTTAAAGGATTTTATGTAAATAAATATACCTGACAAATTGAAGAGATGCAAGTAGGTTAAAAGAATATACTTATTAGGTTCCTTTATTTTTTAAAGTAGTAGATTTAACTTGATTGAAGTGACAGGAAACTTGAACATGTGATGAAAATTTTGAACTTCTCACAAGCAAAGTACATATACACAATTTTTTTATGTTTTCCAAAATCTTGAAATTCAATTCAGTCTCCTAAATTTTTACTTTAGAGACCATCACTATGAAAAAGTTTAATAAAGTAAAAAACATAAATTTATCTTACTAAAGATTTAGCTTTCCAAAGTTGGAAAAGTAAGAGATGTTTTATGGTTTTTTAACTGTCAATCACCTTGCATTAAGTAGGTTGTTCTACATATTAGTCATTTAATTTTATCTGTCAAAATGGAAAATATGTGGGTAGGCACTTGAAAGTTCAAGCAAATTTAAATGAATTAGAGGTTCAAATAAGTAATTACTGTCAGTGGATAAAAGGTTACTTAGGACTAAACCTGACCACTCTGTCTCTTTTATAGTCTGCAGTCAAAGTTAGGTGGCTGTACATCATTGCCACTCTTTTTAGAAAGCTGACACAGGTATTAGTATTCTGACATTGAAACTAATTTTACAAGATATTTTGAATTTAACTAAGCATGAGACTTGAGGTCTAAAGATATCCTACTACTCTTTGATTCTAAGGAAGAGTCTCTGACAGATTAAATGCTGTAAATCTCTTAAAAATAGTGTCACGAACATCTTCAAATGTCACTCTGTGTCCCCCAAATGCTGTCAAAAATAACATATCAATTATGTGTAAATATAAAGAGAGGGGAAGCAGAAAAATTAAAATTTTCAAAGAATTTCAGTGCTGATTTAATTTCATAAAATGCTAGTCAAAAATTTCAAAGATGAAATTAATGACAGCTGAGAAGGTCAATTATAAACCCCAAAGCTTTGAAAACAAAATGAGAATAAGATGCATGTAGGGAAAAAGTAGAAATAAACAGCATTACGTCTAAATAACGATACGTAATACACAAAAATTCATGAGTTCAGTGAGCATCTACTATATGCCAAGTTTTTCTTACTTATCAAGCTTAGCCATGCTCAATTTGGACCTTTCTACAAAGACTTGTTCTCACAGCCATGCCAAGTAGTTAGCAGTTACCTTCCCCCTTGGTTTTCCTGTGCCCTTTCCTCCTTCACTACTTCACCACTAAGGCAGGTCCAAGATAAGAGTCCTGCTGTTCTCAGTGCAGCACCCCCTTATATGTGATTGCCGTTTTTGCTGCCACCTGCTCTCAGAGATGGATTTGCAAGCTGAGAGAAACAGAGGACTGTCTTGCCAGCATCACCTCCATGGAATCAAATGAGGTCATTCTGGGAAAGAAAGCTCTCAATTTACTGAGGATTTCCTTTCAGATACTTCTTTCTGTGGTTGTACCGCTGGCCTCGCTTCCTCCGGCCTTTTCTGTTATTCTGCATTCTTTCCCCTCTTTAAAACGTGTTTCCTTTCCTAATCTCTGAAAATTAAAATGTCCCTCTTTTGTGGACTATTTCAGTTGTGAAAAAGCAAACAGAAAAAGACAAGCTCTTACCTTTCTGTCTCTTTTTTTTCTCCCTCATATCACCTCAAGGTCTCATTTTATGGTACCAGAACCTAAGAGTAGCTTGCCTAGGGGTCAGGGTATAATAATTATGTTTTATACGCACCCTGTTTTTTTCTAAACACCCCCGGTGAAGCCAGCTCATGGACAAAGAAGCAAATTAAATTGTAATGTTAAATGTCACACTGAATTTAATTTAATGCAACAATTAAAATGACTTATAGCTCAGTCGTTTTCAGTGTTGAATTTAGACACTCTCCCTTGCTCTTCCTGTTACGGAATGTCTCACCCACTGCACTGAGTATTGGCAGAGAGGAGGATGATATTGAGACTGTCACACAAGATCAATTTCCTTAGGACATTTACAACATTAAGGCAGGGGACAGGAAATTGATGCCTAAGACTTTTAAAACCACTGTCAAATTTCTGTATAATAATGAAGTCCAGAGAATTACATTTTTGGTGTAGATGAGTTTAGTTTAAATGTTGTCAGTTAAATGGTGTCTGATGATAGAAATGCACTCAAGTGGAAAAGTCCTGAAGGCAGTTCAAAGTGCAGAACTGATGCTCAGAGAATGGTACGAAGGAGAGAGAGTGACGAGTTATTCTGTTGCACAGAGCGGGGTGGATTTTTAAAGAAGCCCATCTACATAGGGTGGGAAACAGATCGAGATGACTGAGCACATTTGAGAACTCTGAGTCAAAGCCATGGACGAGAACCCAGCCCTGCATTCTTTTACTCATGTGCTATGGTGCAAATCACTTGCCTTTGTTGAGACTCCATTTCTTCTTTGTAACCTTTTTTAAACTTGTTTTATTGTTGTTCAAGTACAGTTGTCTCCATTTCTCCCCGGCACTCCCTCCCCAACCATCCCCACCCCCCCCACTCTTTATCCTACCCCTCTTTGGTTTTGTCCATGTGTCCTTTATAGATGTTTCTGAAAACTCTTCCCCGCTTCCCCCCCCATTATCCCCGCCCACCTCCCCTCCAGTTACTGTCAATCTGTTCTTAGTTTCAATGTCTCTGGCTATATTTTGCTTGCTTGTTTGTTTCCTTGATTAGGTTCCATTTATAGGTGAGATCATGTCTTAATTAGTTGATGAAATGAAATGTCTTCAGTGTATAAAATAGGTGGAAGTTGCGAAGATGTAAAACAAGTGCTGCCTTTGAAACCACCAAAAGAGCAACAGAATAATGTTAATCAAGTAACAAGTTTACTGGTCTTACACTAACAAGGGAGTCTTGAAAGAATCTTTGCAGCATCTCAGAAAGGGACGGTCAGAACGAGATGTTTATAGGATGCTGTGGTCTGAGGTAAAGCAGATGGTTTCAGGTTTCTCAAAGGAAAATTATTTGAGTTTGCCACAAAGGTTGTGACATCATAATTAAAGGATACAGTGAGATGTCGGTTTTGATAACTAGGCTGGTTAATAAATACAGTGTGAGGGAAACTTGTTCACCCAAATAAGCTAACTGTTGTTTGGAAAAAAATAGCTTTTAAGAATCTCCTGAATGAAAGTAAAATTTCTCATTGACTCACAGCCTTATTTTCTTATGTAAATATTTCTGGACCAAACAGATAGATAAATCAGGCAGCTTGCCTTTAGCTCAGTGAGACTGATTTTGGAATTCTGACCTTTAGACGTGCAAGGTCACAAATTTGTGTTGTTACAAGCCACTGCATTTTGGAAACGTCTTACAGCAGCAATTGGAAAGTAATATGACTTCTGAGTTCTATCTATGTCAGAACAGAAACCGGAAGTCCCAGAGAAAGTATTTCTCTCTATATACATCAGGTACACTTGCCTTTTGTAGAGAGAGGGGAGTATTTGCATCAGAAGGAACGCAGCTTTACAAATGTGTTTCAACCTTGTCTTTGTTAGAGTTCTAAAACTATCTCCCACAACATTCCCTTCCCCTGGTTATCCAATGAAACACCAATCTAGGCACTGCCCCGAAGGGACATTAGAGGTAAAAGTAAGTTACTAATTAACTTATCTTAAAATAAGGATATGAACTTGGATTATCCACATGGGTCCCATGCAACCACATGGCCTGCTGATTAGAGGAAAAAGAGTCAGATCAATATAAAGGAAGAGACAAGAGAGATGAAGCAGAAAGCACATCAGAAGGATGCGACGCATGGGAAGGTCTTCTCAGTCCAGCTTGGTGGGTTTCCGGGGCACAGTAAGTGTGTCATGAGCCAGGGAATGTGGGTGGATTCTAGGATCCACTAAACAGTCTGCAGTTTATAGCCCAAAAGGACACAAAGTCCTCAGTCCTACCTCTGCAAGGAATTGAATTTGGTCAGCAACCTGAAGGAGCAAATAATCTGCCCCTAAATCATCTAAATATGAACAGATACCTGGGAACACATTTCGTTTGGGATTTTGAAATTCTAACCAGAGGGATTGTCCAGGTCTTGCTGAACCTACGATTTTGACCTACAGAACTGCAAAGTAACAGACTTGTATGGTTTTAACCCCCTAAATTTATTGTCGTCTGTTATGGCAGCAAAATAAAAGACACAAACCAACCAAATAATACTTGAGCCTCGTCCCAGAGCAATTTAAATAGGCTCTGCTGTTAGGAGCTATGGCATGTATTTCTTACTTTGCAAAAATAGCTCATATAAACAGTGAGAACAAAAGCTAGAATTAGTCCTGTCCCAGCCATGGATTTTCCTTGTTTAAGTACTCTCAGTCCTCTGTCCCAGAAAAGCCCTCAGTGTTGGACAAACAGAAACACTTAGTCAACCCAAATATCTTCCTAAGTGAAGCTGAAGCAATGTAGAAGATACGAAAGATGCTTTTAAACCTGTACCTTTTACATTTCAAGCAAATTCCTGTGCAAATAGTTTCTTTCGGAACCACCATACAACTTTTGCCCCATCTTTGTGGACAGTGGTCATTTGCATTTTCTTCCATTTCTACACACATTTTTGCACCCTTGTAGTAAGTTCAGAATCATCATTTGCATACTTTTTATCAACTTTTTTTTCAGTTGATACTGTTACTGAAACTTCACTATAAGTAGCATGCAGGTCATAGTTGCATGTGACATCTCAATTAAGCTAAGAAGCAATATCTCTTCACATTGCGCTGAATCCCAGTTCTTTGATTTGCGAATCGTTTTTATGTGATCTGAAAGAAAATCAATATGCAGTCTTAAAATACATGTATGGAACATCTTTACAGCATAATGTAAATGCATTTATCTTTTTCATTTGTTGGGTACTAAAACCATGTAGTTTACCTTAAATATAAGTATTTATGTATTCATATTCAAACAATTTGTCCTCAAAAAGAATTTTCTATAAAGAACAATATACTATCATAAAAGCAACTATTTCCAGCTATTGACATCATACATGTTCCAATCACTAATATAATTCCTAACATTTTATTTGAAAATTGTTTTTGCTAACCTCTATTCAAAGAGAGAAATTTTTTATTTAGCTTCACTGTAGATTTTTCAAGGAGAAAAGTGCACACACAGAGACACACAGAGATTGTAAGGCAATTACTTCACATTTCTAAGTGTGACCTTATCATGAAAATGATTTAAAAGCATACATTTTTACATATTGAAATAAAATTTAGGAAAAATTGCAAATTGGAATAATTAATATCTTATATTGCTGACTTTGAGCTGTATAATTTAAATGAAATAAAAATATAAAATATGTTCTACAAAGATGTGCTATTAGAATTTTTAAAGCCACAATAGCTAAGTGCAGAGGATTAGATAGTTAAAAAGTGTTATTTAAGCCACCCAATAACACTCTGTTTAGAGGAATTATAGGCACTACAATTGATATGCCAAACCTTTATTTTCCTTTGAGGATAGCTTAACCTGTCCTTGCTGTATTACATGCCCAGCTAGATCACCATAGTCTTTAATTTTTGTATTTTCCACAAAATGTCTTTAAAGACGGAATATTTACTTTGAAATTCTTATACTTCTAATTAAATACTAACTTTTCAAATTTATGTTCTATTTGTATAGTTTATGCTTACTCTTTGAAAAAGTGAAACATGAGGTTGGGAGTTATATTTGTCTTTATGTCATATCCTTCTTCATGTATAAATAAATGTGATAATTTTGGCTAAATTGATTTTTAGCTCAGGGAAATACAAATATAGAATGGATATGAATATCCTGTATTATTTTAACCAAAATCTTCCTCTAGCCTCAAGTTAGATTGATTGAATCATGTTTTTTTTAAAATGACTTCCAAAAATACCTTGAAATTTATTTTTTGAATGACATTTATTTATTACACACTCAAATCAAGTATTTTCTGAAAAAGTCATGACTTTTTCCCCTTTACCTTAGGGAGGATCCTGTAAAGTTCATATCATTTGATCACACATTTGACCACTTTCTAAATTTAGAATTTTAGAGTAAGTTGGATTCCCCATGTGTATTTCCACAATGACATGTTTAAATAAGCAGTAAATATTTAATTTGTTCATTGTGCCCAGCTTGGTCAAATTGTAAGTCTGGGTTTAATATGAATAAATTGGACCTTGTTGACCCCATCCCTCAATTTGGTTATTTTAAAAGCAAGATTGTTGAAATAAAGAACTATAGAGAAACTCATTATATTGGAGATACAGGAAGTCACTGTGTGTATTCAGCCCTTGAATCATCTTCTCCTCTTGAGTGTAGTGGAATCTCTGGCTTGATTCTGCCAACAGAATATAGCAGAGGTGATGAGAAAGTCTCTCCTGTTAGGTTATGTAAGACCATTCACAGCAGAGTAGAGCCAGAGAGTCTGCTACAATCTTTAAGAGGTAAACTGTCAGGATGTGGATGGTCTGGGAGAGGGCCCCAAAACCATGGATGGTCTCTCAGGGCCAAGAGCAGCTCCTAGATAATAGCCAGCATGAAAAGCAGAACCACACTTCTACAGTAGCAAGAAAATGAATTTCTCCAAAACTTACATGAGCTGAGAAGAGAATCCCGAGTTCCAGAATTTAGCCTTATCAACACCTTATAGCCTGTGAGACACCAAACTGAGGACTCAGCTATGTTGCGCCTGGACAACTGACACACAAAAGGCATGAAACAATACATTCTCGCCAACTGCAGGTTTCAAACATCATTTTTTATCACTTTGTTATGTATGCAACAAACAAAACATGTTTGTTAATATGGTGTCTTACCTTTTTAATTTGTGTCTCTCTATTTATAAATGAAATTAGACATATTTTACCTACTTAACAGGCATTTTAATTGAAATATTATTGAGATGATTGTAGATGCAAAAAATGATCAGAACTTTAATGTCAAATATTTATTATATGCTAAGTGAAACATAATAAACATATGTTGTTATTATTTGTGTTACATTTTATTAGTTACTGTTACTAAAAGATATTGTTATTCATTTGAAGAGCAAACACACTGGAAAATTTTTTAAATATAATTACATAATACCACATATATTGTATTGCTTTTCTTTTTATAGTCTTCACTATTTGTTGACCATCTTTACTCAGATGCACACACACACATACAATAATTTCAAATTCTCTGGTGGTAAACAACAGAAACTGAATAAGGTACATTAAGCAAAAAACAAACTTAAACATATGGACTGGCTCATGGATCTTTGTGACAAGCTTAAACATCATGTCAAAGTTAGAACAGAAACTGGATGAGTTCCAAGAATATAACTAACAGAGCCCAAAGGACAGACATTTTAAAGGCCCCTGTTGGGATTAATCAGCTCTAACTGTTAAAGTTGCCTAGTCACTCCACTCAGGTTCCAGGAGAATTCAGGGAGTCTTGACACTTCCCACCAGGACTTGTCCATTACGTGTGTGGCAGGCAAAGTGGGTGGTAGTCCAATGGTTCTTTAGTATTGTGGCCAGAAAAAAGGTCAGATCAATGCAGATCCAGCAGGTACAACAGATGTCCACGACGTCTGAAATGCTATCATTCCACTTAACAGAGTGATTACTGCCCATGCAGCATTAACTGCTTCCTAACTTTTGTCATAGCACACAGCGCTGTGATCAGTAGAGCGGTCAGCAGTCAAGGCTAAGACACCCCCAGCGTGCTGGTTCAATGTAGGGTAAGTTTTTCCAGCTAAAACTGCCTATCAGAAAATGTATACCAATTTAAAATGTATCCAGTAGTTCAAAGGACTATCTACTTTTTAAACACAATAGACATTTCTTTTGTTGTTTTACTTTACTATGGTATGTGCTGTTCTTGGATCTGCAATTAGATTAAAAATTGGGATTTTTTTAACTTGTGTATTTCTGGCATAAGCATGGCTCAATTTTTTCCCTAGAAAGTTTGTCTTTTGTTGATTGATTTTTAAGAGGTCATTAAATTATTTTTTAACTCTTTGCATCTCATATATCTTGTAATTATT
Organism: Artibeus jamaicensis; assembly: GCF_021234435.1. Lineage (NCBI taxonomy): Eukaryota > Metazoa > Chordata > Mammalia > Chiroptera > Phyllostomidae > Artibeus > Artibeus jamaicensis. The sequence goes on along the minus strand of NW_026522046.1, from coordinate 34,664,785 downwards.
GTTGAAATTTTGTTGTTTCTTAAATAAGAACTTCCTCTTCTTATAGAACATTATGTTAAGCAGAGAATATACATTTATATGTAGCCAAACTGTTACACTTTGTTTTTATCATTTCTGCCTTTTGTTATAGTTGTTTAGTAGAGTTTCTGCTTGAAGTAGAGTTTGTCTTTGCTTTGTGTTTAATGGTTAATCAATGTATCTATGCAATATAGTGACTACCCCTTAAATTATTTAGAGTAAATATTACCTTCAACATGATATATATATAGTACTTCCCATTGGTAATGAAACTTAACAGATAGTTGATAAAACAGAGGATCAGGATATTTACCTTGGAACTCCCTTTCCTGCCTAAATTGTTCAAAGAGAAAAAAACACATCTCCCCTGTGATATATTTGTTCAGGTGGCCCCCACCAACCTGCTTATAGAGCCTTCCTACCACCACGTTGAGTCACAGGGTCAAGTTGGTTCTTCAATAATATTTTCTTTTTGAAGACTTCCTATTCAAGTTGTGGATCAATGTTAGATAACAGTTCTTGTAACACAGTGTCTATTCCAAATGTACTCCAACTTATGCAACACCAAAAATTTCCATGTAACTTTATTTTAATACAAAATCTACTTCTATTAATAGTTAAAAGTATACATAAAAGTGATGTATTGTAGGTTAAATATTAGATAACTGAAATAATCACTTTTTTCTCCTGATTTTTATTATATACTCAAAGGCAAAGTAGATCACAAATTTTAAATGACCATTATGAATGTTATTTTGTACTGATTTAGTGTAATAAAACTGACTGCATTTGACACTTTATGCCCATAAACTCTTATTGGAACATAGACACGCTACAAAAAAGTTCTGCAAAATCATATGTCCATTACTTGCAGGTGAGATGCTGACAGAGAATTATTAGCAAGGAAATTGTATTCTGGGACTGATTCATAAAGATTTAGAAATGCTTAAAGCACAACAGCCACAGTCAAACCAAAGTATGAACCTCTTGAAATGGTACTTATTTTAAAAAATATGGGGTAATAATTTTCATTTTTGAAATAAAATAGAAATTCTGACATTTAAATGTTAATGAATAGTTCTCATATAGAGTTTAGGGACAGTTTATGCAATACCAGGTATTGCAGAATGGACAATTTCATATTTTGAATTTTTCTTGATATTATAATATATAAATAATAAGCAGTGTTTTTAAAAAGTTACTGATAAAAGGTAACTTAAATAGTATAATTGAAAATTAACAATTTTCCAATATATTTCACAAATAAAAATACATGAGCTTATAGGAAGTTAACAAAGTACATTTTTCATGTCATTTTTTGTGTGAAAACAAAGGTATCATTTTAATCTCATAGATCTGTACTAATGCCATATATATATTATTTTTAAAAAAGAACTACTATCCCATTTCTTTATTTGCATCAAGCTGATATCTATATTGTCCTAGAACTTGAGAAATCCACTGTATAGGCCAGCGTTTTATTACAGTGGATGGTTGACTTGGCTTTGTAATTTCCTAGAGTTCTAACAACAGTGATACTTTTTTCAGACTGCACTTCAGAGCTTTGATAACAAGAACAGACTTTTTAAAAATTCTTCATTACTCTGTTCTTCTCTTACTCTCACACAACACAACAGCATTTGTTCAACGTGTGTTATCTGCGGAGTGGCAAGTAGACCCGTTTTGGAATCAGGAGGTCTTGGTTTCTGCCCCAGCACTTTGTATGAGAGAAGGGACCAATGGTGAGTGGAGGCTGCTCTGTGGGTTTGGGTATGGACTTTGGGAGTCAGGGAAAATGCTTTCAGGCCCAACTCATACCTCTTTGTAATAGCATACACCAGGCAGGTTACTTCATCTCCCTGAACCTTGGTTATTTTTCTGTAAAGAAGTTTATGTTTTACGCACATCATTGTTCTGCATCCTAATCAAGATCTTTCAAAAAGATCAAACCGCAAAAGAAAGGTTTATGAAAAAATGTCAAGTGTTTGCCACTTCCCTCACTCTGGGCTTCACTTGCTTATCTGTATACAGCTCTTCTCTATGCTTATGTCACTACACCTAGTCACTCCACTGACATCACCTCAAGATTGGAGCCGCCATCTTGTCCCCTCTAGCACAGGAAGCACCTGTTGAATTCTCATTCTCTAAAAAGGAGACATTTGTGTTTCCATCTGTTTACCTTGAACTTCCCCTCATACTCAGCTGGCTGTGCTCTCATTTCTATCCTATGAAATTTGGTGAGGTTTTTATTCTGCACTAACACTACAGTTAGAGTCACTAGACTGTGTCCATGAGTGATTCCGTAAAATGCATACTAGAAGAAAACACTCACTTTTTCTGTGATGATTAATATTCTTTGACCACAAGGTAAGCAAGGATTTTATTTGTTACAGTTTAGATCCAGTGTCACAACTCCTGTGCCACTCATGGAGAATGTAAATGACACCAAGTTTAAGTTATATCTATGCTTTGACTACCCCACATATGCCTTTAAACTCTCCTCAAGATTTTCAGAGTTCTCAGCCTTATAGTATTTCCATCAATGCCTCATTTTTACCAAGTAACAACACTCCCTCTGTTGAACCTTAGTTCAAACCAAAACAACTGGGAACTGTTCTGTTCTGCTTCTTTGGTTGTTCCTCTTTTCCCTGTCTTCATTATTTCTAGTCTCTTTATGAAATGTTCAGACTTCACCTGTTAAGTTTATTTATCCTCACTCTGAATTAATTGTTTGGAGGAATATGGAAATGTAGATAAACAGTTATTTTTTCAGAGTTCTTCAGAGGCTTTGTCCACTCTCTTTTATCATCTAGTGTTACTGATAAAATACCTGGCAATTTGACAGCTGTCACTGTTTAAAGGTCTTTGGTTTACTATTTGGATAATATGTCTTCACTTGGTTGTAAGTAGTTGGAAATTGTATTGTCTTTCCAGTTGTTGTTTAGAGTAATCAGTAAGTCATTTCAATCAGGATCATATATCTCTATTCAATAATGGAAATGAATCTATTAATGCTTGATATTTTATTTGATCTACTTGCTTTTTAAATTATATTTTATTAATTATTACCATTGTCCCAGTTTTCCCCTTTTATCCCCCTCCTTTCCCTTCAGCACCCCCCCCACTTACTCAGGCAATCCCCACACCACTGTTCATGTACATGGGTTATATGTGTAAGTTCTTTGGCTACTCCATATCCTATACTGTAGTTTACATCTCCGTGGCTATTCTGTATCCATTTGTACTTCTTCTTTTTTAAGGCTTTATTTTTACAGAGAGGAAGGGAGAAAAAAGAGTGGGAGAGAAATATTATTGTGAGGTTGCCTCCCTCACACCCCTCACTGGGGACATGGTTGGCAACTTTGCATGTGCTCTGACTGGGAATTGAACCAGCGACTCTCTGATTTGAAGACCAGCAGTCAATCATTGACTAACACTAGTTAAGGACTTATTTGTACTTCTTACTCTCTTCACCTCTTCACCCATTTCTCCACAAACCTCTTCCATTCAGCCACTATCAAAATGCTCTCCATATCCATGATTCTGTCTCTGTTCTTCTTGTTTGCTTAGTTTGTTTTTTAGGTTTAATTGTTCATAGATATTAATTGTCATTTTATCATTCGTAATTTTGATCTTTTTCTTAAATAAGTCCCTTTAACATTTCATATAATAATGATTTGGTGATGATGAACTCCTTTAGTTTTTACTTATCTGGGAATCTCTTTATTTGCCCTTTGATTCTAAATGATAGCTTTGCTAGGGAAAAACATTCTTGGCTGTGGGTCCCTGCTTTTCATGACTTTAAATAGTTCTTGCCAATCCCTTCTAACCTGCAAAGTTTCTTTTAAGAAATCAGCTGACAATCTTATGGGAACTCTGATGTAGGTAACTAACTGCTTTTCTCTTGCTGCTTTTAAGGTTCTCTCTTTATCTTCAGCCTTCAGCATTTTAATTATAATATGTCTTGGAGGGGGTCTCTTTGTATCCCTCTTGTTTGGGACTCTCTGTGCTTGCTTTCTGGACTTGCATGTCTATTTCCTTCATCAAATCAGGAATATTTTCTTTCATTATTTTTTTCAAATAGATTTTCAATGTCTTATTCTTTCTCTTTTCCTCCTGGCATCCCTATTATTCAAATGTTGGAACACTCAAAATTGTTCCAGAGGCTGCTCACACTACCCTCTTTTTTGGGTGGCATGGATTGTTTTTTCTTCTTGTTGTCCTGATTTTTTTTTTTGCTTTCTTATTTTCCAAGTCATTGATTTGATTCTTGGCTTCATCTGCTGTACTGTTATTTCACTGTAAATTGTTTTTTGTTTCAATTAGTGTATCTTTTATTTCTTAATGGGTCTTTTTATGCTGTTGAGATCCTCCCTAAGTTTCTTGACATCCTAATAACCACTGTTTTGAACTCTACATCTGATAGATCACTTATCTCCATTTCATTTAGTTCTTTTTCTGGAGTTTTGATCTATTCTTTCAATTGGGACAAATTTCCTTATCTCTTTATTTTGGCAGCCTCCCTGCATTTGTCTGTATGTATTAGGTAGAGCAGCTATGGCTCCCTGACTTGGTAGTGTGGCCTAATGTGGCAGGTATCCTGAAGGGTCCAGTGGCACAGCCTTTCTTATTACAGAAGGTGAGTACTTGAAGTGTGCCTTTTGTGTGAGCTGAATGTACCTCCCCTTATAGTTGAGCCTTGATCACTGTTGGTAGGTCAACTGGAGGGATTTACCCAGGCCAGTCAGCTGCAAGGACTGGCTGTGACCACTAACCTATAATCTCTGCCCTCCATGAAGGATCATTTGTGCAGGGGCAAGATGGTGGTATTCCAGAATGGTCTGGTGCTGCCCACTGGGTGTGCAGGCCTTTGAGTTTCCTGGGTGATTCAGGCCAAGGTCAACCCACCTGCGTTATGCCCAAGACCACCATGCATGACCTATAAAGCAATATGAATTGGTTGATACTTGTGCTAGGCTTGGAGATGCCCAGGTAAAGCCAACCTGTGAATGAATCTGGGTGGGCTGCTGTTAATACCAGGCTTGGGCCTATTTAGCAAGAGGTACATGCACTCAGGGCTTACTGAAGCCAGCTGTTGCTTGTTTTATAGGATTTATGAAATCCTGAAGCATGAGCCAAGATGAGCCATTCATATGGAAAAGTCACAGTTAACATTTTTGTCGAGCCCCTAAGTTGTATGGGAGGGAGTCTCAGGGGATCTTCAGAGCAGTGCAAACAATGTTAGTCAAGTTGACGGAGTCTCAGATATTGCCCCCACCTGCTAACTCTGTGGTTCTATGAGGGGAGGGCTCAGAAAAGAAACAATGGCCTCTGCCTGCCTTTCTTTCTGGAAGAAAGCTGTCCTCCAGCTTCTGCCTCATTAAAAGACACTTCGCTTGCTCCCTGTATGCCACGTGGTTCCTTTTCAAGCTGCTACCTCAGTGTTAGAGCTCAAAGGGAATGAGTCTGAGTACATTTATGTGTTGGTTCTTTAAGGGGAACTGCTCAGGACTCTAGAAACTTCTTCCACAGATTAAAACCCTGCTGGTTTTGCAGCCAGAAGTTATAGGAACTTATCTTCCTGGAACTGGAATTCTGGGCTGGCAGTCTGATGTGGGGCTGGGATTCCTCACTCCTGAGATATCCATCCTGAACTTTTATTCACCACACATGGATATGGGACCAGCCCACTTCACATCTCTGCCCTGCTACCAATAGGCAAAATTTCCGATTTTATTTTTTCTATTTTTTCCTTTCCTGATGTAAAATATTCATGCCCTTTGCTTGCCAATTTACATTTTAAAATAAGATAATAGAAGGTCTGTTTGTTAATGCTGTTTTTGGTGGCAAGTTAATTGAGTAGATAGACAGCCAGCTATTTTGCTAAGGAATCTTTATTGTTTTCTGTTTGGAAAGTTAAATGAAAAATAAAATAGTAGAAAATAAATACTCTGTGTACATTTTCCATGAATCCCTATAGTTTTAGTCTTGCATCAAACTACCACCATCCATGCAATTTGCTTCCACTTTATCAAGAGCTCACACAGGATTTTGTTGGCAAGATTGTCACCTCCTCTAAACAAACCTCCCATCTCTGAATATATTCAAGTGTTGGCTTTATTTTCTTTTTTGTTTTCAGTCAACATTATTCTACCATCTCTTAAATCCTTTGATTTGTTTAAAATCTCTCATGCTATTCCCTGTGCCATACAGTGATTCTATAGGTCTCTTTTATCTATACCATTGCTGTCAGTTTACTAAATTTTAAGGAGAGAAAATACATGCATTTTAGTGCAACATTCTAACTTAGCAATCTGAAGACTTAGGAATAAATAGAAAAATTATCTGATATTGTCAGTTGCACCCAGAATTTCACAATTTGCTACTCAGCAGTGACACTCAGTGACAGGTGGGGTCCCATCTCTGCCACCTGAGCCACTAGAACAGACCCCTATCCAGCTCCTTGCTGTACTATGCCATCCAAGGGAGTTACAACCACTTTTTCCTGGGAGAAGACTTTGAGCAAGTGTTGAATTAAAATAAGACAAGTGCAGGAGACTCAAATAATAGTTATCAATCTTGAAAATTACTGCATACACATATTCTGTTTCACCCTATTGTTCAGCCAAATCTTATGTAAATACATTCAGTCATAATATTCTCCACTGCTTTTTGCAATATTTTGCCTGTTGGTACTTTTCCAGAGTTCTAATATACAAGCAAATGGAAAAATTATGTTGAAAGGTGTGTGTATAACTCACTTCCAGTGTGTCCTAATCAGAGACAATGTTGAAGAGTAGACCAACTTGCAGTTTCCATTTATGCTGATCACATTTCCCCTGCTTACATTTTAACATTTGTAACATTTCTCACTTGTGATCATCTTACCACATGGAGACAGTAACCACTTTCTGGACAACCTTTAATTATCGATATAAAAAAGTCATTGAAACATAGATTGTCTCCATGTATTTCTAGTTGCTTTTGCTATTAATAAACTAATAGTTATAATCACCTTTTGCATTCTAGAACTATTGCACAAATCCTTTGAATTAACTATCTGAATTCAAAATCGCTGAGAGAGAGCTTGTGGAAATTTCACATCTGTAGAACTTCACAAAAGAACAAGCCAGGAGTGAAATGCCATCTTAACACTTCAGAAACACTGAATTCATATTGTCTATAAATTTGGAGACAACAAAGTAGTGATTCTGACCCTGGATTCACATTAAGCTGAAAGGCCAAAACTGAGTGAAAAGCAAAACAGGAGGCCAAATGGAAAAGAGGAAAAGGCAGGTCTATGCACAACAGCAGGGAAAATTGTGGAACAGCGGGTGGCTCATGGCCAGCAGGCTCTTTCTCTCATGGTCTTACTAGACAAGTATTTGCTGTCCTGTTCAAATAAGCTTATCCGAAACTTTGAAAGTAATACTTTCTCTGCTCATCTGCACAATAATCTCTTCTCATAAACCTTATCATTAAGGGGCATTTAATTCTTTTGTGTGTGTAGAAACTCCCTCAAATTATTGTAATACTCAAATACTTGTACTCTAAATTCATAATTCTTATTAAGCTTTCAGTGTAAGTAATATGCCATCTCTTTTAACTGAATGGTAGGTTCACTAAGGAAAGGTCTTTTTCCATGCATTGTTTGTAGTTAGTGTGTGTGACATAGCATGCAAAATGCTGACTCTTAAGCACATCAAATCCAGTCCTGCTTTTCTTCACTTCAGCCTGTGAGGTGCTTCGTAGGATGTAGTTGTTATAAAAAGTGAAAGTCCAACCACAAAGCTCTTCCATTTGCCTTTCTGTATACTTCTTTAAAGTTTTGTTTATATCTAATGCATTGGTCCGCATGATGTTGAAAGACTTCACTGTATGCCCCAGACTAATTTAGTGAAAAGTGAAGAAAACTGTGGGCTTTGGAAACTTGAGTATTGTAGGAGAAATGCATAGTGAGGCCTGAATGAAGGTTCAACTCTTGGGCTCCCATTCATTTTGCACTGTGCTCAGGGCAAGGGAGAATGGTATCATTTTCAGTCTTTAAGTCTGAATTCTTAGCTCTAGATACCCAATTTCACATCTGCATCTCTTCATTTTTTCCAGATTTATTCCAGTTTTAGTTACATAAAATTTTTGTGTGCATTATCTCACAGTCATATAAAGGTAAAACAAAATGTATTATTTCCACGTATTAGTTTCCTAATATGTCTTTTTTTTATACCATTCATGAAATAGGAACATGTTACTAAAATCAGAGACATAGACCTTGAATCATATTTTTAAATCCTGTACCTTGTAATTTTTCAGATAAGATTCTTTCCTTATTCATTTGTAAATCACTGCACACTCTGGAAATATTTAAACATACATCCAAAGGGAAAGAGCAACACAATTAATAGTGAAATAAACACTCAGTTTTTGTTTTGTTTACTTTTCCTCTTTCCTCCTAGCCTATGCACACTATGAGTATATGGTTTATGACTCATAATTCCCACCTTTGCTTATCATTTATCCCATCATGATTCATGATTTCTATTAACATCCGTAGGTTTTCCTTGACTAATTTTCCTATAAAGTAAAAATCTAGATAATTATTAGACTAGCCAGGCTGAACATTTATTTTCTCATATCCAAAACTGAAAAAATAAAGCTTGGCAGTTTATATATTACCAATCAAAACAAGATTGTAGACTGACATACCCTAAAATAAATAGGTAAGGAAAACCGAATATGAAAATACAGCATTTGCCACATGCTTTACATAGCCCACTAATTTCCAGAACTAGTCTTCCTCTAACACTGCTTTCATCGTTATCCATTCTTTTCCATTCCACAGAGTCACTGTCAAAAGAATTCTACCTAGGTGCCAATCCCTTGGGATTATGATTCTCACTTATTATAGAACATATCTCTGCTACTATCTAATAAATGTATTCATATGGCTTTAGTCAGACTAGAAATTTCCCCCTGATAGATATACACAGGAAATAGCAAATAGAGTACAGAGTGCTGGTTTAAAATTTATCTGAAATTCATTAGGATGGTATTCAAATTATCTAAGAGTTATACAAAGAATCTCTATATGAAATATTTTATATGATTGCAACAGTGGGTAAGGGAAGTTATTAGTAAGAATAGAATATCAGCTTTACTATACACTGAAATGAAAAATATACCATGGAAAGCATATATTTTAGAAATATTTGGGGGGCTGGGATGGGGTAAAAGGCAGAAAACTATACTTGACAATAATAAAAAGAAAAAGAAATAAAAGAAATATTTTTAACTGTCTGAAAAAAATTTTCACAAATGGCTTATAATCTCATTTTATTTTTATGATATTCTTGACCAAAATATGTGTATCTCAATATGACAGCATCTTTTATTTCATCTTATTTTTTCTACTTGTGCCTACTACATCAATTGTACAGCAATGATAATTGTATAAATTTATAAAAACTACAGAAAACTCGGAGATCCTGGCCAAGATGGAGGTATAGGTACACACACTTCACTTCCTTGCAGAACCAAAAGGAGGATAGAAACCAATATAAAAACAAAAAACAACCAGAAGTGCTAGAAAATTGAACTTTATGGAATTTCAACTGCCAAGGAGGCGAAGGAGAAACATTCTTCCAGACCCACCACAGTACAGCAGTATGCCCCATCCTGACGAGTAGTTAAGGTTTTGCCCCTTACAATGTAGCAAGTGCACTGAGACAAAGAAATATGGCCCAAATGAAAGAACAGGTGAAAAGTCAAAAAAAAAATAACTAAGTGACAAGGAAATAGCCAAAATAGCAGCTGTAGAGTTCCAAACACTGATAATCAGGATGCTCACACAAATGGATGAGTATGGCTACAGAATAAAGGAAGAAGTGAAAGCTACACAAAGTGAAATAAAGAAAAACATACAGGGAACCAACAGTGCAGGAAGGAAATTGAGACTCAAATTTGGAACAGAAATAAACATTTGCCTGGAACAGAATGAAGAAACAAGAATTCAAAAAAGAAAATGAGAAGAGGCTTCAGAACCTCTGGGACAACTTTAAATGTTCCAACATCTAAATCATAGGGGTACCAGAAGGAGAAGAGAAAGAGCAATAAATTAAAAACTTATTTGGACAAATAATGAAAGAAAACTTCTCCAATCTGGTGAAGGAAATTGGCATGCAAGCCCAGGAAGCTCAGAGAGTCCCAAAGAAGTTGGACCCAAGGGGAAGCACACCAACATGTAACGTAATTAAATTATCCAAGATTAAAGCTAAGGAGAGAGCCTTAAAAGCAACAAGAGGAAAGGAAAGAGTTATGTACAAAGGAGTTCCCATAAGACTATCAGCTGATTTCTCAAAAGAAACCTTGCAGGCAAAAAGGGGTTGAGAAGAAATATTCAGTCATTAAGACCAATGACCGGGGGATGCTGGGAAGATGGCGACGGAGTAAGATGGAGCGGATACTAGCTCCTGTACTCATGGGTGAAAATCCTGGCAGATCTATGGAGAAACAGCACAATAAACCATCGGTTACCCAGCATTTATGAAATTAAAAGACCAGAGATTGTGACCGACGCTGAAACACCAGACGGCGGCAGAGTCAGCTACCGGAACTGGGTCTCACGCGGCCCCTGTACTGCCGCCAGAGCAACAGGCCTGGGAGCCGGGGCCTCAGGTACGGAAGCCGGACACTCCAAGCCCCTGTGACGGTCCTGGGAGACAGAGGAGTCAGGAACCAGAGCGGGGACACCCTTGTGCCGATGCCATAGCTACTAGCCTGGGCAACGGAAGGGTCAGTTGCAGGAGCTGGGACACCAAAGGCCCCTATGACGCGCCATAGAGACAGGCCTGGACCCTGAGGAGCCAGCTACCGGAGCCGGGAAGCTCTCAAATCCTGTGTCGCTGCCATAGCGACGGGACTGGACGCCGGGGAGTCAGGTACGGAAGCCGGGACTCTCCAAACCCCTGTGACGCAGCTGAGGAGCCAGCTAACGGGAGCCGGGAAGCTCTCAAATCCTGGGCTGCTGCCATAGCGACGGGACTGGACGCTGGGGAGTCAGGTACGGAAGCCGGGACTCTCCAAACCCCTGTGACGCAGCTGAGGAGCCAGCTAGGGAGCCGGGAAGCTCTCAAATCCTGGGCTGCTGCCATAGCGACGGGACTGGACGCCGGGGAGTCAGGTACGGAAGCCGGGACTCTCCAAACCCCTGTGACGCAGCTGAGGAGCCAGCTACGGGAGCCGGGAAGCTCTCAAATCCTGTGCCGCTGCCATAGCGACGGGACTGGACGCCGGGAGTCAGGTACGGAAGCCGGGACTCTCCAAACCCCTGTGACGCAGCTGAGGAGACAGCTACGGGAGCCGGGAAGCTCTCAAATCCTGTGCCGCTGCCATAGCGACGGGACTGGACCTCGGGGAGTCAGAGACCAGACTAGACGCCGGGGAGTCAGGTACAGAAGCCGGGACTCTCCAAACCCCTGCGACGCAGCTGAGGAGCCAGCTACGGGAGCCGGGAAGCTCTCAAATCCTGGGCCGCTGCCATAGCGACGGGACTGGACGTCGGGGAGTCAGGTACGGAAGCCTGGACACTCCAAACCCCTGAGACAGCCCGGGGTGGCAGAGGATCCCTCTACGGGAACTGGGAGGGTCACAACCCCTGTGCTGCTGCCATAGCGAGGGGATTGGACACTGGGGAATCAGGTACGGGAGTTGGGACTTTCTAAGCCTCTGTGCCACTGCCATAGAGACAGGACTAGAAGCCGGGGAGTCAGGTACGGAAACCAGGACACTCCAAGCCCCTGTGACGGCCCTGGGCGGCAGAGAGAGCCAGATACGGGAGCCAGAACATTCCCAGCCTCTGTGCCACTGCCCTAGTAACGGGCCTGGGTGCTTGAGGAGGCGGATACTAGAGCCGGGACATTCAGCAGTGGTAGGCGACCAACGCAGAGACCAGTGCGAGGACCAGCGTGAGTGTAGGTGGAGACAAAGAACATCAAGAAACTTCAAGGAGTCTGTACCACTGAACTTCACAAGGAACATACCACAGAAGTTTACACCATAAAACCAGTGTTTCAGAACAGATCAATTTTGGAAGCAGAGACTAACAAGAAGAGTCTCAAACAATGGGAAGACAAAGAAACAATCCCCAAATGAAAGAAAAAGCAGAAACTTCAGGAAGAATGTTAGATGAAATAGACGCTGATCAACTATCAGACAGTGAATTCAAAGCACTGGTTATTACGAAGTTCAAAGAGCTCAAAGAGCTCACAGTGAGCTACCAGAAACTACAGGGAAATTATAATGATCTCTCTGCAAACTACAGCAACATCAAAAAGGAAATGGAAACCATCAGCAAGAGACAAGAGGAAATGAAGAATACAATTTCCGAATTGAAGTACACAGTAGAAAGTTTCCAAAGTAGGATAGATGAAGCGGAGGATAGGATTAGTGAGTTGGAGGACAGGGTAGAAAGCATCTCACAGAAAGAGCAAGAAAATGAAAAGAGGCTCAGAAAGAATGAAGAGGGATTAAGAGAAATGCAAGACAATATGAAACGTAATAATATACGAATAATAGGAATACCAGAAGGAGAAGAAGAAGAACAAGGGATAGAAAATGTATTTGAATGAGTAATGAGAGAAAATTTTCCTAATTTGATAAGAGAAAAAGTCTCACAAATCCAGGAATCACAGAGAGTCCCAATCAAGAGGAACCCAAGGAGGCCCACCTCAAGACACATCATCATCAAAATGGCAAAATTCCAAGACAAAGAGAGAATCTTAAAGGCAGCAAGGGAGAAAAAAGAAATAACATACAAGGGAGCCCCAATAAGGTTAGCTACCGACTTCTCAATGGAAACACTTCAAGCAAGAAGAGAATGGCAAGAAATATTTCAAGTAATGAGAACCAGAGGCCTACAACCAAGGCTACTTTACCCAGCAAGGCTCTCAATCAAGATAGAAGGCCAAATAAAGAGCTTCCAAGACAAAAGAAGTCTAAAAGAATATGCCTCCACCAAACCAGCTCTACAAGAAATACTAAAAGGACTGCTTTAAGGGAAGGAAGGATAAGAGGGAGACAGAGAGGAACACAGGTACAAAAATGGCAATGAATAAGTACCTATCAATAATAACCTTAAACGTAAATGGATTAAATTCTCCAATCAAAAGACACAGAATAGCTCAATGGATAAGAAAGCATGACCCACACATATGCTGCCTACAAGAGACTCACCTCAGGACAAAAGACCAGCACAGACTAAAAGTGAAAGGCTGGAAACAAGTTTTCCAAGCAAACGGACAAGAAAAAAAAGCTGGGGTAGCAATTCTCATATCAGACAAAATAGACTTCAAAAAAAAGGCTGTAAAGAGAGACCCAGAAGGTCATTTCATTATACTCAAGGGAAGAATCCACCAAGAAGACATTAACATTGTAAACATATATGCACCAAACATAGGGGCACCCAAATATATCAAGAAAATCTTAGAGGACTTCAAGAAAGATATTGACAGCAACACAATCATAGTAGGGGATTTGAACACCCCACTATCAAAAATGGACAGATCTTCCAAACAAATTATCAAAAAAGATATTGTGGCATTAAACAACACCCTAGATGAAATGGACTTAACTGATATATATAGAGCCCTTCATCCCAAAGAAGCTAAATACACATTCTTTTCAAATGTGCATGGAACATTCTCAAAGATAGACCACATGATAGGACACAAAAGGAGCCTCAACAAATTCAAGAAAATTGAAATCATACCAAGCATCTTCTCTGACCACAAGGCACTGAAATTAGAAACCAACCCCAAAGAAAAAAACCCAAAGCACCCAAAAACATGGAGACTGAATGGTATGCTATTAAACAATGAATGGGTCAAGAATGAAATTAGGGAAGAAATCAAAACATTTCTGGAAACAAATGAAAATGATCGCACAACAACCCAAAACTTATGGGACACAGCGAAGGCAGTCCTGAGAGGGAAGTTTATAGCAATACAGGCCTACCTAAAGAATATAGAAACATTTCAAACAAACAACCTAACCCTACGCCTGCAAGAACTTGAGGAACAACAACAAAGACAGCCCAGAGCAAGCAGAAGGAAGGAAATAACCAAGATTAGAGCAGAATTAAATGACATAGAAACTAAAAGCACAATTCTAAGGATCAATGAATCCAGGAGTTGGTTCTTTGAGAAGATAAACAAAATAGACAAGCCTTTAAGTAGGCTCATCAAGAAAAGAAGAGAGAGGACACAAATAAACACAATCAGAAATGAAAAAGGAGAGATTACAACTGATACCACAGAAATAGAAGAGATTGTAAGAAATTACTATGAAGAACTGTATGCCAAGAAATTTGAAAACCTAGGGGAAATGGACACATTTCTAGAAAAATACAATCTTCCAAAACTCAGTGAAAAAGAAGCAGAAAATCTAAATTCACCAATAACAGCAAAAGAAATTGAAGCAGTAATCAAAAAACTCCCATCACACAAAAGCCCCGGACCAGATGGTTTCACAGGAGAATTCTACAAAGCATTTAAGGAAGAGCTAACCCCTATTCTCCACAGACTATTTCAAAAAATTCAGAAGAATGGAAAACTCCCAAATTCTTTTTATGAAGCCAGCATCATCTTAATTCCAAAACCAGATAGAGACACAACAAAGAAAGAAAACTTCAGGCCAATATCGCTGATGAACATAGATGCTAAAATCCTCAACAAAATATTGGCAAATCGCATCCAACAACATATCAAAAAGATCATACACCATGATCAAGTAGGATTCATTCCAGGAATGCAAGGATGGTTCAATATTCGCAAATCAGTAAATGTAATACATCATATAAACAAAAGCAAAGACAAAAATCACATGATCATATCAATAGATGCAGAAAAAGCTTTCGATAAGGTACAACACCCATTTATGATAAAAACACTCAGCAAAGTGGGGAATACAAGGAGCATTTCTCAAAATAATAAAGGCCATATATGAGAGACCTACAGCCAATATCATACTCAACGGGAAAAAACTAAAAAGCTTTTCCACTAAGATCAGGAACAAGACAAGGTTGTCCACTTTCACCACTTCTATTCAATATAGTATTGGAAGTTTTAGCCACAGCGATCAGGCAAGAAAAGGAAATAAAAGGCATCCAAATAGGAAAGGAGGAAACAAAACTGTCACTGTTTGCAGATGACATGATAGTGTACATGGAAAATCCTATAGACTCTACCCAAAAACTCCTCAAACTAATTGATGAGTTTGGCAAAACAGCTGGCTATAAAGTCAATATCCAGAAATCAAAGGCATTTTTGTATACCAACAGTGAATCAGCAGAAGCAGAAATAAAGAGAAAAATCCCATTTGATATAGCAAAAAGAAAAATAAAATATCTGGGAATAAACCTAACCAAGGAGGTAAAAAACCTGTATGCAGAAAACTACACAGCCCTGAAGAACGAAATCAAGGAAGACACAAACAAATGGAGACATATACCTTGTTCATGGATTGGAAGAATTAACATTATCAAAATGTCCATACTACCCAAAGCAATATACAGATTCAATGCAATACCTATTAAAGTACCAATGGCATATTTCACAGACATAGAACAAACACTTCGAAAATTTATATGGAACCATAAACGAGCTCGAATAGCAGCTGCTCTTTTGAGAAAGAAGAACAAAGTAGGGGGGATCACAATACCTGATATCAAACTGTATTACAAGGCCACTGTAATCAAAACAGCCTGGTACTGGCATAAAAACAGGCACATAGACCAATGGAACAGAACAGAGAGCCCAGAAATCAACCCAACTCTCTACAGTCAATTAATATTCGACAAAGGGGGCAGTAACATAAAATGGAGTAAAGATAGCCTCTTCAACAAATGGTGTTGGGAGAACTGGACAGCTACATGCAAAAAAATGAAACTTGAGCACAGACTTACACCATACACCAAAATAAATTCAAGGTGGATAAAAGACTTAAATGTAAGTCATAACACCATTAAAGTCCTAGAGGAGAACATTGGCAAGAAAATCTCAGATATTTCACGCAGCAACTTCTTTACTGATATGTCCCCTAGAGCAAGGAATGTAAAGGAAAGAGTAAACAAATGGGATCTCATCAAAATAAAAAGCTTCTGCATGGCTAAAGAAAACAGTATTAAATTAGCAAGACAACCAACTGTATGGGAAAACATATTTGCCAATGATACCTCAGACAAAGGTTTAATCTCTAAAATATACAAAGAACTTACACGACTCCACTCTAAGAAGACACCCAACCCAATTAGAAAATGGGAAAAGGACTTGAACAAACACTTCTCCAAGGAGGACATACAGAACATTCAGAGACACATGAAGAGATGCTCAATATCATTAGCTATCAGAGAGATGCAAATTAAAACCACAATGAGATACCACTTTACACCAGTCAGGATGGCTATCATAAACAAAGCAACAAACAACAAATGTTGGAGGGGTTGTGGGAAACGGGGTCCTTAGTTCACTGTTGGTGGGAGTGCAGACTGGTACAACCATTATGGAAAACAGTATGGATTTTTCTCAGAAAAATAAAAAATCGACCTGCCTTTTGACCCAGCAATTCCACTGCTAGGATTATATCCAAAGAATCCTAAAACATCAATATCAAAGAACCTATGCACCACAATGTTCATAGCAGCACAATTTACAATAGCCAAGAGTTGGAAGCAACCTAGGTGCCCATCAGTAAATGAATGGATCCAAAAATTGTGGTACATATACACAATGGAATTCTATGCTGCAGAGAGAAAGAAGGAGCTACTACCCTTTGCAACAACATGGATGGAACTGGAAAGCATTATGCTGAGTGAAATAGGCCAGGTGCTGAAAGACAAATACCATATGATCTCACCTTTAACAGGAAGCTAAACAACAAAACAAACAAGTAAGCAGAAAAAAAGAACCCAAAAAAAACAAAGACACTGAAATAGAGAACAAGGGGATAGTGACCAGAGGGGAGAAGGAAGGGAAGTTAAGGGGGAAAAAGGGGGAGGGATTTGGAGGAACAAATAGGAAGGACACAGGGACGAGAACTAAGGGGGGGGGGAGGAAATGGGAGGGAGGTGGGGAGCAAGGGGCAGGGGAGGCTGGGATGGGAAAAATAGACAAAAAACTGTACTTGAAAAATAACTAAATAAAATTAAAAAAAAAAAAAAAAAGACCAATGACCTACATCCAAGATTACTCTATCCAGCAAACTATCATTTAGAATAAATGGACAGATAAAGTCCTCAGACAAGGTCAAGTTAAAGGAGTTCATCATTACCAAGCCCTTTTTATATGAAATGTTAAAGGAATATACCTAAGAAAAAGAAGATCAAGCAAAACTATGAACATAAAATGACAATAAAATTGCAACTATCAACTGAACCTAAAAACAAAAACAAACAAAAAGAAACTAAGCGAACAACTAGAACAGGAACAGAGTCAAAGAAATGGGGATCACATGGATGGAGATTAGCAGGGTGGAGGAAGGAGAAGGTGGGAGAAAAGTTACAGAGAATAAGAAGTATAATTATTAGATATAAAATAAACAGGGGGAGGGTAAGGATAGTATAGGAAACAGAGAAGCCAAAGAACTTATATGTATGACCAATAAGACATGAACTAAGGTGAGGGGGAATGCTGGTGGGAGAGGGGTGCAGGGCAGAGGGGGATAAAGAGGAGAAAAAATGGGACAATGACACTAGCATAACAATTTTTAAGTATTTTATGTACTTAAAAATAAATAAATAAAAACTGCATAAAACTCTATACTTTAATAAATCATCTCTAAGTAGACACATATTTTTCAGGCAATTAGCATTTCACCTATATTTAAACTTTTAGGGGGGAAAATCATACCATAATGAATCTAAATTATGTAAAGATTTAAGTATAATGGTTAAAACAAATTATCCTGGGGAAAAATCCAGTTACCTGTCTTAAAATATAAATTGTAAACACAAATGTTTCTCCCTTGCTGGACTGATCTGCAATTTCATAGCAACCATGTTCTTTTCTGTAACTTTTCCCCTTTGAATCATTTGTAGCAAAATTGGTATAGCAGAAGGATTTTGTTTATCTTTAGAGTATTGTACTCTCCTGCTTCAGGTCATGTTTAATTTCTTCACACCACTGTTTGAGAAATCGGCTTCTGACCTCAAGGGTGAAAGAACAACCCTGAAGGATTGTTTGTCGTATAGTTATGTAAGATAAGTTTAGTGTTCAAAATGAAGTGCAAGTTCAAAATAACAATGGAGTATAAAACACAAGGTTTTTAGGTCCTAATAGGAGTGTTGATATTACTAATTCCTTCTTTTTTAGCAACATCAAATATTCATTAAAATCAGCTTTTAATATCTGTATTAACCTGTGTGGTTCTGCAAGACAGAGTTTTCAGACCAAATTTACCTCTTAGTTTATTCTCTTTTCCCAGAAACACCTCCTGAAAATATACCCTGCCCTTAGAAGTCAGCTGACATAATTGAAAACAAGTGATGTGAGTAATTGTCCCTGAAAAAGTAATATTGAAAAACAACATGTTAAATCTTTTCAGTTTCAATTACTAAGTATCGGAGCTATTAAATTATTGAGCTCAAGGTTTCTGGAATAAATTTAGAATTATATTTGGTATGCAGTACCATTTTGAAATGTAGAATCTACATCATTATTCTGTCAAGATGTAGGTTTGCTGACTGAACACGTATATGATCAATTTCTAACTTTGGTTGAACTTCACCCTTATAAGATCTATGGTATTGGCTCATTTTTCTCCTAGAAATACAATGTGATAACTTGGCCCAAAATTAATGATCACTGTAATTACTAACTTCTCTACAGAGCCGTCCATTGAATGCATGGATGGAACATCCTTTAATTGCAGGAGACACTCAGAGTTCAGAAAAGTTACATAGTGCACAAAAAGGCATTGCTGGGGACATAACGACAGGCCCTGTTAACGCAGCATTCTGAATTAAAACCTTCTTTTTCCTTTTCAACAATGTCTAGTCATACTCATGGTTACTTTTAAAATTGGAAGGTAAAATGGGTGAATGTAGACTTTATATAATGGTTGCATGGTGAAACGGTTGGGCATACATGGACATGTATTTTTATTTATCCATATATAGATAGAATACTTATAAGACAGTATTTCTATTATTTCATGTCTTTATTAAATATAAGTTAGCAAGACATAAACCATAGGTCAGGGGAACAGAATGGGTTCCAAAGTCAAACATGGGAGCGTGGGAGTGATCACTGGATCAATTGATACTAACATACAACTTTCTTAAGCATCTTTGAACTCAACTGTCAAAGGTGGAACTGAGATATAACTCACATAGATTTTGGACACCAGGGTACATTTTTACTATAATTTATGTTTCTACCCTGCTAAACTCTCATTTGATGATAATAGCAATTGTCAGTTACCAATAAAGTGTAATAGAATGTTCTGATGATTCATTCAAAATTTGGTTGCAGAGTCCTACTGAGTATGTGATTTTGAATTACCTGCAAGCGTAGTCCAATCTTGGATACCAGCAGCCTGTATTGTGAGTATGGTCTTGAATTAAATATAAACATGACTTGATCTTTGGAACAAAAGCTCACAATGAAGTTTCTGTTAATATTTTGCTCTCAGGCCTTCTCTGGAATGGGATAACCAACACAAAGCAGGGTGTTTGGGGAAAGAAACATTGGATATTTCACTACTTGTATTACACATTGTTATGAAAAGAATGTTTAAAACATTCTAAGTGACGATAAAATAGATGGAGGTAAAAGGCCATGTTTGTAGATAGAATAAATAGTTTATACGTTTAAGAGGGCAGAGACTTTGCTCATATGTTGGTCCTGCCCAATACTCAGAAAGTGTTGGTTGTGTGATTGATTACCCTGGTTCACAAACTTAAGTGGAGACAGAAGCTGTGATTGAAGAATGGGTTCTGGAATGATGGTTTTCCAATTGTGTTTTTATTATCAATGAATATCCACAGTGTCTATCTTTTTCATTATCAGTGAGAATATCTGTATTCTCTTGTAAGCCCCTCTTTCCCGTGCCTATGGCTTCTCTTACAAGCATATAAAGTCCTGAACTTGTAGCTATCATGATTCTAGGACCCACTACCTCTTTCTCAACCAGGTAAGATTATGACTTCTTGAATGTAAGAGAGGCTGCCAAATTTTAACCCAACCAAGTGGATAAATCTGACAGACCTACATGAAAAATATCTCCAAGAATCGTTACTGCTACAAATGTACAAATCATTTGGTGTGGGTTCTCAAGGAATAGAGCCATCATTTACTCTACCATTAGTTTGTCTTCAAAGTTAATGAATTTTTGTTTTTTCCTTTTTCATTGGGGCCTGGTTTAAATTTTCTTTTTTTTAAATTTATTTAATTGTTGTTCAAGTACAGTTTTCTGTCTTTTACTCCCATCCCAGCCCACTCGCCCAGTGCTCCCCACCTCCCTTCCATTTCCACCCCCCTTAGTTGTTGTCCATGTGTCCTTTATACTAGTTCCTGTAAATTCTTCCCCTTTTCCCATGAAACTCCCTCCCCTCAAAGTGCAACATCTTGTTGAATCACCACAATATCGAATTTGTGACAAAAGAATGGCTCTGTAAACTTCTTATGCCTTGCTACTAAAACCAATTGCTACTAAGTTAGCAATTCAAGGAACTATCCCCCATCAAAAAAAAAAAATCAGAGCATGAAAAGAAATGTGAGTGTCCTCATTTTAACTACTTCTACTGTACTAGCTCTCCTCTTTTTCATTTATTTTCTTTTTGAATACTAGGCAGTCTGAAGAAAATAAACTCTGTCTCCTCTTCAGAAAGGCAGTGAAGTGTTCCAAATGCAGATCTCAGAGTCATGTAAATCAAAAGTTTGATTCCTGGTTTTTTTCTGTACATTTTATGCCTCAGTTTACACTTTTGTCAAATGATAATAATTTCATCATCTGGTAAAGTGACAAAAATGATGATACCCATTTGAATGGAGACCTAATCTGTCTACAATTACAGTACAGTTCTTGGGGCATGAAAATTATCTCTTTCATGTAGAGAGCTTTTAATCTTTATTTTTGTCAGCTCTATGCAACGATAACTTGGGAATTAAAGAGCACAGCTGATGTTTAAAAATTGCATGAGACGAAAGGTGTTCGGGTGGGCAAGGTGAAAAATCAAGAGCTAGTGAATATATTATGGGCTGAAAGAATTTTTGGAAACCATTTCCAAATATGTATAATGCACAATTTCTAAAGTGAATAAAAGTTTGAAATTAGCTTTAAATAAGACATAGAGAGATGTTAGAAGTGTAGCTACTTTAGTCGTAATCAATGCAACTTGTGATGAGGTAATGAAGAGCAGGCAATCAGTCAGAACCCAATCTACCCAAATGAAATCTGAAACAACAGAGAATATATATATATATATATTTTTTTTTTACTTTAGCTTATGTTAAGAGAAATGGGCAATGTAAGTGCTCTGCAGATTTAATGTGCTAATGAAATCAATTCATCAAGGTTTAAATTTTGCAGGAAATTAAAATAAGAAACTGCTCTGTACACAAAAGAGACTATACCCCAAGAGAATATCCAGGCCTGATAAAATCCAGCTGTAACAATTTAATGTAAGATTGAAAATATTTTATGTATCACTTGCTTTTAAAAACTTCTCTTTTTTTAAGTTTTCCTGTGAGTCTCTAGGGACTCTATCTAGAAAGGAGCTTAGGAACAGAAATCTGGAAGAATCAGGGAAGCTGTTCTGGAAGAATTGTGAAGCTGTTTACAAAATCAGATGAGTGGTCCTCCAGCTGGCGTTTGGGTGGCATTCAGGTATCTGAAGGCATTTAAGGGAATGTGAGTATAAAGAGTTTAAGATTATTGATGTTTACATTAAATAATTGCATATATTATATTAAGTTTTTCATAAAAATGTTTTAAGACATTTAAAACCCAGGTTATATTATTTGAACTCATATAAATTTCAGACAAGTGACTTTCACTCCCTTACAGCTAAGTACCAATAAAAATGTACAAAGTCATCATCAACAAAATTAGCAAACTTTTCTCACAAGGAAAACAAGGAAGTTACTTTGACTCTATTGGCAGATAACTGAAGTAATAATGTATAAAGTGGAATCTTAGTTTTCAAACATAATTTATTCTAGAAAGTTGTTCAAGAACCAAATTGTTCAAGCTGGGAGACATTTGAGAACTAAGGTTTGACTGTTATTCTGAATAGCATGTGATGGAGTTTCAAGTCCTAATTTTCTATCACCATGTAATAAACTTCTCCAGCTTTTAGAAATAAAATACCCTTCACCCAGGGATAACCTTACAGTTGTGATTGTTCCACAATATTACAAATCTTAATTCATTTCTACAGAGACCAATCAAAATACTCTTGCTATTGGTCTTGAGAAAATAATAAAATTTAATGAGAGGATAAAAATAATTTATATGACAAGTGATTTTTAAATATTTGTTTTCAAAAAATTGGAGTGCTTACTTGAACTTTGTGTTGATAGGTAGTTTAAAAAGAATCTTTGTTGAAGAATTAGAGTAAGACTTTAGCATATATCCTGAAAGAAGTTCAAATAATTCAATGACATGGCTAGAATAACACTCTTAATCTTATTGACTTATTTATTTGAGCAAAGTATTCAACAAAGACTAACCCTCAAAAATAATATTAAAATGTATGGTAAACTCTGATTCATTCTAACTGTAAATAATGCCTTCAAAGATATTATATTCAATATAATAAAAGGTCTAACACATCTGTTAAGAAATATGTTTTTATAAAAGTCACCTTAATGTATTAAAGTTGTTTATAAAATATGTAATAAATGTACATGTTTATATCAATTAAGTAATAATAATTAAATGAAAAAATATGTTGTCCTAAAGATAAGGAAAAGAGTGGTTGAAGATTGAGATAAAAAATAGGACCATGTCTCTAATGTTTACTAACAATTTTGATAATACTTTCTTCAGAGCAATTTGACTATAATTCAGACTGAAACTGATTGTTTAGAATGTTGATAATGCATACATATGCTATCTCAAATGTTTGACATAAAAAATGAGGAGATAAAGATGAGAAAGATCATATGTAAGTATCAATTGTAAAGAGCTAGTTAGGAAGGGCAGATTGCTTTTCCTATGATCAAACCTTATGATCAAAACTGAAATAAAACAAGCTTTGGACAGTGGGCCAAATTTCACTTTCTCGACATTTGCTTTTTTCCAGTCCCATCTTCCTATGTTCATAAAAACTGATGGACATCTTCATGTCCTTAAAACATGTAGAAAACTCTGAGCCTACCGTAATGAAGGAAAAGACAATTTGAGAAACATCAGTGAGTAAACACAGATACCCTAAGGCAAATAGAACATAGCAGAAACACACAGGATTAGAAATGTTTGCATCCTTTTTATGGCATTGTTGTCAAATAATGGTAATACAAGTAAATATCTGAGGTTATTTATTTATATTAACCACTGGTTGGTGCTCTTGCCTATTAATCATATACATACACACACAGATGCATACCTCTCTGCTTTTACAGCAATAATACAGAGTAACAATGAAACTGATGCCTAAGCACATTATAAAATAGGTTTCAGTAATGTCTGACATTTATATTCAAACTTTCATTCTAAATGATTAGGATGTTCTTTACATAATGTATGCATAGCAGGTGTTTTAATCTCCAAAAAAACCCCAGCTCCACTAAGGTAGAAATAAAGAAATTTTCTGCTTCAGCAGTTGAGATTTTTTTAAGGGGAAAAGAATAATGCTTGCAACCAAACTAGAAGTGGGAAAGCAAGATTGAGTCAGTGTTATCTCAATTATTGATAATGGACAGAAGGCTAGCTTTCAAAGTCCTATGTAGTTGGCAAGTTATTTAAAAAATATCCATACATGTAAAATTTAGAAAGCTTGATTTAATTTTACGCAGGTAGATAAATACTTAAAGTTAAATATAAAAATTCCACATGACTGCAAAAATCACTAACTTTCTATCTATATATTTGCCTGTGGTGTTTTTGCTGAGGTTGTGATACTTAGTAAGGAGAAAAATCAGAGCTTGACAAAATGGTTTGAAGTTATAGACTGTGTTATTGGAACTGAAGTGACACCTTGGATACTGCAGATAAACTGTGATTGTGGAAGTACTCAACTTTGTAAGGGGTCAGAATTAATTAATGATGTATTTTGCATTTAGTATGCTATCCTACAGCACTTACAGCTAAGATGTAGAGAATTTTTCCGGGAAAAGAAAATTAGTGTTATAAGGGCTCAATTGCTTTTACCAGGTAGCTCACACAGAATCCCTTATTAAAACAGATAACCAACATGGCATTTGGGGTTTAGGAGTTCAGATACTGCTATAATTACAAGTATCCAGGAAACAGGAGAAGTTTGAAAGTAAATCAGCAAAGATGATTTTAAGATTATGGACATCTTCCTGTCTTAAATAAGATCAAAACACAGCTTTAATTTAACAAAGAAATTTTAGTGATGACCTCTTCTTTATGGTTCATAAAAGTGGTGAAATAACTTTCTAGGCCCAGATAGAGTTGCTTTGTCCTGGGACACCGTATTGGTAAGCCAAAGCTTGACTCCTGTAAATCCTTTGTTTTGACCGGAAATGCAGTATGTCCAGCCAGCCATTCCCTAAACTCCAGCTTAACTCTGGGCTCTATACTTATTTCCTTGCCCCTTCTCATCCCAGATCAGATTGGTTATGTGGCTTGAGTCAATCAGATGTGTTCTTGTTTCTTCTTTCTTCTTTATTCTATAAAGGCTTCTTGTCTTCTGCCTACTTTGCAGTTCTCCTAATAGAGACTATTTAGCTTCATAAATTGTTAAACAGTTTGTTTACATCACTAAAATAGTCTTCTTTAATCATTTTTAATAAAAGTAAACAAAAATACATGAAAATGGAATGATTAAATTAGTCATCTTGAATTTTAGTATTATTGGGTTAGCCAAAAGGTTCATGTTTTTTTTCTGTAAAATAAAAGATACATTTTTCATTTTCACCAATAACTTTATTGATTTCGACATTTTGAATATGCAGACTACCTCCTACATGGTATAACTCTGACTGTTCTCAATCAATGTCTCTATTTGATTGCTATCAACTTGAACTCGTCTTCCCGCCTGTGGAGCATCATCCAGCAACAATTCTCTAGCACAAAACTTCACAAACCACTTTTGACACATTCACCCAGTCATAGCACCTCCTCTATACACTGCACAAATCTCGTTCAGTTGCAGTTTTACCTTTCTTAAAATGATAAAGCGTAGTATGTCAAAAATGTTGCTTATTTTCTTCTATCTTCAATATTAAATGGCTGCACAAAAATTCGCCAATTTTGGTAAGTTTTTTTTTAAATGCATGCTGACATGACAGCTATCACAATACAATCTAAGAATTTTTTTTTCAAATGAAGTTAAAGACAACTAAGCACCACTAGAGCCATCTTATGGGGAAAAAATGAACTTTTTGGCCAACCTAATACAATAAAAATGCCCCAAGAGCAACTTGTGTATCTACCCTTGACTTGAAATGGTAAATCTACTCCTTAGCATTTACCCCAAGATCTTCAAATCAGAAAAGACATACATGGAGTTCATATGTAAATCTAGTCTATTCTTATTACTCATGGTAGTTATGTTTTAATAAAGTCTCAGTGAACACTATAGTGAGACTGAACATTGCTCCTAGGGGAAATACAGAGTTAGGTTGCTAAGAGACTGATCACTTTCATCAGCTTTGCACATAATCTTGTTTTATGTGTGTTTCTGTTTACAGATACTTTATTTAGTACATGTTGGTGATTCATTAACATTGAACTCCTGGCCACAGCAGTATATTGCTTGCCTGAATGAAGCTCATCTAACATGTGAATTTTATCAGTAAGGTACATCACATTCTTCTTGCATTTAGAAAATTTAGACCTCACTTTAACATTATGCTAGGAAACCATTTTAAAGCAATAGCAACAACAAAAGAGTGTGGACAACATGACACTAAATAGACAGCAAAAAGACACTTGTTTACAGTATGAGAGCTGCATTGGGAAGCGAGAGTGTGGCTTTGTTCCACGGTAGCTAGGAAGGTATGCTTTGGTGACTCAAATTTTTTATTGCCCAGGTATGTTTGTGAATGAACTCCAAAGTGCTGGGAGTATTCATGAGGGGGTTATGTATAAATTTTAGCAAGTCGGTGGGTTTGGAAATACTGCACAATATGTACAAATAACTAGGATTGACCATATCTCTCCCTCTAAACTGCTAGTCTTCTCTCATAAAGCTCCAATGAGCATGCCCAGCTAGAATTTATATAACTGTCACAGCACTTGAAAGATTTCAAGATAAAAAATAATAAAATGCATATACATGAAGATTAAATTGCTCAGAGATATACTATTGAATAAAGACATACAAAATGCCAGTACTAAAAATAAGCTACATATGTTTCCCCAGTTTGCCAGTTTCTTGTTGTTATTTTTGTTTGTTTTTGTTTTTACTGGTGGGGAGTAGAAAATATATAAAAGGATGGATCTAAAACTTGAGTTCCTGTCCCTTAGCAGGTCTGTGGGTGGAAGAATACCCTGTGTCATCTCTAGCTGACTGACTTATTTGGTAGGGTGTAGTGATCATGGAAACTGCAAAAATTCTCTAGAATCTATTATTATTGAAATGGTTTTGTTTCAATAGCCAACAGCCACTGTCTTCTAGGGTGAATATTTCCTAAGGGCAAATGCTAATAAAATTATTAAGATATGTGTGCATATTTGCAGACCACTGATTTTAAGGAGATTTTTGAAGTATAAGTATCATGCTCTAATCAGTTTTCAAAGTGATTGATGTACCCTTATATGTGACTATAAAGCAAGTCAAGGGCATTCCTAAAATCTGTTAACAGAAGCCTGGGGACTTGAGAATCATTTCTGAGTTATTTATAATTCTTAATGCAAATTAAGGAAATGCAGGGACTTTGGGAGATGTAAATTGTGAATTTAACGGACAAAAATGAGTCCATTTGAAGGTAATACTAAATGCCAAGGAGTAATTTTAAAACAAAAAAAAGACTTTTATAAAAGTTTCAAAGGTTCTTTGAAAAAAAAGACATCTTTCCATATTGCAAAGAACATAGAAAACATAAAATGCTGAGATTATGTGGCAGGAACAAAAGAGTAAAATTGTGGAAATTCCAGATATTCAAGGTAGTTTGATCAGATATGGTTATCTCCTCTCCTATTCAAAACTAAAATGTAGAAAAGAAGTTCTTAAAAGTTAGAGTCACTGTGTACTAAACTGAATGGGATTTCAACATGTTTCTGGAAAAGTCAGCAGACAAAGATGCAGTAGCTGACTTAGCAGACACAGAGAATAAACAAACCAGGAGCAAACCGACCCCTTCAAAGCCCAGAGATGGTCAGCACAAGGGAGCATCTTAACTTAAAAACAGTTCCATACATGCTGTCCTGAAGGGTAGGAGCCCCTTCTTCCTTTCTGCTGCATAGTATTCTATTGTGTAAGTGTACCAGTTTTTTGATCCACTCATTTACAGATGGGCACTTAGGTTGCTTCCAGCACTTGGCTATTGTAAATTGTGCCGCTATGAACATTGGGGTGCATAGGTTCTTTTGAATTGTTGTTTCAGGTTTCTTAGGATATAATCCCAGCAGTGGAATTGCCATGTCAAAAGGCAGTTCCATTTTTAGTTTTTTGAGGGAATTCCATATTGTTTTCCATAGTGCCTGCACCAGTCTGCATTCCTACCAACAGTGCACTTGGGTTCCCTTTTCTCCACAACCTTGTCAGCACTTATTATTTATTGTTTCGCTTGTGATGGCCATTCTGACAGGTGTGAAGTGGTATTTCATTATGGTTTTAACTTGAACATCTCTGATGGCTAGTGATGCTGAGCATCCTTTCATTATGCTAAGTGAAATAAACTAGGAGTTAAAAGACAAATACCGTCTGATCTCATCTATAAGTGAAACCTAAACAATGAAACAAACAAGCAAGCAAAATATAACCATAGACATTGAAATAAAGAACAAACTGAAAATAACCAGCCCTCCCCCAAAGGGGGAGGGCCATAACAGGGGAAAGAAAGGGAAGAGTCCCCAACAAACATGTATGAAAGACCCACAGACAAAGCCAAAGGGGGAAAGGATTGAGGATGGAAGGTGAGGGTAGGTGGGGCGAGGGGAAGCAATGGCAAGAAAATGGAGACAACTGTACTTGAAGAATAATAAAGAAAAAAATAAAAATACAGACAATCCATTGAAAAAGTGGGCAAATGACCTGCATGGACACTTCTCCAAAGAGGACATTGAGATTGTCAATAAGATATATGAAAAAAATATTCAATGTTACTAATTATTAGAAAAATGCAAATTAAAGACACAATGAAGTGAATACCTCACACCTATCAGAATGGCTATCATCAATAAATCAACAAATAAGTGCTGGCAAAAATGTGTACAAAAGGGAAAACTAGTATACTCTTGGTGGGAATGAAGACTGGTGTAGCCACTGTGGAAGATGGTATAAAGTTACCTCAAAAAATTAAAAGTGGAACTACCTTACAACCCAGTAATTCTATTGTGGGAATGTATCCAAAGAAACACAAAATACTGATTTGAAGGAATATATGTACTTGTATGTTCATTGTAGCCCTAGTTACAATGGGTAAGATTTTGTAGCAGCCCAAGTGGATAAAACAACTGTTGTACATTCACACAATGAAGTACTACTAAGCCATAAAGAGAAGGAAGTCTTACCCTTTGTGATGGCATGGATAGATCTGGAGAGTATAATGCTCAGGGAGCTAAGCCAGCCAAAATAAGAAAAATGCCATGTGGTTTCACATTCATGTGGAATCTAAGGGACAAAGTAATCTAAAAACAAACAGACTTACAGATACTGAGAACAAACTTTTAGCTTTCAGAGAGGAAAGGGTTGGGGCCTGGATGTAAAAGGTGAAAGGGTTAAACAGAAAAAGTATGTGTACACACACACACATTTTATTACCAGAAAAGAATGAAGGTTGGTAGGAGATAGAAAAGGGTAGATGGGGTATAAATGGTGGTGGAAAGAGACTTCACTTTGGGTGGTAAGCACCTAAATATACAAATGGCGTATTATAGACGTGTACCCTTGAAATCTATATAATTTTATTAACCAGTGTCACTCTAATAAATTCATTTAAAACAAAGAAAAACTTCAAATACAAAAAGAAAAAAAGAGGACTGAAGACAGGAGAGGACATTGAGATTGAAAGAGGAGATGGAGAGTTCCAGAAGGTTCAAGAAAGAAGACTGAAATGGACAATAATATTTCTGAAAATTATTTGAAAATTTTGATTGAACCAATAAGAGAAACCCACTGTTTAAAAAAATTAATGATAATCAAAGCTTTACGTGACTGAGTGGTGAATATTATTGAGCTAGTCTAAATATTCACATACTCCAAGTAAATACTCACCTGTAATGTGACTGGAATCAAGACCCTATTTTCAGAGATTTGGAAATAAGTGGTAAAAAACTATTCTCAACAAACTTGTCAAGAAGACAGTAAATGCTCTCTGAAACTAAAAATTTAACATGAAACACTATAAACATTATTTGGAAATATAAAGTTAATACATGAAAAAAGAGCTAAAAAACTTAAAAGTATTTCTTTCTAGTGCAGGAAGTCTGGAGTAGACAGTTGCAAAAGAGAAACAGTCATAATAAAGCCAATTTTTATTATAAGCCTTAATAACACCTAATTGTTTTAAAATGTGTTGGAATGCCCAATCACTAACAATAACTAATGATGGGAAGGAATTTAAACAATTGCCTGAAAGTGATTGATGGTATCATTTGTACAATTTTGTAGGTCAGTGGGATGAATTAAAAAAAAACACATGTTTAATATATAGATATTTTTCTCCTTCATTTGTTACTTGGCTTCTTTTTAGGCTTTTATCATTATTTTAGTTCCCTATTCCATTGCTTAGTTTTGAGAGCCCCTGAAACTATCCACCAGTTGCTACCTTGGCTACATCAAGTCCTTTGCTGTTTTTAAAACTCTATGTCTATTTCCTTACATAAAACCTATATTAGAGCATTTGGAATTCAAATTCCCCACCGCACATTTTTTTCCTCTGCATTTTCCCTGACTTCAACATCCTTTAATCCTTCTATATTAATTAACTTTTTTTTACTTGCAGCTTTAGTCTGAATTTTTATTTATTTTAAAAATTTATATTGATGCATAATTGACAAAATGTATCCTATTAGTTTCAGTTATACATCATAGTGATACGGCATTTATATCCATCATGAAATGACCCCCACCATAAGTGTAGTTACCATCTATCAACATACAAACCTATTACAATACTATTGGCTACACTCTCAATGCTGTATGTTGTATCCCTATCAGTTATTTATTTTACAACTCAAAGTTTGTACCTCTTACTCCCCTTCACCTATTTTGTCCAGCCCCCTCGTACTTCTTCCACCTCTGGTCACCACCATTTTGTGTTTTGTTGTTTTGTTTTGTTTTGTTGTATCTATGAGTCTGTTTCTTTTTTGTTTGGTTTGTTCATTTGTTTTGTTTATTAGATTCCACACATAAGTGAGATCATATGGCATTTGCCTTTCTATGACTGGCTTATTTTACTTAGCATAATCATCTCTAGAACCATTTATATTATTACAAATGATAAAGTTTCATTCTTTGCTATTGCTGAGTAGAATTATATAGATATATAGATACATACCACATGTTCTGTGTCCATTAAACTATCAAGAAACACTTCAGTTGCTTTCATGCCCTGACCATTGTAAATAATGCTGCAATAAACATAAGGGTACATATATCTCTTTAAATTATAGTCTTCATTTTTTCAAACAAATATCCATAAGTAGAATTGCTGAATCATAGACTAGTTCTATTTTTAAAAATTTTTGAGGACTATTCATACTGCTCTCCACGGTGCCTGTGCCATTTTTACACTGCCACCAACTGTGTGAAGATTCTCTTTTCTTCAGATATTCACCAGCACATTTTATTTTGTGTATTTTATTTATTTATTTTTCTGTCTTTTACTCCCATTCCAGCCCCCCAGTGCTCCCCACCTCCCTCCCATTCCCCCACCCCCGCCTAATTTTTTGTCCATGTGTCCTTTATACTTATTCCTGTGCATCCTCTTTTAGATTATAGTTATCCTGACTGGTGTGAGGTGATACCTCACTGTGCTTTTAAAAAAATTTCCTTAATGATTAGTAAGGTTGAACATCCTTTCATGTGTCTCTCGGACATCTATATGTCTTCTGTGGGGGAAAAAAAACCTATTCCAGTCCTCTTGAAGTCTACATTTAATGAAGTCTACACTTTATAGTTATGTTTTATCCCCCAGCACCCAGTCCAGTGACCTGTGCATAATAGGATTTTAATAAACATCGTGAATAATACAGAACTACAGAGAAGATGTTTAGAAATTAATCAGCATAATCTTATGCTACCTTAGGTGTGAAAGTCTGTAATATAGACATGCACTAATACCTATCACATCACTCAGTCTAAGGGTTCATTATAAAGAAATGTTACATACTGATAGTCTAACCTATTAACTGAGGCTCTACTCTCCTAAAGACCAAAAATTGATTTAGTTTGTCAAACTGTATATAAACAGGCAGAAAATAATTCTGACCTTATGCAACAAGACAGCATGGTATTTGTGAAACCAAAAGTTTTAAAGAAACACATCATCTAATACACTGGAAATGGTGGTGACATTTTACAGCTTAAATGTGAAATGAAAGGGCATTTCATTGACATTCATGATGTTCTAAGACAAAGGAAATTACACTGTCTATAAACTGCATTAAGTAGCCAACTAGTGTTTCTCCACATTATTGATTATTCATGAAGCTTCTGGATGCATCTCAGCTGGCTCATACACTGCCCTGATCTGCTCAACTCCAGAACCGCTCTGCAGTCTCCTTTCCATTGGTCACAGCAAAGCCACATCCTCATCCTCCCAGCTTGGCTTGGACCACCTCAGTGGCTTTGGGAGCCTGCTCGCAGTTCAAGGTTCTGCGGCTCTGCCTTCAGCAGACACCTGAGCTGTTTCTTATTCCAGAGTTTGTTATGCATGTATTGAGATGAGAGTTTGGTACAGGAAGAAATCTCTTACACTCTGTGGTGTCTGTTCTCTTATAAATTGAAAGGAGGGTGTGCACGTAGGAAAACTATCCCTTGGTCTGTAGAAGACAGACACTCAGAAGCTGTGTAGTATGAAACCAATGGCCAAACTGACACACAGTTGGGAGAAAATAGAAAATCTACTGTTAAAGAGGAGAAAGACTGTGAGGCAGCCAAGTAGAAGGACATGGTCAACCACATATACAGTGGCACGTGATATGTTTCAGATATTTACAAAGTATGATTTGGGGAACCCTGGGTATTCCAAATGGGCTTCTTCCATGCACATGTAAGATGTCAAATCTACCTATTGTCATAAAAATATTAAGGCATTTTTTGTCTTTTGCACTCCTGTTCTCTCTGGAATGCACAGTATAGTTTTATGGACAAATGACATGATAATGTTAGCAGTTTGAAGACAAATAGATTATGTGTTATGTGCTACGTGTTTTTAAAAGTTCCTCAGTTCAAATATCTAATATAGTAAACCTCCAGAGATAAGATACACAAACGAGAGCTCTTGGGGCCCCTCGGTGCAAGCATTCCTTGCTTTGCAAAGTTCTGATGTGCATGAGTTTTCTGTTAATATTGTTTTCTGCAGAGTGAGAGTTCCCTGTAACTTGGAGAGTGTAAAGATGTCCTTAAAAAAAAGTGTTTGTGGAAAAAAAATTTCGCCAGCAGACAGGCTTATGCACAGTTCTGACCCGATGATTTGACAGATTTCATTTGAATTCTTGCCCTTTTTCTCCCTATGTAAAGATGGACTAAGAATCTCTGTCCAATCTATCTCTTAGATTATTTGTGGGTATTTGGTAGCCATTAATATTGTAGAAATAAAAAATATTTCCAGAAATTTTAGATTTTAGATTCGAGAAATTTCTAGATCTAAGAGCTAGCATTTGTTAATGCTAAATTGTAATGATTCAGTACCACTAATAAAAGCTAATGTGGATACTCCTTATATGACAAGCACTGTTCTAAGCAAATGATGTCTGCTGATTTAGCCTTATAGCTACTTTATAAGATACATATGGTTATTACCCATATTTTACATTTGATGAAACTGAGGTTGAGAGAAGTTAAGTGACTTTTTTAAATTAACAAACTTTTCTATTCAGAGAAGCTTATTCACATAAAAAATTGATCAGAAAGTACAGAGTTGCCATATATACTCTCTCCTCACAAATGTGCACTCTCACTAGAGTAGTCAACATCACCCACTAGAGTAGAACATTTGTACAAAAATGAACCTACATTGACACATCATCACCCAAGGTCCATGGTTTACATGTGGGTTTATCTTTGGTGTTGCATATTCTATGGGTTTTAACAAATGCATAGGGCATGCATCAACCATTGTAGTATCATGCAGAATAGTTTCAGTTCATGAAAACTCTTCTGTGCTCTGCCGATCCATCCTTCCTTCCCTCCAACCCCTAGCAAACACTGACATTTTTATCATCTCCATAGTTTGCTTTTCCAGACTGTCACATAGAATCACTAAATATATAACCTTTTCACATAGCCTTTTTTCTCTTAGTATTACATATTTATTTCCTCCCTGTCTTTTCATGGCTTGATAGCCCATTTTCTAGCACTGAATAATATCTCATTATGTCTTTGTACTACAGTTTATTTATTCACTCACCTGTTGGACATCTTGGTTGTTTCCAAGATTTGGAAATTATGAATAAAGTTACTATAAACATCGTTTACAGGTTTTTGTCCGAATATAACTTTTCAACTCCTTTGGGTAGTTAAACGCCAAGATACATAATTGTTGGATCATGTGGTACACATATGTTTAGTTTCATAAGAAATTGCCAAAATGTCCCTGGCTGGTGAGGCTCAGTGGATTGAGCACCAGCCTGCAACCCAAAGGGTTGCTGGTTCCATTCCCAGTCAGGACACAGGCCTGGGTTGAGGTCCAGGCCCCCATTAGGGGGTACATGATAGACAACCACATATCAATGTTTCTCTCCCTCTCCTTCTCCCTCTCATCCCCTCTCTCTAAAAATAAATACATAAAATCTAACAAGAAAAAAAAGAAAGAAATTGCCAAAATGTCTCCCAAAGTAACTGTGCAGTTTTGCATTCCCAGCAGTAGTGAATGAGAGTCCATGTTGTTAACGAACATTTTAACTTGCTCAAAGTCACATAGCTAATAAGGGATTAATATGGGATTTAAATTCACTAGTAAATTAACAAGCTTCAGAGTTCAAAATCCTTAAAGGAGAAATTTAAGAAATGTGGTATACCTTTAGCCGTATATCTCCACCCCTGATACACATACATGTATAAGTGACCCACACTCAGAATTTCAAGGCTGTTTTGGAGAGTTCTGCTTTGCCTAGCTGGAACAGTCCAGAATACTCTAGAGTTGTGTCCCAGGAACAGGATAAGAGAATATCTCTACAAAATACTACTATACCAATCCCTGCAATTTCATGTATACTATATGTGCAAATATCTAAAAAATTAAGATTACAGCTCCAAAATTTCCTCTGATTACATGAAATAGAATTTTTCTCTTAAAATAAATTTGTTGATAATATTGTTAGTCATCAAGGAGGAACTCACCATAAAATAACATAAAACAGTGCATCAAATATCTAACAATGAATTATGACTCTGATACAATAAAAGACTGGAAAAATGAGCATGAATGAAAACATCCAAAGTGCCTTACTTTAATCTATAAGGTAAAAACTATTTATTTTCTAAAGATGCCACAATATATATTTGAACATATATTCCATACATAAGTATTTTATAAAGCTTCTTCATTCAATCTAATATTCTCATTTTTAATGCATTGGACTTGTGAATAACATATTCCATTAAAATTGAGAAAACTAGCATGAAAATTGGTCTCATATTTTCTTTCTTCTTTCTTTCTCTTTCCCAACATGGACATATAGATAGAATCTGTGAAAGCAAAACAAAAAACATAAAATAAAAGCAAACATTGTCTGTGATAATATTGGAGGAAACAAATAATAAATTTCAGGGGTAGCCCCAGGGGCCCCCAACTTCTCACCGATCACCCTTGTACCCTCCAGGTACAGACAATGTGCTAGTTCTGGAGCACTGTTGGAAACCGACTTAGGACAATGTGGTTGATCTCTCATGGCTGCGTCTGAATTGCTTTAGATGATTGAGTTCTCTGTCAAAAGAGCACTTTCTGTAAGAAGTGTAAGGTAACAAACAATGCCTCACTTTCGAGGTTTCTTTACAGCTGACTATGTTATTTGCCCAGGATCACTATTGGTTTATACCCCTTCCCCTCAGCACTTATAATTGTTTTAAGTTTTAATGAGGCAGTTTTATTAAAATGAGCAGCATTAAAATAAAGCAAGAAGGTTTTGGTAGAACTTCAACTGTATTCCAGTTCTTACCAAGGTCTCCTTTAATGATATATGAGGTGCAAGTGCAGTGACAGAAGCCAACCAGTGGTTACATAGCACCATGACTAGCAATAACCCATTACGTTTTGCCAAGCACTTCCCAATGACAGCACACCCAAGGCCTCCTGGTTAAGGTGGCAAGCAACAAGCTGCTTATAAATCGAGAAAAGTTGCACCAGACATTTAAACAAGCAAGGGAGATTTTATTCAAGACTATTGCATTCCTATATAATTTTATTAACCAATGTAGCTGCAATAAATTCAATTTAAAAAGATGTTTAAAAAAAGACGATTGCATTAGGAGAGAGACATTGAAGTTAACTGAAACAAGAGTCAGGCAGCATTTCTAAACACCGGGGTGAGTAATGGAAAAGCACCAGAGGGTGTTTGGGAAAGGTTGTGCAATGTGATTAAGACATCTGTATTTGCTAATTGTCTTTTATTGGAAGTTAGACTCCTATTTTTCCAGAGACTGGGAGATAGGGGCACTATCTTTCTTGATGATTACATTTCAAAAGAATAGCCTTGAAAAAATACTTCTGGTTTGTAAAGCTGGCAAGAATTTGGGAGAAGAATTGCATCTCAAAGAGGTAGGGAGAGAATTAAGAGTTGAAAGTTTTCTAAAGTAAATGCTGTAAAAAAAAAAAAGTAGGTCAGAGGCTTATGGTTAAGGAATAAAAAAAAACTTGTGTAAAGTTAGGTGGTGCTGAGGGGAACATTAAGGTCATCTGGGTCAAAATAGATACACACTTAGACATGAGTAGAGAGAAGCACTTAGTGCCCTTTGATGTGTCACAGTGGAGAGACACAAAGGCATTGTCATTTCCCTGATAGCCACATGGTATCGGAGCTAATTGTGCTGTTGCTCATAGCCAAGACTTTGACATGTGTGAAGCTGCCAGACCACCCATCAGTGAGGTCACTGAAAAACATGAAAAGCTGTGGCTTGGTTGAATGTGAAATATGTATGGACAGTACAGCTGTAAAGTCCTCCCCTAAAGCATGGAGAGAGGAACTCATTTACTCTTGGTGCAGCAATTTTGTTGTTTGTCTGAGGGTAAAACATCTATATTTATGTTTAGTAGCACTATTTGGGGATTGGAGGGCTGGAACCTCTGTCATTCCCTGAAAACAAACCAACAAACAAAATGCAATTTTATTATGTTCAATGAAAATTTCATTTCTAAATTTCCATGTCTCAAAAATGTACTTGGTAAATTTATAATTTGTGGAATATGTCTGTCAACCTTTTTCATCCACCAATAGCAGGTAATAAAATCATAGACAATCAAAACAAATAAACAAACAAAAAAACCAGCAGATAAAAATTTGCTGGGTAGTCATCAATATTTCTTCAAAATCAGTAATGATGTATTTTGAAAAGTCATGTTTCGAAAAGACTGTGCATTTACACATCATTTTGGAAAACACAACTTATTATTTTAATCAAATGCCTATTCTTTTCCCCTGTAAAGCAATTCCCCTGTACTCATTTCAAATTTTCTTGAACAAGTGTAGAAAGTTTGTCCATTTTTAATTGGATAGTTTGTTTTATATTTTTTCCTCTATGGTACACATTTTTTTCTTTTTAAGACTGTTGTACAATTTATTTTTTCACTTAATACAGGTGTTCATTTTTTAATTCTTATTTAGTCTAGTAGAGTTGTCCCAATGTTTTCCGCCTTTGCCCTCCTCCAAGATGTATACTTTTATGCCATTTAACTTAATTTAAAAACTCAAAAGAAACATAAATGAAGTAACATGTCAAATTCTGAACTGTTAATAGTTCATCCAGAGAAAGGTATTGTGAATGCAGAAAAGTTGACACCTTTGAAATATTGGGAAATATTTACACATTTTCACACCAGAGACTAAAATTTTAGAATATCCACTATTTAGTGGAATTTGAACTAATTAAAATATCAGGAGCTTCAGATAC
Source organism: Artibeus jamaicensis (assembly GCF_021234435.1). Taxonomy (NCBI): domain Eukaryota; kingdom Metazoa; phylum Chordata; class Mammalia; order Chiroptera; family Phyllostomidae; genus Artibeus; species Artibeus jamaicensis. The sequence continues at coordinate 34,627,149 of NW_026522046.1, read as the reverse complement.
AACTTTCCTCACTTGAAAACATAATGCTTTACAGAGAATAGCCACATATCAGTTAGCTTTTGGTACATAACAACAAGCCACCAACAGAATATGTTGATTTAAAACATAATTTGGTTTAGATTCAGATTCTGTCTTGTGGCTCAGTGAATCTCTTCAAGATATGTTCATATAGTTTCTGTCAGCTGATGATGTGGCCGAGGTGAGAGGGTCCACAACAGCCTTGCACATATGTCTATGCATCTATTATTAATAGAATGAGAATGGTTTGTGGGACATCGATGTAAACTGGCAACCAGGGAGAGAGAACTGAAATACACATGCACAAATAATGAGGACTTCCCTGTACTAGTCAATGGGAGGGGTAGACGCCATTGAGTGAGCGTGTGTACTGTGTGTCCATCACATTCAAAATGACTGAGTGAGTAGAGCAATGCATCTGCATCAAATTTTGTGTGAAGCTTGAACATTTCTCTGCAGAAACTATTTAGATGATTCAGAAGGCCGAGGCTATAGGCAACTGGTGATTGGCAACTTCATCATGAAAATGTACCTGTTCATAAATCACATCTCATGCACATTTTTGGCAAAACATCAAATCACCCAGGTGACAGCCCTACCACGGACCAGATATGGCACCCTGCAATGCCTGGCTTTTCCCAATATTAAAAGCACATTTCAAAAAGAGATTTCAGACCCTCAATGAGATTCAGGAATATACAATGGGGCAGCTAATAGTGATTGGGAGAACTGTGTGAGGTCCCAAGAGGCTAACTTTGAAGGGCACTGAAGCATCATTGTCCATGTACAATGTTTCTTGTATCATGTATATTCTTCAATAAATGTCTCTCTATATGTGTATATGTATTTTCTTACCAATATTGATTTATTTAAATCAAAAGAGAAAATACACATCAAATGTTGATATATATTATTGACATGATACTGGAATACTTTCCTAGTGTCAAAGGCTTAAAAAAGGTTCAGTAATTCTCTGAGCAAAATAAGAACCGTCAACTAGTGTTTTTCTAAATGCTTCCATCAGGCCCAGTCTTTCTTTCTGTGGAAGGGGTCATTCAGCAGGTTCACATTGCTCCCACTGACACCAAGGTCTTCAGAGTTCCTGCAGTTGGCTTTTCTGAAAACTGGTGCAATCCATATAATTTCTATCATTCAAAGTCCAGCCAGGAGACCCAACTGTGACTGAGGCATTGGGACCTGTCATCGCTTTAAAAGTCAGAAATAGACTTAAGGGATATAACAATGTCGTATCTCTAGTTAGTAAATGATCGACTCCAAAGTGTGTTCTTGAATCCACTTTAGATTATTTTGAAGATATTTTTTCACATAAAAATGCATATGCAAACATTTATATTTGAGTTCAAATTTAATGAGCACAGGCATTGTTGAAATATGACTACAATAACCAAGCAGATAAGCATATTGAGAAAGCATCACTAGGTGTTGTGTTTTCCTAGAAGTGGTGCATTTAGAATACCAATCAGTGACAGTTTTCAAAAATTTCTCCATCATTCCCTGCTGAAACTATACACTTCTAGCATTCTGACTGAAAGCAATAATGAGGGTTTCCCAGAGGTCTTTATTGTTCCTTCTCTATACCCTTGTCAGTTTAATAGTGCTTGACAAGGATCCAGCACATAAAATTCATGCCTTGCACTTGTATAATGAGATAGTGAGTCTAAGGCTCAATTTTGATGCTGAGCAATGTTTATCAATATTCTAAGACTGTTCATGATGGAATAGTTCGTTGAGTTTCCATTAATGGTATTGTGTCTGAGCCACTTCTAATTCCAATAAAGTGAAACAGATCCGTATTATACCCGCAGTTCTAACTCAACAATTTTACACAACCATACATGAGGTCATCGCAAAAGCCTAGAAGCCGATATGAAGAAATGGGCTATATTTCCTCAATTAATTCAAAATTGCCATAATAATGTTTTAGAATTTGAATATCACATAATGGTATGCAATTTAATCAGCAAACTATGTTTGCCTCCAGTGTAAGCTTTTTAATGTTGCCTCCCTGTCCTCAACCCACCCTCCCCATCTCTGAGCTCAGAGACAAATGAACCGTTGTTCCGTTTCAACTTGAACAAGAGCAGGTGCACTGTTAACAATTTCAGAGACTGGACTTCTGCATAACATCTCAATAGGAAGACAAAAATGGATATGGGATTCTGCTAAAATAAAAGTCTGCAACACAACATTCAAGATCAGAGTATAAAAACTGCTAATGAGGGAATCAGTAATATAAAGATTTTACATAATTGGCTTATATTTGTCACCTTCAGAAGGCACAACCCCTTGACTCATTCTAAACCATGAAATGACAGACATTTACAAAATAAAAATGTAACAAAATCTACTAAAAATTTCAAGACAGTGAAAACAGAGATTAGGACCACGCGAAGGTTACAAACCTATGAGGCCCATGCTCTCTAAACAGAAAAAGTCCTTGTATTAGTATTTTAAATTAGAATTATTTGAAACCGTTTAAAGTACTTTTTTCCTTCTTTTATGAATTATAGAAGAGATTGTCTATGGTAAACAAATAAACTGACCATTCATGCACACCTCCTTATTGAAAGTGTGCCTGAGACGCATGCAGAGAGATATGAACCACACCATGTGTCTTGGAGTGCCGGCACAGCACAGTCTTGACAATCAACTTGAAGGAGAATGAGGTCATTTATCAGCCAGCTTTAGCAAATTGCCTCTTTAAAATTCTTAGTTCCTTAACCACAATAAATATCCAAGTTTCCAATCTCTAGAACTGTAAAACAGAGTTGTAGCCCATTGGAGGCGGTTTCTTTATTAAAAGTAAGGTGAACACTAGAGAACTTTATGAGGAATAAAGCCCCAGTTATTGAAATAACTAGAGAAGACAGTGCTTGTTCCACAAAAAATCAACCTACATTTTGGATCAAACATGTCAAGAGAAATTTTAATTAAAGTAAAGTCATTTCTACTTCAGTTGAATGCCAGCTGGAGAGAATATTGCCACAGGAAGATTCCGAATGTGCTTAACATCCAGGAAGAGTGGAAGAAAGTTATCCCTGTGTTTCTGCATAGGTAGTTTTTATACATTAATTTTCTCTGTCTTTGTAACTAATATAATGGTCAAAATAAATAAGAAACTTTATAGACATGTACTTTTATGTGATAAATTAAATATATAATGTAGTTCAGTATAACCATCTTTTTCTTAACTGTTACTCTTAAATTAAATCAAACAGTGCCAGTAGGGATGAATATCAAAGTTTAGCTGTAACTAAACTTGAGTTCAGATTATTAAAGGTTTGGACTTTCATGGCTATTTTTCTGAGCAGTAAAAGAATATTGCAAAGCATTTTATTTAATTAAGTCAATAATTTTATGTATTTGTTCAATGCAAGACATTTTGTTATTTTCAAAGAGATACAAATTTGCTGAAGTTATGGTCTCTGACCTGTCAAAAAGCTAACATTTTGTTGGGTGAGGAAGGGACTACTATTGACTATGTGGGGTTTATATCAGTGTGTACATAATGCATTATAGTGTATATTAATATTGATACATGTAATAGCATTATAGATAGATTGTTATGGGAGGGAGCATATGGACGTGATGAATTTGTAATTATGAATAAAAGAACTAGGGTAAGTCTTACAATGTTGGTAAACTGTGAGTTAGATGTTGAAAGATAAGAAGAACTTAGAAATAAAAGAAGTCATACTCTAAACATACAGAATAACTGAGCAAAGGTGCAGACACAAAAATGTTTGACATGTGTAGAAATTATACAAATAGCTATAGGTTGTTTTACTAACAGGCGTGTATGTTTTATTGCAAGATTTTTCCTTTCTTACTCTTTTATTCATTTCTCATAGTCATCATATGATTTATTCTATATGAAAAGACATAAAGAAACTTAAGGGGAAAAAAGTAATTATTTCATAAAATGAAAGGTTTTTGGATGAGCATGTAATTTCCAATTCAACTTACATTGTTTAAAACCTAACTTCTCTTTATCAGATACCTAAGAGGTAAAGGTCATTGAACATGGAGTAGTCAGCTACAATGAGTTTTTAAATTATTCATTAATCAAGCTATTTAAAGTGCTTTAAAATATGTTCTTTGGCAGTTATATGGTTTTATAACTGCTCTAACTATTACAAAATCTTATTTTTTTCCATTTATTCATTCTCCAGTGCAATTTTAAAACAATATAGTAGCAACATAGGAAGAATCATTTAAGATATTTTTCAGCAGTTTAAATAAATTTCCTCTAGATAGATAGATAGATTTTTGCTTAATTTATTTGTTTGTATTTAGTTAGCCTAACATATTATATAAAAACTTCTGAATAAAGGCTCTAAAATCTATGATATATAAAATAACTAGTGAAATTTTGTACACTAAGACTTCTAATTATTCAAGTGTCAATTTTGGACTCAAATTTTACACATTCCTAGTAATATTGTCATGATTTAACTTGCTTATTTCTTAACAATGTAAATTAATTTAACGCTTATTTATTTTAAGCATATGTTCTCTATAAAGCAAATGATCACTTCCTTTCATTTTTATACAAGTAAGGCTGATTGTGAATAAAATTCCCTGAAATGTAGAATTGAGCTATATCAACATTGATTCAATTAAGGTGGGAAAAGAAGAGGAATTTGAGATTTTAGGTTGAGCAACTCAGAAAGATATCAGTCATAAAGATAAGGAAAACTGAAAATGTAAGGGGACTGGATTGAAAGTACAGAGAATAAGGTCACAATGGGACACACTGAATTTAAAAATATGGTACATTTACATAATGAGATTCTACACAGCAGAGAGAAAGAAGGAGCTCCTACCCTTTGTAACAACATGGATGGAACTGAAGAGCATTATGCTAAGTGAAATAAACCAGGAGGTGTGAGACAAATACCGTATCATCTCACCTTTAACTGGATCATAATCAACAAAAGAAAAAAGCAAACAAAATATAACCAGAGGCGTTGGAATTAAGAACAATCTAACAATAGTCAGAGGGGAGGGGGAAGAGGACCGTGAGGGGAAGGGTTTTCTAAAGGACACATGGACTAAACCAAGGCAGGGTATGGAAGCAAGGGAGGAAGGTGGGATGGGCTGGGGTGGGGGAGAACAGTGGGGAGAGTAATGGAGACAATTGTAATTGAACAACAATAAAGTAATTTAAAAATAAACAATTTCTTATGACATCAATTTGGAAATACTAAAAAATGCAGTTAAAACAATGATGAATATTTTTAAATTTCATATATAATCTAAATAAATAAATGAATAAATAACTACAGTTACACATCTCAGAAAAGACTATACAAACTTCAATGTGAAGATCGCAGTTAAGCTATGGAATTAAATCATCAGGCAGATCATGGAAAAAGAGATGAGAAACTAACAAAATTACATCTAAAGACTATAAGCAAATTCTGGTGTTTGAGAGGAATAAGAGGCAGCGATTAATCCTGAAAACAAGGAGCCAGGAAAGAAAAAAGAAAGAGAATCAAAGTAAAAGGTGGTTTGGAAGCCGGGAGGTATCACATACAATGAGAATACAAAGACCACAGAGTTTGTCTCATATAAGATACACAATCACCTCAGGCTTAGAATATTAAAAATAATAGATCACTTTATGTTGAGACATATTTCTTCATAATTATGCAATGAAGTGAAAAATAGAATATGTTATTCATATTGTTTAATCAAAGTTTTTATTTACTAGGTGTGGTCTAACCCATCTCTTGCTCCATCTACAGGTACCTTTTCCTAAGCCAAGTCCAGCTCACTATTCCAACTGTGCTGCTCCAGGTTTTGGTCCAAATCGGAAAGCTGACTTTAACCTAGAAATGCTCAGAGACTTGGGAAAGTGCTTTATTTGGAGAGTATGTAGGCAACTAAAACTTAATTTTAAACTACCCACCACTGATATTCATATTTCCATAATGTATTAAGGGCCCAGGAAAATAAAGAGGACTGTATAATTAATGGTTTTGTCCCTGAATATATCCTATGATTGCTGTTATGAGAATTTTCAGAGAAGTTTTGACTAAACATTTGAGTTTATAAATTCAAACAGAATTTAGAGAAGGTTGTTAAAAAATGTTCTGACAAGAAGAAATCACACTGAGCCTTGGCTGGTGTAGCTCAGTGGATTGAACATGGGCTGTGAATCAAAAGGTTGCCAGTTCCATTCCCAGTCAGGGCACATGCCTGCGTTGCGGGCCAGGTCCTCAGTGGGGGCCACATGAGAGGCAACCACACATCGACATTTCTCCCTTTCATTCTCCCTCCCTTCCCTTCTTTCTAAAAATAAATAAATAAAATATTTTTGAAAAAGAAGAAGAAATCACACAATATGTGTTCAAGTTTCAGTTCCCCACTTCAGAGTTATTATAGATCACATTTTGTCTCCAAGCCTAAATTCTCTACATTGACACAATAATAATACAACCTTTCTGCCTCCTTAAACAGTTGCTAATAAAATAGTGCATGGCATTATCGAGAATACTTGAAACTTCTTTGGCTGTTAAATTTATATCTGTGTGACATAATACCATAAAAGTGTAATGCTTTTAAAAATGAGATAAATTATTTTCCATATCACAAGATTTTCATTGTTAGGCAAAAAAAATATTGAGACACTTTTGGTTACTAGTTTTTAGTGAAGTACAAAATGATGAACTGCAAATCTCCAAGATCTTGATTCCACACAGAAACATCAAATACAACCAGAAAATTTCTGTACTAACCTTATAGGATCTCTGGAAAATGCTTAAAGGTGTATAAAAATTAAATAAATGCTTAATCAAAACAAAGTCACCTTTAGAATAGTAGAAAATTTTGTCAAATTTTCATTCACCCAAGCCCCCAAGGTTATTTGCACACCAATATCCATAGCAAAATTTTTCACAATGGGCAACAAGTGGATACAGCCGTAATTTCCATTGTCTGATAAATGGAGAAACCAACGTGGTATATACATAGAATAAAATACTTAGCCTTAAAAAAGGAATGAAATTCTGATACATGCTACAAAATGGATAAGCTTTGAAAAGTATTATGCTAAGTGAAATAAGCCAGAAAAAAAACTGACAAATATTATTTGAATCTATTTATGTGAGATTACAAGAATGCTCAAATATTACATAGAGACCAAGAGTACAATAGAGATTACTAGAACCTGGTAGGGGGAAAGAACAAGGAGTTATTGTTTAATGGGTACTGAGCTTTGGTTTGGGATGTTGAAAGTTTTCAGGAGATCAACAGCAGTGATACAGATACACTTAATGAGACTAAATTGTGCATTTAAAAAGCTACATCTTATGTTATATATATTACATAGCAATAAGTTTTTCTAGCATACATTGTTTCAAAATTATCATTGCTACCTCCTAGAATGTAAGAGCTATTTTTGTAGCCTTACTAATAAATAAAGGAAAAAAGCTATCAATCATCTGGAATCCACTGAATAGATAATAGTTTTTTCTACTGAAAAGAATTCAACATTTCTTATAATATTGTTAAGAAAAAAAGCATGAGAATGTATAAATAAGAGTTTTATTTATTTTTAATGTTCAGTATAATTTCAGATGTAGATTTTATGCCAATGTTATGTTTTATTTTTACAAATTAATATTCATTAAATATCATAATACAAAAACAGTTCATTCCAAAGATGTTAATTTCAACTCAGAAATATTCCGTTTATAAACCTAACATGTTTTAACCTTTTGCTTATTTATAAATCTTGGATATATTACCTTAACAATGGAAATCCAATATAACTGTAAATAGTAATTATATCAAGAGAAATCAAATTATACTAATTATTAAAAACTGTCAAATATTTTAATGTAATTTTTAAGAGTACAACCATAGTCAAATAGGAACTAGGGCTTCATATAATTACATAAAACAACAAATATATAATTATATCATAACTTAGAAAGTTATTAGTGTTTGACAATTTTGTTTTGCCCTGGGTTACTTGAAATTTATTTAAACAAATTTTGATGATTAGAATATTTATTTCAAGTAACTTGTTTTCAAAAACCATTTGGAGCTGAAAGTAGTATTTTAAATATCAAGAAAATACTGACATAAAATTGAGTGCATATATGTGGCCCATCCTGGCCTGCAGGATTTGTGTATGTTGTGGCTGCTTGTAAACAAATACACATGGACAACAGAAGTCCTGTGGACAAAAAGGGAAGGCATGGCCACTGTCTGAGAGAGAGCAGGTGAGAGGACCAGCGAGCCCAGTCCCTGCCTGGCCAGGCTTTTATTGCTTCTCTGGGTCCTTTACATGGAGGATGGTCCTCATTTACTATGCACAGGTTCACTGCTGGGAACTACCTTTTACAGATAACAAAGGAAAGAATGTTGCTAATTACTTCAAAGAGAAGGATGTTGCAGATCAGGAGGAAAAGTGGTTGAACTGGACACACTCCATACTTGGGAAGTCTAGCTCAGATTTTAGGAAGTTGCAGTAAGCCCTTGCTGCCTCAATTCCAGGCGAGGGAGTTTCAGCATAAAGAAGTCTCATAGCAGTCTGGGAACAATGCAGGCCTGATTCCCCACAGAACCTCTCTGTGGGTGTGGTCCTGCGTGTCACTTGCTCCCCACTGGTTTTTCATGTGGAGGCTGAGCTACCATTTCAAGTCATGCAAAGAGGTTCCTTACACATATAAGTGACTAAAATACACTAAAATTTTTATGTCATAAATTTGAATATATTAGAAAAATGGTTTAAAAGACTTATGGCAAATTAAAGTACACAAATGTCCTCTGTTGATTAAAAGCTAATGTTCCATGAAAACCTACATACTTGGAGTATTCTATTTTAACCAATTAATTATTTTTGACCAGTTTATTTCCAACCAAAGTGCAGTCTACAAATTTGTTTTATGCAGAAGAGACTAAGTAATTTAGTGTCTAGTGGTGCTGGTGTGGTTCCAGTTGAGCTATTTTATAACTCAGTTTTTCTTCTTACTAAAGTAGACTCTGACATTATCTGTTGTGAGGAGCTAGGAGCAAGGAAAGTGGTTTGAGGGACTTAGAAAGGGTTGAACCCACCTTCACAGAAGTTAGGACAGAACAGAAGGAAATGAGAAGAAAAAGGATTTGATTTATTCAAGTGGAGTTTGAAACCCTCAATTTATCCTCAGCACACTTCTGTAATATTGTGAGCATTTTTATGGTTCTTATAACCTAAACTATGACCCAAAGTGCACAGGATTTGACAGTCTTCCTTTTTTTCTCCCTTTTCAAATATACCTGAGACCATGATTGTAGGTATAAGCATATGGGTGTTGTGTGCCTTATCAAAAGACCTCTGGCTTTTCTGTTATAGAATTGCAGGTGTTGCTTCAAGCCCAGAGTGGCTCAGCTATTTCTCCTCCTCTCCTTCTCTGGTCCCCTGTTACTACTTGGTGTTGTTTTCCCCTCTCCCTACTGTGTCTTCTTTTTTTCTCTCTTTCTCTCTCTCTCTCTCTCTATATATATATATACACACACACACATATGCATATGCATATGTATATGTATAATATACACACAAGATATTTACATATTATGTATTTGCATATATATTTGTAGCATGTATTATATATTACATGTATTTATACGTATATTAAAATATATAAATTTGTTTTGTGTATTTACATATAATTATATACCCATATATTATAAATATATAATTATATAGAACTCTCTATATTCACATATACACATACATATACACACATATGCATATAAAATAGCTCAATAGCAACCACCCCAACACTACTAGTTGCTAAAATATCTAGTTTCTTCTGTACAAACCAGCTCTCCAGGAAAGTTGGTGGGAACTAATTTTGATCACTAAAGTGATCAAAATAGTGAATTGCTCAAAATAATGAATCCGTCAAAGTAAAATATTCAAAATATAAGGGACTTTCATGTAATAGTATCTTTTAATCAACAGATGACATTTGTATACTTTAATTCATCATAAGTGTTGAAACCATTTTCTAATATACACATTCCTCTACTTGACTCTCCACCATTTCCCACCCAACCCAAGGACAACTACATAAGAATTCAAACTATTCATCTCTCTATCTTGCTCTAGAAGTAAAAAGTTTTATTTCGAATACAACAGCTAACTAGGTTATGGACAAGACACAAAGTTACAGAGTTCAGAATTCTCAGAATTAGACAGATTTTGAAAGGGCTCAAGCTTAAAGTGGTATGAGCTGCAGTTCATTTGGATTTGGTAATTGTTTTATTTATTCTATTGATTTTGTGCCTTTCCCCTTGAAAGTGATATTTACTGTATTTTTTCTTCTGCTTCTGTCCCCACTTTCTGTTTATATAGCTGAAATGCTTGCTCTTCACACAAAACCCTTTTTCATTTTTCTACTGAAACAAGAGTGCATGTTTTTATGTGTTTTGTTTCTAAGGATCTTTAGGCTTCTTGTTTTTAGAGTTAGATAAGTCTTAATTTCTTTTTTTCCTTTGGTTTATAATTGCTACCCTACGATATTTTCTAACTATTTAGGAAGTCTATCTTTGAATTTCAAAAATTGGAATTGTCATATTTCAGTACTTGATATCTTGCATAATTTATTTCCATATAATTAGTTTCCTACAACCATCACATTTTTCTTACCCTTTTATAACCTACTAAACATATATTTTGTTTTGTTTCATGATCTTTTGAGCTAGATTTGTTTTAACAGATTCATAGAATAAACTCATCTCTCCGAAATAATGGCATTCATTAAATCATATTAGGATGACTAACTGATTGAAGGTTTTTTTATATACTAAAAGAACCAAAGACATTCTCAAACATTTCCCAAAAATAAACATTAAATACCTTTTTAATTTATTAATAATTTTGGGGAAAATAGTAATATGGAAGAATAGCTAGGCTTATAAGAGACAATATGCAATGTTTATATTTTAATACAAAATGTGCTTTTAGTACCTGATATCACCTTTATTTTGGATTTTAATATACTCAAAACTCTGGCTAGACATCATTTTAAAAACATTGAACATAGATGAGTAAGTTCTAGAACTCCACTAAACAGCATAATGCATGTAGCTAACAATATTGTGTTTTTTATTTACAAATTAGCTAAGAGGTTAAATCTTCATAGCATTTTTATCACAATAAAATAAAATAAAGAGGAAAGGAGGAAACTTTCATAAGTGATGGGTATGTTTATAGCACTGATTGTAATGATAGTTTTATGGGTATATAACTATCTTTAAATTCATTAAGTTGTATACATTAAACATGTACACTTTTTGTTTGTGAATCATAACTTAATAAAGTGTGTTTAGAAACAGAAACAAATTGACAAATAAATTTTACACTAAAAATCCAAGCCAGCATGAAAATATAATAAAATTTTAAGTGTTCACACTAGTTTGATGAAAACAAACTTAACAATAAACATTAATTATGGATTAATGTTTATCTGTCTAAATAAACATTTAGATAGGTAAATTTCTATTGGTTTCCATGGGAATTTTACTAATCCACAAAAATTTGATAATCCAACCATATCAACAAAAACATTGAAGAACCAAAATAAAAGTTAAGAAGAGAAACACATGGGCATTTGAATAAACATAGCTTGTTTAAATAGTAAACATTTCAATTACTCAATATTTGTAGGTGGTGAAAGCATTCTTCATTAATTCATTTAGTCAACATACATGTCATTATTAAACCAATAAATAAATAATTGTAGCATGAGACTCACAGTTTTCCATGTTCATTTACTTATTGAAAAAGTTATTACCTATAGGTCTTGTAAATTTCTAACACCAATCCCAAATAATTCTACACAATTTTAATCTTCCAATAAAATTAACAATATAAGTAGTAGTAGTGATAGTGTAATTTATAACAAGATGAAAATTAAATCTATAAAATTTTTAAAATATGATTTTAGAAGTTATAAAATATGAGCCTAGTAACTATTTCTGAACCACTCTTGTTAGTATTCAAATCCCCAATGAAGAGATATGAATTAAGTCTGTAGTATGCTGTTGAATTATCAAATGTATTTGAAATGGGAGGGTATAAGAGTCTATTGTGAGCTCATGGTTGCCAAAAAAAAGTCTATGTTTTCTATCACCTTTAGTTACCTTTCTGGATATAATGACACTTCAGGGTCGTTCATGAACTAGATGATGCTTTAAAACATACTGAAAAGTCACTTGGGGACTCTGGTCACACTGTTGACTTTGGAGAAAAATCACCCAGGCAAGCCTTTCAAACTGCCCTCCCTTCTCCACATTACATGCTATTTAAGCTTTGCAGACCTATTTTATTTTGTTCAGAAAACAGGTAGTAAATTATCTTTTTCATCTAATTTTTGACAGTAATAATAACAAAGAGTATGAATTACGGCAGAGTGATTCCTACTTACTGAGCAGAAGGTGAATATCCTTTCTTCAATATTTCTTCAGTAGCTCACAGTTTTTACTGAACATACCTATTTCTTAGTTGTTTTTTTCTACCTTAGCTAGTCTAACTAGATTTTTAGCCTAGTATTCAATCCAATGATTTCTCTCATTTTTCATACTTGTATAATTTTATGCAGTGTTGACATTTCAGGGTATTCTCCTGTAGTTTTAAAATCCATGATACTCTAAAACTGAAATATTTTAATAACTCATTTGGAAACAAAACCTGACCTGAACTGACATGAATTCTATAGCCTTTACTTATTGTATTAAATATAAATATGTATGGTTCTACTATAGAATAATGTGTTATGAGGCATTGTCCTAGAACCTACTAAGGAATGCTACAAAATATACCATATGTGCATTCCAATAATTTTATAAGGTCCTAGAGATTTTATGTTCCATACATATCTGGTCCTAAGAGTTTGGATAAAAGTTTACGGACATCTATTGCTTGTTACTAACATTTAAACTCTATCATTACTTACACTAAAAATCCATTTCTTTCTTCTCTTATATCTTTTTTTAAATTATTTTTTCTTTATGTCCCTTATATCAACTCTGCTTCTGGTCTCCGTACCCCTTCCTTGTACACATAGGCTATTGTCACATAAGTAAACTGTGATGTTTAAAGCAGCAACTATTTATCATTCATACGGTTACCAAGCAGAGGTCCAAGGGGGGCAATATTTGGCCCACCTATGGATGCCAAAAACTGCTACAGAACAACAGGGGCCCCTCCGAAGGACGGTATACTAATATCTACTGGGCTTGTCTGTCCCCCGCCAAAAAAAAGACATCTCTCAATGCCAGAGATTTGTGAAAAGGAAATGAAATGTTTATTTAATGCTATCCAAACCTAACGCCTTCATTAAAATATCAAAGTCCTTTAGAGTATACACACACACACACACACACACACACACACACACACACCCAGCACTCCCTTTTCCCCTTGTCCTAACTCCGGGTACTGTAAATCAGGAAAAGAGCACACATCTGTGTTTCCGGCTGCTGGTACCGTCAGCTGTGTGGCCATCCAGGCAGGATCTCCAATTAATCCAAAGTCATGCGGCACCTTCTCACAGTCCACTGGCAAGAGTTCTTTGTATCCATTTTTCCAGGCAAAGTCTCTCCTGCTTTCTAAGCTACACCGCCAAAGAGAGCAACCCAAAGCTGTGTGGGTGTCTTCTACCAAAGCTGCAGGAGTCCACACTCCACCAAAAGCGCGAGTGTCTTTCTTCTTCACCTGGCTGCAGGGGTCCCCACTCTGCTAAAACTGCATGGCTCTCCCTTGCATGACAGTGGGCGTCCACACTCTGCCCCAAACTGAGTAGCTCTCTCTTCACCTGGGTGAGAGGGGGTCTGCACTCTGCCAAAACCGCATGGCTCTCTCTCTCCTGGCTGCCGCATCTGCTTTTAAATCCCTATGCCAGTCCTCCTCTGCAGCCCCATTTCCGACTCCTCCCACAATCAGTTACATCTGCCAGGACTCCCGTATCCTCTCAGCTTTACTGGGCTGCCATAGTGAGTCTGGGCAGGTGTGGCCCCATGGCCGGGAGCCAATCAACTCCAAGCTCTCACGCAGGTGCTGTAACTCCGGGGAGGGACCAGCCTCCAGTTACATTCTGGGTAGAAGTCACTTCCATTATCCCAGGCCCAAAGCATGGCCACAGCTATTTAACATATCTGTGAAACCAGTTAAAGGTAATGGATACGTTAAATGACCGACCATTCCAGAGGTTAGCTGCGAAACTGTTGCTATTCAAAACAGCTCTCAATGGCCCTCTCCATTTGTCCCTTCCCCCAACTGACATCTGGGGGTGTGTGAGGACATCTTAATATTTCCTGGACACCTTGAGTTCTGGAACCCATTCCAAATTCTTTTGGGGGGCCCTCCTCCTGGCTGCGTCCTGTTACAATACCTGCTCAGTGGACCTAACTGCCTGTCTTTCTCACTGCAGCTCTGTGAGAGGGCTGAGGACAGACAGATTCCACCACAGTGGAGAGGAAAACTCAGATCCCAGTTTCTCCATCTGACATGTGCTCTTTGCATGGTGATGCAAAGGTTCAAAAGAGCAAAAACTATGAGGCTGAAGGAAGTGGGAGAAGGGGAAAGATGAGAGTAGAAATGACAGGAAGGAAAGGCCGGATCTGATATGTATTTTTAAAACTTAATTTCTGCTATTTTGTTTCCTCCTGTCTATCATTATAGGTGTACATCTTTGGGTGTAGAGAATAATCGTAATGGCTTGTATGGCTACTTATTATAGGAATATGAGCACTAAGAATTAGAATGTAAATAAAAATGGAAGAATAAACTATGCTAGTTCATTATATTCAATCCCTGCTTTTGGAAATACAAAAAATGAGATTTTTACCATCTAAATAAATATTTCCAATATGATTATTGTAAGAATTGTTTAGTTCCAAGTTTATATACTGGAAATGTGCTTTTGTTATGATCCTTTTTTGCAGGGAACTATGAGGATGCATCATGAGAATCAACGTTTATGTGTATTATACACAAATTTTATGTAGGAACACACTTACTGAACATTTTAAAAAGATCCTTCCATTTTAAATGTCCCATTTTAAAAATCTCTCATTTTAAATGTGCTTAAATATTTTGTTTATGTAAATGTCACTTTTCAATTAGTAAGTTTTTACAGGTCTGTGAAATTCAATCTTTGTCTTTCCAAGTGCACACACTTTCAATTAGAATTATTCAAAAACTGTAGGTACCACAGTTATTTACCATAGAAAAATTGGCATCGGTTTCAAGTAACAGAAGAGGTACTTCTCCAGCTTTTGATAAATGACCTTTGTTTCAATTCACTGGGTTTCAAACACTGTATTTCTGTAAACACAATTCCCAAAACCACCAGCCTGGGGGTATTTGTTAAAACAGCAGGTGCCCAGTCTCCCCTCCAACTGACTTCAGAAAAAATCCTATGGTGGAAACTGGGAGTCTTCATTGTCGTGAGCACTTTGGTGACTAACTTACACTAACCACTGCATAATGATGTTTTGGTCAACCATAAACTGCATATACAATAGAGATCCCATAAGATTATAAAGAAACAAAAATTCCTGTAGCCTAGTGACATTGTAATTGCCCTAATATCATTATGCAACATATTAGTCATGTATTTGTGGTGACACTGGTGTAAACAAACCTACAGCTCTTCCAGTTGTATAAAAATACACACATACAATTATTTACAGTATATATTATTTGTAATGGTAACTACTTTGTTACTGGTTTATGTATTTACTATCCTATATTATTATTATTATTTTGTAGTATACTCTTCCTACTTATAAAAAATTTACTGTACTGGCTATTGTGGCTCAGGGGATTGAGTGCCAGCCTGAGAACCAAAAGGTCACCAGTTCGATTACCAATCAGTACACGGACCTGGGTTGCAGGCCAGGTGTCTGTTTGGGGGTGTGTAAGATGCAACTGGTTGGTGTATCTCACACATATTGATGTTTCTCTCCCTGTTTTTCTCCCTCATTTTCCTTCTTTCTAAAAATGAGTAAATAAAAATTTAAAACAAATTTATTGCAAGACAGTATGCCGTGTTAATACAGCAGCAGCCTCATACATTTAATATTTACCAGGTTCTCGATTGCATCTTCCATAGTACATGATTATTGTGTTGTTTTTTTTTAAATTTAGTGCAACCTAAGTGGACAGTGCTTAAAAAGCGTACTGTAGTATACGGTGATGTCCTACGCTCTGACGTTAACTCACCACTCACTCACTGACTCACCCTGATCAAAGTCCAGTCCTGCCAGCTCCACTCGTGGTAAGTGCCCTACGCAGGCATACTATTGTTTAGTTTTTGTATTTCCTATTTTATTGTACCTTATTACGTTTAAATATAAAACTTCCCTTGTGATACAGTTGCCTAAAGTATTCAGTACAGTAACACACTGTACAGGTTTGTAGCCTAGGAGCAATAAGCTGTACCATGGCCTCGGTGTGTGGTAGGCTATACCATCCAGGTTCCTGTAAGCGCACTCTATGATATTCACAAAACGATGAGTCAGCCAGTGCCCATGGCTCAAAACACATCCCCATTATCAGGCAGTGTGTGACTGTATATTAATGTTGGAGGATTCTGGAGGCAATATACTGTATATGAAAGTATTTTTGTTTAATACTATATGTTTGCTGACTGAAATAAATGTATCACTGCTGTTCCACAGTAAAACAAATGCTGATCAAATCAAATAAATAATGCATAATGGTTCATCTTTATGAAACTTGTCTTTCTCCAAATATATTTATAATTTAAACAAGAACTAAATGAGAAATAATTGATTCACTATAATGATACAATGTAGCTGTGTCTGCAAAAGTTCTCATTCAGAAAAAGTTTGACTTTAGTTGAGATCAGCTAATCTAATTTAGGCCAAAATATAAAAATGTTAAGAACTGTATAAGGAAAGAATACTCTTTTTATGTGCATGTTTCTATGCTTTGTAGATGAAACATCCTATAGCATAAAAGGGAAAGAAAACTCACTGATGTTTTGTAGTTAAATTGATACTTCTAAAAGCTTTTTTAAAGTAAAATTATAACATTAATTCAAAGAGGTATCAGGTGCCTGACTCTCATTTGGAACAGTAGGTAAAATTGCTCAATAATTGTGCTGATACCTTTTTTATATCTAGGACACATAGATTAATCATATCCACAATAACAGCAAAGTGATTAATAATATTTGTATAGAGAAAAACTTAAAACGTTGGGATAACCTACAATATAGCCTTGGAGCAACTATAAATAATGGTTTTGCTGTTTGGTTAATTGCAGTGAAATATGACCATCAATTTTTGTTTTCCACCCTTTTTTCAGAGGGTAAAAATCAAGAATAATCCTGCTCCCTATACTTGCCCTTCTTATTTCTTTTCCACTTGAAATAGCAAAAAATTGCTCTCAAAAATCTTTAACTGCCAGATGTGATAATATAGTTTTATTATGAATATTTTTTGGCTTGCTACTGTTACTGTACCATGGGCTTTATGTACACATGTGAATCACTTTCTATTACAAACACCAACTAAAATATTTATATATCCAGAAAAGAATTTCTATATTAATCATTGTCAAATAATGTACATAAAATTAAAGGGGCTACTTTCTAGTATGAAATTGGAGGAGGACTAATAGGTATGTGAATGCACATTTACTCTTATCTTTCCTCAGTAACTTCCTTTTCCCCTCATGGAAGTCTCTCTCCCAAGTCTGAGTCTTCTGAAATTCTAGAAATGGAAAGTTACTGCCAGTAAAATGCAGAAACAAAGGCAAAGAGCTTAGAGAATGTGTTTAAGACAGCGCAGCTCAGACAGATCCTTCAGATAGAGCTCAGTGACCTGGAAATTTTGTTTCACTTACATTTTGCTTTTTCTATAGAGCTAAACATGAGAGATAGTAAAGAGAATTTGGGATACAACTAAATAAGTTTATTAACTTTTGAAATATCTCCTTTTTTCTGTAATTTAACATTTGAAAAGGCATATTAATATTTACTACAGTGTTTCCTAGTGTCTTCTAGGGTGTAAAAACTGAACAATGCACTGGAATTTGTCATTCTAGAGGTTTTGCTATGATTGTGCTGTACGACAATAGGCACGTGTTAGGATGAGACAGAGGTAGCTAATTTGAGGAAAGTGCAACCTAAAATGCACATCTCCACAAATGCTTAGTGATGAGAGAGAAAGAGATACGTATTGGCAATCATGTGGTGCCTTTTCTAGTCTTTCTGGAGAAACTGGGATGTGGCGGAGGAGTTTATGTCTCTTCCTTGTAAATAACAGTATGGCAAGCAATCTTGAAGAGATCCAGTTACTTCTTTAGGGTAATAAAGACTTCTTTAGTCATAAATATCCTGTTGTATGATAATGTGTTTGGACTCAAAAATTGCAAACTCCTCGCCTTCAGTAACTCATTTTTTGTTTGTTTTAAAAGAAACAAACTAGATTACCTCTCTATATATATTTTTTAATTTGGACATTCTGTATCATCTTTCATTTCTACTGCCAACACTGCCTCTAGCTAGCCATCAAGCCTAGGATGCCAGTTACTTCTTCGACAATAATGGGTTGTGTTAGCTTATATCAAACCTGATCACCAGAATCACTTCAGATACTATTACATTGGCCAAAAACTTTATTTGTTTTTTTCTGTAAGATGGCTCTAGTAGTGCTTAGCTGTCTTTAACTCCATTCAAAACACTTTTGTTAGTATTGTGACAGCTGTCATGTCAGGGTGCATTAAAAATTATCAAAATTGATGAATTTTTATAGCCATTTTAATATCGAAGGTGGAGGAAAATACACAACATTTTCTACATATTGTGCTTTATTATTTCAAAAAAAGTAAAAATGCAACTGAAGTGCTTACACAGTGTATAGAGAAAAAGCTGTGACTGATCAAACGTGTCAAAAGCAGTTTGCAAAGTTTCCTGCTAGAGATTTCTCACTGGATGATGTTCAATGGTCAGGTAAACCAGTTGAAGTTGATAGTGATCAAATCAAAACATTCACTGAGAACAGTCAACATTATATCATGTAGGAGATAGCCCACATACTCAAAATATCCAAATCGATACAGTTATTGGTAAAAGTGAAAAATGTGCCTCTATTTCACAGAAATATACTGAAGATCTTTTGGCCTACCCAATAATTGGAAATACTGATTAGTTGCCCCTAGACTACATTTGAATCAGTGTTCTGAAAGTCAAGAAAACTTGAGACCTTCAGTTTTTTTCTTTGGATATAAATTTATTCACCATATAGTAACATCCGAATACCATTGTAGGAGTTGACCATTTTAAACATGTATTAAAGATATTCACTTTAGATTTACTCAGTCTTGATGTCCTAAAGTAATACCAAATGGTTTATTTTTAACAAATGCTCCAAATAATTTCAGGATGAAGTCAGCAACAGAAATCACTAGGTTTGATGTATTTCTAGTTACCACCATGAAAAGAAGGTGATTTCCAGAGTACTCAAGGCCATTTTTTGGAGTAGCATTAGCTTTTAGTAAATGAAGGTGAAGCTCTCAGATGAATACATATTTTCAGTAGTTAAACTGAGCTAACACTAGGTGCTCACAGCTTGATCCTTCTCTTTCCCTCACAATTTATAGAAGATACATTGAAGGTTGCAGAGATGAAAGAAAAGAATACTGGAATTATATGAGCAAGGTCAGGTGGTCATTATTATGGTTCCACATGTTTCTGGTTGTCCTGAAACATAACGGAATTGGAATTGCTTTTTTCTAACCTTATAAATTTATGTGGGGTCACACGATTTGGATGATATAATCGGAAATGGTGTGTGTATGTGAGTGTGCATGTGTTTTCTGGGCTGAAATTTTAAGAATGGGTATGCTTTTTAATTCTAATCAGACTAAGGTAAAAATAATACTTCTTGTTGTTATTAACTTACACAGTGATCGTGGACTTCTCTAGAGAAGGAATGTCTCTTATGCAAGTTCAGAATTCTTGGACCTCTCATCTTTAGCATTGTGCCTGGCAATAATTCAATGACTATGCACCATCATGCATAGATTGATGTTTAGTATATTTAGCTTTAGGAATTCAGGAAAAGATACAAACATACTCATGGGGAATTATTTATACGGTGCCACCAACTCGGCTTGCTTTTGTCCGCCTTGAGAAAGTTGCCAGAGTATGAAATGAAATATGAAAAAATTTTCTCTCAGTTATTTATTTATGCATTCATTATACAAATAATTACTGAGTGCCATATATTATAGCTTCTTGGGATCATCGTTGAACCAAAATAAGATTCCCTGCTTCAGGGAGCTCATGTTCTAGTGGAAGGAGAAACAAAAAACAGTAAACCTGATAAATAAGTATATTATGCTGCCTGTTAAAATTGATAAGTATTATTGAAAATGCAAAACTAGGGTGGAATGAAGGGAAGTAAGTAGCACTATGTTGTAGTTGGAGAGTAAGTTGTAGCATTCAATGAGTGGTTTAGGAGGATCCTTTTGAGAAAGTAAAACCTAAGAAAAGACATGAGGGAGGAGCAAGAATTAGCTAAGCACATCTTCAATAACTGTGTTCTGTGCAGAATGATATGTTAAACAAATACCCTGTGGCATTCTCCTGAACTTATGATCAGAACATTAATAAGAGATAAGGTCAGAGAACTAACAGGGGGTCGTATGGCCATTGTATGAAATGCATTTTTATGGTGATGGAAATGGCAATTGATTCCAAGTTTTTGAGCTGAAAAACAGCATGATGTGGCTTAAATATTGTAGTACTAAGGGCAATTTTTGAAATAAAATAGACTGCATAAGGAAAGGGTAAGAGCAGAAAGAGCCTTTGTTATACAATTGCAATAACAGAAAAAGATATTGTGATGCCTCCAATTTGGTAGGAAGGGTTGGAATAGGGTTAAGGACAGCTCACGTTCTTTCTTCTATGTCTTGGGAGAAACAACAAAAGATGAGAAGATTAAATAGTAATCTCCTATGTGCAACTCATACTTTTTTAACCCTAAAAATATTTGTGAGCTGAAAAGCTGTAAAAGAAAATACAACACCTATGATTCTACCAGGAACACAAACTATTCACAATTAAATGAAGTCTTGTGTACCCACAGTCAATGCCAGTTCCTGAAGTAACCATTTTTGCTATTTGTAAATGAATTCATAAAGAATACATAAGCTTGATCGACCTGCTTTTAGATTTTATGTAGATGATATTCCAGTATATATACTTTTTTAATCAAAATTTTAAATGTTTAAACATGATCCATATTGGTAACTTAGTTCCAGCTTCTTTGTTTTAATGAGTTTTATTCCATTGTATAAATGAAATACTATGTACCAGAAAGAAAGAAGGAGCTCCTACCCATTTCAACAGCATGGATGGATAGATGGAACTGGAGAGCATTATGCTAAGTGAAATAAGCCAGGCTGTAAAAGATAAATACTATATGATCTCACCATTAAGGGGAGCCTAATAGATGAAACAAAGAAGCAAGCAAAATGTAATCAGGGACATTGAAATTAAGAACAATCTGACAGTAACAAGATGGGAGGTGGGAGTGCATAATGGGGGTACAGTGGGGAAGGGTTTTCAGGAACAACTATAAAAGACAAATGGAAAAAACCAAGGGGGGTAGAAGCAGGGGAGGGAGGTGGGAATGGCTGGGGTGGGAAGGAGTGGTGGTGGGGAATGCAGACAACTATAACAACAATAAAAGTAAATAAATAAATAATAGATCAAATAAAATACGTCTATTCTTGTGACTATGGAAGTTTAGGACATGTCACTGGTAGTCAGGGAAGTTAAAATTAAAAACACAATGAGTTACTTGGTATTACATTTTGTGAAAAGCTCTTGAAATTAAGAGCTCAAAAAGTTAGCAATATTTAAAATATAACAATACTTAGCAATGAATGGTAAGCAATGGGAACTATCATTACTGTTGGGTGGCAATGTTAATTGGTACTACTGAAGACCAAATGTGTGTGTGTGTGTGTGTGTGTGTGTGTGTGTGTGTGTGTGTGTGTGTATGTCAAGAGATCTCTTAAAACCTAATGAGATGGGAAAAAAGACTCTTGCACTGGGCTTTCTCCCTTCATCCTTGAGAATGGTCGATTCTGGAGCCAGAGGCCAGGGCCAGGCCCTAGTGAGGCAATGCACATGAGTCTCCTATGAAAGAAGAGAAAAAGTGGTAAGAGCTCCTGCTCTAGTTCTTGCTGCTTCACGCTAGGACCAAACTTTGCTGACAGCTTCCCGAAGGCAGCACACCCTCCATGAGCCTCAATGTATCTGCCGTAGTTGACCAGTTTCCCCTGGCTCCAGTGAGTACAAGCAGCTGGGTAAACTCTCTAACAGGATGGAGCTACTGAGAGCCATTATGCTTTCCACCAAGGCCTCCAGGAAGCTAGGCCAAGATAGATAGTAACAGAGCATATATATGTATATATATATATTTATATAGTCTATGTACAAATACATATATATATAGAAAGTATCCAGCCATGTAATATGAAAAATAGAAACATTTATTGAAGAAGATACAAGAAACAATAAACATTGTACATAGGACAACAGTAACTCAGTCCTCTTCAAAGTAGACACCTTGGAACCTCACAGTTTTCTCAATAGTCATCAGCTGCTCCATCATATTTTCCAGAATCTCATCAATGGACTGAAATCTCTTCCCTTTTAAAGATGTGTGTAGTTTTGGGAAAGGCCAAAAGTCACAGGGAACCAAATCTGGGCTGTACGGCTGGTGAGTCACCTGGGTGATTGGATGTTTTACCAAAAACTCTGTACAAGACGTGATGCATGAGCAGGCACAGTGTTGTGATGAAGCTGCCAATCACCAGTTTCCCATTGCTGTAGCCTTGTGAATTATCAACATAGTTTCCTCAAAGGAATGTTCAAGCTTAATGCAAAATGTGATGCAGATTTGTTACTCTACCCACTCAGTCATTTGGGATGGGACAGCTACACAGCACACATGCTCACTCAACAGCATCATCTGCACCCACTGAGTAGTACAATGGAGTCATCATTGTTCGTGCAGGTGCACTCCAGTTCACTCTCCTCGGCTACAATTGGTAGTGTGCAAAGTGCATTCATTATATTCACAATAGTTGGACTTTTTCCGGACATACCTCATACACGTATATACATTCCCAAAGGAACTCTTGTACATAGACACGTGAAGACATAGACAAGAGTGTCGACTGCTGTTCATTTGTTATGGCAAAATTTTAGGCTCTCCTAAATATCCATTTACAATGGCCTTAAACATGGAACTTGTGGCTACATAGGCAAAAATTATCTCTCTATCACAGGCAGAAGACACAGAATAATCAAAGGCACAAAATTGGGAAAATACAGACATGTCTTGGAGAGAGTCCTCAGAAGTGTGAAGGTATGATTTGTAGAGGACATAATACGTGTTATCTCTATAAAAGTCTGATTTACATCACATTGTGGATGGCTTTCTAGAACACGGAAAGTTGACAGTGTATAATAAAAACAATGGATCTAAAAACAATCAGAGAGAACTATATATTCACATGAAAAGCAAGAAGAGTCATAACCAATATTAGTGAATAATTACATTTTGCAATGTAGTGTCACACGAAGAGTAACAGTATAGAGTCGAGAAGAAATTGGCATTAATTAAAAACTAAATTCTGTTGTAAGTTTTGTGCAATGATCTAAAAGAAGGAAGAAAGGAAAAATATTAATGCTGCAGAGGGCCAGCATGGCTGATGAGCGGATGACATTGCAGACAGTAATGGCTACTGACCCTGTGGTGAGCATGTTGGTTCTTATATGATGGACTTGTGTCTGCAGCTTGGTCATCCCCTGCTTTGAAAAGTAAAGCCTCTCAAATCGGAGACATCTGCTGAAATCATGAATGTTTTGTTTACCAAACTCAGTAACAGGAAAAGCCTGCTGTAGCTCAGCTGTTATTGTGCTGCAATAATTAGAAAATAATATCTGATTTCATGGGAAATCAAGGAAATGAGGACAGCATGAAATACCAAATGGAAAGCCTCAAAAATAGTGATTTCAAGCATAATTGCCCCAGTCCTCTCTCTTTTATACAAACAAATAACAGAAAGGTCATAATCAGAGAAGTGGATACAGTTTTTATTTTCTTAGGAACAAAGTTTAGATCTGAATGACAATATTACACCAACACTAAACTTCACCAAGAACTAACAAACATTAAACCTTGGGAAACATCTGCTAACATATTCCCAATACATTTCAAAATATTTCACAGTTAGCCAAATATGTCTTTCTCTCATTTGCTAATTTTTCGCAAGCAAGATGAGAGCCAATATTTTATAATTAAGAAATACATTCCCATATGCTTTTCAAAGGGCTATGTTTCTTTAGTAGAATGTAATGTGAACTCAATAAAATTAAACATGACTTAATAATGTATAAACCCCTGTGATGCCTTTTGTTAAAAGACAGTTATTAGACTTCCATCTGCACAGTTGCACTTCTGTGCATTGCATTAAGTGAAATGGCAGTTACACTCCTCTGCCGTCTGATATATAACAGTTAAAGACCAAAACTGTGAAAAAAATAACAAAAAATAGGCAACCCTTTTTGGCAAAAAGGTATATAAAGGTCATGAAGCTAACCTTCACTTAAAATTGATGCTTGATACAATTAAGTGTAATCTTCACCATCTTCTAAAGTGTTTGGTATCATCACTCCCTCTTATTAAAGACCCTGTTGCTTACTAAACTGCAGCAACATAGCCAGTAGAGTTAGTGGGGGATTCAAATCCAGATTTCTATAACTCAAAACGTTGGAACTGTACATCAGTGTCTAAATATATCAATCTGGAGATGCTTGAAGTTATCTGTCATTTTCAGTCCTTTGGTCTCAGACCCTAAGAACTCATCTGTTTCCTCTTACTCTTTGAACAGACAGCTTCCTAGGTCCATTTCCTTCCCTTACCCAACTTATGTCCTTGGGGTGTTGGCTCTCTGTGCAGATTTCTGACTAAAAACCCAAAATTGTCCACACACTAGATAAAGAGTAAAACAAACAAGTTAGCATATCCATGCACCAGCAGGTGACTGTGTGGCAAGTGATCTATGACTCAAACTTTGGAAAGCACTACTTTTTCTCTGAAGTCTTCTTTGTTCAGGTCTAGCAAAGGTGTCCCTCTTATATTCTAGCATAGCTCTCTCTGAGTTTTTCTTTATAAGTGCTTGCCACACTATTACTGTGGCTGCCCATTTGTTTATCAGTCCCTTCTGATGAGAATTAAATATTCTTGAGGCACAAATATTGATTTATGTTATTAGTCTCTGCTTATCTTGCAACCAACTCTGTTCTTGGGGTATAGGAGATGCTGAATGAGTGTTAAATGAATGAATGAATGAATGTGATAAATGAAATGCCATTTACAAGTGTCATTGATAAATCCATTGATTGGCTGAGATTGATTGAAGGAATGTTTCTATCAAGTTTATCAATTGGGATTTTATTTCAAAAAATAAAATGAAGTTCCACTGAGTGAAGCAAAAACATAGTAATTAATAAAAAGTATATAGATAATATATAGAATCATTATGAGGCATGGGAAGATAGGATTTGATCACCATGTCTAGGAAACAGGTGAAGGACTGCCAGAAAAAGAGTTTCTATGGAAACCCTGTGAATGTTATATTGCTACCACCCAAAAGTTTGCAGGAGCTTGACTGCTCTGTAGCTGCTACTGCCCCACACAGAGGCTACTCTGAGTCAAGAACTTGAAGTTTAACAACTGCCCTCCTCTAACACAGACATCTTTATCAGCACTTGTGTGAGCAAAAGCATGGCCTGCTGCATATCTGGGTTCTCACATTCCCGACTTAAACAAAAGTCTCACATAGGTCAGAAACATATGTTGCATCCCCATATCCCAGCTGTAAGGAAGGCAGGGACTTTATTTCTTTTCTATGTTGAATAACGTGGTAGCTTAACCAAACAGCAGAACGCTAATCAAAAGATGGTATTCAGATGATACAATTTCACTATGTCCGTCAAGTACCTCTCTGCATGTATTATGAGTAAGACAGTGTACCAGGAAAAGGGTGGATGGAGAGAACTCTCTTCAAATTCAAAAGGCTAGGGTTCCACTCACTTCAATGAGTGTGGTAGCTTAATATGATTTTCATGATGCTGAATTTGAAGAACATCTATGTGTTATTGAATTGACACAGTTGGATAATCATGAGAAAATAAATCCTCCAAAACTTTTGGATTAACTTTAGCATATAAATTTGACTGGCAGGTTGGTGTGTAAGGGTAAAGCTTGTTCTTGTCTCCTGGTAGTATTCATAAAAAGGTGAAAATAAAAACTTAGAAAGACTGACAATAAAATTTTATTGCTAGAATGAATGTATTGATATGGAAATGAAAGTCAGTTGAAAGGTATTTGAAATGAGGAAAAGTGGAATACTTGATCTTAAAAAGGACAAGAAAATGCCTTAATCCCAACACATAGAGCATGGGAAACATTCTCAGAAAATTTTTGAATAAAATTCAGTACACAGCCACAGACAAGATGCATCATATTTTATTTGCATTGCATTTTAGTTCACACACATTATGTATTCAATGGATGAAGAATATATTCCTAAATATCTATTCAGGTTTTATGAAATCAACCAGGTAATAAGATTCATTGCTTCTGAATTAAATATTTTTTCTATTGGGGTAAAATACATATAACATGAATGTACCATTTTAACTCTTTTAAGTATAAAGTTCAGTGGCATCAGTCACATTGTTGGGTAAGTATCACCTCCCACCCATCTCCAGCATTTCTTCATCTTTCCAAGTGAAACTCTGTATCCATTAAACACTCCTCCTCATTTTTGTCTCTCCTTAGGCCCTGGTAACCACTAATCCACTTTCCATGGCTATGATTTTGACTGCTTAGATACCCCATATAAGTGGAATCATACAAAAGCCTTTGTTTTGTGGCTGACTTTAGCCATTCCGCATAATGTCTTCAAAGTTCATCCATGTTGTAGTACGTGTCCTGAGTTGAAGTCTCACAAAATCTCACTTTTTCTAGGAATCCTGGAAATATTCAAAATTTGATCCATGCTGTATTTTCCACATAAAAAGCTGTGAGTCTCACTGGCCCACATGTCTTCTGAAGTCCCATGTGTAGTCAGACACTTGAGTCATTCTACACCAGAAACGATTGAAAACTGTGTATAGTTCATCTCATCTTCATCTGTTCCACTTTTGTACTAGCTAACAAAAACCCTTGCCTATGCCACCACAAAAAACTTTGCTAGCTTTCCCCCCATCTTCATTTCCTCAATCATCTCCACAGAGCAGCTGTGTCGATCTTTGCAAAACAAGTTAGGTCCCATCATTCTTCAAGTTAAAATCTGTCTAGGGGGTTCTCAATGCTCTTAGTTTAAAACTGAGTCCCTTCCCTTGGTCTTCAAGGTTCTGTACGAGCTAGCTTCCCTCACCTTCCTCGAGCTTACCTCTGGACACTCTTGGATTCACTTATTTCCCTCCAGCAGCCCCTGGGGGCTCCAACCCATTATCAAGGAATCAGACTTTGCTCTGCTCTTTCCTTGGAGTGATCAACCCCTGATTCTGTCTAAATCCGTATCTCTCCTTGTTGCCTGACAGAGCACCTGCTTGTTCTAATTGTAATAACACTTATTACAAGATCCAGTTTCATACTTGGATGTTCATTTGTTCAAAATATGTTTCTCCCCCTGGAGAGTAACCTCCATGACACCACCATACAGCCAGGACCTAGCAGGGCTCCTGGAAGACAGCTGGCACTCCATGAACACTGATTAAATGGATGAAGGACTGATGTTATGCTATGAAGTTGAAGAATAATTTTCCTCTAACATTAAGTAAATCCTTGGGTAGTTATGAGAATCCCAGTGTTACCTCAGGCTGCAACCACCTTTAACTTACTCATCTAAGAAGCCAAGAGGTGTGCATGCCTCATAATCTTGTCTTAAAGTCGTTTCCAGTCATTGGTAATGATGTCCTTACTGTGCACAAAGTTGTTTTCATTGGAAATCAGATTTAGACATTGTCATGACTCTGTTTGGTGCCCTAAAGTAAAACGGTGAATCAAGTGAGTAACCTGACACTCAATGGCAAAAGGAAGAAGGGGGTAACTGTAGATTCACAGGTGAATCTACATTAAAGTCAAGTTTGCTTTGCTCAAAAAAGAACTATGATTTTGAGGCAATAATTTGGTTCCACTTATGACTCAACTAGTTTGAGAAATTTAATACGTTAAGTTTGTTGATTTTGCTGCCTCTAATATTTAAAGAAATTGGCAGTTCTTACTGAAGCTACTTCCCTGTATTTTTACATCATAACATAAAAAAGGACATTTTATACACTTTAAAATGCTTTACAAATATTGCATAGAGTATGTCTGTGTGGATGCGGTTAAGTGCTGAGTTCCTATGGATGGTAACAAATATAATACATAATGTACTTAAATCATAATTTCTTTATAGTGAACAGCTAGAAAACTTAAAGAAAGGATGCACACATTTTGGTTTTTTAAAGAATAGCATTGCTCAGTAATGGAGTCCTTACAGGTTTGTTAAAGAGATAAATAGGTCAATTCATTGATTGTGCTGTTGCATTCTTTCAGAAATAGAAGCTGAGAGCGATGGCCATATTATGTTTGACATGCTCTATTTCATGATATAATTCCCAGGTTCCCACTTCTACTGAGAGTTCTGCAGACTGTTTTTCATTAAAACCATGGCATATTTTGATTTTCCACTTCAGTTTTCCCAGGAAGATATTGTCTCTGAGACCAGTCATTTATGCTGCCCTACCCTTGAGAACCACCACTATTAATTGGAACAAAAAATGTCTGAATAGCAAATATCACTGAATCTCTCAGGACATTTCAAGTCTATGCAGCTACGAGAAAACATAAAGCAAGTCATAGCTACGTTCTCTGCATGAGCTAAGGAAATAAGAGTAATCTTAAGTTTTGTCAAAATGTTACAATAGCCTGAGCATTTTGACTGATTTCATCAGTTAGTAGCATTTACTGCATATCTAAATGTGTCAGGCATTTAACCTAGTAATAAGATCACCTTAATGAGCAGGAAATTGCCTGTCCCTGTGGGATATCAGTCCACAGTGTAAGAAAGATAGTAGCAAATCAAAGAATAATGGGACAAGTGGCAAGTGGGGGGTACATATACTGTTAACACATCAGAGGGAATAAATGTGTAATAGGGGATTAAAATGTGTGAACTAGTTATTGCTGTGAAACTAATCATCCCAAATGCAGTGGCTTAAAACAACAAGCATTTATTTTATTCTTAAGCTTGCAGAACACCGGCAACCAGCCTTGCTCATTTATCTATGGTTGAATATGCTGATCTTGATCAGACAATCACATATCTGGGGCCTTAGCGGAGAAACTGAGCTGACTTCATTTTGATCTATGTGGTCACTCATTTCATCAGTGTGTTTGCCCAGACATGCTCACAGAGCAATCACAAGGGACAGAGAGAAAACTGTACAAATGTGAGAAGACTTTTGCAAGCTAGACTTGAAACTGGTTTATGCCATGCCCATGATATCCTTGTAAAAGCTAGTTGCAATCCAGGTCAGATTCAGGGGGTAGGGATATTGACTATTTTAATGGGAAAAGCTCGAAAGATATTTTGCAAAGAGCATGGATACAGGGAAGGGAATAATTGTTGCCATGTTTTACAAACAATTTACTGTAGCAGGCAATTAAAAAAAAAACAAAAACAAGTGACTTTGACCTGTGTCTTGAAGTTTGCCAATAAATTAGAGGAAGGAAGGACATTCCTTGATAATACTAAAGACAAGAATATTTCTGAGTTTAACATATTTTATAGATTTATCTCAATTTATCTTCACACCAATACTCTAACAAATTAAGATTTTAGAGCTAAGTAAACTGAAACCTAGGGAAAGAATAAGTTACTCAAGAAAACCTACAGATAGTAAATGATGAGTAGTAAATTGAACCAAAGTTCTATTTCACCAACTGCTTATAAACAATATAGGAAATCTCCCAAAATGTAATATGGTTCGTGTAGTTTATTTTAAACTTCATGAGCCTTTTTACTAATTTTCTTATTTTAATCATATACATATATAAAATATACACATACATATTATAACATATATAATTGTATATAACATATACAATTATGTATAATGTATATAATTTAAATAATATTATAAAGCATATGTATAATCTTATATAATAAACCATAATACACAATTGTGTATACCATCTATATTATATTGTATACATAATATTGCATATATGTCATATATGCTATACAATGTTACATGTAGCATACAATGTATTACATATAATATTTCATATATCAGAATGTGCAATACACTACATTAAAATATATGTGGCATATAATAACAGCACATATAGTATATACTATTTAATATGCTATATTATACAATACCTTATAATTTATAATATACTATGTTATATATAATATATTATAATGTATAATACATAATTTAAAATAATGTTATTTAAAATATGCATAATTTATATTATGTTATAATATACACAATTTTATATATAATTGATCATATATAAAATCAACATTTTTTAATTATATATATGTATGTGTGTAAGAAATCAATATTTTCTAAATATATAGATATAAAATTTCCAACTATATACATATATAATTATATATATAATTGGAAAACGTTGATTTCTTATCTAGAAATTTTTTTCTAATTCTTGAAGGAAACTGTAATTTCCTTATTTACTAATCATGCCACATATGACTCAGGGTCTTCATCCTTGGCTACAGAGCTGTTACCCACTTATTCTAAGCAAATTAGTGCATGACATCCTAATGGTGACTCTCCTCTGGTCTGAATGTAGTCAAGTGACCTAAAATGAATAAATATGTCTCAAGGCAGGAAGTTTAGGACAAGTTTGTTGAGTGAGAGCAAATTACTTAAGCAGTCCTTGCTAGAGATTCCTTTTTTTTTTTAAATCAAAGGTAATTCTAACATTTGTTATCTAACATTAAATGAGTTAATATTTACAAATATACTATACTAAATGAGTTAGTATCTATAAAGTACTTACAACAGTTCTAGCACAAATTACTAAGTAAATTCAATATTATCTTTAAAAAATTATTAAATTCTTTCTGACAATGAGCATTCTCAGACCATGGTATTTTTCTTTATGATGAGTATACAAACTTTGTTGCATCTTTTTTCAACTTTTTGAAACCTGTCCTGAGAAAATATATGACTAAAGACGTTTACGTTAAAAAAGAGAAACAAGCATAAAGCAAAAGCATGGGTAAAATATTTGACAAAAACTGCTTATTAATCTTAAATATCTATAACTAGCTGTAATTGTTTAAATCAAGATAACTTATAATTTGGGGAAAACAGTTTAAAAATCAAGTTAAATCATGACTGTTAAATTTATATTAAATATATGTATCACTTTAAATATTTATATTAGCCCAGGTACACCTGCCTGTTAAGGTGACTGATCTTCCTTCCACTTGCCTTTTATAATAAGGATTTGCCTCAGTTGCTGTCTCTGATGGTGGCTGTACCAGTTATGCTGGAGGTTCTTAAAATGCATGTAGTTCCTGAGGGTTAATCTCTGCTTCCATGGAAACCACCTGGTGAACCCCAGTTTCAAATGACTTCCTGCAGGCTGACACCTGGAGGGACCTGTTCAAAGAAACATCTTTCTCAGGTCTGAGCAACACACAAAACGAGAAAAACAAAGTTGCATATTTACCTTCCCTGGCATTAGATATGCCAGGTAACCTTTTCATAGCTTAGGAAATGATTTCTTTGAAATACACGTAGCTATGATTTTTTAAATGTTCATTTAAGTGCTTAGCAGTACTGGTTCTTTAGGAACATCTTTTCAAGCATGAGGTATGTCATGCCCACTGATAAAAGAATCACAAATGGGTCATTTATTCACTCATTAATGCATTTGGCAAGTGTTGATTTTACATGCTAGCAGGATAAAGTAAGACACAAATGCTGACCTGAAAAACCTAGCCATCTAGTTAAAAAACAGACCCACATAAAGACCATTCCAAGACAATCTGCAAACCGCAATCAGTACTAAGTGTGTAAGGCAATTTGTGGATGTGGATATGTAGAAGGTACTCATTAGTGAGCGTGGAAAAGGACTGGTCATTAGTGCTTGAAAAGATGTTCCTGAGGAACCAGTACTGCTAAGCACTTAAATGAACATTAAACAAATCATACCTACGTGTATTTCAAAGAAATCATTTCCTAAGGATTTCTCCTTAGGCCCTGTCCTGAGCAGGCTGGGAGCCTAAGGAACAGGGGAGTGAGAGGGCAAAGAAAGTGTTGTAGATCAGAAAATACGAAAGCCTACAATAACATGAAGAATAGAGGAATATAAAGAAGAAAAATTAAATATTTGCATGGACTAAAAGTTACAAGGACTTGATGAAAGATTGATGGGTGAAAAATTGACTATGACCATATGTGCTATTAAGTCACTGGTGAGACTTAATGGAGTAACTGAGAGAGCCAGTATTAGACACAATAATTTTGAGGTGCCTGTGTACACCCAGGTAGAGGTGACCATTGGGAGGTTCTGTATCTAAGCCTGAAGTATAAAGTACATGCTATGCTAGACACAGAGGTTTGGGGCTCACCCACCTAGACTCAGTTAGTGAATTCAAGCAGTGCCTCCAAGTACCTAGCATATGTGGATAGGAAAAAAGAGCAATGATCCAAGGGAGTGCTGAAATATTCACATGGCCTCTCCTTATGGATAGATTAGTATAAAGGGGAAAGCCAGTTCTCAAACTTTTGTTTAAAATTTAGAATAAATGAGATCAGTGATGAAAAGAGGGTTTGGGCCCTGGCTGGTGTAGCTCAGTGGATTGAGCGCGGGCCTGTGAATCACACGATCGCGGTTCGATTCCCAGTCAGGGCACATGCCTGGGTTGCAGGCCGATTCCCTGCAGGCCAGTTCCCAGCAGGGGACGCACAAAAGGCAACCATACATTGATGTTTCTCTCCCTCTCTCCTTCCCCCCTTCCCCTCTAAAGATAAATAAATAATAAAATATTAAAAAAAAAGAAAAGAGGGTTTGGGATTATCACAGTTTATAAATAATGCATGCCTTATACATAAAATTTTTCTTCATTCTATCTTTAATCTGAATTCATAGAAATTATATTAATATCATTATTTTTATTAATATTAATTCTTGGGTATGATTTTATGGTTATTTTTCTGTTACTTAAAGGGTAATAAATAACCTTTAGATGGACTATAATAACACATCGTATAAAAGATAGTTAAATTAACATCTGTAGGTAAATTGAATAGTAAAAGGACAACAAACTCACAACTATCAACAATTGAACCTAAAACAAAAACCAAAACAAACTAAGCAAACAACTAGAACAGGAACAGAATCCCAGAAATGGAGATCACAGGGAGGGTTATCAGTGGAGAGATGGAGGGGGGAACATGGGGAGGAGATACAGGGAATAAGAAGCGTTAAATGGCAGGTACAGAATAGACAGGGTGATGGTAAGAATACTATAGAAAATAGAGAAGTCAAAGAACTTATATACATGACCCATGGACATGAACAAAAGCACGGGTGGGAGGGGATGCTGGTGGGAGTGGGGGACAAAGCAGAGGGGGAAAAATCTAGGAGAAAAATGTGACAACTGCAGTGGCATAATGAATAAAACATATTAAAAAAATGACTCTGGGACATCTCCAAGTGTGCCAACATGTGAGCCATAAGGACACCAGGAGGAAAAGAGGAAGAGCAAGAAATTGAAAACTTTTTTGAAAAAATAAAAAAGAAAACTTTCCTAATTTGGAAAAGGAAATAAATATACAAATTCAAGAAGTACAGAAAGTCCTGAATAAGTTGGACCCAAAGAGGACCACACTACCACACAGGATAATTAAAATGTCAAAGGTTAATGAGAAAGAGAGAACCTTAAAGGCAGCAAGAGAAAAGCAGAGAGTTTCCTACAAAGGAGTTCTCATAAGACAGTCAATGGGCAAAAGGGACTGGCAAGAAGTAATCAAAGGGATGAAAAGCAAGGACCCACACCCAAGATTACTCTATCCAGCAGTTAATAATTAGAATTCAAGGGCAGATAAAGTGCTTTCCAGACAGGGTAAAGCTAAAGGAGTTCATCATCACCCAGCCATTATTACATGTAATGTGAAAGGGACTTAAGAAAAAGGTCAAAACTATGAACATTAAAATGGCAACAAATTCACAACTATCAACAACTGAATCCAAAAAACAAAATGAACAAAGAAAGAAAAACTAACCAAACAATCAGAATAGGAACAGAATCTCAGATATGGAGATCATTTGGAAGTTATCAGCTTGAAAGGGGAAGGGAGAGAATGGGGACAAAGGCAAAGGAATTAAAAAGCATAATTGGTAAGTACAAAACAGGCAGGGGGATGTTAAGAATAATATAAAAAATTGAAAACCCAAAGAACTTATCTGCATGACTCATAGACATGAACTAAGGGAAGGGGACTGGTGGAGGGAAGGCAGTACTGGACAGAAGGGGGCAAAGGGAGAAAAATTTGGACAACTGTAATAGCATAACTAATAAGAGATACTTAAAAATTATCCACTTTGGTGGGAGAACACCATACAGTAGTTGTAAAAAACTTAGCATCTGGGTCATTCTTTTGCATCTTTTTTTTTCTGTTTTTACACTTTTAATTTTTATACTTTATGTTCTCAAAGACTAAAGTATTTATAACCTGCTCTAAAACCTAAATAATTTTTTGTTCTTACATGTAGTTTTTTTCCAACATTAAAATACATTACTGGTATTTATAATACTTGGATTTTATAAATATTTATTACTTTAGAATCAAACAGGAGGATTGAATCCATAGTTAAGGAAATTAAACTGTATCTGTGTCACTTAGAGGAAAATATTACAGGCATGTGAAATATATCCAGGTTCATCTTATGAGTTAGGGAAGGTTGACACATATCAGAACAGTTCAATTTTAATTAATTGCATTTGCCTGCTTTTTAATATTTAATGTGAACTGATTTTTCTACTCCTAGTTAGAAAATAATTATTCTTTCTTTTGGTGTTCCATGCCATAGTGACTCCACTAATCTCGATTGTTTTCATTTCCATTTTCCCCAAATTTTCCAGATATCTGTCTCATCATCCTACAACAGACATGTAAAATTGGCTCACTAAGTAGGAAAGCCTGCATTCTTCCACTGCGCTTTCTTATGCTGTAGAAGCTGGATAGTTCAAAACAAAACACCAGCGAAAGCCTACATTCCCTAACGTCCTTTGCAAGTTAGTCTTCAAAATCAGTTCAAAAACGAAGTGATTGGTGCTCGAGCCATTTATTTTGCTGGTGAGAATGGTCACAGACCAACTTCACAGACCAAATTCATATGGCTGTGAAGCCATGGCGCTGGTGGTACGCTCCAAATATTGGCCCTCAGTAAGGATGTGTGTGCCCGGGGACAACATGCAACAGTTGTTCTGCTGATATCTGTTACTCTTTCTAGTCCTCAGGGAGGCCAACCTGAAGCCTACTTGTCTAGACATGCCGACATTTTTTTGTTCACCAAATTTCCTGTGTTAAATACTTTCTGTTTCAAGTGTATCGCATTATTTTTGTTACCTGCAAATGAAGTAGAGCAAGCAGATATCTGTACTCAGTCTGATAACTAACCTATAAATCTTTGTATTTTTAAATTAGTAACTATTAAACAGACAGAACTAAAAGCATATATATTATTATACCAGTATAAACAATTATACTTACTTTTATTTATCCTTTGCATTATATGAACTTAATTTTTTTTAATTTATGCTTTCTGTAACTTCCACTATGAGACAGGTGTTAAAGTGGTACTAGAATTTGACAGAGAAGTGTTAACCCATAAGCACATAATCTGGAACTAATGGTTTATATTTAGTTCTTACTCTGACATTTCAGACCTGTGTTTCCATTGTCACTTTAGTTGTCATTTAAATACAGTATCTTGACAGTTGCTGGAGGCATATGCAAGGCCCCAAACTGCCTTGATTAAATGCTGACGAGTTATTTTGTGTAGAAACTTAAGTCAGAATAAATTAGTTTTAAAGGCACACATTGCTAAAATGTTTCATTGGATACTGCTGTCAGTCCTTACGAAAGTACGACCCATTCTATGGTAGACTTGTATTATGTTATTTTATTTTATGTTATTTTATGTTAGGTTATTTTATTTTATTTTAATTACTTTATTTTACTTTATGATATTTTATTTTTCCTCTCCTTTGCCAGCAGGAAATTCAAGTGTAGAGACGATAGTTGAAATTGAAAAATCTTACCACCTGAAAAGGAAAGAAAAGAGGTTCCTTGAACTGTCCATAATGCCACACCTAATGTTAATTTTGAGGTAAACACAAGGTGGATACTAATGAGTTTCAAAAGCAGTAACAAGAATATTAGGGGCATAATGAATCCTGTGAACTTGGAGCCCAAGCTAATTCTTGTTAATGATGATCTCTGGTTCTCAGTGCTTCAGACTGCAGGTTCAACATAATAAGACGATTAAATAGGTTGGAGAGGTTGTGGGGAAAAGGGGACCTTAGTTCACTGTTAGTGGGATTGCAGACTGGTACAACCATTATGGAAAACAGTATGGAATTTTCTCAGAAAAATAAAAATGGACCTGCCTTGTGACCCAGCAATTCCACTGCTAGGATTATATCCTAAGAACCCTAAAACATCAATTTCAAAGAACCTATGCAGCACAATGTTCATAGCAGCACAATTTACAATAGCCAAAAGTTGGAAGCAACCTAAGTGCCCGTCAGTAAATGAATGGATCAAAAAATCGTGGTACATATACACAATGGAATTCTATGCAGCAGAGAGAAAGAAGGAGCTACTACCCTTTGCAACAACATGGATGGAACTGGAAAGCATTATGCTGAGTGAAATAGGCCAGGCATTGAAGGACAAATACCATATGATCTCACCTTTAACAGGAAGCTAAACAACAAAACAAACAAGCAAGCAAAATAAAAACAAAGACACTGAAATAGAGAACAAGGGGACAGCAACCAGAGGGGAGAGGGGAAGGAATTTAAGGGGAAAAAGGGGAGGGATTTAGAGGAACAAGTATGAAGGACGCAGGGACAATAACTAAAGGGGGTGGAAATTGGAGGGAGGTGGGGAACATGGGGTGGGGTGGGATGGGATGGGACAAATAGACAGAAAACTGTACTTGAAAAATAACTAAATAAAATTTTAAAAAACATAGGGCAGATTGATTAATGAAACAAACATGCACATGTAATAAAGTGGCATTTAGGATGCTCGATTCTTTGTCTAAATAAAAATTAATTCCTCAGTTGGTTCGAGCATCGTCCTATATCCCAAAAGGTTGTAGGTTTGACCCCCAATCAGGGAACATACCCGGGTTATGTGTTTGTTCCCTTGTTCCAGCAACCCGAGGCCACCGAATGGTGCTTCTCTCTCACACCGATGTTCCTCTCTTGCTAAAAATCAATAACAAAATATGTCTGAGTGAGAATTAAGAAATTAATAACATTATATTAAAAGTACATTTATTAAGTTTTATGAAATTCCAATTCTTAATTATATGTTGGGAAATTTTGCTTCAAACAACGGTACTTCTACACAAAGGGATACAAAACGTACGAGGCAAAGATATTGTAAAACTTATGTCAGATAACTTGAGCCACATTTAAAATGTTTGAAGTTGATTTCTTTCTGAAGCGTGGCTTTGATAAGAGCTATGTAATGCAGAGGGGCAGAGTAGGAGATAGCAGCTGATTGGAAATGAAATCGCTAAAGATGAAATTAAAAGGTTATCTTCCTTTCTGCGTTAGACTTTGCTAATTCTTTACGCTGAGGGTCTCAACCTCAAACTATTTATGAGTGAGAGAACAGTGGCTGAAATTATATCATAATAACATAAGTCCTTTTGGAATGTATTCACATTCAAACCAGGACCGTAATTGCTTCCAACCTAGAAATCAGATCAAAGAAATACATTCATTTATATATATATACTCTTAAACATATATATTAAATATATTTAAGATATTATATAATTTAAATTAAATATAATTTGAAATACATTTATACATTAATTTATTATTTTGAAAATATATTTCAGAAGTAGGATACCATGCATGCGTATATACACAGACAGATAAAGGAGTAGATACTAGGTGTGTGTATGTGTGTATTTGAGAACAGCAGTTATAAAAAAAAAAAGGACTTGGGTGGGTGGAAAAGGGAAGAATGTCAGAGGGACTACACAATATGCTACTGCACTAAAAACTCATCAAAGGCCCTGGATATCCTCACTGCAGTAGAAATAGAACCCCCCAGCTCCCACATGCCTTAACGAGACAGAACGTTGGGCAAGCAGTCTTGTCCTAACTAAGGCAAATTAACTTAACTCTGTGTTTGTCTTTCTAGCACATTCATATGAAAGAATGTATCTAGCTTTCCACTGAACCATTATTAAGCAGCTTTATTATATTGACTACTAGTTTGGGTCTGCTAATACCCAATTAAATAAAAGCACACATGATATTTTTCTCACTGAAATCATGAAAAGAAATTATTTCCAAAATAATGCAGAAATAAAGGTCACATATTTTTCAAAATAAGAATGCATAATTTAAATCTGCCTGGAGCAGCTGAAACTTGCCCTCTAGCTATAGAAACATATTTTTAATATTTACTCCGGGGTTTCTTACACACAGTTAACGCCCCATGTCATCCTGCTCTTACATTCTCCACGTCATGCTTGAAAGCACAGAGTGCTTTTATTTTGCGGGATGTTTGAGATTTATGAAATTTTCACCACTGATAAAAAGGAGAAAAATATTTTACTAAGTCACTAGAATTTTGTATATTTCTTTTTAGATGATTTCTATATTCAGGTAGCAAGTATGTATACCATAAATAGGTAATAAATATGTTGGGTCAACAGATATTCTAAGAAAGAGCATATTTCAGGTTTTCTTTAATTCATCACTGGATAATCTTCCCATATTTTTAAGAAAAAATTTGCACACCTACCAACAAGTGAAATTTAATGTAGAAAATATTATGGTGCATACTTTTAAATGATAACTAAAGGAGAAAAATAAGCATCAAAAATAAATAATGGCCTACAAAAGCGATAGAACTAACCTGTATTGAGCATTTGCTATCAGTCAGATTCTGTGCTATGCAATTTTTATATGATTGTCCTAATTAATCCTCACAGTTCTATGAGATTAGCTCTAACACCCCTGTTATAAGGGGATGAAGAAATTAAAACCTGGATAGTCTAACTGGTGTGTCCATGACCACACAGCTAAAATGCAGAGCAATAAGTGTTACTTTTCTCACTATGTGCTCTCTCTATTTCTTGGGCTCTGGGAAGACACCCAAGCCTTCCTGGAGGTTCACTGGGGCCATCTGAGTATTCTGACTAATGTGCTGTGAAGCAGAGCTGCTAACCATTTAGGAGCCCTTGCGGCTCATCCATTGACACCGTGTGAGGACGTAAGCAGAACCATAAGGTGGAAGTCACCCCCATCCCTGAGGTGTAACAGACCACTGGGGGCCCCACCAAGTAGCACGGCATGTGGAGATTGAACAGTTCCTTTGTTAAACGATTGGAACTCCTTTGTTAAATGTCAGGGTACACAGGTTAATTGAACAGCCTAATTGGTCTTGGTGTTAAAAGGAAAGTTGTACTGCTCTGGCCCGTGTTGTCAGTTGGTTGGAGGGGCATCCCCTAGACCAAAAGGTTGCAGGTTCGACTCCCTGTCAGGGTACACACCTAGGTTGTGAGTTTGTTCTCCAGTCAGGGAGCATAAAGGAAGGCAACCAACTGATCTCTCTCTCTCTCTCTTTCTTTCTCTAAAAGTATTGAAAAAATGCCCTCAGGTAAGGATAAAAAAGACAAAGAAAGGAGTACCTTTCTCCTGGTATAAAATAGAGGGAGAAAAACATACAGAGTAAGTATATTTTATTTTATTTTATTTTTAAATATATTTTATTGATTATGCTATTACAGTTGTCCCATTTCCCCCCTTCATTCCCCTCCACCCCACACACCCTCTCTCACCCACATTCCCCCCTTTAGTTCATGTCCATGTGTCATAAGTTCTTTAGCTTCTACATTTCCCATACTATTCTTGCCCTCCCCCTGTCTATTTTCTATCTACCATCTATGCTACTTATTCTCTGTACCTCCCCCCCTCCCCTGTTGCTACCCCTCCATGTGATCTCCATTTCTGTGGTTCTGTTCCTATTCTACTTGTTTCCTTGGTTTGTTTTTATTTTAGGTGTGGTTGTTAATAATTGTGAGTTTGCTGTCACTTTACTATACATGTTTTTTATCTTCTTTTTCTTAGATAAGTCCCTTTAACATTTCATAAAATAAGAGCTTGGTGATGATGAACTCCTTCAACTTGACCTTCTCTGAGAAGCACTTTATCTGCCCTTCCATTCTAAATGAAAGCTTTGCTGGATAGAATATTTTAAATGCAGTGTCACATGCTGCACTAAACAATGTAGCAACTAGCTTCTTCTGGCAGTTTATTCAAATTAATACCATTACAAAATTTAAATGTTTACTTAGCCACATTAGTTACATTACAAGTGTTCAATAGTCACATAGGGCTAGAGGTTCTTGTGCTGAACCTCAGAAACACTTCCAGTCTCACAGACAATATCCAATATGAGGAGCCAACTCCCTCTTTCTTCTGAATTCACCGGCCTGACTGGCTGTGATGCCAGGATTATGAGTGGACATTGCAGCAGATGCCTTTTGAAACTCTTTTTGAGTCCTGAACCCTTAGAAGAAAAGACTGTATACAGTAACTAAAAACAAAGTTTGGGGGAAAATAAAAGGAAACGCAAGTCACAGGCTTTCTCTTTTTCCCTCCAAAAATTTCTTGACTTTTTGAAAATATTAATATATATTTGAAAACTGAATAGCCCTATATGACAACTTATTGTCCTGGGAAATATTAGAATTTGTAGAGTATCCCAAGTAATAAAAAAACGTCAAATTACTATTTGCTCTTGTTCATGCTCACACACTCAAATGCATACATTCTGAGTCCATTGGTACACATGATAAGGAATTTCACTGCACTAGGAAAATAGTGAGCAGATTTAGCTCTTTTTAAATTAAAGGAACATCTCAGGAGATTTTTTCACTACAGCTCCTAAGCCTAAGTTTGTGACATTCTTTATCATGTGAAGAAAAGGGGAAAATAATTTGAATGCAAGAAAGGGGGCAATTAACGTAAATGAAGAATGAGAAACTTTCTGAGCTAAAGCCAATGCCAACTAAAGCAGAAATACATTTATAACATGGCAGCACTTGGGGAGGCTATCTCAGCAAAGACAGAAGTTTTTTTTTTTCTTTTTCTTTTTTTATATGACTCCATTTCACTAACGAACTCAGAGTAAACTTCAAGAACTTGATACCTTAAGAAATTCCCTGGATCAATTTTCTCCATAATCCAGTTTTGCTGATTCTTTTCCCTTTAGTTGTTCTCATCTAGAAAAAGGGGAACTATTACGAAATCTACTGGGGAAATACCAGCAACTTTTCCCTCTCTAATCCACGAGAGTGGAAAAGAGAAATACATGAGCATGGGGTCCACTTTTTGTTCTGTGATTAAATGCACTCTTGTACCATACATGATAGGCTCTATTGTTTTTTAAATGATTTTATTTATTTTATTTTTAGATGGGGGGAAGGGAGGGAGAAAGAGATAGAGAGGATCATCAATGTGTGGTTACCTCTATGGACCCCCTATTGGGTACCTGGCCTGCAACCCAGGCACGTGCCCTGACTGGGAATTGAACCAGGGATGCTGTGGTTCCCAGGCAGGTGCCCAATCCACTGAGCCACACCAGTTGGGCAACAGGCTCTATTCTTTTTTTTTTTTTAGTATGAGTGCCTATATTTTAATTTTATTTTTATTTTTTAAAATTTATTGAGTTATTTATTCTTGACCTGTGATCAGTGACATACCAAGGGAGAAAGCCCTTTAGAGCAATCTGCCTGTCTCGGGGGGGTATTTTGTCACTAACAATGCTTGGAATTGTCAGTATCCGATGGCAATAAAAAGTAGAAAACATTTTTGCTGAATTTCTTATTGTGCTTTTTAAAATTTATTGAGGTGACATGGGTTAATAAGGTCATGTAGGTTTCAAGTGTACGTTTCTGATACTGGATCTGTATATGACACCGTGTGCTCATCCCCTAAAGGTCAACCATCTTATGTTACCATATATCAGGCTCCCCTTCACCTCCCAACCCACCCCAACCCCCTTCTCTCTGGCAACCACCACACTGCTGTCTGTGTACATGAGTTTCAGTTTTATACCCCACATATGAGTGAAATCATGTAATTCTTAGCTTTTTTAGATTAACTTATTTCACTTAGCATAATATTCTCAAGGTCCATTCACGTTTGTTGCAAATGGCAGTATTTTGTCTTTTCTTCGGGCCAAGCAGTAGTCCATTGTCTGTACACACCCCACCTTCCTCATCCAATCCTCCATCAGAAGGCGCTCTGGTTGTCTCCATGTCTTAGCCTCCGTGAATAATGCTTCAATGAATGTAGACGTGTATATATCTTTTCAAATATGTTTTTTCGAGTTCTTCAAGTAGATACCTAAGAGAGGGATCACTGAGTCACATGTAACTTTACTTTTGATTTTTTAAGGAATCACCAACCTGTTTTCCAGAGTGCCTTATTGTTTTATTTTTTAAGATTTTATTTATTTACCTTTAGAAGGGAAGGGAAGGAGAGAGGGAGAGAAATATCAGTGTATGGTTGCCTCCCATGCGTCCCCCGCTGGGAACTGGCCTGCAACCCAGGCATGTGCCCTGACTGGGAATAGAACCACAATCCTCTAGTTCACAGGCCTGCTCTCAACCCACTGAGCTACACCAGCCAGGGCATATTGTTTGCTTTTGAATTCTGCATGAAAAACTTGTTCACACTCACCAACCCACATCCACATCTTGGTAACCTTTCCGACTGGTTACATGGGCATGCCAGTGACA
Source organism: Artibeus jamaicensis (assembly GCF_021234435.1). NCBI lineage: Eukaryota > Metazoa > Chordata > Mammalia > Chiroptera > Phyllostomidae > Artibeus > Artibeus jamaicensis. Next base: position 34,583,940 of record NW_026522046.1, on the reverse strand, counting down.
TAGGTCCGGGACTGTGTCTGGTCTAGTGTGGAGGATGTCAAGTGTTTACTTTCCCTGTAGCAAATCCATAAGCCTATGAAAATTCAGCAGCATTCTTCCATCACAATAAACTTTGTTTCAAGTTACTACTTCTTCCCACTTTTCAGTGACTCTCAATTTAGCCTCCAATACCTTACGAAATATTTTCATTTACCATGTTTATTCATTAGTTCTTTAGTTGCTTGTTTTGTAGCTCTAAATTATCTTAAAAGTTTTTAGTGTGTAGTTGTTTAAAAACTATGCTAGCAAGAATAAGGGTACCTCATTTTATAAGTCAGTGACAATTAACTCTAAAAAAATTATTTTCTACTTTAAGAAAAATGATTCATGGCAGACTGCAGTTGAAATTTTAAAAACTTAACTAAAACCTTTAGACCATAACATTTACTTGGGAGCTATTTAAAAGCACCATGTTAGATGGTTATAGAAAAAAGTTAAAATTGCCACATTCCAACAGAATATATGCTGCAAATCAGAAAAGATGAACTTTTATTCAAGAAAATTGTTTTACTATGAGAAAAAATAGATCAGGGGTGCCCTGGCTGCTGTTGCTCAGTGGTTTGAGGTCTGGACTATGAACCAAGGGGTTGCTGGTGCGATTCCCAGTCAGAACACACATGTGGGTTGCAGGCCAGGTCCCAGTAGGGGGCGCGGGAGAGGCAACCACACATTGATGTTTCTCTCCCTCTCTTTCTTCCACCTTTCCCCTCTGTCAGAAAATAAATAAATTAAATCTTAAAAAAATAGATTAGGGGAAAAACCAATGATTGAAAATATGTAACAGTAATTTACCTTTAGGTGAAAAGGTCAGAAGCAGTGATGTTTAATTATTTCCCATTAAATATCAGTTTATCAGATTGGCTATTATTGAGATGAAGTCATATTCTACAAGTTTCTCCTGACTTTACTACAGCTTTCCCATTGGATCAATGCCATTTCAGATTCACCATCATAGTTCCCACAATAGTGCTAAACACAGAGAAAAGTGCAGTCAATATAAAGACAGAGATGGAAGTATAGACTGACTGACTGACTGATAAACTCATTGAACAAAGGAGAATGACTGAAGAACACCATGATGCATTCTTTGAAAGTGGAAAGATGGCTGTAATGTTTAGCCATAAGGTGCAATGTATATTCAGTATGGAAAGATGAATCATCGAAAGTTGCACTTTGAAAAAATAACTGTCTCCCTAATTTTCAGCTTTCTTTTGCCTCTCTATTTTCTGTCAGGAATTCACAATCCTATTAATCAGATCACATCTGTAAGTAGAGCAATTTCAAGGACCTCTGCTATCTCAGGGCTTTCCTTGGGATTCAGCCCATGGAACTATGAACTGGAACTCAGGGATCTAACTAAACAGAAGTCAATGACTGAAAAAAACAGCATTGCTCAGTTAAGTAAACATTTTGATAGTTTACTGCATGCATATTCAATGACACTTAGAGGGATTTTAATCTATTTTATCTTAAGAATTTTACATAATATTTATAAATGCTTGGTAATTTGTAAATAATGCTGAGGTGCATTTATTAAAGTACTGAATTAAGTGCTGCTGTGTATATGCCAAAATAGATCATGGGAGAAACTAAAGAGAAGATCACGATGACTGAGTCAATAGAGGCCATGGAGTCAGATTGACCTGACTTTGGACCCATGCTTTGCAGATTAGTACTCTGTGACCCTGTTTACTATTTAATTCCACATATCTGAGGCTTTCTTTAGAAATATATAAAGTGAGAATATCACTACATATGTCATAGGGCTCTATTGAGTATTTAACTTATTTATGAACACAGGGTGCTTTTTACATGTTCTAAAAGATTCAGAAGTCTACAAAGTTCTGGAGTAATTTTAGTTATGGGTTTTAAATTGTGTGCTAATCTTGAAAAAAATCAGTGTCAAAAGATTCTCTTTCAACTATATTTAACTTCGTAAACCAATTTGGCTCTCCAATGTATGTATTTATTTCTCGTGGTTGAAGAACCTGTCTTTAGCAAGTAAAAGTAAAATCATATTATGACTCAGACTTTAAGTAAAGATTTCACTGTGGTTTAATTTTCTTTAAGTAGAAGAAGTAGGAGATTTAAGTTATCCTAAAGCGCAAAGTCACAGAGGCATACTGAAGTAAAACCGTACAAACAAAAGTGAATGGTCAAAACAGTAAGCCAAGGAAACATTCACACTGTAAGGAGAATATTTCCTGACTATGTTTACATTACTCACTAACTTGTAACTGGTTTGTAGAAGTAGTAACTAATACATAATCATTGTATCTGTTGGATCCCTTAGGGAATTGACTGGTCCTCAAAATATTGGGAACAGATAAAAATTAACTAGCTATTTTGAAGAATATATGACCATAGCAATAAAAGAGTCTTCTCCACTGGGAATATATTATGTTCTAAATAACAAGCATCAAGGAAAATACTGAAATGCAAACCTGTACTTTATTGCCAGACTCAATATCAATATTTCAGTTTCAACAAAAATGACCAGTATAATTTACATAAATGTTGCTAACTCAAATGTTATTGGAGGTGTGATTTTTTTTGCCATTAATGTATTTTTTGGTCTTCTTGTGTATCAGAGCCTGAAACTTAAGAATTTTGTTTGTTTTATTTGGGGGCTATGTAAATAACACTATAAATATATTAACTCAATAATCATCAAAGATGGCATTGCAGCCATATTTTCTATTTTCAGAGACACACCATGATGCTCTTCAGTTATTCTTTTGTGTTCAATGAATTTACCAGTCAGTCTGTACTTTCATCTCTGTCTTTATACTGACTGCACTTTTTTTCTATGTTCAGCACTTTTATTGTGAACACTATGATGGTGAACCCGAAACAGTGTTCATCCAATGGGAAAAACCACTTTCTAATTACCCTTGATTGAAAAAATAATTATTAGTTTTTACTGAGTTCAGTGAGATTGCCCTGTGAATTCCAAGGACTAAGAAGTGTTCCTAGTGGCTAACCGGGCACACACAGGCACAAACAGACGTTAGCAGCCATTTCTGTACAGAAACCTTATACAAACTGCAGTTGGGGGTCTCTGCACCGAATGGCCTGCCTCTATGCGAAACTGCCTTCCTGCACTGTTTCTGGCACCTGAGCCACTTCTTATAAACAAGTTCCTGGGATACTATCTCAACCAATAGGACTGAGAGTTCCCCCATCTAATCAGAGCTACACAACTCAACCAACAGAAGCATCTCTATTTTGACAAATCAAGATAGTGCCTGTGAGACCAATCAAACTTTGAGAAGTTGGCATCCTCATGCAAAAGAGAACGAGCTAATCAGGAACAAGGGATGGGGATTGTTGTCCAGTATAAGTGAGCTCCCTTCTGGCTCAAAGAGCGTACTTCGCCCTGTTGACTGAGGACTGTTTCCCCAGCTGGAGCTGAAGCTGGAACAGAGGAGAAGGAAGAGAATTATTCATTCATCCAGTCAGTTATGTAACAAAAAGTACATGGTTTAATAAGAACGCATTAAGCTTTGGTTATGTGGTAGCTTCTGAGTTATGTTGGCGATGCAATGGGGCATGAAACAAACACTTTGTTTACCGTCTAGGAGAAGAGATAATCAACCCATTGAACAAAAATTCAAAATATTATTAATTTTATTCCCTATAAAAGAAGAGAAAAATGGGTCACTTAATTTTTTGCAACGCCTCACGAAAGACACATTGTGCCATCAAGTAGGAAAAGAATGCATAAAAAATTATTCTTTCAAGTGAGTTCCTCTGAGTTTATTATGTAACCAAACAATGACAGCATTTTATTATTCTTTACACTCACATCTAAATTTTTGAATTTGTTTTGTTTGCTTTCAGTCTGGGACAGACACAGATGGTTTAATGATTTAAATTGGAGAAAATCTGATTTTGCATGCTCATATTCCTTGTATTGTCCTTTGAATCATTCATTAATCACAAAACAGAACATCATGCAAACAGCATAAAATGACTGCTTTTATTTTAAAATGTCAAATGTCGTAATCAAACTACAATTTCATTTTTTGTCTTTGGGACTGCTAATTCATGCCATTTCTTAAAATCATACTTGGGAGTAGTAATAATTTAATTTTTGTGGTCATTCTCTTATAAAATTAAATAAAGCATTATGGTCTAAATTGATGTTTGTAGAAATTTCCTCCAGTAAAATACTTGATAAGCTCAACAATGTCAATATACTTGATGCTACAGAACCATACACTTAAAATGGTAAATTTATTGTTATGTTTATTTTACCATGATATAAAAAAGGACAAAAAATAAAATCCTAAAAGATATATGAAAAAATAACAGAGAGAAGTGTCCCACTGTTCTGGTTTTCAGTGTCATTTCTAATCCCTTGGGGCCATGGTCAGCCTCTGTGTACATGGGACACATTTCAGCATCTCTCTGATCAAATGAAAATTTCTTCATGCATGGGAGCAAACGTACATAACCTTTTGAGGAATTTCACAGGTTTTATAGACATTCTTTAATTTCTCTTTGAGCCTCAGAAAGGGGTTTCCTAGAATATTCTTGGAATCACCTTAATTCATTGACTCTTTAAAGAATAATGTCTTGTGAAAAACAAAACAAATACTCAAACAGACAACAACAACAACAGAAAATCTATTCCATTCAAAATGAACAAAATTCCTTTTTTTGCCCAGCTCGGTTTATTGGGGAGTCAGAAGCAAACAACAAAATAAAGGCATGGATGGATTGCTGTGGGAATAGAAATGAGGGAGTGACTGAGTCAGGAAAAGAAGCTAAAATATGAACCAGGCCATAAAGATTGGGAAGAAGCTTCACAGATCGAGCAGAGAGATTATTTCGAGTATTTTGGCCGAAGAACCACCACAGGGAAGGTAGTGAGAGGGTCTGTGATGTAGACATTCAGAGTAGGTATTTCCTCATGAAAAGCACATGTAGAGATTAGGACAGTACCTAGAATGGAGGTCAGAAGGGTAGGTTTTCACAGCTTTGTATGTATCAGTCTGGGATGTATGAAACTGATCATGGAGGCGACCACAAAACGAGACTGAAATGGACAGATGGAACAAAGAAGGTTATTGTCCTTGGCATGTAGTTGAATCCCCTCCAAATGAGCTCACTGCTGGCAATGGAGATAATGTACTTGGTTTGCTATTGAGCACATCTGCAAGATAACCACTGTGGAAAACGTGAGTGTGATCACTTAGCTTCTCCGTGGAATAAAAGCTCGTCACTGGCTTTGATGCTGCTTTGGCTGTGTGACAGTATGGAAACACAGAAAATGTGAGAACACATCAGGTATTTGGTTTAATTTGGTGACCTATCTAATAATCTATGAGCAATATCCATGTGAAATTCTATAACTGGGGCCAGAAAACAGCTATACAGCAGTTTTTAAACTGACTTTTAGTTATTTTAGAATTGCAAATCTGGAAAGGTTAAGAACTTAAACAGCATAGTTATTTTTTAAACACTTACAATTTGATATAATGTATGTTGTTGAGGTGAAATTTTTATGGTTTACAATACAACCTCATTCCCATGTTAGAACGTCCTTTATTTAGAGTTAAATTTTAAATTGTAAAGCCTTTTAATGACTCATTCATGTTCATGATCATTTATGGCCATTACAGCATAGGTCACTCACAGCTTCTCTTATTATCAGAACATTAAAAACCCTGCTGGGGCTTCTCATGTTATTTGCTTGACATCCACTTATTACTTACCATTGGGAAAATCACAGATGGCCCAATTTCTTTCTGACCCACTTAATGAAGAGTGATCATTATTTTTATGGGTCCTCCTGGGGGTACCCTATCTGTAAGTAAACAGCTCGTGGAAAGAGATAAATCACATTTGAAGAGTTACCACTGACTAACCATCCCTGTGGAGTAAATCTGTGCAGGAAGTCTGGATCCACACTCTTTACACTTTAACCTACCAGGGAAGATATGGATAAAGATAATGAATTAAATATGTGGAAGCACATTGCAGTTGTTGCATAATTTAGGAATATTTAGGATGCAGATGGTACAAAGACCTTACTCAAACTGGTATAAGCTAGTGGATTTGACTTTTATAACAGAACATTCTAGAGAAAGGGATGGTTGCAGCACAGATTCTTTTGGAGTTAAAATATTGACTTTAAATTGGTTTCTTTCATCACTTCCCTCTGTTTCTCTATATTACCTAATTTTTAGACAGGAAATCATATTTTTGTAAGATTGCCACCCAGCATTTGAGATTACAGTTAGATCCAATAGAAAAGAGTATCTACCCTGATATGTTCTGACAAAATCCAAGCATGTTTCTTTGAGTGGCATTGTATCTCGTGCCCAGCTGAGGACATAGAGCTGTGTTCTAAGTAGTGTGAAAAATGATTGTTTTCTTCTGGGCTCACTCAGTGCAGATGTGCTAAGAGGAAATGGAAAGGAGAGCAGAATTAGAGAGAGTAATGAATTACCACAATGATAACAAAGTATAGTTAATAATAACCATGATATGATTCACAATAGTGGGTACTTTAGTCATCAAAGTTAATTAAAGTTAACACCTTAAAAAACAATATCTATCTACCTACGAATAAATCTTATTTTTCACTAATATTCTGATGTAGGCCCAAGGTAACCTTGAAGCACAGTGTTCTGAAGAGTATTTTTCTTTCCCAGCACATACCCACAATATATCTTGTAATTTCCATCTATGTTTTTAAAAGTAAATATTTAAAGATATTTGCAAAATATTCTTTCGTTTTACAATTGTCTCATACCGTGTCAACTCTGAATATTTTAGACACTCATAGAGCATGATGTTATAGGTTTGTTTGTTTTTTTCTAAAGGACACCCAATGCCCTTAGATCTTCACTCTTGCTTCCTTTAAAGGACAAAGAGTAACTTTCTGTCCAGACAAGACAGTATAGACCCATTTCTCCTTGCTCTATAGGGTTTCTTTCAACTAAGTACAACTATAAACCCTGGTAATAAACCTGAGAAACACTAAAAAAATCTCTGACTTATGGTAGGAAGGTGAATTGCTTAGAGACCTAAGACCTGCCAATGAAACAAACACACAGGTGGGATGACTGCACCCCCGCCATGTCCCCCACAAAACCAGCCACCCGGACCCATTGTCTTCCAACCCCCAACTTAGAAACAGGACACACAGACAGGTTCATTCCTCCCTCAAATCAAAAGAGAATCCTCTGACACCAGGGATGGGGAGGAGTATTTATTGGGAACCCTATAATGAAAAGCTTCCAGCGAGGGATACATTGTCTTTTTCTACCAAATTTGAGAGAACCTTTCTGGCAGGTTCTTTGTCTGCGTGGCCCTGAGCCTCCCCTTCCTTGCCCAGAGTTCCTGGCCTGGCTCGAGGTAGGAGGATTTAGGAGCTACCAGTAAGATCTCACCATACCCCTTCCCCACCTCTCAGCCTGGGGAGACCCCGGTCCCTCAGGCAGCACCCCCAGTGGGTAGAAGAGTACCAGCTGCAACAGATAAACCCAGTAGACCAGAATAGAATTGCAAAGGCTTTTGAAAGGCTAAACCTAGCCAATGTTGCTGCCTGTTAAAATAATAAAAATAAAAGTAAAGAAGCCCCACATTTCCCAACTGTGGTGAAATAAAACTTCCCTGGATATCTTACTTAGTATTCCTACAGAGAGACCAAAATTTCTTAAGCCTCTTTACACAGCATGAAAATTAGATCTGTAGCTTTTTGTCAACCTGATTGTTCTAATCCAAAATGGTGGTAAAATTTCTTCTCTCTGAGGTTATATTTCCACTAGGTTCCTAGATTAAGCCACCAAGGAATCTGAAAGACTAGAGTCATCTTCCTTTCTTCCTGCATATTTACCTTTCAGGAAAAAATGAGGATCTTGACCTTGACAAGAACTCTTTGATATAATATCCGAGACACTGGGCTGAGCTCTTTGTTATATCTGAGAACTTGGACCATCTGGTACCCAGCAAACATTTTATTTACATACCCAATGGCTTTAAAAAAGAGACCCTTTCAGGAATGCAAGGACATCAACCTTTTTTTCCTTTTTGATAAGCAGAAAATATGCTTTTCTTTGCTCTCACCAATGACATGTGCAACCACTCACATAGGAAAGATTCAGATAGGCTCTTATCTTGTCAACCTCAGGGTAAGAAAAGGTCCCAGAGGTCCCACACTATTATATAGTGTGATATATTTAATGAGACACCTGTCTTTTATTCAGACAGAAAGCCTAAGGTTCTTTTAATTTTAGGAAAGAGTTAATAAGTTTAGTAATGAATGTAACTAAAAAGCTATGTTTTTAGGAACTGAAGATATGATTCTTCCTGACTCCAGGACACCAGGAGACCATACGCAATTCAACGTTTGTGCCCCAATGCAGGGACTGTAAGCAATCAAAATGATGCCTGAACCACTGTGTTCCAGAGAGAGACATCTCACCACCCAGGATGCAGGACATAGGACACAGTTAAAGAATCACCCAGGAAACCAATAAAGAATCACTAGTCAGCAGATGAAAGGATGTTAGGGAAATTGCCAGACTTCAGCTTTTATCTGATTAACCTTTATCTTGAGTTTAAAATCCCTTACCCACACTTTTTTCCTTCTTACAAAAAAGATTGATTTGAAATAGAATTTAAGACGGCCTTTCAGGGAACATAACCCACCGTCTTCCCAGATCGCCAGCCCTCTGAACCACGTGCCCAGGCAGATTCAATCCCCCTCTCTCCTCACTGGGCCTGGTGGTGACAAGCAGCACAAGCACTAACTGTTCCAGTTTTGATTAGTAAGAACCAAAGAAGTGCTGGCTTGAATGAAAAAATACAACAGATGCCCACACTGGAAGGAATTCTATTTTGGAATGATCTCACAAAGATCTTAAAGGATCTGTAATAAAAATGCTTTAATGATCAATCACGGGTTCCTTTGAAACCCCTTTTTTTCCCCAGTAGTAAAACATTTACTAGCTCAAGCAGAAAGGAATGTACATCTTACAAAAATTCTTTGCGAGGTCACAAAATCTGAATGATTAGTGAGGGAACTCAAAAGTTGGAAATTTTTAGTTGTAAGTAATAGTTCTTTGTAAGTAATGCATGTAAGAAGCTACAGTTTCGGGAATTGAAACCTGAGACCACTACTCATGACACAGGTAAAGAATCACCAGACAACAGGTAAAAGAATGCTGAGCTTTTATCTGATTAACCTTTTCCCTGAATTCCAAGCCTCTTGCCCACACTTTTCTTCTCCTTATAAAAAGAGTCGGGTAGAATGAACACAAGATGGTCTTTTAGGGTACATAATGCATCATCTTCTCAGATCATTGGCCATCTGAATAAAGCATCCAATACAGATGCAATCCCTGTCTCTGCTTATTTGTTCTGGTAGTGACAGGCAACACAAATGCTGACTTTTCCAGTTTCAGTGGGTATATTTCTTTTATGAACAAAATGAAACAAAAGTCATCAAAATCATTTGATGAATAACAACAGCATAAGCATTTTCTACCATTTCAGCAAGTTAAAAAATACAGTGAAATAGGAGAAGACAGTTAAAAAGCTGCTGCTGTTGTTATTGTTTTAATTTAGCAATAATTCAGACTTAGAGCAATCCTGTTCTTAGGATCATCTTTTCACCTTCAATAGTAGTTGTTCTGGGTCAGGAAGGCTGCTTGTTCCTGTTGTCAGGCTGGATACAAACCTGGTTTGGAAACCTGAGCGTTGACTCCCACTTGCAATCAGACACCTCCTCTCCCCAAAAATGTCTGGAAGCCTCAAACTGCTTCCAAAGGTTTCTAACACCTCAAAGGACTGGTTTTACAGAAGCCACTTCCTACAAGGGACTGCCTGGCCACCTGGCTATGAAAAATAATTGTACTTGTAGATGTTTATGATGGTAAAAAATAGTACATATGATACAAAACTAGAGTGAGTTTTGTACCTTATCAAGCCCTTCCAAGGTATCCTCTCCTGACCCCTACAATAAACCCAGAGCAACAAGAAGTTTTCTAGCAATCTTTGCTTCAAAGAACCAAAGCAGTTTCCCAAGAAAGTATCTGAAAAATTATCCTGATGAAGGGGTAATGTCTCCAAGTGCCCGCTGTCCATGGAGGGCAAGGGTTCTTATAGCATGGGCCCCAACCCAGCCCAGAAATACCTACTTACCAGAAATCTTTCTCAAAATAAACTTAAGTATTCAACACTTCAGCACAGACCATCTAACTGTCCCATTGACTTTTCTTCTGCTTGGGTGGCTTGGAAATGGCAAAACAATCAGCTGTCATATGTCCTGCTGTTCCTCTTGTCCACCTTTCTGCCTATCCACCATGGGGTCCCCACTGATCTCACAGTTACAACCTTCTTTCCTGCTTTCAAGGAGTGATCATAAAACTGCTTCAATGATCAAATACGTATTCCCCTGAAACAAGTTTTTCTTAAATCTCAGCAGAAAATTAAATTATTAACAAATCAGATGGATAGTAAGAAACTGAACATTAGAATTAAATTAATATTATACAACTGAAAAAACATAATAAAAGAAAAAATTTTAAATCTCACTAGATAAACTAAATAGTAAAATTGAGAAGACTAAGGACATGTTGTGGGAGGTTTGGTTCTTCTTGCCAACATTGTAAAGAATTAAAGATCTGCAAGTCAGTTAGCACACAGGCAGGGTTTCATTAGTAATACGTTCTCTGAGAAGAGAATGGGCTTAGCCGAGGTGGGTGAGAAAGGCATAGGTGCACATTCTCTTTGCCTTGTGGGTTTGTATAACATGCGGGGTGGGATGAAGGAATTACTTGATTTGGTAGGAGGAGGTGGCGCATACTGTTCCAAGAGAAAGTGTGACCTCTTAAACATAAGTGTGGGCGGAGGTCCATTAACTCAGATTTTTATCTTTCTGCAGACCACCACCTGTTATCTGCTGTCACTGGAGGCAGTTCATCAAAGTTACGCATGAGTTTTTTCTGCAAGTACTATGCACCCCCTCCAACCCCTTTTCCTTTTCTTAAATTTCTATGTAATAGACAGAATCAATAATTTTAAGACAGCAATAAAGTTCACCTGCTATGAACAACAGAGAAAATAATAGCTAAAACATATTGGACAGACCTGCAGAACAATAATAAAAGATCCCACATGTATATCTCCAAAGCCACAAAAGGACAGGAGAAAGGAAGCAGGGCTGAGAGAGTGTTTGAGTAAATAATGGGTGAAACCTTTCCAAAACTGACAAAACATACACACCTACAGATCCAAGGCACTAAATCAATTCCTAATAGTATAAACCCAAAGAAATTGAGAGCAGAAATATCATAATTAAATTTGGAAAATTAAATAAAAGGGAAACTAATTGGAAATGAGGCTGCTGTTCTTCACAATGAGTGGGAACATGTTGATACCAGTAGGTTGTTATCATAGCATATTTTGTGCCGCCTAGAGCAACTCCCACAAAACTATACAAGAGATTTTTTCATCCAAAAACACTAAAATAAGGTAGAATTTTAAGGTACTCTCAAAGCAATCTGACTAAAATATTTTTCTTAATTTTGGCTCCTTCCCTCATTTTTGCATTTGTCTCCCTCACACATTGTGACATCAGTTGTTTAAATTGCGAGGTCCCATTCAGGAGCTGACATTCGAATTCGTTGCTGAGAACACCTTTGTCAGGGATAATGTATGTGAGGCTCTAAAGGTTTCTCTACCTGACATAAGCTATAGTCAGTTAGCGAGCTCCAAGTCTTGCCTTTAAATGAATGAATCCATTCTGCCTACCAATTATATCATAATTAGTGGGGGGATGTTCAGGTATTTCTTCTTTTAAATGTATCCAGTTGGTTCTCAGGTTCACTGATGTTTAAAAACCAGTGATTTCAGTGTTTATTTATAATCTTCAATAACCTATTATTGAAGAATTATGCATACTGATTTAGCATAGGGATATTTGGGACCAAAGAAGGATATGAACATAAACATATAAGAAAAAAAGTCAAATGGTCAATAAGGCAAATCATCATTTATACTAAGACTGGCCATTTGTAAATTTTGGACATTTAATTTTTGTTGTTCAATCATTTCCCAAACTGCTGCTCACTCTCAGCCATTGGTATTTTAATCTTGAACATTAAAAATAAAATTAATCTATAGGATTCAATAGCAAGTCTTAAACATAAAATTACCTAGAAAATCCTGAGGCCTCAGAAACAGATGTAACTATTTTGTACTTGGCCTGAATTCCTTCAGTTTCTGCTTAGTACTCTCATTTCTATATATGTGCACAAATAATTAACATTTGACAAGAATCTGTCAAGTGCTGTTTATGACAGTACTTGGGGATGAGTTCTTTCCTCCGTTTTTCTTTATTTAAAATTTAAAGATTATTTTTCCACTTTTTTTGAGGTAAAATTTATATACATAGCAACAGATGTCTCTTAAGAGTAGAACTTGGTGAGTATTTACAAGTATAACATTACCCACATAAATCATTTGCATCATTTTAGGAAGATGCCTTATGCCTCATTTCAGTCAAGCAAATAGGCAAACATGTTTTTCATTTCCATTGTCATATATTTATTTTGTCTTCTTGAATTTTATATAAATTAACTGCTATGCACTTTTATTTCTATTTTTGTTCAGTATAATCACTATGAGATTCACCCATATTGCTGTTTATTTCAGCAGTTTATCCCTTTGTGTTGCTGAGTAGATTCTATTATTTGAATATAGCATAACTTCTTTATCCATTTTATGTTCATAGATATTTGACTTATTTTCAGGTTTTAGCTGCTACCAATAATGCTGCTCTGAAGACTCTTGGCAAAGTCTTTTGGGGGGCATATGTCCTCAATTTTATTGGGTTCATTTACTCCTGAGAGTATAGTTGCTGTGGATGGGCATAAAGTTTGAAAGCTACCATGGATTTCAGAGGAGGTAAAGAAGATATGATATATCTCATATCTTTTTTATCAATTCATTCATTGAGAGACTCTTAGGTTGTTTCTCTACCTTGACTCTTACAACTCAATAATAATAAATGAACTATCTGAATTTAAAAATGGGCCACAGAATTAGATGAACATTTCTCCAAAACAGACATACAATTGGGCAACAGAAACATAAAAAGATGCTCAATATCACTAATCATCAGGGAAATGCAAATCAAAAGCACAATGAGGTATTATCTCATACATCTCAGTATTGCTATTAGATTACATCTCAGTATCTAATCTGAAGGTAAGAGATTTCAAGTGTTGGCATGTCTGTGGAGAAAAAGGAACATGTGTGCACTCTTGATGGGAGTGTAAAGTGGTACAGACACTATGAAAAACAGTATGAAGGTTGCTCAAAAACTTAAAAATGGAACTGCCATGTGATCCATCAATTCCACATCTGGGTGTATATCCAAAGGAAATAAAAACAGGATACTGAAAAGCTATCTGCACTCCATGTTTATTGCAGCATTATTCATAGCCGCCTATCCTTTTTATGGGTAGCTACTGTAATGGCTGTCTTGGTATCAGCAAAAGTAGATTTCAGTGCAGAGGATTTTACCAGGGATAATAGAGTCTTTTCAGAATAATAAAGGGGCCAATTCATCAAAAGGACATAACAATCCCAAACATTTCTATATCTAATAATGAGCTTCTAAACAAAAGCAGCAAAAATTGATAGAACTGCATGGAGAAATAGACACATTAAGAACTATAGTTGCAGATTTTAACACCACTCTATGAATAATTGATAAAACCAAGAGACAGAAAATCAGTAAAAATATGGAACACTTAAATAGCATTATCAACCAAATTGACACAATTGACATTCATAGAACACTCCACAAAACTGTAGTAACAAACACTTTTCAAGTTCCGATACAACATTTGCCATGATAGATGATATTCTGTTTATAAAACAAGTCTCAGTAATTTCAAACTATTCAAGTCAAACAGAGTGTTTCTGAATGTAATTTGTTTATTCATTTACCTGTAGATGTGCAACTGAAAATCACCAATATTGTTAAATTTATAAGATATGGAATATTTTAAGATCATAATAAGTAATAAAATGGCTAATTTGAAATCAACAAGAAAAATTAATATAAATATGCATATTTCAGCCAGGGACTATGAATAGCCTCTTATTGTAAAAACTAGCCAGTTTTCTTTCTTTTTTAGGATCCTCACCCTAGCATATGTTTTTATTTATTTTAGAGATAGAGGAAGGGTGGGGAGAGAGAAACACACAGAGAGACACAGACAGAGACCAAAACACAGATAAATGTCCGAGAGATACATCAGCCATTACCTTTCATACACAGCTTAAGCAGGGATTGAACTCTCAAGCTAGACATGTGCCCTGACCAGGAATCAAACCTGCACACTTTGGGTGTATGTCATGATGTTCCAACCAATTGAGCCATCAGGCCAGGGCATCAACACTCTAAAAAATTACTGATTTTTAAAAAGTAATCAGTTTTCATTCATACTTAGACTAAAAATTTAGACTTTGAAGGTTTCTTGCCACTTTGAAGTGAAAACAAGATAGGTGATTATCCAAATGAATTTTATTTTATTTACTTATATTTTTTATGATTTTAAATAGCAATACTTTAAAATGTTTTATAATTTTTCTTATAATTTTAGACTATCTGTATTTCATATTACAATTAAATATGTGGTAATAAAGCATCTTTTTAGAATATGAGATGATTTGAAGGATAATGCTTTATGGCCAAATCTAAAGTATGTATAGAGAATACAACTAAAGCTCTTAAGTTATTAAAGCAGTGACAACCTGAGATTAATTTTAAATGCATTTTCAATATATAGGTTCTTGGTACATGATACTTAATAGATAAAATATCTAAATAGAAAGTAATTCACCTGAATTTAGATTTTGGTTCTAACACTTTCTTGTATATAAAAAAAAACATTTCATCTTTCTCCTTATCAGAACGTTCATTATAAAAATTATGGGAATCACCATGTAGTATCTAGCATCTACTTCAGCTCCTTTATTGATTTTATTCTATTCCATGATTTTCCCTATCTATTGCAATATTAATGCTCTGAGCCATCTCTCTAATTGGATAGGATTTGTTTTGTTTTGTTCTTGCAATAATTTATTGTTGACACCCTCCTTCACAGTGACGAGGGGGCCACAAAGTTTGGGAGCTATTGTCCTATTAACAAGAGTAACTCAAGCAGACGCCTGATAAGTGAATGCCCATAGAAGTTGTGCTCTTGAAAACTTCCTCTTGAAAGCCACTCACCATACCCTAAAGATCTTCATATTGGACTACAGAATGTTGTGAAGCTGTATGGAGAAACACCTAAAGGAGGTCAGGTCATTTCCACATTCTAGTTTCTTTTGAGCTTTCAGCTGAATGCAGCTATATGAGTGACCTCAACATATCAACAGAAGAAAAACAAAAAACACACACAAAGGCACAAACATACACATCAAACTGAGCAAAATCAACAACACAATCATAATATATTAAAGTGGGCAATATGTTTTTGCAATGGTTTGTTACATAGACTGGTGAGCAGAATAGTGGAAGTACAGATCCTAGTTCCTAGAGCCTGCATATATATTGCCTTGCATGGGAGAAGAGGGCATGCTTTGCAGATCTGATGAAGTTAAGAGCCAGGAGAAGGAGAGATTATTTTGGATTATACACGTGGACCCAATATTTACCACAAAGTTTCTACAAGGGGAATAGGGAGCCAGGACATGTGAGCGAGAGGAGGAGGTATGTTGCTGGAACAGAGGCCCAGGCAATGCCGTGGCTGGCATTGCAGATGGAAAGGGAGCATGAGCCACGGAATGTGTGCAGCCTTTGTAGAATGAACTGAATGTTTGTATTTCCCTCCTGTTTCAGTTTTGAAGCTCTAATCACTGACATAATGGTGTTTAGAGATGGGGTCTTTGGGAGGTAGTTAGAGTTAGATCAGGTCAGGAGTGGAGCCCTCGTAGAGTTAATTCCCTTTATCAAAAAGGATAAGAACGAGATTCTCAGTCTGTATGTCTCTCTGTCTCTCTCTTGCTCACTCTTTCTCCATGCACGTCCAAGAAAAGGCCAAGTGAGGACATAACCAGAAAGAGGGCACTGACTGGCAACCATACATATTAGCACCTAACTGCAGACTTATAGCCTCCAGAACTGTGAGAAAGAAATTGTTGTTTAAGCCACCCACCTATGATAATTTGTCATTGTTACTCTAAGTGGTTAGTGAATTATTGATAGGAAATGATAGCAAAGGGGAATTAGACCTTGAATTTAGTAAATCAGGGATCATGAACCTATTTGTCTAAGCAGGAAGCTACAGTCACACCCCAGAGGACACAGCATTGCTCCCCCAAGGGGATTAACACTATCTTCTCCTCATTCTGGTACTGGATTGTTGGGGGTCACAGGGTGGGAGGAGCAGCATGATCATAGAGGCTTGTCAGTCCTATCAGGGGATATGGAACTATCAAAAAGCCCACAAAAGCTTGGAAAATTAATTGGAACTTTTGAAAAAATACCTGGTCCATCCGAAACCCAAGCTGATATAATCTCAGGGGAACACAGAAGCGCTCTCTCTCTCTCTCTCCACACACACCCCCCAGGAACCTGCACGTACTCTGCCCATTCACACCACCTCCCTCTCTCTCTCCCCCACCTGGTAACTCACTGTGCTGTTTGTTCATGCATTCTCTCCCACCAGGGAGAAGCTGATTGTGCCTGCAGCAGACAGAGCAGGCTTCAAAAGAACAAAGATTTAATATGAAGCAGACAATCTAGACCCTAGCCTTTTTTTCTCTGCCTTGATGAGGACAAGGTGGAACTTTTTCCATGGCAGGACGGACAGATATGGGGCATTTTTCCACCCACATAAAACACCTTACAACACTACAACCTAACACGTGTGGGTCCTTGAAATTGTTTCCTCTCAATCCTGTGGAAGGTCCTGATTTCCACCAACATTATATTGAGACACGAATTGACTAAGGCATTCTAGAAGCTTTCAAACTAACACAATCTTGTCGACACCTTGATTTTAGCCCAATGAAGCCCATAACTGAGTCTGCCCTATAGAAACGTAAAATGTCTGATTTTCATGTTTGTTTTAAAGTCACTGTATTGGACTTTCTTACAGCAGTTAATAGGAAAGTAATACAATGACACAGATAAGTGAAACAGAAAATGAACACATACCTGGGCTACTATTGTACAAAACCGTGAAAGTCCTGTTATTATCTTTGTGTCTGGTCAGAAGATGCGGGCTTGAATGCGGGCAGGGAGAATGTTAATGAAGACCACTAGGATAGCGAAGGAATTGCTTGTAGACACTGGAGACAAACCATGTTTGTACAGGCAGAAAAAATAGAAAAAATTGTTGCCTCTGGTAAGTTAAAAAAGATAAAATGTAACTCATGTGTTTGTGAATTTGACTAAGAAAATTTTCATGCATATATATGCAAAGTGGTAATTATCCTTTTTTCTTCATAAGTAATATAGAGTATTTTAAGAGAAAGATGTGCTAACAAGATATATGCTGGGTATCAAGCAGAATTTAGAGAATTATTTTTCATCTAAGACTTGGTTTCTTATTCCCATATTCTCCAGCTCTCAAAAATTTCTCAAAGTAATAAATGGCATCAAGACATATATAAAATTAGAGTATTGCCCATAAAATATAGTCTTGAGATCCAATTCAAATCAGGGTGTCCTTTATTTAGGTGAAAGATTTAAGAAAGTATCATATAGACATTCTTAATTGAATGAATGTTTTTTAGGTATCTTTCAATAGCACCCCAATTTGCATTCCAACACAGAGAGGGAACAACATTGAGATTTGAGTGTGGATTTTGTCTGATGTAGTATAATTAGACACATAAAAGACTCACACTGTTTTTTAAGGGATTTGTAATAGCTTGAACTAGTGAGACTTAGTTTAAATACAAATAGATTTCTAGATACTAACTATATCTGGCCTAGAAGCAAGACAAAAAATGACCCAGCTGCAGTCACATACCATTTCCTACATAAAAGTAAAATTATCTCAAAGAACCACCATAAGAGTCACTGAGAGCAATAGATATATAAATCACTCACTGAGAATAGGAGGAGATCCTAGTCAAGGAAAATCCCCTATGATAGAGGCAGAAGGGTCCAGAAACTATTGTTTGCCTAATTTCACAATTTGCACAGAAAATAAACTACCAAATGTTCCCATTCCTTCCTTCTTGTTTCTGAACACCAGTCTCTATTGTTACTGTCCTTCCCTTGTCTCGCAAGCATCTGTAAGGGTCTATCAGGCAGTTAAATTGTCTTTTTAGTTCCCAAGCATCTGCACTGAAGATCTATGTCCGGGTTTAACACCTGAGGAGAGTTATTGTCACCTGAAGTTGATTTTCTTGAATAAATTCTGAAATTTAAAGCTCATCTTCTTAACACAGGATTTTGGAAGTCTTGGGGACCCCTTGGGGGTAAGTGAATTTTGCATGTGAAAAAGATGTGAAACATTAGGAGACAGAAGGGTGGTGCTATTCTCATACTGGAACATTGGCTGCGCTCACTACATGAGGCTGTTGTTTACACCACATCTGCAGATACTCTGACTCTGGGTTTATTCACGTAACTTTATTTGACTGGCTACTCGATGCAAACAAAATCTTGCTAAGAATGTGCACTTTGGGGCTTCCCCGTGAGAGACCCCTCTTCTAAGCCAGTAGTCACATAAGTGCGCTCACCTGCACTGTATGAGGTAAAACAGTTGCCAAGCTGAGTCAAGTTAATATACACGCTCATGAAAATAATACATCATTGATGTTTTAGGCCACAATTTTTAGGTTGTTTTGCTTTTCAGTAAAAGATAACTGGAAGAGAAGTAGAGGAAATAATGAAAGAGCAAGCAATACTTTCAACCTTTTTGAGATCGCAAATTTAGCTCATTAATAAATAATTTAATGAATTATGAAACCATTGACTTTATGTATCGTATCATCTGCCTTAATGAATATAAAGTAGCCATCTAACATCTATCAGAATCAGTGTTGAACTTTGATAGACATGGAGCTAATTAGGGCTACCATTTATTGGAAGACTCTGTTGTAGCCCAGAAATTCACAGTGGTGCAGCCACTGGGGGTCACAGACCACATTTTAAGAACTACTGCTCTTACCAACAGTTTACTTACTCATTAAACTCTTTCACTTGGGCACAGTATAGAAGCCAAAATGTCATGACAGGAGGTGAGGCAAGAGGGCAGAAAGCATTCTCTCTCCCTGTTTTAGAAATTCTTACCCAAGAATATGTTTATTAATTTTAGACAGAAAGGAAGGGGAAGAGAGAAATATTGATGTGAGAAACATCGTGGTTGCGTTCTGTCCATGCCCAGACGGGGATGGAACCCTCAGTCCAGTCTTGCGCCCTGACCAGGGATCCAGCCCCATCACTTTTTGATGTCAAGGGGATGATACTCCAACTAACTGAGCAACCTGGCCAGCATCACACTTCTTTTGAATATACAGAGATATGTTCAGAAATGTTTAAAAATCTGAAAGTATTTGTCAAGTCATAATTCCACTCACCACAAAGATATTATTCAAAATAAACATAAAATGCAACACTTTATTAAAGCAAAAGTATCTTTACTAGTAATATACAAATGGTGAAGTGACAATTTTGATTACCGTAAGCCATACTTTCAATATCTCTCATAAATACAAAACTTCAACATTTGCATTATAATTTTTTACAGTTTAGACATATATATATATACAGCATTTCATAGGGACATACTATATTGAAACAATAAAAAAACGTTGTGGTAACTAACTAACTCAAGGATACAGAATCTGAATGGAATATATAAGTTAAAGAAAATAGGAGTATGTTTTAATGCATACTGAACATAGTATAGAATTCTCATACCATAAAAAAAGGTTTCTAAAACTTTTATCTCTAAGAAGTTCACATATTCCTAACAGAGTTTAGAGGCAAATGCAAAATCATGAACATTCCTTTAAGAATTGAAACAAGTACGTTTGCTCTTAACAGTACCATTTATTTTATATAATGCATGACAATTTCTAAAAAAAAATCCTATTTGTAAAATTTGAATCATAGGTTCTAATGTTAACTTTCTCCTTTGGACTGTACTCCATTTTCTCCTTTATATCAGTAGAATTGGCCTAATTTTTCTCTAAGCACTGTTCCTGGTTCCTACTGAAGCTCTTCTCACACAAAATCCTTACCTATTCAGAATGTAGGAGTGCAGTCTGCCTTTCTGGACTCTCTTAGTTCCTTTTCTATTCTCCTATGCCTGGTGGTGATTTAAAATGCTTCAAGAGTCATTGCTTTGCTATTCTTTTCCAAGGAAAGCTAAAACCAAAAGATGAGAATGCCAAATGAGAACGCCAAAAGATGTTCTCATTTCAGGAAAAAAAATAAAAAGCAGTGGCAATTATAAGTGTTATAATTATAAGTGGCAATTTTTATATAAATAAACATGAACAGCATGTGGTATAAATCCTAAAAAACATACAAAACTTAAAGAGAGGGTACTGACTAATGTATTTAAGTCACTATAGTGAATAATGGACTATTTTCTAAGGATGTTAAATGTGTTATTAAATAAATATTTAGTATTATATATAAAAGCAAGTAAGGGTAAATAATTAATCAATTAGTATTATTGTAAAATGTAAAATAGCTGCATCTACAACAGTAAATGCAATTGTTTAAAAACAGAGAGGAGGGACAGGAAGAAAATGATATTTGTTCAGAAACTATAACATATAGGCCCCTTTATAACTTTCTCATTTTCACATACAATTGTTTCCTCTCAGAACATTAAGCACATTAGTCAAATGCTTTCTTGAAAGATTTTCCATTTTAGGATTGAAGTACTTCATTTCTGTGACCTTCCACAGTTTAACTTTAGCATATGCTAATACATCCCTATGCAATTTCAATGTGAGAGAAAGTGCAATAATAGTTCAAAGGGTTAAGACAACACAAATTTTATCTCTAAAGAGAAATAATGCAAACAATCACATTAAAAAAATATCTTCACCTACTCATAAGTTTGTTGAATAGACACTCTGGATGTGGTTATGGAAAAGAGCTCCATAAAAGGTTGAAATTGAGCATTTACATTGTTCTTCATGAAAAAGCACATTGCAATTTTAATCAGTAACTGTAATGTTTTCCTACTATTTTTTAAAATTAAGAAACAGATTATAATTTTTTACCACTTCAGTTAAGATATTTTCATCAGTGATTATCTTATCCAAAATAAGATGATTTGTGCCCCCAAATCAATAGATAACAGTAATAATGTGAACCCAAGTGATGCCATAATAATCTACCCTATTTCAAAAAGTCATCTGTTGCTTTGTTTTACACCTGGTAGTACTCAATTTCAGCATTATCTAGAATGTATTTATTGTATAGAACAATAGTATAGAACGAATTGAGTATATTTTGTGTGTGCATCAAAAGTACTGTTTTGTCATAAGAGGAAATAAATTGCACAGCTTAATTCATTACATTTAGATTTTGTATTTGAAGTAATTTGAATTGAGCATATTCAATGAAAGTAATTAAGACAGAATCATTAAATTGTCACAGGTGGAAGCAAAATATATCAATAAAATTTGTAGTTTGTGTTTTTTCTTTAAGAAGCAGGCTCTCGTGCTAATCTAAAGGCACAAATACATTTTTAATTATTAAAAATAAGCATAAAATAAAGGTATGATTAAATTGTAATTAATTATTGGCACTCAAATAAATAATTTGATTAATAAAATCCTTCTATTTATACAAATATTTAATTCAAAGACCAAGATTCATATAAACTTTCTTGGATGAAATAGTCTTTGAAAATGCTTACATTGGTATTAATATTAAAAATAAAGAAAAACTTGAACAGCATTACATTAATGTTAGACATTAGTATCAATAATAAATAAATCTTTAGAAATTACAACTTTTAATATTTGCAAATTATTGTAAAATGTATTAACACATTAATTTGTATCAGTTTGAAAACCAAATATGTGCTAAAATGCTGATATTACTATTTCCTCTTATATTTTGTTGTGTATAGATTGTCATTACCTAATTGCACATTATCTACCATGAAATATCAATGTTTTTAGTAATATCTTTGCTTCTTGGTTAAAGTACCATAGATTCTGATTATTTAACATATCTATACTCAGTAAACTATTTGGACATTTGATACTAACAATTAAGAGTACTCTCAGACAATGAAAATAATATGTATACATTTACACTGTATACAATAAGAATGAAAGTCTACAATAAGAATAAAAAACAGAAAACATGATTTCAGTTCTATTCATATTTTACAATTTACTAAAATCCATCTCTCAGGTGAAAACTTTTACAAATAATTAATTTGGAGCATTACATAAAAACATTAAAAAGAAAAGTTTATCACAGTATTGCCGTGCTCCTGCATGGCGTACATTTCAGGGACAAGAGAGAGGGACCATTCAGACGGTTGAAACAGTGCACTTGAAACAATCTGTCTACAATTAGCTCCAGATTACCTGTTAACTTTAGATTGTTACTCCACATTAGTGGCAAAAAATTCAACAAATATATATATATATATATGTATATGTACATATATATTTGAAATATTTAGGTAAATTGCTTTACATGGAAAGTCCAAATAAATGAAACTGAAATTTCAATCTGAAAAAAACACAAAAATATGTGTTCTTTATTATTTCTCTGTTCTTGAAGTATAGCACAAATATAACAGTAGTAGACATGCTAAATTGTTTCCAAAGTTTTCCTAATTCTTTTACTATCATCAGTTTAAATCCAGGTAGCCCTATCCAGGAAAAATTAGCATTCATGGCTATTGCTTCACTAACATTTTACTAAGCCCATTTACTTTGCACAAGTACGTTGATTAGTTTTAGCACAAAAACGTGAAAAAAAAAACAGTAAAATACAGCAAACGATGAGGAGACGAAACATAACTTAAATAGCAACAAATCCATCAAGAAGACCAGTTGAATAATCCCTACTAAAATCTTAGGTAGGCACTAAAGTCTTTTCTTTTTCTTCGGAGTAGGCCAGAAAGGATAGCAAGGAGAGATTTCTGTATCATAACCCTGTGAATCCTGGCAATGACACTGGAGGGTTAGTGCCTGAACGTGCAGGTGGGCGGATTCTGCCCTGCTGACTGACAACCAACACTTAGTAGAATTAGTTAGCTGTTTCTACTTGGCTGACAGGTTCCAGCACTTTGTATATAAAACTGTTCAGTAAATGGCATTAACATGACATCGATATTCATTAAGTCATCTCTAGAGAGAGAGAGAGACCCTAAAGCACGTTGCTCTGCATTGCCAGAACTATCCTCCAATGTTCTATTGGAGTTCGTTCCCCAGCCAGTCAATATCCGAGCTACAATACAACCTGAACATTAAAGTTTATGAATGGGGCCTAAAGAAAGCTTTGGCTCTCTAGGGTAAGAAATAACCTAAAACCTGCTCCCAATGGTATGTATAATTCTAAGCATTAATACATTTTTTACCTTACATATAAGTAAAAACCATGTTCCAGTTGTTTTTTTTCCCTCAGGAAGCTTGCATAGCTTGGAAGTTAACAAGTGTTTTATTTGGGTACCAGGCCCTACAAGTAATATTAGAAAGCTGATGTTGAATAGTTACAGAATTTCTCAACCAAAGTTGTTTATCAAAATCTTAAAATAACTTCTAGCTACAACATCCAGAAGAACAGGATAGTACAATAGTAATTCAATTGTTTAGCATTGACACTTTCATAGCATGTTTCAACGTTAATATCTCCTCAATTTATCCAAGGTAAGGATTTTAACTTCCATTAGCCAATTTCACTTATGATTGACTTATAACACTTGAATAATGCATTTTTAAACAAAAACTATCTAAAACAATGGACAAAAAATGTATCTGAAAGTATGGTTTGAAGTCATAGAAAAGAAGAGACCTGTTTTTTTGGTAAAATTATTTAAAAGTAAAAAGTGATCACATATTTATAAATATAGCAACACAACAATGATATTATTCTCATTTCAATTTACTTTATTACTTGAAGCTGAGGGCAGAAAATAATATAATTTTCACTTGCAATACATTTTTCTGTGTGTAATCTGCTGTGAGTGAATATGGCAGAGATAAAAAGAGATTTACGGAATCTTTCTAATCTAATTTTACACACAACTAATATTCATTCAAGTGGGTAACAGTTTTGATCTGGCACTTCAGTCTACCAAAAATCAATACAACTGTAACTTGAAAAGAGTTTTCCCAAGTTTCTTTTGATTTTTAATATCTGCTAAAGACAGCTGGCTCCTTCAAGCCCAGGTTCCCTGAAATTCTTGTAATAAAAAAAGTATAACCTTTAAGTGTTTTCATCTGAAACTGAAATCCACTTTAATTATCTGTCTGCCAAAATAAGATAAAAAGCATGCAGGGCTTTCTTATACATCTGGCTCACAAAGTTTTGCTTTGTTTTGTTGGTTTGTTTGTTTTGTTTAAATTCCTATTTGTTGGGGAGGTTATGGTATGAAACACAGTTCTTAAAAAGGATAGCACTTTAGCCATCAGATAAATGGCAACTCTCCCATCATCTTGTCAAATCAATACCCGAGCGTTGGTGCCAGTCAGATCTCTATTTGAGTATCTTAACAAAATAAACAACAACAGTAGCAACAACAATAACAACAACAACAAAGGAAATTGACCATGGGCAGGAGTATTGGATCATATGTATATGTGTACAAGCTATTCCAAGCTAGAAGTTTCCCAAGAAATTAAGGTCAAAGGAATAGTTTTGGTCATAGGGTCACTGAAATCCAAATGCTGTTTGCAGCATCGTTCAACCTCTGCGATCTTGGTGTTATGCTTTGCTGTCGTCTTCTTTTGACTGGATGTCATTAGAAACCTTAATTTCTATAGTTTCTGGATTTAGGACTTCTTTTCCATTCTCTTCTTTCAAAGGCAATTTTCTGGAAGGAAATACGAAAATAGTAAACTTCACTTGCTAATGTAATTTAAGTGGGATCTTTTAATATTTAAGTTACTGTTTGGTAGAAGGAAATATGTTACAATTATTAGAATAAAAATTTTGATTTGTTAAAATGATGACATTGACAAAAATAATCTGAGAGAATAAAAGAATATTGTCTACTGTAAATATGTGGTGTGATGCAAAATGATGAATGAGATAAAAATTTGTAAATCTACATGAATCATTCATTATAGGGTGGCTTAAACTTGATAAGAAGTTGATAATATGAAAATATAATTAAGTGTTTTGGAACAAAAAATTTAAAAAATAATATGTCAGATGATTTACTAGTACTTAAGTTGTTCAGTAAAAACCATCAGTAGTTGCTGATATATTCTGTTACATTAATTTAGGAAACTAGGTAAATTGACATTATTCTTTGAAACTTAATGCAAATACATACTTTGGTGCTTTCTTTTTTTATTTACTACTTATTTTTTTAATTGGCCTCTGTTATTATTATTTTCTTTTCACTGGTATAGAGAGGTCTGATCAGATCACTGGGGAGGAGAAGGGAGGAGATTGCTTGAGACAATGGTAAACAGTCAAGGACCTGACTGGCTGCAAAGCTGAATGCCCCTGGGATGCAGGGAATTACCAGTTGGAAGACTTGAAGAGAAGGAGGGCAGAAACTCACTCTCTTCCTCTTCCTCATGGATTCCTGAATAATCATGCTACAGCCCCCTGAGTTTCCCAGGGGACATTATTTTAGATGGTAGAAGGAACTATGAGCAACTCTGAATCCTACAACCTAGGACTCGGCTGGCCTGTTTGGAAATTACAGGGTTGCTTTTCTTTGTTTTCTAGAGGGGACTGGTTCTCAGGCAGAAGCCTATCATTTTTCCAAAATTCTGTATCTTATATTGTTCCAGTTTGTCAATTAATCTTTTGAAAATAAGATAATTAAAAACCGACATGTAGAGTAATAGGGGAATTCAAGGGTTAAAGATTTTAACCTTAGTTGATGATAGGCTTAAATGACTAATGCATACAGAAAGCTGTTATTACAAAATTGTGTAGCTTTTGAATAAGGACTCCTTTGCTTTTTCAACAAACCTCTGCCTCCAGAAGTTTTCTGGAGGGTGGCAGCTGACAGCAGAACACCACTTGCTGTTTGGTAACACTACTTTTGTATCATTTATGAGCACTTTTTTGAGAGTTGATTCCATATGTTACATATGAAGCAAAAACAAACTTTTTCCCAATATCGACATATTTGTTAATTTGCCCAATACTAAAATTCATACAAAGTGAAATTAGTGGTACTCCATAAAATACATGATTTTCCAACTGCTATGTTGTATATGTGAAACTAATACAAAATGATATTGAATGCAAATAGTAACTGAAAATAGAAATTTATTTAAAACCTCACAGAAATAAAAAGAAATAAATAAAAATAATTTCAAATTTAATCTTTAAAATATACTCTGATCTTTGACTCTCCATGGATAGATTCTAAAGAGTAAAAAGATTACAAATATATCTTTAACTACAGATAGTGTTTATATTATCATTCACAACCTTTATTTCTTACTTTTAAGAAATAGCTTCTTAAGCTAAGATTCTTAGCTTCAAGAATCTTAGTCTTACGACAATGAATCAATATTTTTAGTTTTTCTATAATTCTTAAATTCAGAGGTTTACTATTATATTTTGTGTACATAAATATAGGGGGAATTTTTCTTCCCTTGAAAAATATATTTTCCACATCAAAAAACTTTAGTTACAAATATAATTATAAGCCACTGCTGTGACTTTAAATTCACCTCTTTATGGGGGAGTGAGAGCTACTATGCTAGTTTTGTGACAGGATAATGATAAGTTAGGAAAAGTCCTGGACAAGTGGAATAGGGAAACTGAGAAAAGGAAATTAAACAAAACAAAACAAGTTGAACAACTTATAGCCAGCTGGTGAATGGCAAGACCTTATGTTCCCAAACCAAGGGCACTTGAGAGCAAATGTTTCATACGTTTCTTCCTGAACCAGAGAATACAGAATTTAAATCACCCTGGTCTATGAAATAGACAACAGAGTTCAACAGAGTTCGTGCTAGCTAAACTCAAGGACAGATGAAGTCAGGGGAACTAATGCAAAACCTCCATCAGAAGCTGGACAGACCCAAGATAAAAGTAAAACAGTAAAGCAGATCAAAGAATAATCCCAAACTCCCCTCCCTAAACGCTCATTCTGATGCATCAGCATATTAAAAACACACCTAGAAAACTAATGAATATTCTACTGAAACCCTTCCCTAAGATTCCTCCTGCAAAACAGAGGTAAAACCCTCAAGACCAAGACTGGGTATGGGCGTGCTCTAGAGTGAGCCCATGCCCCTGGGGCATGAACTTTTTACTTCCTCCTAAATTCCAAGGGTCACCCATGTGACTTCCAGCCAAGGGAGCAATGGGCAGAAGCAGCTTGTCCTGGAAGCAGTGGGTAGCCAGCTCGTCCTGGGCTTATTTTCTGAATTTGCCTCCAAGGCCCCGCTTTTCTCTGACTCCCAGTGAGCTGAAAGTGGCCCCACCTGGTCTCACTTCCATCATTGTGACCTTTACTTGCCAGTGAGCAAGAGCAGACCCATTCAGACTCTTTTCTTGCAAGGTTTCTAGGGAGCCGAAGTGGAGCACCACCAAGGCGCGCGCTCTCTCTCTCTCTTCTCTCTCTCTGTCTCTTCTGTTGCTTCTTGTACCCTAAGTCCTTCCTTTGTTTTGCTGTCGCCATACTCTCAGAAATCACCAGGACTTGTGAAATCTTCCCATGCAAAGTGAAGAGCCCACATGCTACAGGTTAGACCTGCTCAAGGCCAGTCCTTGTCCTGTAATGGTTCCTGAGGAATTTATCTGCAATTTATTTCATATTTTGGAATGAGTGGGCAATCCATTTCATTCTGAAGATAAATGATACCATGTAAAAATGAATCAATCAAAAATCATTCATAGGCAAAAGCTAGTAAGATTTATTTCTGGGATGAAGGAGCATCTCCTTGGTACCTTCAGGGCAGGCTCTTTTATGCACATTATAGATATTGTAGACATCCTTCTTTCTTTCTGCTATTCCCAAGTACTGAAAACATTGGCAATAAAGATTATAAAAATAATGGGTCACTTGTAGCATCAAAATATAGAGGAATTTAGAGTTGGCATGGGAAGTTAGCATAGGTTTAATGCATCTCTATGTATTGAGTTTGTAATTAACCAGTGTTTCAACTGATTGTTGGGTGGTGTGTTTACACAATTATTAACTGCTTATGTTTATGGTAATTAAAATATTGTTAATGTTATTATTTTTTGTTAAGATTTTTTCCTGTGGTGAGTGCTAGAGTAGTTAATAAGTTGTCTTTTTATTTTAGTTTCTATTGGTTAGATTATTTTAAAATATATGAATGTCATATGCAAGGGCTTTTCTTTATTCATTTTCATACACATCAGTATAACACTATAAGTGATAATTATACACAAAAGCCTTTTTGGGGGGTAATCTCTTGCTTCATTCAAAGATTTATAACTTCCGAGGAAGAGACAACAGAACTTACCTTGTGCCCGCTGCTTCTACTGCAGTTAACTTCAAATTAGAATGTAGGAATTCTAAACGCAACTACTAAAATGCCTGAAGATTCATATTAAAATTTTAACTACAGAGTACTACAATGTATTTGCCTAAATATCAATCATTTCAATCATTTCAGAGCAGATAATGGGGATCTATGAAACACACTGTTTTCTTCGGCAATGCCAACACTCAGAATTTGACTTAGGATGAGAAGCCTAAAGCAAAATTTTCTCTATGGGAATGTTTCCTGGCAGAGAAAAAGAAAGCTGCCCTTCAAAATCAATGAAATTTAAAGGACATTTTAGTGAGCAGTACTAAAGAATAGTGTGGTAGTCATGGTTTTGTTAGTGTTAAGTATATTCAATAAAATACAATTATTTCCACTTCTTAATAATGTCTTTGGTTTAGATTATTTTAATTTTTATGTGTATGAACCTAGGTGCATTTAATATACTTTCAAGGTTTATTTTAGACATCTGCTATGGTTTTAGTGGAGTTATGATAGATGCAGAAAGAATAACAATCCTGAATGGAGACCAAGCACCGTTTACTACGTAAATACTAACATGGCAGTTTAACAGCATTTCTTCCTGTCCTTTACAAATATTCTTTATTCTAAAAAGTCTTGTGTATATTTAACACTATTTCTATTTTAAACTATCATATTTTTATTCAAAGCAATGACTACTTCCTCCTAAAACATCTTTATTTCAGTAAAAAATCAATGGCATTTTCAAACCATAACATTCTTAAAGAGTGAGATTAGTGTAAAACATATGACTCTCTCTGACATTTTTGTATAAAATAGTAAATATATGTTTGAACAGCAGATTTTCCCTGACATTGATACAAAGTTTTCATTTGAAATGACTGAAGAGAAAATAAATTTTTAGATGTTCACATGTTTACTGAAGATGTTCATTGAAAAACAAGAAAGTTTTTCTCAAATGATCATATTTGTAAATATTTACTAAAATGATAGTAATGTGTTATCACTGTAGAAATTCGTATCCAAAAATCGTTAAGCATTTTAAGCATTTCACTCTACAT
The DNA here is from genome assembly GCF_021234435.1 of Artibeus jamaicensis. Classification (NCBI taxonomy): domain Eukaryota; kingdom Metazoa; phylum Chordata; class Mammalia; order Chiroptera; family Phyllostomidae; genus Artibeus; species Artibeus jamaicensis. Next base: position 34,554,214 of record NW_026522046.1, on the reverse strand, counting down.
ACTCAGGTTCTGTTAGTGGTGTGGTTTCATTGGGTTCATTTACTGGGCTTCCATCTTCATGATTAGTAATTCTTTCATCCTCTGTTCTCATTTCCACTATTGGCTCTTTTGAGCCATCTTTCCTAGAAAAATAAAGAAAAAAATTCTTAACTATATATTGTAAAAACAGATGCATTATGAAATATTTTTTAAAATCTCCACCTGATCCCACCTGCTCATAAACAAGTCCAATGTGGTCAGATTGAGAATACCACCAAGGACTTTTTTTGCATTTAAATTTATCTTGCCATATTTTTCACTCAGTAAAAACAGAAAGAAGATATTTTTTTGTATATAATTCTTTTTCTCATAAAAATCATGTTTTAAAATTTGAAAGATAAAATTTACACATATCTTTTATTGTTTTAAATGTCTATAAATTTAAATAAATTATTTCACTGTAATACGATCATTGACTTTTAACATATTCATGTTTTCGAGAAAATAGTTTGAATAGAAACTGTAACATATATGCAAGATACTTTCATTTATGATTTCATACTCACATAATCTTTACTAATTTCTAGGATATTAAAAAAGTATAATTTCTAAAGTAATAAAAAGTATAATTTCTAAGATATTAAAAATATGTAAGTATAATGATCATAATTATGAAAAGTGGAAAATTTACCACAAAGTTTTATATCTCAAGGAATAGAGTAAAAGTAAGGAAAACCAGGAAGCTATTTGTTGATGATGAAGGGTCATTGAGATATAAGGGCTAGAAATGAGGTGTTCATATTGCAGACAATAAATATGCCCCTCCCCCAAATAAGAAAGGGGTGTAGAGTCTTCAACTACCCAGGGACATACACTTACTACAAATTGCACAACTATGCTCTTTCATATTAACACTAATGATTTGAAAACTTATGTCCATACAAAACTCTGCACATGAATGTGTGTAGAAACTCTATTCAAACTCTTGCCAAAAACTGGAACCAATTAAGATGTCTTTCTCAGGGGAATGAGTAGGTAGACTGTGGAGTAGCCATACAATTGGACACTACTGAACAATAAAGAGAAATGAGCCATCAAGCAACAAAATGACATGGAAAAACTATAAATGCATATTGCTAAGGGAAACAGACTGTCTGAAAAGGCTACATACAGTGTCATTTCAACTATACGATGTTCCCTAAAAGGGGAAACAATGAAGACAACAAAATGATCATTGGTTGCCACAGGTTCCTGGTGAGGGACCGAGGGATGGTGGTAATGGTGGAGCACTAGGCATGTTAGGGTAGTGAAACTATTCCACAATTTGAAGTATAATCTGTTGTTTTATGTTATCAGTTGTATCTTATTTCTCATGGAGATTTTATATAATTTTTCCAATTTGTACTATGAATTTTTTAAAAAGAACTTTTTAAGGCAGAAAACTGTGACATAAAAATTGTGATGGATGCATAAAAATCATGGGATGAACCATGTATTTTCATCTTGCCAAGTCTTTAAGGTTAAGCACACTCAGTAGGATTTACAAATAGAAGTGCTTGTGGGTAAATTAACAAATAATAGTCAAATAAACAGCAGAACTTGAATATGCATTGCTGTTTTGCTCATGGTCACCAACAGCTCTCTAGTTAGTTAAGACGAAAGCACGAAGACCCTTTCTGATGCATCCGTTTCTTTCCCCTCAACCAGTCATTAGTATTTGACTCTATCTCAACTATATCCAGAATTTCTATATTTTTTATGTGTCTGTAGTAGTATTGCAGGTACTGCCTTGGACCAAAAGGCCATATGTGTCCCCTGCAGTATTGTGAGGTCCTTTTGCCCAGTCTCCTTAATCCTAGATCTTTCCACTAAAACCCTCCAGGGTCTCATTCTCCATCAGTAGCTAAAGCAATTAATTTTCTTTAAAAACTTTCAGTAACTTGCAATTAAAAAAAAGATTGTTTACCTTGATCCAAGAAAATTTAATCCTTTGGTTCATAGATAATTCTCTGACCTGATATTTGTACCAATCTCTCCTCTGCCTCACACCCCAGGTTTATTTGTCCTTTCAACGTAGTAAGCTTACACCTGTTTCAGTGGCCTTTGTAGTCATTGTTGCACCTGCAACAGTGTTTTTCCCTCATCGCTACTTCGGTGGTTCCTTTTCATTCTACTCTTTAGCTTTAGCGTTATTTTCCTTGAGAAGTCTTAAATGAACCAGTATATAGTAATGATTTATCATTCTGCTTTTCATTTTTCCTTGTGCTACTAGACATTTTCATTTCACTAAATGTTTATTTTATGTTTTTCTGCATTAAAACATGAATTCTATGTGAATAAACTTCTTGTTTTTTTGTTCATCACTTTACTGCCAGATTACATAGCAGTGCTTGATACCTGGTAACTAGGCCATAAATAATGTTTGCTCAATGCTTGAAAAAGGATGAAAGTGCAAAAACTTCATATACATATATATATACACACACACACACACACAATTATATAATATATAATGCAATTATATATCTTATATAAATTGTGTAATTATGTAATGTATTGCTTTTTCCACATATGAATAAAGAAGAACTAAGTTTAATGATATTTTATTGAGTTGATAAGATGAGGTAAAAGCACAGCATATTCTTATGAAGAGAACAAAATACACAGAATGGTGAATTGATCCCACTGTATTCACTGTCACATGTTAAGCTATTCAGGTGAGATGGCCTGATTTCTGGTTACTCTTTAAAATATTTGGTGTCCAACAACTAAGCAGGTGTCATTTTGATTGCAAATTGAATTAATTTTAATCGAAAATGTATGCTATCAAATTTAGTGTCTCTCAAAGTGAAGAAAATCCATCCCTATAGCATATCCATGAGAAATAGTCACAGAAATATTGCCTAGTAATATTGAAATAGGCTTGGGGATGAAAAATGAATAAAGCCATACAGAATGAATTCCTCTATATCTCTAAGCCTAAAAAGTAATGTATGAGACCATATTTTCCTAAATGTATGTATAGAAAAAACAAATAGAAAGAGCTCAACCATAAAAGATGAATTACTGTCGTAGTTTTGAGATTAGATACAATTTTATCTAGAGACCACAAACCAAAAGTCAGTATTCTTAAAAGCTATTTTATTTATTTACTTTAGACAGAGGGGAAGGGGGGGGAGAAAAAGAGGGAAAGAAACATCAAGGTGTGGTTGCCTCTGTTGTACTCACTACTGGGGATCTGGCCTGCAACTCCATGCCTGGACCAGGAACCGAACCAATGACCCTGTGGTTCACAGGCTGGCACTCAATCCACTGAGCCACAACAGCCAATTCCAAAAGTAAGTATTAAAACCTCTTAATTACTTTTTGTACATGACAAAAACTTTTTTCTGCAAAATTTAACTCTGCATATTTCCTCAGGATTTACATGTTTTCTAATTAAATAAAATATGCACAGGGAACTCCAAATTCTAGTATGTAGTCACCTGTTAATCAAAATTTGGAGTGAATTCAGACTCTGGATAATGTATTGTATAATACATATTTTCTATGCAGACAATTTTGAAACTTGTATGTAGTCGCTTCTTACAATTGTAGGAACTGGTATAATTTATGTTAACTCAGTTTAACTTAGTTTTTACATCAGATTATTATTGATACCTTTGTTTTATTCAATATTAATAGATAAATTGTGGGAAAAATCATAACCAAATATATTATTCTATATCTATCATCCATCTACCTATCTATCCATCTATCTACATACCTATCTACCCATTGATATTTAAATCATGTCAATAAAAATTTTACTTTGGAACCCATTTTAAGGTTTGTTTATTTATTTATTGATTGATTGATTGTTGTTCAAGTACAGGTGCCTCCATTTTCCCTGTCACCAATTTTCACCAAACTGCCACCCTTCCCCCACTTCCCACCCTCGAACCTACACCATTTGGCCTTGTCCATGTGTCCTTTATACATATCCCTCGATGGACCTTCCCCTATTTTCCCCATTTATCCCCCTTCCCCCTCCCCTCTGGTTACTGTCAGTTTGTTCTTTATTTCAATATTTTGGTTATATTTTGCTTGCTTGTTTTGTTGATTAGGTTCCACTTACAGGTGAGATTGTATAGTTTTGTTTTTCACTACCTGGCTTATTTTACTGCACAGCTAAAGAAAAGAGCAGTAAATTGAAAAGAGAACCAACCGTATGGGAAAATATATTAGCCTATGATACCTCGGACAAGGGTTTGATCTCCAAAATATATTAAGAACTCATACATTCATACGACTCCACTACAGGAAGACAAACAACCCAATTAAAAAATGGGTAAAGTACCCAAACAGACACTTCTCCAAGGAGGACATACAGAGGGCCCAGAGACATAGGAAAGGATGCTCAGAATCACAAGCCATCAGAGATACAAATTAAAACCACAATGAGATACCACTTCTCACCTCTCATAATGGCCATCATAAACAAATCAACAAACAAGTGCTGGCAAGGTTGTGGAGAAAAGAGAACCCTAGTGCAGTGTTGATGGGAATGCAGACTGGTGCAGCCACTGTGGAAAACAGGATGGAACTTCCTCAGAAAACTAAAAATGGAACTGCCTTTTGACCTGGCAATTCCACCGATAGGATTTTACCCTAAGAATCCTGAACCACCAATCCAAAAGAACCCATGCACCCCAATGGTCACAGTAGCACAATTTATAATAGCCAAGTGCTGGAAGCAACCTAAGTGCCCATCAGCAAATGAGTGGATCAAAAAAACTATGGTGCATTTACATAATGGAATTCTATGCAGCAGAAAGAAAGAGGGAGCCCCTACTCTTCACAACAGTATGAATGGAACTGGAGAGCATTATGCTAAGCTTCATTTTTTAAATTTTTTTTAAATTTATTATTTTTTATTTTTTATTTTTATTGATTATGCCATTACATTTGCTCTATTCCCCCCTCCCTTCCCCTCCACCCTGCATACCCCTCCCCCACCATTTCCCCCTTTAGTTCATGAACATGTGTCTCAATTTCTTTAGATTCTGTATTTCCCCTACTATTCTTACCCTCCCCCTATGTATTTTCTATCTACTGTCTATGCTACTTATTTTCTGTACTTTCTCCCCCCTTCCCCTCCTCCCACTCCCCTATTGCTAACCCTCCCTGAGATCTTCATTTCTATGGTTCTGCTCCTGATCTAGCTATCCTCTTAGTTTGCTTTTGTTTTAGGTGTGGTTCTTAATAACTGTGAGTTTGCTGTTTAAATTTATTTACTTTAGAGAGAGGGGAAAGGAGGGAGAAAGAGAGGGAGAGAAACATCCATGTGTGGTTGCCTCTTATGTGCCCCCCACTGGGGATTTGGCCTGCAACCTAGCCATGTGCCCTGACTGGGAATCAAACCAGCCACCCTCTGGTTCACAGCCTGCGCTCAATCCACTGGGCTACACCAGCCAGGGTTAAAGCTTTATTTTTAATACAGCATTCAGTTTACAAAGTCACTGGACTCTATAAGATATCATATTTAAGGTAACACAGATTTAAGATTAAAAAAATTAGCCAGGGCAGTGTCCAGTGGTGTTATAGTTAAACTCGTTGCTCGAAAAACATTCTTGAGTACAGCACTCAAGCTTGACGGTGGCATTTGTTTACTGTAATGTGATGCAGGTGTCTGGTACTCACAGGTAGGCAGCCTTTCCTTCTTCAAGCTCTTTACTTTTGCCGCTGGAGCCACTCTTCTTCCCGCACATCCTCCTGGTGATGCACATTAGTAACCCACATTGCCGGACAAAGAAGCAGCTGACATCGGTTACCACCAGAATCAGCAGGAGTGCTGCAACTCCCAGGCCAATGACAGCTCCAAGCCCAAGACCATTGAAAAGTGTGTCTTGAAAAGTAAAACAGAAATAAAAAACAAATAGTTTTATTAAACCTCACACTAGAAAGTATTAGAGAGTTATTTTAAAATAAATCTTATCCAAGAAATAGTCAACTAAAGACACAAGAAAAAAGGGATAGTCCCTGGAAGACTTCAGTTTCGTGATGGTTGAGAGCTAGTCTCTGATTTTCGAATGATATTTTAAGCAACTGACATGGTGATGATTGAAGTAGTTTAAAAAAATTTTTAGATAAAAACTCTTAAGTGACTCTTCTTGCCAATTGACTTTTTGGTTCCCTGTGGGAAAGATAATGAATATTTGCATATCTGTAGCTGTACTTTATCAGAAAGTCATAGCATTAGCACACCATCGCTCTGTTAAAAGGAAAATATAGTCAAAACTCCAGGAAGGTATGACTTAAATAAATGTTCTTTCTAAGATTATTTTAGAGTTAAGACTTAAATTTGCAAATGATGGCTCCAAGCACTTTGCTTTGACAGATAATGCATTTTAAAATATCTGCATGAATATTTTTTAATTATTATTTTAGAATAAATGCATACTCATGTTTTTCTACTTAATATTTTAGTAAGTCATGCTAGAGGCATGCTTTAATGGAGTTATGGTGCTTATGATCTTTCTGAAGGTAGGGCCTGATGGGAGATACTTTTCTTTGGTAGGTAGTTGCAGGGAATCCCAAAAGCCATGAGAGGATATCCATGGACAGGTGATTAAGCATCAGATGTAATAGGCTGACTGAGAATGTAGAAATGGCAGAAGGGATTAGCATAGCAAAAATAAACCTCCTGTTGCCTGCCCATGGTTGAATGTGAGGGCAGACTACACAGCTATGACCATAAAAATAGAGAAATAGGCACAATGAAAAGAGACCAGATTGAAGTGGTTATATTGTGTTATCTAAAGGGGGAAGAGAGGATTATATAGAAAAATTTTATAGAATCATTCAAAGTGATTCTTAGCACAATTATATTAAAATTTCCTTCATATCATTATAAAATTATAATTTTCTTTGTAATGATTAAAAAAAAAGCTTATTACCCAGATCATAATGGCATGCTTGCTAAGCAACTGATGTGGAACACAAGTGAAGGATACAGAGACATATAAATTTGAGTTTTGAAAAAAACCTCTTCTGAAAAATTATACATAATACAATTTTTTTCTAAGTCAGTTTTTAAAACTTTTTTCAAGCATGTTAACAAGGACAGTTTTATCCAAAGGAATCAATATAACTATGCTTACTTAGAATTTACCACTAGTGGGCCACTCTTCAACATGTCACACCTGTCTGAGTGCTAGTGTGTTTTTCTGCATCATGCCTGAGTCTCCTGTCTACATTGACTTTATTGGGAGTTATTTTGGTTGTACTGCACATGATTCAACAACCAAGTGCAACAAAGAACAGTCGAGACTGCACACCTGAGTGGGCTCTCATCCCTGTGGCTATATTGACTCAGTGACCATTAAGATTTCATTCCTCCTTTCATTTAGGTTCTTCTCACGTGTGGGCAGAGCTGGAAGCCCAGTAGCTCTCACAGAGCAGTGATGATTTATCTAGTCCATTATATAAATCCCCATTTACTTTTTTAAAGCATAAAATCTGGCTTTGGATCTGGTGTCAGAAAACCCTGGTTCCATTGCTTATTGTTCTCTGTCCTTAGGTGAGTCAGCTGTCTATCCTGAGATGCCTCTTTATCACAATAGGGACAGTTACGAAAACCACCACCACCACAAACTGAGTCGTGGGTTATGGGAAGATTGTTGAGAATCACCTAACACTTCCACATTTACTGCCCAGCACTTAGTAAGAAATTAACAAACATTTTAAATTATTAATGTTTTACTATTATAAACTTCTAGGAGAATGTGATTTTTGAGAAAGAATAGACTAAGTTTCACTTGTCTGTAAATATATTTATTCCATTAACAACCTAGAATATCTCTGATGTAGCACTGACCATTCTCTGGAAAATAGAATCACTTTTTTAATGATTTAAGTTTAGTGAGTTAGCTTTTAAATAATACATAAATTTGTGACCTTTTTAGTATTCAACCGGTATATTGATCTGCTTCATTTCCATCTTTAGCAAAAGTTCATAGAAACATTTTATTTGTAAAGTACTTTATAGTAAAATAATATTGATGCTGTAATAACTGGTTTCTAGCAAAACAAGATTTTATCTTTTTAACTTACAATTGAAAATTTTAAAGGTTACTTGAAGTTAATTTTTCATTTTATAAACCAATTAGCTCAATTTTATTTTTTTAGTTTTTATTTATTTATTTTTAGAGAGGGAGAAAGAGAGAGAGAGAGAGAGAAACATCAATGTGTGGTTGCCCCTCACATGCCCCCTACTGTGGACCTTGTATGCAACCAAGGCACGTGCCCTGACTGGGAATTGAACCAGAGATCCTTTGCTTTGAAGGCTGGTGCTCAATCTACTGAGCCATACCAGCCAGGGCTACTTAAAACTATTTTTATGAAAAGCTAAATGTATTTTTTGTCATTTTAGAGGATAAGGTGAACATCAAATAGATTTATATTATAAATATTTAGATATTTAGTTAAGTTTTTTTAAGGTGATCTTTTTTTTAAATCAGCCCAAGGATGTATTTAAATGTCTATTTTCATGTCCCATAAAATTAGACTACAATAAGTATAAAAGGCAAATATTTTAATTCTTTGTAGCACCAATTTACTATGGAGTTAAAGTTTAATTTTTGGTTCTGGATTTTTCACAAATGAGCCCATAAATTTTGGTAAAATTACTTCACTAGAAATTGGAGACTAGCAATGATTTATGTTCTCAGGAGTATGCAGAAAATTCTTCCTTTATATTTATGGTTTTAATTATGATATAAATTGAAATAGATAGAGCAATCATTTGAAAGATTTTAAATTTATCTTACCTGTTTTAGCTTTCCAGAATACTTACACAAGTACATTATGGTATAATTTTAATAGCAAACCCATTAAAAATGAAAACAATATTATCAGTACTATTTTACAACTAAGAAAACTGAGGTCCAGAGGAGAAAATAAAGACTATTTAGTTTCAGCTTTTATATTTTTATACCTGTTAGAATTAATATTTCATATTGGATATTCATCATCAAATAATTAAAAAACAGAAATGAAATACAGTGAATTAATTAAAATGTGTAATTTTCTTATTAAAAATGTCAAAATCCATCTTCCCTGTACCAGTAGTGGAGAAACAACTATTTAAATAAAGCACGAGGGCTTATGGAAAAGACCACAGTTAACATTTTCTCACAATCAGACCAAAATTACAGCTGGACTGCAGAGCATCTATCATTCAGAACTGCCTGAAATCGAGCTGAATGCAAGTCCTCTAATTAAGGATATAAAGAAGCAGCCACACTGAGACTGGAAGGAAGGGTGGTGACTAGGAATGGGCTGGTCCCCAACCCTTTTGCTAGATAAAAATTGGGAGGATATCTGGACTGTGGAGGTTCCTCCTGAGGAGAAAGGGGTCCCAGCCCCAGGTCAGACCCCCCAACCCAGGGCTCCAGTGCTTGGAAGAGAAGTATCCCTAACTTCTTGCTGCAAACACCAGTGAGGATTGTGGTTGAGTAGGACAGAGTTCTGAGACAGTCCCAGGCAGTGCCTTTTAAAGATCCCACCCATGGACTAACTCAGAGTCCTCTGCTCTGAGCTCCAGTGCTGGGGCAACAGCTTGAAGGGCTCCAGGGATGTAGTGGGAGGAACCAAACTATCTGGCAGTTTTCTACCAGAAAGAAGTGTGGGCAGAAGCCATAGTTCCTTTGATGGCTTTCACTGCCCCCACAGAGCTGGCAGGCCAGGGATAAATCTGAGTCCCCATCAACCTGGCTGTCACTGTTCACCCTCCCTGGTGATTCCTGGAGACTGCACTCTACCTAACTCGTGGGCTCACCCACACTAATTCTAGTGGCTTCTCCACACAAATGGTATGTCTTGGCCCTTGTTTGATACTGTCACAAAATTTCTCAGACAAGCAGCATCTGAGCATAATGTCACACATCTCCATTGCTCTAAATACATCTCTGTTCTGTGTGACAATGGTAGGCATCCTGAATTTGAGGGGTGTGGTGTTCATCACTGAGTTTACAGATCCATGCAATTTGGATTTGTGTTTAATTTCCCTGTTGAAGCAAATGTTTGAACTTCTGTGCTTTCCAGTATGTGGTCAAAACTCTTCAATCGTATGTATTAGACATGACAAAATCATTGTAGATTATATCAGCAAGAATGATTCAAGATATCATTTTGCATTAATTCAGCTTTCTAAAAAATCAAACAGGAAACTCAAGAGCAACTATGGTAGATTTTATATTCTCTTTCCTCTAAGCCACTTTTTTATTGTTTCCTCATATACCCTTAGAAATTGAATATATCCTCCTATGTGCTTTTCTTTTAAATTATAAACAGGTAATATTTTATAATATTTACACTTTGCAAAATACAATGTGTGATTATAAAACAAAATACAATAATTTAGAAGGTGATGTAAAATAAATATTAATGAAAATTTTATTTTTTTAAATATCCACAGTGGTATCATTCACTTATTTTGTGGCCCATATACACTTAATAAATATATTTACATTGTATGTATAATTTTATTGTTTCATTTTTCTATAAAATGTAGACAAAAATTCTCATTTATTCTAGCTAAAATATTATTTGATTACCATGTATGAAGGCACTTTGGAAATTCAAATATGTTATTATTTGAACATTCAAATATGTTATTTCTTATTATGCATGTTAGTTAATAGTGCCTTTATTACTTGTTATTTGTTTACAGTAAGTATCTATTTTTAAAGGATTAGATCTCAACTTTTACCCCCAAACTTCTTAGATTTTAGCAAGTATGTTTACTTATTGTTTATTTGAATGCTGCTAATCTTCATGAACTACGATGAGCAAAAATAAATATAAAATTGTATTTACATTTTATATTGTGGCTTTTTATTATTACTGTTTGTTGAACATTTCTCTTCATGAATGCCTATGTTTAATTACTTTTAGTGATCATTTTCATTTTTCTAGTTTTATATGTGTATTTTACTGTGACCAGAGATCAAGATCTTTAATTTTATTCTTCAATTATTTATTTATTTTCATATAGTAAATTACTGTTTTTGGTGTTTCCTTACACTTTATGTCAAATTAAAATCTTTTCTTGACTCCTGTTAAAATGAACAAAAGCAAGGTAAGTTACTAGTAAGGTTCTAATGGTCTCTGATGGGTTAGGTTGACTTTGCTCAGTTTGAAAAAAGGATATATTGTTGCGTCTCATCTTTTTGTAATTCATTTTGTTCTCTTTAGTTCACCATTTGTTCTTGTTATTATTATAGTTACTTTTATTGTTATATTTATTTTGCACACTATTTTAGACACCTTTGTCTTCATTGAAATACAAATACAATTGATAGTCTTAAAAGATTACAAAACAGATCAAAAGCTCCTGCCTAGAAAACAAAGACTACTTCTTTTGTGTTCTGATCTTTTATTCTATTATATCTTGGCACCCTTTCATACAGCTCACAGAATTCATGAGATAAAAAAAGCATTTACATCATTCAGCTTCCTGACAAAACACGCTCATTAGCAACCTTTGAGTTCATTTGAGTTCATATTACTCAGATAGTTGACTGTTAACTGAACTAGCTGAATAAAAATTATGTGGTACAACATGTAATCTCATGCATTTTTCAATGAACAATTTAAACAAAGAGTACGTAATCCTAATAATCTGTGATTGCTATGAAAAGAGCATTGTTATCAATGAAGAGAAAATGGAAAGAGTCTTTTATAAAGGACTGCATTTTGGAAAAAAAGTCTTGGAATGTTAGAATGAAAAATCTTTAGGAAAAAAGTGGGTTTACAGTTGTTCAGATGAAAAAAGACATTCAGGTTATGATTATTACAATAGCTTTATTAACTCAAAAGAATGTCATAATGGCAAGAAAAAACACCTATTTTTGCCAATGCTTGTAAATTAAAAATGAAAACTGAGTTATAATTATGCAACAAGTACATAAGTATATATATATATTATCTGTGTGTATATATATGTATAATTACAATGTTTTATAAGAACTTTGTGAGTAGGAGGGATTTTTACATTTTAGGGTCAGTAATTTGCTGTGTTTTAAATGAACGTGTATTGAGATCAATGGAGTTCTTTGTATATCTAGAAACAAATTATAAAAGTTAATGTCAGAGAATAATAATTATGTGAAAGTTCATTTCATATAATTATTTTGTTTTCTTGTCCCTTGATAGTACTATTTGTGATATTAACATATTAATTGAGGAATTAGAAGTGTTCAGGCTTTTTAAATTATAAGCAAAGTTTACAAATAATATTTCGACATTACTAAAACATACCAATAAAGCCCACTGTTATTTTATATGTGTTTTAAATTCTCAGGCTGTTTTCCATACATTTTAACAAGGTGGGCACACCTTTTCTCCATTTAATCAGTTAAACAACTGTCAACATTGTTATTGACAGTTTATGGCTTGCTACCAAATTTGTTTTCATACAACCTTCCTTTTTTGCTAGATGAAAATTCTATTTTACACCACCTATCCCTTACTGGTCTTCATTCTTTTGCCATTGTGATTGTCCTTTCAAGATGTTCTGTTACATGTATAACATTGTGTTTTTATAAACTCAAGGGTAATTCCAAATTCCTTTCCAAATTCCTTCACCCTATTAAGAGGTATTATTTGGAGAAGGTGGGGTATAAAGGCAGAATTGACAAAGCAGGTATTTTTTTTAGAAGTAACTATGGTTGAGGGCAAGAAAAAAATAGGTAATTGAAAATGGTTTAGTGATGGAAGGGGAACTATAAACATGTATACTGTATAAATAACATTTGTAATTTAAAAAATAAACTTCTGAGTGCCTTTTTCTATGTATGCTTGTTAACAAAGGCATAATTATCAATTAAATATCTTTGCAAAATACATTCTAGTCCTTTGATATTGCAAAAATAATACCTTTCCAGTGATAAATTGGCATAAAAACATGTGATGTCCTTTAGTTTATCCCAATGTTATTAAACAACTATATCAAGCAGTTCTGAGGATAAAAGAAGAAAGAGACCAAGTGCTTTCTCCTCTGGGGAGCTCACAATGTGTTGGGAGGGCTGATTAATTTAGAAACTGAAATTCAGGCGTAATTCATTGCTTTCCTAATGGTTAAAAGAAACCCCGAAAAACTGTGACCTGAGCAGATCGGTGGGAGAAACATATCTTTGTGAGGAGTAGTCAAGGAAAGCACGATAGAAAAAATAACATTTGAGATGGTGTTGCAGAAGTTTTCCATATGATGAGAGGAGTCCATTTCAGTCAGAACAAAGCATGAGTGAAGATGGAGATATGAAAGAAAACATATGATAAATTCTGAAATTAGGAGGTTTATATATGGACATTGGAGATCAGATATTGGGGTGATTAGAAGGATGGGTTTATTAAGTCATAAATGACTTAATTAAAGAGGATGGACTTTGCAATTGAAAAAAAAACTAATTGACTTACACCCTAAAAAAACAAACATCACCACCCACAAAACCTATGAAGAATGCTCTTTTTCACAAAAGATGGCAGGGAATTGTTAGAGATACACAGACAAGAAAATGGAATCTGTTGTAATGGGTAGAATGGAGCGCGTAGAGACTGGGCTATGCTCTCCTCTTCCATGCTTATTTCCATAATGCATGTAGAAGTGCCAACCGACAGTGTTTGACATTTGGATTGAAGAAGGGAGTAAACTCATCCTTTTATATGTGATCAGTGGTTGATTTAACATTAAATCGTTAGTGTCTACTAATATATTTAAAAATAGACATTCTATGAGATAAAATACTATACATTTTATATTTATAATTAGGTAAAATTATTATATATACATTTAAATGGTATGACATTTCAAATGTATCATCACGTTCACCATTTTTAAATACCTACTCAACCCTCCGTAAGGTGTTAATATTTATCTTTTTAAACAATGTCCATAAAAAGTAAACAATCTAAAATACAGGGTCCAGGTGGAGTAACACCTGCTTGAGTGTGGTTGGTAGGATTTGTGAATGTATAGCAAGAGATGGACAGTAATCTGAATGACTCCACCTAAAATTTCTTATAATGTGTTTGATATTGTGTTACTGAATTATATGCTTATGACTTTGTAATAAAAGATTTTGTAATAAAAATGGATGTTATTTACACTGGACCCTGCATAATGAATGTTATTCTTCTTCTATGAAAATTTTTACTTCCTTGATTTGGTAATTATATATTCAAACAGCTACTTTAGAAATCTGTTCTTAAATCACTAATTCAGTGCATTCTCCATATGCATTTTATTATTTTGTGTTCAGTTTGCTTTGGAGGAGGTGATTCAGTCACTTCCCATAAAATAATGAAAATTTTTATTGGCTACAAGGAAAAGAAACTTCCTAAATTTTAAATATGGGTAAGTATGATTAGAACAGATATTGACCAGTGATAACTGAACAACTTAAATTTTAGTTTTTTAGTTCAACCACTACCTGGCCATTTTTCAGTTATATTAAGAATCTGACCATAGATAAAACATAGAAAAGTTTTCTTTGCACAAAAATATGTTTTTAAAATACTATATTACAAAATTGGATGACGCCCATATAAGATTAAACTACAATTGATATTTTACAATTACTAGTTGAAATTCCAAACTATGTAATCGATTGTAAAATTCTTAAATATTATATATGCCTTTGAACTTTCTAAATGCATAAGACAATATATGACAAATGTGAACAAATATATGAATGGGATTAAGATTCTCCAAGGAATTTGTAACATATTGGATTTTATGAAACTTCCAGTTTTAGACACTCACTATGTTGTGTCTTGGATACTTCAAGTGCATGATAGTTGTATATTTTTTAAATCAAGTTATAATATTAGAACTAAACATTGTAAATATGTCTAAACATTCTAAAAAGTCCATTTATAATTAATATTTTCTTCTTTTCAAGAGAATCAGGAGTTTTGCACTTAATCTTCCATGTAATACACATACCCAGTTTAGCCTTTATAAAATTATATGGAAACTATAGCAACCAAACAGTAAAAAATTGGAGCTTGTTGCTCATGGAAATGCAAGTTTGATGAGATGATATTTAAATCGTATTTAAACAGAAGTTAGCTATATTTTACTGTGACTTCTTAAATATTTTAATATTTATCTTTGTAATCGTAAATAACAAATTAGTTGAGAAGCATAGAACCACTATGTGAATAATGTGTTAAAATCACTTATTTTGATTAAAATGAAAATGATTGATGCTGATATAAAAGTATGTACTTTAGCTTTTATTAGACAGTAAGTAAAAATACTATTATATTTATACAATAGAAAAGACCTATTTCTACCAACAATATTGTCTTTTTATAAAGTGTTTTCATAAAAATGTGTAAAACTCAGAAAGTGATTAAGTTTAATTTGATATTCATTGAAGACTATAAACTTAGTGTGAGTTTATTGCACTGATCATGGGAAAGCAGCTACGTGTACAAGTTGAAGTGAGAAAGATAACAGGTGGTTAATAGAACCATGACTCCTGGCAGGAACTGTGGTTGATCAATACACGGCCTTTACTTTGCCATATACATTCTCGGCCAGTGAAGAATAAATTAATGGAACTGGGTAAAAGATACTTGACCATAGAAGTGTTGAATAGAATTGACTCAGTGTAATTTAATAAAACAATGATAAAAAACTGATATTTCATGTTGCTTGGCTTTGTCAATTACTAGTACTTGGGTTCTCTGAAGCTCAGTTTCTTGATGATATAATAAAAAATAAAATAATGATGTTTGATTAGAATATTAGAATAGATTTCCTCAAACCTTTTTTTTCATAGTGGCTTAAAAAATAAAGTGACATAAAGTTAATGTGGTTGTCACTAGAAAAATGTCAAACAATCCCAGATACCTCACATTTGAAATTATATCATTGTTAAGAGGCTTCAAGAAAAAGTAAACAAGAACATCAAACAATAATTTAACACTCTCTCCCAAAATACACAGCTTCTATAATTATTGTATCAATTAAAAGAAGTTCATATTTTACAAAATGTAAACATTTTATTAAAACTTTTAATAGATACATATTAATAGGTAAAGGTATGTGTTTGAGAGCAGGATGTTCTAGAATAACAAAGATCAAGTGTGCCTTAAAATAATGCAAATCCATAAATGAACAATTTTGTAATTTCTATACCATGTTTTATCTGGCAGAGCAAAATGTGTTTATATAAGTATATGTTCATGTCTAAATCAGAGAATATATATTTTTTTACTTTAGAAAAACTAGCTGAATAATTTACATTTTAAAGTTATTATTTGAACCCAGGTCCAGGGCTAAAATGGAAAAAATGTAATGATGTCTTATTAACAGTACTGGATCTGGATTGTAACTGTGAGTCTTCACTACATCCATTACTTAACCTCTTTAGACCTCTCCATCTTCCGTACATGGTGGGAGAAAGGTACTTCACAGGGACTGTATGAAGAGTGAATGAAATACTGCGCCTTGGCATTCTTCACAGTGTGTGGCATGATGCATGTTTAAAAACAAAAAGGTGCTCTGCTTTTTTATTATTTTTATTATTATTTGCAAATGTCAAAGTCATTTATGTTTCATGCCTTGGTTATAGGTAAGAAAAGAACTTTAATGATTATCTACAACTTTATTCTTGTGGTGCTCAAACTGAATTACAATGAATATTAACCCAAGTAACTGGAGAAAAATCACTTGAAGTAATTTTTTTACAAACATTTTCTAGCAATGCAGACTACTGAATAATTACTGAAATTATTCAATATATTTCTGTGTTTCACTGTTACGTAATTATTTTGGCCTTCCACTAATAATAAAATTTTATAAGACCCCAGAATTAGTTCACTATGCAAGTAACAGTATTTGTTACTATATCTAAATTATTTTTACAATGTCTTCTGATGATGTATTATTTCTTCCAAAATAGATATAACTCAATTGTACGTTTACTACATTGAAATATTGGATTTGACCAAGTTAGAAATGGAAACATACAACAAGGACAGAAAAAGTTTGTACCAGTAATAAAGAAAACACGTATAACAAAGCTTTTCCTCAGTTTTCTTTATTACAACTATGGAGACACATAAATACAGAAAATAAAATGACACAATTACTATGAAATGCATGCATAAGATTACACACAGTGTTTAATATTATGTTGAGGGTTTAAATAAGAGATGAGGCTGAGGGCAATACATTTATAACATGTACACTTTTTCATGAAGATAAGCTATGATGAAAACAAATGCAATTAAATAATCAGAAATACTTTAAAACAAAGTGTCATACATAAAATCAATGTAAGATGTAAAATAAAAATATTCTTTAAAAGCATTCATGAATTGTGGATATTATTTAAAACAGTAATAGTTAATTGCTTGCTTTTAAGAAAAACAATTAGCTAAAAGATTTATTTCATGGTGACCATTTAGTACATACATAGAATTTAAAAATAATACATAATTTTTAAGTGATGCTACCTCTTAATATTATTCGATGTTTGCAGTGTATAACTTTATATTATATTACTTAAATTAGAATAGTAATTATTTTAATTTGAATATATGCAATTAAGAAATTTTGCACTTAGGCTTAATACAACCAACAATAGATTAGTTCACATTGAATATAAAACTCCACTTGAGCAAACAAATCTTTAAAAAATAGCTAAAACAACAGTCTATCAACAAAGATATGAGGAAACCAAAGACAGTTCAGATTTCAGATATACTAATACAACTCTCGATATATGTTGTGTTTTCCTTGACTATTGTTTTTCTCCTTTAATTTCAATTTTATTTAAAACTAATGTAATATGTACTCTGCTGTTTTGGTAGTACGTAGGAACAGGTACTGCAGGCTTTGAGAATAGTTATTAGCCACTTGGAAGGAGAGGGTACTACCAGAGTTCATCATCTGGTTCATAATCTGAGATAAGACAAAAATATTGAAGGCAGTAGAAATCAAAGCGTGATACTAAACGTCCATCTCTGTTGTATTTCAGGACCATTCAATGGAACCTTATTGAATCCTTTTCCTTACATAAAGATTGAGATGTTGTTTATAGACCTTTCTGTTTTATGTGTTTTAAGTTCTTAAGGACAATAAAGTAAAAAGAAATAATACAATTTTATATTTAAAAGTTTAAAATTGTTAACTCCAGAATAATACTCAAACTTAGATGATAATTTAAAAAGAACATGTTAGTAATATGTTAGAAAGACATTTTTTCTTTAGTTAAGACCTAAAATTTACTCTGATAATATCTTTGTAAAAGTAAGATTAACTATTAAGTATAAATAGTGACTAAATAATAATCTTTATTTTTTAATCACATAGTGGATTTGAAAATAGACTTTTTAACTATTGCAACTTGTATTAAAGTCACTTAAGGATTATTTGTAAAATATTTGTATCTCCACTCATTTGCTATGTATACATTTGAGCTGCCTAGTCAATGCATTAGCCTTGGAGAGGTTTTATGTCATGTATCTATATAAAAAATGTAGGGACTTTAAAATGTAACCATGGTTAACATAAAAACAATAGAAGAAATGCACCCTATTTATTCATGTCCAGATATTAAGAAAGATGAAGAAAGGGGGTATATTAAAAAGAAAAATTTAGAAGGAGAATGAAAGGAAATAAAGCAAACTAATACATCCTATTTAATTTGTATTCACTCAAAAGTTGTTTAAAGGGCATTATTACATTATGCCTCAGAGTTTGAATCTTAATAAAATGTATGGAATGATACATTTAGGTATGACCTTAATGATCCTATGTGTTTTACTCAAGTGCAATCATAATATATAAGGTTAAAAAATTATAAATGATAATCTTTAATTTAGGCAATATATTATTTTCAGTTCTTAATGCTGCTAATATAACCAAAACCAAAGAGGTTGAAATTTTCAGATAATCTTACATGATCAGATATATTTATTAACAAAGTCTACAAACTGAAAATATTATACAAAATACCAGTTAACTATTCTTGAAAGCTAGACCAAAACATACTGAAATATTGTATTGGTGGTATAAATATCCATTTTGAATTACTATGTTCATTTGTAATTTTGTATTTTGTTTTTCCGTTCTTAGTGTGGGTATACCATATTATTAAAAAAAACCAAAAATAAACCAATAAATTTGTATGTATATGACAGCTTATCCAGACCCAAAAGTACATGGCTTGCCCTGGCCAGTGGGTCAGTTGATTGGAACATCATTCTATACATCAAACGTGTGTGAATTGGATCACTGGTCAGGTAGTGTATCCAGGTTATGGGTTCAATCCTCAGTTGAGGAGTGAAAGGGAGGCAACCTATTGATATTTCTCTCTCTCTGTCTCTTTCAAAAATTAATAAATGCATTCTCAAGTGAGGATTAAAAAATTTAAAAGTATGTGGCTTAATTATCTTGTATACTCCATTTTGTTGAATGTAAATGAGTAATCATAAATTCAATAGTTTAGAATTAAAACTATTGAGCAATTTTGCTTACATTAGTTTTAATTTAAATAAAATATAATAAACTCACATTCTTTTTTTAAATATTTATTTATTTATTTATCTTTAGAGGGGAAGGAGAGAGAGAGAGAAACATCAGTGTATGGTTGCCTCTAGTGCGTCCCCTGCTGGGAACTGGCCTGCAGGGAACTGGCTTGCAACCCAGGCATGTGCCCTGACTAGGAATTGAACTGCGATCCTCTGGTTCGCAGGCCTGTGCTCAATCCACTGAGCTACACCAGCCAGGGCTAAACTCACATTCTTATATAGAAAATATTTGAATTAAATATAATGGTTTCCATATTGCCCAAATCATATAATCTATGAATTACGGTGCATACTTGTAATTTTAATTATTAATTTTAAAGCAACTGGTGAATATTTTATTTTCAAAATATTTTATTTATTTATTTTTTGAGAGAGGGCAGAAAGAAAGAAAGAGAGGGAGAGAAATATCAATGTGTGGTTGTCTTTCATACTCGTTCTACTGGGGACCTGGCCCACAACCTAGGAATGTGCCCTGACAGAAATTGAACCAGCGATCCTTTGGTTCTCAGGCTAACACTCAATCCACTGAGCCACAGCAGCCAGGGCAAGAGAGCTGGTGAATTATTTTAAAAGTCAAAATTATTTGTAGTAAAGTTATTGGTACAAGAATTTGTTTTATATATATATATATATATATATATATATATATATATATATATAAAACAACTATATATAATGTGAATAATATATATATAATGTGAATCCAATGTCTAGAAGGTATGTGTACATATACAATGTATATGATTATATAATGTGTGTATTATTATATAATACATATGTGTATTATATATAAATATATAACAGTTGAGAGATACTTTAGGCTAAGTAAAAAAGAAATTTAAAAAAATAAAATAAGGCATTAAAATTTTTCAAACTTGCCCATGTCTTCCTGTATGAACATGTATGTGTGCACTTTCTGTATGAGCATGTATGTATGAACATGCATGTGTGCACCTGTGTGATGTTTTTAGAACAAATAAAATTATAGAGTTTATGAAGTATACTTATTCTCAGTGAATAATAGTATTAAGAGAGAAGGGATTAAAATTAGCAGTTTTCTTAACATTCTCCAATTCAAGAAGACATTTTGTAGGAAAGAAGAATTTACTGTTACCTCCTAGGCATAGTATGTTAGCAAATATGAAACATGGCATGGTGGGCCTTACAGTTATATGATAGTTATGATAGTTACTCGGTGTGAATTAGGGTAGAGAGACCATTAGGACTGAATAATATATGGAGAGAAGACAGAAAAGACAGACTTGAAAAGAGTTGGTATAGTAAAAGGAGATATTCAGGTTTGTGTAAAAATTGTAACATGATACGCCACGTGCAGACAATGGCAACCATGCATAAACACATCAATGTAGTTCTGTAACTGGTATAACATGATCAAAACCAACTTTTGAAATGATTAAACATTTAAAGACATGATATATACATCAATTGCTCTAGGCACATATTTCTGAGTATATATAAAGATTAATATAAAACCCACCTTACACACAAGTTCATACTCATGCATTTTAGACATATAATTTTATTTAAAAAGCCATTGGATAAAAAAATTATTGAATGATGCTAGAGAGAGGCAAAATAAGTTGAATTTTTATGTCTTCCTTCCCCCCAAATCACATATATTTAGACCTATAGACAGATAGTAGTTAGACAAAAAGTACTGTCTGTTAGATTTTGTGGATGCATATAACATAATTAAACCTCAGATACTAAAAAAAGATAATTCAACAACGTTTACACATTTTAATATTTTTTAATAATCAGAGAAGGTTACAATCTCTAGGGTAACATTTATTGAAATATGGTAGCTGCACTGTTTACGGTTTTCTGCTTTTCAATTTCTTATAGAAAAGAAAGCTCAGAGCTTATTATTTTAAGATGTCTGGATTATATTTTAAGAATCTATGCATATGTCAACTGTAAAATAGCTGTTCATCTAAGAAGAAAATTTGGCCAAATGATAGACTGCTTATTAATTTCAGGATTATCAACTTGATCCATACTTAGATGTTTAAAAAATCTAAATGAACAACTCATTAAAATGGAAATAATTCTGCTAAGATAGAATTTTAATTTTAGGTTTTTTTCTGAACTGTCAAAATGTCAGTCTCCATGTCATGTACCTGAATGCGTGTTCTTCATATCGCAGTTGGTGACCTTGAGTTATAGAATATAAAATTTCAAAAGATGAATCAACTTTGTTATCTTACTGAAGATGTATTCCATGTTCCCCACAAAAATGACTGGTAATTATATACTAAGTCATCTTCTATTGGGTTGGCCACAAAGTTCTGTATATGTTTTCCCCATAGAATAAAAGACGTTTTTTTTATTTTCACCAATAGCTTTATTGCTTTGGATATTTTGAGCATGATGGCTAAATCTCATTATCTGCTTTTAGCAGGTATAAGCCAGGGTGCTGCTAAACATCTTCCCTTCCATAAGACAGTCCCACAGCAAAGAATTATTAGCTCAAAATGTCAATAGGACTGAGGAACTTCGCAAACCACTTTTGACATGTTTGGTCAGTCACAGAACCTCCACCATACACCATATAAATCTTTCTTGTTTTTCAGTTGTGTTTTTACCTTCCTTGAAAGAAAAAGCATAATACATCAAACATGTAGTGTATTTTCTTCCATCTTCAATATGAAAATGGCAGCACAAAAATTCACCCTTTTTGATTTTTTTTAAAATGGAGGCTGATATGACAGTTGTCACAACACAATCTAATAAAATGGCTTAGAATTAAGTTAAAGACACCTGAGCACTAGACCAATCTTATGGAAGAAAAACATAATCGACTTTTTGGCCAACCCAGTACATAACTTTCTTGTTATAATTTATTGGAAAGATCCAGTGTGGTTATAATGAATTTAAAAAAAAACACTTGGAAGTGTTTCTGAAACTCCTTGTTTTCTCAGCATTTTCTACTAAATAGTAATCAACATATCTACATATCTTATCCAAACTGCAACATCATGGAACATTGTTACAATTGTAATTAGTTATTTAAAAATTAGAACATTGACTATGGTGATTTAAAAACAGAGCATTACTTAAAAACAGGTTAGATTCCCAAAACATGGATTGGGAAATCCCTGTATGTCAGCAAGGGAGAAAGGAGAGAAACAGAAGTGTATTCAATCTGTGGATGGGCTGCATTCTACAGGCCCATTGGTAGGTTAGCAGAAAGAACAACAATGGATATGACAAAGAGTTTGGAAGAGATACGTTAAAGGAAACAGGCTACTAAAGCCATGTCTAGCCTTACACCACACATTGCAGGATCCTGTAGGTATTCCTTAAAAGGAAACAGAGAATACTTTCCCACAACAAAGCAGTCTTTGATGAATGAACCTCAAAACCCCCACCCAGTAATTTGATTTATGTGTGAATTATGATCACTCTTGTGAATATATGCAAATCTGATTGCTTCCTAATGGTCCTAAATAGTAATGAGAATCACTTGCTCGGGTTATTTGGGAGTGAAAATACCCTTTTCTCATTTTATAATGAATGAAAATGAAGAAATGGAAATCATTACTCATGCTACTCCCTCAACTTTAACTTCCTTTAAAAGGTGGAATCTAGTAGCACATCCGTCTCATCTTAATTTCATCTTCTTCAAAGTAGTCGCTAAAATATGACTTCTTTCTCTGGCCCTTGCAAAGCAAGTGGTTATTAGATGTTCAGGAAAATGTAATAAATAAGTATATATGTTGTTGAGTATCAATATTTGATGCCAGCTCCAAAGACAATCCAAATCAAGTGAACAGGGTGTGACTTTTTAAACAAATTAAAATTCAATTTATCATTTTCTGTAGGGTAACTGCATAGACATATTTTCACTTACTAAAAAAACCCATCAATCTGTATTTTTTCATTTCTGTTCAGTTTTAAAAAAAGAGAATAGGATATACATGTAATATAATAAAAATGATCGGATATATGATTTAAATATTATAAATGTTCCCTAAGTTGAAAATTTACATTTTAAAGAATAACAATTAAAACCAATGAAAAATATCCACAATTCTACATAATTAAGACTATTAATACAAAATAATCAAATAAAAGAAGATTAGATAGATGTAGGAAATGCTTAAATTCCAAGTAAAAATGATGTGCTTATATAACAAGGCTAACTTTAGAAATTAAAGACAGCTTTAGAACAAAGCAACATATTCAGTGAACTGGTACCAGAAATAAACAATCCGGATTCAATTTCCTTCAATGATTTCCTGGCATATCATCTACTCTGTAGGTGGACAATTTGGGAAAGGAAAAAGAGGCTAATTGTTTATGGGTAAATATACATGCATAATCAGTCGGACCTTAGAGAATCTTTATTATAATTTTAAATTAGCCTTATAAATTCGCAGGGCATAAAAGGAAGTATCTCATGACACAACGGCGGTAACATTAAAACATGCATGACAAACATATGGCTACAATGAAAGAAAACCCAGCAGCATTCAGCTGCCATGACTGGCTTCCATTTTCACCTTTATTCTCTTCACAACATTTATCTGCATGAAGAAAATTGGTTTTGAAAATAGAATAAGAATAAAATAATTAAGGAAAAAAGAGTAGAGTTAAAAACATGAAAATAAGTGAAAAGAAAAAAGTGACAGTAGGAAAAGAAAAAAAAGAGAAAATAATTAATGCAAGATTTACACCAAGCCATTTTCAATTACTTTGATATAAGATAAAAATAGCAAAAAAACTTGTATAAAACACTTCTAAATAGTTGCCATATATCAAAAACATAGCTCAGCATCAATATTAATAGTGTTTGTGTCATACAACTCAGATGTTGGTTGTGTTTTTGATTGTTTAAATATAAATATTTTAATTATTCTATAATAAACAGACAAGTTATAAGGAGAAAAATCACCAGTCATTCCACAGTGCTAGTGCTAAATTCAAATTGTTATTTTAAATATGAGCTCATCATACTCTGCAATGTTTACTGATAGTTTCTTTGCTACCATAATTTCTTAGAAGACATTTAATATAAGTAGCTCTATTGTCAATAGCAAATGAACTACCAAGAAATAAGTGAAAATTTCCATACACACACAGTGAAAATTTGCACTCAGAGTATAATCAAAACCATTAATTCGGCTCACCACTGGCAAACTTTGGACATATGTCATTGTACTGCATTAAGATAAAGAATCAAAGATCATGAAAACAACTAGACTTACTTTTTTGTTATGTGCTACACCAAGAAAATATTGTTTTGCATATAGAATTTTTATTTAGAATTGACTGAGATTCACCATATAGTTAAAGTGAAGTTTCCCCCAAATAATTGAAATTCAATTTCATCATTATTTTATATTCTCTAATGTATATTGCAATCATGGGTTTAACCTTAATGAAACATTTTAGTATCTGCCATGCACTTGAACATTGTGTTTCTTGTGTGTGTTGAGTTATTCAGAGATGAAAGTGTATACCAGATTTGCGTGTAAATAGAGTGTCATCAAAATGACTTACAGTCATTATAAGTATAATTAAAAAACCTGTGGAAAGACATACTAAATGAAAAACTTCAGCAATTTATATATTGGTGGTGATTCGTATCATTTCTTTGTTAATTTGTTAATGTGAAGAATTGTCATGGAAATATTACATACCTGGTTTCACAAACCAGAATTATTTTACCATTGGATCTTCAGAATGTATAAATAAAATTATTTGTCTCCAAATTATATTGATAGTCAATGTTAAAATTAGACATGTCCAATTCACAGTAACAAGATAAAGTGATTACTAAAGGAGATTAAGATTTCTCTTTGCTTATAACAAATAATATTAAACACTTTATAGGTCAAAAAATGATGAAAATGATTTCAAAATAAATTTATTTTCAAGGGCTTTTTAAAATGATATATTCAAACAACCAAGATAGTATTATCTTTAGTCATTAAAATTATAGAGCAGATCCATAAAATTCATTTGACCAGACTCTAGTTCTATATATGGTTTTATAATCCTTTTTATAAATACTAATTTGTTAAGAAACACATCTTTCAAAATAAAAACGTCTTTAAGTAGTAAAAATGAAAAAATATTATTAATCATTAAATACTTTTAAATCAGAATCATGTACTATAAAGAAATGTATTATCCACTAAAATTATATGTATATGTATATGTATGTGTATATGTATATGTAAGCCAATGTTATCAATAGAATATATGAAGGCAAGATGAACACATTTTCAAAAAACATAGTTCTTCAGCCCCAAAATAAATATATTCTAGATGCAGTCTATTACTTGCAAAAAGTTAAATATATCTGAGTGCATGTAAATGATGTTTTTTTAATGTAAAAGTCTATAACATCATTTAGATAGTCTACAATGCATTTTATATAAATAAAACAAAACAGAAAGCCCTCCCCCCCAAAAAACCTGCAATCTAAATGAACTTTAAACTCCGTATCTTCTCAAATTAAGTAAAAAAACATAAGATTGCTATTTTATTATAGATAACTTATTTCAGATATGAGTTTGAATTTAGCATGTTTATTTAAAATGGAATAAGAAACCATATATAACGACAGTGATTATGAGGAAAGCACATAAAGATACTTTTTCTTTATTTTGCTAATACATCCTTTTAGCTCTGTAAAATATTTTGGCTGCAAAAGCTCCCATATTCATCATCATCCATCAAAAACTTGATTTGCTCTAATAAACTTCCTAGAGCTACCGTATTTCCTGGACTATAAGATGCACCCCACCCCCAAATTTGGGAGGAATAATGGTTGTTAATGCTGCTGTTGAGTTCTGTTTACTTTTACACTGATGAAATATTATGTTATTTATTTTATTAAATATTTCACTGTATTTTTTGCTTCAATTTTTTTCTATTTTCCTCCTCTAAAACCTGGGTGAATCTTATGGTCTGAAAAATATGGGTAAATCAAATAATTCTTGAACTATCAGGGTATGTCTTTGATGTGACTTTCCAAGAGGACTTAGGAGTACTTGGATTTACTCATACTCAATTAGACATTATTTTGTGATATTTTTGTAGAAACTATAAATATTTCATTATTTCCCATTTCCAGTAAGCTACTCTGGCTTTGCATCAGCAGAATAGCTTAGAGGCTATGAATTCTATCTCCTATGTTCTCAGATATGTTTGTACATCTGTCTAACTTCTTGACAACATTATCCATCCGTTTATCAGCTGTAAAATATGCGCTAGTTTTTTTTCATCATAAAAATCCTTGTAACACTAACTGTTATTTTTTCTTTGCCCATCTTCATGTCAACGCTATTTGAAAGTATTAAATAAACATGGAGTGCTATCATCCTGCCCTCACACACAATCCTCAGCCTATTCTTCCTCAATTTCTCTCCCCATTACTTCAGCAAAGCTGGATGTGACAGGGGCATTTCACATCTCTTTTTAATAAGCTGCCTTGACCTCTCAGCCACATTTGAAGTGTCAAATATCATTCAATTATTTTCTCCTTGAAATATGGCTCTCTGTTCACTTTCGAGATACTATACTCTTGTGATATTCCAGGAAAACTACACCATAGTCTCACTGGAGGGGTGGTGGCCGGGTTTCCTCCTCCCGTATCATATTATGGTTTCTTAGCAGGCAGTTCTTAACCCTTTGCACTTTAGTCACTTGAGAAACACTCCTTGAACATCTATGCTGTACCAATCACCCTTCTAGATGCCAAGGAAACATCTATCCATATCACAAACATTAACTCCTAGTCAGAGGTATCACTCAGTTCGGTTGCAAACTCACCCAAGCTTCCAATACCATTCCTCTGCTGAAGCTGACAACATTGTCATACATAAATCATGGACCTTTTCTTCTCCTTACTCATACAACTACTACTTGACATCGGAAAGTTAATGAATACCAAACTGATCTTTTGTTACTCTTCATTCTCCAAATCCAAAACTCTTCATCATCAGAAACAATGCCAAGAATGGCCCAAATGCCCAAGAAAGGCACTCAAAATTCACCAGTACCTACTGAATCGGATCTGCTACAAGCAGGGCTAGTCTACATGTGCATTGTTTCTGGGATTCATTCATTGCTTTCTTTTTCTACCCCCATCGCTTTTTTGCAAGCATTACTGTTCACTCATATAATGCTTTTACCCATGTGAGCAAGAGTAAAATCTGTCTACAACACTGATCTATTCATGTAACTTTCCTGCTTCAAATAATTTCTTAATGGTTTTTGAAGATGTCCTAAAATTATTTATATGGTTTTAGAAGGTCTTGAATTTTCTGGACTTCTGGTCCCTCTCTAGCCTTATCTTTGTTCACACACCTTCAGGCTCTCTTCCTGACATGCTCTTTCTGATTCCCAAAGCATATCAGTTTCTTCCTTCTCTCAAAGATTTGTTCCATATAAGACACATTCCCTGAAAGGTATACTCCCTACGCATTTCTTTGAGAAAGTCGCCTTCTAAGGGAACCTTTCCTTAACCCCCACCTTACCCGCATAATTTAGATATCCTTGTCGAACTTTCTCATGGTAGCATATTGCACCAGGACGTCTCCTAGCTATAATTATGCGGTGGTTATTCTAAATCTTGTTTAATGCCTATGTTCCTTACTAGATTGTAATGTCTTTGAAGGCAGGGGACAGGTCTATACTTTTCACATATGATTATTCTGTACTCATCTCGGTGCTTGACATAAAGCAAGACCCCCCCCAAAATAGTCGGAATAAATGAATGAATGAATCTTAGCATTACATAACCTGAAGAAACTAGCTTAGAAACGAGAAAATGCTTATCAAGAGAAACTAAGTGATGAGTGCAAATCTGAAACTGTAAACCAGAATTCTGTTCATTTTATGCACAAACTGAT
Source organism: Artibeus jamaicensis (assembly GCF_021234435.1). Classification (NCBI taxonomy): domain Eukaryota; kingdom Metazoa; phylum Chordata; class Mammalia; order Chiroptera; family Phyllostomidae; genus Artibeus; species Artibeus jamaicensis. The sequence continues at coordinate 34,525,754 of NW_026522046.1, read as the reverse complement.
TCTCTGAAATTGAAACAAACCAAAAAGCTTTCATAGTAAATGTATCACTGAGTACCTTAGCTATTTTTGTGCCTTTATATATATGTTATTTATTTATTTACCTTTTTTCTATATTTAATGTTGGTTTTTATTAACAATTTCATATAAAAATAGCAGGGTCCCTGGGAGTATAAAATCAAGTGACTTGCCTGAAATATTTTTTGCAGTTTGTATTTTATCTATATAATGTTATTAAAACATTAATTTTTAATTCATTAAAATATAACTTTTTATTCTGAAAAAAAATTATTTCCTCCAAGTACATGAGCTACATTAAAAATTTAGGAGGATGAAGTATACTGTTTCAATCCTCCTTTAAGAATTCTGACTCCAATTAAGAATAGTATATCATAATCTAGCTATATATGCATACAAGGTAATTACTGCAACCATAATACATTATAATTTTAGAGTCAGTTATAGATGTTTCAAACTCAGAGGGGTGATGATAGTTCATTCAACCATTCTTCTATTTAGATATATCACCTTATAAGAAGATTAGATTTGTCATATAAAATAAAGTAGCTCTGACCTTGAACAGATCCTTTAACCCCTCAAAATTATATCAGTACTTTAATATTCAGAATCAGGAGTAAAATGAGATAATAAATGAAATACTTTGTAAATCTTTCAAGACGCCATTACAATATAAGATACCCATATTATTTCTAGATGCTCCCAACTTCCTAATTTCAAATTATAATTGGAAGCACTTTTTAATTAATATTAGAAACACAAAGCCATTATATTAATTGCTTTTGAGTCATATAACAAATAGTAATTACTTTTTAATGGATAGATTAATTGTATAAAGCTGCTCTCAATTTTACAAAAGTGATGTACAATATAACAAAATCATAATGAGATTAATATCAATTTGAAATTACAAGAGGGTTAAAAAGCATGACTGAAGTGACAATTTTTTTCAGTCTCAAAACTGTTATGTAACAAGACTGAAACTCTATTATGATGTGACTAAATTAAACCATGCTTAAGAATATGGTGCTCTCATGTCTATGTATAAATGCAAAGAGTACACAGAAATGCATACATATGCATAAAAATCACCTGTGAAAATTAAATGATATTTAACAAAACAGTAAATGTCAAAGTATGTCTACTATGACAACTCACTTACAGAAGTAAATATGACTAGGAATCAAGATAAATTCTTGCATCTTTACCTCTTTGGCATGTATATGAAAAACATTTCCCTATCCCTGTTGAAGTCTTCGGGAATGGCATGAGCTAGGTGTGATATAAGCACCATTAGCAACAAAGGCAGAATCCACCAGTGTGCTGTGAAACCGATGCAGAGTGTCCTGACACTTTGGGAGTCTCCCTGAAACTCGTTACATTTATTTATGGGGCTACGTCTGGGTGTTTCTGCATCACTGTGTAATAGATTTTATAGTTCCCAAATCAACTTGCCTGGTTGGGCACAGGTGAGCTCCTCAGTATTTTGGCCATATCTTCCCAGAAGTGGAGGGCCAGTCCCCACATATCTGGCAGAGAAGTTGTCTCCTTTGCAAAGTTTCTTATCTCAATTGCAGGTTTTCATGTTGACATTCAACAGTTACTCTTACTTTCCATCCTCCCCCTTTGCTTATCCTCTCTCCACCATCTTAACCACTAAAGTTACCAAAATAGACTTATAAATTAACCAGTTGACCACAGCATGAGTGACTGAAAAATCTTGAGTAAGACATGTCATAATCATAATTAGAATTTAGAATTTATACTTCTTTGTATAAAATTTTATGTCCAATAATATGAAATGATCCAGAGGGATTATAGAGACGATATTATGTTTATTTTCAGCCTAAGAAAGCATGTAGTATTGCTTACCTTTAATTATGTTAGGCTTTGGTGGCATGCTGAATTCATAGACTGTCGGTTCTGAGTATCCCAATCTGTTGGCAGCTGTAATCTGAACTTCATACCCCATTGTCCACTGTAGATGCTCCAAAATAATGTGGTCTTTATTTCCCTGCACCTTTTTCTCCAGCCACTGGTCTTCTTTATCTTTCTGTAAAGGCAACAGAAATTATTTTGTAAATATCTATATGCTCAAGTTTGAGGTTCAAAAACATTATCTTGAGATGGAACAGATGGTTTTATTAATATCAAGAAAGTAAATTTTCTCATTAAAGGGATGAATGAAATTGCTATATCAATGAAGTAAATTTTATAAAGAGGTAATGTTTTATATTAGCCAAAGGGTGATGATTTCATAATTTGCTATGATGATTCAGCAAATGTAACTTGCTTCCATTAAGATTTTTAAAAATATCACATATATTAGATTGTTATTTAGCAACTTTGTTGATTATTAATAATCATGTGAACAGACAAAAATGAAACATGTGTATAAAAAAGCCTAATATATCCATTAAAGTAATTACCAGAGACCACTGTTTAAGGTTTTCTTTGGGGGCAAGGGAGTCAGGGTAAAAAAAAGTGTCCTGCAAAGAAAGTTTGAATATTTTTTATAGATTTAAATTAACATTAGCATTTTTACTGCTATAATATTTTAGACTCATAATGAAATAACATACAGGGAAATTATTACCTGTTAAAGAGTTTATTAGCATGAGAAAATAAGGAAATGTTATCCTCTTCTTGAATTTACACATAAATCTTATTTGACTCTTTTAAAATAAATGTTGTAAGCCATATAACATTTGAATTACATTTTATTCAAAAATACTGTGACTGCAATTAACACAGAAAAACAAGTGATACAATTTTATGAATAAAACTATTACAAGTAATGTGAACATTAACCTGTAACATGTTAACCATTCAAACACAGGTAAGTTCCTTAACCTCTCTGTCTTGTTCCCCCTCCTCTTCATTACAGAAACGATGATTACAGATGCCTGAGTTTTCATGAGGGAGCCGTGAGAAAAAGCAATTAAATTTTGTATCCCAGGACCTTAAGTATACCAATTACCTAATAAATGACAGTGATTTTTAAGGAGAAACCATTTCCATAATAACTATATAAAAATAAAATAGTATTCTCTGTGGAATCATGTCTCTAATAATTTCACAATGCACTGAAAGTCTCAGTTTCCCAGATGGGTAATTATAAATAAATTGTAGACTGATGAGAGAGAGAGAGAGAGAAAGAAAAAAGAAAAGAAAGATTATACGAGGTAAGTTGTTGAACTTTTTGACCTCATATCTCAGCTAAGTATTAATTTATGTTGAGCCAATATTTTACAATGTTTTTGACTATACCGAATAAAGAATTCTATAAAGAATTTTTGCATTCATGATTAAAACTGAAAATATATTTTCAAAAATCAAATTCTGGAAGTTAAATTCCTGACTACATTGCTATGATGGAACAACAAACATAAAATGTCCTTGAAAAGGAAATAAGAAGACATTATACTTTTGATACCATACTGTTCTCTTTTCCTACTTAATTATTTTTGGTTACATAAAACTTTTATTACCAAGGAAATCCACTGGGCTGTTTTGTTGTTTTGTCTAAACCTGAGGATATTAACATTCCCAATGAAGCCATGGGTTTTAAACAAGTACTTAAAGTTATCATGTAAATAGCAGGCATTTCCCTTGTATTGTGAAACTGATAAACACATGAATTTGTTAGACTGGACATTGTCCGATACTTAATGTGCTATGAGGTATACTTAAAAAGCTATTCAAAAACTGAAACAACTTGGGCCAGAGAATGTGTAACTTGTCGAAGTCACTAAGTGTATTAAAGTTAAAAAGAAGGAAAGAAAGTATGAATGAAGGGATGGGGGAAGGAAGAAAGGAAGGGAGGGAGGAAGAAAGGAAGGGAGACAAACCTAGGTGTACTTTTGACATGCTTAGGACACTAATACCCAACAGCCACCATTTCTCCAACATGCCCTTTCCTCATCAGTTTCTTCATCAGTTACTCTTTCACCCCTTAGAGGGTAGTGAGGCCACTCTGGAACTACAAACACAATTGTGAGGAAGGAGCGACATCCTCATCTTGGAGTTTACTGCCAGCACAGCAGAAAGAAATGAGTTCTTTGAAGACCCAGAGGTTGCTATGAAAACATGTGACAGAGGCCGATAGAGCACAGGGGCCAGGAATGTCTCCGCGGGGGAAGAGATGTCACCCTTATTGCAAACAGTCAACTCCAGGGCTCCTCTTTTTTTCAACTTGCCCTAAAGCAGTTCATGGAAAGAAGGCGTGATTCCTTCACAGAGGTTCAGATCCCCAAATAAGCACAATAATAGAAAACCTCCGAAGGATGCTCACCCACTGGTGCTTTCTTAAGTAAATGTAAACAAAACAAAAAAACAAACAAAAGGAAAAAAAAACAACTCCATAGCTATTGTCCCAATAAGTAAATAAATAAGGAAAACTTTTAAAAAATCTCCATACAGCCCTGGTTGGTGTGGCTCAGTTGGTCGCAGTGTCATTCAGTAGACTGAAAGGTAGCACGCAGGTTCGATTCCCAGTCAGGGCATATACCCAGGTAGCGGGTTTGTTCCCTGGTAGGGATACATAAGGCGGCAAACAATCATGTTTCCCTTTTACATAGATGTCTCTCTTTCTCCCTCTCCCTTTCTCTCTTGCTAAAATCAATTTAAAAAGTGTCCTCAGATGAGGATACAAAACTTTCCATACAAAGCAACTTTAGATAATATATGATATATACATTTGTGTGTATATGTGTGTGTATACACGCATATATAAATAGACATACCATACCTATGACATGTAATTATTTAATGGGCTATAGCTGGTGTATGTACACAGGTAAAAGAAGGAGGGGTGCAGTGCAGGGGGACTGAAGATAAGGACAGGGTGCAACAAAGAAGGAGGGGTCTGCCCCTGTAGACGTGCCCTCACCCCAACAATTCGATCAGCTCCCTGTCACTATCACGTTCTTGGACAGGGTCCATCTCTGGGGGGAAATCCAGAGTTAAGTTTTGCTTTGGCTCTGATTGGAGGCATGGGTGTAGGAGTCAAACAATAAGCCAGCAGCCCAGACCTGGATTACCCACGGATGCGATTTTGTCTTCAGAGCGGTGGGCGGATTTGCTCTGCTTCAGGCAATCCTTCTAAAGTACAGTTTCTGAGATCTGATCCTTTGAGATAACACTTTCTGACAAGCAGGAGACAAGAATCACCATTCAACTCTTCATTGTTGAAGCTCAGAGCATGATACACTGAAAGCCCCTCCATCATTTTAGATAGTTGGACTGATGGGGTAAGGAACCAAAGGGAGTTCTAATATTTTCCCCAATTTAAATCAATTTTACTTCCCATTCAACATTAGACAAGGGGGCTTTTTAATCCCCTGACTGCTATTCCTAGGGAATAGGAAAAAATTAAAGTGGGTGGTACCAAATACTTCCTTAGGCATCAAAATCTCAATTATGCCATTTGCAGAGTGCCTAATTTACAGAATTTAAATGCCTGGGGAACGATTTAAGATAATCTAGTTGCAAAATGTTCCCTTAGGTACCTTAATGAGATGATTTGCTGAATAGGGCTATTATTAATAAGCTCATTAAGTGAGTGTTGAAGGACAGCTACTGAGGGAAAAATGGTCACTTCACTTTGTTATAGCTTATCTTAAGCAATTCTTTTTTATCAGAAAATAGATATCAGGGACACAGGACAGTCAAGGGCACTCAGTAGCTTTTATAAAATCAAAATATCAGCATACAGGGAAAAATTTGCTCTTGTCTGGATAGGAAGAGAGAGAGGAAGGATGGAAGAGGTGTTGGTGTTCATATTTATAGAGGCCCCCTAGAGTGCTTTTATGTCAGGAACTTTTTTGAAGCCATAACTTATGGGATGAATGAGTGATCGACACATTTTAAATAACAAATGAAACATTATTCAGGGAGAGAACAATTGAGGTGGTGAGATCATCCTTCTGGTTGAATGTCAATGTTCCTGTGACTCTCCTGTGTTATGATTGAAGAATTTTGTTTCCATACGAGGGAGTTTCTGTTTCTTGGATTTTCTGGTATCATGGTTCAGCTATTCCTCACCTTTGTGACTTTTCAGAGGCCACAGAATTCTCAAAAGTTCTGTTTGCTACTCCGAACACAAGTGAAATGATGTAGCGATGCACACACACATACACGCACATTCCACTATGATTTGGGAAGATGTGAGGTTTGGAGGCTTCTAGTAGTGTTTCAAATCCAAATCTCTTTTTCTTGTCATCAAAACTGATTGAAACTGCCTTTGTTCCACAAAAAAAAATTTGTAAACTAAGCTTAAATCTTTCCCTAGTGTCCATCACCCACAGGCTTTTTTTAGGCGAGGAAAAGCTAATGTTTCCATTCCATAACTTCTGTGTTCTCACATCCCACAGATGTTTGCACAGTGCAACTTTTTCCTCTTGTATTCATTATTTCTTATATCCATTAACCTGGTAATGGAACTAGTGTACATCATAAACTAATTTATGTGTTCATTGGTTCATTAATGCAATTATTTACTCAGAGAACAATAGTTTATCTGGTAGTACCAACACAAGATGAATAAAACTAATCTTCTGCACTAGCAGAAAAAAAAAAAAAAAACTACCAAGAAGCTAGGGTTCCTTATGTCATAGCTATTCATTTTTTGAAAATATCTCAAAACTCAACACTGATGGCTTTAAATAAATTTCCATGTACCTATCCAAACATAATTAGAAACTAAATTCTCTTAATAATAAATACTCAATTTTACTTATTGACTTTTAATATCCTTTTCAGAATTACCTTTTCTTATCCCGTGGCCATTGGGTACAAACTTCCCAACTCCAAATAGTTTAGGAAGGTCAATTAAGACATAGAATTACATTTTAAAGCTCTGTTGCTAGTTCCTAAAGTACATTCCTCACAATTGATTTTTTAAGATACCAATTTTCTTTCAGCCCTTCTTAGCTCAGGAAACTCATTTAATGTGTCAACACTAAGTGATAGTTACTATCCCATAGCTAGCGTCGAATTAGAGAGAAAACAGTGAAAAACTTATGGAAGCATATTAAAACTATTTACTAAATTACATGGAGTTATGCTGACACTCTAATACAAAGTGGATGTAAAATATTCTATACATAAAATACCTTATTTTTCCATATGCATTATGATACTAATAAGCTTGTCTTTATTCTCCACATACATGGTGTAATCTTACTGACTCATTGTTAGAGACGTTAATTTTCACAAAGAGCCCACAGAGACACCCAATTCTGCTTTTATGTTACTCCAGTCCTCCTCTAATAAATTCTGTCTTCTTAATGGGTACTGAACAAAGTGGTGTGCTCTATCTGCTACAGGATAACACGGAATAATGTGTTGCCAGGTCCGCAATAAATAGGATGTTATGCACTTTCTTTATTATGTTGTGATTAGTCTTCTCTTTGTCCCAGTGAAATGCAGGTTTAAATAGTTTAATTCAGTGTCTTCTAGAAATCAACGCACATATTAAGGAATATATTGTCTCAATTTTGTCATTCTTAGATTATAAAATATATAGCCCTGTGCACAAATATGGTCAAAAAGCAATCAAGTGAAAATCATAAAAGTGTTTTCTGATATTTTCTTTCCTTTATGGTTTATATCCAATTAAAAATTGTATTGCATATGGCTGAAACACCTTTTCCAATTATTCAGCTGTACTCCACTGTGGAATTCATGCAGTTTGAAAAACTAATAGATATAAAGTAGCTTTGGATCATACAAAGAGAACAAAAAATTAAAATATTTGAAATAATAGTTATTTTAATGTAAGTGCAAATGTCGAGGCCAATGTCACTATAAATATTTAGCTGTGAAATCTTCTTCAACATAAATTTTTCAATGTGAAGAATAATACGTTAAGAAAGAAACTGTGGAGAAAAATATTTCCCCAAGATAAGCCATAAGCTACTATTTGTTTTATTAATATGATACTACATCGAATTATGGAATTTCCAATTGGACTTATAGAACATGAATTCTGCAGGATGGAGAAGGTGGAGGAAGGGGGTAGAGAAGTGTGCTGTACAGACTGTTCCAGTGTGTTAGAGTGGAAGGCATATGACTAATGATACGGTAAAGATAAAGGGATTCAGAATGACTATATGTGGAGACATGGAAGCCAGGCAGCTGAGGTGAGACAGGAGAGTAGAAGAGGGGTGGATATTATCTCCACAGGCATACTTCATTTCAGCCCTTGCTGCTGCAAGACTGGGCTTAGACTACAGTGTCTTACATTCTGACATGTACTCCCCATCTGCACCAAGGCACCCTGATTCAGTAAGGTCCAGTTTCCCCTCTTAAAATGCAAAAAAAAAAATAACACTTTATTTAAGTGTTTAAGTGTTATTTATTCAAGTATATTTAAGTCTCCAAGAAGGAGACATGCCTTCCTAACAGTACACAGGGTGGTGAGAAGTTACCTTCACAACTCTTATTGTGAGAGCATAAAACTCTACTACTAAGACCATGATCCCTTAGCATAGCACCCACTAGATCCATCCATCCATGTTGTCACAAATGGTAAGAGTCATTCTCTTTACGGCCCAGTAGTGTATATGAGGTCTGTCTGGAAAAAAGTCTGAGCATTGTTAATATAATGGGAGTGGTTTGAACACCACTGATATAACCTGGCCACCAAGGACAGAGGACTGGAATGTGCATGGGTGAACAATGAGGACTTTGTTGCACTAGGCAGTGAGGGCAGTTGACATTGTTGAGGGAGCATGTGTACTATGTTGCCTTCATATTCAAAATGACTGAGAACAGAGCAACAAATCTGCATCAAATTTTGCATTAAGCTTGAACATTCCTCTGCAGAAACTATTTGGATGATTCAGAAGGCCACAGTTATGGGCAGTTGGTGATTGGCAGCTTCATCATTACCATGTGCCAACTCATGCATCACATCTCACGCAGAGTTTTCTGGTGAAACATCAAATCACTCAGGTGACTCTGCACATGTACAGCCACGATTTGGCACCCTGTGAATTCTGTTTTTTTTTTTTTTCCAAAACTAAAAGCACCTTTAAAGGGAAGAGATTTCAGACCATTGGTGAGATTCAGGAAAATACCACAGGGCAGCTGATAGCAATTGGGAGAACTGTGTGAGGTCCTAAGGTGCATATTGTGAAGGGGATTGAGGTGCCATTGTCCTATGTATAATGTTTCTTGTATCTTCTTTGATAAATGTCTCTATTTTTATATTACTTGGCTAGATACACCACAGGTTTTTTTTTAATCCAATTATATATTGATGGGCACTCGTGCTGCTTCCATAGCTGGCTATTGTAAATCCTGCTGCAATGACTATTTGGGTGCATGTATCTTTCTGAATTAGTATTTTGGATTTCTTCAGATAAATGCCCCGAAGTGGATTCACTGGGTCATATGGCAGCCCTATTTTTAACTTTCTGATGACCCTCCGTACTGTTTCTCATAGAGGTTGTAGCACTTCACAGTCCTGCCAACAGTGCATCAGGGTTTCCTCTTCCCCACGTCCCGGTCAACACTTGTTCCTTCTTTTATTGATGATAGCTATTTTGACAGGTATGAGGCGGTATCTCTTTTCATATATATTGGCCATTTATACTTGTATCTCCTCTGGAGAACTGTCTATTCAGGTCCTTTGCCAATTTTTCCATCAGGTTGTTTTTTGGGTGTTAACTTGTATGAGTTCCTTGTATATTTTGGATATTAATCCCTTACTGGATGAATATTGGTAAATATTTCCTATTCAGGAAGTTGTCCTTTTTGTTGATGGTTTCCTTTGCTGTGACAAGCTTTGTAGTTTAATGAGTTCCATTTGTTTATTTTTGTCTTTTGTTCCCCTTGTCTGAAAAGTCATACCCTCCAAAATTTGCTGAGAGTGATGTCAGAAAGTTTATTGCCTGTGTTTTCTTTAAAGATTTCTATGGTTGCAGGTGTTATCTTTAAATCTCTAATCCATTTTCAATTTGTAAGGTATATACATGTGAAATTACTCTATTTTATAGCCAAGACATATAATATTGTATATAGACTGTAATTTTAAATTACATTAATTTTTAAAACTTCTAAAACAGTTTATTTAAAAAATAATGTAAAAAGTGTGTCCTATTAAAATCCTAATAGCTCTGGAAGTAGTAACATAGGAATTGATTATCAGTCAATTATAGCCATGTCTGAATTATGCAACCAATCATTTTCATTGTGATACACCAAACCCACTGACACTTTGATCCTGGAATTTCAATCCCTCAGAGCCGTGAAAAGATTGATTTCTGTTGTTGAAGCCACTTCGTCTAGGAATTTTGCCATGGAAGGCCTAGCAGACTAAGTCAGTCATTAAGATAATAAAGATAATTACATTAACAATTGTGGTATACTCCTTTATGCAGCTGAGCCAACTCCCAAAATATAACCATCTTTCATTAGTGGTGGTCATAATTCTATTCAGTGAGACATAATTTAATTCTAGGTGGTAAGGTTTTTATAAAACCTGTACCATACTGTTGGAAAAGAAAGGGCAAAGTCAAGTTTCAACAAACTCTTGTCCCTTCTGTTCTTTCCATTCCCCTTACATTCTGAATGTAGATCTTAGAAACACAAGATAATCTAGATGAGAACCAAAGACAACAGTCTAAGAATGAAAGGACATAAAGAAAAAACAATGTGATTCTTGATAATATTGCTACAATGTTTTCCTAGCCCTGGATTGTTTAAAACACATATTTGTTTTATGTGAATAAAAAAATTCTCTGTTCAACACCCACAAGTCACGTAAAGTATGAAAGTACAAAACTGCTTCCTAACAGATGGACAGTTTATATTGATTTTAGGAATAAAATCTGCTTAAAAACTACTGATTGCTTTCTGCTAGTGAGATATTAATTTATGTTTGAAGAAATTTATAATGTTATCACTTCAGTTTTGTTAAATATTTTGAGGAATGGTGCCTGCTGGGTAGTCACATTCTTGTTAGTTTCTGAACTTTACTTTTGTATGTTTGGAAATGAACACGTAACTGAAAAATATCCCAGCATTCCTAAAATATATGTACAAACTTTATCAACAAAAGCCACTATTAAAAGTGATGGAAAAAATAAAATGAGGCATAATATATCCTTGCTATCATCAATTAATGACTTTGGTTGAACTCAATATAATATTTCTGTTATTTTGAACATTAACTTTTTAAATTTCTTAAATTAAATCTTTATCTTTATTTTTGTCCCTTTATATGCCCCCACTCTCAGCAATCACCATACTGCTAACACTTACAAAAGAAGAATTCAACCGTAACTTTTAGCTTTAGGTAGAAATTACACATATAGAGAATATATTAAATATTTTTACTAGTCATTGCATTTCATTGTTTACTATGGGATTTTATTGGGGTTCCCTACAAATCTTACCATCCTCCTGTATTCTGAACCATCAATTCTCCAGCGTGTAACTATAGGCATGGAAGGGAAAATGTGTTCTCCCAGTTCAATTAATGAATTTGGTTCAGGCCTTTGATCCTTAGATAAAATGTTCTCCCTCCAAAGAATTTCCATGTGCAAGTAGGAGTGGCCAGAACACTTGTCCGGAGTAGCATACTGTCAGACTCACACAGAAACCAGAACGCCTTTCAGGGGGGTTGAGGGTAGAGTCATCTAGCCTCCTTACTGGAAAACCCAAAAGACACACATAACTCTTCATTATTGCCGGCATGAACTCTGAGACAAAGAGGGGTCCTGGAAAATGGTATTAGTTTTAAATTTAAAAGACAAAACCGATGTCTAAAATTAATTATTGAGAGATTACTCTATCCAGCAAAACTATCACTTAGAATTGAAGGGCAGTTACAGTGCTTCCCAGACAGGGTAAAAGCTAAAGGGGTCTATCATCACCATTATTATATGAAATAGTAAAGGAACTCATTTAAGAAAAAGAAGATCAAAATTATGGGCATTGAAATGACAATAAATACAGAAGTATCAACAATTGAAACTAAAAAACAAACTAAGTAAACAAGAAGAGCAGATACAGAATCCCAGATAGGGAGAACATTGGGATGGTGTCCAGTTGGGAGGGTGGTCTGGAATAATGGGAGAAAAGGTGAAGGGATTATGAAGCCTAAATTGTTAAGTACAAAAAGACAGAGGGAGGTTAAGAACAGTCAGTATAGGAAATGGAGTTGCCAAAAAACTTACATGTATGACCCATGGACATGAACAAAGGGGGGACTGTCTAAGGGAGTGGGGCTGCTGGCTGGATAGGGGCAAAGGGGAAAATAGTGGGACAACTGTAAAAGTATAACCAATAAAATATAATACAGATCAAATCAAATCAAATCAGTATGCTATTCAAAATCAAGTTCTTGTTTTTATTACCCCTCAAAACTTGAATATTTGAATTTAGATATAGCAATATTATCAATTAGAAAATTGTGAATTTGCAGGACATATTTAAAATTTATCTACATATTATTAAGAAACAATTATTTAAGTGTCATCTGCTAAAATGTAATACAGTGGGAAAGTGTCAGTAAAGGTTCAGTCAACATGTATATAAAATTGGCACTATATTATAAGAATAATTATAAATTATAAGGATAATCATATTAGTAAATAAATCTTATAAAACTAAATTTCAATCTTCTATTTTTTAAGTATTCCACAGTGCACACAAACACACTGGTATTTATGGCAAGGTTGTTGGGAGAAGTCACTTTCAGTGACCTTTGAAATCATTTTCATCCAAACGCAAGAGGCAAAGTCCATCCGGCCACTTCATCACTTGGCCATCAGCGTTCATCTTCACCCCATACACATAAGGATTCCCAAGGCTTTTTTCCTCTTTATTAAATTTATTAGGGTGTCTCTGGTTAACAATATCATCCAGGTGCACAGTTCCACAACACACCATCTGCACACCATGGTGCATGCTCACCACCCGAAGGAAGTCAAGTCTCCTTCCATCACCGTCTATGCCCCCTATAGCCTCCTCCACCTCCCTCTACTCCCCCCCACCGGAAATTACCACACTGATGTCCATGAGTTTTTTTCCTTTTTATTCAATCCCTCACCCCATGACAGATGCCAGCCTGCTCTCTGTCTATGAATCTGTCTCTGTTTTGCTTGTTAGTTCAGTTTGTTCACTAGATTCTACATATGAGTCAAAATCATAGGTATTTGTCTTTCTCTAATGGGCTTCTTTGACTTATCATTTTAGCTGCCCAAAGTCTCATATTTGCTTGTGGTAATTAGACTTTAAAAAATACTTCTGCTTCCTCAAGTTCAATGGGGCCATGCTTTGTTGCATCGTGATTTATTTAAGGTGTGATTTACTAATAATCTTACCTACAATAACCAGAATTGAGAAGAGGGCTTAGTCTAAACTTACTAACATCAACTGGAGTGAAGGGTGGACATAGTCTGCTAACATGTCAGAAAATAGGGAAAATGGTGTCTCATTTCAGAAATATGTAGAAAGCACAAGATGAATGCCATGGGTTTCCTTTGATGACTTATGCTTAGATTTTACCAAAAGAGCCAGTATTTTATAATCCACAATTATAAATTTCAGCAACACAAAATTATCATTTGAATTCCTGTGAATAGCATTTTATGACTGCTCTTTAATATATGCATTTGCTCCTGCTATGTCCATGAACTCAATGTAAATTTAATGCAATTTGAAAACACTTTGTATAAAACGACAAGAAATGGGGTACTCACACTTCTGTACTTCACAATGTATTCCAGAATAGGGGCCCCTCCATCATCCTGTTTGGTGATACTGAGTTTAAAGCTCTTCCCACTGCTTGGCTGCCCGTGTATGGACGGAGGACTGGGTTCACCTAAATATGCAATACAGCAATGTTGATATTGGCATACTCCTCAGGTACCAAGAGAAACTGCATTTTATAAAAATAACACTCCCATAGTCAAAATATATGATATACTTGCTATTTGCCCTTTTTTGTGATATGACTGATCCTCTTTCTTCTCACCAAAAAAACTGCAGCATTCATAAATCTAGTAATGCCACAACTGTGAAACCTCAGGACCAAATATATTGTGTACATTGATGTCAAAATTATCTGAGGATAGTACTACTATACACAAGTGCAAAATATAATTTATTAACTGTGTAATCTTATTTATTTTATTCATGTGGATTTAGTTTATAAAAATTGTACTAATAGTTATTAATATAAACATATGAAGGCATTACACTGGATACTGCATTTCTCTATCAGGAAAGATAGCAGTTTAGCAATCAGTTACCTGCTTCTATAAGCATTTTAAACTACAGACGGTTGTGAATAAAGAAATTTTGTTTTATCCAGTCTATAAGCCTATCATTTCAATGTATTTTTCTCCTAGTATCATGAACACACTTGTCTATGACACTATTTTTCACATGAAGATGATTTATAACACAGATGCTTCTAATATTTTGAATATGAACAGGGGCCCACTAAAGTGTAAGATTTTTTTTTCTTTATGTGAAGAGCACCCATACTGCTTGGAAAGAGAAATGAGGGCCCTCTGCTGTGTGTCACCAACAGGACATGCTTGGGCACGCGCTGGCTCCTCTTCCTCTATCTCCTCCCGCTCCCGATGGCAGTGGGTATGGAGATGCGTGTGTAATGCTAACAAGTAGTGGAGGACATGCTTTATTCTGCAGGGATCTGACAACCTGGAGGATGTGGCCTCCTGAGAGGGATGCCAACACAGACACACTCCACAGAATGGAGTGAAGAGGACCGCATGCCCCCAAACGTGGGGGACTTGTTTTTTTTTCTTTTTCTAGTAAGTTATCTGTATATCTAACATGGTGCTTATAACTTTAAGCAAGTGTGTGGTTTATGTGTGAGAAGGCAAGTATTTAAGAAAATAGGACAATTGGGTGTGTGGGCAGGAAAGTAAATAATAAAATAGCATCATGTGGTACAGCCACATAGGAACTAAGTGAACGAGAAGAACTGTAGAGTGATTGTTCATGAAAGCTAATTCAATTAGCATGCAGATATCATGGAATGGCATGACCTATAAAATACAAGGTATTTTTGATAAATAGCAATGTAAAAACCAGTGCAATCATTTTTAATAAAGATTTAGTAAGAGATTATGGAGAAATCAAAATTTATACTCAGGCGATTTAGTGTCATTTCTAAATTGAATTTTGGAATTTACATGTTGTACAGCATAAGGTTATTTGATATTATTATAATATTTTTAATATAGGAATTGATGGCATTTTGAGGTAATAATTATAAAGCAAGATATGCATTTTTAGTGACAGATGTTTTAAAATATATACTTTAAACATTTCTATCAACTTTGTGATTCCATTACAATTGCAACTTCATTTAGGAAAAAATAAATTTCAAAACAAGTATAATTGTATCAGGAGAAATTGACTGAAATAATGGTTTCTATTAGCAATTACTACATTCATGCAAAAATAATGAAAGGCTAAAAACATGTGGTTATGACACAGTAAGTGCTTTATATATATTGTCTCATTCAAACTGCAAAATAAAACATATTTAGTATTAAGAAACACCCAATGCCATATCCTCAAAGCGCTCACTGTCTAGGACAGAGGTTTGCAAGTTAACGAAAGTACACTAAGGGACTGGAGGTGCTGTCATTTAAAAGGGAAACAGGAAAAAAGGGAGATGATTTACGGTTGAAACATCCACAGAGGTGTTCGATGAAGAATAAAGGTGTGCCTAAATGAAGAAGAAAATGAATATTGAAGCGGTTAGCCAAGGTCTTGGGAAAGTCATCATGATTTCATCGGACACCAATGTGCAGTGATCCCGGAAATTATAAAAAGGTGAGAAATCAAGACAAAATGAAATCTTCAGTTCAGTCTGCTGATGCAGAAAGCACTGTGACTGTGGAGAGGGGGGTGTGAGCATGGCGGGCAGGCAAAGGTATGTGTGGATATACAGTGGAAGGTAAAGGGTGAGGTTGTTGAGGGTTAGAGGTAGAAAAGAGACAGGTTTCTTTAAATTTTTGCAAGGTCACTCTAGACTCATTTTGATCTGCAGATAGGATGTAGGGGACCAGTTTGTCCTGGCCTGGCAAATGTGACTCAGCTCTGTATGGAAAACCTACAGATGGGAAGTGGTGGGCAGGAGCCAGACCTTCAAACCGAGTTTTCCCATGGGAATCAGGCCTAGAAAATACTCACAGACTGTTATGGCTTGCTCTTGCTAAAACTCCCTCACCCTGGTCTAAAGCAACAAATGTACATTGTTTATCCTCAAGGTAACTTCCAAAGCCTGTGTGAGCTCCCCCAAGGACAGAGCTAATGAGCTCATTGCCATCCCCCTCTGCATGTTATTTTTATTTCCTTGATTGTACCTAGAATGTAGACAGTAATGTTCTATGTGATAGATGATAAATCTTTCTCTGATGTAAGACCCCAGGAAAACAATAAAATCCTGTCTAGGCAAGGGTCATGGCGCTCCCCTCTTGAGGGAGTGGCCGGGGCACCATAGGCACTCTCCCCTTGAGAGAGTAGTCGTGCCTGTTCCCTTTTTCCACACAGGATTGTTGTCACCTGTGAATGATTCTCGTCGTCAACCACAACAGGCAGACTCTGCTGGATAGGGTCTGCAACAATAGGATTATGAATCAAGATGTGTTTGTAGCCTGGCTGGTGAAAAAGTAATGAGAAACTAAAAAAGACACTGGCTTTGAGAATGGAGAAAAGTGAACACATCTAACCAATTTTCAGTCAAACAGAAAAAAAATGGTCATGAATTGGGATAATATATTTATGTGGCAAATTTGACTCTCTTAATATATATGTATAAAGTAGAGAGGGATATACATAGCTTTTATAACAGCCCTTCTTTAGTCACACTCAATTTTTTTCACATTTTAAAATAGAAGAAATATAAGTCATTTTAAATATATCATAACTTTGTATAAACTCAATGGACTTATAACACCCCCAAACAGGACAGTAATGAGAACAAGGCTACAACAGCTACTCTTATTCTGCAGTTACCAGTGTAATGGGTTTATTTAATGCTGTATTTCCCCCCCCACTTAGGACCCAATGACAATGCATGGGACAAAGGCAATAACCATACCTCAGCAAAAGAACCGAATTCTGGACATGTTCCACTCACTCTTCTCCTCCCTCACAGAATATAATCTGAGTACTGCAATCCAATTCATCAGACCATGAATAAGCAGGACACCTGATCCCAACAAGTTCCTGAGAGCAATTTTACTCTCTATACTGCAGAACAGCTTTTCTGTTTTGTCTTGCTCCAGAGCAAAGTTATCTGTATAAGTCTAGACGCCACCAAATTCAGAAACCACTTCAGAAACATAATTCACTTCCCCAAAGTGTTGAAACATCTCCCTGCATTTTGAAATCCCATTTAGCTTTGAAAGTGAAGAGAATGGCCACAGTGAACATGACAGAGAGGAGTACTTACGGACTGGTAGTGTTTGGAAGACTTCTATTTTACTGTAATCTCCTTGTCCTTTCCCATTCACAGCTGCAACCCGGATTTCATAAGTTGTATTTGGTTCCAGGTTGCTCAAAACAACCATTGCTAGAAGAAAAAATATATATGCCTATGATTAATGCATTTTAGTAAGTAAACAAATAAACCTACTGCAAAGTTAAGTAAAAAAAATTCACTATAAATCTTTCCATAAGTACCTGAAAAGAATAGGAAATATGTATAAGAAGAGTGATTTGTGAACAGTCTTCTTCTTTACCCCTATTTTAGTTTTCTAACTTAATGCAGAAAATTTCAAATATGAAAATTGATAGTTTCTTGTACAACACTTATAGTCACAAAATAGAAAAATCCTTCATTTTTTTAATATTCAAGAAATAGGAGTGATTGAAAGAAAACATCTTTACTGTCTACTCCAAAACAAGTTTAATACTTAGCACTTGAGCCTTTGGTGTGAGGCATTTTAGTCATGTCCAAAATCTGTCACAAAGTTGGCTCAGCAGCAGAGTAAACCATTTATTTGATAATCTCAAATCAAACCACATTATTTTTAATGCTAGTTTGAAGGGTATCATCTTTTGTACTTTCTCTCTGAATTTCTTCTCAATTATACACAGGACCAGACCTGGATTCTACATAACACAAAGAGGGAGAAATAATCTGAAAAAAGTACAGGGATATAAACATTATTAGAGATATGTCCTAAGATATGTCAACCTCTTTAATTTGGCAGAGAATTTACAATTGTAGAGTTCAAGATACTATTTCTTTACAAATTCTTCTGATGAAGCTAACAAAACTCCATAGTTGCCTCATCTTTACTGCTTTTGCTAAACAGAGAAAAATTAACTAGTGGAAACGACAAAGCCTTCACTAGCAAGAAAATGGAAGCTATTCTTGGTTTACATAATAACTCCAAGGCAAATTTTCAGTTCACTAAGAAGACATAATCAATCATAAAATAAAATACAAAACTATAGGTAACCAGAGTTGTATTTGTAAGGCTATCTTTTCACATGAGCCATGACTGAAGACTATATACATTCAATAAAATTCCAGTATCTGACTGATTAGAAGCTGTAAGGATAAAATGGAAAACCAAGGTTTGAATTCAACTCTTTCCAATGAGCTAAGAATCGGTGTGCTTTTTCAGGAACCCCCAACCCAGCCTGTTAGTGAACTGGAGTCGATGCATATATAAGTAATATCAGCACAAGAAAATGAATACAGTTGCAATGGAGAGGTTAGTGTGCTTGTATAAATGGATCTGTTCACGCAGATTATGAAAGGAAGAACTCAAAGTAGGAGTTAGGTAGTTAAAATGCTAATAAATTGAAATTCTACCTTCTTTAAGAAATAATTGTTTTGCTCAAGGTCAGCATAACAAGGAATACAGGGTTTAAAAGTCATTTTATAAATATATAAATATAAATATCCCTTCACCTTTTTCTCCCAGCGCAACCCAACCCCCCCCAACAGCTGTCATTCTGCTTTGTACACCTCTGAGACTGTTGCTACTTTGTTTGTTTAGTTTCTTCATTCAATTCTACATATAAATGAAATTATATGGCATTTGTCTTTCTCTACCTGGAATATTTTACTTAGCCTAAGTAAAAGGCTAAGGACCCTCCAGGTCCATCCATGCTGTCAGGAAAGGTAAGATTTCCTTGGAGTGGGGGGAGTTAGAAGACGGTAAAGGGGGAATGACTGGTGATGGAAGGAGGCTTGACTTTGAGTGGTGAACACACAATACAATATACAGATAATGGATTATAGAATCACACTTCTGAAACCTATATCATTTTATTAACCTATGTCAACCCAGTAAACTCAATAAAAATAAATGAAAATAAAATAGGATTCATCATATTCTATCAATTTAGTTATTAATTAATACAAGAATTAAAACCAAAGTGAACTGGTCATGCTATTCTGTAGATATTAAAGCTTTATCAAAAATAATTGCTCTTTAGGGCTTATCATGAACTAAAGTGGGGACTTCTGGAGGAAAGGAGGAGCCAGACGGAGGAAGGTAATGGGAGAAAAAAGTGGGACAACTGTAATAGCATCATAAATAAAATATACTTAAAAATGTTTAGTCCCTTGAACTATCAACATTGTGGTGAAGCAGTTAATGTTCTATGTGATGCCATTGAGCTGTTGGTGTTTGATTATCCTCTTTATTGGAGAATGACATGGGGTCATGAGAGAGACTCATGCAGGAACTAATAACCTTTGCAGTGACCTTCACAGTAAGACATGGGAGTGATGCAATTTGAGATGAGTTCATCTGCCTCTGGGCCCGATTCCACTGCTAACTAAAATCCAACTGACTCCAAAGTCGGAGTTGGTCTCAGCTTCTAAATAATAACACTTCCATGCAATTTTACAGAAACAAAGGAGTTAGAAAGGTTGAGAGACAGTACAGACAAAACTGTATGATGCCAGGCGGTACTAGGCTTATCAGGGGATCACTTTGTAAGTTACATGTAAGTGTCTAAGCACCATGCTGTATGCCTGGAGTTAATATAACACTGAATGTCAACTGTAATTGAAAAAGAAAAAAAGAGAAAAAAAGAAATAAGGGATCTGTAAAATAAAAACCACAATGTATCAATTATCTGCACAAAAGGGGACATTACCTGCAGATGAGGGATAATGCAGAAAAATGTATTCTTCGTCTTTGTATGTTTAATGGCAATATATTCTATGTTTACTGGAAAATAGTCATAGTGATATATACTTATAAACATTCAATATTAATATTTACACAGGTAATCTATACAGAGAATAGGCTGCACATGACTATATATATGAGAGATTGCTGTAGGTCCTTGAACGGCTGTGGAAAATTTGGGTATATGATATCCTTCCACATTTCTATGATGTAAAGATGCAGCTATACCATCGTTTTAAGATCACATGGCTGGCAATGCCTATATAAAATTGTCTGCCTTGATACACTTAATCAAGAAAAGAAGTAGAAAAAGCTCACAATTTTAGTTATAAAAATATTCTTCAAAAATCAGAAATGTGGAGATCACATTTTATTTTTTTTAGGTTACAATGAATAAACAAAAGAACTATTGAAGTATCTGAACATATCGATTCAAGGAACAGTAACATTATACTTAGATTAAACAAGTAAAACAACATGCCTCCCCCACCAAAACCAAGAAAAAAAAGCTACTCTACACTTTACTTGAACTTTCTGAGTATTTCAACCAAAAGTTCTTTCTGGCTTAGATTGCTGTAAGAATCCCCAGCTAACGTTTCACAGGGATTAGGAGGGGCTTTGAATGCCCCCCACCTCTTGCCAAAAGAAAACCTATTTATTTAATTATAATCAACCCAGAACTGATATTTCCCCACATTTCCTCTCATTTTTCTGTTCTCAGGGCCAAGTCCTGCCCATTTACTGACTGAGTTTCACAGCAGAGGGGTTGGTGGAGGACAGTGACAAGGAGAATAAAATGATGTCTGATCTGGTCTTCCAGCCCTCAGCTGCAGACGCAAAAAGGTCAAGTGGGCAAGGGGAGGCCGAGAAGCCTCAAAGTTATGGTGGGGGTGGCATGAGAGTAAACCAACCGGTGCAAGTTTTCCAAAGTTTATGTGCAAGAACACATCTGTGTCTTTTTCAGTTCTAACTCTGAAGGTTTGGGCATGAAAACCCTTCTTATGAGGTTTATTAATATTGCATGAACATAAAGATTATTATGTGGAGTACAAAAAACTCTAAAATTGAGACCAATTTAGAGGGAAAGAAAAAAGATTCAGGGGAGGTTAAAGCCCAGATTGGTAATTTGACTTGCTGATGAGAGGATGCATACATTAAATCATCCATAATGGATTGGTTTATTATCAAACAGGAGTTCTGAGTACTCAAGGTAGGGACTGAAAGCAAACCACCACTTGAAACATGAGGGCTGTGTATTCTGTCATAGTCATACCTCAGATTAGGGACTTAGTTAATGGAAGGTTTTCTTTGCCTGCCTGTGCCCATACAACAAAACCACAGAATGACAGGCTGGGGTATGGGGTGGGCTCTTTGCCTGTACTTCATTAGAGAGTCCAAGTCAAACACTTCATGAAAGTAGATCTCTATTAAGGACTACTAAAATCTTTCTAAGGACAAATGGCATAAATGATGGGATTTTATAGTCATGTTCGGTCAGCAAGATTTGAAACTCATACAGCAATTCTGAAAATTAGAAATAATTATGAATTTTTCTTTCACATGGCAACAGGAGTAGGTTCTATAAAGAATCTGACTTTCTTCACTAATTTAAGTATAATTTAAATATATTTATTTAAATATATTGAATACATTTAAATATAATTGGGTTTCATAAATGATCATTTTGTTACTTCATTATAGATGCAAAAACTACAGCAAAAGATTGAAATATATTAAAATAATGACATTAAGATGACAAATGACAGGAAGATATAACCTTTAAATATTATTTTACAAGTGTGAAAATGATCATACTACAAGGGAAAAAAGTTTGTAGCTGCATTGTCCCTTTAAGAAGGGAATGAGACTTTATTAAATGAAGCTACACAAATAAGTTTTTGTTTGTTCAGATAATATTTTGTAAATCCTTTTCCTTTGGTTGTCAAGAGAAGCAGAGGGTACAGAATATTTATGACCCGTGGAGTAAAATAAATCACATATTGGCAGACTAATTAGGCTGAGCAAAGTTCTACCATGAGATGACATTTAGCCATGCTTTCTTCTTCACTCTTGTAAACCCTGGGTCTCTCCATGGGGTTTCCCACCATTCACTGTGAGCAGATAAGGGCTCCCTGGCCATAGAACTGCTTTCTCACTGACATAAAATAAAACTGTTCAAGTTGTCGAGATCTGTGAAAGAAGTCAGATAGCTATGAGAAATGGCAAAGCTTACCGAGAGCAGAACTAATCATTCGAAATTCCACTTGCTGTTAATCTCCTTAGATCTGAAAATGCAGTGAGGTCTCTAAAGGTGCTCACCAAAAACTAGCGTTTGTTTTCTAAACAAAAACAAGCCCCTGCCACTCTGGACCCCCAAGAAAAAGCTTTTTAATCAGAGAAAAATAAAGTCTTCAGTTCGTTTGTAAC
The DNA here is from genome assembly GCF_021234435.1 of Artibeus jamaicensis. Classification (NCBI taxonomy): domain Eukaryota; kingdom Metazoa; phylum Chordata; class Mammalia; order Chiroptera; family Phyllostomidae; genus Artibeus; species Artibeus jamaicensis. The sequence goes on along the minus strand of NW_026522046.1, from coordinate 34,503,153 downwards.
AGGCCTGAAGGTAGAACTTTTTAATACTTTGACTTATTTTGACTAATACTTTGAGTTATTTTTATAGATGTAAGAAGAATTCAAGGAATAATTACTTTACTAATGCATAGTGTCTTTAGGTTTTCTTAAGTTTATGTATGTGACCATGTCAGGTCCACTCTACTTTCACTTATATTTGAAAATGTAAATTTGCTGTTTTGTACAAATCACATTGTGTTTCAAGATTCCATTAGCTGCAAAAGAACATGATCCCACTTTTTTAAAAGTACCTTAGAGAATTTTATGGACCCTAATATGTAATTGATAGTAAATAAAATTTGATAGAAATAATATTGATGAATAAATGATTTGTAACAAATTATTCATATGGCTATATATTAAGGTGAATGGTAGAAAGAAAAATTAATCAAATGATTTCATGTTATTCATGTCAGACATTTATTTAAAAACATTATGTTGATGGCGCTATTTTAAGATCACAGCTCATCACTCCTAAACATGTTTTTTCTCTTTATTATACTGTTTTTATGTCTTTTTCATGATAAGTAGAAACTCTGCATATCAGTTAACAAATAAAAATTAATAATTAAAATTTTACCTGACATATTTCATTTTATTTATTTGTTTGTTCATTTATTTAAATTATTGTTCAAGTATAATTTTCTGTCTTTTACTCCCAGCCCACACCCCCAGTGCTCCCCACCATAATATTTTAGACAGGGGTTCCTACTTCCCTTGGAATCAAATGGCTTTCTTTTCAAATATATTTCCTATATCAGAACCTGGATTTAAAAGCACTACAGTTCCGTCAAAACATTAGTTTCATAGAAGTTCATTTTGTATTTTAAAAAGTTTTCATTTAAAAAAACTTAAAATTGTATTTTAAAATTTTCTTAGAGTTAATAGGCATTCCCGTTCATTCTAGTCAATTGCTTGTCTTTTTTTAAATGAAAATATAGCTTATTCAATAAATGGTGTTGGGAAAACTGGACAGATACATGCAGGAAAATGAAACTAAACTACCTTTTTATGCTACACACAAGATTCAATTCAGAGTGGATTAAAAACTTAAATGTTAGACTCAAAGCCATAAAAACCCTAGAAGAAAACATAGGCAGTAAAATCTTGGACAATGCTTGTAGCAATATTTTATCTGATATTTCTTTTCAGACAAGGAAAACAAAAGAAAAGAAACAAACAAATGGGACTACATCACACTAAATTTTTTTGCACAGAAAAGGAAAGCATCAACAAAAGAAAAACACAACACACAGAATGGGACAAATGGGACAACATATTCACAGATATACCTGATAAGGGGATAGTATCCAAAATTTATACAGAACTTATAAAACTTGACAACAAAAAATCCAATTAAAAATGGGCAAAGGACACGAATAGGTGCTTCTCCAAAGAGGACATACAGAAGGACAATAGACGTGAAACTATGCTCACTGTCACTAATCATCAGAGAAATGCAAGTCAGAACCGCCATGAGATACCACCTCACAGCTGTCAGAATGGCTATTGCCAGTCAATCAACAAGCAACAAGTGTTGGAGAGGATGAGGAAAGAAGGGAACCCTTTTGCACTGTTCTTAACAATGCAGATTGGTGCAGCCACTGTGGAAACCAGTATGGAGATACCTCAAAAAATTAAAACTGGAAGTGCTTTATGACCCAGCAATTCCACTTCTGCGAATTTATCTCAAGAAACCTGAAACACTAATATGAAAGAACATAAGTACCCCTATGTTCATTGCAGCCTTATTTACAATCACCAAGATATGGAATCAACCTGTTTCTACCCGTAGATGAGTGGGTAAAACAACTATGGGGCATTTATACAATGGGATAATACTTGGCCATTGCTTCTTGTCTTTTGGCTAAGATCAAGTGTGGAATACTACTCAGCCATAAGAAAGAAGAAAAATTTACTCTTTATGACAGCATGGATGGACTTGGAGAACATTATACTATGTGAAATAAACCAGTCAGAGAAAGACAAACACCATATGATTTCACTCATATGTGGAATATAATGAGCATACTGAACTAACAAGCAAAACAGAGACAAACTTATAGAGAGCAGGCTGACAGCTATCAGGGGTTGGGATTAGGGGGTAGAGGGATCAAAAGGACTCAGGGACTTGAACAACAATGTGGTGGTTGAGGTGGGGAGGGGGATCTCAAGGGGATAAGGTCCACTTGTACATCTGTACTGTGTGTGTGTGAATATATGTATAGCAGTACCTCGGCACCTGTTGTTAATTTGTTCCAATGAGTGGCAAGTGAGTGATGATTGATGAAGCATTTTCTCTTGCCAGGTGGCATTGTGACTCATACGAGTTCTAGCCAGTGGGATGTGTGGCGAATGAGTGCTGAAAGCTGAAACATTTTTTTTCTAGTCAAAATGCAACAATTATGACATCTGACAAATTCTCAACCCAACCAGTAACAAGGTACCACTGTCTATATATTTGAGTTAATTTTTGACAAGGGTGCCAAAACTCTTCCAAGGGAGAAAGAAAAGTCTTTGAATAAATGGTGCTGTGAAAACTGGATATCCACATGTGAAAGAATGAAGTTAGATCCTTACCTAACAATGTATTCAAAACTCAAAATGGATCAAAAATCTAAACCTAAGCCCTAAAGCACAAAACCTTTAGAAGAAAATTTGTGATGAAAGCTTCGGGACCTTATATTTAGCAATACTTTCTTGGAAATGACTTCAAACACACTGTAACTAAAGAAAAAAGTCAGAATCCATTAAAATTTAAAAATTGTGTGCATCAAAGGACCAACAGAGTAGAATGCTTTTTTTACCTCTAAAAATGAGACAAAATACCTGCAAATATTATATATAATAAAAGGTATTAATGTAAAGAACTCTTAAAACTCAACAATATAACAATGAACAATCCAATTAAAAAATGGGCAAAGGACTTGAATAGACATTTATCCAAGAAGATACAAATTACAAATGTCAAGTGCAGGAAAAGATGCTCGACATTATTAATCATTAGAGGAATGCAAACCCAAACTATAATGTGATATTACCTCACACATGTGAGAACAGCTACTATCAAAAAATCAGAAAATAGCAAGTGCTGGTGATGAGGTAGCAATTGGACCCTTGGTACATTGTTGGAGGGAACATAACACAGCTTCAGTGGAAAACAGTATGGTGTTTCCTCAAAAAGTTAAAAATAGACCTGGGCGGTGTAGCTCAGTGGCTTGAGCATGGCCTGTGAAGCAAAGGGTCGCTGGTACAATTCCCAGTCAGGGTACATGCATGGGTTGCAGGCCAGATCCCCAGTAGGGGACACATGAGAGGCAACCACACATTGATGTTTTTCTCCCACTCTTTCTCCTTCCCTTCCCCTCTCTCTAAAAATAAATAAAAAAATAGTTTAAAAAAGTTAAAAATAGAATTGAGGTACGATTCAGCAATTCCTTTTCTGAGTGTACACCCCAAAGAACTGATAGCAAGGTTCCAAAGAGATGTGTGTACCCCATGCTAATAGCAACATTATTCACAATAGTTAAGATACAATGGCAACCCAAGTGTCCACTGACACATGCGTGGACAGGCAACATGTGGGAAATACATAAAACGTTTTTCAGCCTCAGAAAGGAAAGAAATTCTGCAGTATGCCACAATGTGGATGAAGCTTGATGTTATATCACTGAGTAAGCTAAACTGGTCACAAAGAGATAAATACTGTATGGTTCCACTTGTGTGAGGTACTTAGACCAACAAATTCATTAAGATAAGAAGTATAATTGGGGTTGCAAGGCGGGTGAGGGGGAGTGGGGACTTACCATTCAATATGTATGGAGTTTCAGTTTTACAATTTGAAAAGAGTTATGGAGATGGACAGTGATGACATTGTACAACAATACACATGCATTAATTAATATTACCAAGCTTTTGCTTAAAAATAGCTAATAATGTATTTTGCTATAACAAAAGTTGAAAAAAACTGCAGATGGAAAATTTGAAAATGATGAGGTGCTTCCGTTCCAAAGACTTCAACTAGAACACTGGTTGCATTGAGTCAACAAATAAAAGTCAACAGATAAAAAAGTAAAAGATGTCTTTTAAAAGGTAAATGTGTTCTGTTTAAAAGCACATTGATTGCACAGAAGATATGTTGGAATTTGGGGGAAAAGTCCTGTGATCTAATTTGTTGTATAATTTTATAATGCTAGAAGTAAAAAAATAAATGAAGAATTATAATCCTACCTTATAAATCCATTTGTGTTCAGTAAAGCTTAATAAATTGCAAATGAGAATAAATGACTACACTTAATTGCTATTCCAAGGGCAAATTTGTGATGACTTCCCTATGTATGTAGAGACAGAAGATGTATCTCAAGCCTCAGAAAATACTAACCACTTGCTTACAAAGGCAAGTGCAAACAGTTTATGTCATATAATTTCTATTAATTAAGAAATGTGAATACTTGATGTTTGCTACAAAACCACCAGTGTTTTCTTCTTCAATTCAGGGATTTTTAGAAGCTCCTAGCAAATATATAACTGAATAGGTTAACACTTCTACTGAGTCAGGTCCATTTGTATAACAATTTTTGTCTATTTTAAATATTTTTCCTTGAGTTTTTAATTAATTGCATTTTCCAGATTTACTGAGATGTAACTGACAAATAAAATTGTACAGAATGCGACCTAACTTTGGGCCTGGCTTCCCCAGGGTTTGCGTCTTCACTCCCTCACTCAGGGCTCTGCTCAAATGTCCCCTGGTCCCAGAACCCTTCCCTGATCCCTTTCTTAATTGCCTCCCAAGCCCACCTCCAACCCATAGTCATATTCCATCTTCTTTCTCTGTTTCACCTTTACTCATATTTGGTATCATTACCTGTTTTTAAAATACATGTTATCTAGAGATGTAAATTATATAAATATGGATATCAAAGGCAATGTGTAACCTCTCTGAATCACAGAGCCATATGAGATGAAGTTACTTCACTAAAACTATTTACAATTTGATCACCAATGAATAGAGAATGCAGGACAAATGTGTATAGGATCAGGTGAGAATCACTGGGCAAGGCATGGAGTTAGAGGCAGGCTGTATGACAAGTGGCCCAACCAATGCATTCGGAGGATAAGACAACGTGACCCTGGGCAGACAGTCACATGCCATGAGCACTAAATCCAAAGTTCTGACTGTGTGTTCTTATACCACAGCAAGATCCCATCATGGGGATGAAGAACTATGACAAAACATTGTGAAACAGAGCAACTTTACAGAGAACTCTCATTTTCCAGTGATGTGAGACAAGTTCATTACATGTCCCTGTCACCACAACTGGACAGGCTTGTCCTGTCACCTAAGTAGATTTCCTTTCCTCTTTAATGTAGGGTGAGCCCAAGAAGCAGCCTCTGCCACACACAGGTGAATGCTACCTTTTGTCAGAAGAGAGGGGAAAAGAAAAAGGAGTAATTAAGACTGCTTTTTAGAGGAAGAGAAAGCACTATTTCCATTTCTCAAGAGCCTACTCATGTCTAGACTTAGAATTTTAAAATATACTACAAAAGAATTTAAGAAAAATATAGGAGGTAGAATGATGTCTATTCATACACAATAGAATTAGGTTTTATGGAATGACTAATTACTTAACATTAGTTCCCAAAAAAGCTTGTGGAATCTCTTTCTGGAAACTCCAAGAAAGAAGCAAACAACCAACTTGTTTTATTTAATTTAGTTAAAAAATGGTGATAGTTTAAAGACATTTGAAATACTTAATACCTATATAATTTTACATGGGTATAAACAAACAATATTTAAGTACCCATTCTTTTGTCTCAGATGCAGAAGATTCAAAGGTTCGTATACACAGGATCTCAGGTGTGCAGTCAAGATAGAGAGACGTGACTCATGTTTTAGTACTTATATCACAAACTGTAAGGCTGGTAAACACAAGCATGGTGCGTTCCTTTGTAAATATAGAGTTACAAAGTAATGTAAAATGGTTTCTACAAAAATAAATAAATAAAATTAGTCATCACAAGGAAGCCTGAAATCATTGGGACCCAAAGAATTGATTAAAAAAAGGATGGGAGGAGTTACAATCTCTGGCCAGGAGTTACAAAGGCACGACCACAACAAAGTGCAATGCAAGGCTGGCATAGTGAGTGAACCTGCCCCAAATGCCAAGTGTTTGGTTGACGGGAACATTAGGACACAGGGAGGAAAGAAAGGTGAGAGTATAATGACACACGAGGGACGCATATACACACAGGAGAGTCAATAGTGAGTTTGCAGTTCCTATGGGGAATAAAGTAATGAATAGATAACAACACAAGAATAAACTCTATTTTGCACCCTCAAAACTGTAAACCTGACACTGACCATCGAGTGGGATCCGCTGCCTCTCACCACCCTCCAGGCAAAGTTCTGAAGGCAGAGGCTTGGTGAACAAGAAAAGGAGTCTTTATTCAAAAGCTACACAATTTTGGAATAACAGTTTTCCACATGTATTAGTTACTTAAACCTATCAATTAAAGCGAAACCCTGTAACTCTTTAGTTATGGCTTTAATCACTTAAGCCTAAAAATTAAGGCTAAATTTTTAAACTTCTGAGTTCCCGTATCTTTAACCCCTGTTAGTTTTTAATTAGCTTATTTCTATAGGATTCGTTTGCAAATGATAACAACAAAAGATACAAAAGCAACACAATTTTAGAAGAATGGCAGGCTTCTGCTTCAGAACCCGTCCCTTCTAAAACACCCAAAGAAGAACAACCCTGCCCCGCTCTGCCAGGCCATCCCGATGCTGGCAGCACCCAGAATTCTTCTCCCATCCAAACCACTGTCCTTTGGGAAACACACACAGCTGTAGCACAACCATCCAGGTGCCCTCAAGGAAGAGAACCTGAGAGCCAGTCTCTGCCATCCTTTTATCTTAAATTATTTAGCTTCTTGGCCAATCACATTCTAGACTGTTTACCATTGTCTCAGGTAACCTTTCCCTATGGTCCCTCCCAACTACTCCCCAGTGATCTGATCAGATCTCTCCATATCAAATCTATTGCTTCCCCACTTTGTATATATGTATCTACAATGTCTGTCTGGAAAAAGTCAAGCCATTGTTGACCTAAGAACAGTTTGCACAACAGTGGTGTAACCTGGCAGCCAAGGAGGACAGACCAGAATATGCATGCATGAACAATGATGACTCACTGAGCTAGTCAGTGCAAGTGGTAGATGTACAAAGGAAAAGCTCTGTACCCCTCCTTCAACTTTGAGAATATTTATATACTATAATAAAATATAAATAATGTTGACAACAATGAAAGTTGATCATTGCAAATAATATCTAACATAACGAAAGGTGTCGAACATGATTTAGAAATTGAGGGGTATAATATTTACATAGGTCTTCCGAAATTCCCCTCGGATAAATTCACTATCAAAACAGCCGTGATGGCCATCTCACAGTGCCTCTTCACTAAAATCAAGAAGAATTTATAATCTATATCCTGGCAAAGATGATATTTACACTGAATATTAAAGTGTCCACAAGAGTGTTTATTTGAGCAGTGAAACGAATTCTATTTTTTTAAAGTTTCTGGGAACTATGAATATATCATCCTCTTGTGAATTAAGTTCCTGCAAAACACTCATGAAATATTCATGCTGCTTTTCTCACTACTCACAAAAAATCTTTCCTACATATATTAATTTTATTTCCTTCTACCATTTATTGTTCTGCTTCAAAAATCATAGTTAAGAACAGTTCATTAATTTTATTGAAAAAATTTAAAATATTTGTATAGAAACTGTATCATTATAGCAGAGACCAGGCTGAGTGCAGAATTATGCATGAATTTGTATCTTCTTGTGATTATGTGGGGAAGCTTCCAGCAGACAAGTTATTTCACTTAGAGTATATTTCAGTCAATTTTCTCTTAGCATAGTTCCTTGTATATTTTGATCTACAGAGCTTAAATTCATTAAGATTTAAATTACATATAAATTTCTAATTTAGCTCTGTTTCTTTCTTTATGGGCACAATGAAAACAGTACAAGATTTTCTTGTTTTGAATTTTAGTGCACAGAGCTCTTTCCAATTCATAAAAATTAGAACAGATTTCCTTTCACAGAAAATATGGAGTTACTCACTGCAAATTACTTTTTCAACCAAACTTTGGTATTCATACGAATTTATTGCAGTTGGGTTTAACCTCAATTTCTCTTTTACCATGTGAAATATAGTGATTTAAAAATGATAACAACTTTTGTTCAGGGACAGTTATTGTTGAGACATTGTAATCATAGAAAATATTCATTGTAGAGAATTTTTAAAAGGCATTGGAACTTATTAGGATTTTAAAATCTATCATAGTTTGGAGCTAACTTTACACAATGATTATTTTTAGTTGCTTCTAAAGTATAATATGATAGAAGGAAATCCAATTTTACTCAAGCAATTGTGAATAGCATGATTAACACTGTAATAAAATCTTAAAGTGTAATTTGAAATGATGCTGTAACAACTTCCAGGTATATGGAAAACTACAGGGAAATTGAAAATTCTCCCATAAAATAATCATTAATACTACAATAGAAAGGGATATGCCTCCTCTGTAAAGTATATTTTATTGATGATGCTATCACAGGTGTCCCGGTTATTTTCTCCCTTTTCTCCCCCTATGTCCTGCATCCCCCCTCTTCCTCCAGCATTCTCCACCCCTGGTTCATGTCCATGGGTGGTACATGTAAGTTCATTGGCTTCTCCATTTCTTATGCTATTCTCAACCTCCCCCTGTCTATTGATTGTTTAAAACTCAAACAAATAAACAAAAATTTCCTTTTATAACCAATTCATCATAATTGGTAGCCAAAGAAGCTTTTTGAGAACTGATATATGTTAGTATTTAAACACATAATAACTACCAAAGGTTTATGGCACTGAATGACATAAAACTCATTGTTTTATTTACTCATTATTTATTAAAATTTCTTGGTAATATATAAAAAACAAAATAAAATGCATTACTAATGTGTGTTTTAAGAACACAGAAAAACACAAAGATAATGAGGAAGAAAGAAAATTCCTTTTTGTAATTAAAATGAACCACTGCATGTATGATTGGGGCTGAGGGGGGAGAGAAAGGCCTAAAAGAATGATCTTGTCATAGTCTGCAGGGACATCTTCTGAGGTGCATTTCTAAGTAACTAAAAATATATAAGTTATCCTATAACTTATGTAATGTTATTAACCAATGTTACCCAACTAAATTTAATTTTAAAATTCATACTAAAGATAAAATAAACAATAAAGTGAAGTTTTTAAGTAACGTAAAAATATCAATTTTATCTTTTATTATTTAATGGCACCATGACAAACAGAAAATTCCTCCCAAAATTTAGGAAAGTCACATCATAGGTAACATTGTTATATAGCACATCTTGGAGTGAATATCTGAATGGGCTTACTCTAACTTAGGTTAAAATACGATTCTTATTATTTCTGCTCTGTATTTTAAGTGTACTAACAAAAGCAAAATGTTTCATACTCAACAGTCACCATGGAAGAGATACTTATAAAACAATGACTTTAATAAAATGTTTACACTGGCAATTATTTACTTTCTCTTTTATAGTTTTATAATTCAGATTAAAAGAAGCTTAATTCTGTGTATTTCATTACAAAAATGAGTTGGGAATTTAACAGAAAGATATTTGCCCTATTACATTATTATATGTTGTGTTTAAAGACATAACATTGTATTATACACATTGTATTCCTCAATTACCAATGAAGAATCCAGATGCTGTTGAATAAATTTAAATCTATAGCATAATTAGTAGATTTTTAAATAATAAAATTTTGAGGTGATTATCAAATTGTAGGTTTCCCCCATATTTCTGGTTATATTAAACTATTTTGCACATTCTAATAGATTCTCCTGTGCAGTGTAAACATATCCACCAATAGGCAGAGATTCCATGTTTAATAACTTCAATTGGCACCACTTACATAACAGTCCATGAAATATCTCTTCCCATAGTTTATATATAACATATGCCACCTTATATTGTACCCATATGCAATGGCTGTCATTATTCTGGCTCCTGTTGATAAAAACTGCATGTCTTGAAGCTTAAATTTGTACTTAAGTTCCCACTGAATGTGTATATTAAGTTAGTTTCTGAGATAAATGTGAGGCTTTTTTTTCTTCACAAGCCATATAACACACCAGGGACTACAGTAAATTATAAGTACTAATCATTACTCAGTAAGAATCATTGATATACTAATTTTTCTAAAATTGTGGTTGTCAAATATTGTAATTATCAATATATTAACACATCAGCTTAACATGGACTCTATTTTAAATATTCTAAAAGCCTGAATAAAAAAATATAATATTACATCAAATAGACAAAAAACTGTACTTGAAAAATAACTAAATAGAGCCCAGCACGCTGCTTGTCGGTGCCCAGCAGGAGGATGTGGAGGCAACCCCAGAAGGCAGCATTGGAGCTGAGGTGTGGGAAGTCCGGGGACAAAGTACCTTGTAAATTGAGAGGTGAATAAATGCAGGCCCTGATCTGGCACTCGCCCCGCTCCTCTCCAGTCACTACTCCCATCTCCCCGCAGGGACACTGGCTTCTCTCCCTCCACCTCTCCCAAGTTCGACACTGGCTACTCTCCCTGCTCAAAAGCTCCTTCCCTCGCTCTCATTGGTCAGGCTTCCTTCCACTCAAATGAATGTCTCCTTGCAAAGGTTCCCTGCCCCAGGCTGCTTCTTAGTTACTTTCTACCAATCTGTTTACCAGCTTCCATAGCCAGGAGCACAAATGACTCAAAACCAGAACTCAGAGTAAAAGCCAACTCAACACAACTCACAAAGAACTTCATTATTTCTGACCTCCTCCCCTTATATTCTCCTCCTTACTCCCTCCCTGCACCTATAGGAGCTTTTGTTGCTCCTCCTAGCTCCAGACCTGTGCACTGGCTGTTCTCATCGTGAAGCGCTGTTCCCCTAGATAACCACAGGGCTCCCTGTGTCACCTACTTCAGGTTTTTGCTCCTGTCCCCTTAGCCATGAAGAGTTCTCCACCACCCCATTCATAATCGCAGCCCCTAAGCTCCACTCCAAACCTGACCAATCCTTTCCCCAGCACTAATCATTTAAAATGTCACTATTAGGGCTATCAACAGGGAAAGGAAAGGGGGAGAGAGGGGGGAAAAGTACAGAGAATAAGTAGGGTAGGTAGTAGGTAGAAAATAGACAGGGGGAGGGCAAGAATAGTATGGGAAATGTAGAAGCCAAAGAACTTATATATATGACCCATGGACATGAACTGAAGGGGGGAAATGTGCAGGTGGGAGGGGAGTGAAGAGGGGAAATGGGACAGCTGTAATAACATAGTCAATAAAATATATAAAAATAACTAAATAAAAATATGAAAAAAAGAAAAATATATAATATTACATCAAAAATAACAAGTGTCTGTATTCAAAGATGCGATGCCAAGGAAGGATAAACTGATAAGACCTACAGAATTCTGTAAGGTCTCGGGAATTTTAAAAGTAAGAAGATGGGAACAAAAAATACTGGTGAACATGACACATTGAATAATTGTACTCTCATGTCTTTTTCTCACATTTAAGGGAAGGCATAGTTTTCTCTCTCATCTCTACACAAGACAAAAGTGTGTTACCTAGAAAAGTTGAACCAAAGAACCTTTAGATTCTGACATTCTGACATGAGTGTGGAGTTGATATACTGGATGCTGCATGTGCACAAGCAGATTTTCCATACAGCCCTGGTAACCAAGCACGCTGCTCATTCTGTACAACCTCCCAAACGTATCTATACCCAGCTGACCTTTTTTGGACCTTTGCTATGGGGATCTGAGAACCCCCCTGTCGTTACAATGTTTGAAAAGTCCTGCCTTTCCAAAGAGCACCTAGTGGTGATTTCTTCTCACTGTTGAATATACACATCTGGAGAGGATCACTAAATGCTTGGTAAGTTTCTCATGTGAATAGTAAAGAATAAAACAAATAACAACAACCAAAAAATCAGGGAAAAAAACAACTTTGAAAACAGGTATGAGTACCACGGCCAGACACAAGAGACTATACAGTATGCTTGAAATAAGGCATGACAGGGAATAAAAGATTTAGAAATTTTAAAATATAATAAACTGATAAGTTTAATATAAATTAGAAAAAATAAAAGTAGGGACAATAATAGACAAAATGCATACAAACTAGAAAATTAATCAAGGAAAGCCAATATTTGATTGAGAAACTCTAATACAGCCCTGGCTGGCGTGGGTCAGTGGATTAAGCACCGGACTGTGAAGCAGGGCGTGGCTGGTTTGATTCCCAGTCCGGGCACATGCCTAGGTTGAGGGCCAAGTCCCCGGTGGGGGGCACATGATGTCTGTTCTCTTTTTCTTCCTCCCTTCCCTTCTCTCTAAAAATAAATAAATAAAATATTTTTTAAAAAAGAAATTCTAATAGAAAACCAAGAGGGAAATTACAAAATAATTACCAAAACTATCTCACTAAGAAAGAGCATTGATGTTCAGTTTAAAAATTTAAACTATCACCTGATGCAAATAATATGAAAGAGCTCTTTGTTGGCCATATCCAAGCCTGCTGAAGTAAAAGGAAATGTGGGGGGCTGGTGCTGGGGAAGATGAGAGACCACCAAGAAAAACTAGAACACAGAAGTAACTAGGTTCTCTAACAGCAGGATTGGTAGGAAAGTCCATACACATGTAACACATGCAATGCACTTTTCATTATGGATGTGGAACCCTTAGTCCAAATCTATATCAAAGACAACAAGCGTGCAGTTTTGGAGTATGAGAATCAGGATGATTCTTCATGCTGAGGGCTGAGTTTAGGGCGCCCCCTAAGGACCAAGGAAGGTATTAGGAAGTAGCATCTCTGTAGTTGCACTGGAGTGTTTTTCAGTATTTGATCAACTAATTTTCACTCTCTTCCAATTTAAGCTTCTTTTCACCATTAGTTTGCTGACTTACCAGGCACAGGTGTATATTTTGTAAATCCAAATATACACTTCACAACAATCTTGGAATAAATGCTTATTGAATGCTACCGCTCCACAAAACTGAAAATGGCTTTATCTACCATAGAAATGGATATTTGTTTCAGATTTTAATTAAGATAAAACTTATACTAAAATGAAAACCCAGATCGAAAGTTTGGAATTATGTGTAATAATAAAGCATGCACATAACCTTAATTATAGCATTTATACACTAAATATCATAATGTTAAAATTACCATCAATAGTTTAAAATATACATATTGCTACATTCAACAAAGCTGCATTGAAAGTTTAGTGGAACTATGTAAAAAAATACTGGAAAAAATCCAATTTTATAGCTACTTTCTAATTGCAGTCAGCATTACTATCTTCAATAAGTGAAATCTGTAAGAATTGAAGTTTCCAATGAAAGTTCCATTTAGAAAATGGTATTATTTTCTATTAAAAATTCTCTCCCTTATTTTCAGAAATATAGTTTAATTCAACTAAACTCTCAGTTACAATAAAGCAAAGCATCTAATAATTTTGATTGAGATTGAAAGGACTTCTATGTCTGACTCCAATTGGCTAAACCTTTCACAAGTCAAAAGAAATAGATTATGCTACTTGGGAGAATTGTTTTTATTCTCTGTTAAAAAAGAACTTGATATTTTAAAATATTAATTTTCATTTTTATTTTGAAGGCTGAAAAATTAGTAGTTCTTTGCAAGATTATTATTTTCTCTTCATTTGTGCCCAATGAGGTGTCTAGAACACACTTAGAAAGTGTTAAATGATATGGTAATTAATGTGTCATGTAACTCTCCCAACCAAAAATTCTTTCTATGCCTTGATACATGTTTTTCACTTAAAATTATAAGGCAGGATGACTCACATTTTACATTCAAATAGCTTATGCTGTTAATATCTTATTTGTTCACTGTTCTCCAGATTTTGGAAATTAATTTGTGTCACATCAGTAGTTGGGATAATCAGCAAGGCTCCTGCTAAAACTGAAAGAAGAATGTAATGATACTATGTCCAGATATCAACTACACCCTAAACCTAGGGCCAGGTACAGAGTAAGCAGGTGAAATTCATAAGAAATTAATATGTTATTTTGAATCAGAATCTACTAACAGAGAATTTTATGCTAAAATTTTCTTACTAAATGACATCATGACCAAGCCAGAGCTGATATTTATTTCCAGGTGTTGATATCAGCAATAAGAAGTTGTTACATGAACAGTATGTAATAAATCTGAAGATTAAATAAAGAAAAGTAAATGAACATCAACTAACTCAAGTAAATTAGAATAAATAAATACAGCCACTTGGAGAGCAAAAAAAAAACAGTACTAACTACAGTATTTATGACCACATGCGCCTGTCTTTCCATAGATTAAACCTAAATCTGCCTTCTAACAAATGCCTTAATGGCAATGAGTAAAATGCTTGGTTATGTTTCTAAAAATCTCTTAAACTTTAGGATGAATGATTAGCACAAACTATACTATAACATCAAACAAGTGAGCATTTCTTCAGTATTCAAAATGTACATGTGCTTTAAAATATGTCTTCAGATTTTTTAGGAATAGGGTCATCTCCGTAGCCAAAAATAAGTCTCTTGAGTACATACACCATTGTACACATGCCATTTTTCAAAAATCTTTTTAAATGCACGTATTATCTCACAGAAGAGGACAACAGAGGGTGAAACACCACAAGTGAGGTAGATGGGGACACCTGCAGCTGGAGAGGCCTTGCCATTGTTTCTCCATCAGTTACTGCAGTCCCGTTGAAAACATCACTGTTACTCAATCACCCAAAGGGTACTAGCCAACACTCTGATACAGAAGATTGGGTTTGGACGTCCTCTCTGGAGAAAGAGGATACAACAGGTAGACTAGGAGCTGGGACCCTTGCAGAGAGCTAGAACCTTAAAGCTCTTGGAAGGAAGTAAAAGTGTGAGCTAGAAACACAGACACAAACAGAGACCGGGAGATGAGAGATGGAGATGGAGATGGAGATGGAGATGGAGATGGAGATGGAGATGGAGATGGAGATGGAGATGGAGATGGAGATGGAGATGGAGATAGAGAGGGGCAGAGAGAGAGAGAGAGAACTGCCAGCAACTAAAACTTTGGCTTGCATTCCCCACCTGCATCTCCAGGTCACAGGTACTTAGATATCTGTCCCACAGAAAGCACAGAAAACCCAAAGAGAACTATACAGCACCAAAAAAATGTATTGGATTCCATTTGTCTTTCCAAGAGGAGATGTAGTTCATGCCACCTCCCCACTTTCAACTCCCTAGCACAAGGTGCAGATGTTATGGCAATCAAAGAAAATATAAGTGCAGAATTGGATTTTATAGGTTTTAAACTGTGCAAGACAAAACCAAATGCATTTCTGCTCGAGATCAGAATCGTTAGGGTCACAAAACTATATAACCTGATTTAAGGTACATATTAACATATCTGTGAAAGAAGAGTGAACCATGGAAATAGACACAACTTTTTAATGGAGGTACTTTCCTCATGTGAAAGTAAGGAAGTCCCAGCCACAAGACTCTGAGCATTTTGGTCTCATTGGCAAGCTTTTCCAATCTGAGAGCATTAAATACCAGTTTCCGGTAATTTCCTTTACTGATACTCAAGACTCACCAGTAAGTTTCTTATTCATGTTTTCTTTCCTATATAATATACCTACAGGTAAAGGATACACCTATTATATGCACATAACTCCAGATATCTAATTTCTGGGACAGTAATATTACATTGTAAATTAACAAATATCCCTTGTTATTATATATCAGTTTCATAGGTATGCGAATGTGCTTCTGAAAGGTGGACACATGGGTAGAAAGTCAGTTTTTACAGTATATCGAGTTGGTCACCCAAGACCACTGTAAATTCTCCACAGTGCTGCAACTTTATAAAAAGTCTTCTGTGAGTCTATTAACCTTCTCCCCCACAGTGGAGGGATTAGGTGTGGCAGTACTATTTTGCCAGATGTTATTTCTGTAATGTATAGAATTCATATTAGTTTTCCTCATGGTTGTGCTCAAGCACCCACTTTTGGTTTTCTGCAGTATCAGAAAGAATTCATTTTCTCTATCCTTTATCTTCTGCTCTCTCTTATTTTTTCCTTAAACATAAATGTTATTTCTGCATCTAGGATAATGATTTATTGTACTAGAATCCTTGAACTGACTCATTTATTCTTTTTTTGAGTGCTATCTTTATAAATTATTTTCCCTGAACTAAAAAGAATGTCTCCAAAGAACATTTATTATCGAACATCTCTCATCATTAAAGAAATTGTAAGAGCAGGCCTGTTTGGGAGCATGATTTATAGAATGTGGTAAACAATTAATGACTGATTGACTGATACTATTTCTAAAATTTCTACCTAAAATCTCTATTTACTCTTAGCAAAAGCTAAACAAGCAGGTGCCAACACAGGTGAGACTAGAATGATTTTATCTGCTCTGTCTCTGTTTTCCTTGAGAATAATTCTTCACACGATGGCTCTTGCTTTTTACAGACGCTTATACCTATCACACCTGCAAGGGTTAAGGCAGGGCCTCTGGAGGACCACACTGTGGAGCAATAACTTCCTTACTATTTCATGCTGTTCTTTGGGGCCACTCAATGTAGTTCTGTGACCCAAATAAAAGTCTAAATCTGGTAATTTATTATTATTTTCTACTTTAGTGTCTTCTTATAGTAGAAAAAAAATCACATTCTCACAACATGATGAAATTCAACATAAGTAACAAGTACAGTTATACATTGTTTCAACCTCCCTAAGCTAACTACTTCTATTATTCAAATGCCATAATTGGTAGTACAATTTGAGTTTTTAAAACAATTTTGAAATAAATTTTAGCAGGCAGATGAATTTTTGTAGATGACTTCATGAATACATATGTAAGCCATGTTACACTATTACTTTCACACCTGCTAATGGTGGAAATACTATTAATAAATGAAAACAGACATTTCATAATATTCAGTCACCTAATCTCACATGTGAGAATTTAGTTTTCCACCACCTACATTTCAAATACTATTTTTTCTCCCCCAAGAATTAAACTTTGGTGATTTTTCTAAAATCATCCATCTTTGTTAAAAAAGCAAACTTTCCCACTCTTTTTAAAATTATTTTAATTGTTGTTCAAATACAGTTTTCTGTCTTTTACTCCCATCCCAGCACCCCCCAGTGCTCCCCACCTCCCTCCCATTTCCACCACCCCTAGTTTTTGTCCATGTGTCCTTTATACTAGTTCCTGTAAATCTTTCCCCTTTTCCCTTGAAACTCCCTCCCCTCTGGTCCTTGTCAGCCTGTTCTCTATTTCAGCGTCTTTGATTATACTTTGCTTGTTTGTTTTGTTGTTTAGGTTCCTGTTAAAGGTGAGATCATATGGTATTTGTCTTTTAGCACCTGGCTTATTTCACTCAGCATAATGATTTCCAGTTCCATCCATGCTGTTGCAAAGGGCAGGAGCTCCTTCTTTCTTTCTGCTGCAGCACAATTTACAATAGCCAAGTGCTGGAAGCAACCTAGGTGCCCATCAGTAAATGAACAGATCAAAAACTATGGTACATTTACACAATGGAATTCTATGCAGCAGAAAGAAAGAAGGTGCTCCCACTCTTTTTAAAATTACAGTATTCTCAAAAAGAATATGGCAATGGAAATGTCTTCCTGACCTTACCACATTAAATGAGAAAAAGTACAACGTGAAGGAGGATAAAAAAACTAATCATACAGGTGTATTTAAGATCAGCTTGAATTGATCTATACCCTTTGAAATCACTGACTCACTCTGAACTCCATGGGAGCGCACTATTTTCCAGGTTTCTGATGCCACTTCTTTGACATCCACTTGATAGTGATGGATAGGTACACCTCCATGGGAATCCGGCTTATTGAAGGAAATCTTGGCTGTGGTTTGTGACAGCTCTATAGTCTTCACTCCATAGGGGCTGGATGGTACATCTACGAAGCAACAATCACAAGAAAATGTAGCCTTAGTAGTATAGATGGCCACTATACAGATGGTGTGTTGTAGAATTGTGCACCTGAAACCTGTGTAACTTTGTCAACCAGCATTACACCGACAAATTTAATGAAACTGTTAAAGAAAAATGTATATTTGTGAAAAAGTTTAAAGTGAATAAATAAGCAAATAAACAAATAAATAAATATATAAAATGCGATTAAGAGCAATGTGATACAACTTTCTGAAAAAATACTTACGGAATTCTTAGAATTAGAAATATAGGAATGGTATTGCCTATACACTTAATAATTTGAATTACAAAGCTTGCATAAACTGCTGGGTGATCTGTTTAAATTGCAAGAAAGTATAGACTAATAATCAACATTACTACTACACCAAATAAATAGTGAAACATTCAATATCAAATTTCATTTATTGAGAAAATAATTTTACTTCTGCCTTTTCTATACAATATAAGCATTTTATCTGCTTTCAAAGAAAACAAGCTTGTGAGAAAGAGGATGGAGAGGGAATGAATTATAATTAGAACATAATAAGAACTAAAAGAAGACTTAGAATCATTAGTATAAATGATTATCTCTTGTGAAAAATTTATCTTTATTTTTCATTAAAATTACCCTGATAATTTTAGGGTAATTGTTAAGTTTAGAGAAAATGCTGTTATGAACTAAATAAAACTTCAAACTATTTGTTTCAATTTTATGTAGGTTTTCTTGAATGAAAATAAACCTTTTTTTTTTGAGATATCGAAGTTTTAATTCCTGAATTTAAAAAGCCACTATAAAATTGCTCTGGTGTGTGTGTGTGTGTTTGTTATCAATCCACTACTCACATTATTTCAAGCTCAATAGGTTATCCTGAGTGGAACTTTATTTTCGTTTGTAGCATACAAAACTTTTTAAAAATTTTATCAGAAAGGCCAAACAAGCATAAGGAGAAAATCAGAGATAAGAAAGTCTCACCAAGGAAATTAATAAAACCTCTACTCCAGAAGCATGAAGAATTAGAGGCACATTAAACATTCAAAATATCTTTTTATGTCTCTCAATCGTTTGCTGTTTCTTTCCAAAATCACAGACAAACTAATCATAACATTTCCAAATTTACATGTAATTAAGAAATCAAGAGGAGGCTGAGACTTGGAAGGTCAGCAATGGAAGTGTTAGGAAAGATGACCAGAAGAAGGACATAGCATTAGGGACCACGGTTAGGGTGATTGTTCACACTCTCTTATTCCCCATTACTATGTAGAGATTTGAAAAACAGACAGTGAAGAAGACTGGTAGGAAAAATATAATTTACTTGCAATTTGGTGCTGGAGAAAAGCCATAAAGATACCCTGAGTGCAGAAAATAAGCAAGTGGATTCCATAGCAAATTAAGCCTGAGACATTGCTGGAGGCAAAATGACAAAATTGAAGTTGTCCTTCTTGGGAAACATCATAAAAGGGCAGGATTCTTTGGAAAAGACAATAATGTTGGTGGGGGGAAATGCATCAGAAAAAGAGAGACCAAATATGAGATGATTCAATTTAAAAAGCCATAGGCATGAGCTACAGGAGCTGAGCAGGGTTGGTGAGGACAGGACACTGGGCGTCCCTCACTGGTAGAGTCACTGGGAGTTGGAGCCATCTCAATGGAACATAATATACATTACATATCATATAAGTGTATGTAAATGTTATCTCTAGAATTAACCTTACAAGAATAAGAAAAAATCTTTCTGTGTTCTTTTTGTTCTTTTCTTCTAAAATTTTTTTTTTTTAAAAAAATAAAAAATAAAAAAATAATGCAGTGCCCTGGCTGGTGTAGCTCAGTGGATTGAGTGCAGGCCTGCAAACCAAAGGATAGCAGTTCGATTCCCAGTCAGGGCACATGCCTGGGTTGCAGGCCAGTTCCCAGCAGGGGACGCATGAGAGGCAACGGTACATGGATATTTCTCTCCCACTCTCCTTCCCTTCCCCTCTAAAAATAAATAAATGAAATCTTTTAAAAAAATAAAAGAATGCAGTGATTTCCATTCAGATACAATCAAACATTCATATAAAAGTTCATGGTTCTCAAGAGTCAAATGTGCTGTCTTTGTTAGATTTGAAAGAGAATAATAGGTCACATAAAATATGCCTTACAAGTGGTACCAGGTGAGATCCTGGAAGACAGGTTCATGGCATTTTGGGGATGGATGTTGTAAAGAAATGCAATAGTGTATATTTATGCTCTTTTTAGTAACAGTAAATTATTTGAAGATACTGGGAAGTGCATTGTGTTATAACATTGAGGTTTAGAAATAAATGTGTAGAATACCAATGCATCCTAAAGTCATCTTGCTATTAAAATCTTATCTGGAAATTAAAATAAATAAATTATTGAAAATCATCTATTTAAGCTGTAACACTTAATTATTATCATAGTTTTCATGTTTCTTTCATCCCTCACTTGTAACTGTGGGCTATTTTCATCTTCAAGCTTGATCTCAAGTTTGCGGAAGAGGAAAAAATTCAAACACACACAGATTGTTTTTAACAAGACTGCCGATCCTTTACTCCATGCTGAGTGAGTCTGTAATGTCAGCTAGGTCAAAGGAGATACTGCAGCAATGATCATCTTCCATTTGAGTCTACATTTCAATAGAAAAGGTGCCAATGAATGGAGAAGGAGAGGAAGGTGTCATTCCCTTTGGGATCCCACCTTTGACCATAGGCCTTGTACTTGATCCTTGGTTCTTACACCGCCCACGGAGGTAGGCACCATCCGCTAAGCTGTGCACTTCCACGTGGTACACCGCTGCAGAAAGAACAAACTTGTTTCCTTAGCCCTGTGGTGCCAGCACCAGCCTTGGGCCAGTGGGAATCTTTTTCTAGCCAGATAGTCTATATTCAGAACTGCTGACCATTACCCTGGCTTTTCATTTATATTGGTTTTGTGTTGGCCACCTCATTCTGCTACCTGACTAAAAGAAAAGGTATGCTTATGATCTGCAGATCTAGTACTGTTCCTAAACATTCTGATTTCACGACTACTAAATTATTACATATGTACACATGCACACATACATATGTACGTATACCATTGAGAAAAGTGACTAGAAAATACTCAGTCCTCGGGAAATATATGATAAATTAAATATGTGTTTAAGCATTTAAAAATATACAAAGATATAGAACACATGAAAGGGAATAATATCTGATATGCTTGGAACTAACATCTACAACTCTTCTCTTTACTTTCTCAGTTGTTTTATAATCATATTCCTCCTTGGAGAAATGTATTCTCTCATATACATTACTATTAGTCTCAAAGTTATTTTCATCTTTCCTGTATCATGATTCTTGTATCCATTTCTTCCTTCCTGTTTTCACTGTTAATTCACAAGCCCAGGGCCTTTCTGCCTCTGCCTTTAATGCCATTTGTGGCTCTCAGCTTCCTTTTCTATTGGACATCCCACCAAATTTCAATCCATATAGTGTATAAATGCAAAATCAATCTTTCTAAAGCACCACTCTAATCACGTCACTTCCCTGAGTTGGGGTATTCAGGAGCTTCCTCTTCTTTACAACAGCCAACTTAGACTTTTCACTCTGGCTTTCAAGATCTTGAATTATCTAACCTCACTGGGTATCATATTGTAAACAGATCATATTGTAAAAGACTATCAAACATAGCACAATGTTTCAAATGGGGCTTGTCGTTATTAAATTTCATAAACAATACTTCCATCCTTGTTAGCATATTTTTCCAAACTACTTCTTAGCACTTTCCAATTTTAATAATTAATGAATGCCACCTCCCATACTGAATGAAAAAATAAAAAAATTGGGAAAATATGTATTTCTTTATTTACTTTTCAGCTCTACTGGTCCCAGTACAGAGCTGGGTGAAGAGCTTTGGCTTTGTATCATCAGAAGGCAGGGATCCAAAGTCTACCCTGGTTCCTTTAGTCAACTAAACCCCTTGAATGAGTTCCTTAATCTTTCACCATTTTGTCTCTAAAATGGAGATTAAAATAGTGTCCACTGCTAGAGCTGCTCTGAGTACCAAGTATGACAGAGGTCTCAAAACAAAACCTGAAATACGCACACTAAATACTTGGTAAATGTTAGTCATTACAGTGTTTGCTGTCCTCCCTGATAACCTTGCTCCTTCATTTACATAATTTTATATCCATTAAAATGTGTCAACATTTTAATTAAACTATAGACAATGGATAAGAACGCTGAGGTTTAGCTTAGAAATGTATGCTTGTCCTAGGACCGGTCTCTGAAGTTGTTGTATGACCGGGTACAAACGAAACTGTTTGGGTCTCAGTTTCCTCATAAGCCAAATGGTAACAGTAATACCAACATTAAAGTTACTGTAGTGAGGATAAGTTGATGGATAAAACTCAGCGGGCATTCACACATGTCCTCAATTATCCTTTCTTTAAACAGGCCGTCAGTGTATGTTGACAAACACTTTGATATTTACATGCATGTATGAAGTCACCGTTTGATCAAAAGTATAAATGTGAAAACACAGAAAGTCTGTTTTTGTGGTTATTTTATCAGGTAAAGGGTAGAGGAATAATGTTCTGAGTGGCCATCTTATTTCCAGTAATATTTTAGATATATTTTCCTATGCCAATCGTGACCTTAATCTTTTTTTTCCCATGAGTCCTTTTTCCTTTATCATTTTAAAATTGTTGTTCAAGGACAGTATTCTGTCTTTTCCCACCACCTCTCCCCACCACCCCAGCCCTCCCCACCTCTCTCCCCCATTTCCACCCGCCATTGTTGTTCATATGTCCTTTATAATTGCTCCTGTAAATCCTTCACCCTTTTCCCCTCCCCTCTCCCTTCTGACCACTGTCATCCTGTTTTCAATTTCAATGTCTTTGGCTATACTTTACTTGCTTGTTTGTTTTGTTGATCAGGCTTCTGTTAAAGGTGAATTCATATGATATTTTTCTTTCACTGCCTGGTTTATTTCACTTAGCATAATGACCTTAATCTTATAGCCAATTGGCGACACATCTGAAACCCTGTAAATTCATTCTTCTTTTACTACCCCTCTAGGTTTCTCCAATTCCCAACTTTAAATAAATATTCTATTGATCTTCTCTCAACATATGATCAGATATGTTTTAAAAATTCTCCTCATAAGTAGTTATACTAACTTTATGAATAATTGTTTTTAATTTTATTTGTCCATATATTTTTATGTCTGCCAATCAAACTAAAGTACTCTAGAAATATGTCTTGATTACAGCATTTTGCCTCTGATATTGCCCATTAAAGTACTCTTCACTCCTGAGTTATCAAAGGAAATTATTTCCTCATACATACCCAAGTCTTGACCCTTCTCAAAAATCATGTATTTCAGTAAATCATTATTAATGAGTGTCACTTAAACTATGACTCATAAGCAAATCAAACAAAACACACTGATTATACATTCAATAATTCATGTAAATCTCCTATGAGCCAGACAACTTTTTATGTTCTGGACTAAACATAAGACAGTAATCACTCCTCTTATGGAAGATATATTCTAATTACAAAAAAATAATGTAATATATAAATTATTATTAACACTGGTCAGAATTAATCCAGGAAGAGAGATTAATTTAAGTGGAAATGAAAAGAATAGTTGTAGCATTGCAATTTATAATTAGGTGAAAAAGAATATTTTTGCTAAAAAAATAATGTTTAACCAAAAACTTAAAGGAAAAAATTTACTCAAATTAAAAGTTGCTGGAGGGATGGGGCAGAGGTGATTGTGGGACTGGATGAAAAAGTTAAAGGAATCAAGAAGTACAAATTTGTTGCCACAAAACAGTCATTGGGATATAAAGTTTAGCAGAGGGAATACAGTTAATTTTATTGTAATAAATATGTATTGTGCTGGGTAGGTACAGGAAGTACTAGGGGGAACACTTTGTAAAGTATATGATTTTCTAACCACTCTGCTGTGCACCTGAAACTAATACAAAATAATAATGAAAGTAAACTTTAATTAAACAATAAAGTCAAAAACACAGTAAGTTCTATTTTGGGTATACATAAAATATTGAAATTAAAAATATAAATTAGGGGAAGAAAATAGAAAATACAAAGATGAGATATGCTTTGAGTGTTTAAAGAAGAAGGACAATCTGGGGAGAGAGCTCCCGTCTGGAATAATGAAGATTGTTTTAGGATATTTGAGTTCACCTTTATATATTTTGGGTTATGGACAGAAGCATGGAAATTGGCTGTGATGAAATCCATCTCTACCATGCTACCAGGATGGTTGCTCATGATAAATGGATCTGGCTGCTTTATGATGAAAAACTCTAGACTTCCCTTGCTGTACACTTGACATAAAAGAATGTAAACATGATGAATGTTTTTAAGATCTATAATTTGATCTCTCACTACTTCTGTATTCACATCACCACCACCAATCTTTTCATACAACATCACCGCCCAGTTCTCCACCAGATGCCTCCTCTCCTCCCCATCCCACCTCTTCACAGCCTGGCACGTCTGTGCAGTGAAGGGAAGGTCCCGTCTTGCCCTTTTCTACATCACTGAACCTGTTTCTGCTCATTCTTTCAGCCTCAACTCAAGAGCTGATACCTGTCTTGAGGGGAAAACTATGTAAAGCATATAACTGCCTAGCCATTATGCTATACCCCTGAAACCAATATAACATAAAACTGGAAGAAAAAAGCCATTACCTCTTGGAAGCTTTTCCCAAGAAATCCAATCAGAATTGCATTTTATGTCCCCAGCCATATGATTCAAACTTCTGTTGAAACCCTTTTCTATTTTACTCTTATTTGTAAAGATCCAGTGACATAGAGTATTCATTTTCAAATTTCCAAACTCAAGAACAGCTCCTGGCACCTACTTGAAACTTACTGTATAAATGCAGAGTGAATGAATTAACAGATTTTTAGGAATTGATGACATCACAGACTCATTGAAAATAATATTCAGCTAGTCTAATTCCACTTGGAGGGGTATGGGGATTACAAAATTAAGGGGATGCCATAGTTTCTGAAGACACGCAGAATGTGTCTTATGGTTTCCAAAAAGCACAAGACGGATTTTTCAAAACTAAATAATAAAACTGATTATGTAAAAGAAACCTGCTTTTAGGTTCGTTTGAGAAATTGCTCACAAATGAACTAAGTTTAACCTGCTTTCCAATTTTATGGAACAAGTTTTGGATAAAATACTTGTTGTGGTATGGGTATAGGACAAGAAGGTGGACTATTATTCCATATCTACAGAATTTTGTTCAATGGACCCAGCTTAACCTCTAGGCAGGTCATGATTCTAAAAAATGAGTTGTATAGGCTTATCCACGACTTAGGTGAAAATATAGATGACTGCTTCATGATATTTGTGGATTAAATCAATCTTGGAAAGAAAGCTGAAACATTGAATTTGACAGGGTCTTAGTAGGTTAAAAAGATGAGCTCAAACTGACAAGGTGAGATTAAATGGGCTAAGTATAGAGTCCTGAACTGAGGTTTTAAAAAAATCAATTGTCAAGCACAGCAGTTTAATAGCAGTTTTTGTGGAAAAGATGTAGAACAAAACACTGGAAGGAAAATGAAAGTGACAAAATGAAGTGAAATTTTGTATTATTTAACACATACATAGTGTACAGAATAACTGAGGTCACTTTACCATTATCCAGTTTTATTATATGTGGATCCACAATGCCTGAAGGTACCTGTTGTATTTAAAGGGACATCAACAAATTGACTCCTACCCCCAATAAAAGTGGCCATCACAAACTGTAATTTGGCCATAATAGTGGCTAGCTAACATTTGTTAAGCACAACCATGTGCTATTGCTTTAAATGACTTTCCTACCTTAGTCCTCACAAGTCTCACCAGGGAGATCTCAGAATGGCTAGTGGAGCACTGAAAGCCTCGCTAGTAGTGGGGAACTCTCCCCCATGTCAGTGCTGGGTGTGTTCCTGCTGACGGTTCACAGCACAGCCCCTGTCCTAAAACTGCCCAGGGAAAGGTGGCTTTGTCAGAAAAGGGTGTCTGACAAAATTTGTTTAATTTTCTAAGGTTCAGAATTAAAATGAGTAGTAAATTGTTTCTCATCTGTAAAAACAATGCTTCCATTTATTATCAGTGGGTTTTGGTGCAACTCAACACATTTCATTTTCCTAAAATTGAGTTTGCCTATATAATGCTTTTTTTATATGCCTAAATACAGAGTCTTCTGGCCATATTTTTCACTGAGATTGGTTTTCTAATGACTTCATGGTAGACAATAAATATTAGTTTATTTTCTTCCTTCCCTGAATTCTTCCTTTCTTTCTTCCCTCCCTCCCTCCCTTCCTCTTATCTTAACTCGCTCTAATTCTTTGCCTTCTGGCTTTCTTCACTAAAATGCTTTAACACAACCCATTCTCTCCCTTTTTTCCCATTGTAGTAAAGCTTAAATTGGACAATAACAGGTTTTAGAGTCGCATAAAAATTTTCATATTATGAGCTTTAATTTCTTCTGACCTGTACTACTAATGATATTACTTTTGTAAATGTATTTTCATAGTAATAAAATATTTTCAAGTATAATGAAATAAAATTATAGTTATGCATAAGAACTCTACTTAGGCAATGTTTTAAAATATTTCCATGGAAGCTGTTTATAATATTAAAATGTAACATATCATTGGTTTTCTAATATTTATCTACCTAATGTTAGAAGGCAACAAATCAAATTTTTGCATCATTTGAGCTGCACAAAGTATAAAATATGTATTTTTCCAAATTTCTAGTCAGTGTTATATAACATAATGGTGAATTCTATAAATATATATGTATGTTTGTGTATATATATATATATGTGTATATATATGTTATATAGGCAATACAAGTAACTAAATCATAGCTGGGCTTACCATTAAAATAAATTTTACTCTATATGTTATTCCTATATCTTTAAATTTTAGAGGAAGAACAAAATGTTTTTATATATAAAAAATGAGACTTTAAAAAAGTTATATAACCATACATTTTCTATTTGTCTTCAAATTAAGTTTATTATTTATACTTTCTAATTTAAAAATTTAAATGTACTTGTTTTCATTAACTGCCTTCCAAGACGTCTTTTATTTTGAATTTTTGATTGAATTGTTACTGTATTTAAAGTATAATTTGATTTCTTAAGATATGTTTCCTGCTTCTTCCATAAATATTCTACTTATAAAGTTGAAGAAATTAGAATCAGGATTTAAAATCTGTTTTTATTAGTAAATATATTCTCTGTCCTCAATACATGTCAGATAACAACTATTCCAAGTTTTAAGCACTGACTCATTTTTAGAATAACAGCCTGAATCATGTCTTATTAAAGTGCAAAATCTATTTGCTTACATAAATATTCTATGAGGCTTCAGAAATTATTGTGTTGTACTTACCAGCCAAAGCAAGAATGTATTCTTGAAATCTTGTTCCTATACGATTAGTGGCTGTGCAATTATAGCGTCCAAAGTCACTGTCAGATGTAGGTGCAATCTACAATAATTAAAATAATGACATGTTTACAATTTTAAAACAATACCACAGAAGTTTTAAAATAGAATCTAGCATGCCTACCATTTTCATGTATGTTTAACTATTCAAAATTCCTTGACATGGCTTTGTTTTCCTCTATCAAGTGAATATACTGAGTAATATAAACCCTATTAAGATGTAATCCATGGAATTATACTATTCACAGGATCAGGTGAGTACAGTTTATCTATCAATAGATCAAGTAGATTAATGTCATTATTTTGTTTACATCTATTGAATAGAAAATTTGTTAGCTATTCATATGTGTAAAGCTCAAAAAGTAGTAGACAGTTTGAAAAATATATATTCTTCTATCACGACACAGATGAACTTGAAAACAAGAAACTTGTACCATAAGTATGAACTCTTTGTTTACTCTGTTTTAACCTAAGATTAGGCAGAATTAAAGATCAAGGGAGGCTCAAAATATATCGGATATCTTTCACTTATAATATAACTTAACATAAAATATTACTGAAGAGTTAAGATTAATTCTGAGGCCCTGACGTGGTGTGGCTCAGTGGGTTAGGCATCATTCTGCAAATCTAAAGGTCACTGGTTCAAATTCCCATCAGGCCATATGCCTGGGTTGCAGGCCAGGTCCCTGTTTGGGGGATTGATGTTTTGATGTTTCTTTTCCACATTCATGTTTCTCCCTCTTTCTATCCCCCTTCCCACTCTCCAGAAATAAATAAATAAAATCTTCAGAGAAAACTTTCCTGGAAGGTATTCTGCATGAAAACCCTGCTCTTGTGTAGCAATCCCTGCAGACAGGCGTGTTACTTGGTATCTATTAACGGTATGCCTCCATTTCTGTTCAATCCATATCATTCTCTTTCCTTTTAGGGAGATCACAGCTGACCTCGATCCTTACCCATTTGAAATCCATGATTAAGTTAACCTTCTGGGACTCTATTGCTGAACACTGGGACCAACCTTGTAATTTTAATGTACTGAAATTCTGAAGTATCAATTCAGAAAAGAGGTTTGATGAGAGTAATACATAAAATTTTCAACCCAAGTAACTATTATTAAGAGAGAATATGCTTACAACAAGAGATGATGTTAATTTCAACTCTGTCCCAAAAGGGGGAAAATCATTTTGTGGTAATGGGTGGCTATTAACTAAAAGAGCAATTTTGAGGTCCACTGAAGATGGTCTTTGTGAAAGAGCATAAAAAGGCTGTGTCATTCATTTTCCAGTCAGCTGCCCATCTAGGCAAAGAGCATCAGTTTAAGGATTAGAAGTTTTAACAGCTCCTATATAATCACTCTTAAGCTATTAAATATTCATTTTTCTTACATAAAGCTTTTAATAAACCAGGCTAATTTAATTCTAAAATAATTTTACTAGTGAGAAAGGAATTTGACCCCCAAAATGTCTCTATTTTTCAGGCATATGAGAAAGGTATTGTAAATTCTATAAGAAATAATATGTCCTGAATCAGTAGAACAAAGAGTCAGGGCGGCCCTAACAAAAACTGCCACTATTGCACTCCTCATCAAGATTAATAAAGTGACTTAAACATATCAATTTTCATTGGAACAATTTTCAAAGACCTGTTGTTTTTTTTAAATCTGTCTATTCACATATAAAAGATAAAAGGTTTACAGTTAAATCATAAGTAAATAACTCCTTTGCCATGATGTATTACTAACAAGTATAGAAACTAACCCTAGTAGAACATATTAAACACACACACACACACACACACACAGATCTAGACATAACTGGGCCAAATCATGTGCCTCGCAGCACATTTAGTGTATATTAGGAATTCAACATGAAAGTAAAGTCTAACAGTGGGTTTACACCTAATCTCAGAACAATAAATCAATAGAAAATGTTACCAAAGTATCAAATAATGTATTAGGCTAAGTGAAATAAGCCAGGCAGTGAAAGGCAAATGCCATATGATCTCACCTATAAGTGGAACCTAATCAGCAAAACAAAGAAGTGAGCAAAACAGAACCAGAAACACAGAAATAAAAATCTGACAGTGACCACAAGGGAGGGTGGAGGGGGATGATGGGGGAAAGAAAAGAAAAGGTTGTCAAACAACTCATGTCTTTGTCCATATACAAGGACTTGTATAAAGGACTCATGGACAAAGACAATGGGGGGAGGGTTGAATGTGGAAGGTGGGGGTAGGCAGGGCAGGGGTGAGTAATGGGAGAAAATTGGAACAACTTTAATTGAACAACGATAAAATATCAAATAATAAAAAAGGTATAAAATAAAGCATCAATTTAAAACTATTTAAATGTTTTAAATATGCAAATGAGTGCTGACATTTATCCAGGGAATGCTAGGAACATCCACTTAAGACACACTTCTATGTATTTTAATATGCAATTAAAATAATTCAAGTTTACTTGGGCAAAATAGAATACATCAACAAATCTAGTTTTAAATATCAAAGTCTAAGCAGAGAGTATAATGTTAGTAAAAAAACTTGCTAGTCTTTTTCCTACACCTCAAAAGTAGATTTTCTCTATGTATTCCATGGTGGGAAAAACATTTATGTAATAGCATCTTTACTTAAGACAAGAAACAACAACATAGATTATTCAATGAAGAATATTATTCTAAGCATCCTACTAGAAACTTACTGTAACAGTTTTTGTACTGAAAATTTGTCTTATTAGCTCATGGGAATATTTTTTTAAAATAGTTTAAATGACATTTAGAGATGTATTTATCAACTGCAATCCAAAGGAGTTCTAGATTTTTTATATACTTTAAAATTCATACAGTTAAAGTTAAAATGTATATTGAATTAAAGAAAAAGAAACATATTTAAAAATCAGTTTAAGAAATTTATTATTGGCCATTTTATTATTAACCGTAAACTTGATTTTTTTCACATTTTTAATATATTTTCTTAAGCATTAACAATTAGGTTACTATTTAATAATTACTAAACAAAAAGTAATAATAATGTAATAATAAAGTAATACTAACCAATTATGTATGCTAGTAATGCAAATTTAGTACTTATTATCTTTCTTATTGTATTCTATTTTTATCTAGTTTTTAAGTTGTTTTAGTTATTCATTTTTATGATTTATTTAGGATTTAAATCCAATGATTAAAAATAGTGAACACAAAAATATATATGCTCAAGATTAATACTTCAACCAAAAGATCACCTGGCTATATACAAATTAAACAAAAATTGCTTAGTTTTCACTTTGGGATGGGGAACAATGTGATTTAGGGAGAAGATTAAGTAATGTGGAAGCCTTAAATGAATGAACTATTTGAAGGCCAGATTTATAAATTGTTGCTTGACCTTGATAACGGAGCTTTCCCAGAAACTGAAAAACAGCAAGATAAAATAAAGCAGAAATTAGAGATTTGAAACATGAACTTAAATCTACCTGTTATGGACTGAGTTCCCCTCAACCCCCATAAAATGTGTATGTGGAACTATAATATGACTATGTTTAGAGGTAAGTTCTTTAAGGAGAATCAGAGGAAAGGTCAGGTGGGTGTAGGGCCAGAGGGAACAATAGGAAAACCAAGGTGAGAGGTTCCATTATAATCCATTGACTCTGTCACTTTGATTTCGGACTTCCATTCTCCAGAAATGTGTCAGGGGGTAAAATGTTTCTGTTGTTTAAGCCACCTAGTCTTACTGTGTTTTGGGTGCCAGAGCTCACCAGTACATTGCCCCGCAGCAGTTAAATGCAATGTTGGTTTTTAACTATGGTTAAATTCCTAAAATTTAGTCTAAATCTGACCAAATGTCTTTGTGAAATTGACCTCTGTGTCAATCTGCCAATAGCTAGTTCTAAGGAAGTTACAAAGAAACCAATTTAAATTGATTTAGATGAAGTGTCCTTATCCAAATGTTTGAGAAAATGATGGCTAAACTCTTATCAGCCAAATGTTTCACTAAGTCTAACTGCCAGGTAGAAAAGTTAATACAGCGCCAATGAGGATATCTTTAAATCAACGCAGTGCACATTATCAGATGGTACTTTAAATCATACATTAAAAAAAATAATTAGTGCTCTCTGCTGACCTAGTGTCTGCACTAGGTTGGGCATCAACATGGGGACTTGCAAGGACTCTAGGACCACGGGGTGGCTGAAGGAACAGTGCTAAAGCCCAGGTTGGGAAGGAAAGGGGAATGGAACAATGCACAATGATTTCCTGGGAGGAGATAGCATCTGTTCAGCGATACAAGACTGTTGTAATGAAGATCATTCCCAATTGTTCTGAAAGGATCATAACTTGGAAGGGCTAATGATCATGGTCATAGACAAAAAAAATCTTGGAAAATTGACACAGAGACACAATCTGCAATGAATAAATAAAAAGTACTGTATTCAAACAGAATTTAAAGGCCAGCTACTTGGCAGTACAAAACAACGATCTACCATTGTAACTGTAAAAATAAAATGAAATGAGGCATTGAATGAGTAAATATGTTTCTTTAGAAACTTGTAAAAATATAGCCAGCATATGACATTTTAATGCACCAATCTAAGGAGAAGAAAGTGTCACCATAGAAGCAACACTGAAACTGAAAATTTGCCTCAAGAGCTGCCAAATTATACCCCTACTCTCCCCCCTCATATAATTGTTTTTATTTTCCAAAAATAAACTCATGAAAAATAATGGCTTTTTCCATGCACTCATATTTTCTTGTAAATAGGAAGATATTAATCATTAATGAGCCATAATTCAAATGCATAAAACTTCCTTTTAAGCAAATAAATGTAAAATATATACAATAGGTTTACATATATTTCACAGTATAACCATACTATTATATGTATACATTAAGATCTTTAAACATATTCTAAAATAGTAGATAATGGCTAAAATAGCACAATTTATTGATATATATGCATGAAGACTTACCTCCAATATCATCTTTTTCCCAGCACTATATGTCTTTAAATTAGTAGTGTTTTTAGCTGGCAAGACTAATTTCTCTCTTCTCCAATGGACTGATGCTGGTGGATTAGATTTCACATCACAGCTTATATTTATAGGATTTCCTTCCCAAGAGTAATAAATTGTTTGGTTTGATATGAACTTGGGAGCATCTGTAAAGCAATATAATATAATATTTATATACCTTTCCTTTGACATGATCATTTAATTAATATAAACAATAGTTACTTGACTACAAAAAGAAGCCACAAAAGTGCTAACTTCATTTTTGTGTGTGTGTGTTGGCTGTTGTCCTTTTTTTACTTAATAATCTAAAGGAAAAGAGGTCAGTGACTCTGACTAAATAGTCAGGAATTGCATGTTTCATTTTTTAATTTTTCTTGTCGTTCAAGTACAGTCCATTTTCCCTCAACCACTCTCACCTACCCCCACCTTCCACCCTAAATTCTACCCCTCTTTGGCTTTGTCCATGGGTCCCTTATACACATCCTTGATACCCTTCCCATTCTTTCCCCCAGTATCACCCTCCCTTCTTGACTATGGTTACTGTTAGTTTGTTCTTTATTTCAGTGTCTCTGGTTATATTTTCCTTCCTTGTTTATTTTGTTGATTAGGTTCCACTTATAGGTGAGATCATATGTATTTGTCTTTTACGGCCTGGCTTATTTCACTTAGCATAATGCTCTCCAGTTCCATCCATGCTGTCACAAAGGGTAGGAGCTCCCTCCTTCTTTCTGCTGTGTAGCACTCCATTATGTAAATGGACCACTGGTTTTCAATCCACTCATTTACTGATGGGCACTTAGGTTCCTTTCAGCACTTGGCTATTATAAATTGTGCTGCTATGAACATTGGGGTGCACAGGTTCTTTTGAATTGGTGTTTCAGGATTCTTAAGGTATAATCCCAGCAGTGGAAATCGTCAAAAGGCAGTTTCACTAATAGTTTTCTGAGGAAATTCTATACTGGTTTCCACAGTGGGTGCACCAGTCTGCATTCCCACCAACAGTGTAGTAGCGTTCCCTTTTCTCCCCAACCTTACCAGCACTGTTGTTTCTTGATTTGGTTATGATGGCCCCTCTGACCACTATGAAGTGGTATCTCATTGTGGTTTTAATTTGCATCTCTTTGATGGCTAGTGATGCTGCGCATCCTTTCATATGTTTCTGGGCCTTCTGTACATCCTCCTTAAAGAATTGTATGCTCAGGTACTTTGCCCATTTATCAACTGGATTGTTTGTCTTCCTGGAGTGAGTATTTTATATATTTTGGACATCAAACCTTTGTCTGAGATATCATTGGCACATACATTTTCTTATACAGTTGGTTCCTTTTTTATTTTGCTGATGTTTTCTTTAGCTGTGCTGATGCTTTTTATTTTGATGAAGTCCAATTTCTTTCTTCTCGCCTTTATTTGTGAAAATATTGCTGCATGGAATATCTGAGATTTTCCTGCCTATGTCCTCCTAATTTCAAATATTTAACATATGACATGAGAACTCATGAAAATATGCCAATTATTTCATCAAATAATTTTAATATTGATATAAAAACTTTCCAAATTTGCAATTATTAAAATATAAACCAATGCTCAGAGTTAAGTTTACTTTTAATATTATGACAAAAATACCCATCCAGTAAATTAATGGCTAGTTATATACTAAAATATGTTTCTGAAACAACCCACATAATAAAAGGAGAGTTTATTATAAAACTTAACAAAATCAGTGTCATATATCATTTTTAAGTCGTGCCTTAGTCATATAAATTCCTTGACAAATATTTTGAAGCAGATTCCTGAAGTATCATTTTCAATTTTTATTAAACCCGAGAAGATTTAATTTAGTCAACAACAGTTAACTGGGAAATTTAGCAGTTTCTATGATAATCTATCCATTTTCAGGCCCCTACACCAGACCTCTATAATAAAAGTCATGAGAAAATAGATACCATACTTCATCATTTCATTAAAATAACTTAATTATGCAGACTCACAAATATGGGCCTTCATGTTATTCCACTCTAGAAAGCTGACAGAGTACAAATGTCAATCCATTGCAACTTCTTTGAATATCAATCTCTTGACTGTATAATATTTGAGAAAATTCATTATTGTATTTTTTCACTATTTTGTTTCTACATAAACACAATTCTGAATTAAGTGGTAGCTAAACTGATATATAAAGTGGTGTAAAAACTGATTATTGTTGTTACTAATATTAACTATTCAGAACTTAATACCACTTCATAAATGATCAGTTTGAGTTGTCTAACCTTCATGTTTTATTTTATTACCTCCAATTACTTAGAAATAACCTGTATCCAATTTTATTATATCAACCTATTATATATCAGATAAAAACATATGAATTATAATCTATACAACTAATAATCAAGTAATCATCAAACATTTCTTGTTCTATTTAGGATTTATTGTATATTTTTAATGCCAATCTCCCATAGAAGTATGAAGTGCTGGTTAAACGCTTTCCAAAACAGCAAGTTTTTACATTGTATTCTCTTTAATCTTTTCAATAACCTTATAAGGAAAGTGCTATCCTGTTTTAAGAGGGACCTGGATTAAGAGCTATCAAGCTTATTCTAGTAATAAATTACAGGTCTAGGATGGAATCCAGGGTGATTTTAACCAGGCTCCATTATATTTCCATTTAATCCAGAATAAAAATTTTAATTTTCAGTGCTAGCAACATTTTGGTGATTTGGACCCTATCATATATTATTGAGGAAAATACAATGAACACAATGTCTCATGGGAATACAGAGCCTTAAGATCTTTATAATCTCAATTTTGTGATTGAAGCCTAGGTACCTTTCAAAAGAGAATAACTTAAGACATCATCAAAGGTTTATACAGAGGATTCTTAATGAATTATTGTTTTAATAAAAAACTCAAAATAATGAATATTGACTCAAAAGAATACCGACTAACTAAATAGTGATGCCATCTTGGCACCTAAGTGCACTAAATATTTCATAGATGTATTTGCCTATGGTTTTCCCTCAGCTTGCAATGTGCCTGTCCTTCTTGCACCTGCTTGCCTTCAAAACTCAGGTCCACACTCTCTAAACACTGCCTTTCCATAGCCATCAATGGTGGGTCAGATTGCCTGCTTTGTGCGCCCACAGGATCTACGTGCTTCCTCAGAACATGCACAGCCATCAGAAGGATCTGTTTGATGGTCTCTCCACCAAACTATCCGAGTCTCGTGGATTAGGCCATGTCTTACTCACAGTTATATTCTGGATGACTTACACAGTATCAGATGCTGACTTTGTTCTCAAACACTGTGCATCAAATTTGTGGAAAATTAAACAGTTATTTAATTTCCAATGCAACAGATTAACCTGTTTACTTAATCTGACCAAATGTTTTCAAGGCACATGTAAATAAAATGTTCAAGGCCCTAAAAGATTCATTGGAAAATCTAAGAATGTGTAAAAACTTAGGGAAGTAATTTTAAGAAAGACTAACTCTCTGATATTGAAAGCATATAGCTAAGCTTCTATCTATATCTATGTGTACCTATATGTTGTGGACCGCTCTGCCTGGTTTCAGGAATTGTAGCTCTCTGCCCCTTGTGGCTTGAGAATGAGTGAGCCAACTACCTCTGGAATGTGAGTCACAGGAGACAAAGCTTGTCTCTGGTAGCAAACGCTGCCTCAGTTTCCTCCCTGCCCCTAGAGGTTGGTCGGAAGTCAATGACGGGTAAGACCCCTCACAGCAAGGGGCAACCTAAGCCAGACTCGATCACCTGGGAGGCCTTCATGGAAGGACTCAGGGGGCTGCAACAGACAGCAATGGACTTTCGCCCCCCAGTTTTGTCAAAGCCTGAGTCCCCATGTCCTCTGGGAGAAGCGCTTCCTGGCTCTAATCCCCTTAAGCCTGAATACCTGATGGGGAGAGGTGCAGCTCCTTGCCTGGCCAGAGCATGCCCTGGGGAAAAATCTGGCATCACAAAGACTTCCTGATAAACCTGTGAAATCTGCTCTGCTAAGAGTGCTTTCATTCATATGATAAGGGTCCGAGAGGAAATGAGTATATCTCCCAAAGTTTCTGCAGCTCTCTTCCTGACAGACACTGACTCTGAAGCCCTCAGATCTCTTTGTAATGCTATCTACTGTTTGATCCTTGCCTCCCTGTATTCCTGTATATTACAACCCAATAAAAGGCTATGGAAGAGGGTGCTTGGGGCCTTTTCTCCTCAGACAAACTGACCGCTGCGGGCCTTTGTCTCCCCAGAGAAATGGGCCATCCCTCCTCTCCAAGCAGATCACATCATATCTCTGTCTCATTCATTCTCATCCGTGGCACCGAGGGGACCTCTCGAAAGCAGTCGCCCCCACACCTATAAAAGATGTTATTACTGCTTAATATGTACAAATATAATATATTTAACATTACAATATCTTAGGGAGAAGTTTATGAATAATTTATTTGCATAAAATATAGCCCAGTATGAAAATCATACATGTTAATAGAACTCTATTAGCTGACTTTCAGTCTAGTCTGTCCGCAATAAGGCATCTGTGTGCATAAGTATTTATTATAATGTAACCATAAGTTTAAGGCTGCATTTTTTTAATAAAAGAAGCAATTGCCACTAATTGCTGCCTAGGATCTCAGTGGGAATTTAATTCAGAATTACTGATGCTGAATGCAAATGTGCCACAGGCTATACATGCTACAATGAAAGCCACATTAAAAAATGTATTTGTGGGGTGAGGCAACAAAATATTGATATCTCACATCTGCAATAAAGCAAAAACTAGATTCCTGTACATGCTATGTTTTGTAAATATCAAAAGAGTAGTAACACAGTAATACTCCCTGGTGCAAGATGGGCAGACACTGCCACTGAACGACAGGGGTTGGACCACTGTTTGAAGAGGATGTGGCTCTGGGAAAGGCAACACGTGAGGACTTCAGAGTAAGAAACATGTAGCCCTATATTTCTTTGATAAATCAAAATTTGTAACTTTCACAAAACTAGGCTTTTCCAGAAACCTAGTATTTTTTGCACTAGAAAAGCTTTCAAATGTTGCAGAGAGGAAATAAACTTAAAAATAAGGAAAGTCATAGGAGGGAGAAATATAGCATAGACAGAACTGAAGAAAGACCAGAATTTATATAGGGGTGTGTGTGTGTTATCAGTGTATGTATGTGTATGTGTGTATGTATGTATATGTGTGTGTGTATATATATATATATATATATATATATATATATATAGTATCAGTGTGTACATGTGCATATACTGACCTATCTATGTATCTATCTGTCTATTTTTCTATCTATGACAACAAAAAGATAGCCAAGGATGAATCTTCACCTTAAAGCTGCTTTCTTTGCCTAGGTTTCATGTCTGTTTTCTATGCATGGGAGATATTAATTCATGAACTATAAAGGTAAGGACTACGAAGTAATGGAAACATCCCTTAAGGCAATAAATGCCCTCCATGTTCTATTGAAGTCTATTGTAATTTGTTCTAAACACTGCCATCAAAATTTTAATTACAATAAATAGAACTATTAGAAAAAATTTTTATCAGAGAAGAGTACAGAAGGAAAATCAGGTAAATCTAAATAGTGATAAGATAGAAATAAAGATGGGGCAGAAGTAGGTTGAGAGGAAGTAGGAAGAGAACGTTGTGAGGATACACAACAGTGTTTATTCTTGTATTATTATTTATTAATCATTATAATAATTTTCATACAAAAAACTGTAAACCTACTTTGCCCAACCCTGTATGTTATCCACTGGATGATTGAATGGGGAGGTAGAGATAACCTTCAAAAAGTGTCTGGTAACAGTAAGAAGCCAGGAAAGTGACACATACAGTCTCCATGATGAAACTTTAGTCTGGCCACTATAAGCTGTTTTTTTGGCTAGTAGGAGTTGGGGGGGTTCTGTTTTGTCCTTAGATCTCATCCCTGGTCTACATGTCATAATGAATCTGCTAAATCAATTTAGTGAGAATCCTTCCACCCTTGATATCTGATTATTGTTGATATGTGATCAAGTTCCATTTTAGCCAACCTTAATGTCTATGTCCATGACCTGCTTTGAGCAAGAATACTATTAGAATAGGTTAGCAAGAGTCACACTGTCCTTGAAACTTAATCAAGTTCCCCTTAGAAATTTTCCATTCACTGGCTCTTGTCACTCTGTTCACTGGCTTAAATCCCA
Organism: Artibeus jamaicensis; assembly: GCF_021234435.1. Classification (NCBI taxonomy): domain Eukaryota; kingdom Metazoa; phylum Chordata; class Mammalia; order Chiroptera; family Phyllostomidae; genus Artibeus; species Artibeus jamaicensis. The sequence goes on along the minus strand of NW_026522046.1, from coordinate 34,464,405 downwards.
GGTGTCTTTGTATTTGGAGATGAAGTGAATCTGTTACAATAGTCTTGACTCCTATTGCCACAGACTTGAATAAAGCTGTTCTTCCCATTTAAAAGGTGATAGAATAATTTCCCTTTGACAAAAAAAAGGGTATATCCAAAAAAGGTAATTAAAAGGAAAACTTGTTTGTGTCTTCACTTTAAGTGACAATGCCCAAGACAGATACCAAGCAAACACGACAGTGGGAAGGACTATTGGGTTATTTTCTGTAATTTTCTATATTTGAAGTATTAAAATGATTTTAAGTTCTAATCACAAAATTAGAACTTTACCTAACTAAACTTTCAGACAGGAGAAATGGAAGTTTTATATTTAACTGTGTGCATTCACCAAGTTCTCATTGCATTAAAAAGTGATCTTTGTATTTATAGCATTTACCTATGAACAGAGTTAAATGTGCAACACATTTATGAACAAGGTCATTTTAAGTTATGCAGAATTGGACAGACACAGGAAAGTATAATGTCTAGAAAGGAACACGAAGTTGTCAATAAATCTTTATTCTACATGTAAAAAAGCCCTTGCTCTGGGATGTCTGGGAATTTGGGGCCAGAGTTCAGTCCACCACCTTTCAGCTCTTGATGTTCACCTCCTGCAACAACACTGCTGTGCCAGTTACTCCATTAAAAACTGCAAGTGGATTCTCTGAGAGTCATCTCTATAGGTCATTAATGGTGTGAATCCACTTTGGAATTGTTTGAAATGATTATACCAAGTAATCAGGGAAGCACTTTACTCTGTCCTGTGTATTGTACTTAAGCAATAAAGGAAATGTATCATGCATTTTAGAAGGACTGTGCTGAAAAAGAGCGCACATTTGCACATTCACTTATTTCCAGGCCATGCCAATAAATTGAGACCATTAAAATCATCTCCACTTTTTCTATTTCTATGCTTATGTATGATAAGCTAAGATGTAAAAAGACACGTATTCTGGGACAGAGTAGTCATTTTCCATAGTCAATATTTTATGGCAAGGACCAAATTTTAGCAACATATCCTTGAATAAATGCTGCCCAAAGACTCAGGAGAATTAATCTTACAAAGAAGAAAATAAAATCCCTAAAACTGGAGAGGGGTGAGAAGAAGAGGAAAACAAGAAGAGACAAGAACACGATAAAGTTAATGTATACACACAGAGAAGATTATCATATTTATCTACAAAGAGGCACTGAACCACATAAAGGGTGACATTTGCTTTTCATTAGAATTATATGAACCGTTTGAAGTAATGTTAATTATTGCATGTTTATAAATGCCTCTGGTTCATAGTTTACTACACACACATACTTCCATGCATATATATATATATGTGTGTATATATATATGTGTGTGTGTGCATTATACATAATGAAAATGAAGAATAATCCTTCTTCAAGAAATCTTACTCTAATAAGTTAATATTTTTAAAACTGGGGAATGCACGAGAAGAAATAACATAAGAGGTGTTTGGTAGTGAAAATATTAGGATGTAGAATATCTTTAGGCCCTTAATCTTCTATGTAATGATTATCTGATTAATAAACATGTATATATTACTTTATCGACTCTAAGAAGATGAATTTATAAAACTGGGTATAAAATGAAGACAGGCCTTCAAAATCAAGGAACTATGTTCACTTAGCTGTTGTCACAATGGAATAATCTCTAAAGAGAAATTATTTAGATTTTATTAAATGGCAGCTATGTGGGAAGAGGGCTGAGCAAGAACATTTCAACATGACCATGAATGAATCTCTTATTCAAAGTTTCCAGCATAAGAATAAATAACAAAGTGTATCAGCATCTGAATTGTCAATTTCTCAATTTTGAGGTCAGGAAAGTTCTATTCCAGGCATACTGGGAGACAGACATCACAGAAACTTTTAAGACTGCCTTCAGGCTTGGTGACGAGTCACTTCTGTTGCGATAAATGTGCTTTTTGTTTATTAATTTTTTGCCTTATTGCTGAGACTGAGAGCTGAACATGTAGCCAGAACTCGTCACTATACTCCTGTCATTGTACGAGACATCCTGACTTGATTACTTGTTAGTACAAGCTTTTCACTTTCTCTTGTCATTTCCTCCCAGACTCTGAAGGCTTTTCCCCCCCGGAACATGGTTTATTTGTGGTTGGTACCCGTGACCTGAGTGAAGTCTTACTCCTTGCTGAGGGCTGGCCTGGATTCCAGTGTGCTGTCTGCTCGTGAGAAGGCTGAAGCTGATGACAAAATACAAGCTTGGCAACTAAAATATGAAAATATTTGACCTGGATTTTGAGTTTTATGAATAACAGAAGCAGGGAACTCACTATAAAAACTCAATAAATGTTACCCATTTAGTGAATCAAATCAAAAAGGATGACAAATGATAAGATTTACTAACAATGAAAAATACAGTTAAGTCTTTTAAAGTCTTTTGTCTTTCTAAAACAATATTGGGATTATTGAAATCTGTCTTACATTCTCTCCAAATTATTTATATACTGTTGGAAATATTGTCCTAGTCATCACACTCTGTCATCACACTCTGTGATGCGGTATAAAAATTTAAATATATTTTATTAAATATTAGATTTTTAAGAAACACAAATAATAGCAACAATTACTTTAATGTGTAATAGACTATTCTATTTTAAAAGCTTTGACATTCATTCCTCACCAATAAATCACAGTATAGAAAAATACTGTTCATTTCTCTCCATTGACATTACCACATCCATGTTCAAGGTCATAATCATTACCTCATCAACTTTAGAAGCCCTGTCCTACCTCAATTACTGACCTACCAGTTTCTGTTTTAAGGTCATATTGCTATCTTTTCTAAAGTTTTCTAAAAGTTTCCTAAGACTTCTTAAGCCAAAAGAAATGATGATGGTTTATACAGTTCAACATTAGCTGTTCTATGCATTTTCTCTGGCCTTGTCTCTATTTGGGTTAACTTAATTCCTTAAACTGTAATCACCCTCAGCCTTTCCTCTTCCAGGCCTTTGCCTAGCTGTCTCATCTACCTAATCACTTTTTGATGTATTTCATCATAATGTTGTTGCATATGTTCCACATCCCTCATTAAAGCACAAATCCTCTGAGAATAAGGACAACATTTCCTTTCTTACGTTCTCCACAGCACCTGAATTTATATATTTGCTACTCAGTTTATACTCAGTAAATAATAAAGTAATAAATGAAACCCAGGATAATTACACATTCCAGCTACCAACCCTCCATTTAACAGGAGAGAAAAAATATACAGGCATTCGTTTGACTTTCCCAAAATCACAGAACTTAGGACTTTAATGCAGTGTTAATTCTATAATAATACATTTTCTTTCATAGGCTATTAGTACCTATTTGTGAAGAAGACAGCCCCTTAAATTAGCTAAAAATTAACTGCATGTGTTTTTTTTTAAATATCTAAGATACCTTGATGCTTTGTTCAGTCATTAAATGTTCTCATTTGATTTATGCTGTGGGAAACTACCAAGGGAATAAAAGCTAATATATCCTTTGGCACATTTAGGGATGATTCAATTAATAAGTTCATAGACCCAGTTCTACTGTATGTTCACTCATATGCAGAATCAGCTATGGCAGTTAACTGGATTCAATCCATGTGTCGTGGGAATTCTAATGGCTACACGGAATACTAAATTAGATGTGTGTTTATTGCCAATTTAACCATAGTACTCGATGCGCATTTTCTGTACTAAATTTGAACAACCAAATTATACATGAATCTCAGCATCTTTTATGACCCTGGAGTCCGAAGCATCATTTACATTGAGATATGCCGATAGTGACTTCCTAGCACACGCTTTGACTTTTATTAGTTATATAAGTATTATTGATTATAAAAGAAGTTTCAATATAAGGTGAATGATTTCTCTTTCTACTACTTTTTTCCTTAATTACTTCTGCTCCTTAAATCATACATACAAATATTAATAAAGTATTGTACTACCTAAGGCCATTTTGTCCTCTATTGTTTCATTATATATTGCATTTTCCACAGATAGCTGCAGTATTTTAAATACTATTATTATGCACAATTTCACATGTAAATCTGGACAACAAAGCTTAAGTGAATCTTTCATAAACATTTCCGAATCTTCAAAAGGAGTATTGGCCACAAAGATACAGCAGAGTTAAAATTATTCTGTAAATAACAAAAATATCAGTCTCCTCAGAATCTGATTTAGCTGTAGTACATTTTATAATTTGTGTATTTTGTGTTTATTGATGTGAAACAATATCAGAGTATGTCACTGCATTAAAATTGAAAATAAAACTCTATCAAGTAAAGTATAAATTTTTATGTATTGATGTAATGTCCAAGTCCTTAACTTTATCTATGATAAACACAGTGCCACAAAATTAATTCGTTTCTTAACCTTCCCATTTCTATCAAGCCTTCATGCCTTAAAAATAAATGAAAAGCAAACTAAAACATTTCCACTACTTTATCTTATTTTTTTTAGATTTTATTTATCAATTTTAGAGAGATAGGGAAGGGAAGGAGAAAAAGAGGGAGTGAAACATCAATGTGTGGTTGCTCCTAGCACACCCCATACTGGGGATATGGCCTGCAACCTAGGTGTGTGCCCTGACTAGGAATCAAACCAGTGATGCTTTGGTTCACAGGCCTGTGCTCAATCCATTGAGCTACACCAGCCAGGGACCATTACTTTATCTTAAAGTGAATGGCTGTACATTCTAGAATGCTGCTTATCACATGCATCATGGAATGTCTAGTTCACGACCTAGAAAACAAACAACAAAAACCCTCAGGATTATTGCCTGCATAGTAACAGTAACAACACCATCAGAAATACTAATGACCATGGAGCTAGCTCACAGGGTGCTTGTCACCTGTGGGTGCATATTATGTACTGAAATGTAATCACAATTGCAATATATTAGGCATTATTATTGTCACATTTTACCTTTATCTTTATCACCTCTTAATTGACAGTCTGAAATGCAGGGAAACATGTCACCCTTTTCTACTTCATTTAAGTCTCTTGAATGAAAATTGATAACAACTGTCACATATTTATAACTTTCAAATAACCATAATACTATTTAATTAAACTTAGATCAAAATTGCTTTCTGCTACACTATTGTTTATGTTGACATGTATTTTATTTTTAATATGCATTCGATTAGAATACATTTTTATTTTAAAAAGGTGATCAACTATCATCAAAATTTAATTATTTTTACATGTACAGCAAAATATTGAGCCATAAAAGGAAATTCAAGTTGTGATTGAAAGTGAATCATATGTGGCACATTTTTCAGAGCATTGCACCATAGTAAGCAAAATGAAAAAGTGTACAGCTTCCCTAAAGTGATAGTTTATTGACATGGGTCTCCACTGTTAGTTGGCAATTTCGGGCTAAAACTATGTACTTTTTGTTTATGTTTCTGCATTCCAGGATGAACATACTGTCTAGCATATTTTAAGGGTCAAGAAATATTAATTTAATAAATTAGCAGGATAATAAGGTAAAACAGTTGCCAACACACTGTTATGTACAACAATTATAAAAATTATTTTATAATAAAGTTAATAAATTAAAAAATAGGAGAAGTTAAAATACATAGAAGCAAGAACACAATGAAAATGGTATGAATGAAAAACACATTATATAACACAAATTGAAGGAAGAAAAGATTTTTTAACCTTTCATGTTTATTTTAAAGTGTTTTATTGTCAATTTCATTAAAAGGTAACCAAGTAGTTTCTACACCTATAATTCTAGTTAGACCAACTGAACAAATTTGTAAAAGTGCTTTCAATTTTGCTTACCCAAAATAAAACTCCAGACTTAGAAAAAACACATAAAAGATTTTAGGTTATCTATTATGTACAAAATATCTTTGCAACAGCTTCTGGGGAAACCACGAACATGTGTTTCCTTTTTTCTCCTTCAAAAAAAGAGATGTTAGAAATAATTACATTTGTCTCTGATATTTCATTAGAGTGGAAAAGTTTATACTCATTTTAGGAAAGAACGTGCAATTGTGTAAATCGAGAAATTTTAAATAAAATTTTAAAATATGTGTGAATAGATTCAGATGAAACCATTACCTTGGTTTATTAGGAAATGATCTGGAACTGTTACATACCCTCATTATGGAGAAAGGGCTAAAATAAACACCTTTTCAAAGTAATTAAAATAAATAATCATAAAGAGACATGTTGCTCAGGGTAAAACTATATTTAAATCAATGTTTGCACTGATGAGTTGAGAGTACTGGGAACAAACAGTGATCATGCTATGGAATCCGAGAAAATCACAGAAAAAATAGATGGGTCAAAATATATATTATGGTATTAGGTGGATAATTGCTCTTATAATTTTAGAAGACTTTCTGGCAAGATAAAATAATAGTTTTATTTAAAATGAAATAGAATTATCAATGAATTACATGTAGCTAACAAGGAGTGTTTGATATCCTGCTACACATGAAGCATTTTGAGATAGTGTGATAAAAACTAATAATTTAAAGAGGTGCATTGCTTTTATCAGATAGTCTTCATCTTTATCACAGGGTCAGAAACAGTGTCTCTTGTCAACAATACTGGAGCAGAGAGGACATTTTACTCAGGATGAAATGAATATGAAATAAAGGAATCCATATGGGTAATTATAGTAAGGCAAATGAGCTATGTAGATTGTAAAACTGTGAAGATAGAGAATCAATATTATCTGATCCTAAGGTTCCACTTTAAAATATTGTGATGACATTACACCTTTAAGAGATTTTTTTTTTACCACTGCTCATTTGTATAGTCTCTATACTACATCTGTAATTACAAGTACATTGAATTATATGTTATTTTATAATACTTTCTAAGCTGTTACTTAAGTAGATTCAGCTTCTTCAAGGGCCTGATCTTTCCTAATAGTCCTGAAGAACATATCAGCACCATAAGGTCTGAAGTACTTTTAAACAACATTTGATTTGAGTCAAATGGTATCTATCAGGTTTAAACAAAAATGTGATAAAACTAATAAAATTGATAGCATCTGAGTGTGTGAAAAATGCGGTATTTTGGAATTTCCTGGAAAGTTCATGGAAAGTTCGAGTTAAAAATACAGATAAGCAGTAAACTATTTTACACCTTTCTATTTTAATATTCTATTCTTATTTTTTGGATATGCAGATAAGCTTTGTATTTTATTTCTCTTAGATGCTGTCCTTGAAATTATCATACTGGATATAAAACCTAAATAGTTCCTAGCATTAGAGGCAACTTGCTTCCACAAATGAGCCATCTCTTTTAAAGTTTGAACAGCTTAAATGTATTCTTGAGGCTGGGATGGGAGAAATAAACAAAGAAACTGTACTTGAAAAATAACTAAATAAAATTTTAAAAAAAGAAAGAATCGTAAGATAAAATTTTAATCACAGATATAAAAAGTGTGTCTACTACAACCAAGGAGCTTCTCTAATATCTAAGTGTTTACTGAAATAATTTTCTTTAAATGTTAAAATTATGTTCACATCTTATTTACCATATTTGCCTTAGTAATATGACTGACACAGCAAATCATATTACTAGAATCCCTGTTGAGACTGCAAAACTTAAAGAAAGAATCATGTGACAAAGATTTTTTAATTCTTTAGAGTGCGTGCAAATATGAAAGTGATATGAATCTGTTATACAATTAATTAATATCCCTACATGTTAAAATTTTAATGATATTGATAACATTTATACCACAGGAGAAAATGCATTTCAATATTCCTATTATGTATTATAATACTTCGAATGCAAGGAATAAAAATGGGTGTGGAGATCTTAGTGAGAAAAAAAGTGTAAATGAAAAATTCAGTACTTCTTAACCTGCATTGTTACCATGTAACTGTTAAATTAAATTTATCACATAAAATAATTAAGTCTACTTAATAGAAAATATGTAATGAGTACCCAGTGACAAAACTTAATAATATTCTCATTGTAATCAAACATACTATGTAATCAGCGCTTATTGCATTAAAACACATATCAGGTGCCTGTTATCTCCTTTGTTTTATAAATTGGAACTTTAGTTCAACTCCTGCTTCTTAGTAAGGGTAATTCCTTTGAAATGTTGAAAATGAACTGGCAGGATGCCAAGGAATCTACATAGATGAATTACAAAAGAGGTTGAACGCACACAAAAAAGGCTTAATATCTTTAGCACCTTAAATTCAGTGCTGTTACAGCAAATGTGGTTGGTATCAAATTGTAAATGGCTTCATTCTTTTCCATTCATTTTTAGCCATTACACTGCAGATGTTGGAATCAGACACTAAAGACGGTTCTAATAAAGTTTGTTTTTGTGACATTGTGTAATATCTTCTTCATTTTCTTAATTTCTACACTGCTTTGTTTCAAAGATGCAGAATATAAATATTCTTATCATTTCTAAAGTCAAATATTTATTTATACTAGTAACTTCACATGGTCTTACATGTAAGGTACTGAAAGTTTCATTACTATTTTAAATTTGCTGCTAAATAAAATAGCCTATCTTATAATAACACAGGCTTTAATTACCAAGAAATAAACTTATCAGATACTCGGTATTAATCTTAATTATTAGGTTGCAATAGTTAACCAAAATTTCTGCTAATCTTCATATGATAAAAGTATAAGATTGATTACAAATAGTGGAATTAGCTACATAAAAAAATTTCAAACTTTCCAAACACAATTAAACTAATTGACAAGAAAGATAACTGAAAGTGAAGAGCAGGCTAAATTTTAAATTATGACTATAATTACATACTGCAAATAATTATTTAACTCTAAAACTCCCCCAAAATACTAACTATAGGCAAATGATACCAGTTTTACATCTTCTGTTTTTCTACCACATGAATAAATTTGGCAATTACTGAAATTAAGATGAATATAATTATGTTACTTTCTACTAAAGAATACACTCTTCTTTCACTAATATGTTTATACAACTTCTTAGTTTTACAGTATTATAATTTATCTACTATAAACATTCTTTATCTGATTCAATTTTAATAAGTTATAGTAAGTACCTAGAAGGCAATAACTTCATACATATAAAATAGAGAAGTTAGGCAAATATTTGGGCAAATTAATGTCATGCTAAAGCTAAACGTTATTCTGAAATGCAATGTTAGGAGGGAATGGTGAGCTACACTCCCAACGTAATTTAGTATTGTCCTTGAACTCATTAGCAAATATCATTGTAAAAAACAGAGAACCCTAATTGACATATATGAAGAAATACTGTAGGAATCTAAATTAATTGAAGAGGCAGCTAGACTTCTACAGACACACAGGTAATTTGTAATGGATATTTAAAGGGTATTCATCATGGGGAAAAACCAAAGAAAATGTAAATTGAGCATTCAAGTTCAGTGTTCTGTCTTTTACTCCCATCCCAGTCCGCCTATACTTGAACAACAATTTTTAAAAATTAAAATTAAAAAAAAATTAAAAATTAAAAAATCGAGCATTTGTACATAGGTCAAATCCACAAAAGAACTTTCGTTTGGAGATGTAAAAAAAGATAGAAGAAAATATGTCAATGGAAAACAGATGATTAAATTCTGATAATGTATTTATTAACATTAATGTATAAAACACTTTAGTTTGTTTTACATGAAATGGAGTTTACATTAGTAGAAATTAACCCCTTATAGGTAAAGGGTATTGTTAAAGGCTCTGAACATTAATCTACCTGTAAACTTCAGCTAAAGTTATCTTACCTTTCAATTTAAAATTTGAAATAATTTACATATGTTGAGCATATTATATTTTCTAGAAATATTAAAGTTGGTGTAAAGATAAAAATGTCAAATCACACAAAATTCACTGTACAAAAGACTGATGCACTGAAAAGAAAAAAGGACGCATGTTAGGACTTGGTAATTTAAAACAATCTTTTGTTCAGTCAGTATGATGATTTAGTTGAGGACACATGATTTAAAAAATAAAAATTAAATTAAAACATACAGGAAATCCATAAATTAAAAATTGCTGGACACTGAAACTAAGAATTTAGGTTCTTGTCTCCAGAAACTAAGGAAACCAAATATTTTTTTACGGCTTAATGTTGGATTCAAAACAGAATATAACTCTGCCTGGTGTGGCTCAGTGGTGAGGATTAGCCTGCAAACTAAAGGGTCACCAGTTAGATGCCCGGTCTAGGGCACATGCCTGGGTTGCGGGCTAGGTCCCCAATAGCGGGCGTGTATGAGACAGATACACATTGATGTTTCTCCCCTTCTCTTTCTCTCTCCTTTCCCCTCTCTAAAAGCAAAGAAATAAAATCTTTAAAAACAAAAAGAAAGAAAAAAGACAGGCATAAAAGGCCATACCTTGCCTGCTTAAAAAATAAATATAAATAAATAAAAATATATGCATATATATATGTATAATTTTTTCATAATAGCAATGAGAGCTCTGATAGTCTGTCTCTCCAGCTAATACTAATTAACATCTCTAGAAATAACACACAATAATGACAGAAACAAAAACAGTAACATAACTAAGGCTTCTATAGAATAAACATAATCTTGGAGGAGAACGAAAACTAGTTTCTCCCTTATTATTTTTTCTCAGATGGCTTTGTCTATGGGGCTGGCTCTAGTTGAGGAGCTTCAAATTCATTGTGGAACTAAAGTGTGTTCATAAGTAGAGAGGTACCTTGGAAAGAAGCCAAACACAGGTTGAATATGGAGGCAAAAGCAGAGAGGAGTCAGGGAGGGAGAGCCATCACTGTGTGCATAAAACCACAGAAATCCCAGCCTAAGCTGTGCCATTTGCATGCACAGGACAGATACAGTCTTGCACAGCAAATACTTCAGGAGTCAAATGAGATTTGAATCACTGCTGGCAACACAGAACTTAGGGGTGATTACCTGCTTAAAAACACTTTTTCCAGATGGTTGTCAAATTACCCAGACTCTTCACAACATAATATTTACAGTATTCAGGACAGAATGCAACAGTTCCTGACATTTAATGAGCCAGGAGAATATGACCAATTCCAATGGAAAGGATAATAAACCTATACAACTCCCAAGTTGGCTCTAATATTTCACCTTAAGAATTTTTGAACAGTGTGGTCAAGAAGGAGGCATAGGTAGACATGCTTCGCCTCATTGCATAACCATAAGAAGGAATAAAACTAACTTAAAAAGTAAAAACACCCAGAACTGCCAAAAAATCACCCAGAAAAACACCCAAACCTGTACAGAAGCCCTGCAGCCAAGGGTTTAAAGAAGCTATATGCATCCAGATGAGTAGCAGGGATGGAGATGGGGAGTCCAGGCAGAGAGGACAAGATGTGGCTCAAAAAAATGAGGAGAATTTAAGAAGACTCTGTGATATCTCCAAAAGGGCCCACATCCAAATCATAGGGTTGCCAGAAGGAGAAGAGGAACAGCAAGAAATTGAAAATTTATTTAGAGAGCTTCCCTGATTTGGCAAAGGAAATACACATACAAGTCCAGGTAGCTCAGAGAATCCCAGACAAGTTAGACCCAAAGAGGGCCATACCAAGACACATCATTAGTAAATTGTCAAAGCTTAAAGATAAAGACAGAATCTTATAAGCAGCAAGAAAAAGGCACAGAGTTACCTACAAAGGAGTTCCCATAAGACTGTCAGCTGATTTCTCAAGAGAAACTTTGCAGGCAAGAAGGGCCTGGCAAGAAGTATTCAAAGTGATGAAAAGCACGGACCTACAACCAAGATTGCTCTATCCAGCAAAGCTGTCATTTAGAATGGAAGGACACTTAGCATAATACTCTCCAGTTCCAATACATAGGGCAGGGGAGAGTAATGGTGGAAAAATGGGGACAACTGTAATTGAACAACAGTAACACACACACACACACACACACACACACACACACACACGAATGGAAGGACAGACAAAGTGCTTCCCAGACAGGGTAAAGCTAAAGGAGTTCATCATTTCCAAGCCCTTATTATATGAAATGTTAATGGCTCTTAAAAAAAGATCAAAACTATTAACATTAAACTCTAAACAACTGAATCTAACAAACAAAAACAAAAACAATCTAAGCAAACAACTAGAACAGGAATAAAATCATAGATATGGAGATTATTTGGAGGGTTATCAGCTAGGAGGGAGAATGTGGAAAAAGGCATCGAGATTTAAGGTATATGCTTATGTCACAGTTATAGACTGGGGGATGTTAAGAACAGTATAGGCAATGGGGAAGCCAAAGTATTTACATGCATGACCCAGAGACATGAACTAAGGACAGGGGTCACTGGAGGGAAGTGGAGTACTGGGCAGAATTTGGCAAAGGAGATAATTTGGATAACTGTAATAACATAATCCATAAAACATACTTAAAAGAATGTATAAACAAAGAGATAAGAAAATCTAAGATATACAGAAAAAATGAAAATGATAAAGTTAAAGCCAAAATCAACCAACTAGAAAACAGATATATAATAGAGAATATAAATTAGTAAGGGCAAAAACTAATGTTTGCAAAGAATAGCATTAGTAAATCTTTAGCTAGGGAAGTATTTTCAATAAACAGTGTTAAATGGTTTATGTGTGTGTGTGTGTGTGTGTGTTTGTGTGTGTGTGTGTATGGAAAGATAATATATACAGACTATAAAAAATACACTCAAAATGGATCATTGACTTTAATGCAAAATTGAAATCAACAGAACATTAAAAAGAAAGTTTAGACAAAAATTGCTTTTTAATTTCTTGACAAGCATGGTTTGTGAATATGTAAAATAATATGGATAGTTTGTACCCATTCTCAAGAAAATATTTGCTTTCTAGAGTTCTCAATTAGAAAATGCATCTTGTTTCACAATCAGCATCACCTTCTATTAATATTGTTACCAAAATTATCCCATAAAAACTTTTGTCAATAAGAGTCTCTTATACATTCCCACTGAGGCAGCTATGTCATTTTAAGTATCAGAGAACTTCCTACATTGATGATTTCTGGGTATTTATTGAGGATAATGTTAAATTTCTTCCTTTTTAAAGGATATGTATACTAAATTATTCTAAAATCACATGCAAAGGCTCAAGGGGTTCTGTGTAGGTTCCTTTTACACTGCCCAAATTTCAGTTATAAAATTTTGCATAATTATTTAACAACTCTCTTGGTCATCATCCTCACTTTTAGATAATAGACACTTTTTTAATAAAAATATAAGTATTGACACATTCAACCATTTTAAAAAGTACTGTATCTTATGAGAATGTAAAATAATTAAACACCTTGAATACGAAATGAAAACTTACTTAGAAATCTAAGAAAATATTGACCAATTACTGACCACAAATAATGCACATTAATAATATAGTTGAATTGATATTGTGTTTCGGGTTTAGCGTTGCAAAAAACAAACACAATATTTAGGTATAATAGTACAAAGACCATTAAGTATATACAGCACTGTTCAATGTCCCATAACATCCACTAGATGTCTCCAATAACTGACTTTGAGCAACTACTTTCTTTCTAAAGCTGTGCATTAAATACTGAAACACAAACCACACAGGTATTTTGATCTTCCTGTGACAATTAGTATTTTTCTAAGCAGAAAAAGTAATTTTAACACACATGCAAAATGAAAAAAAAACTTACATTCAATATCCAGGTACATGCTCTTTTGGTGCCCTCCGATTCTGCTTGCAGCTTCACAGTCATACCTCCCAGAATCGGACAACTTCACATCTCGAATGTGCAGAGAAGAGCTTCCACGCTGCCCTTTGACTTCAATACGGCCGTCTGCGCTCTGTTGACGTGGAGTCAGGAAAAAGAGAGGTTTTATGCTTTTGTGTGAAATGAGGACCAGGCACCTGGAGTTTATGATGTGCATGGTAAACAAAATAAGCTTTTACATTTATTTATTTTTTCCAAATGGGAATGTGTCTATATTTATGATTTACATTTACTTGCTTACCCATATTATCTGTCCACTAGCTTAAAGGGAAATTGACATGTGGTAAAAACGTAAACAAAGGTTTTATCAACCTCTTTTATTGAGTATGCTCTTGGTTTTATAAAAAGCTTCCATGTTCTTCCAGGAAAGGTTTTGTTGGCTTCCAATTATGTTCCTTGTGCACATACCAAAATAAGAACAGTGCTTTCCAATTCTGCCTAAAACCTACCAATCGAAATAATATCCATGTATCATATCACTTTAGTTGTATATTTGCTTAGTAAAGAAAATGCATTGAGGTTTATGAAAATTAAAGCCTTAAGGAATTTATAGTTTTTATTCTTAAATAAATACAACAGCACTGTTCATAAGCATAATTAGTACCAGATGCAGATAAATTATTAAAACACAGAACAAACTTATTCTTAGGAAGTCAATGGAAACTATATAAAGATGATTAATTACTTACTCTATGAATATTGACTCAAATAAAGAAAGTGCTTATAATCCAATAGTCTATAGATTATATTTCAAAGAAGAATTCTTGTGTGCAACAAACTTAGCCTACCTAGAATTACTTTCCTAAATCACCTAAATGCTCATTTTATAGTGCACATATTAAACCAGAGATAATTTATTAATTAAATTTTACATCATACCATCAGAAAATATACTGAACTATTAGCATTTTATAATTTATTTGAAATGTACTTTACTATTATTGAACCAATTATTTTCAATATTTGAGGTTTGAGTATCTCATAAATATTTTATGGCATATGTGTATTTTGAAATATGTATGTTGTTATGTAATAATATAATAGTTGTTTAATTTTGTATATGACTGAAGTTCAATTAAGTTTTAACACATTTGTGTACATTGTATTATTAAAAATTGATGTTTAATCATTTTCTTTATTAATATAAGAAAAACTGTTTTAAAGCTCTTTTTCATACATAAAGTTGATTGGGTCATAATATGATTCTTTTTTGCTGTTTAATTTTATATGGGCATTCAATTATTATATAATCATAATTTATTATTATCAAAAAAGTCTTTAAAAATCAAAAAACAAAAACATACTAAGGACACATTATGCAACTTAGGTCAAAATTTCTAGGCCAGGTGCATGTTCCCCACTTGAGCAAGGCTAAAAAAAAAAGTACGTGGCTTTCAAGCAGAAGGACATTCTCTTCTGCCAATTTTTAATACGCCAAGTCCATTTAGTTAATTGAGAGAAAAAAAAGCAAAAATCCACAAAAGTTCAATTCTGAATGAGTAAACCCAAAAGTAAAATGGCCAATTTGTTATACAAGTAACTAAGTTTCAATAATCACTCAGCTATTCTTTGGTCCTTACCTCATTGTGATTTTGTCCATCACCAGACCGTAATGAATCCTCCATCCTTCCTTTTGAACTGACTCCCTTTTAGGGGAGGGCAAAAGGCTTTCGGAAACCCACATTCTGGTTTTCTCTATTTCACATCTTTGGCTACTCTTTGGTCTCAGTCTCAGTCCCCTCTCTCCCTGAAGTCCCCTATATTCTGTCCTGTAGTCTGTTCTCTGTTCTATTAATATTCTCTGCTCAGTCCACATGTACACAGGTGATCTTTCGTCACTCTTTCTCTAGCCAGCATCTCTTGTTCCCTGCAGCTTTGGGACCAGTTATCTCACTTGCAGGACTTGTCCCTTTGGTGTGTAACACAATCTGGCATGTGCAGACTTGAACATATCACCTTCTCACCCACCATCACCTGATTTCTCTGCCTTGTCTTTCTATCCATGAATAATACTAATTGTTTTCAGAGTCCCATGCTATACCTGTTTGGGTTAGTTTCTGAATCTTTATCTAGTTAAATTCTTAATTATGAGAAATCACAATTTATCTTGTTCTACTTTATCATATCCAATTTTCAGCAATTGTGTCTTGTAGACCTATCTGTTTTTTGCTTTTCCCATTTACAGCCTCCATAGTGCTGCTGAGTTGAAATGATATTGACAGGCGTCTCAGGATTTCAGAGAGAACAATCACAATGAGGCTGAATGTGACCGAAAAAGACTCCCTGACTCTGCAAAAGTCATCAACATTATGCGATTTCCTGTGTTTCTCTAGCAAAAAAACCATTCCAGCTGCAGAAATTATTCCTTGTGAAGCTAAGAATATGTTTTTAAAAGGAAACTTTTAATTCTCATAACGACTTTATGAAGGTTTTACATCCTCTGAGCTGCATAATCACAAATAACATTGTATTCCCTTCTGAATAAAGCTTCTGCCCCTCAGCCTGACGTTTAAGGGCTTCCATATGGCATCACTTTGCTGTCTAAGCACACTTTACAATTTGGTTCCCATTAATTTGAATTACTTGTACTGTCATGAATATCCTGTGATTTCCATAAGCATCCTTCACTGAAAACTTGTCTGAAATAATCCCCCATATCTCTTCCACATTGAACTAGCAAGATTCCATCATCATTCCTTTAACTTCTCTGGCCAAAAAAAAAAAAACAATTTATATTCAAAATGGTTCCTGGTTGACTACATTATATAATTATTATATATTTTATACATTTATTCCACATTATAGCTATTGTATATACTTAATCATCTGTTATTTATAATGATTACTTTGAATTTTGCACTTTTCTTGGGACACATTGCCTTTTTCAGTTTTATTGAATATTCACTTGTAGGGTAAAATATTGTGGTTCAATAAGTATGAGAATTTTGTGGTACTTGCTGTGAAAGTCACTTGGACCAGTGCTGAGGACAAAACCATTGTATTTTAATATAATAAAGTAAATGGTGAAGTTATGGTGAAATTTACATATACTTTGAGAAAAGAAAATGTAATAATCTTAAGTTATTATTTGCTATGGGTTAAAACCCAACTTATCATCTTTATTAGAATGTGACAAATTACCATATTAAAAGCAAATTCTTCATTTTTCCATTCAGAAATAATATTATTCTTTTGCAGTATTGAAAGGTAAATTCAACTCCCTTGAAAAGTGAACAGGTTCTCTTGTTGTAAATGATAGGTTTTTAACTTGAAAAAAACTATCATTCTATTAGTAAACAAAAAATGTTGCTATTTAAACATTATTAATTAATCTATAATTAACAGAAATTCTAGAAGAATGGAATTTCTTTAGGAAAAAGTGTGACTCCCCAGGCAATTGTAAGTCATTTTCAGACATGGCGGTGGCTTTATAATAACGCACAACATGCATTAGACTCAAATATTTCCACTAGAAGACCGAAGTCATTGCTGCTCATATTTGACATCTCAAAGGACATCTCTTTGCGCTACAAAAATGCATTACATATTTCTGAAAGAAAATTCATTTATATATTGGCTTTGATTCACCACCTACTAAAATTCATTTATGGCACCTGACATTTTATTGGGACAGGTTAATGGACATGTTAGCTGTCCGTCCAGTATTATCAAGTTTGATCCCACCATTAGTGAGATGATTAAAAAGTAAAGTCTCTGAATATACATGATTATTCCAATTCTTTACAGAGAGGAGCTCTCTGAAATTTGATTTGGGCTATATCCTTTGCTTTTCCAGAAATTCAGTTTAAGAACTGCTTATTTGAACAGTATTTTGATATTTGTATGAAATAACTGCTTATAGGTTACTGTCCTTTCAATCATCCATGAATCAAATAACTGTGATAACTATCTTTTTCAGTTTAGTGCCAATGTGAATAGTTTGTCGTCAATTTAAATTGTTGGACATTTAAATGACATAATGAATCATGCTTACAGGTCACACTATTTTTGTAACCTTACATTACTAGAATGTATTGCCAAATTTAGAATCCAGTTGTAGTACACAACAACATACCTTGCTACTTGAAGTAGCAAGTATACCCAATCTTTCTTCTTCCTTACACTCATTACTTTGACCCTTCTTGAAGTCATTGTCTCCTGTTGGCATTTTTTAAAGAAATGTGGATCATATCACTTAGTTACTCAACAAGTTTTTCATGCAATTATTCCACAGTAAGCATCAAGGAAGGCCCTGGGGATACATGCTGAGCAAAACAGAATAATTTCTACCCTTAGTGGACTTAAAGGGTAACAGAAAAGACACAGATATTAATTTTAAAATATACTACAAATAAAGTGAAAAGCACTGTGTAAGAACAAAACAGTTTCATTTTGGAGGTAAGTGGAGGTGTGAGGTGGAGTCACAGGTACACTCCCTGGTAAACTGAAGTGTGGGTTGAGATTTGAAAAGGGCGAAAGAAAGGTGGTGTTGTACAGAAATGGAGCACATTTCCCCAGAAGGCACAAAAAAAAGAAAGGAGGGAAGCCAGCAGGTGCACAGGTGAGAGAGCATGTGGGATCTCCTGATGCTGGGTGGGTAAATGGAGAATGCTTGCAGAACCCAGGACAAATGCACACACACACACAAATCACACACCTGCATTACATATTCTGTGTGCCTTTTCATAATGACATTAAATCTGTACTGAATGTAAATTAAATTTAATTTCAAATACTTGATGGTGGCATCTAAGAATAACTGCTAAATATGTAAACAAGAAAACAGATGCTCTCTAAAGGTTATGGCATTAATTTGCTCCAATGAAGATCTCAAAAGTGTGTTACTATTGTGTTGCGTCGACTAATTTCTGAATGAATTTTAAATAGAAACATCATTTCTTCCTTATAATATTTATATATTTATTCGTAGCCTCAGTTTCTCTTTCCTCTGAGCTTGATCCCAACTTCCTAATTTTCTTTTTATTTTGATTTCATAAACTGAACTTTTGTATTGGATTGGCCAAAAAGTCTGAATTTTTTTCCCATAAAATAAAAGACACATTTCTCATTTTTACCAATAACTTTATTTATTTGTATCTTTTGAATATGTCAGCTGTCTCCTATTATTGGCTCCTACTGGGGAGAGTCCAGGAGTGCTGCTAAACATCTTCCAATGCATAAGACAACCCCATAGCAAAGAATTATTGGGCCAAAATGTCAATAGTAGCAAGAAACTTCACAAAATACTTTTGACATGTTTGGTCAGTCACAGCACCTTCTCCATAACTACACAAATCTTTTTTGTGTGTTTCTGTTACATTTTTACCTCTCCTGAAATAATAAAACATATTATACCAAAAATGTTGCATATTTTCTTCCATTTTCATCATTAAAATGACTGTACAAAATTTCTCCAATTTTGATAATTTTTTAAATGCATGCTAATATGACAGCTGTTGCAAGAAAATCTAAGAAAATTGTTTTTAATGAAGTTAAAAACAACTAAAGGCTACTATATCCATTGTATGAAAAAAAACTAAACAAATATTTTGGTCAACCTAGTTCAATTACCCTTCTTCTTAGTGTAAATTGATACCACTTTGCAATTTACCACCAATTTGCAATCCCACCAACAGTGCACACGGGTTCCCTTTTCCCCACAGCCTCACCAACACCTGTCTGGCAGGTGCAAGGTGGTATCTCATTGTGGTTTTAATTTCCATTTCTCTGATGATTAGTGACATTGAACATCTTTTCATATATCTGCTTGCCATCTATATGTCCTGTTTGGATAAGTGCTTCCTCAGGTCTTCTGCTCACTTATTAATTAGATCATGGTTTTTGGGGGGTATAGAGTTGCATGAATTCTTTATAAATTTTGGATATTAAGACCTTGTTGGATGTGTCATTGGCAGATATATTTTTCCAATCACTGGGTTATGTTTTCAATCTGTTCATGATTTCTTTTGTGTGCAAAAAACGTTATAACTTGATACAGTCCCATTCGTTTTTCTTTTATTTTTCTTGCCGAAGAAGATACATCATAAAAAATAGTGCAAAGAGAAATATCAGAGATTTCAATGCCTATGTACCTATGTTTTCTTCTACATGTTTTAGCCAAGTCCCTGTCAATAGATTAGTAAATAAAAAGAGAGCATACATATATACAATGAAATATTATTTGGTCATATAAAAGAATGAGATATTACCATTTGTGATAGCATGGTGGGACTTGAGTATATTTTGGTAAGTGAAACTAAGTCAGACAGAGAAAGGCAAATGCTATGTAATTTCACTTACATGTAGAATCTAAGGAACAAAATAAACAAACCAAATTGAATCAGACTCATAGACTCAGAGAACTGCCTGATGGTTGTCAGTGAGGGGGTTTGGAGGGATGGGTGCAAAAGGGGAAGGGATTAAGAAGGACAAAACAGTAGTTACATAATAGTCATGGGATGTGAAGTACAGTACAGGCAATGTAGTCGGTGATAATGTAATAACTATGCGCAATGCCAGGTGAGTACGTGAAATATCAGGGGACTACCTTATAAAACATGTGATTGTCTAACTACTATGTAACTAAAACAGATTAATATGCTTCCAACTAAAACAAAACCAATATTTAATGTAAATTGCAATTGAAAAATAAAGTCAAAAATCTTCTTTAGCAAGGACTAAAGAAGAACAAGGAGATACTCAGATCCAGAAATTACATCCTATATTGAAGTAAATTTTTGTATGATGTCACATAACAATGAGAACACAAAAAGAGACCTGAAAGAATGAGATATATTATAATTCTGAAACCTTGTTCAATATCTGTGATAAGATGGTCAGATGTACTGCTATAATTTATGCCACATAATTGCATTTACCTTGTGAATATTAATATCACATCACTGAACCAGACTGATATGGAAGTAATCTCAGTAATCACTAAGAAAGCACCGAATAGACTGTTTCATGGCTTTCAACAAGCTATAGGTTAGGGTCAATGTAGTTTTTAATCCAAAATTTAAAATGCTTTGCTAACACAAAGACAGTCTACTTATTAGAAAAGGCAAAAGATTTATATGATCTGAAGAGAAACCAGAGTATAAAGATAGCCTATTAGGAAACAGATGATGTATAATATAAGAATTGGAATGGCACGATATTTGTACCAGTTGATTCAGAGTGAAACATGGGGTTTTGCTACCCTATTCCCTAGGCTTTGCTTTTGTTTCAAAATTACTTCTTACATTTTATTATGAAATTGTTAAAACATCATACCCAAGATGAGATTGATTCCTTTATCTTGTTTCTTGAATTGTAAATACATGTAGAGAGGATTAGAACCCAAATTCAAGTCTATAGTATGCTGTTGCAGTCTACTTTCAAACCTACACATTTTTGTACTGAAAGCCACTGAGACTCTTATGCATTTATTTTGCAGAGTTATCACAATGTAAGTTGTCTTATACACAGTACATTGTGTTTGTTGCTTTTCCATTGTTGTTTGTTGCTTAGAATTGCATAAGACGATGCAGGCTCAGTGATAGCTGCATAATGAATGTTATTATAATCAATAATACAGTTAGTTGATCAGTGTCTAAGCAGTATTGTGGTCTAGTTCATATTATAGACACATTATTTTTGAAAGAGAACAGACACCATATACAACAGAAAGTAGTATAACAATGTTAACTGAAATGCTTAAAAATGCCTGATATATATGTATATATGTACACATATATATGTATATATGATCACATACATATCTATGTATATATACACATATATACATATATACACATATATATTAAATGTTAACCATAGAAACTACTATTTCCCTTTAGTATGCTTTTATGTAAATCCATCTAATACATTCTATAAGAGAAAAGTACATAATATAATAAATATTTTGGGAAGATTCTTTCTTTGCTCTATTAAATGGGACAAATAAGGGCTTCATTCTGAGTCTTGTTAGGCCAGCACTTAGAGCGTGAAAAACACAGGACTGCTCAAAATTATTTCCTATCTGTTTCATTTGGACAGGTTGTATTATTTTGTCTTTGAGTTCACCAATTTTTCCTCTGTATCATCTAATTTGTTATGAGTCTTATTTAATATATTTTGCTGGACTCTTTAAAATCTGTAGTATTTTTATTTAATTTGCTTTGTATCTTCCAGATGTCTCCCTATTATGCTCATGCTTTCTTCTGTCTTGTAGTGCATATGCAGTACGTGTAAAAAATAGATCAAGTTCATGGCCCTGTGTTTTAGGGCTATGGTCTGTGTCATGGATGGCTGCTTCTATTGGTTGACTGATGTGCCTCTCCTTACTACGGACTATATTTTTGTGTACATTGCATTTTTGTAATTTTTTATTGTATGGTAGACTTTCGATTTATATATTTTGAGTCCTGTCCTTTTTTATTCCTTAAATGTGTTCGGTCACTTCTCTGAGAAAAACGATAAATTAATTTAAAACAGTTTTATTCTTTTGAGGATTTTAAATGGTTAGGATTAATATTCAGTTTATGACTAATATGGCCACACTACTAAAGCAACATTCTTTAGTATTTCTTTTTTTATTGTTATACTATTAGAGTTGACCCAATTTTTCCCCTTTGCCCTCCTCCAACCAGCCCATTCCCTGGTTTCAAAGTTAATCCCCACACTGTTGTCCACGTCCAAGGGTCATTCATACATGTTCTTTGACTAGTCCTTTCCCTTTCTTTCCACCATAATCCTCTTCCCCTTCCTGTCTGGCCACCGTCAGGC
Source organism: Artibeus jamaicensis (assembly GCF_021234435.1). Lineage (NCBI taxonomy): Eukaryota > Metazoa > Chordata > Mammalia > Chiroptera > Phyllostomidae > Artibeus > Artibeus jamaicensis. Next base: position 34,441,902 of record NW_026522046.1, on the reverse strand, counting down.
ATCTCTACATTTCTGGTTCTATTTTGCTCATTAGTTTATTTTGTTCATTAGTTCTTATAAGTGGGATCATATGGTATTTGATATACACAGTGACTTTAAATGATGACAATGATTAGTGAAATTTATGACATAATGGCAAGTGCACTGATTCTCCTGAAAGAAGAGAAACAAGTGATATGAGACCTATGATTTTCAAGCCTACTGTCTAGAGCAAGTGTTCAGACTGTAGCACATGAATGAAGTTTCTGTGCATAGAAAGAACAGTGTTTTTATTTTCCCCTATGGTTGTGGATAGTTTCCTTAAATCTGTATACTTATCAGTACTGAGCTGACAACTCATGGGGAAAATGCGGAAGATTCCTGGAGCTCTCACGCTTAGAATTTTTCTGGTCTCAACCAAGCTCTTACTCCTCCCAGACCCCCATCCTGGGAACCGTGGCGTCCTTAGTCACTCAAACTAACAACACTGCTTCCTCAACTACAGGAGATGAACAGAAACATCATTCATGTGCTGCAGTGTGAAAACTTTCTCTAGACAGTGGCCTTGAGCAATCACAGGCTTCACATCACCTGTTTCTCTTCTTTCAGGGATCAATGCACTGTCATTATGTCCTAAATCTTGCTGTCGTTGACATTGTTTAAAGTCAGAGTGGCTATCTAGCCTCATTTATCCATTATGCCTGGAAAGAGAAGTTCTAACAAGTATTTTAAATTGTCACTAGTTCCGCTCTTAAAATAAGAAAAAAACAACATATTTATCATGTAGTGGCTGGCTTTTTTCACAGATATGAGAGCACTTATACTATACCACACATCGTTATTGAATAGTAGCACCTGATTCAGGCTGATACCACAAAGTAGAAAAGTAGCTGCTGATGTGTATGTATGACTTTTCTTCATTTTAAACATCCTATCATGCCAAATACATATTCAAACATTACCATCACTATATATATGTGTGTGTGTATATAAGAATATATGTATGTATATTTTATATAATTGTTTATTATTATTGTCATATGTGGTCATATTATTATAGCAAACACATGCTCCTTATTGAATACTGAGTTATGCTGAATGAATTACATACTTTATTTTGATTCCACATAACTACACATTGGGTGGGAGGTTTAAGGAGACAAAAAGCCTCAGTATTTTATCCTTAAGTTATCTCACAGTCTGACTTATATATAATAATCATGGTTAGTTTAAATGAAAGCAGTCTTTATTTATTGTAAATGTTTTATATAAAACATGAACATAAACACCAAAAACTACTCACCATACACCAAAATACCAAAGTCACAAGTTTCAAATAACTGTATCACACATATGAAGAAGCAACCTATCTCTAATAGATGACTGTAATTAAAACTGTGTACAACAAATATATAATCTCTACTGAGCAGCTGTTGTTTGGTTTTGGTTTTGAATTTGTTTTGTTTTGTTGCAAATAAAGCAACTGTCGATTTAGATAAATTAAAACAAAGATTGTATATACAAACCAAGCTTTTTATAATCATTAGAAGTCTTAAATCAAATAAGGAACTCTTCGAAAATGATCTAAAGGTTATTAAGATAATAAAATATTACATAGGAGAGAGTTAGAAAAGATGACTAAATTTTCTTAACCAAAAACTCTACATTTTCTTAAAACTGTTCCCAAGTATGAGATAAAAGAAACAATGCTACAACTGTAAACCATAAAAAAAGAGAATATACACAGTGGACTTCATCAAAAACGTTAAGAAAAAGCATGCTATATAAAAAATTATGAATCAGACAAGTCTGTAATCAATCTTTTCAGTGACATATCAGTTATTAGAAGATGAGAAAGATATGACCATTGTGATTAAAGGAAGTCAGGTGGAGATAAAGACCCAGAAAGCAGAAGTGATATAGAAGACTATAATACCTTTGGTATAAGACCTAAAAATGGTAAGAAATGGTCTCATCAGGATTCTAATTGTGCTGCAATATGCTGATAATAATAAGGGTTGATAAGTATCATACAGTGCAGATTGTTGTAAATTTTATGAGAAGATATTTTAAAAATATGGTATTAGTAGATACATATGCAATATGCCACCTCAAAGTGTCAATCAGAACAACAACAAATACCAAATGATTTCACTCGTATGTGGAATCTAATGAACAAATTGAGCCAACAGGCCAAATAAACTCATAGAGAGCAAGACAGCTGTGGGGAAGAGGGGAGGGATTGTGCAAAAAGGAAAAGGAATTCATGGACACGGACAACAGTGTGTTCATTGCAGGGAGTCAGGGAGAGGAGTAAAGGGGGTTAAATGATAATGCCAGAAAATACAATAAAAAAGCTCGTAAAAAAGCCAGCCATGCATGTTTCCTGTAATACAGGAAATGGTAGATAAAGCCACAGCAAACCTCCAACCCTTTTGCCATGGCACATATAGGAAAGCTGTGTAATTCTATTGCTTACCAACCATTTCTTCCACACAACTTGTCTGTGAGAGCCACTTAATTATCATCGTTCCTATCATTTGGTTGCAAAGGTGATTTTAATTTATGAGCAAACACATTATTAATTCACTAAGCTATCAAAGGATTACATCGGTTTATTCAAGTTATTATTGGATATGCTATTCTTACATTAGTGTTATGTGTTTTTGTTTCAAGTTTTGTCCCCATGTTATTATAGGCCCTACAACTCTGTTGGACACAGTGAACTTGAGGATTAAATGCAAATATCCATGTAGCAAATCAACTCTGGTGTTTTATTTTCTTTACATAGTTTACATTCTTAACTGGCTTCAGATACTGTAATAAAAAAACACAGTGGCCTAAAGTGTGTTTTTAGTTTACCTAATGAATTCAACAATTAACTTCACCAAACTCATAGCTAGAAACTGTGAAGAATCAAGTCTACCATATAAATGTCTGTTTGGCAGCCAAAGACTGTCTCAGCAAATTAAAATGTAACTGGAAATGGCCTCAGTACACAAAAGATCTGTGGTAGTTTTTGCTACATTTAGGACTTACAATGTGTAGTGAGTGCTCTAGGTGAATTGATCATACACACCTTGGTAAAGCCTGCAGTGCTCAAGGACTGATGGAGGAAATGTGAAGTCTGATTTGGCTGAAATAAATTGACCTGAATGGTAGGATATGAGGAAAAAGTGGTGGCCATGAGGGATAGGAAGGGTGGCCTATCATGTAGACTATGTAGGGAAATAATAGAAAGGGTTTCATAAAATTATGAACTACTCTCACATCTTACAAACAGGATAACAGTGTCTTGTAAAAGAAAATTCTCACAATTGATTTAAAAATAAAGTCTATTAATATTTTTAAAAGAATGACACCTATATTTTAAAACATTTCCAGAATTCTCCCCAAAGTAGTTTTTATAAGGGCATGTTATATTTATGACTAGACTTCTTCTCATTGTTATTCAAGCTGTGGTCCAAAAAAGAAACTTCAGATAGTTGTAAATGATTGAAAACCCACCTCCCACCGCTTCCAGAAGCGTTCAGGAAGATTTTCAACTTGCCTAATTGTATTCAACCACCTACATCAGATGGGTAATTGAAGGATCCACTTTGCCTACTGCCCAGCAGGGACCTATATATTGCTGAGAGTACTAGTATGAAAAAATGCATGAGCTAGACCTTAAAAATGTCATTCAAATACAAAGCCCTTCAGAAAAAAAATTACCTTTGGAAAGAAAAAATACATAGGCATTGAAATCTATAGGTGCCAGGAGTAGGCTTTAGCATTCTTCTTTACATTCAGAAATTAACATTTTTTCTCATGTAAATATATTACTAAAGTAATCTCAGTTTTTCTTATAATTGAGTTAAATGGAAAAGGTATACAGAAAAAGGATATTGGAAGCACACTGTTTCACTATATTAGATTATTAGAAAATCATGAACTGAAAAATGAGTAAGAAGCTGAATTTTAAAAGACTTTGGCATCAGAATAAAAACTGTATCTTAAAATGTATGATTACCTACTGAGTCAACAGAGAGATTTGTTGAATAAAAAAACGTTAAAGCTTGATGAAGACTTATTTTATAAATAATGGAACTTTACTTCTGAAAGATACGACAATTTGCCTGATATCAGAAAGGAAGTAAATGACAATCTAGGTTTTGAAAAAAAAAAACAATCCTTATTACAACTACTGCATAATATTATGCTACCAAACTCTATTTTCATGAACTAGAAAAAAAACAGAGATGGCATGATTAGGCATCCACAGGCTATAAAAATGGATTTCTCTTATGTACTTACTCTATGTACAGATATAGAGAATATCAAGATGATCTTTGGTTTTCTGAATAAAAATTCCATGCCTGGTAAGTGTGTTGGTATGTTTTCACAGTCAAGTATGTGGGTAGCTTTGAGATGGAAGAAATATAGTATTGAAGGGTAATTTCAAACACAGAGGATCTTTACAAGGTCTACACACAAGAACTATTTCTGGGAATTTACAAAATAAAACCCAGGTCTTTATAATTTGCTCAAAAATTTACTACATCAGAGCGCCCAGGGGCCAAGCTCAGTCAGAGCTCTAAGAGTGAGGCTCAGTCAGGTGTATATGTACATAGCTCCTTCTGTGATTCTGATGTGTAACCCTGGTTCAGTGTGAGTCCCCTGATGAGTAACTCAAACATCTACATTCGTAGAGAGGCAGAATCTCATGGTACTAAAGATTACTCAAGATTCCCTAGTGCACATCACATCAAATGAAAAGATTTTCCTTCAGACACTGATGATCTTGCAAATCATGTTAGAAAAATTCAATGGACTGAAATTCTCTCCTTCGAGATTTAAAACATTCCATTTTCTATAATTCCTGATTCTTGGAATGGGTAAATTCCGCTCTTGTCACACTATTGCCCATATTAAGCACTATGTCTAGTTTAACTGTACATATAACTGTCTTTAAAATATGCATACATATCATTACATTTTTCCGTAAAACATTTTACTGATTTTATTTTTTTTTACACATTGTAGTTCTTTCCTTGACTTCTGTTCTTGTAGTATATGTGGTATGTGCTAATGAGCCTTAGAATCAGGCACTGAAATTTTCCCATAATTGAATCCCAGAAAGCAACTTCACGGCTTGGTAAAGAGGTAAAAATAAAACTCCTCATAGAAGTAATAAAAATGCAGCTGTAAAAGTTGCCCCAAAGTATAAGTACTTAAAAAGCTGTATAAAAATGCTAACAGGCTGTCCTCCATTCTTAAAAATTTAATCTCAAAAAAATTTTTAAAAAAAAATTTTTTTTTTTTTTTAAAATAGGGAAGACAATTTTTTGGTTTTAAAATAAAAGGTTTTTTTTTGGGATGGCTATAAATATGCCATCAAACTTTACTTTTTAATTTGCTGGAGATTTTATAATAGAGTGCAAATACTTGAAACTTTGCAGACTCTTTTTAAATCAATAATTGAGACTTTCTTGATCTCATTTTGGTAATTTCTGTTTGAGAAGAAAGAGCGGGTTGAAAAATCTTAAATTTTCTGCTATAATATAAAGGTGCTGCCAATTATACCATTATGTATATTTTTAAGTTTCTTTTTTAAAATCAGAATCTAAGCAATTTTCATCAGCCTACAGCAGACTGAGAGGAGACATTCTGATGAGAGTAGTCATACACCAGTACAGAGGCACATCAGAAGAATAAGTTGAATCGGGTCTGTGATAGCACAAAAACTATGCAAAAGCCATATTTGCAGCCTTGTAAAAGTTCACTTACATATTATAAGATGATATTCTGAGTACAAAAATTACATATTTCAAAATCTCATCTTCATAAAGAGAAGACTGATGATTTTAAATATGCTTTGATTCCATTTCCCGTCTTACATTGTGTGCATCATGAAGCAGGGAACTTTTCTTTTTATTACTCTTACATTCTTTGTGCCTAGAATAGTACATGCAAGCATCACATTCCTCAATAATATTTGCTGATACAGGTCCAATGAATTTTGGCAAGTAGTGAAGAAGTGTCAGTTGCGTAAAATTCCCTCACTTAAAAGATTATTTTGCTCATTACATTTATGCATTTTATCTTTCAATAAGTCACATGTGCTTTAGGATATTAAAACATTTAATCTTCACTATATATGTATATGTACATATATATATATGACCTAAGAATTTTCAGTGAAGATTTTCATGTGATATGAAAAATTCACTTCATTATCTTTCGCTTTCCATTAAAGGAGGTTTAAGTAAATTATTTTCAAAATAACAAGTTTCTTTAGGTCCAGAATCCTACATGCAAAAACAAAAGAAGAATATCCCAGATCTGGCTAGTCTGGCTCAGTGGATTGAGTGCCAGCCTGCAAAGCAAGGGGTCACTGGTTCAATACCCAGTCAGGGCACATGCCTGGGTTGCGGGCCAGGTCCCCAGTAAGGGGGCATGTGAGAGGCAACCGCATATTAATGTTTCTCTTCCTCTTTTTCTCCCTCTCTCTAAAAATAAATAAATAAAATATTTAAAAAATATTAGCCCAGAGCATAAAGTGACATAATAATGAATGCAGTAGTATAATAATAAATATTTATATACTGAGGTATTATTTAAATTGGCATAAAATTTAAAACATCATATTTTATTCAAGTATTAATATGAAAGAACCATCTATTTTTATTTAAGCTAGAAATCCCTCTGGACTTGGTATTTTTAGGCTGCAAAAACATTTTAAGTAAGAATCATCAAGGTCATGGTACTTAAAATTGTGAAAAAATGTGTATCATTTCTATATAATTAAAACAGAAAAAAAGATCCTGGTACAATATGACTTCCATCTAAGTGTAAAAATATTAATTAGACTATTTGTAATCTGTATTAAAACTTTTTAAAATTATACATTGCAATTTAAATGCATCCAGTTGTTTGAACAAAGCAGAAAAGACAGAAAATGCTAAATTTAAATTTGAGTCTGTAAGCTTGTTACCTTTGACTCAGAAAGACACATTTATCAAATGAATGTAAAAGAACACAAAGTCCTCCAACTTTAATCATTAAGTTTTTATTGATCCAAACTCAGACCAAGGCTAGACCTTCATATTTTACTTCAGAAAAAAATAAGAAATCATTTTTGAGATTAGTCACCTGCTTTGTGTACTGGTTTTTATTGGCATCATTGTAAAAGGACCACGTGGAGTTAAGGATCAAAGTGAAATGAGTCTCTGTTATCAAATCTGTGAAGTCCTTGCCCATTTACTAATAAGGCAGCATATTTGTTTACTGGGAAGAGGTGCTGGCCCACAAGGAGGAAGAAGAGAAATGGATTCTGTCATAACCTAAATATCTTCACATGTGCTCCACTTCTCTAAACTTCATAGATAAACATGCACCATGTTAATTCAAATCATGTCTGACCCAAAAGCAGTGTTTTAGAAGTGTGGTCTGTGTACCTGTGAAGGTGTACATGCCAGGTTTAGGTGTTATTTTTAAAATCAATTTTTATTTCACAGTTTTATATTGATTTGAATGTGCAGTTAAAAATATAATGTATAATCATACTTTTGATTTCACTGATATTTTTGTTTAGGATAATAATAATGAAAAAATAGTGTAATTTAAAGAAAAAATTGGTTTATAACATTCTAGAAGGCAGATAAGCATAGGGAAAAAAACAAAGCTGATGGCCAAATGACTGGCATTGAGGAATTCTATTTTAAAATAGTGGTAGCTATTTCTATACATTTCAAATACTTTCTATTCAGTGTAGAGTGGAGTTAATTTCTAGTGGAGGTAAACTTATAATTTACTATGCAGGAAAAGTGTAGCTGGAAATAGAATTATTATAGAGTCTGTGTCTTAAGCACAGATATATGACACATGCAAAATGTCATCCACAAGATAATAGTATAAGCACTTTATTATATAAAACATTCTATTCGCATAGATGAAATTGCCAATAGTTATGTTTACCATTTTGTAAGAATTCTAGAGGCAAAAAAAATTCCCTGTAGAATTTTTTATTTTCATTTAATCTTAAAATGACAAGTAACAATATTTCTTTTTAAAAAGTTTAAAATAAACCAGTGGCATCATATGACTATAAAGTTATATTTTGAAAATTTATGAAAGATAACTGATTCCTAAGTAACCTTGTTTTGTGGACCACAGCATTTCTCTTGCTTTGTTTTTAAAATGTCCAGTTTGAGTACTTCTTGGAATGTGGAAGAGTCTATTCCAAAATCAATGTTTGTTGGTACATAATATGGGAGGTACATAAGGGCCCAAAAGGAGGCAAAAAATGACTCACTCCCTAAAAGAAAAAAATTACAGAAGATGGCAAGAAGATAGACCAGGGAGAAAGGAGGGAAGAAGAAGATGATGTAAAAATCTGTAATGTTCCTGGTCTTGATTTTGTGTCCCATAGGAAGGCAGACCAACGTTTATCATTTAAGAGTAACTCTGGAATTCTATCTTATCCAGAAGTACCCTCACATGCACTCCTTCCAGCCGTGGGAACTAATACTAAACATCCAGTGACAAGGTGAAACTCAAATGCAGAGTCCCAACACTGTCACCTTCCAAGCAGAATGTGATATATACTACAGTTACAAGATCTCAAACTTAGTGTGGTAAGATAAATTCATATCAGAGCCATTAAATTGATAGAGATTATATCACAAACCCTCATAAATAGCTATGTCAAGTAAGAACCATCCATGGCAACTATAAGAATATTCTACTTTATTTGTAGATGATATCACTAATACATTACATATGGCTATGCTCACTGAAATTTTAGTTTGGTTCTTTTTTGACAATGGATGTTGACATGAAATTAATACAATTGTTTTCTCATAAAAAACATCTAAAGACTGAAAACTTCCAAAGACAAAAGAAAATGACATTTTTTTAATTGTTCAATTTCTATCTGAGAAAATTATTATTGTCTTTCATTTTATCTTAAGAAACTTTTCCCAGGTAGGTCTTACTCCTGCCCAGATTTGGACATACAGAAACTAAAATGAGATATGAGAAGTCATATGGGAAATAATACACCAAAGTGAGGCAGTTAGGATTAAATACTGACCTGTGCAACGTCTGATGAGTTTCTGAAACTAATCTATCAATGCCTATAATATGTTTATTAGTTCTAGATAAAGAAAAGAAAGGAAGAGAGAGAGAGAGAGCCACTGATCTGTTGTTTCATTTATCTATGCATTCACTGGTTGATTCTCGTATGTGCCCTGACCAGGAATGAACCCACAGCCTTGGCATAGTGAGGCAAGCCATCTGAAGCCATCTGAGTTACCAAGCCAGGGCAATACCTGTAATATTACATATACTAACATCTGTTGCAAGAATGATAATAAAATTGATATAAACAAATTTATTTGTGATGGATGACAGTTGTTAATGCCAGGAACTATGTTGAGATAGTTCAGACACACAATTTTACCTAAACCTCAGATCAACTCTGTGAAGAAGCATAGTTTTATTTTTAAAATGTAGATTTTCAACGTAAAAAAACAGGTTGCTTTGTTTAAAAATTGCAAAAACAATTTACAACCTTTATTTCAAAGTTGTTGCATGTTCCATAACAAGCTTTGGTTCTTGTGTAAACTCTACTGTATACATGTAAATATTACTAAAAGTAAGTATATATCATCTATTAAATGAAAAAGCTAAGGACTTTAATTCCTATAAACAAATGTATCTTAGGATGACTTCATTCGATTGTGCTAAAATTCAACTGTCAATGTAATAGATTTTGGATAACCTCAGTAAATCAATATTTTAATGAAATATCATTTATACTTAAGTTCTCACTACAATGCATTGTCTAGCAATTTTCAATAAATGAATTATTGTTAGTGAGTAAAAACTGTGACATTTCTTTAAAAACAGAACAAAGAACAAAATAATATCCTGAAATAACAAAGAATGTTCAGAAACTATTTCTAAAGCAAGTAGATATTCTATTTTTCTTGCACATTGAATATTTTAATATTTATTTTTCACCTTTGACCAGGTGAACTGGAAAGCATATGCTGATAAATGTGTTCCTAAAAAAAAAAAGGCCATTTAAACAAATTAAATATATCATTTTAAATGTGGGTAAGATGCAATAGATTATAAATAAAACAGTTGTGAATTTAAAAAAGCTCTGTGTTTAAGCATCATATTTTTCTTGTTTCTGAGAGATATATCATGCATGTCCATTTTCTGATTTATTAACATGCAGAGTTCAATCCTTCTTCAGAACCGCCACTGCGGCAAACACCTCCATGTAAGCACATTTAAGACTCCTACTGGTATCCACTCAGCTGAGCCTTCCCAAATTCTTAAAGCACAAAATTATAAGAAAAAAATATGGCTGTTTTGTGCCACTACATTTCAGGATCATTTATTATGTAGAAAGAGTCCCAGAAGATAAGTTCAGATAATATGTATATTGTGCTCATCAATATGGTATAAATATAATGTTTGCTGGGCAGTAAACACTTGTCACGGGCTCCTAATATTTACTCCCTGGAAAGAGAGCTCTTCTAACAGTCCACTCCTGGACCTTCCTACTCCCTTACTTGCTCCTCCTTGGGAGATCTAGGGAGAGGACATGAGGACCCTTTTCTTAGTGACTCTCTTTTTATTTTCAGAAGGGATCTTTGAGTAGAGACTGCAGATTCTGTTGATCTCAAGCCAAGATGGTCACCTTAGAAGTGATTATGCGGAGTGGGTTACTATGCTGGGTAAGTCTGTTGAATTCTACAACTCAGCATATAGACATGCCTTTACCTATAGACTGAAGCCACATAACATTTGGCCCCATGTATTTCTTTTGTTTTATCTGGTGATTGAGAATTTAGATAAGAAAAGGGACACCATTGATTGAGACCCTCTCCTTCAAAAATATATAATGTTGAACATATTTGCTAAATACATAGTTATATTTTGTGATGGAATTATCCGTTTGAATCATATTACAATAATAATATTTCAGTCTATGACCAATACATTTAGCAATTATCAAAACTTTAACACTATATGCATGATGGGAAGTTGCATTTTGTTCTGTATTTCTCTGGCTCCTATCATGTGTCCAGAAATCTGGGAAGAGCATTTTCCTGTTGAAAGAATCAGTTATTAAATTTTATTTGACTTAGAGTAAGAAACTTGATTTCTGAAGTATGGACTAAAGACCATCCACATAACACCAACTGACGAGACGAGTTCATAAAATGTGAACCACCAGACCCTCTGCCAGGCATACTAAATGAACCTCTAGGAGTGGATTTCAGAGTTTACATACTAACAGGCTCTCCAAGTGATCTTTATGGCAAATGTAGTCTGTTACTTTTCAAGACAGCAGAAATATGACTCAATATACTCTGTGATAGTTAATGTTTAGTAAGACTTTAGGTATTAGACTCCATGGACTCTATTAACAACCACAGTTTCCTCAGAATGTGAGAAACAAGATAAACTACTTCAAAATTTATGTAATATAACAAAATTAAGTTTACTGAATTTTTATAGTATGTTGAAGACATGGATATGCATTTTACAAGATATCTTCCACCTTCTCATACAAGGAAAATAACTATTATGTCAATTTTAAAGGTGAAGAATTCATCTTAAATAGAGATCAAATAATATTGCCAAAGCTGAAACATAAATAGCACAGTCGAATTTCAACATTGGGTTTGTCTTATTTGAAAGCACAGTTCAACCATTCAGTTTCTGAATTTTGGCTGTTGAAGAAACTAGGAATGTTAAGTGAAAAAAAAAAGACTTACTGTCCAGAAAATAAAATTGGAATCTTAAAATAATATTGGAGAAATATCATGATAGTAAGTAAATACAGCAGTCTTAATTTCTTCATCCACTGGAAAAAAGTTGGTATTTGGGGAAAAACATATTTAGGTTTCTATAATGGTTTTGTAACAAAAAACAAAATAAAAATTAAAAATATGTCTTTCTTTGATGCCAATTGTTATTTCTTCACTTTCATTTCTGACTTTATTTATTTGGGTCCTTTTCTTGATGAGTCTGGTTAAATGTTTGTCAATCTTGTTTATTTTTTTCAAAGAACCAGCTCTTGGATTCATCAATCTTTTGTATCATTTTTTAAGATTTTGTTTTGTTTATTTTTGCTCTGATCTTTATTACTTCCTTCTTTCCTTCCACTCACTTTAGGCCCTGTGTTTGCTTTGCTTTTAAAGTTCCTTTAAGTGTAAAGTCAGATTGTGTATTTGAACTTTTCCTCTTTTTTAATGAGACAGGCACATAATGCAATGAATTTCCCTTTTAGGATTGCTTTCCCAATGTCCAACAAATTTTGGATTGGTGTATCCTCATTTTCATTTGTTTCAAGGTATCTTGTGATTTCTTCCTTGATCTGTTTGTTGACCTATTGATTGTTTAATAACATGTTCTTCAGATCCCATGTCTTTGCATGTTTTTCAGTGTTCTTCTAGTGACTTATTTTTAGTGTCATAGAATCATGGGCAGAGCATCTTCTGATGCAGGACATGAGTTCAATCTTCTTAAATTTATTGAGAAGAAATACAAAGAATATGACAAAGAAATACAACAGATTGTAAGAACATATTATGAACAACTTATGCTAACAACCTGGATAAACTGGACGAGATGGATAAATCCCTAGAAACATACAATCTTCCAAAACTAAACCAGGAAGAATAAAAGAATCTGAATACACATATTGCACCTAGTGAAATTAAAGCAGTAATAAAAAAACCCACAACAAACAAAGCCCTGGACTGGATGGCCTCACAGGTGCATTTTACCAAACAGTTCAAGAAGTAATACCTCCTTTTCTCAAACTGTTTCATAAAATTCAAGAGGAGGGAAGTTTCCCAAACTTATTTTATAAGGCCAGTATTCTCCTACTTCCAAAGCCAGATGAAGACATTACAAAGAAAGAAAATTATACTCCAATATCCCTGAAGAACAGAGATGCCAAAATCCTCAACAAAATATTAGCTAACAGAATACAGCAATGCATCAGAAAGATCATACACCATGATCAACTGGAATTTTTATTCCAGGAACACAAGGTTGGTACAACATTCACAAATCAATAAATGTGATTCACCACATAAACCAAACGAAGGATAAAAAACACATGATCATTTCAATAGATGCAGAAAAAGTATTTCATAAAATCCAGCACCCGTTTATTATAAATACTCTCAGCAAAGTAGGATTAGAGGGAACATACCTAAACATAATAAAGGCCAAATACGGCAAACCCACTGCCAGCATCATACTCAATGGATTAAAACTATAAGTATTCCCCTTATGGTAGGGAACAAGAAGATTGGATGTCCACTTTCACCTCTCTTATTCAACATAGTACTGAAAGTTCTAGCCGCAGCAGTCTCACAAGAAGAAGAAATAAAAGGCATCCAAATTGGAAAGCAGTAAGTAAAATTGTCATTATTTGCAGATGACATAATACTATACCTAGAGAACTCCAAAGATGCCACCAAGAAAATGCTAAAACTGATACATGAATTCAGCGAGAAAGCAGGATACAAAATGACTACCCAGAAATCAGTTGTATTTTTATATGCCAATAATGAACTATCAGAAGTGGAAATTACAAGAATAATACCATATACAATTGCCACACAAAAAAATGAAATACCTAGAAATAAACCTAACCAAATATGTAAAAGACCTGTCCTCAGAAAATTATAAGACACTGGAGTAAGAAATAGATACAAATAAGCAGAAGCACATATCATGTTCATGGATAGAAAGAGTTAACATCATTAAAATGTCCATCATACTCAAAGCATTGTATAGATTCAATGCAATTCTTATCAAGATTTCAATGATGTATTTCACATAACGAGAACAGATATTTCAGCAATTTATATGGAACCACAAAAGGCCATGCAAGGGAACAAGAATCTAAGAAAAAAATAAGGTTGGAGGAATCATGCTACCTCATATGAAATTATACTATAAGAACATAGTAAACAAAACAGCATGGCACTGACATAAAAACACATAGATCAACGGAACAAAATAGAGAGCCCAGAAATAAACCCACTTCTTTATAGTCAATTAATATTTGACCGAGGAAGTAAGTACAAACAATGGGCTATATATGGTTTAATCAATAAATGTTGTTGGGAAAATTGGACAGATATATGCACAAAAATGAAAACAGACCACCTTCTTACATCATACACAAAAATAAAATCAATATGGACCACATACTTAACTGTTAGAGCTGAAACAATAAAAATCATAAGATAAAACAGAGGCAGAAAAATTTCAGACATTGCTCATAGCAATATTTTATTGGCTGTATCTCCTCGGGAAAAGGAAACAAAAGAAAAAATTAAAAAATGAGACTATGTCAAAGTAAAAATTTTTGCGTAGCAAAGGAAATAATCAACAAAATAAAAAAAAAACAACCCACAGAATGTGAAAATGGATCCACCAAAAAATCTGATAAGAAGTTAATATCCACAATTTATATAGAACTTACAAAACTCAACGACCAAAAATTAAACAACCCAATTAAAAAATGGGCAAAGGACCTGAATAGACACATCTCCAAAAGGACACACAGATAGCCAACAGACATATAAAAACATGCTCACCGTCACTAATCATCACTAATCATCAGAGATATGCGAATTAATGCCATAGTGAGATTATTGTCTCACACCTGTCAGAATGTCTATGATCTATAACTCAACAAACAAGTGTTGGTGAGGATGTGGAAAAAGAGAAACCCTTTGCACTGTCGTTGGGAATGCAGACTGGTGCAGCCACTGGGGAAAGCAGTATAGAGATACCTTAAAAAATTAAAAATGGTCCTGCTTTTTAACCTAGCTTTCCCACTTCTGGGAATATATTCAAAAGAACCCCAAAAAACTAATTTGAAAGAACATAAGCACCCATGTGTTCATTTCAGCACTATTTACATTAGGCAACGTAATGAAGCAGACCAAGTGTCCATCAGTAGATGGGTGGTGGATAAGATAATTATGGGACATTTACACGATAGAATTCTACTCAGCCATAAAGAATAAGAAAATTTTTACCCTTTGTGACAGCATACATGGACCTGAGAACATTATGGTAAGTGAACAGATGAAGAGCAGGATGGTATCTAGTTGGGGGAGGTGAGGGAATGAAGGGATTGAGCAGAAAGGTAAGAGGACTCACGAACATGGACAACAGTGGGGTGATTGCTAAGGGGAGGGAGTATAAGGGGACTAAGTGGTCATGGAAGAAATACAATAAAGATTAAATAAAAATAGGTGTGCTTTAATAGATATAGTCCTTAGCAAACAAAAACTTGTTGATTATATTCACAATTAGTATGGGAGAAATTTTTGTATGTAGTTTTGGGTAGCCTGGTGTGTAAATTGGAGAATAAAATACCAGGCCCTCAGCTACCTGATGACTTCGTACTAATAAAATAACTGAATACAATGAATCTCTTGTTTTTGGTATATAATAAAGAAGCATGTCTTAAATAAAGAATGAAAGCTACCTTTGAGAAGATACACTTCAGGAATTTTACAATAGACAGGAAAATAATGAAAGCATGAGTTAGAAATAGAAAGGTATGATTAATAAGGGCTTACAGACAAGAAAATCTTATTTGAGTTATCTTGTCTAAAGAAATGTGCTAAATGGACATGAAAGTATTTACCTAAAGTTTTCTATATAATTGCTTTTTGACAATTTTAAACATTTTTACAGAACCGTATCTCCTTTGAGACTCGCCAAATGTGCTGTAACGATACCTATGATTTTCTGTTAAGAAAAACATTAAAGCAAGATACACTGTTTGTCTGGGTTTCTAGAAAATTATAAATATTATTCATTTTTTACAAATGTTATTTTCCATTTGCATATATGAAATAATTGTTTACTACCAAAGATATATGCCCTCTTGAATATGCTCTGATGAGAGGAAATAGGCAAAGAAGGGTGATAGAGGTGGGAATGCAGTCTTTCTTTTTATTTTATTTTATTTTATTTTTTAATTTTTATTTAGTTATTTTTCAAGTACATTTTTTGTCTATTTCTCCCACCCCACCCCCCCCGCCCTGTCTCCCCCCTCTCTCCCCTTCCCCCCCCCCCCCACCAGTTCTCATCCCTGTGTCTTTCATACTTGTTCCTCAAAATCCCTCCCCATTTTTCCCCTTAAATTCCCTTCTCTCTCCCCTCTGGTCGCTGCCCACTGAATGGATCAAAAAATTGTGGTACATATACACAATGGAATTCTATGCAGCAGAGAGAAAGAAGGAGCTACTACCCTTTGCAACAACATGGATGGAACTGGAATGCAGTCTTTCAAAAGATAAATTTAAGTGGACAGGGAATCACCTGAGTTAGTATGCTGTTTAAAATGATATAATGAATTGAATAAATAGAAAGTATATTTTAGATAAGTTGATTTCATCTTTTTTTCTGCTGTTAATGCTAGAAAATCAAAGCTACTTGTATTTTAGAAATCTTTAACTTTCACATAAATTGATTTAAACTAATGAAAGGTATTTAAAGGAAGTTTGTCTTTAATACTGAGAAAATAAAAGCAATCTATCAGCTTGTTACAATTTTCACGTCTATGGAAATGCCAGTCCATCATATCATTCATTCACTACTCTTTTCTTTATGTTTCAATTCAGTCTATGCTTGGACTTTAATATGAGTAGTTATGAAAAATGACAATTATGAAAATCCATGGAGTGTAGTCAAACATATGATGATGTTTAACTGATTCCTAAGTAACTCGTGTGAATTCTGATGAGAGAGCACCCATTTACTTTTGCACTTATTTATCTTACTAGGTTCTAGAGTATAAAAAGGCAGGAACCTACTCTTGTACTGGACAAAGACAGCTCAAGAGGAAAGAGTGAAGTGACAACCACACTTCTGTGAATGTAAAGTACGTTCATTTTCACAGCACAGGGTGGAAGAATTAAAATTGCCATAAGATATTTTATAGATTCAGCATATACTGAAAGTCAACTAGGCAAATTTAAAAATGAAAACGACCTAAGATTGTATGGCTAAATAAACAAACATCTTTAAATACCGCACTTTGACCTTTTCTTCTCTGAATTTAGTGTCAGGCTGACTGTGGTAGAGTTACCATGTTATAAAAAAGAAAGCACTTACTGGATTCTTATGAGTTACTTCACAAATCGGACTTCAATGTGAGATTTGATAACATGCAAAACACTGAAAATACAATGATACTGAAAATCACTCTGTAATTTGGCTGTTACCTTATCGCCTTCAGAGAATGTAATTCCATCCACGGCTCTTTTCCAAGAGATTTCTGGTATCGGCTCCCCTTCTGCGTCGCATGTGAGCGTGACTTGACCATTCTCATATGTAGTTTCATTTTTAAGCTGTATTATGTGAGGCTGTACTGTAAAGAATATATACATCACTCAATCTGCATTGGAGGGAAAGCCATGATGGGCACTGAAGTCCACATTAGTGCAGCAGGGAATGGTTAACCTTATAGCAGCTACAGCAGCATGCCTTGCTTCGGAGCACCGCCAAGAGTGATGGGAACAGGTAAAAAAGTTTCAGCCCTGGCTGGTGTAGCTCAGTGGACTGAGCGCGGGCCTGCAAACCAGAGTATTGCGGTTCGATTCCCAGTCAGGGCACATGCCTGGGTTGCAGGCCAATTCCCAGCACCGGACACACGAGAGGCAACCATACATTGATATTTCTCTCCCTACCTCCTTCCCCTCTAAAGATAAATAAATAAAATTCAAAAAAAGTTTCAGAAGCAATTCTCGTGGATCATCATTATAAAATAATTTGAAGTGCCTTACAAGCCTAAAAATTATAATCCCCTCCAAAATTCCTCCAGTTAAAGAGACGCTGTATTATGTATTTTTATTTTTAAGAAATATATATAAGGAAGGGGGGGGGAGAAAGGCGTATTATTCTTCTTTTAAACCACAAATTAAAATTTCCTCTTTTGAAGCCACATGTGTAAGTGTGTGGGGAGGATGGCAGCCACCTAATGAGTGATTATCTCTTAAGCTCGTAAGACAATTTCATCAAAGAGAAAAAATGATGGCTGTGCCCTGAGTATGTAGTATGTATAGTTATGCACAATACTAAAAATATATGAAGCATAGGTACACAAATGCTATTTATTTTTATTGCCCTAGGTGATTTATTTTGACCTCAGTTTATCTTAACAATATTATTAGGCAATGCAGCTAAGTATTTATAATCATGACTTCTTCGAGAAGGAAAAACATTATGTCTACTAATTTAAATTTTCTTCTTTGCTTTTTTAAAATAGGTTTTATTGATTATGCTATTACAGTTGCTCCATTCCACTTGCCATATTCCCTTTTGTCCTGTACCCACCTCCCACCTGTATTTCCTCACTTACTTCAGGTTCATGGGGCATACATGGAAGTTCTTTGGCTTCTTTATGTCCTACACTATTCTTAAACTCCCCTGTCTGTTTTTTACTCACCATTTATGCTTCTTAAAAACAAAGGCAAAAACAAAAACAAACTAAGCAAACAACCAGAACAGGAACAGAATCACAGAATTGGAGATCACATGGAGGGTGATCAAGGGGCATAGGGAACAGAGAGAATGGGGGGGAAGGTACAGGGAATAAGCATAAATCATCTTAATATTAAAAATTATGGCCATCCACAAATTCACATAGCACCATAGACATTCATGTTTGTAACTCTAAATCCTCTGCACTTATTAAATTTTTACTTATTAGGACATTAAAGGGATAACATCCAGTACTCGTTATTTAAAGACAAGTAACAGGTACTTTTAAATCAAGTACAGTTGATCATGGGATATAAATAAATTGTTTTTAATTTTAGAAAATTAGATTTCTGATATCAGACATATAGTATACATAATGTTTAACAATTCAGTGTTTACTCCATTGACTTAATGAATTTAGTTACATTTTTGACGTGTATATTCATGATTTTGTGTTAAAATAATACCAACTTGTTCAGTGTTACTACACAAAAGTGATTACAACAGTAACGTATCATATATTTGATGCATTATTTTCTATTTTATAAGATAAAATTATTGAAGATTTGTTTACATCCATTCTCACTCAAGGCCACCCTATTAAATAATAAGAAACTGAACAGTATTTAATATGAGCCCATTTTGGTAGGGAGAACAGTACCCTTTGGAACGATCTCAGAGACTATAATTTAATTAATTAATTTGTCATAGTGAGCTACATTTATTTAATGTGGTAGGCTTTTTTCAATCCTCACCCAAGGACTTGTTCACTGATTTTTAGAGAGAGGAAGGGGTGAAGAGAAGGAGGGGAAGAGAGAGAGAGGGAGAAAGGGAGAAGAGAGAGACACGTTGATCGTTTGCCTCTCCTATGTGCCCCCCCACAGGATGGAACCTGCGACCTAGGTGTTCCTGACCCACGATCGAATCCACAGTCTTTTGGTGTATGGGACGATGCTCAGTCAACCAAGACACCTGGTCATGGCTCTTATTGTTGGTTTTAAAGAGAACATTTTTAAGTGTGGAATCGTGCTGAAACAATAATTGACTTTCTATAGTGTCTAAGAATTTTAAGTGTGTTTGTTCTTCCTTCTATGTGAACAATTTTCTCCTTCCTCTTAGCTTTGCTGACAGCTCATCATTAAATATTCTGTGTACACACGTCTAATCATTACCATTTTGAATAACTTTCCAATACCATGCTGTCCAAAATAATAGTTTTTTTTTACCCAGCACTACCACATTTATCCATTTTCACATTCTTAAGAGTATTTTATTATTCCATTTACTGAATTATTTTCATATACTTTGATATAGTTTTGTCTGTCTCACTCCACCAGAATATGTGCTTTATGCAAACTTCTCTGCTCAGGAAATATTTCTATTACGTGATCACAGGCCCAGCTGACAGAGGATGCGCCCACGTGTATGGCCACTCAGCATTGGTCTGTGGCCCTTGGACCACTGCGTCTTCCAGAGACCAACACTGGTCCTTCTTACAGTTACACAGCCCTCCCTCCCTCCCGTTCCATCTCTTCTGTAAAAGCATTTTGTCAACGATGTTTTTAAACATGGGGGAAATATACTGAATATTAGTACTGCATATGATTTTTAGTGTTATGCTTTTTAAAGAGAATACTCATATTCTAAATATTCCCTCAGCAAAAACTGTTTTTCTTCTTGAAAACATAATGAAAGCTAAATAAGTAATTTATTTTAAAAAAACATGCTAGTCCTCTCCTCTCTATAAGATTAGCAAAGAAAGCAATATGGCTTTTAGTAATTATAGAAGACTTATATTATGTTTCCCTTTAATGAAATGGGAATATTTAATTATAGCTGCAAGTCAATGTTTCCTAATTACAGCCTTGTAGGTGTACTCTTTTAAGTGTAATGAAAGTGAAGCTGATCCTAACATATTTCATTTAAAGATTTATGAAGATCAACCCATAACTATATGAGATCCCAGTAGTGTAATTTAAATAAATTTTCTTCAAGCCCCTGTTATAAGTCAGCCAATATTTTAGAGAAACTTGAACATATAATTTCATGTAATTCTTAAAACAATTACATCTGGTAGCTGCAATTTTAAAATATATTTTAGAAATGAGAAAACTGAGATTTACTTATGAACTGTTTAATTTAATTTAAACACTGCATAACATTGACAGAGGAGGATTTGACCCTGGCCACCCTTTAGACCTCAGTCTTAACCACTAAGATATAATACTTACCAAAGACTTGGAGGAAGGCCTGTTTTTCATCTTCTCCTGCCTTATTTGAGGCCCTGCAGACATAATGGCCCCCATCACTATTGATTATGTTTCTGACAGTGAGTTCTGTATTGCTTCCTTTCAATATGTATTTTTCATTGTCTTCAATGAGCTTGCCATTCCTAAAACAAACAAACACAAACAAAAAATAAAACAAGCAAAAAATCCCAGAGGCTGATCCTCATGACTTTGACTTCATGACTCAGGAGAAAATGATAATCAACTTTCTGATCTGTAGGTGTCCATCATTTCATGGAGATTGACAGACGAGGTTGTATTTTTTTTATATCAGCCAGAAACTGGCTTAGAGACATTAGATCAACATGTTCAGCGAGGCTGTATTTTTATCAAAAGTATAGTTCTAGTAGCCCAGCAAAACTCAATGCAAAAATATTAAAGTTATACCTGACAATAGCTTGACTTTAGAGACAATAACATTTGAATTATGTTGAAATAATTGATACTAACTTTAGGCAAAACAACACATTGGTTCAATCTGTACCATGATTATTACACCAAAAAAAGATTTATTATTATTAATTCATATACAGATATGAATTAATGAATAAAAGATTTATTATTTTAATTCATATACATTTTGATGTTGGTAAGTCAACATCTGTTTATGAAAGCTTTATTCATTAGGTTCCTGGGACACATTTAATAGAATTTCTATGGAAACATCTTTAGAGGAGTTTAAAAGTTAATGCAATTTAAATACAAAACCAATGTATTTTGGAAATAAGTACTGCCAATAAATGGTAAGGTGAAAGAATTATACAAAAATACAGCAAAATAAGTTATGATTAACATGATGGTTTAATTCAATAATGAGGAGAAATCATTTTTTTAAAGTTCCTTGTCAGATTTTTTAAAAGTACTTTTTAATACTTTCCATGTTCCTTCTGGGTCAAAGCCATGTTCATTACGCCCTACTTCTAACCTTTGTTGTACATTAAGACAAAGTCTTTCACACTTTTTTGTAATGACTGCAGTAGAAAATATTTTAAATATATTTAAATCTGAAATACTTTCTGGAACTCCCCTTAATATGTGTGAAACTTTCTTATATGTCGTATTCTCTTTCATTCCATTTTATTCTCCACATCTCCCTTTCTTCTTTCTGCTTTTCTTTCTTCTATGTATCACTCCTTCTATTTTTTCCTTATAGGAGTGTTTTTGAAGATTGGGTTGACTTTAAAGTCCACTAATGTACAGAGCTTAGGATCTGTTTTTAGGGCTGCTGAGACCTACTTCCAATACATGTATAAGTTTAAAAAATATTTTTAAATATTGAAAAATATGTGCTCTGTTGAAATAGAACATTTCTTTGACATACCAAATGATCATTCCAATGAATTTTGGTTCTGATTGCTAGGAAGCCCAGGCATCTATCTTAATATAATCCCTATCCTTCTATAATTCAATGTTTTTTCCATTTCAACTGACATCTCTACATAGATCTTGAAATGTGAAAAATATCGTAAGAACAGAGTGAAAATTAGGGTTTATAAACCAAGAAGAAATTATATTAGTACTCTGTACTTTTATCTTTCTCATGTTTTTCCTGATCTAATATTTACAGTTATAAGAATGGCATTTCAGCACTTTTGGATAGAATTTCAGGTATTGATAGAGCTTTCAGTGAAGTTGGTGATTCAATATATTTCTTAATCTAGTCAATGAAAAATATGCACTTAATGCTACCACTGATATAATAATAATACAAAAGAAGTTTCATAACTTGTGAATTATACAACACTTTCCTTATATTATTCACCTGGCTGAATTCTTACACATACCTCGTATGTGCGTTTCCCTCCCCTACTCTTGTTCACAGATTATAACTAAAAAATTTAGAATGATTTCAACATTCCTCAATTCACACAGTTATAAAGCAGCAGATTAACTAAGTTCCAGTGTTTTCTTTTGTTGTTTTCTGATGAGGGTTATTTCCTTGGCTCATGTGATATATTGTACTAACTGTTTGATGTACAGCAAAGGAGTGAGATGTGCACTTATCATGAAGAATTCATTATATGACTGGCTGTAATGGAGGGTATTATAAATCCTATTAATGAGTTTATGCCTTTTTTGTGTTTTGTTTTCATGGGGGATGAGGAGAGATCTACTATGGTGGGGAAGAAGAGATAGATGGCTGGTGTACTCTGGGAATTTTTAAGGGAAAACGAAATCAATGATTTGAGCTCCCAGGAGCTCAATTTAGACCCCGTTTTAAACAAAACATTGCAATCTCTTCCTTTTTGTCTCCATGACTTGTTCAGGTGTGGTGGTAATATGGTAATATGGGTCTAAGTCAATTACTACAAAGGCATCCCCTGGCCACACTGATGGTGGAGATCCTTCCTGTGCTAGATGATGACAGTTGGTTGCCACCATCAGGACTCAAACTGCTGTGTTTCTGTGACCATGAGGGCAGCTGGCATGAGGAAAAAGCCAAAACACCTAAGAGGGCAAAGTTGAAAGAAGTGCAGGGTCATACACATGTAGTCCCAGTCTGACTGCATGTGAGCCCTGAGCAACCTGTGGACTTTCAGCTACTTGAGCCAATAAATCCACTCCATAGATGAAGGCCCCCCCAAAAAAGGAAAAGAAAGAAAAAGAAAAAAAGCTCAATTTAAAAATATCATTAAAGGATAACAAACCAGGCAATAATTCTCAATACCTCTCTGCCAATAAACCTGTTAGAATCACACATTGTTATTCCCACTTCATTTCTGTCGAATGCCATTGTATGAAAAACTCCCAAAGGATTTGAATGGCATTCCATGAGCCCATCCTTTGCAACTCACGCCATTTCTCTAAGTGTCTCTTCTCCATGTACATAGGGGTTAAGGTTAATGAATTAATGGAAATGATAAAGAAGGGGAAACAATTCCACTTTTTACTTTAATGTAGTAACAGGGATATATGTACCCACACATTTCAAAAAATAAAACCCTGTACACACATATTAAGTAACAGTTACAAACATCGGTCAATCAGTGGTACAAAACAGCGAACTCTGAGGATCCTCACAGCCTCTACCTGATGACAATCAGCAGGCTACAGCTGATAGAAGGAGCACCTAGACAGAGCCAGGCAGTGTGTCTGAGTTGGAAGCCAGAGTTCTTGGTTGGGTGAGACAAACAAATCAATAAAAAAACAAACAAATAAAAATAAACAGAAGCAGACAGACACATGCAGAGAACAAACTGATACTTGCCAGAGAAGACAGAGTTTGGGGGAATAGGTGAAAAAGGTGAGCAATCAAGAAATACAAGTTGTTTGTTACAAAAGAGCTGTGAGGATGTCAGGCTCAACACAGGGAAGATCAATGTATTGTACTAAGTTACGTGGTGCCAAGTGAGTACTTGAATTACTGGGGGATTACTTTGTAAATTACATAATCATCTTACCACTGTGTTGTATAGACCTGAAACTAATATAAAAGAATATCATTTCAACCGTAAATATGGTAAAATTAAAAAATAAAGTTTAGAAACTAAAAGTAAAAAATATAAAGTATACCCTTAAAATAAATGAATAATAAAAAAAGAAACATGCCTTCTAGACAGAATGATCAGGGCTCTCGGTGCACCTTTGACTTGGGTTATATCACTGTGTTAAGCTCTTTAAACGCTTAATCTAACCAAGGTGACTGAAAACAAACGCATGATACTTTTTAAAATAAAATTCAGAAAAAATGCTTTCCTTCCTGACAGAATGATAAGATTGCCAGTGTTTTTTTCATGAGTGTGACAAAGGCCAGAGACTGAAGGTTCGTGGGTACCTAACCCACCTGTACCAAGAGATGGTGGGCTCTGGGGAGCCAGAGGCCCTGCAGGACAGTGCCATGTCTTCTCCTCTCTCCGCTGTGGCGTTGAAGGACTTCTGAGGCATCATGATGGCTGGTGGCACTGAAACAGATGGACATAGATAAGCAGAGATGGAAAACCTTTCTCCAGTGCCACTGGGACATTTTTACCAATGCTTTCTGTTGTTATTGATGAGCTTTAAAACTTGACAGTCAACATCTGTACTTATCACTAGGACTGACTGTGTATTCAAATGACTTCAGATCACTAATTTACCTTCTGATGTTGAATAAAATAAATTAGATAATGCACTCTAGCACTATTTTACTATTTCAATCCATCAAAGTAGACTAAACAACAACACACCAAATAAACATTTTAGTGTGTGTGTGTATATGTGCATGTATGTGTTTGTGTGATATATAGGTATTTATATATGTGTGTCTATGTATTTATGTATATATATTCTTTTTATAAAATACTGCTCACAAGAAGACAGAGTATTGCACCCTGATGACTTACAGTGATACTGAGATCTACCAGGACCATAAACGAATTTCCTATTTGGATGTTCATCGGTATATGTAATTCTATAAGTAATCATTCACTACTTCAAAGACAGGGCTTTCAAATTAAGTGTCAAACTATAATGTTTTTCTGATTAACTGCATTTAATTTCTTTAAATAATTATAGAGCATTTGATAAAGAGAAATTGCTCAAGCCATAGTGAGTATGAAATAGATTTTCATGAACAATTCCATTTTAAAATTAAGCTTCCCCAATTTCTAACTAATTACATCACAAAACTGTAAATGCTGCACATTCTGACCATGCTGAAACTGTCACTGAAATGCACCATTTGCAATAAACAAATCAATAACATCCATAATAGAAGCTAAATTTCAGAGTACAACATAAATTTAGATTTAATGAACACATTTATGATTTTCAATTGCATATGACAAAATGATATTCTCCAAATTAATTATATTAATGCATTTAGTATTTTTTACATATACTAAACAACTTGGCAAGACAGGCATTTACCAGTGTGACTATAATTTAAAATCTCTACAATAGCATTCAGGGCAGTAATATCACCATTGATAGTGGGGAGAGAAACTGATATGTATCTTAGTAATTAATCATAATAAATCAAGTTCTGCCCTCACAAAAATAGATACAGTGAGCATGATCTGACATGGTGTTTTAAAGTAACACAATAATTACTATTACAGTAGGATGGACTAATTTTTAAATATTGCCTGAATTTGAAGTATTTTGAAATTTAACTTTCTGCATCCTGTTTACCTTTTCTTATAATTATGAGAAAAAACATTACAATAAAAATGTACTGCTTTTCATTTGGTTATTATAATGTAGTTGTAAGTCTACCATGACTATTTTTATTACAACAGTGAAGACTTTAACCCGTTAGATAATTATAATGAAAATAAACTCTTTAATAGAAATTCTCTCTACAGTAAAGCATTTGTGTAGATAGAAACACTTCCAAATGGAGAATTACATGCCCCGGTGGTTGTCCCATTACTATTACTTAGCTCAACAAGTTACTTATACTTTATTTAATAGTCTTCTTTTGTAGAAACTGCACTTGTATATACTGGATAATCTGTAAGAACTGACAAATCTTAATGTTTATGTTTTATGATACATTGACTCTGCTAATGAAATATGTGTTCTTACAGTATGGATTAGCAGAACAATATTAATAGTGTACATGTATGAAGTATTTTGAAGAAAAATTCTACAATTATTCTGAAGAATAATAGCATCTAAATTTGTGGAGATACTCAAAAGTTCAGTGGCCAAGACATTCAGGGAGATTTTTAGCCACTGTTTTGGGCTACAGAGTATTTTTACATATGTTTACCTCATCGGTTATAAATTTGCCATGTAGTTGGATTAAGTCATTTTAAAAAGGGTTACAATCATATTTCATTCAAATGTATTTTCTCTCCTAAGTCCCACATTTACTAGTATTTTAACTTTTTAAAAATACTTTTTTCTTGTTTGACTTTACCTGAAACATTCAGTTTTAATAACTTTACAAAGATTTTCATTCTGTGTATGTGAAGTAGTAAATCTTTCTGATAAATTTATGTTTTCATATTTTAGCTTCAGGAAACATGAGGATGTGTAGGGAAGGGAAGAAGTACCAGAACTCCCACTTATATGGAGGCCTTGGTACACTTTCACATGACAATTCACCTCATTGGTTGTGCAGGCACCAAGGAGACCATTAATTGGACAGCTTAATCCCTTTCATCAACATGGCACCAGCATTCCCCTATGTTTTCTTTGTTGTGAAGTGCAGTCTGCCCCTATCCACTGCTCTTCAGATATGTTTTTTCAAAAGAAGATGATACTATGAAATACCTATGCTGTTCAGATTAATGAGCTCCAAAAATTCTTCCAGATTTATATAGAATGAGAATAGAATCCCATCTCTACTACTGTCTAGAAAGTCACTCTTTAGCAATTAATTGATTATTCAGAGCTGGTCTAAATAAATATTAACAAATAAATTTACATGTAGATCTTCTCTTTGGCAGAGAACTTCTAAACACCATCTTAAGAGAACCTAAGACACCATCGTTTCTTGCTTACCTTTTCCTGTTTTGTCTTTTCAGTGTGTGTGACCCTTAGAAATTAACATAAGGGGAATTTTAGAAAGTGGCAGAGTAGGAAGTACTAGGTACGCATACATTTCCCACCTAAACAACAATTACACTGGCAGAATCTGTCTCATATAATTACTCTGGAGCCTATTGAAGGCTTGTAGCTCCCAGCAAAAGGAATGCAAAGTAAATTACGAGCAATGTCTCAAAGAGTTGTGTTTGTACATCCTTGTCACATAGAAATAGTGAGAACAGCTCACATTTCCATCAATGATAAGCAAATGCATTACATGCATGACGTGGAATATTATTCATCCTTAAAAAGAAAGGGAATTCTGACATATACCACAGCATAGATGAACCTTGAGGACACTGTGATAATGAAACAAAACCCAGAGTCTCAAAACATGACATTCAAAATCTACAATATAATCTAACATTTCTGTCTATGAAAATAACAGAATATGTCATGTTATTTGGAATGCCAGTGGCATTTTGACGCATGTTGGGTTATCTAAAAACTATTTTAAAGAGACTATTTTAAAACTTTTCAAAAGAGTTAAGAGTGAATAATCTAGAAATTAGTGAAAAGATAGTCTCTGCAAAAACATGCAATGTATTCAAAAATAAATAAATAGTATAACTAAAGTTTTACTTACAAAAGTACTCAAACTGAAAAAAGAACAAAATTTGCCGATTTAAATTAAAAGCAAAAGGGTCTAATTTCATTAATAAGAAGATATATACTGTTAAAATGTATAAAAGTAAGTAGCCAAATTCAATGTTTGTCTATTGAACGGTCATTTAAAATTTGATAATATAGATAAATAAAGGTAAAAACCAAAATATAATGGGATATATATATACCATCCCATTACTAATTATAAGATGTACAGTGAAATGGAGACAACTGTACTTAAACAATAGAAAATTATAGTTAAAAATTAATGTCCATGACAGCAGATTTCAGGGGGAATAACAATACATAATATCAAGTGAAGGAGTAAATAATAGTAAAAAAGCCACTTTTCCAGAAATAAATAACAATCCTACATATGCATTCACCTCACAAATGAGGTTCAAAATATGTGAAGCAAAATTGAGAGCCCAGAAAAGAGACCTAGGCAGATTCAAAAATTACTCTGTGATTTTGAAGCTTAAGAAATGAGAAAAAAAGACAAAATAAATCCATATTAATCATGAGGAAAAATAATAAAATTACAAATAGATACAATGAAAGAAAATACAGGGGAAAATGAATAGAGTATATAAAGAAACCAACAAAGATTCTTTGAAACGATAATACAATTAATAAACCTTTAGTAAGATACATTATGAAAAAAAAAGAGTAACACAGATTACCAGTATCAGGAATCAAAGAAGGAATTTAACTGTAGATTTCACACGCATTAAAAGGATAAGAAAAGAAATGATGCAGTCAGATTTTGCATACAAATGCACCAAGGCTGAAGACTTAGACCACTTCCCTGAAAACAACAAACTTCAGGC
Source organism: Artibeus jamaicensis (assembly GCF_021234435.1). NCBI lineage: Eukaryota > Metazoa > Chordata > Mammalia > Chiroptera > Phyllostomidae > Artibeus > Artibeus jamaicensis. The sequence goes on along the minus strand of NW_026522046.1, from coordinate 34,413,146 downwards.
AGCTCTCTCTAGATAAAATAGTTAACTCTAATATCCTGTTAACTGTTAATGGCGTTAAAAGCCTGAAAGAAAACCTCTAGAATCAGATGGTTTATCCAGTGAACTCTATCAAATGTGGAAAGAAATAGCATCTTTTGTACACAATCTCTTTAAAATTAAATTAAATTAAATAGAATATTTCTCAACTCTTGTATAAAGCCAGCATTAAACTGATAATTTTACCATAACATTTTTGTTGAAGAAAAACAGTCATCAGAAGTAAACTACTTGATTTTAAGGTGAATGTAAAGACACAGGGACTAAGGCAATATGACTGTGTTGCAGGGGCACATGCAAAGACAGTGGAGGGGAAAGGAGTTCCGAAAAAGACTCACAAACGCAACCAGATTTTACTTTACAAAGCCCATTGCAGACGCAGTAGTCTTTTAATAATAGTTCTTAAACAACTGAATATCCACCTGAACATACAGGAACCTGACCACAAAACTCACTCCTTCTACATCAATGAAGGTCAAAAGGATCAACAACATAACATTTATAAAACTTACAAGAAGCAAACATGAAAGAAAATCTTTGTGGCCCGAGGTTAGATGAAGAATTCTTGGGCCTGACCCGAGAATAACAAACCATAAAAGAAAAAGATTAATAGCTCTACTTCTTCACAATAAAAATGCTTTGCTTTCTGAATAACACTTTAAGTTAAGATAATGAAATACCTACTATAAGCAAGGATGCATGGAAATAATCACTATTAGTGAATAAATTGGTAAACTCTTTTTGGAAGGGAATTTGGCAGTACTCAATGAAATTGCAAATGAATATAAAAAAAAAGAATGAGACAGACCTACAAACCAAAAGAGAGAAGAAAAGAAAACAAAGGCAAAGACATGGGAACAAAAGTACTTACAAATAAGTACTTGAATGGGGAATTTAAACCAAAAGATATATTTTAAAAATCTAAATTCAACAATAAGAAAATGTGTAAACCCTTGAATAAACACAACACTAAATGAGATGTCTGGAAGCAAAAATGCATTTATAACATTTCTATAAGCAACTGTCAAACTCCAAGAGTGGAAGAAAGAAAAGCATCCGTTCAGAACAAGGGCAAAGGCGTGCAGAGGCTTTTCACTGGAAAGGACACACAGATGAGATACGAGTACATGACACTATATTTACATACATTAAAACTCATGGTACAGTGGATTTTATTGTATGTAATTTGAGAACAAATAGGTAAACTTTTAAATATTACATTCTGTAAGGGTTTTTTTTCCAAGCCCTAGTTGTTTGATAACAATGATTAACAGATTCAATAAGCAGATTTGCTGTAACAATCCACACCTGGGGGTGGGGGACGTCAGTTGCTGATTGTTCTAAAGCAGGCAAACCTCAAAAATGTCCCTGAGGGAGTGCCCGTCCCTACTCCAGTTCCTCCACGTCCTTCCCTTACTTTAACTCACTGCTCTGATCTGCCCAATGTATTCTTTTTTTTTTTTAATTTTATTTAGTTACTTTTCAAGTACATTTTTTTTCTCTCCCCCCCCCCGCCCGGTCTCCCCCCTCCCTCCCATTTCCCCCCCCCCCAGTCCTCATCTCTGTGTCTTTCATACTTGTTCCTCAAAATCCCTCCCCCTTTTTCCCCTTAAGTTCCCTTCCCTCTCCCCTCTGGTCGCTGCCCACTTGTTCTCTATTTCAGCGTCTTTGTTTTTATTCTGTTTGCTTGTTTGTTTTATTCTTTAGCTTCCTGTCAAAGGTGAGATCATATGGTATTTGTCCTTCAATGCCTGGCCTATTTCACTCAGCATAATGCTTTCCAGTTCCATCCATGTTGTTGCAAAAGGTAGTAGTTCCTTCTTTCTCTCTGCTGCATAAAATTCCATGGTGTATATGTACCATAATTTTTGGATCCATTCATTTACTGATGGGCACCTAGGTTGCTTCCAACTCTTGGCTATTGTAAATTGTGCTGCTATGAACATTGTGGTGCATAGGTTCTTTGAAATTGATGTTTTAGGATTCTTGGGGTATAATCCTAGCAGTGGAATTGCTGGGTCAAAAGGCAGGTCCATTTTCATTTTTCTGAGAAAATTCCATACTGTTTTCCATAATGGTTGTACCAGTCTACAATCCCACCAACAGTGAACTAAGGTCCCCTTTTCCCCACACCCTCTCCAACATTTGTTGTTTGTTGCTTTGTCTATTATAGCCATCCTGACTGGTGTAAAGTGGTATCTCATTGTGGTTTTAATTTGCATCTCTCTGATAGCTAACGATATTGAGCATCTCTTCATGTGTCTCTGGATATTCTGTATGTCCTCTTTAGAGAAGTGTCTGTTCAAGTCCTTAATTTGACAAAAGAAAAAGTCACACAAATCCAGGAATCTCACAGAGTCCCATTCAAGAGGAACCCAAAGAGGCCCACTTCAAGACACATCATCATTAAAATGGCAAACTTCCAAGACAAAGAGAGAATCTTAAAGGCAGCAAGGGAGAAAAAAGAAATAACATACAAGGGCATCCCAATAAGGTTAGCCACTGACTTCTCAATGGAAACACTCCAAGCAAGAAGAGATTGGCAAGAAATATTCCAAGTAATGAGAAACAGAGGCCTACAACCAAGGCTACTTTACCCAGCAAGGCTCTCAATCAAGATAGAAGGCCAAATAAAGAGCTTCCAAGACAAAAGAAGTCTAAAAGAATTTGTTGCCACCAAGCCAGCTCTACAAGAAATACTAAAAGGTCTGCTTTAAGGAAAGGAAGGAAAAGAGACAGACAGAGAGGAACACAGGTTCAAAAATGGCAATGAATAAGTACCTATCAATAATAACCTTAAATGTAAATGGATTAAATGCTCCAATCAAAAGACACAGAATAGCGTCATGGATAAGAAAGTATGACCCACACATATGCTGCCTACAAGAGACCCACCTCAGGACAAAAGACCATCACAGACTAAAAATCAAAGGCTGGAAACAAATTTTCCAAGCAAATGGACAAGAAAAAAAAGCTGGGGCAGCAATTCTCATATCAGACAAAATAGACTTCAAAAAAAGAGCCATAAAGAGTGACCCAGAAGGTCACTTCATAATACTCAAGGGAAGAATCCACCAAGAAGACATTAACATCATAAATATATATGCACCCAACATAGGAGCACCAAAATATATAAGGAAAATCTTAGAGGAATTCAAGAAAGATATAGACAGCAACACAATTATAGTGGGGGATTTTAACACCCCACTATCAAAAATGGACAGATCTTCCAAACAAAATATCAACAAAGACATTGCGGCATTAAACAACACCCTTGATGAAATGGACCTAACTGATATATACAGAGTTCTTCACCCCAAAGAAGCTAAATACACATTCTTTTCAAATGCCCAATGTATTCTGAAGGCCCTTTTACTCCTTTTTATCTCTTATGACGGGCAGATCCCACTACTTCTATATTCCCCATGTTTCTGAGATACCAGGAAGGTTGGCCATGTTTCAGTCAATTGCCTCAGTTCTTCCCAAATAGCTTTGTAATTCCTGCTGTCGACCCAGTGTCGAAATGAGAGTAGAATTAAGTTAATTAACAAAAATAAATAAATAAACTGCAAAAGAAAATGTGTGAACAGAATAAGTATAATGTTCCAAAGTGTTTGCCAGATGCTGAAGGCGAGGTGGGAGGAGAAGGTTCTGCTGTGTATGGATATTCTAAACTCTAAAGTCAGAGAGCGGCCTTTGGAACACCCCCCTACTGGGCCCTGCATTTGCTGCATTTTGGGGGCAATTGTGACACAAGTGATAGCGTTTATAAGCTTTAGCCTTTTAATCTCTGCTCCTTCCCATAGTAGGCCCTGAGCCTTCTTCTATGTACTCTGCCTTGTCTACTGTGTTCTCTTTGTAAGTTTTGTTACTTGGGTGCAATAGCCACTTCCCTGTGAAGTTCACCTTTCAAGCAGTGTAACGTTCTTCATCATTTCCCAGGGGGTGTGGGGGTTGAGGAGGACTCAGCATGATTTTATTTTAATGTAGAAAATGTGACATGTGGGTATAAAATAAAAATAAATATTAAATTAAAGAAAATGACCTAAAGGTAAGTAGAAAGTAAAATGTAGACATAGATATACATGTATATCTGAAATGAGTTTGAATTCAGTACAGTATGGGAGACTAAAATATTATGAGGTCAGAATTTAAGTATAAGTAAGCCATATGAGAGTGAACAAAATACATTGCTATGGTAGACTATTCAAATCCTTAAAATACTGTCTGTAATTGTGTTCACCACACTGAAACACAAGAATATCAGCTACCAAACAAGATACAGAACAAATAACCAATTTATCCTACTGCCTGAAACAGCTAAAAATTTAGACAAGTTGAATAAAACGTATTTTCAAGATATTTCCAATCAGTCCACAGAAGGGTTAACAGTGATCTCTGAAATCTGAGGGGAAATGTGGTGAGGTCTGTCCCTGCCCAGCCTCCTCTCTAGAGAGCATTCGAAGCCACACTCCACAAAGCAGGAGCCCAGGTGGAGCCCAGAAGTCAGCGGAGTCCAGAATTCTGGGGAAGCAAAGGTGTCTGGTCATTTCCAAGGACAGAGTTCCAGACAGGAGAAGTGCCCAGTGATGACTTCCTGAGACTTGCAGTGACTTCCCTTAAGTTCCTCAGAGGAATACGCCTGAGTGTGCACCCACAAGAGGAAACCACTGAGGTCGGGGGGAAAAACTTCCCCAATTAGGAGGAATAGTTTCCAAAGCTCAAGGACAGCAGAGAACGGTTTCTACTCCCAAAGCTAAAATAACGATTGTAAAATACACAGTGCATGTCAAATAGAGTATTCACATAGAGAATTGATCTCAGAAGTGGGGCAAAATAAGCTCTGGGGTATTCTGATCCCATCTAACAAAGCTTAAATGAAGAAACTGAAAGGACTACACTGTTTCCCAGTAACTGATCTGCATTCCTAGACAAAGACCAAAAATATTTAAAGAATAAAACTATTCAGCACATTAAAGAGGTAAAAGCCACATCTGGCATTCAAATTAAAATTATTAAATATGCAAAGAAGCGAGAAATATGAGAAATGATGACTAAAAGTACAATCAACCAAAACTGACCCAGAAGAGACATAGCCAATATAATTAGTAGACAGGAATATTAAAACATTTATTATAAGTGCATTCCATATGTTCAAGAATCTGATGGAAAACCTTATCATGTTAGAGTCATGTTAGTGACTTAGAAGACATTTAAAAAAATATCCCCCCACCCTCTGTCTTCATGGAGGGGAAGGTGGGGAATGGGGGACATCTGTAATAGTGTTGAAAATTTTACACACACACACACACACACACATATCCTGAAATGAAAAGTACATGAGATCGGATTACTTGTGGATTAAACAATGAAAAAGAGAAGATTATCTACTTGAATTTATAGCAAGAGAGACTGTCCAAAAATTAATACAGGGAGGAAATACAGCTAAAAGTGAATGAACAGAACATCTCAGAGAGTGGAGTAAGTTCAAGTTGTTTCACATGTGAAATTGGCATCCCAAAGGCTTATGGGACAAAAATATTTGAAGAGCTAATGGCTAAAACATTTCCAAATTTTAACTAGAAATTAGTCAACAAAACGCAAGTACAAGAGCAATGAAGAGAATTATAACAAGGTATATGGTATTCAAATTGTTATAAACAACTGGTAAAGAGAAAACCTTCACAAATATGGGAGGGTGGCACCTCACCCACAGAGGCACACAATCAGGATGAGAATAGACTTTTGATGTGAAATAACTATGCCAAAGATAATGGCTTAAAAATTGTTAAGATACTGAAAGGGGAAGAAAAGAAACTGTCAACTTAAAATTCTATACCAAGCAAGGCTTTATTTCAAATATGAAAGTGAAACAAAGACTTTCTCAGACATGCAATAGGTGAAATTGGTCATAGGAAGCAGACTGGAACTGTAAGAAATGCTAAAGGAAGTCATTCAGGCATTTGGGAAGTGATACCCAATGTAAATCTGGATATACAAAGTGATGAAGAGCCCTGACAATGGTAAGTATGCAGACATATGGAAAAGCCTTATATTCTTTATTAATTAAGTCATGTTAAGAGCTGATTGACAATTTAAAGAAAACAAAAATAAAACTGTATATTGTGAGGTTGTGGTAGGTAAATACTGTCACCCCTCCCCCCACACAAAGACACTGACACTCTAAACACAGCAATCGGCCCTGGCTGGTATAGAGGATTGAGGGCACGCAACTACATTGATGTTTCTCTCCCTCTCTCCTTCCCCCCTTCCCCTCTAAAGATAAATAAATAAATAAAATCTTTTAATAAATAAATAAATAAATAAATAAATAAATAAACACAGCAATCTACGAATACACTAAGTCACATAGCAAAAAGGGACTCTGCAGGTATAATTACCATCATAGACATGAAAGTGGAAGGGTATCTTACATTTTCCAGGTAAGAAATATCACATGAGCCCTTAAAAACAGAGTTCCAGCTGGAAGGAGCAGCAGAAGAAAATGAAGCAAAGGGGAAAGTCAGAAATAGTCCAACTATGAGAAACACTTATGGCACTGGTGGTGACACTGGGAGTAAGCGGCCCAGAGGAGGACATCTCAGAGCTAAAGGCAGCCTCCTCCAGGTGACAACCAGGGAGGAAATGAGACCTCAGCCCTACAGCAGAAAGACGGTCAATTCTGCCAACAACCTGAATCATATCAGAAGAGCTTCTTCCCCAGACCCTGCAGCAAGGACTCCCATCCTGCCGACACCTGATTTTATAATATATTATACAATTAATTATACCATTACTATACACTTCTATAATACCCTGAGCATATCCCTGCGGAACCTACTTGGTTTTTGAAATTACAGAAACTGCAAATTATTAATTTTGAAATTACAGAAATTGCAAAATATTTGTGCTCTTTTAAGCCACCCCTGGTGATTTGTTACCAGGGAAACAGACTACTAATGTAGGGTTTACAATTTATATGGATATAAAATGTACAACAACAACAGCACAAAGGCTGGAAGAGAGTGTTGTTGTTCAACATGTGAAAAGGTATAACATCACTTGAAGGAAGATTATAAGAAGTAACTGCTAAAATAACATAATAATGAGTTATAGTTCATGAGCCAGAAGAGAAAAATAATTCATTGATATAAATTTATGTCAAAAATCTAAAGGAAAGAAGGGATAGAAGAAAAGAGAGCAAAGAATATATAAGAGGAAGAGAAAATAAATAGCAAGATTTAAATTCACTACATCATTAAAACATCTGGTGTAAATTGTGCAAATATTTTTAACACAAAGACTGTCAGAATTGGCTGAAAAAGTAATCTTACTATACACTACCTTCAAGAAACTGTTAGGTTAAATTTTTTAGAAAGGAAAAAATCATTCAAACAATAATTGAGAGAAAATTAGGTTTCAGAGCAGAGAATTTCTAAGGATACATAAAACCATAGGCTAATGATAAAGAAATCAATTGAAGAGGACACAGCACTTATAAACTTCTATTCATATGATAACAAATCTTCTAAACTCATGAAGCAGAAACTAATTGAACTGCATGGAGAAATACATACATTACCATAACATCAACTGTAATTTAATACAAAATAATATATCATCTATAATTTTATTTGGGATTAAGCAGTCTCTCTCAATAACTGACAAAGTACACAAGTTACGAAAAACAGAGAGTAATTAATCACTATTTTCAATTACTGATTTATTAGAAGTCCACTCAAACAAGTAGAATACACAGTCTGTTCTGGTTTACAGGAAATAAATTTGCAAAGGGTCTATGAGGGGAGACCCCAAAATAACCAGAATTACCTTCTGGAGGGTGGGCCCCTTGAGTACCGGCTTCCCCTGCAAGGTGAGTGTTCTAGGAACTCACCTGTATCAGTGCACCAGCTGATGTTTTTGTGACAGGCCGAGTTTGGCTTCAGTGAATTTGTTTTGAAGTCTCAATGCACTTGCCGATTTCATGACGAGTGACTTAGGAGTGCCCCTGAGCACACCACACTGAGTGTTCATCAGTTTTTGACCAAAAATGGCACGACCCCTGGGCCCTACCCTCCCTAGTCACCTGATCTTGCACCGGAGGCTATTTTTATTTCCCAGATGAATAAAAGTCCTCAAAGGGAAATGTTTAGCTGATGTGGAAGAGGTGAAACAAAAATAGCAGAAGCACTAAAAGGAATCGAAATTGACGAGTTCAAAAAGTGTTTTGAGCAGTGGAAAAAAGTGCATTACGAGGTGTATTGTATCATGGAGAGTGCTTTGAAGGTGACTAAAGTTTAAACGTGTAAGAATAAACACACAATTTTTTATAAATTCTGGTTTTATTTGGAGGTCTCCCTTGTAAATCAAAGAAAGTGTGTTATCTGACAACATTAGAACAAGACTAGAAATTATCACCAAATATTTGGGAAACCCTGACTTATTTTGAAACTAATAACTCCTAAAACAAAGAGCTAGCAAAAGGGGAATTACAAGGTCTTTTGAGCTCTTGGCAAAGTATACACAATATATCAAAAGTTGTGAAATGAAATTAAAACAGCACATATAGGGAATGCTTGAGCATTAAATGTGTGCATTAGAAGAGAAGAAAGGTTTCAAATTAGTGTTTTCAAGTTTCACTTTAATAATACATAAAAACAAGATCAAATTCAATGCAAAATAAAAAAAGAAATTTTAAAATAATATTAGAAATTGATGAAATAGAAAAAAGGAAAAGAAATAAACAACCCATAAAACCAAATCTGTTTCTTTGAGAGACAAATATAACTGATAAAACTCTATCCTACTGCTCAGAAAAAAAAGGGAATGAGGGACAGGGAGGGAGTGGGAAACAAGAGAGCTCCAGAGAGAGACAAAGACAGATAGAAGGGAACAAAAATGACCAGCACTGGAAATGAGAATATCAACATCACTATAAACACTAAAAGGAGCCCTGGCTGGTGTAGCTCAGTGGATTGAGTGCGGGCCTGCGAACCAGAGTATCGCGGTTCGATTCCCAGTCAGGGCACATGCCTGGGTTGCAGGCCAGTTCCCAGCAGGGAGCGCATGAGAGGCAACCATACATTGATATTTCTCTCCCACTCTTTCTCCTTCCCTTCCCCTCTCTCGAAAAAATTAATAAATAAAATTTAAAAAAATTAAACACTAAAGGTATTAGCAGGATATTAAAGAGGGCATTGTGAGCAATTTTATGTCACTCATGTTAGCAACTTAGATGAAATGAACAATTTTTTAGAACAATATAAACTACCAAATGTCACTTAAAAAGAAATAGGTAACTTACATAGCCCTTTATCTATTAAAAGATTTAATGGGTTTAAAATCTTCCCACAACGTAAACTCTAGACCACATGATTTTAATGATTAATCATACTAAATCCTTAATGAAAAATTTAAATTGAGTACCAAATCTTCCAATATATAAAGGGAATCATGAAACAGAAGGATCAATATTATCAAGAAGTCAATTTTCCCCAAAGTAACCTATAACTTCAAAATATGGAATCAAACTTACTTATCTCTATTCTACAAAATAATACTCTTCATCAGTAGATTTAATAGATTTATGCCAAACACAAAATGTCTCTTCTGGTGTTACATTAGATGCCCTTTCTTATTATAAAACAGTCTGCGAATATCTATAAAATTTCACTTATATATTATTGTATCAAGCTATCCTGTGGATAGTAAGAAACTTTGGTAAAATTGATTAAGTCATGGAGCTAAAACTGTAATTGTTTTGAGAGACAGGATGCTGCATTAGTTCTTTTAGTATTTGGAGAATAACAGTGTGAAAATATAGCCACCACTTCACATTTACCTGTTGAATGAATACACAACTACATTATAAATTAATACAATAAAAATCTTCAGCTGATTTCTAATATTTTGGTAAAGTAATAAAAATCATAGAAATGACCACTATTAGAGAAAAGTGGGGGTTTTTGATGTCTAAAATATACTTAGGGTAGTGATTTCAGAAGGAACTCCCCCCCTCTGAGTCAGACAGTATTTAAGTAGAAGCCAGTGCTTAAGCCACTGGAACTTCATGGTTCTGCTTTCCTGTGATAACAAATAATTTAAAGGTCTTAGAAAATGTCAGAGCTTAAAAAAATGCTCTCTTTTATTTATATTATTTGTCTGCACCTGAAGATCAACTGTGTGGCCCTGTTCCACGTGTCTTCATTATGGTGCCCGAGGTGACAGAGGTTCCTGTTTGGGTCATGTGAGTCACACGGCAGAGAAATGAGAGAGGAAGGTTGGGGTAGTTCTCGAAGCCTGGCTTCAGCCATGAAATTATATTATGTTTGCTCACGTGCTGTTGGCCGGAGCAAGTCACACCATCAGTTGGATGGGGAAGCGTCACCGGTGGCACAGCACTTCCTACGGCAGCGAGCAGTGATGTCAGAGAAGAGATCAGTGTTGTGAAAAACTATACGAATGCATGGAGAAATACAGGAAGGAAGTCAGAGAGGCTATATATAAAACGTTAAGCTTTAGTATTGCTGGTACGACAGAGGAACTTGGCAAGGTTATCTTTCATCTAATTGTTGAAAACATAAAGTATATATTAGAAGAGAAACTGTGAGAGGAAAGTTTGAAGACAGGAAACAATGGGGATAAAACCAGAGCTTCTTCCAGAGCCAGGATCTGGCAAAGAAGCAGTGACAGCAAAGAAACACTGAATTGGAGCACTTGGGTTGGGACTCGGGGCTAATTGAGGGAGGGGGCCAGGAACCACAAAGGTCCAGCATGCAGTCAAATCATTTAGGATAAAAATCAGTTGCAATTCTCGTACATAACTCATTTTGTACTCCTTCATTTTTTAGTTATTATCTTTAATTATTATTATTTTAATTAAATGTGCTGTGGAGACATCGGTTTATATAATTACCTAGGTTTCAAGAGTGCACTTCTGTGACACAGTATCTGTACATGGCCCTGTCTGCCCACCACCCACAGTCAAATACTGTGCTCCCAAATGAAGGCTCAGTACATGGCAGTGATTATTACTGAACAGGCAATACACGTACCCTGTAAACCCAAATACAGCTTTGTTTTTTATTATAACTATGATGGCCAACTAGACATAGAATAAAATATGCCATTCTGTTGCTTATATTGTAAATGCTGAGAGGATTTTTCCCTTTAAACACATAACATAAAATAATATTGTCCCATTTTTAGCAAAAAAATTCTTCTATAGATGCAGTGTAAGTTGGGAAGAAGGCATAGAAATGAGTCAAATCATGTAACTAAAGAAAGATACTATGGAAAAGTTTTTTATAATATTACTATTTTTATAGTCTCAAACTTTTCATTCAAACATCTTCAAGAGGTTTAGTAACAAAGAAATAATACCAGGATCCCTCTAAAGAGAGTTTTAACAAGAGCCAGTTAGCAGGATAAGAGTCAATTAAACTGGAGCAGAATAATTTTCTGCTGAAGTGAAGGTGACACGTGAGGGAAAGCACAGATGTCCGGGGGCACTAGCCAGTGCAGTCCCTTGCCAGGGTCCAACTGCAGCATCCAGAAGGGGAATAAATCGATGGCTGATTTTGTTAACACTGTTACTTTAAAGAAGAAAAGTTCCAAGAATTTTAAGGCACAAGAGCTTGTGATTATAAAGGGAAAATACGACTAAGTAGAACTGGAGAAAAAGCCTTGTTTAAGCAAAGGAGGTCAGATTAGGTTACACAGTGGATTCTGTTAGAAGACTGGGAGGGTGAGTTGCTTCTGGGAGAGTCGAGGTGTCAGAGACAAAAAGGGCAAGTTATAGGTTTGACTTGAGTGGCTCTAAAGAAGCCCTTTCAGTGTTATCTCCTGTGGACTCTGAAATAATTAATATAAATCTGTAGAGCTAAATAGCTCAGTCTGAATGCAGAGCATGAAAGTTCTGAATTCAAACCTCGTGAACTGAACCCGCTGATACCTAACTAACCATTTCTTTAAATTAAATGCAATCATAAAAACACAAACACCAGTAATTTAGCATGGAAACAGATGAGAGCATGTTATCAATGTACTACAACAGAAATTACAATAGTAGGACAGATGTAAGTGGGTAACATACTATGTCTGCCAGATAATGTTTCCTCCTTAATATCAGACTCATTAATGTTTTAGTATAAAATTTTTCATAAATTTATATTTACATATGTGCACAGCCTACTAAGCAATTTTTATCATCTTAACCTTAGCACTTTTAAAAGAACTTTATGTATATGAACATGTAAAGAACAAATGTCTGTTTACATGACATTATATTGAGCACAGGGTGTGCTCCTGACAAAATGCACTTATATATGCCACCAAAAGCTCTCCTGAAAACAAAGCAGAGTAGACAATAGTTAATAATTAACAACACTAATTATGGCAATAATAAACAAACTGAATGACCACTATAAATTAGCTTTGTTTATCACATATAATAACAGAAAGAAATTAGAGATACTTATAGATATGGATACAAAACTCCATATTTAAACCTATCCTTCAGGCCCTAAAATCTTCCTGTGATGTTTAAGATCACACACATTACTGACCACAGACTCCTTATAAATAAGGTGTTGTAGCAGCCTGCCTCAAACGGCTCTGAAAAGAAAGACTCCCTCTGAGGGTCCGGCACTTTGGTTTGCCCCACGAGCACAAGCAGTTTCTACCAGCCTGCCTACCACTCCATTATACTATTCACAAATCCCATTGAATTACAGAGGAGAGAAAAATAGCAGAGCTTTAATATTTTCTTTCCCTTCGAGCATAATATTGTGGTTAAACTAACTTTGTTCCAGAAAAGGACAGACTGAGCAACTCTTTCAGATTTATATGATATTCCTCGTGTTTTCCAGTCTCTTCAGAGAACTAGGGAAATAACTCATGGGGGAAAGGGGGTAAGGTCTGGAAATAAACACATGCATTTTTCCTGGTCCCTTCCTTAACTCACAGGAAGTAGCTTACTCTTTCATTCATATTTTTTTCTATTCTAAAAAGAACATTATAAAGTGATTATAGAATCCTGTGGTTATAGTTTATTGCTTGGTATTTTAAAGCAGAAAAAATAAAAGTACATTTATGTTGTGTTAATACTGCTGTATGGCTAAACGTGGGTTGCTCAGGACTGAATGGTTAGGAAGAAGGGACTGGACCACAAAAAGCTTCCTATGCCAAGAAAAGTGGTTTTGATTTTGTCCTTGAGATAATGAGAAACACTGAAACTTTTAAGGGTTGAAAGTTTGGTGGGGCATTTGAAATTGTGAGATCCAGAGTAGAAAAAACAATTTGTATCAATTCAAGGAAAAAAAAACAACTGGAAGAGACAGAGCTGTTAAGGAACCCAGGATGACAGGGATGAGAGTACATCTGAGATGTGAAAGAAATACGATGGTCATGTGTTGATAACAGAGTAGATGACCAAAATGGACACAAGTAGGAAAACAATGTATCTGTCACTCTCCAAGAATGACACGCTGACGAAGGCAGGGGATATAACAGGAGAAACTGAGTTGGAACTCCATTGTGAGGGATGTCCTCACAATGCCCAAAACTTAGTTACTAGTATCCATTAATGCTTGAAAGGGTAAAACATGTAGGTTCAATTATTAAATTTCAGAAAACTTGCAAATACTGGCAAATAGATTAAGCAACAGCAGCAAGTATTTCATGTAATATAAAAATAAAATAAAGGACAATGCTTTACAATGTTTCATTTGGAGTTCTTTCAACAACCACAAAGACAGTAAAGGCAACTATGCCCTCACAGGCCCTTTGTAAAAGGCCGTGGCAATGTTGAAGTCATGGACCTTGAGCTTATAAAACAACATACCAAGTGCTATCACAGAGGGGGGGAAATTTCCTCCAGGAACAGAAGAAGTTTATCAGAGAATTCTTGAGTGCGGAGTTTACCTGGTTGCCTTTTTAAATAAACATATTGTTAAAATGAAGCAATAAAATACACATTATTCTCTGCTTACCATTAACAATAACGATGATGTCACGGAAGTCAATTTCACCCCTAGCCTCCACTCTTCCTTCACATCTGTATATACCTTCATCGCTTTTATTAATGTTGAGAATCTGCAGGTTATTGTTGGCTAACATAGCGAATCGATCTGAAAAATAAGCCAAGGGGAGAGACTGATATCAGTAATTGAAGGCAGAGTCCAGTGCGCTCCGTGTTGCCAAGAGTTAAAAATATGGCACTTGTGTGACACTCTCAAACATTTCATCAACAAACAAATTCAAATTTGAAAGTAAAATGTAATTTTGTGACTTCAATTTTTCCACTCCACACTTGTTACACCTTTCCTCTAAAATACATTCAGGAGTTTATTTCCACATAAAATGGTTAGGCTATTCTTTTCCCCTCGGTACTTTGAATGCAGAAATTATACACGAAAAAACAATGTGGGGAGATTAGATATTGTAAACATGGAAGCATTTTGACTGCAAATACCATATGTAGCACCTGGGGTATGAAAAAGGGTTAGAGAATTGAGTGAATGTCTTCCCTCTCATAATAATTAAAGTAATAATTTTGCATACCCCGAGGAGGCAGCTAAATGATGTAATATTATTCAAATCACATAGAGGACATAAAAATGGTCATATCTCTAATTTATTTGAAGGTTTTTTAAATGCAAGATAACCAATTTTAGAAATGAATAAATTAGACTTCATTAATATTATGCCAAGGTTCTATTTTATGTGCATGTGTGTGCACAGACATTCATGCCAACATAAGCTGTCACAAAACATGCATTACCTGAGTGCTTTAAATAACCTGACTATTGTAAAGCAGCATCTCAGCCTGACAGCACTTTTCATATGCCTGGCTTGGTGTTTAATCATCACCATTTTGTTGCAGTGTTTAGACCTTCTCCCTTCATACCAAGTAAAGAATATTATGACATCTAGTCCTATTTTAAAATATGTTGTAAAAGCAATAACCTAAATTTCATTTAGTTAATTTATCCATAGATATCACTGAAGATCATCCACTTGCTGGTACTATATTTGAAATATTTTGGTAAATAAAGGAGACATTTCCCAATATTGTGGGGCTTTTTGGTAATGTAGAAATGTCATTATTTGAAGGTGCACACCTCTGGGATATATTCTGTTATCCTGTTAACAGTTACTTTTTGGGAACTGTTCCAATGGTGACTGTTCTTCCCTTACCTGCAGGGCTGATAAAAACAAGAACAAAAACAAAAAAGGGCAAACATGAAAGCCACCAGAGAATAAGGTAGAGCATCCTTCAGCCCCGAATGACTGAAAGGATACATTACCGAATGTGCCCTTGCTGCCTGCTGGACTTTGCATGAGTGACAAAAAAAGACAATTGAGGATTAAGTCAGATTTGGGGTACATTTGTCATAGGGAATATTTAGTGTAAGAAGAGAAGCTGTGGGTAGAATTACAAATAGGGCAGTGATCAGCTATAGGAGGTCATTGAAACAAGTAAGCAAGAGATAATTAATGGAGAATGGACATGTGTAGATTAAGAGGCTTCCTCAGAGAAAAAAAATGGATTATAAAGCTACAGACCAAAGATGTTCAGGACAGTATTTATATAAAGTTCACCATAATATTTATTTCTTCTTTAAGGTAACCCTAAAAAGAGAGAAAAAGGGTTTGTGCAGATGATTTCCTCTAGTTAATTTTTCACCAAATGAAATATTAGAGAGGAAGAAAGGCAGTTTGCAAGAAACATTAAAGCATAACTCAAGCCCTGGCTGGTGTAGCTCAGTGGATTGAGCACAGGTCTGCGAACCAGAGAATCGCAGTTCAATTCCCAGTCAGGGCACATGTCTGGGTTGCAAGCCAGTTCCCTGCAGGCCAGTTCCCAGCAGGGGATGCACTAGAAGCAACCATACATTGATGTTTCTCTCCCCCTCTCCTTCCCCTCTAAAGATAAATAAATAAATAAATATTTTTTAAAAAGCATAACTCACAATAAGTCCTGGAGTAACTCTGAACCCCTAAAAAATCACAATGTTTCAAAGTCAATTAAAAGATCCTTGACTCAAGCATGTGGGTGGACATTGGGATGAGAAGCAATTACAAATAAAAAAGTTCAAATTTAGAGACAGATGCACCTAATCACACCTAGATTAATGTAACGCTATATATAATACATATTCTAACTTATTAAAATATAAATCACCCTTCAATTATAATATCCTTTGATGATTATAGTTTATTTAATTAAGGGACATCATTATTTTAATGAGGAAGGTAATGCTTGATATATACAGAGAAAGAAAAACAAATTAGAATGTAAATAATCTATATTCTGAAGGACAATAATCAATGGTTCTCCAAATGAAAATTTTTATTTCAATGCCCTCTTTTTATACATCATTTCTACTGTGTGAGATAAAAGCTGAATGCAAAATATAACCAAAGACATTGAAATTAAGAACTGACAGTAACCAGAGAAGGAGGTGGGAGGGGACAAAGGGGATAAAAGCAGGAAGGGCTTTCAGGAACATCTATAAAGGACACGTGGACAAAACCAAGGGGGATGAGATTGAGGAAAGAGGTGGGGATGGCTGGGGTTGGGGGTAGCGCTGGCGGGGAAATGGAGACAACTCTACTTGAACAACAATAAAAATATTTAGAAAAAAAGAAACTAGTAACTACCTTCTAAATATGCATATATAACATTATGCATTTAATTATACATATTTTTCCAAGCAGAAAACAAACTACATGAAAATTGGATATCAAATTCTAAATATGTGTGTAAAGTCTATGCAGCGATGTTACCTAATTTTCAAACAAAAGTAGATCATTAATATGCTTTTGCAGAAACACTGGAAGAAAACATTGCTTCAATCAACCACACATTAACTACAGCTATTAGAAGCATTAAACTGTTAGAAATCACCTGTTTTTCTCAATTACACAGAAACACAAATGTGCATAATTACTGTAAAAAATAATGAATAATACCCAATAGGGTATCTATTGTATGTAAATAATCTGCTTCTTTATGCAGATTCTTCACCTAGGCCTCTTTTCATGCTGCAGCAATTGATAGTGTCTCATCTACCCATATGGCTTCAATTACCATCTAATTTTGAGACTGAGTTTTTCTTCAGACCAGATCATTATGTCACTTCCAGAACTTTTAAACATTCTATCACATGTACCTACTGGGCAGGATTGTCAGTACTTCCGCCTCAGCATGTTTAAAATTTAGCTCACAATCTCCACCTGAAATTCATCACATGATACACTGCAGCTGTGTCTTCAAATGTCTTCATATTGGACTAACTGTGCAAGGTAAATATTATAAATCATGGAACTCTGCCAAAGTGAAATTTAAGTCCACTTCAACCCCTCCATCTCCCTCAGTCTGATATCCAGTTAAAGCCCATGTCCTATCACATCTCCATCAGTACTTCACCTAAACCTCCTTCTCTCTCAGCAGTTATATCATTTAGGATTTGACTTGTTCTCAGTGCCTAGAGCTTTGCCTTGACTCCCATCCAATTCATTTTCCTCAATGAAGCACTAATAATCTTCTCAGATATATGCCAGGTCATGTCCCTGCTTTGATTAAAACTCTTCACATATGTCCCATTTGGACAAATTACAAATTCTGTAGCCAAGATGTCAAGGCTGTGTTGACTTGGCACAATCTTCCTTTCCAACTTCCTCCCTTATTAGTCCTTCATTAATAATACCTTATCTTTATTAGTGTAGCTATTCTAGTCGTACTTATTCTTATGTTGTGGTCATAATGAACTCATTCTGGTTTCTGAAAAGTGCCATTCATTCTGCCTTTCACCTCTGGGCCCCTGGACATGGGGTTGTCTCTACCACTGTACTTGGCTACTTCCTTTTCATAGGATGGTCACTTTGCTCTTCAGCAGGCATCTTGGACACTCTTCTCAGCTTGAACTAGTTTACGTGGTTTTTTTCTTCATCATCTTCTATCACTGTACTTTCCTTATTACATCAACATTGCTTATTTTCACTGGTTTATGTGTATGTTTTCCACCAATTATTAGTATTTTGAAGACAGCAAACTTGTTTACCTTATTATAAAAGAATAGCCAACATCTAGTATACTAGGTAGCATGTACTAGGTATTCAAAAAGAGTTGAATGAATCTTATACTGGGAGTAGATTACATAAAAGTTGTGGTGAAAAATATGAGTTTATCCATTGTTTATGATGTAGAAAGTGTACTTTGCTATGCAATGATCAAAGCATTTAGGGAGATTCGGAGGTAACTTTTAAACTGGCTGAATTTGAATGGACAGGCACACTAGCCATTTTTTTCCTGTATCGAGAAAGTAAAACAAAGCATAAAAGTATAATTGTTTATTTCCTTCAATAACATATTCTAGAATCTGTGTTGACTGATGCTATGATAAAATAATAGTTAAATCTAAATCTTTTAAAACCTTAATGAAGATAATCTAATCCCTTTTCTCCATCAGGGAGACACTAAATGTTAGGATATTAAACTTTTATAATAAAATGTCACCTTTATTCTTTAAATGTCTGTTGTTTTAGCATATGAATCTTCTTTTGACAAACAGCAGAGAAAAACACCATTTCAGATATACTGTTGGAACTTTACCTGTGAATATCTGCCGCACACCTGCTACCAAAAGCCTGGCTAATAAGATGGACATTTCCAAGTCTCCATTGTCTTACCTGGAGCCTCCAAGTTTTACTGGAGTACCACACTAAGGACTCAGAAAGACACCTGGGTGCACTACATTACTCTAAATCCCCATACACGTTTCTTTCATAGATATGGGACTAATTTTATACCACTAGCTTTAATAAAAAGACCATGTGAGGTATAATCAGATCAAGAAAATTATTTCTTGTAAGTACATTATAAACATACAAATTGTTGGATAATGAACTATGTGGCAAGTTCCTCCAATATTAAGAGCTAAAAAAATATGTCTTTCCTCACAATTTATCTATATCCTTTATACCCTAGAGTAAAAGAAAAAATTACATTCTTTTTCCTTCTTATTTTTGTTTGACATAAAATTTGGTGTTACATTTCATGTTTAAATCTAGTCTAATCATTTCTCTCACATTACATTTTCTGATTCTAGATATAATCTGAATGCATATGATTTTGGTAAAACTTATTCCCAAGGATTAAAAGCTCAGTGAGACAAAAATGAGAAGGAAGTGTCCTTTATAGAAACTCTGCTATATTGACAAACATTTTATTCATTAACAAATATTTATTATATGCCCAGTGTCTAATTTAACATTCACAACCATGTAGCAAATGGATAGAATAACCCACGATTTACAAATAAAGACTCTGAATTAGGTACAGAGCAGTTATAAAAGCTGTTCTAAGCTTTAAGCCTCCACCCCCCCCCAAAAAAAGGGAGAGCCAAAATGGAATTCCAGAGTCACATCACTCCATCCTGATGCTAAGAACAAATGTGTAAGCTGGAGACCAGAGGCACACCACTGATCCATCACCACTACACCTGATCATCAACCACTGCTTTGAGGCTTTTGTTTCATGCACCTTTTAAAAACTATCATTTATTTCAAATCCTTGTTATAATCCTTGTTATAATAAAGCACAGGTAGAGTTGATCCCACAATTAGGCAATCTGAAAATGCTGAGACAGTGTCATTTAACTACCTTAAGAAAACTGCCTTTCCCTTATTGTTGACAGGTAAAAACTGAAATACATTGCATGATTTATTCTTGCAATGTGTTAATAAAATATAAAGTAGTTTTCGTAAAAAATAAGAGAAAATAAAGTATTATTTTTCACTAACTTGTTACGATAGAAGAGTATTAGTCAATAACTGACAAGCTTTGAAAATATTAAGTCCCCAAATTACCAATTTTTTAAAAAATGACTAATACCTATAATTAGGATACATTCTGTGGTTATATTCAAAAACAGATATCTGCTTTCTCTCCTTTATGCAGTAAAAGTTTCATCTCTTGGAAAGACAAAATGGAATCATCCAAAATGAAAACTATTTGTAAAAGATTCAATTATTTTGTAGCTCTCTGAAATGCAGGTGCATTGAAAAATATTCTAAATAGAAAGCGCTCCCAATGCACAATGGTAAAGTAGCATAATGTAAGCAAATTAGGCTTTCAATATCAGATGTCATATTATTCTGGGTTTTTAGCTCAGTCTGAATCAAAATCATAAAGACAATTTGAATGAATGTACTTTTCTTCCTATTATCAGTATGCATCTTACCATAATATTTAGAACGTGTAGGTGTCTTTGAAAGAACATTGCCAGAATAAACAGAATTCATACAGCTATTACTTTACATTTCCATACAGTGAGCCCATGGACTCATCTTGAATGGTATGTAGAAACTGAATGCATCAGAATTAATTGCTTCATTTACTTAGTATCCTTGTACTGTTTGTGATTTTTTTCTTGAATAGAGCAGGGGCTAGCGGCCTTTTTCTGTAAATCACCAGATGATAACGATTGTAAACTGAAAAGGCCAAAGTCTCTGTGTTACAGCTGTCTGACGCTGCCCCCTCAAACAGCTATATACATTATGTAACACGTGGGCTTGTCTGTATCCTCACAACATTTCACAAAAACAGCAAGGGGTTGAATTTTTCGCAAAGTCCATAGTTTTCCAACCCCTAATTTACAGCTTTGAAATTCTCAAAATAGTCAATCGCTGCTTTGGGTCAAAACTTACAATTTTATATGTGATCGGGTAGATTCAGGCTTTAAAAAATTGCAATATTATTAGAACATATATAACTTAGGGAGTTACCAAAATACTAACTGTCGGAAATAGCAGTGACTTCCTCATTGTGATACAACCAGCTGACAACAGGTGCAGGTGAGCTGCTGACTCGGCAAACCACTTCTGCATCCTCTCCTTGTTTGAATTCTTGAGGTGATACCACTTCTCTGAAAGTGAGTTTTTCTGTATTAGGAAAGTAAAACAAGCCATAATTGTATTATCACTTATTTCTCTTAATAACCTGTTCCAGAATTTGTATTGATAGATGCTATATTAAAATAGTTAAACCTAGATCCTTAAAAAACTTAAACCAAACATTACAAATCATCTACCTGGAACACTTCCCACATCACTGAGAAGAAAATCTGAAGTCCTTACAATCCCACCCTAGGTCCTGTATGAACTGAAGTCTGCTTCACAGTTTTGATCCCAGTGCCTCCTCTCTCTTCCTGTGGTCTGTGCTCCAAGCAAATCGTCATCGTTGCACTTCCTTCAACAGTCCAGTTTATTGTCATACCTCAGCATCCACGCTCCTTAAATCTCTACGTATTTCTGCCCGATCTCCAAAGATAAAACAGCCTTCTCCCTTCTTACTCCAACTTTCCCTGTCTCTCTACTCTTCTTAATCTCTTTACTGTCTAATCTCTAATCTTTTTACTATGGGATTCAATAGCATGAATAGCTAGTGTCCCTGTGTTTTTTAAAAGTTACTTACTGTTTGTCTCTACTCACTAAATAGCAGCACCAAGTGGCCAGTGACAGTTCCTGGTTTAATCATTACTAAGTTTCTAGAACTTCCATTAGTAGATGCCTGATGCCGGATGAGAGAAATGTTCACAAAACTAACCAAGTGTTCTTGCCCAGAAAAAAAAAATCCTTACCTTCACAAATAAAACATGAGGCATCTTCTTGGCCATCATTTGGCCAAACATCGTGGCCATCATTTAAAGTAAGAAAAAATATTTCCAAATAGGAAATGACTCAATTTAATTGTTTGCTATTTATGGAATAATTTCAGCAGAGAATCACATAAAAAGGGAAAGTATGTTTCCTTGAGGAGCTTAGGAACTAACGGGAAAAGGCAAAATTGGAAAAGGGGGTCAGTAGTGTGCCAACCTATCCCCCTGGTCACCGAAGATGAAGTCATACTGGGGGAATACCCTGGTTTTTTAAGACATCCCTTTTTCTAGAATTAAAAATAAAAGTTATAAGAAATGCCTTATAAGATAGGCATTATAAGATAATTTAAATTATAAATGCCTTATAATTTCTCACTGCTACCTACTACATATTAATTATAAGGCACTGTTCTAAGTGCTTTGTGCAATATTAATTAATGTAGTCCTCAAAAAAACTCTACATATGAAGTAGGTGGTAATAGTATACTCATTTTATAGATGAAAAAAGTAAAGATAGATTAGGCAATTGCTTAAGACCACAAAATTAACCAGTATGACCTGGTTTCAAACTCAGATAGTCAATAGCGTCCTTAAGTAAGGTAATGATTCTGAATGATTCTCATGAGAAGGGGAAAGAGTTGTAGGAATCCAAGGATCTCAAAGCAGAAAATGAAGCATAAGTGTGGAAATGCTTACTAATGAAAGGCCTGGTGGTGAAGAAGCTGGATAGATATCGTGCTCCACTACACAAGTTTTCATCTTTCCCTCTCTTTACTCTCCTGTTCACTAACCCTTCCCCAATTATCATTCCAGACTGGTCACTGCTATCATATAAGCAATCCCATGTGTTCTAATCATTATCTTTTATTTTAGAGCAAAAAATACTCTATATATTTCATGTCACTAAATGAATTATTGTTTTCTATTCACCCAGCAGATTTTTAATGGCCTGAGAAAATTGAAACATGCCCATCTATACTATTCAATCAACATAACTGGCTCCATCTATATGTTTATGATAAACTATTCCATGTTATTTTACTTTAGAGATGAACTATGGCAAAAGAGATTCAAGCTGCTATCTGGTCTTAGAACACTGCCTAGCTCATAGTTCTTAATGAGTGTTAGTTTCTATTAACCACATTTTATTTTGTTTGTATTTTTAACTACTATACTATAAAAATAGTATAACTACTATTTGAATCAACTAGTAATGCATGACTTACGGTAAATTTCCAAGACCACCGTCGCTTCTTGTGTCTGTCCTTTGGCGTCTGTTGCTTGACAGCGATATATCCCTGCATCTTCTATATTTGCATTGTAGATGGTTAATCTTGACCTGACACTCTCCTTTTGTACCACTACCCTCTGTGTTGAAATTATCTTCTCTCCTTGAGGATTATACCAGTCTATACTCTCAGGCTCACCAATTGCTGGAAATGGTCATGAAAAAAGAAAGGGTTGAAAATATGTTTCAAGGGCTTGTTTTCAAATTGTCATTTGCTTATTATGTAACACTTTTTAACAGTTTAGAAGAATGTGCTAAATAGAAAAAGACCAGCAATCTGAAAATCTTAAAAAATTGAAAATGAACAATAATGTCAGAACAAATGATCGCCTTATTTGTCCTATGTTGAGGATTCAATCCCATTCGAGTAAGCAAAGCCCAAAGGTTCCATAGGAACCTAAATATCAAACATCTGGTCTGATATTTAAGCTATGATAGTTGAATTTTTACCATAGTAAACTATGGATTATTACCACACTAAATTATGAAACTGCCTTGGCCATTGAATCAGATATGAATTTTACTTGATATGTACGTGTGAATAAAAACACTACTACTAACATGATTTCTCCTGTTCAGTTCTCTTTGTGAGGGTAGGGAGTTAGAACTTTTCTCCCTGCTAAAGCAGAACTTATAAAAAATAATCTTATAGAAAACGAACTTTGGCTTTTATAATAGCATATTTTGAAATAACATCCCAGGTTGTTATATTTGTGCAGATAAGGCCACTGGCCATTTTTAATATGAGGCCCTAATCTCTTTCCCTAACCAAAATCATTACTTTCATCATTTTGATCTAAAACTGTTAACTAGTCATATGATAATTAGGATGCATTGAAATGATACTTATATTGCTAGGCAATTACAAACAAATCATCACAGGGTAAACATATATTTAAGTTTTCCAACTCAGAATCTAGGTTATTATGGTCTTTGTAAAAGCTGAAATTTACTGTGTTTTCTTTTAGTCACCAAAAGGTTGTATTTCACCTAATTACTTGAGAGGTAATTTGTGGAAGCAGCACACGCTACTAACTCAAAAGCATCTTGGGGAAAATCCATGAAGTTAGCTAACATCTGCAGGACCTCTTTGAAGAAAATTGTTCCTTCTTATTTTTCCCAACAAATCACTTTAGAAACAAATTAGTATCTTTTCTACATCAAATTAGATATGCTAGAACAAAGTATGAAAGTTTAAATTTTAAATGGATCTCTGCTATGCTATTTTTTGTTTTTCTAAACAAATCCACAATAACATAGTGGTTATAGGATAACGCATTTAGGGGAGGTATTTCTAAAAATCCTCCTCCATAGAGAAGTCCC
Organism: Artibeus jamaicensis; assembly: GCF_021234435.1. NCBI lineage: Eukaryota > Metazoa > Chordata > Mammalia > Chiroptera > Phyllostomidae > Artibeus > Artibeus jamaicensis. The sequence goes on along the minus strand of NW_026522046.1, from coordinate 34,388,834 downwards.
CCCCCAAATAAGGTAAATGAGCATTACTTAAAATTTGAACAACACAGAAATCTCATTTTATACAGTAAAGTATATGTGATATTCTGTGAAATATTTTGCATGTTTTCATTTTTTTAAAGGCATGGTATAAATGTGTTTATTTGTGGAGAGTTTACTCTGGATTTTCATAACATTCCTTCTGGCATCTCTAATAAACAATAATTGACAATAAAACTTGTCATGATATTTTATTGATGAATTGCCTATTGGAGAAATTAATCAATACAATTGAACTTTTCATTTTTTTAAGATTTTATTTATTTATTTGTTTGTTTGTTTGTTTATTTATTTATTTTTAGAGGCAGGGAAGAGGAGGAGAAAGAGAGGGAAAGAAAAATCAATGTGTGGTTGCCTCTTGCGTGCCCTCTAATGCGAACCTGGCCTGCAACCCAGGCGTGTGCCCTGACTGGGAATTGAAGTGGAGACTCTTCAGTTCACAGGCCAGTACTCAATCCACTGAGCCACACCAGCCAGGGCATGACATTTTTTATGTTCTGGAAAATACTTCGCTACACATGACATACTCTCACTTATTATTCTGAGGATCAACTATCTTAAATTTAAGATATATTTATTTACTGTGTTTTAGGTCTGTGGCTGAGGGTGCAAGGAGACTTTAGAGTAATGTCAACATAGTCACTATGTCAGTAGAAAAAAATCAAGCTTTCTTACTTATACTGGTTTCCCACATCTTGTTTTACTTTTATATTTATCATAAATAAAGCCACTTCCACAATAACAGTATAGCTCTCAGTTATACATCTTTATATAAATATAAAAAAATAATTATTTTAATTCATAATTTTAAATTATATCCTAATTTGATTATGGGAAAGATACAGAGGCAATTACATTATATAATTTATATATTATAATAGGCAAATCCAAGAAAAAATAGTACATAATTGTATTTTCAAAATTTATGTTAAACTATTTCATTATTCGGTGATTATTTGATACAACTGTTCATTTGTATATATGAAATACAGGTGACATTTAGAAACAATGACCTATATTTTTAAGCCAAAGCTCTGCTGACAAAATAAATGATGTTGAACCAATCTCTCCCTTGCTCTCCATTAGGCCATTTGTCAATATACAAAAATATATATCAACACACCTCAATTCAGACCTTTAATAAAGCAAATATAGCCCTGGCTGGTGTGGCTCAGTGGATTGAGTACTGGCCTGTGAACCAAAAGGTCACTGGTTCAATTCTCAGTCAGGTCACATGCCTGGGTTGTGGGCCAGGTCCCCAGTTGGGGGTATGTAAGAGGCAACTAATCAATGTATCTCTCGCACATTTATACCCTCTATTTCTCCCTCCATTTCCCTCTATCTGAAAAAAATTTTAAAGGAAAACGAACTTTTCCATATAAAGAACATATAAACATATAGCTTCTATTAGTTTTTCATGAGATGTGATAATATAAAATATAGCATAATATGTAGTTTATGTATTATATGTAGTTATAATATAGTATATTATAGTGTAGTTATACTATAATATATAGTGTATATACTATGAATATGATTTATAGGTGGTAAAATATAAATACTACATGATCTCATCTGTAAGTGGAACCTAGTCAACAAAACAAACAAGCAAGCAAAATCAAGTCAGAGACGTGGAAATATAAAACAAACTGACAGGAACCAGAGGGGAGGAAGAAGGGGAATAACAAGGGAAAGAAGAGAAAGGGCCATCAAGGAACAGTGTAACGGACCCATGCACAAAGCCAGTGGAGGGGAGTATTGAATATAAGAGGTGGGGATAGGTAGGGCGGGGAAAACCAGTGGGGGCAAAATGGAGACAACTGTAATTGAATAACAGTAAAAAAACAATGAAAAATAATTTTAATAATATTAAATAACCATGCCATCCTCAAGACAACTTTTGTAATACATTTATGTCAGAAATGCCTATTTAAATCCAGTTATTAATTGCTTAATTATAAACAGAAATAGAAACAGATGAATATTTTTGAAAATAAGTATAAAGGTTTTATGAATAAAATGAGTATGATGAAGCTAAATAGAAGTAGAAAGTGGTCATTTTCAGTTCTATAGTACACTGAATTAGAATTTTATGTTGAAATATTTAAATGCCTTCTAAAATATTCAGCATGTGCATGATTAAACTGAAAGAGATCTATATAATTTCCCATAGGCATTATGATATGATATCTGATACTTTTGATTAATAGTCACAAAATCTTGCAATTTTTCCTGATTAAATAATTATCTATAATTTTAAATCTCTTTTCATAAGGATAAATTTGATTTTTCTTGTCCTAAAATTTTCAGCAGGTATAACTACAGTGCAAGGTACCATTACTAGTTATTTATCACATATTTACAAAGATTAGTTATAATATTGGCATTCATCCTAATGTTACCATTAAACAGGGATAATATTAGAACTGATTTAAGTTATTGGATATACATTATATTTCATAATAAGTTATTTTCAAAATAAGTGAGCTAGTTTGAGTCAATATTAATAGCTTAAAATAAATAGAAATAAAACCCATATTAACATGCAAAACTGACTTTTCTAATTACTATAAAACTAATTATAATACAAATTTTGCTTTCTGATCATTGAATTTTGCACAACTTGTACTTGCCAATATATTAAGTTAAATAATCAAGTCATAAAACAAGTTATCTGAAAATATTTATAATACATACCTGTACATGTGAAGAATTTAGATTCCCCCACACTAAGCTCTACTTTGCTAAGTGAAATTGTCACTTGAAGAAGAGCTGAAAAAAATATTTGAGTAACAATTAATTACTGTTTTAAACATGACTTCTAAGATTTTGCTACATGATCTATAAATCACATGATTTAAGCAGCATTTATTTCCCCCCAATTTTGTATTACCTATAAAGACAAATGAAAAGTTTAGTTAAATATGCTCAAACAACAAAATGTTATTTTTTATTATGTACTTCACAACCATACTAAACACATGACTCATACAAGCTAATATTTTGTCATTTGTCAAGTAAATGAGCAAATTCATACTCAAACAGCTACCCATTCCATATTTACATGCCGGGTTTATATGTGCTACCTGAGTAGGCAAAAGCTAGAGAAAATTTTTGCCTCACATTTGAAAAGCTGTTTAAAAGAATATATTCTACACTGCTATTACAATTGTAAAATGCAAATTAACTATATTTTACTACCTGTTAAAATGTTTCCATGAAAGCAGGCATGTACTGGGAAGAACAGGGGGCAGTGAATAGGGAAAGGTGAATGAACAGGGAGCAATGAACAGGGAAAGGTGAATGGATGGGGGGCAGTGAATAGGGAAAGGTGAAAGGACACTGATGTTGACAAAATAAATAAGTTAAATGAAACCACCAAGACAATGGCATTAAAATAGCTGAGTTGTTCAATAAAGTTGTTTGCAAATTGCAATAAAATAGATGAAGAGTCTAGAATGTTAGAAGATAACTGAAATTGTTTTAATACAAACTGAAAGACACATTATGATGGACAAAAGAGTGTGACCACCCTAACGTCCTGTCCAACATTGTGTTTTTGGAAATAGCATATCTGCACTTCCAGTAAGGTAATGGTGCTACAATGGAAAAAAACAAAAGAAGAAAAAAATCTAAAAACTAGAGTATAAGTCACTACTGAGAATTTGTGGATCCCAGTAACCAAAAGACACACAGATCACACAATCCAAGCACAATCCAAGTTCATCTAGAAAAGGCGGTACTACAGCATGCCAAGTAGCACTGGACCAGAATAAATTTAATCCATACAATAATAAGGGTCTGAATAAATCAGCCCACTGGTAAAAGGGTGATGACAAGTACAATTGTCTGTCCTGGCCTGTGTAGAGGGAAAATGTTTCTCCCTTAATCAATTAACCCCAGTTCCGCCATATTGCAGGTTTGAGAGTTTAACTATAAACACATGACCTTTGGGAATTCTCAACCTGAAAAGTTACACTAAAAAGCAGTGACACATGTAGAGTTCACAGCTAAGTGACAGAAGTGAATGTACATCTCCTTTAGAAGGTCTACATGATCAGCTCATACTTCCCAAGATTTTAGTAAATGAAACTCTTGTTAACCTAAATGCACATTCTGACATTATAAAATAGATAGCGAATGAAGGCACTATGAAATGAGTCAGGTGAAACAACCAATAGAAGAAGTAGGAACATGAACTTGCAAAAAAAATTGGGTTAGATTAAGAATGTAACCAATTATGTTGAAAATATTTCAAGAAATAAATGGTGGAATAAAAAAGTGAAAAAGGAAGAAAATGTCACTAAGAAAGACTTGTCAAACAGGTTTAAGCTCTTTAAACTATATTTCCTTGTATTCCCCATCATCCATTGATAAATTTCATCTGTTGCAGGAAACCTGTCTAGGAAACTGAGGCAGGGCTACATGGAATTATTCTTTCATCTTAGTTGTGGGTCCTTTTTTTATTCACAATTCCTTAGTACTTGGTGCTTGGCACCTTATAGGAGTTCAAGTGTTTGGGTAAGTCTAATATTTCAGAGAATACCTCTTCAAAAAAAAATCACAAAAGTCAGAAAGAAAAGGAAGAAAACTAATAGAAGCAAGAAACAAGAGAGTATTTAAAAGCTATAAACAATACCAGCTTCGGTGAAAATTCACAGAAGAGGACTTTTTATTTTGAGATGTAACTAATTCCTTAGGTGAACATGTTGATGTATAATTAGCTCAATAGATGCAAATTATAGGAGTTACAGAATTCGAGAATGTGTAAGTTTCTAAAACTGTTTAATTTCACTTCCCTACTCAAAAGTATTCAAAGTGGCTTAGCTTTGGCTATTTAAACAGTTATACAAATTTTAATGAAAAGAAACTTACCTTTCCAAATTTATTTCCGATTACTCCTTCCCAATGCTTCTGCAGCTATAGACAACACTGAATTATTCCCACCCCTTCTCCACTGACTCACCACACTTTCCCATAACTGTATTTGCTCAAACTATTCCCTTTGACTTCATCTCCCTTTGTCATATCTCCGTATAGATGGTTACATTCTATCTTCAAAGCAAAATTAAAATATCAATAACTTTGCAAAACATTATTTGAGACCCCCATTCATGGCATCAACAAATAAATATCTTTGATCTGGTGCATTTTCACTAAACAAGTGAAACATAGGTTGTTGACAATTATACTCAGTTCTCTATCCTATTTAATGTAACTTCCTATAAGGGAAGGTTGATCAATCTCACATCTGTTCTCCTAAAGTGATAATATAGATACACATGGAAAAATAATGACAAACACATACCCAGAGCTTATTATACACAGGTATAGAGAACACTGCCCATGTTCACAATATAAAATTTCAGAATTACTTCATTGCCTTAAATTGAATTTAAAGGTATCAGAGAGTTTGAGAAATACCTGTCAATTGTTATATAAATAATTCCCATATTTGACCTTTGGAGCTTATTTGTTTTGCTTTCTAAGGGAGAGTTTATAGAAAAGACAGAACTTAGAAGACAAAGCACTTTAAAAATCGAATGCAGTTCTGAGCAATTTTATACCACTTTGCTGATGGATGTAATACATATATTACTGTAACAAAATGAAATTAAGCTTAAATTTAATTAGTTGACTTATATTAAAGTACTTGGCTATTTTTTCATTCAGTACAAACTATCAATTCACCCACAAATCAGGAACATATATGTCATAGACATTTGGATGGCATTGTTCTATTTGATGTATTAAAAGTATATAAAAATGCCTAATTCTTTTTTTAAGGTTTTATTTTTTAAAATTAATTTATTTTTAAAAGTATTTTTCAAGTACAGTTTTCTATCTTTTACACCCATCCCAGCCCACCCCCCACACTCCCCACCTCCCTCCCCTTTCCACCCCCCTTAGTTGTTCTCCATGTGTCCTTTATGCTAGTTCTTGTAAAACCTTCCCCTTTTTCCCCTGAAATTCCCTCCCCTCTCCCCTCTGGTCGCTGTCCCCCTGTTCTCGATTTCAGTGTCATTATTTTTATTTTGCTTGCTTGTTTGTTTTGTTGTTTAGCTTCCTGTTAAAGGTGAGATCATATGGCATTTGTCTTTCAACACCTGGCTTATTTCACTCAGCATGCTTTCCAGTTCCATCCAAGCTGTTGCAAAGAGTAGGAGCTCCTTCTTTCTTTCTGCTGCATAGAATTCCATTAGTTTAATATAGTTATCAAAGCCTAGATTTTCTCCAATTGATCTCTACAGATACATTAAAACATGTAAATATTAGGAAAAACCTAGAGAACTAAAATTTAAGGCCAAACCTCAATCATTAGCTTAGTTATTTAAAATCCAGAATTTCTTGAGATCATGGTTGATCCCTGGCCATGTCCAACTGACTTATCTTTGACCCACATTTCAGAAGGTAAAGGTATTAAGGGAAAAATCCAAAAACATATATATGAAAGCATTATGGTGATAGCCAGAGAGACAGGGGTTAGGGACAGGTGAAGGCAGGCAAAGGGATGGGGATAAAAGGGTTGAAAAGAGACTTTCCTAGGGGTGACGGGTGCATGATGCAATGTGCCTGTGATGATGTACCGAGTTGTACACTTGAAACCAGTACAGTTTTGAAACCAATGTCACCCCAGTAAATTTTTTAAGTGTGAAATCATACCAAAAGAAAGGAAAAGAAAAAAAGGTTTTCAAAAAGAGACCAAAAACAGATGTGGCGGGTGCTCAAGTTCATCAGGTAGGGAGGCAGGATGGCAGGGATGAGTGGGCTTGGGAATCCCCTGCTGCCTGTGTTCCAAATGGTCTGGGGAGCTCCGTGGGGGAATCCCCTCAGCAGATGGTCTGCCAGGATGTTCAGCTCCGGGGCATTTATTAAACTGCTTGTGTAAATGAGATGCTTAAAAACATGCCATCCCTCTCCTTCCTTCCCTCCTCCCTTCCCTCCTTCTTTCTTCTTTTTATAAGACGATTCTGAAAAGGCCAGAAATCTGCTTTTTGTGGTTGGGCCATCATGCCTCGGTTTAAAATGCTATCTTCTGCTTCAGTTTTTAAATGATGATGATTATAATAAAAATAATGGTGTAGCAAAAAAGAAATAATAATTTCCTAAGACCAAGAGCAGTGTTCAGGTGAAACTGGAGAGAAATGATATATTTGATATCTGGCCAGTTAATCTTTTTGTCATTTCTGGTGTTTCAATTCAGGCACAAAGAAATGAAAGCAGATATTCATATGGTCCCTTTATTTCATGTAGAAAACTGATATTAAGCATTTCTAATTCATATCTCCACTTAGAATTTACGTCTGAAATTCTAATTTCAGCATCAGTGGCAATTACTGATGTTGAAAAATTTGATTTTGATGTTTTACTCTTCTTATGTATTGGGATATAATGACTTTGAAGAAAATTGTGAGGGGTATTGTGTTTCATACAGTCATTTTACATAAGCAACACTAGTGATTGAATGTTTGCACTCCTTATAAATCAATCAACAAATTATTTTTTTATTAGTTGGGGTTAGATAGTCAAATGCCAGTAGCTTCACAAGAGATTCTTAATGAAGGTAAGAAAATGTTTTAAATACAAAGACTGAAAAATGAAGCCATGATAAATATATGTCCTCTGTGAACTATTTAAAAAAATGCATGCTCTGTCAATCTCAAAATGAGAATTGAGTAAATTGAATTTTATCAAAAAGTTTTGACAAAACTTTTATCAAAATCATTATTTATTGATTATATGCATTTTTCAAATCTTTTTATTTTTTATTTTTATTTAATTATTTTTCAAGTACAGTTTTCTGTCTATTACTCCCATCCCAGCCCACCCTCCCCGTGCCCCCCACCTCCCTCCCCTGTTTCCAACCCCCTTAGTTGTTGTCTATGTGTCCTTTATACTTGTTCCTCTAAATCCCTCCCCTTTTTCCCCTGAAATTCTCTCCCCTCTCCTCTCTGGTTGATGTCCCCCTGTTCTCTATTTCAGTGTCTTTGTTTTTATTTTGCTTGCTTGTTTGTTTTGCTGTGTAGCTTCCATTCATTCTTTTAAATGTTATGGCGTACAAAAATTAGAAGCTATGGTTTCTAACATTAAGGAACTTACACAGTATTTGGAATGATAACAACAATACCTAAAAAATACTCATGATAAAATGAAATGATATGTACCAGTCATGGCCATTATGAGATTTGTGATCAAGGCGGCTGTACAGAAGGAAATAAAAACTTTTTTTAAAGGTGGGATAGATATTCTCATAAAAGAACAAAAAAAGGAAGACATCCTGGGTTAAGAGGGACAAGAACGCTCAAGAACCATATGGAGATTAATGAGTAAATTAATACAGATGAGATTCACTTCATTTAGAATATCTCATGTAATACATTATCATTAGATAGATAATTTTAAAAATGTTGGTGAATCTTAAAAGCGACAGTAAAATGTCTGGACTTAAACATTTGTTGTTTGACTATTTATACATAGAAATTAACATGATAAAATTGATGTTTCAGTAAAGATTAGTGAGAAGATGACTTAACAAATTGAATCAAGGGGACAAGCACTTCAAGCACTTTAGGATACATAGTAATGAGTGCCTGCGATGGCTGGTGGCAAAGCATATGGAAAGGGAGGGATATATAAAAATTTCAAAATAAGAGTGACTGTTGGGATCAATTAGAGCTACCATGAAAAAGGAAAATGTACAAGATGTTAAGATTCTCTACTTCAGCAAAACAAGGGTCACTTATGTAAAAAAATAATTTCAGGAGAAGAGATAAGAGTTGAAAATATGAAGTTAAAATTTATTTCATCAATAAAAAGTACTTCAAAATAGAACCTAGATAACATTTTAACAAAGATAACTGCTATCATAACAAAGATTGAAGTAATGTTTATAATTTAAGGTAGCATGCATACCAAATAGCAGATATTCAAGAGGGACTTCCATAATTTACAAGAATATAAATAAAATGAAACCACCAGCATTTTAAAATTCTATCAGGAGACCACGAGCCCTTTGCAGTTTGATACAACATTTAACAGTGGCATTTAAAATGGCCAGTTTATCACTTACAGAGATTTAAAAACTGACAACTTAATTAGTCTACTAGTGTCTGACACAGAGCAGAATGGTATTCACTTACAATTCCTACAGACGTGCAGATACAATATAAGGCCCTGATTTATCTTGGAACAAGGATTTGTATAATTTTAAAGCTAGCACTTTTCTGCCCTCAACCTCCACATCCAGGGAGTTAAAGAACTAATGCACGTACTTAGGAATTATATCAGCTCTCAAGGAGTCTTACTGATAGAAGGTCCTTATAAGCTGATTACACAAAATGAATGAGAAAAAAAACTTTATTTTTTTCACTGAAAACATATTTTAAAATTGTATCTTCTTTGAAAAATTCTGTAGATCCTTTGATTACTCATTTTTTATTATTAATTTTTCATGTCAATGTATCACAACAGTCTGTTAGCTCTTAGGTTTTGGAAGTTGCTACAGTGCTCAAAAAATTCAGAATTTTAGGACCTTTAAGGTAGAAATATTCTGTCACAAAAATCAGAAAATCTGATGGCTGTAAACATTTTATCAAAATTAATTTTTAATAAATAATCTCCCCCAAGTTTACCAAGAGGACAAAGTTAAACTTTTTACTGTAATTCTTCTCCACTTCTATGCTTTTTTAGATTAACACTGAAGCTTTTCAATCTTCCATTCAGAGTTAAGAAAATAAATGTCTCAGTTGTGTCTGAGAACAACTAATCAGTCACATTAATATTTCTCTTTCTATTGGCCCCTTCTGGTTAGGCTACAGACATTGCCTAATAATATGCATTATAAAAAATAAATTATAATAACAAATGAAACAAAAAAAACAACCAAATACTATTAAAAATCATTTCCCCCTGTTTATCTCTCAAGTTACTATACAAACAAACAAACAAAAAAACAAGAAAGCAAAATATAACCAAATACACTGAAACAGAGAATGGGCTGACAGCGTCCAGGGGGAGAGGGGAGAGAATTTCAGGGGAAAAGGGGAAGGGTTCACAGGAACAAGTATAAAGGTCACATAGACAAAAACTAAGGGGGTGGAAATGGGAAGGAGGTGGGGGGCACGGGGGGGGTGGGCTAGGCTGGGAGTAAAAGACAGAAAACTGTACTTGAACAACAATTAAAATAAATTTTAAAAAGCCCACTTTGAAATTAGAATAAAATCTGAATTCTTCAGCATGTTTCATACTCTGGTAGCCTCATTTCATATCTCTCTCCCCTTCACTGCTATAGTCAAATCATAGTAGCCTTTTTCTCATTATTGAAAAAAATCCTAGTTCTTTCAGGTACCGAATTCATAGAAAAAGAGGTCAGACTTGTGGTTACCAGAGGAGAGAAATCAGGGAGAGGGAACTGAAGGAAGGAGGTCAGTAAGTACAGACTTCCAGTTCTAAGATAAGTAAGTATTAACGATGTAACATGCACCATGACGACTGCAGACAACTGTGGTCTATGATACGCAGGAAAGTTGTTAAAAGAGTGTGTCCTAAGAGTTCTCAACACGTGGGGAATTTTTTCCCTTTTACTCTTCCGTTCTGTTTTCCTTAGCCTTTACTGTTTCTATATGAAGAGACAGTGTTAGCTGAACCTATTGTGGTCATCATTTTCACATCTGTAAATCAAGCCATCGGGCTGTAGGTCTTGAACTTAGTGATGCATGGCATGTCAATTAACTTTCAATAAAACTGGGTGGGGGATGCAACTCACTCTTCCTTTAAATGTCTCTCAAATCTGTTCTCTCTCATTCCTCACTATGGCCAGCCTGGTGTGCTCCGTGGTCTGCACAACTCTTCAAGGTCGGGTATTGGGTTCAGGGTCTATCAGAAACATCTGAGGAAGAGCTCCAGAGTGTCTGTGTGCTTTTTTTCTGTTGTATGTTTGTAGTTTTGCTTTAGCTCCATCCTTGGAAATTCTCATTTAATATATGATGTAGAGTCTAGGATTTTCTATTTTATGCGTTTCCAGGTGCACACTAACCATTACTACTTACAAATTGGTCCTCAGTCCAATACCACTGATGTCAGTCAGAAGCTTCTTTTCCATAGGGAATCTCAGGTCCCATTTCATACTGACTGAATCACAGTCTATAATCTAACAAGATCCCCAGCTGGTCTGTGTGTACTTTAAAATACAATCAGCACCGGGTTGGACTGTGACAATTCAACATAATTACCATTCTGTAACATAAATATAACTCCCCTTGTGTATAGCTAAAACCCCAAATCCTTCACAATTAGCACGTAAAGTTTTTTACCATCTGGCCACAACCTAATTCTACTCAACTTCATTTCCTGCCACTTTCCAGATGTGGAGGTAAAACCAGATCAAAACAAAATACACACAATAGTTAATGAGGTAACTTTGCCAGAAGGCCCTACTTTCCTACATTTTCATTTATTTTTGCATTATGTTCTTTATTCAGTGTTGTCTTTCTCCTTTTCATCACCTAAGGACATGCCTAGAAATTTCTGTTAAAGACTTATTTGAGTCTTCCAGGCAGTAAATCTTACACTCCAGTATCTTCTAAAATGCTGCACTTCTTTCCCTTAGAGCACATAATGCATTGCACTCAAGTATGTTAAAATTTTTATGATTTTAATATGTAAAAATTAATTTGCATACTATCTTAAAGACATTATATTCCCTTATTCAAGTTCAATTAGTGCTATTTTATTTCAAATTAATCCAAAACTGAGCAAGCCTGTTTGTTTTGAATTTCTGTACTATTTCCCAGGAGCAATTCACACATGCTCAATTTTGTTCCCATGATTGTTTATCCACTGAACTATGTACTGTTTGAAAAAATAAGCAAACTTTATTCGTTTCAGCCTGTCCATCAAGCATAGGGAGTGGTAAGAGTCTATGCCAAAATATTACTGCACAACCAGAGTGATACTACTGTGGTTAAATACAATGAAATAAAGCAAAATCAAAACATTTCTTATTTGTATCTCTCATGAATGTTTCTGTTGGGTGAATCCAATGAAAAGCAGTTTTAAATCTATTTGTATTCTTCATAGTTTATTCTATATTTTGATAACATATATCTTCCTAAACATAGAAACATTGGCACAGGTTAATATGCTGCAATATTGAGTGATTTTTGAGTAACAAGTTTTGCTATAGTGTTATTGTTCAGTAATTGTGTGTTTTGATACACACATGCATTTCATAGGGGAACATAAAGTGTACAAAAATGCTATCCAAATGACCTGTACTCCAAAACAAAATGATGTTAAAACTAGACAAGGTGAATGGAAACAAGGGCAAATCAGGTGGAGAAAAGAAAGAGAGAAGTGAGATTGTGAGAGCAGCTGTAAGAAAATGCCAGGACCTAATGAGCTTAGGAAGACCCTAACAGTGAGGCAATATATTTTATAGTCATTATACTCTCATCCGTTGTTGAACTGCCACACTAAGCAAAAATTTTTCACATATGTTTAAAGAATCTTCCATATGTCAAACATTTAAAAAGCTGGGCTTACCAAGAGAAGAAAGTGAATAGTACACCATAATAAAGAGGACATATTTGTAACATGATGTTTATGCTGATAGAAACATATTTTTGTTTTGAAAAAGGACAAATATTTTTTCTTAAAACACATTGTTTGAAATTGAACAACATACAGAAAGCTTAAGAAGGGGATATAAAAGTTGCAACTCCAACCATTTAAATAAATTTGATTGCATAAATACTCATCAAAATATTTTATTAAAAAGTAAAATAATGACATATTATACTTTAAATTTTATTAGACAGGAAGAAATATGACCATCTTTCCTATACTTTAGTTACAAAGTCAATTATTTTTATATATCATTAATGTAAACAAAAGTTAACGTACCCCTTTACGCCAATTAGGCTGAGGAATGTCATCTGAGTGATGCGTGAAGCCATCTGTGCTTATGTTGTAGTTAGGCCTCAAGTCCATTATCACACCAGGACAGCTTGCTCATCACTTATTTTGAGTGTGACATTTAATTAAAACTACAATCTCATGAATAGACAGCTAAGTCCAAGTTCTACATTCAGTTCAAGTTTACCTCAACAGGAACCACTTAGACATGTTAAGTTATTACCTGCCTTGATGAAATCAACACAGAACATCCTGTCAAATTTGAATCACTGCTAATAATATGCCGCAATAAATTAATTTAAGGGAATGTCTTTGTAAAAGTCTAATTCCCAAGCCTCTGGTTGCCTGAGGGTTTTGTCTACAAGTGTGTAGAGTCTCTCTCCAGATTAAGGTTTGTCTCAACCTTATTTATCCCTGACAAATCATAAATCAACCATCTCCCACACAACAGTTTGGACAGAATGCCTCACTTTCCTTCCTTTCCTGAATGGTATTATAGTATTAGCTATATCTTGAAATACATTGTTAGAGAATATAAAACCCATTAGCATGTTGGGATTGCTAGCACAGAATACTACAAAAAGGAAAAGAAATACATTTTCCTCAACTTTACAAACAAACTTGTTCTAATTAGAAAACTAAAATGAGAAAAACAATGAAATAATCACTTTTATGAGAGTATATTACTTTTACCTGCTCAGGAAAAAAATCACAAAATCATGATAAGGACTTTACATTATAGAATTCAAGACATTTTTTAATAGTATACTTCTTTAAAATAAGGCATTTTGAAAGAATATTACAAGGCAAGTGTAATTTTTTAAGATTTTTAGTATCATTTTCAAGTAACAATAATAACTAAAATAAAATTAACATTTATAATTCAAAGACATATGCAATCATTTACTCATTAGTTATTTGGCTCACTCAACAACCTTGTTTGAATGGATTCACTGAATAAATATGCTTGAACCCCTATGCAACATTTGCTGTTTTGCACCCAAAAGAAAAATATTTCTCAGGCTGAAAAATTGTCATTTTCATGAAATAAACAATTTATGTTTTAAGATGTCAACAACAGTTCTGTTCCTTAGGCTTCTAAATCAACTGTAGGATAACTTTATATTATAGCCAGGACCATGTTTAATATTAACTATTTTAAAAGGCATATTTTACAAATAATTTATTTCAATGATTTCATAGAAATATGGGGGGAGAGTCAGATAAATTTTTAAAAAGATGAAGTATTTTGGGTCACTAAATACAGAGAAAATGTCGTTCAGTTAAACCATCTAAACCATCCCAGAATCTTAGGGTATTATAGCCTGAAGGTGTCTGTAGCATCTCTAGTTAATCCATCTCAGGTTACAGGTGAGGAAGTAAGTCCACAAGGCTTCTCAGTTTCTGAAGGTCCCAGCGTAACGCAGAGATGGATCTGTGCTTAGACAACTAAGAATCCTCAGCCTGAGGTAACTTGGAACTCCAAAATACTTGGTGCTATTTTGTAGAAGAAACTGAGTAAAGGAGCAGATTGGGTACCTCTTCAGAAATGGGGGTGAAGTAACTTGGGGAATCCTTTCCAGAAAGGAAGAGAGTGGATAGCATACTAAACCTTCCATAGCACTGAGTGAATCAAAAAGGATGAAAACTATGGAGGTGCCAGGAGTTATTTTTCTACAGCATAGCTTCTTATAGGCTAAAATACAAAAGAGATTTTCTACGAGTTGAAATTAGAGAAATCAGACCTTACAATTTTGTGTGGTTGTGTACGTGTGTGTGTACAAGGTGAAGTGACTTCATAGACTGTGATTGAGCATTGACATGAGGCAGAAGGATAAATCAGTGTAACACTTAGTGCCAAGGAGAGCAAGAGTTGGTATTATCATGTTGCTTTTAAGTCCCATGTTGTTCAGGAAGATGCAATGTCCAAAACTCCACACATTCCTATGTAACAGAAAATTGCTTTGGTCTCTAGGCTTGTCAGGGAAAGGATTCTTTGGGGGGATGTAAATGACTGGCCTTGAGTCACATACCAGCCAGAAGTGGGACAAAAACATGGAGGTTAACGCTTAGAAGTCATCACTAACAGCAACTGAGTTGGGGCTGAAGCAGCATGAGAGAGTCCCTTGTCCCAGATGAAGTCATAGGCACAAAGAACATATTCACCAGCAATTTCTCTGATGACAACTGTTCAAGGGGGTAGGAATCCTACCAGATCCCAGAACTTTAGCTAAACCAAGGGCCAGAGAGTTAGCATGTATCCTGGGTCAACCCAATGCTTACAAACTTACATAAATTGCATGCTTACATCCAACTTATGCTTACATAAGTAGCATCCTTCTACCAGCCATACAGATGCTATCTTGGGGAAACATTATTGAAGACTGAGAGGTTACCTAAAAGATATTAAGTAAACTATACAAATGGGAAAAAGCAATAATCTGGTTTTGGTAATTTCTTATTCTTAATGTGGGTGTAATAATAATACCTCCATTATATTTGTGAGGATTAAGCGGAACACATTTAAAACTGCCAGGTACCAATGCACAATATATCTTAACCACTATAATTGTAACTGCTCCTCTTAATTAGCTCTAGAACTGTTCATAAAGACAAATATGGTATCTTTTCTGTTTGTTTTATATAAGAGAATCGTTCTATGCGCATACAGCACTGAATTACAATCGCCAGTCCAGATTGTACCCACGTTGTTCTTTCCAGATGAACTAAGAAATTCTTTCCTCAATCCAAATTTACTGGAATGTATTTAAGCAAAATTTGTTCACCTCTGTTTTAATCTGTTCAGGCTGCCATAACCAAACACCATAAACTAGGTGGTTATAAACAGCAACCATTTCTCTTAATATGGGAGGCTGGGGGTACAAGATCATGGCCCCTTCATGGCTGTGCCCTGGTGGAGGCCCTCTCTCAGGCTCCAGACTGCCTGCTTTTTGTGGTATCTCTATACAGTGACAAGACAGTGAGAAAACTCATTAGGTCCCTTGTACATGGGCACTAATCCCATCCCGAGGGCTCCACACTCATAGTCTTACCACCCCATAAAGACCCTAACCTCTAACACCATCACAATGGACATTAGGATTCCAACCCGAAAATTCTGGTGGACACAAAAATTCAGACTGTAACAACTTCCATTCAATAATGTTAACTGGCATGCTAAAGATTTATAGCATTGCCAAGATTGTCTAACAGGCTATAAAATTTGTTGATGTGCACAAATAACGCAAACATTTCTGGTGCTCGCTTCTTTGATATTCTATTACCCTTGTGACAGGTAGAAAATGTAGTACAAAATTAGAAGTTGTATACTTATGAATAAAAAAAGCTATGCCTCAGTTGCCATTTGCAGAGATGATGAAAAAAATAAAATTTATGATGATGTAATAAATATATCTGGAGTAACCAAATTTCTAAATCAATGCTAAGTTATTGTATCAGAAGTGATTCATCTGCCAAACTAGTATGGTAATAAACATAATTAAATATTAAAATACATCATATGTTTTAAAATTTGCCCCACAGAAGTACGCATCTTTCCCCAACTGGTCTCCTAACCTACACGTTGGAATTCTCAGGCCTCATTTCCTGTAGCTCGTCTTCCTGAACATGCCAAGCCTCCTATTCCTTATCCTCTCTTTGAATTACCATAATTGGGCTCTTTTCCTTTTTTCTCTCTTTGCTTAATACCTTGAGTGTACCACATTGTCTCATTTACCACATGTGGGGGGTTACTATTTTATTTATATACCATACCCCTAATTAGAATATCGTTTATACTAAGAAAGGAGCAATTTCTTAGTGAATTTATTACCCCCAATAAGAAAAAACATTACAGGCATTCATTACTTTTCTTTTTTCCCTAGTAAATTTATTTCATTTATTTTTACTGTGTTTTTTTGTAATCGTTTATCTCACTTACACCCTCTCCTGCATGCAATCACCACACTGTTGCCCATGAGTCCTTTATCCTTACTTTACTTAATAAGTAAGTTGAATAATTCAAAATAGCAGTAGATTTAAAATTTCCAAATACAAAGGTGCAAATGCATTTCCCCCTCCAATCATCAGATTGGAGAGGGCATCTATTTCACTTATATTTTTAAATTTTTTTCTAGGGCCAGAACCTTTATTTAAATAAATGTTAGGTGAATAATTAAAGAAACAAATAGGAGTATATACAGTTTGACTGACTGGTTGATTGCAAAGAAAGATAATTATTACTGTGAGCTTTATGATATGTTTTAAGACCAAAATAATGCTCTCGCCTAACCATTAATTCTTTTCATTGAAACCTACTGCATCTCATGCAACTAAGCTGGTTGTGTGGGTGTTATAAAATCTTTTCTATTGTATTGTTTTGTGACCTCGCTTAATTTTAACAGAAGTGAAGAAAGAGTACTACTGGGACACATCAAACACATATGCTTTAAATGAAAATGTTAACAGTAGAGGGGAGAGGGGAGGGAATTTAAGGGGAAAAAGGGGGAGGGATTTGGAGGAACAAGTATGAAGGACACAAAGACAAGAACTAAGGGGGGGTGGGAATGGGAGAGAGGTGGGGAGCACAGGGTGGGGTGGGCTGGGATGGGAGAAATAGAAAACTGTACTTGAAAATAATTAAATAAAATTAAAAAATGTTAACAGTAAAAAAAAAGCACATTCTAGAACTCATAATGATCAACTTATCTGCCCAAGTGACACTTGTGCTTTTGAAATTTATCACTTAGTCCCCTTTGATACCAGTCCAAGGGGTCAGGAAACTGAATGGAGCAACAAAACACAGCCAAACCAAGAACAAAGTGGGGATGCATACATATGAGTTTCACCCCAATAACTGAAAGTTTAGGTAAGAGGGTGGATTCCCCCTCCCTATCAAACATGCGTGAGTGTAGCTGAATCATAAAAATCAACAGTTATATGTTCTTTCTCTTACATCTCTGGTTTCAGGACTCTTGATTTTATTTTTGTAGCATTTGACGTGGTAAAATTTTAGAAGATATTGTTAGATTTGGGGAGAGGGGAGCTCTTACAGAGTCAAATGGCAAGCAGCTTATTCTACTGGTAGCCACAAAGACTCCACAGCCCACTTTATTTGTCTTCACAGCTTCCTGGAGTTTCCATCTCCCATCTAGAATGGGAAATAAAATCACGTAAACAGTTTACTTCTCTTTCCATTTAATTGATGGAAGAGAGTGTTAGGCTGTCAACTCTGCAATTACTCCAGTGACCAGCCTCTGTGTCTAACCTCCAGAGAAATTTGGTTGTATTTCAGCTCAATCCATCACTTAATTTTCCAAGTCAAAGAGTTCTCAGTTCATGGCAATCCCAGAGAGGTGGGTTTTTTTTCTTCTTTCCATGATGTGTTTATCTGAAAGGCTAGAACAGTACAAAGTTCTGTGTTTACACCCAGACAGTCTATCATAATAGCTCATAGGGCTGACCATTTTAAATTTCTGCAGGGATCTACTCTTTTTTTTTAAGATTTTATTTATTTATCTTTAGAGGGGAAAGGAAGGAGAGAGGAGAGACTCCGAACGTTACGCGGGGTTAAGGTAGATCAAGCTGTTTAATCTACCTCAACAGCTTGATTAAAAAGATGAATGGTTGCAGGTCTTATTTAGAAAAGTTGAAGTAGGGAACACACAATGACTCCATCAAAGATGCCCCAGTGCTCTTAGTGAAAAACAGAAGACTCTTCCTTTTTCATTATTGCTTAGTACAGGCCACTCAAGGTCACTACCTTTTCTCCATTGTTTTATAAAGCTGGACTTCCATGGTATGCAGAATCTTTCCTACTTGGTGGTCACAGATATTGCCAGTGCGGAGAAAGGGCATCTAAGGATTCATTACTGGAACAGTACCTGGATTTCTAGGCTAAGGAAAGATGATATATTTGAATTATATTGCAAATTGGTTTTAAGATTGAACCTGTGTGAGTTTCTGGGCTTTGCATTTGGGTCCATGGCACTTCTTAAAAAATGTGTGTAGTTATATAGGTGGGACTTTCCATCACCAACAAGTAGAGGGGAGACTCTACGCCAGTATCCAAGTCCGGGAGACTATAACAATCAAGGGTTTCCAACAGTTCACTGTGTTTTCAAAAAGATGCAAGCAGTCCACAACCCAACTCTCCACATCCAAGTAAAATAACTGACGTTATATGCAAGCAAAGGGTCTAGTCTTCTCCCCAGTAACATCCATGGTATTCTGGTAATCAAGAACATTAGTCCATCCCCCTTCTGGTATACTAGGCAAAGCCTGGATGTATGTATTCCCCTAATACTCAGATGTTGAAATACTGACCCATAAACATGGCTGCAGTAGGAACTGGAGCCTTTGGCTGCAGTAGGAACTGGAGCCTTTGAGAGATAATGAAATCATTAAAGTGTGCCTCACATGATGGGATTAGTGCCCCTTAAAAGGGAACCCTAACAGCTTTCTTGCTCGCTCTCCACCATATGCAACAAAAAGATACAACAAAAAATAAGCAGTGTGCAACCTGGAAGAGGGTGCTCACCAGACCCAACCATGCTGGTGCCCTGATCAGGCTCTCAGCCTCTAAATTGGTGAACAATACACATTTGTTATTTAATTTACCCAGCATGATTGTCATAGCATTCCAAATGAACTAAGACATGCCCTACCCCCCTCTGTTATTGCAAACTGGGCTTCAAGCATGGGTACAGTAGGGCCTACACTCCTACGTTAAGGAGACAGGGCCTCAGTATTTCTTTAACTACAATGTCAGCCACAGTCAGAGACCATGTTTGAGGGCAATATTCTGAGGGCAGGGAGTCAATTACCAACAGTCAGGGTTCCTGAAACTCTTAGGCTTGTCAGATTACCACTGTGGAGAAAATAGGTACAAATGCCTGCCCTTGAGAAGTTAACTTCTAGCAGGTATGAGACAGACCAATGTGAAAAATAAGTGAATTATATATAATGACTAGCGCTACAGAAAAGAGTGAATACAACATAGAGCATTCTTCAAAATATTTGGGTGGAGTGCTTGTATTCAAATTTCCCAAGGCATCCTATCATCCAAGCTGAAACACCATCAGCTAAAAGCTACAATATAATGTTAGCAGTTGATTACTCCCTTCCTCCGACCACAGGGTCAGAGATGCAGGAGTAAGTAAAGGTGGTTTAGAGGTTGTGTGGCATAATGAAGCAGTACTTGACTGAAAGCCAGCCTTAGATTCTAGAATCAAAAGTCTTTTAAATAAAAGTGTAGCACTGAGGCCCTCTTTAGTCTCTTCAGTAAGTAGGGCCCACCTTACGGGGACGTGCAGAAGCTACTGATAAGCACCAGGATGTTAGAGTGCTAAGACCAGCACCAGTTCCCAAAGGCATAAAGAGATATCGTGAGCCCAATTTCAAATGACTGCAGGATGCCAGCCCTTCAGCTGTCCTAACCATGTCATCAATATCATTGTGATAACTTAGAGTTTATTCCATCCAAGGTTTCACTAAGAACCAAACTCATTTTGATGTATAACATTATTGGAAACTCCTAATGTACTATATATACCAACTATAGACAAGGGTTAGATGGTAGAAAGAACATATGTCTCTTTTCACAACAGATACATAAAGTCAACCTTGACACAAATGAGGACCTGCCACCCTAGCTATTGTAAAATCACTGAAGTGATCCTCTCATTTGAATACTGTCCCTCATGCACTTCATGCATCATATATATAACCTTCTTCCAAGTCTCCTGCTTTATTGATAGCTCTTTATGCCAAATCTGTACTGGACAACGAAGAGGTGAAGCACTTGTATGGTAAGAATGCTATGCATGTCTGGTTATGGTTCAGATGTCTAGTTATGGCCTAGCCTTCAAACCCAATCTCTTTTCAAAAGATGATCCAGAGGGGAAGAGAGGCAGCCTGAGCAAAAAGGAATGCCAAATGATCAACATGCCATTTTCTGATTAACATGTCATTTTCTGATCATCTATCTACAAACATGGCCCAGCTGGCAAATGAAAATCCAAATCACAATAATGGCTTTGGTTGCAGATAGCTGGCCCAGATTTCTGAGGAAGGGTTATAAGTGATTAGGAGCTCAAGTTCTGAAATCAGACCTGAGTAAGGTATCCTGGCTTTGCCACTGAACAACTCAGCAACATCAGTTAGCATTCTCAGTCTTTTACAGAGGCATATCCTTTAGCTGCAAAGGGGCAGATGAATAGCATTTATGTCATGGAGTCTTTCTGAGAGTTAAAATGAATAATAATGTAACAAGCTTAATGCTATATTGGACACATAGTTAAGGAAAAGTAAATGATTAAGATAAACAATAAATAAAATAAAATGAAAATGCGTACTGATTTGGTTTTCAGAATACTGAATTTGAATCCTTGTTTTAATTCTTGCTTTTGATCAACACTTTTAGTTTGACTAATTATTATATTTTATTTTTTGACCTTGGACTTTGGCATCCTGCAAAGATCTTGGATTTAAGCCCCCTGCATTTTGGAAGTTTTGTATTTTTAATTGAGAGCCAAGATATAGCACTGAGGTCTGATGACAAAATGTATGCTTATAATCATTAATAAACCTGTCTCAGAAATATCACCAATCGCATGGGGTCCTAGATCTCCAGTGTCTAAGTTGGTTCCCTTACATATAAAAATTTCAAAGTATACATATTTTAATGTTTAATAATTTTCTACTATAGAAATACAAAATTTTCTAAAGATTGGTCAATTTTAGGAAGTCAAATTGTATTTATTTAGAACTTACCATGGAAAGGCAGAGTAATTCTAGGTGTTGTTAGATTACAGAAGTGAACCAGCTTCAGTTCAAATTAAGAAATTACATCAGTTCATGCACGTCATCATTAATAAGTGAAGGGTATATCAGAAATTAAATATTCACACTTCATTAAGAATTTTTATAAAACAATGCCATGAACAGATTCTTTAATACTTAATGATAATGAAAATTCTCTTTGGTAACTAAGTTATTGTTTAACTAATGAGAGAATTAACCTGATCAGTAGAGAGCTTTAGATAAATCCATCCACACTGATATCGAAGAAAGGTTGTCAGAAAGGTACATAAGCAAAGTGCAGTGGTAGTAAAAGAAGGAAACTAATACTGACAAAGTGCTGTGGAAGGACTTTACAAGAAGCAAGTAGTCAAATGACCTAGCTGTTTAGCAATCAGAATTGGGAAGGAAAAAAACACCGCTTAAAACATGGGAAGAATATAATCAAGAACACAAGAGAGGGAAAAAGTCATTTTTCCAGTAATTTTTGGTACTTGGACACTTGAGAATTTGGGACCAGAGTGTTGGCAATGCTTCTGTGATGTCATGAAAACAGGTTGAGCATCAGTATGTATGATGAGATAAATGGAAACCTTGGACCTGCTTGATGGGTCTGTGATGTCCCTGGAAGAACAGGAAAGGGGGAAAGTGAAGAGAGTAAAGAGAGGAGAAAAAACTTCAGAAAGTTTGACGGAAGATAATTTTATTTCCACTTTTATTAATTTTGGCCATTAGTTTATCCAATTTCTAACATGCTTAAGAATATGAGGAGCGTATGGATATTGGAATATTTTTATTTAATTATTTGATATAAAATAGAAAGATTATTTAAGCCATCAAACAAGTGTATTTATGCCAATCTTTTATTGTTTTACTTCAATTTTGAAAGGTGCTCCTATGTAGATCTCTTGTGTATTGGCATCTTCCATAATCTAAGTTTTTTTTCTTTATAGAACACATTTGGACAGTTTGTAAGACAAAGGTAGTATGATTCAGTGATAGACAAAATTATCTGCTAAGAATAATTATAGCTAATGCATGGGAGAGAGAGACAGAGAGGGAGAAAGAGAGAGAGATCACTTAGCTTTTGTAAACCAAAAAGAAAAAAAGTAATCATACTGCATTTAATTATTTCCCCATAGGATAGAATAGATGAGATAGGTGTTAAAAAGAATCAAGCAGGTTAGTTAAATATACTTCTGTACTAGTAGAAGACATAGTATCTCATAAACAAGGAGCAACTATAACAACATAAAATTAGGATACATACCTACAGAGAAAAACCTGTGATCAAAATTGTTTTTTTTTCAAAATTGTTCTTTTAATAAAATGCAATCAGTCCAGAAAGGGCATTTACTAAATAGCTACTCATACATCTTCTAAGATAATTCTTATAATTACACTAGATAACATAATTACAAATTAAGTGAAAGTTTGGACTTGAAATATTGTATCAGAGGTTACAGGCTGGTACTCTGTGGATATAGCATGATCAGTAATAATGTTTTATTTGACCTACAAGACTGTTTTAAAGTGAATTTGAATGTTTTCTGAGATGTTCACACTCAGGTTCGTGGGGGTCTCAACCTTTCCAGTTCTCACTAACACAGTTACTGACCAGGGTCTGTATTAACATTATATTTGCTGTCCCAGGTATTGAATGGCTTGATAATATGTTCGCTTATTTCTTTTTTTTCTTAGAAAACACTGTTAGAAAGAAATATATAATTTTGTATACTTCTAAAAATCACTCTTTCCATTAAATAAAAAAAAATGAAACACAGGCTCATGGGATCATATTATATGAGAAATCAACTGAATTTTTTTCTGTTGACTAATGAGCAATGGAAGGAAAACTCCTCAGTTATGGGCTCAGTAGGCAGTATGCACTGAGCAGCAGCAAAATGCTTAAATCAAATTTGATTCAAATATAATTTTCCCAGCTTCCATTTAGAATTTTGGCAACTCCAAGTATATGGAATTTCTTCCTTATAAACTTTGTCTTGCCCAATTAGCTTTCAATGGTGCCTGAAATTCCCACTTGAATTGCCTTATGTTGACCTGTCCATTTTAATCAAGTTAAATACTACCTGGGAGGAAGATGTATTAGCTATCACTTAGGCACAAATTAGTCTATCTGAACCTATTACTGCACATTATCAACCAGCACAAAAGAGCGCCGTAGGACACTGGTTCTCAAAATCATTCAAATGCCAGACTGCAGAGAGGCAAGGCGCACTGGGTGGAAAACCATGCAGTATTAATGCAGTACTCTCGTAAGCATTAAATACATATTTTCAGTTGTGTTAAATCCAATGTCATTGTATTCTGTAGTCCAAAATTGTAGGAAAATCACAGATTTAAAGATTTTAATAGGCCCTGGCTGGTGTGGCTCAGTAGACTAGGCACTGTTTGACAGATTCCCAGATCAGGGCACATGCCTGGGTTGTGAGCCAGGTCTCTACTCCAGTAGGGGGATCTTGAGAAGCAACCACACATTGATGTTTCTTTCTCTCTTTCTCCCTCCCTTCTCCTCTGTTTAAAAATAAGTAAAATCTTTTAAAAAAAGGATTTTAATGAAAGAAAAATTCAATTACGAACATTTTATCCAATTTAAACCTTAACAAATTTTATATTTTATCTGCAGTGTCTTGTTTGATACAAAGTTACTATATCATAGTCCCAAAGAATAGGGGTGGGTGGGGAAAATAATTCAGTAAAAGAGTATTAATAGACTTGCTAGAAAGAAGGTAGTGAATGGTTCAGAAACATAAAAAACATTTATAATATGGGATGACTAAATAGGAAGTTCCTAACAAGAAGTGTCAATAATTTTTCTGGTTTGGCCAAATAAACAGGGCACTTTCTCAGTACCTGGGGAAACAGCTCTCTGAACCACAGCTGTACAGGAGATTCAAGCACCAGTGCCCTATGGCACTGCATGCAATGGATTATCCTCTCTCATATACATCTACAACTGTGGAATCCCAGATACAAGTTTACTGAAGGAAAGATTGGTCCAGATGTAGAAAAATAATGTACATTCTTCGTGATTTACCTCCCAGGTGACATTACACTCCACCTTGATTTATTGTTATTATTATCATCATCATCATTATCTTTACTATTCTTTACCACATAATTGGAAAAGATAAACAGAACTAGAGGGTCAGAGGAAGTAAAAACTTTCTTGTAAATTAGCATTATCTGAACTTCAAGATACTTTTCTAACTCACTGAGTTAACCAATGCAGTAGATACCTGGGCATTCATTTTCATATCTTAAAAAAATTCCTAAATGGATTGCATGCTATTATTTAATGGTAAATACAAGTTTAATGAAAGTCTGTTGTTTCTAATTTGAGAGTAAAGTGTTTTGGTAAAATAAGAAAATGGTAAATCTTAATGAACTCTACACATTTCTGAGAACAAAGATACTTAAGCATTAGTCAAGGAACAATAAGAAGAGCATAAGAGATTATAAAGGAAAAGGTAAAGGCACTCAGTCACTAAATGGTAAGTAAAATTATATTACTCAAATGGTGAAAACATACCAACAACGCACTCATTAAACAGACAGAAAGATATATATACATGTATGTACATACATATATATACATGTATGTATATACGTATATATACATGTGTGTATATATACATATAGCTATATATAAATACATACATATATTTCCTCTCTCCCTCCCTTCCCCTGTCTAAAATAAATTATTCAAGTCATATATGTATGGCACACACATGTGTGTCATATATGTGTGATATGTGTGTATATATATGTATATATGACTTAAAGATCACATTTTGGGTCACTATTATACAACCACAAAGGAAGGTTGTTGTTTTAAGAGCTTTAGAAGTCAATGTTCAGGGAAGAACTATGCATATGACCAGCAAGTCCTGCTCTCCCTTCCTGAGGATTTATACTTTACACATTTCCGTTTAAGTGAATGAACAAAAACTCCAAGGTCGACCTTCCCCCAGCCCCTCTGTCTTTCCTGTCCCGGTCTCTGACTGTCACTCCTCTGTCTGTCCTTAACCCTGAACTTTAGGACTTTAAAGGCAGTTTAAACTAATATTTTAAAAATAAAAGATGGGGTGGGGGCTTACTATGCAGTAATGAGCAGAAGTAGAAAATAATTCCCTCAGTTTTGATCAAATTAAACTGGACAAAAATAATGCAGGTGTGAATAAGAACAATATGCATTTCTCCTACTTTATACTTTGATACTATAATTACACAGCAAAATGAATCTACATAGAGAAAGCACTGGTTATGATAAACAATATGATTATACAGTAACTCATTTTGTTCAACACAGAGTTCCTCAGGGGATAAAAATAATTCATCATAAATTACAGAGTAGTTATATTTCCCTTTCACAGTAATTATTTTAGGAATACCTAGATAGATGTTCATTCATCAAAAGCACTGTTAGTGAAATGCAGATGTTCAGGAATAAAATAGATTTTGATCTTTAAATTAGCTTCAGAGATTCATTTTGAATATTTTTTTATCTTTAATATATTTCTCTAAATTGTCGACCAGCCAAGCAAAATCTCCATGATTAGTTAATATTATTTAACGTATTGAACTCTGTTATGTAGACAGTGTGATGGAATGAGCAGCCGTAATTCCCACACTAGCTTTGGGGCTTTGAGTTCTATCTCCCCATCCATAGTCTGCAGCCTTTGCTCTAATGCAGATGGAGGCCATGACTTGAAGCTTTGTAGTCTATAAATTTTGAATACAAGTGTTTCATGTGTAAATCAGTGGTAGTAAAAAATACTGTGGCAAATGTGAATGTAGTGTGAAAAATAAAATTGACGGTTAGATAATTTGATCACAGACGTGCTAACATTAGGTAAATCGGCTAAGTGGCTCAAATGGGTGATAATCATGTAAGTTACTAAAAGTGCTGGTAATATCATTCGATGCCAGTCATTTTCCAAAAGTGTAAAACTCATTTTTAAAACTTAAAAGTTTTGAACCAAATATGGAGCAAGGAAATCACATTGGACCAAACTTTTCATTGATTCATTTGGTTTCTTTTAATGAAAAATTATTATTGTGAATATCCAGAAATTACAGTAAATGTGAAATAGGTAAGAAAACGCAAAAGCTTGAAGATTTACATTAAGTTGGTTATTACTTAAAAATAAAACACTTGTGGTAAAAGTAAATTATAAAAATCAACCGCTATAGGTCCGTTGTTATATTTATTCATGCATGTTTAAACATACTTCCATACTAATATCTTGTTCTACATCCAGAGTTAGCTCTTCCTTTCTCTGATTCTACCTCTCTCTGCTCTATTATCCACTTATTTATTTTTCATCCGTGTACTATCTATTGATGCGTATCAAATTACCCCAAACATAATAGCTTAAAACAACAGATATTTATCTTCTAGTTTCCGGAATAAGGAAATCAGGAGTGGCTAAGCTGGGTGGTTTGAGCCAGGGTTGTTCATGTGATTTTATTCAGGATGTCACCTGGATCATTCACTTCCAAGATCACTTTCTCAGGTGGCTGGTGACAGGAAACCTCAGTTACTGGCCATGTGAGTCCTTCTAAGTTGCCTAAGTGCTCTTGTGACATGGCAGCTAAGTCGTCCAGAGTATGGGGTCCATGAGAGAAAGTGAGGGGGGAGCCTCAGTGCTTTTTACCGTCTAGTCTCGCACACTGTCATTTCAGCTCTGTTATATTTGCCAGAACTGACTCGCCAAGTACAAGTCTAGAAGAAAACACGGTTAGGCTCCATCACTCAAAAGGGGAGCAATCATAGGATTCATGGGCTTATTTTATAACCACCTCATCTACCATCTATCTGCTCCCATCTCATTTTCTACATTCCACCTACGTATCCTACTTTCCTTCATTCTTTCCATTGTTCCTCCACCTCTTCGTTCCTCTTCCAGCCACTGAAGAAGAAATATAGAAAGAAAAAATACAAATAAGGTTTTCCTAGGAAAAAATACCAGAGAACGAAGACTATTAAATAAATAATGAGCCCTGATGCTTGCAACATGTTCACAGAGGCAACTCCTGGAAATTTGGGCCCAAGAATAAAGATACTCCAAACCATACAATTTTCATGCCTCATCCTAACATTCTGACTAAAGAGATGGCCCCTCTGACCATAAGGGCTTTCTGACATTTACATGTTTCTAGGCTGGTGAAGTGACTTCTCATGTGCACCCAGTTGGTAAACACTTACAGTGATGCCAAAAGATAGAGACAACTTATCTGTGTTTCAATGAACTTGTAACATATTACATACACGTGCAACTATGTATACATACAACATAAGTAATCTATTCTGTGTAACATATATGTAATTGCTCTGATATAAACATGCGGACTGATAAAACTGCATAAGTCCATGGAAGCACAAAGGAATTCATCGTTAATTATCTAGGTCATGGAAGTAGTGATACAGAGAAGGGTTCACAGGGTTGATCGTATTTGATCGCTGAGTGAAGAATGAGTGACATGGGGAGAAAAGTGCATCTATGGTCAGAGAAAGGAGCAAAGGCTCAGAGGAATGCGAGTCTGTGGACCATGGTGGTGATAGATGATACGGCTGTCACAAGACAAGGGCAGAAACAGGTAAGGGGCGGTGCGTGATGGTTTTCAGTGCTCTTTCATTCTCCAGGTCACTGTCCTTGCAGTGACTAGTAAGGACAGACTAGTAAGTACCCTCTTTGGATACTACTTAGTCTGCACTGATTTTAAATGGTGACTTGAAGGACTCTGACTTCTTCTGGCTCTGTTATCACAGAAGGGGCACACTGCTTGCCATGGATTCAAAACAGGGAGGAGTTGGGGGTCCAGTTAATCACTGAAGTGAACAAATGATCACGGTGAAGTATTTTACTAAAGCATGTCTTAATTTTGTTTATATAATTGTGGCATTTAATATCAAGGTTACGTGTAAAATAAGTTCAAAACACAACATTTAAAAGGCAATTTTACCCCTGAGAACTTCATATTGTTCATAACAAAATTTCATCTTCTAAGAATAAAAAGCAGCAAGGTGCTTGAGGGTTTATAGTGGGGTATAGAAAGCTGCATAGACTTCGTATTTGTCCAACTTCAATTTATCAAATCTGAACTAGACATTTTCAATCACTGTGGTTTTTGGTGTTCCCACTCCATTTATTTTTCTTTTTAAGGAGAATTAAAAAGTTTCCTTTCATATTGAAGGCAATTTATTCTTTTGATTGGCTAGTGTGGACGGAAAATAAGATATTCTGCATTCTTCTGCTTTCCAGCTACTTTAATCCGGTTTCACTTTAGCACAGGTAATCAGAAAACAAACTTTCTAATCTAGACCAGTGGTTATCAACTCTGGCTGGTCATTAGATTACCCGGACAACTTTTAAAATATATCCATGTGTGGGGCCTACCCTAGGTCAATTTAAAACGAACTTGACCGGAAGGAAATGGGAGTAGGGATGGTTAAAGATAAAAGAGGTCGAACAGAAGATGATGGAAGGAGATTTGATTTTGGGTGGTAAACACACAATGCACTCACTATATGGATGATATCCCAGAACTGTACACATAAAACCTATATAATTTTATTAACTAATGTTACCCCAGGAAACTGAATACAAACTAATTTTGAGAGAGGAAATATACATTAAAAAGCATTGCTCAAGTGGTGTATATGTGCATCTTGGAATTGGCACCATGGTCCCCATGCTATTTGGTTTATGTGTAGGATAAGGTCTCTCTGACTTTCCTTGAATAGGACCTATCCCTAATTCTCTATTCTTTCTCTCACAGGTCTCCCTGACACATGTGTGCTTTGTGACCTGTTCTAGTGAACGGGCTATGCTGTTGCAAGCCATTTACATTTCCATCTTCTAATCAGTGTCTACATTCCACCAAATGACCTAGACTATTTTTTTTAAATAGTCTCAAGTACTTTTTAAGAGAGGTTGTTCCCAATGTCAGGACCAGGTATCAGGACCAAAACTAAAGCTAGCCAAGTATAATATGGAGAAGAGATGCAAAGACTTACTTTTCAACATATTTTAATAGCAAGTTCTCACTAACTGATTAGCCACAAGTATGTTTACCCCTCTTTTTTTAAAAAAAATATTTATTTATTTATTTGTTTGTTTATTTATTTTTAGGCAGAGGGAAAGGAAGTGAGAGAGAGAAGGAAAGGAACATCAATATATGATTGCTTCTCACTTGTCCCCTACTGAAGACCTGCCTGTAACCCAGGCATATGCCCTGATTGAGAATCAAAAGATCAGCCCTTTGGTTTGCAGGTCAGCACTCAGTCCACTGAGCCACACCAGCCAGGGTGCATGTTATACTTCTTAGCACCAAACACATTTCAATTAGTAATAACTGAACTTCTGCTAAACTTTAGGAGCTATCATACTTTTCCTACAAAGAATTAATAATATTTTACATTTTTTCAAGGTGTAACTCTTATGTGGCCAGAAATACCTATGCATTGTGCGTTATATATTCCTGTAGTTCTAAGACATTATCTCTTTAATAAAAATATTGCACCTTTGCGACACTGAGTTTACTTCAGCCACATCCTGCACTGACATTTGATTATGACTTTGATTTTTTGAACTCTGAAAATATCTGCCCAATGGGTTTCCTATAATCTCTTTTAAGATTCCTTGTTTTATCTCTCAATTGTATGAAGTATTCATTTACATGATTTATGATACCTTGACTGATAGTCTATTTGCTTTTACTCATTGAAATAGGAGGTCTAAATGCACAGAGAACAATGTCTTTTCCATATATCTTTTCTTCAATCACTTCCCCTGCTATTCTCCTTTTCTCTCTGATTGGCAGTGTTATTCACTTCCTATGCACTCCTTTCCCTTGCTGATCATTTCAAAAGCTTGCCTGTGTTACATGCCACAGAGTCAGCTCTGACTCCCGGTGACCATTGAATGAGTGATGTCCACTATGTCCTTTTCTCAACAGCCCTGCTCAGCTCCTGTAGACTCATATCTATGACTTTTTTTAAGTAGTCATATCATCTCATATTTGATCTACTTCTTTTCCTGCTGCCTTTAGTTTTCAAAGCACTAACGTCTTTTGCATGCAACTTGCCTTCTCATAGTGTGCCCAAAGTAGGACAGCTTCAGTTTTGTCCCTTTTGATTCCAGGGATGTGTCAGACTTCATTTGTCGTAGAACCAACTTGTCTTTCTGGGTTCCAGGGTACCAACAGAGATCTCCTCCAGCACTACACGTCAGATAAGCCATTTCTTTTCCCATCAGTCATTTTCACTGTCCACCTTGTGCATCCATACACAGCAACTGGCAATACGTGGGTGTGGATGATCTCAGCCTTGGTCTCTAACATCACATCTTTGCTCTTGGGGATCTTTCCTAAATTCTTCCATTTGTGTCCTTCTGCAGCTCAGTCTCCCTTGGTTTCTTGGCTGGAGTCTTCACTTGAATTGATGACAGAACCAAGGTAAAAGAACTTTTTAACACTTTTGATATCTTCATCAAAAGCTTTGATCAGCAAACGTTTGTAGTTATACTTTGTACACATTGCTTTTGTATTCCTACCACCCAAGGTAGTTCCAGGAATTAATGGATGGTTGACAATTATGATGTAATGGCTAACTAAATGAATTACAACTTCTGCAGTCTTTTTCTAAAATCCAGTATGGAAATATCTCTGGATGTTTGCTTAATAATTTTAGCCTTCAAGCTCTCAACCTAGATTTCTAGGTAGAGCTCATTTATACAATTAGCAGTGTTTGATGTTCCTCCCTGAACCATCAGTAATGAAGATAGTTTTTTAACTCTCTGGACCAAATTTTACTGATCAAAACACAACATAATTGAATTGGTCAACAGAATTATAAGAAAGATGCAAATTTTTGTACCAAATCCTAGCTTATGTTAAAAAGAAAAAAGAAAAGTTATATCAGAGCCTTTATTTCAGTTCCTTCAATTACCTGAAATAAACCCTTTACAACCTGGCAAGTGCTTCACATGAATGGAGTTGGCAAGGTTTCTGAAACAGTTTATCATTAGAGCCCTCTCCACCATCTGCCTCACTGCAGTGGGATAAAGCTCATGTGATTTGGACTGCAAAAATCTGAGTTACAGCTCAAACTCCACCACACATCCTTGGACAGCATGCCCAAGTTAATTACCATATATGTGTTTTAATTGCATAATTTATTAAATATGTAAATTAACAGCCATATGCTAAACACTTCAAAGGAGAACTTAGAAGTTTAAGTAAATAGGACTGGCTATAAAAACTGAAAATACAACACAGTATTTTTGTCATCGTTAGCATGGAGTCATTAAGGTCTTTTCCTTCAGATATCAGGCAGCTATGATTGTTTTAAGGTCATTAGAAATAATTTCTAAAAGATGCAATATATTTTTAAAAGCCTTTTTTTGGTATTGTCATTTTTTTTGACATTTTAAGTCAGGTGACTTTTTGTTTTTGACTGGAGGTGTTTGGGACACATAATGGTCCAAAGTGTCTTCTGGATTTATTACTATTTCTGTATAAAAATAGAATATTATAGTTTTCAAAGCACTTGCAGAGC
The DNA here is from genome assembly GCF_021234435.1 of Artibeus jamaicensis. Lineage (NCBI taxonomy): Eukaryota > Metazoa > Chordata > Mammalia > Chiroptera > Phyllostomidae > Artibeus > Artibeus jamaicensis. The sequence continues at coordinate 34,356,499 of NW_026522046.1, read as the reverse complement.
CTTTATATAGGTTGCTTTAATAGAATCACCATTACAGGGTCCTGTAAGTGATCTGGTTCTGGCAGTGATCATTATCATGATAATGCCAATGATACTCTTATTTACAACAAGAAGAACATTGTGATATTTATAAAGCACTTATTTGTGCCAAAATCTGTTCTAAAAGCTTTATAAATATTAACTCATCTCCATAGCCCTGTGAAATAAGTATGTAATTATTCCTATTTTTAAAAATAACTTGCCTAAATTACTAAAAAAACCCTTTAATAAGTAATAATATTTTACTGGGCACAATTCATCCTAAAAGATAGGACTCCCCAGTGCCTCACAGGATTGATGTGGGGAAAAATATCACATGGTCAATATAAAAGAATTTAAATGACAAATTATTATAAATTACACAATTTTGCAGAAGAATAATTGTAAGTCAAGAGAAGATTTCACAATTTAGATCATCAGTGATGCAACCAGAGCCAGGATCAAGGTTAAATATACTTTCAACCTCACCCACCTGGTTGTCAGGTAAGGGAGAAGAATTAAAGCATCTTTTCCACTGGATGGATATGGAACAATGTAGTATAAAAATCAATTTTCTTTCAAGAAGGAATTCAGGCAGAATTGTAGGTTTTTGTTTTAAAATATTTTGACAAATTAACCTGAACTATTTTTTGCATATTGACATCATTTGAATAATTAAAATCTCCTCAACTTTTGGGAGAAAACATTTGTGCTAGTACACATTGCATTTTATGTATGCATGCTACTACAAAGGGGAATAATAAATTGTAATTCATAAAAGGGTAAAAAAATCTGCTGAGTATTTGGCATAGTCTTATTTGAAACAATTTTAATCTCGCTTTGAACACTGATTCAATCCAGGCATTTTGCATCACTGAACATTTATATGTAGCTTAAACACAACTTCTATAAGAAACAAAAAGTAGTTGTGTTATCAGGTAGGTGGTGGTGTCATTTGTGTGTGTGCATGCATGAGGGAGAAATGAGAAAGAAGGAGAGGCAGAAAATTAGCTAAAGATTTTCTTTAGTCAATCTCTGTTTGGAAGGGGGAATGTGAGAATATCTAATGTAATTTATACATATGTATATGAGGTCTGTACAAAAAGTATCCAGGCATGTAATATGAAAAACAGAGACATTTACTGAAGAAGATGCAAGATACAAGTAATGTTGTATATAGCACAATGATGCGTCAGAGTAGGCACTTTGGGATCTCACACAGTTCTCCTCATCACCATCTGCTGCCCTGTCATGTTTTCCTGAATCTCATCGATGATCTGAAATCTCTTCCCTTGCAGAGGTGATTTCGTTTGGGGAGAAGCTAGAAATCATAGGGCACCACATGTGTGCTGTAGTGGGGCTGAGTCACCTGGGTGATGTGATATTTCACAAAAAAACTCTTCATGAGATGGGTTGCATGAGTAGGAATATTGTTGTAATGAATCTGCCAATTACCAGCTGGCCATAGTCACAGCATTCTGAGTCATCCAAGTAGTTTCTGCAGAAGACTGTTCAAGCTTAACGCAAAATCTGATGCAGAGTTATTACTCAACTAGCTCAGGCATGTTGAATGCAAAGGTAACAAAGGACACATGCTCACTCAATGGTATCTATCACCCCACTGACTACTACAGTGAAGTCATCACCGTTAACACATGTTCCTTCAGTCCACTCTCCTTGGCTGTCAGGTTACATCTATGGTGTGTAAACTGTTCTCTTTATATTAACAATGGCTGGAATTTTTCCAGACAGACATTCATATATAGATGTAAGTCATATATAAGTCATATATATATATATATATACACACACACACAAATATTTATGTATAAAATATAAATCACATATATTTGATTTCAACTTATCTTTGATCTTAATGTTTAAAATGCTAATCCATAAATATATTTAAATAAAATTGCATGTATTTTATCTATTAGGATATTTTCATTTTAAGTCTACAATATCTCGTAGGTAGACTCATCAGTGAGACAGTATGCTTTCACAGAAGAAAAAATTCCCAACATTTTGGGAATCAGTGACAAAATTTTAGTTCTGAATGGCTACTAATTTTATGACCATGAACACATCATGTAAATGTAGTCAAGGTGGTTTGATAATTTGATGATGTTAGATACGTGCAAATTTAGTAATTAAAAACAGAAAACTTTACATTTTATTAATAGGACCCTACCATCAATGACAACGGTGAACCATTGTTAAGAATAGTCATAATTAATTTTTATGGACATTTGCTGGCTACAAAGCATAATATCCCATATACACATTACAGGTAGCAGGCTGTGCCTACTGTCTCTGCCATCAACCACATATTCTCTGTCTTAGAACACTCTGCTCCAGATGGCTCCTTGAACTGGCATCGCCTGAAGATGGTGGTAGAAGCATACACTCTCTCCCTTTTCATGTAGAAACATTATAGTTTCTAATATGGGCTGCAAATGCCTCAGGGAAAAATTCTTCAACAACCCTTTTAGCCCTGAGCTTGCTAATATCCAAATTTACAGTTTGAATAAATATTTAATTTAAAGAACAAACATTTAGTGGCAAAACTAAAGAAGATCAGAGAGCTCTATGTATCTCTCTCTTTTGTACAATGTCAACCCCCTAGTTTATTGTTCAATAAATGCTGACAACATTAGGAAACATTCTCATATGAAGGAAACTGGGAATCTAATTTCATTTAGTCCAATTGTATCTGGAGATTACAAATGCTTCCATTATCTGTTGTAATGACCCAGCAAGAGGAATTGCTCTGAGAAAATTATGCCATGTGATTGAAGCCTTTATCAGCATTATAATACATATTTGAGGAGCGGCCACTTTGTAACCCTAGGAAATTAAGGCAAACAAGTCTCAGAACGTCTAGGTGATTGCATTCGGAGAAAAATGGTCATTGTAATGAACCTCTTTACAAAAGAGACTATTACCCTAATGGTTGTTGCTAAAATGACTAAAGATTCAATTTTTACATTTTACCCTTTTGAAGAGTGTAAAGGTTTCATGTAGACCTGAGCCATGGGGAAGGGTCTAGTCAAGGAAGAGACAGAAAGAGCCCATGGACGTGGAGAACAGGGTGGGCTCTGACTATGGCAGTGGGGAGGAAGCAGAGGACAGCAACGGGTGACATTGGGACAACGGTAACTGAAAAGCAATAAAAGAATGTAGACTCTAGCTAACAAATGATAATGATAAGAGGAAAAATATTGAAACACCCCTATTTAATTAAAAACAAAAACTTACTTTTAAAGTTAGATATAAACTGAAAGTTCATGGTTATAAGCGTTTTTCATTTCATCTTGATCTATTTCCTTATTTTCATATACAATAATAGATTTGGCCTTCTACGATTATCATGTTCAAAAATAAATGCTGGCCCATAATTAAAAGGCAATTTGTAAAATTTTCAATTGCACAGTGTCAGAATACCCTTTGGCTAAGAAAATGTGTCATTTTAAAGAAAAGAAAACAAGATCAATTCGTTTTCTCATGTTTTGTCCATATGATCAATTCTTATGACAAACTTCTACAGCAAATGAAGGAAACTAATATCCATTGTGAGGATTTATCATGATGATGTGTTTTTTTAAAGATTTTATTTATTTATCTTTAGAGGGGAAGGGAAGGAGAGAGGAAGAGAAATAATCAATGTACGGTTACCTCTCATGTGTCCCCTGCTGGGAACTGGCCTGTAGCCAGGGCTTGTGCCCTGACTGGGAATTGAACTTAGATCCTTTGGTTCCCAGGCCCTTGCTCAATCCACTGAGCTACACCAGCTAGGGCTGATATGGTTTTTAGGTTTAAGGATTAAAATACATTGAGCAAAATATTTCAAAGGAATGGGAGATCCTTCAAAGGCCTTGCTCTTTATTTTTTATTATCTATAATTTAGCCTTAATAATTCCTAATACTTCCAAACAATGTAAAAGATAAATATTGTTTAAGAAACCCACCTTAAACCATGACCTTATTGTATAATTTGACAAATTAAATTTAACTATTTTTTCATTAATGCTTTTTATTAGGATACTATTATAGAACAAAAAATTGAATTTACTTTTAATTAAAATTTCTTGAAAGACAAGTCTGAAGTTACTATGGAGAGCAGTAAACCTTAAACTGATTCCTCCCCAGTATTGGGTGTGCTCTGCTGGGGGTGAGGGAGAAGTATACAAAACAGATAGTCTTAATCTGGGAGAGAAGCCTGCATGTAAACACGATCTTGGGCCCATAAAGTAAGCCAAAATATCATGCAAAGAAAAACTTTATCAGGGGTTAAAAATTGGGGTTCTTAATTATGCAGGAATTGAAAATTCTACCCCTGAGTTTGTGTTCAAAACAGAAATAACAGTAGCCACAATGTCCATAATTAAGCCATATTTTCTATGTGATATATAAATATGCCCAGGGTTTTATGGTCTAACTGCCTACTGACATAACTGTTATAGAAAGAAGTTAGGACTTTTCTTCAGAAGTTCTAATACTAAAAAGTCTTGAAAAATTCTGAACCACAGTGACAATATGATCTGATCCCTCAGAGCTCCCTGCAGGATTAAACACTCCACTAAGTAGAATGCCTGACTAATGAAAGGATTATGGAATTAGGTTGTCATGCCTATTACAGCTGTATTATTTCTGTTTATTCTCATGAAAGTACCAACCATATGTCTTCAGAAATAGGATTAAATATCAACCAGTAACTAATGACTTGAAAAACAGAGAAATCAAGAATAGAAACATTAAAAAGTGAGCAGAATTCTAAGTTTAACAGGTTTGGCCTTAAGGGAAAAATAATTTAAAAAAAGAAAACAATCATAAAAATAGAAATACTGAAAATGGACAAATCAGGTAGAGAAAGTGTTCTAAACCAGGATTGTATACTTCACTCTAGTTTTTCAACTCTGTCAAAGTGCCTAGGTTAAAGATTCTTTATTTTATTTATTTATTTATTTTTAATTTAATTGTTGTTCAAGTACAGTTTTCTGTCTTTTTCTCCCATGTAAAAGAATGATTCTCAATGACATTGTGGGTAACATGGAATGCATGAAGACTTCAAATTTCACTTGTAATATGCACACACAGAGTGCTCTTTGTAGATACTGCTTGAACCTGAGAGTTTGTTATTATTAGATATGTTCATAGGTCACAATATGCTGTGACCCAAAACAATAAAGGGTTTTATAAACACTAAGTGTCATAAGCTTAATTCCAAAGTTTCCAAGTTTAATAGATTTTATTTTGAAAATGCTTACAGAGGTAGAAACAATAATCTTTTATTTACATCAAAAATTATTTCGTCAGAGCACAGTCCTCAATTTTTTAAGTTATAAATTATGCGGTTTCATAAATAAAGGTAAAACTACTAAATATAAAGATATATTATTTTGAAAGTAGATTTCTCTCATCAAAACCAACACAATTCACCTATTAGTTGTACATATTCCTTAGATATGAAACCAAAATATATTTTTATTGTTCTTCAAATACAATTGTCTCCATTTTCACCCCATCACGTGCCCCCCCACCGCTCCCAAACCCACCTCCCACCCTCAAACCTACCTGATTTGCCTTAGTCCATGCGTCCTTTATACATGTTCCTTGATAGCCCTTCCCCTATTTTCCTCCATTATACCTCTCCCCACTCCCCTCTGATTACTGTCAGTTTGTTCTTTATTTCAGTGTCTCTGGTTGTAGTTTGCTTGCTTCTTTTGTTGATTGGGTTTGATTTATAGGTAAGATCATATGGTATTTGTCTTTCACCACCTGGCTTATTTCTCTAAGCATAAAGCTCTCCAGTTCCATTCATTCTGCCACAAAGAGTAGGAACTCCTTCTTTCTTTCTGCTGCCTAGTATTCCATTGTGTAAATGTACCATAGGGTTTTTTTTGTTTGTTTTTTGATCATTCACTAGTGGGCACTTATGTTGCTTCCAGAACTTGGCTATTGTACATTTAGATGCTATGAACATTGGGGAGCACAGGTTCTTTTGAACTGGTGTTTCAGGATTCTTAGTGTATCATCCCAGCAGTGGAACTGCCAAGTCAAAAGGCAGTTCCATTTCTAGTGTTTTGAGGAAATTCCATACTGTTTTCCACAGTGGCTGCGCGCCAGTCTGCATTTCCACCAACAGTGCACTAGGGTTCCCTTTTGTCCATAGCCTTGCCAGCACTTGTTTGTTAATTTGTTTATGGTGGCCATTATGAGAGGTGAGAAGTGGTATCTCATTGTGGTTTTAATTTTCATCTCTTTGATAGTTGGTGATGCTGCACATCCTTACTTATGTCTCTGGATCCTCTGTATGTCCTCTCCTTGGAAAAGTGTCTGTTCAGATACTTTGCCTATATTTTAATTGGGTTGTTTAACTTCATGGAATGCATTTTTATATGCCAACAATAAAATATCAAAATCAGAAATCAGGAGAATAATCTCATTTGCTGTAGCAACAAGAAAAATAAAGTACCTAGGAATAAATTTTACCAAGGAGGTAAAAGACCTATACTCAGAAAAGTATATAACACTGAAGAAAGAAATTAAGGAAGATACAAATAAATGGAAACATATACCATGTTCATAGACTGGAAGAATTAACATAATCAAAATGCACATATTACCCAAAGCAGTTTATAGAATCAACACAATACCTATTGAAATACTTTTGACATATTTCATAGAAATAGAACAAATATTTTAAAAATATTTGGAACCATGAATGGCCCTGAAGAGCCATATTAATTTTAAGAAAGAAAAATAGCCCTGGCTGGTGTAGATTAGTGGATTGAGTGTGGGATGCAAACCAAAGTGTCATTGGTTCGATTCCCAGTCATGGCACATGCCTGGGTTACAGGCCAAGTCCCCCAGTGGGGACCACGTGAGAGGTAACCACACATTGATGTTTCTCTCCCTCTCTTTCTCCCTCCCTTCCTCTCTCTCTAAAAATAAATTTAAAAAATAAAGAAAAATAAAGTATACTTAAAAAGAAAGAGAAATAATATAGAACAAATCATGATACCTGATATCAAACTATATTATAAGGCCACTGTAATGAAAACAGTATGGTACTGGCATATGAACAGACACATAGACCAATGGAAAGGAATTGAGAGCCCAGAAACAAACCCAAGTCTCTGTGGTCAATTAGTATTCAACAAAGAAGCAGAAGCATAAAATGAAGCAAAAGTAGCCTCTTCAACAAGTGGTCTTGGGAGAACTGAACAGCTACATGCAAAAGAATGAAACTCAACCACCAACTTATACCATACACATCAATAAATCCCACAAAACGTTTTTTAAGGAGGACCATTATTGAAAACACATGAAATGGCTTTCATTTTATCTTATTGGGTTTAGCAACTGCCTATGTTGCATATCTATTATCTAGCTAAACTTTCATTTATTAGATATTAGATAGGTACTGATTTTATTGAGATCCTATCTCATGGAAAAGAAAACCTACAAAGTGGCTTAATAAGTACCTTCACATTTATGAAAGACTAAGTATCATAAAGGAGAACTGAGTTGATCTCAATCCATTTTACTTACAAATGACTATGGGGAGAGAATTATGTAACAAAAATCTATTTGTTAATTATTTTAACAGGAGACAATTGTTTTACAAGCAAGTAGTCTTTCATGTTGCTTTATTAGCATAATTTTAAATAAATACATTATTGTAATGCACTGACTGCCCAATGAGAAGTCAAATCCCTTTCATATTTACAACAAAAGCACTAATAGATATAAAAAGCATCATGCATAGGAACCTTCAGATAAAAGGAACACGTTTTATTTAATGTATTAACTGAGATACACTTATAGATAACTATGAATTATCCACCACAGAAATTGAAATATTACATAATTAATGTTCTCCAAATTTAATGTTTACTACAGAATAAAGCACCCACCCCCAAATAACTAGACAATATATCACTATGACCAGTGCTAGAGAGATAATATCTTATGGAATTTCAAACCAGAGGGTACTTAAAAAAATACACATGCACACACACACTGGCTAGCAAAAGCAGGTTTATAGTTGGTTCGTATGGAAAATGATGCAATAATTAATAACACAAGAATTATACTCAATAACACAATAATTAACTCTGTGTTTCACATACTCACAACTTTAAACCTACTTATGCCCATACACCTGTGTGTCTGGCTGTATATGTGTGTGTGTGTGTGTGTGTGTGTATTCAAAGCAAATCTACATGCATTTTCTTTGACAATCTGGGAAGTTTCATGGAGAGCAGAATTTCCACAGAGAACAATACAGTAACAGCCATGGAGCAAAGGCTAAGAGAAAGTAACATGCAGAGTATCTATGTCCATGTTTATTTCATATGTTAAGGATGATGATGGATGTTTAACTTCACTTAAGCATTCACTAATCAGTAAGCACAGAGTACATGCCTTTGATATGCCAGGCAAAGAAATAATTCATTACAAACTTTAATTATAAGGATTTTACTACTATTACTAGTAATAGATAGACTGCAAAAAACAATAAAGGCTACTGTGAAAACATATAACAAGGAAAACTCATCGAGTCCAGTAAAGACGGAGGTTGATGGCAGGCAATCCTAAGTGGAATCAACCTAAGATCTGAATGTAGAGTAGGAGTTAATGAAGCAAACGGTAGGGTAAATGGAAAATAACTAAGCAAACAGAAGGAGGAGTGCATTTTCTGATGAGTGTGAATAGCTGGATCTATAGTCAGTTATACATCTACACTTTTTAATTAGGTGAGTTAATTAATTTTATTCATTATATAAACCAGTTTTGTTTGAATTTACTATTTTTAGAAATAATAAAGTGGACTCAGTCCAACTATGGATGCATTTTTCAATGCTGATCGACCTAGTTTACGTATAAAATAATAAATAGTTTGATATTATTCAATCAGAGAACAAATAAAGCTATGTATTAAAAATCTTTGTAAACCTCTTGAATATTTTAATCCCAAGTATTTTTCACTTGCCGAGAGCTAAAATACAAAATATGAAAACATTTATATTTCATTAAATTCTAATGAAAATGTAAATTGTTTAGACACCAAAATGAAAAAAAACAATATCTGTTACAAAAGCATGTCAAAATTTCATGTTAAATACTGTTTTATTTTTCCTCTATACCTATCATAAGATTCTCTTAGACTAAAGGTATTTGAATAATTGAAATATGATGTCCTGTTTTGTGACTGTCTTGGTAAATGAGTATGTGAAAAATTACTTGAAAACTCCCTTGTTGCAAAGTTTCGCTTTTAAAATTATAAAATAATACCAAGAATGTAATATCATTATAAATACATAAAAGGAATCTAAGGAACAAAATAAATTGATGAACAAAATAGAACCACAGGCATGGAGACATGGAACAGACTGACAGACCAGAGGGAATGGGGGAGGGGATAATGCTGGAAAGTAGGGAAAGGAGCTAGTTAAAGAGCATGTATGAATGACCATGGACATGGAGAACAGGGGGAAGTGACTGTGGGAGTGTGGGGGGCTGGTTGGTCAGAGGAGGAAAAATTGGGACAATTTCAATACAGTAACAATAAATATAGACAGTGTAAATATAAATAAAAATTCAAAATAAATATAGACAGTGTAAAAGTAAAATATGGAACTAAAATACCATTCACTGAAATTTACTTATTACTAAATATCTATTTTCGATGGGAAAATAATCTACTGAGCACTTTATTCATCATTCATTTATATTCTCAGCACAGTAACAGAAATAATGACCCACTGGTCAGGCATTTCCTGTAAGGCAATGACCGGAGGAATCAAGGGTCCTCAACTCTGCTAAAAAGTTCCTGCTACTCCAGACACTCATTAACTCTTAGGGAATGCTTGGGCGAAGAGATCATTAATGCTGAGAGAGAGTGCACATATGGTTCACACCATGGATTATGTGCAAATGGGAAATGTCATCACTGAATAAAGTTACTATAATATTGCAAATCAGCATGTTATTTCCACAGCGTATTTTAGCAGAAAACTTTCCCTTGGGAATACATCAATACTTCAGACACTGTCTAGGAAGAATGTTCATTCAAATTCTAGTTTCATTCTTGTTCATATGCATATGAGCCTTTAAAAGATATGGTAGTGCATATTGGGTATCTTTTCTTACTGGGAGTCTTCTCTGATCCTGCCTCGGAACTAAGTCAGATATTTCCATTACATGCTCACATCGTGCCTTGTATTTTTCCTATCATTGTGTGTATTTACTCACTTCTTAATGCTTGTTCCCTTTTAGATGTTTCCTGAGGGCAAGGGTCATATCTATTGCTGCACCAATCATGAGGAATCATGGGCAAGGTTCTTTTCTGATACATAGTATCTTGCTGATAAATGAGCAGAAAAACCAAGCAGGGGGGTGGAAACAGAGGCGGGAGGTGGGGATGGCAGGGTTGGCTGGGAGGTGAGGGGGATAAATGCAGACAACTGTACTTGAACAATAGTAAAGTAATTAAAAAATGAGCAGAAAAGTTAGTGTTGAAATTTCCAATATATATTTCAATCCAGGGGCAATTTAATATGTTCAATATTTTTAAGTGTGCTTTAGATTAGTATTAGTAACAACTGTATGTATTTTAAAGAATTACTGCCTTTACTAGGGGTGTATACAAATAAATAGATCATTCATAGTTATCATCAGAGAAATTATACTTTAATATGAAGTGATGAAGACTGCAGAGTACTCTAAAATATCAAAATTACATATCAACTTAGTCTTTAAATTTAGTTTTCAATATGTGCAAAAAATTATGAACCTATATCATATATAGTATATGTATAGCATATATATTTCCATTACATAGTGTATGATATTTTATAAGATGAGGTATGGACTTTGACATTATTTGGTATTAACACCTAATTTAAATTTAACTCCCACTACTAAATACTAAAAATAAATAAATTCACAATTTATATTGCTGTTTGTCATTTCTTCAGAGCAATAAGAATATGTATCATATCAAAACTATTAATTTCATTTAAAAATGAAACATCTATAACTTCTTATGGTTTCACATTTTATTTTTACCCATATTTGGTGATGCCACAACTTTATTTGCACACGAAGTAAAGATTCTAATTTAAATTTAAGTGGAATCAATACCTTGACAAGTCATACTTAATATGTTTATAACCAAAAATATAAATCCTACATAAAGGGGTTGATTTTTTAAAATTAATTTGATTAAAAGTTCAAGGAGAAAGAAAATAGCATCTTAAATTAAAATAGTTTGTACTGATTCCAAAAAGTTAAAAAATATAACCCTGGCTGATGTAGATCAGTGGGCTGAGTGTCAGCCTGGGAACCACAGGGTTGCTGGTTCGATTCCTAGTCAGGGCACATGCCTGTGCTGCAGGCCAGATCCCTGGTGGAGGGCACATGAGAGGTAACCACATACTGATGTTTCTCTTCCTCTCCTTCTCCTTCCCTTCCCCTCTCTAAAAAATAAGTAAGTAAAATATTTAAAAATATTTTTTGGCTGTCAAATTTTAAAAAAATGAAATTATATTCTGAAGGTACCTAGTAAAGAAACTCAGGTTTGAATGAGATCAAACTGAAAAGTAATATACAACTGGAACTTTTTGGAAAACAAAAGAATGGTAGAACATGTTTTATAACTACACTAGCAGTAGAAAGTTTATATGGGTATAAAAATTAGCTTTCATTGTAACTGAGAAATATGTCATGGGAATTAAAAGATGATGAGAAAGATGTGAACAAGGAGAAAATGAGAAGTCTAGAATGAAATAACAGACAAAAGCAACTACTTCTCAACCCTAACAATAAAAAAGAAAGAACCAAGTAAGAAACTTGGTATTGTTATGATTGGCACTTCAGTAAGTTTTTATACCTCAAAGATCAAGTAGGAAGGTAAGAATTTCCAGCAAAATTCCAGGAATCCAAACATTATGGGAGTGTTCAGATCTCCAAGAGCCAATATATGTGAAATCATTTTAAAATGAAAAGTAGCAAAGACTTTTCTTTATTAAGCATGGGTTGAATACAACATTAGAGTGATACTACAAACTTAATGATAAGGAGCTTATGTACATTGAAATGAATGTTGATATTACACTAGGAAAAATTTTCAAGCTAAAATTTCTTTAAATGTTGTAAAAATAATTTTATGCTTTTTTGAAATGCAATGTATAGAATCAGTAAAAATATCTGCAAACCACATTACCTGATGAAGGTTAATATTCAAAACATACAAGAGAGGTTAATATTCACAATATAAAACTCAACAGAAATAAGCAAACAAAAAACACAATTGCAGAATGTGCAAAGGACCTGAAGAGAATTTTTTTCCCAAAGAAGACACACAAATGGCCAACAGGTACATGAAAATACACTCAGTGTGACAGCAATCAATGTAAAACCACAATAAAATGCTATCTCATTCATGTATAGATACTATTAATGAAACAGAGGTGACAAAAATGCTGTTGAGGATGCAGAAGGGGGGCTCTGTCAACTGCTGGGACTGTGAAGCGGAACAGCCACTATGGAAAACAGAAGGGAGATTCCTCCAAAAAGTTAAAAGTAGAGCTATAGCAAAGAAAAAATACCTACAAACAAGGCGACAGTATGGTGATTACCCGAGAAAAGGGGGAGAGAAGGTATGGTGGGGAAGATGGTGACAAAGGAGACCTGACTTGTGGTGGTAAACCCACAACACACTATACTGATGATATATTATAAAGGCGTACTCTTGAAACATATATACATGTATGTATATATGCATATACACATATATAAACACACACATACATATCAGTGCCACCCCAATAAATACAATAGAAGTAAAAAAAGCACTACGATATGATCCAGCAATGTTACTTTTTGATATATTTTCAAGGGAAACAAAATCAATATCTTCAAAAGATATCTGTCCCCCCACATTCATGGCAGCATTATTCACAACAGACAAGGTATGAAAGAACTTCGCTGCCTACTGACTTTTGAAAGAAAATGTAATAGATATGGATACAATGAAATATCATGTCACCTTAAGAAAAAAGATAGAGATCCTCCAATTTGCAACTACATGGAAGAATCGGGAAGACATTATGCTAAGTGAAATAGGCCAGACAGAGAATATAATGTGGTATTATTTATATATGGAATCCAAAATAAAAAAAACAAAATATGGTTTCCAAGGTCGGGCATGTGGTAGGGGAATAGGAAAATGTTAGTAAAAGGGTGAACCTTTCAATTATAGGATGAGTGCATTCTGAGGATGTAATATATAACATCTTGATTATAGTAAAGAACAGTATTGTATATTAAAATTTGCTGAGAAATAGAACTTAAATATTCTCACTAGCAAACAAACAAACAAAAAGCAGGCAAATATGTGAAGGGATGGGTTAATTAATTAGGTAGGTGAAATTCTTTCAAAATGGGCAGAGGTCTGTCCAGAAAGTATCCAGCCATGCACTATGAAAAACAGAGACATTCCTTTGAAGATACAAGGTAAAAGAAAAATATACACGGAACAAAGATGCCTTTCCCCTCCAAAGTAGGCAGCTTGGGGCCTCACACAAATTTCATTGTCCCCATCCTATTTTCCTGAATCTCTTCAATGGTCTGATATCTCTTTCACTTTCCTAAAACTAAAAGGTACTTTCCTATACCATACTTCACATCCCCATGGATATTCTGTAACTGCCTACTTGTACTTCTTAATCCCCTCACCACTTTACTCATTCTCCTATACCCCCCTCCCATCTGGCAACCATCAAAACACTCTCGATCCATGATTCTGTTTTTCTTGTTTGCTTAGTTTGTTTTTTAGATTCAATTGTTGACAGATACGTATCTTTTTCCATTGTGCATAGTTTTAATCTTCTCTTTCTTAAATAATGAAAGAAAACTTCCTTAATTTGGTATATGTTTGGTAAACATTCAAGTCCAGGAAGCACAGACAGTCCCAAACCAGATGGATGCAGAGACCTACTCCAAGACACATAATTAAAATGCCAAATGTCAAAGATAGAGAATCTTAAAAGCAGCAAGAGAAAAGAAGTTAGTTACCTACAAGGGAGTTTCCATAAGACTGTCAGCTAATTTCTTAGAAGAAACTTTGCAGGCTAGAAGGGATTAGCAAGATTATGAAAATCAGGGATCTACAACCAAGACTGCAAAGCTATCATTTAGAATTAAGGAAAGATAAAGAGCTTCCCAGACAAGAAAAAACTAAAGTAGTTCATCATCACTAAACCATTATTATATGAAACGTTAAAGTAATGCTTGTTTTACTTGATGACAGAATCTAGTATCCTCAGCCATCTGAAAGCTCCTGTGAATTAAGTGTCATTGTAAAGATTACCCTCTAGTGCAAGGTTAAGTGGGGAGAAACAGTTTGAGATGACATTTTGAATTATGCTTGTAATAAGAATGAAGTGGTTAGAGGATATGCAGGGGGTACTCCTGAGTTATAAACACACACATACACATACAACAACAAAACTGAGACCCTTGAGGAAAAAAAGAATCAATTACAAGAAAAAGCAGTTCATTAAAATGAACAAAACTGTTTTTCATGACACAAAAGAATCATTATTGTGCTAGTGTATGCTGTTTAAGTACACATAAAACATATAAATACATTTCAAATATACATAAAAAATGATAGCTACATAGATCTCCAAAGAAGGTTAAAGGGACAGATACATTAGCTCTGCTTTGTATTTTTAATAAATCTTAGTCTCCCAACAGATAGAAAAGTGAAATATTAAGAGAAGATTTTTTTGGGTGGGAATAGTATAAACCACATAGTATCTATAAATAATATGTTTTCATGATTTTTACTCAATCAAAATAATTCTGTATTAGACATAGCTCAGTGGGCACATGTTTTCGAAAACAAGATATGTAAAAGTTTTCTTCTAAGTTTTGTCATTTAATCATCCATAACAATGATTAAACCATGAAAATCATCCATGAAACAGTAGGTTTATTACAGCAGTATTCCATAGCAATATACATTCATACTATAGTGTAAAATTACAGTTAAAATAAGCCAACTTTTGGGCACTTATATTTAACTATATGATCTGTTATTTTTCTCAAAGTGCATCTTATACTGTTTTTCCAGGAAGTATATGATCATTGTACATATATTCCTGTGTGCTCTTTGTCACAAATTTGTCCATTAACTGATAAGAGACAACTGTCATGTAAATTCTACAGTGGTTAGACTTACTAGGAAATAATGTGAATGTTCCCTGAACATCACCATTTTGTGAAAAGTTCTGTTAAATTTACTGCCTTCTCATCTACTAAACCAAAATTAGGCAAGTAGGTACTTTTGACATTGTACTTTTAAAATTTTCTGAGTACAAATCAATATATCACTTCTATTATTTTTTTCTTTTTTGTTAAATTTATTGGGGTTATGTCAGTTAATATGATTATATAGACTTCAAGTGTACACTCCCATATATAATCCATATATTGCATTGTGTGCCCACCAGAGTCAAATTTTCACCACTTCTGTTTTTAGCAATGATTAATTTCCAATTGCTAGTCTTCCAATCATTCTTAATTACTTGGAAATTTTGTGAGATTGTTAAAATTTAAGCACCCAATACACACTGAAGTAACGTCTTAATTAACATTTTATAATTAAACCAATTATTATGGAACATGACTGTCACTTTTCTGCTGTAATGTTCATAGCAGCACAATTTACAATAGCCAAATCTGGAAACAGCCCAAGTGCCCATCATTAAATGAGTGGTTAAAATAAACTCTGGTACCTTTACACAATGTAATACTATGCAGCAGAAAGAAAGAACTCTTCTTATCTTTAATGACAGTGTAGATGGAATCAGAGAATATTAAGCCAAGTGAAAAAAGCCACTCTCCTGTGATGAAATATTCTACTCACCTATGACAATGGGCTTAAAGTGGGGAAAACATGTTCTGTCCATGGCCCTGAACTTCACAGACGTTTATCAGGCATGTTCCCCAAACAATAACTCAGTAGATTATATGCAACACTACTAACACCATAAACCCCCAAACTGAAGCTTTCCTTTAAGTTGTTATTTTCTTATTTTCTCATTCTACCATTACTTGGGAACATTTTGGAGAATAACATGATTTAATTTTAATAAAATTCTTAAACATAGATTATGGCTAAGTAGCTTACTAGCAGTGGAAATTTTACAAAGATGAATAAACAGATTTGCCATTTTTCATCCTGAGATGAGAGTGGGATAAAGGGGAAAGAAGAACTATCAGAGAATAGTATGTGTACTTTTAGGATCAAAGTGTATTGTGATTAGAAGGTGGTACTTCAACATCTTTCAGCCTCAGAATTGGATCTCATGGTCCAGTGGAATCACATAACAGAAACCCAACACAATAGTTTGTGGACACAGAGGGCAGCCAATTTTTGATGTTTTTAAACAATGATATTAAAATTAAGCAAATCTGAGATTACTTTTATCATAAAAAATAAATACTCCCACAGCTCCACTCTAGGAAGACAAACAACCCATTGAAAAAATGGGCAAAGGACCTGAACAGACAATTCTCTGAGGAGAAGGGTCAGAGACATATGAAAGTGTACTCCTTGTCACTAGCGATAACAGATATGCAAATTAAGACCACAATCAGATACCACTTCTCACCTCTCACAATGGCCATCATAAACAAATCAACGAAAAGTGCTGGTGAGGTTGTGGAGAAAAGGGCAGCCTAGTGCACTGTTGGTAGGAATGCAGACTGATGCAGCCACTGTGGGAAACAGTATGGAATTTCCTCAGAAAACTAAAAATGGACCTGCCTTTAGACTTGGCAATTCCACTGCTGGGACTATACCCAAAGAATCCTGAAACACCAATTCAAAAGGACCTATTCACCCCAATGTTCATAGCAGCACAATTTACAATGGCCAAGTGCTGGAAACAAATTAAATGCCCACCAGTAAATGAATGGATAAAAAAACTATGGTGCATTTACACAACAGAATACTAGGCAAAAGAAAGAAGGAGCTCTTACTCTTTGAGACAGCATGGATGGAACTGAAGTACATTATGCCAGGTAAAATAAGCCAGGTGGTAAAAGAAAAATACTATATGACCTCACCTATAAGTGGAATCTAAGCAACAAAACAAACAAGGAGGCAAAATATAACCAGAGACATTGAATTAAATAACAAATGGGCAGTAACCAGAGTGGAGCAGGGAGAAGGATAATAGGGGAAAATAGGGGAAGGTCCATCAAGGAACATGTATAAAGGCCACATGGACAAAGCAAAAGGGGTGGGTTCGAGGGCGGGATGTAGGAATGGGTGGGGCAGGGTGTTCAGGTGGGATGAAAATGGAGGGAACTGTACTTGAACAACAATAAAAGTAATAATGATAGTACTAGTAGTTTAAATGTCAAAAATGTTTTAAAAAATAAAAGGTGATTGTAGTTTTGGGAAAAGCCAGAAGTCAAAGGGCACCAAATCTAGCCCATAGAGTGGATGAACCACCTGGGTGAATTGATGTTTTGCCAAAAATCTCTGCATAAGACGTGATGCATGTGCAGGCACAATGTCATGATGAAGCTGCCAGTCACCAACTGGCCATAGCTTTGGCCACGTATATTCATTGCATCTCTCACCCGATGAAGAACATTGCGGGAGTACTCCCTTTTTAAAAACAATAGTTCAAGTAGTTTTCCCCATTCCCCCCACCACCACTCTACCCAGCTTCACTGACTCTCGCATCCCATCCTCAACCCTACCCCCTTTTGGCTTTGCCCAGGGGTCCTTTATACAGGTTCCTGAGTGACCCTTCTACTTCTTTCCCCCATTTCTTGATCTACTTTTGTTTATTTTAGTGTCAAGATTGCAAATGACATGGATAAATTTTCTCTTCCTTGTATCTCCATGCATTGTACAAAAGAGGCTTCTTTTTATTAAGAAGTCCATTTCATCTAACTTCACTATATTTCATATTTAACAACAAAATATAACATATTCCCAGTCACATGACTAGGTACACAATTTCTTACAAATATACTTCCCAAGCTCAGTCTAAAATGTTTTATTTATAAATACAAAATTCCCTCCCTTTTGAAAATATAAAGCTTCCCCTCCACATAAATTCAAATTTACATTGCACACCAGTTTCATCATCACACCTGCGTTTTGAAAGTTATCTCTCTTTTAAAAATACCATAATCAATATTCTGGAAAACTGAACAAAAGCCAACCAACCGAACATACCAACAAACAAGAAAACATCTGATGGACAGAATAACAGATATTTACCCCCAAACAGGTTCCCTGGTACCTTAAAATAAGACCAAAATATGACATACTCAATTCCACTCAAATTTAAGAAAATAGTGTAGGAATTTATCTCTATTTTTTGACAGTTTACAATTTTAGCTTTATAAGGCCAATTAATACATTCACATTTAGGAAACTAAATATACCTAAGTGCTAGGCCTAAAGACTTTTTAAAATAATATTTTTTTAGAAAATGTGTATCCTCATGCAGCCTATATTCTAGTTTTTTCTTTCACCATATTTTTACTGTTAGTTCCATTACAGTTGTCCCATTTTTTTTTACCCCCTTAACCCAGCCCACCCCTCCCCCTCAGTCAATCCCTCCTCCATTGTCCATGTCCATGGATCATTCATATATGATCTTGGACTAATCCCTTCCTCTTCCTTCCTCCATTCTCCCCTCTGTCTCAGCCCCTCCTACAACTCTCTCCAAACTAAACTGCCACAAACTCGTTTGTGGTTAGAGGAACCAAATATAGCAAAGATTGCATGGTATTTTTTATTGTTGTTCTATTACAGTTATCCCAACCTCCCCCCCTTTGCCCTCCTCCACCCATCCAAACTGCTCTCCCATAGACAATTCCTGCATCATTGTCCATGTCTGTGGGCCATTTGTACATGTTCTTTATCTAGTCCCTTCCCCTTCCAATATCCCTCTTCCCCTCTGGTCACTTTCAGTCTGTTCTATGTTTCCATGCCTGTGGTTCTATTTCATTCATTAGTTTATTTTGTTCTTTAGACTCCTCTTATAGGTGAGATCAAATGGTATTTGTCTTTCAGTTCCTAATTCAGCAAGTTTGTAGTGTCCAACTGTTAAACTCACTCTCTCTGTATATATATATACATATATAAAGAGAGATACATATATATATATAAAGAGATATACACATATATATATATATCTTTAAGATGTGTGAAGAATATATCTGTGATCTGTGAATTAATGAGAAACAATCTAAATCTATCTAAAAACTAATCATTCAGTTATTGAATTATAAGAGTGCCCTTTCTAAAATCATTTAACTGTACTTTGCAGAGTTCCAAATGCTCTGCTCTTGACTATTTTTCAATATAAATACATATCTTTGTTTCTAAGCAGAGTGTTCTGGTTGTGAATGTGTAAATATTACAAGACCATGTGTGTGTGTGTGTGTGTGTGTGTGTGTGCGTGGGGTCTTAGACAAACTCAGCGACCACATCAGGTAACTTTCCTTCTTGCTAGTCTCAAGGTTAGCTGGGGCTTCATAGATCTTGATTTTGGAATATGCATAGTAGACCCTGCAGTATTTTGCCCAGGAAAACTACCAGTCCTAAAACCCTCATACTCTCTAATCTTTTGCTCTTTGTAGATATAAATATATCAGGAATTACTAAGTGCTATTCTGAATTCCATTTACCTAAAAAATAAAAATTCTGGAGCAAACTATATTAACATATTTATGGATACTTGATTCTCAGTTTCTCTCTCTTTTTTCATTTACTTTATTTTTGTTCAAGTACAGCTGTCTGTCTTCCCCCACACCCCAGCATGTCTCCCCGCAACCCCAATCATCCCCTATTTCTCTTTGTGTTACCTATTCCGAAATCCTAAAGTCATTTTAAATGTTACTATAGATAATGTTACTATAAATGTTAGTAGATAAGGATCCTTACATATTCTCTAGTGTGTTAACTTATTAAAAACCAACATTACAATAATGTCATTGGAAAAAAATATTAGAAATTTAATTCAATTTTGTTATGTTGTCTATTTTGTCATTTTAATTTTAGGTTAAGTTATGGGTAAAGATTAAGAAATTAAACAGAATATGATTTTAAAGGCAATTTAAAGAAAGTAAATGGTTTATATCCAGTATAGTGTCATATATAATATGTGTACATACTCTGGCATTTGTAATAATTTATGTAGCATAATTTTAATTTACTAATACACTGAGGCTGGAAGGATAACCCATGATTGTAATTAACAATAAGAACTTGAGTAAGTCTGTAAATTTTCTTACATGTGAATGTCATCACCTGCAACATAAGTCATACATAGGAGATGATGCTAAGTACTTTCCAGAATTTTCAAACGATTCACCTTGCTGTGCAAAGAAGCCAGCTTTCCCCAGATGCTATTCTAATATATCATGAAGCAGAATTCCTGCATTTTTACTGTAGCTGATAATGTCTTATTTTTTTTTTTAATTTTTTAAAAATTTTATTGTTGTTCAAGGATAGTTGTCTGCCTTCCCCCCACAATTCCCCCCACGCCCGCCCTCCCCACCTCCCTCCCCTAATTCCACCTGTTGTTTTTCTCCATGTGTCCTTTATGGTTGTTCCTGAAATTTTAACTTAAGACAATATGTAAGAATAATTTCTACCACCGTTTTAATTACCTTTAAGAATCTTTCATTGAAATAATATGATTAAAAATAGATCCATACATATATTTAATCTATCAATTTTCTGAGAAGTTTCCCAAGATAAGGGCATCTGTCCAGGTTGAGTCTTTGTTAGGTAATCAAATATTAAACATAAAATATTTACCAATACTGCCTCTGTGTAAATGCTAATTCATTATTTCAATTTTCTTTCGGAATTAATTTAAAAAAATCAAAATAGTAAATGAGGGCTGTTAAGTGAATTTTAGAAGTAAAGTTAGGCATTCCTTCTAAAAATATTTAACTGATGTGTATATATTTCTTTAACATTGTATTTGTACAAGAAATGAATTCTTTAAGATAATTACTTGATAAACAACATCTATTTGAAAATATAAGCTACAGATAAAGAAGTGGCATTCTGAATATTTGTCTGTAATCTACCAAAATTAACTTTAAATATTCCAGCTACAAGTAAAACCTCTTAAGCACAAAGGAAAACACAGTAACATCTGAAGCAGAATGAAAGGGGTCGTTCTGTACCAGTCAAAGGAAATAAGACTGGTTTTTACTTTTTTGGAGAAACTCATTTTCTTTTCATAGATGAGTAAAATGTGAAAAACCTTCAAGTCTTAAAGGCTTTGCAGTATTGGATAACACCCGTGGGGGAGATCTTTGTCTCTTTCTGTGATGACTCTCAAATTGCTGCACGCTTTTGTAGCTGAACTGAAAACTCTGTCAGTGGCTTCATAGGAAAAGCACTTACGGAGCTCCACTTGGATAATATACGTCCCAGTGAGCTCTGAACCGACCCTCCCCGACCCGATCCTCCGCTGTGTTCAGTGATTACTTTCTCACCCGTCGGGGCTATACTTCCCATCTCCCCAATTGTGCTTGAAATGTGATGACTGCAAATGCCTTTTCTGCTTTATTTCCTGTTTCTAGATTATACTTTATTCTTCTTAAGCTTGTCACTTTATCTCTGTTTACCCTGTATTTAGTTTGGCAGTGTTTTGAAATATACTGAGTTCCCAATCTCATTAATATGACTATTTTCTCTTCAACTGTGTGTCTCACTCACTCTCTAGTCTGAAAGGAACTTTCGAAGCAAGGCTGTTTCCATGGTGTTGACAAAATCTGTATATTATATAATGCTGCACGGTGCATTAATTCAGGCTTTTATGTACTCCTACTTTTATAATTTATTTAGAGAGATTGCATGGCTCAAAAATAAAATCTGATGCTAGTACTCTCTGGTTAGGCTATTACTGATCTAAAGATACACATACTCAGGTTGAAAGAAAGAAATGTGACATTTTCTTCTCCAGTTCTTCACTGTTTCCTTCATACAGCTGAAAACTGAGAGTTTTGTTGACAGATGAGAAAATAAGTATGTACTTCTAGAAATTTTGACTGGATGATTATGATGTAAAAGTACAGTATTGCTCATGTCTAATGGTTCTCCTAGTTGTGAGATGGAAAATAATCAGGACACCAGAGAGAATTTTTAAAAACTACTAAATGTTAAGGAATGTGAGTTTACTTCTTGGATACTTTTATGATTCTAGACACCTGCTTATGAATTTTCAATATTTTAGAATTAAAAACCATGTGAAAAGGTATGTAAAGGCAACTAAACACAATGTGGCATATAAGGGGCAGGTTAGTGAATACTAGGAGTGCACAGGCCTATGGACATATGTGTGTTGTGTCAAAAGAAAGGAAAACTACTAAAGTGTTGTAGGAGAGTCATTAAGAGAGTGTGTACTAGTGGATTGAGCGTGGGCCTGCGAACCAGAGAATCGCGGTTCGATTCCCAGTCAGGGCACATACTGGGGTTGCAGACCGGTTCCCTGCAGGCCAGTTCCCAGCAGGGGACCCATGAAAGGCAACCATACATTGATGTTTCTCTCCCTCTCTCCTTCCCTTCCCCTCTAAAGATAAAAAAATCTTTAAAAAAATTTTTAAAAAAGAGGCAGCTAGGTATATATAGGACGTCATGGAGCTCAACCCATAGAGAGGTGGGTTGGCGAAAAAAAAAAAAAAAAAAAAAAAGAGAGTGTGTACTATGTCAGATGTGTGATGGAAGACATCATCTCTTTTACCAGGATCTCTAAATACATTAGTCATGAAAAACCATTAACTTAGTCTTTGAAGAATGGTTAGATTTCATGTAGGACAAAATTACACAAAATCTACAAGGAAGACAGATTTCAAAGGGATTCTTAAGTAAATTTAATTTCTTGGTAGATAACTTAGTTTTTCTGGATAGCAATCACAGGTAATTACGGACCCTTTGGAAATTGTGTGTTAAGATAAATGGTATACATTAAGAGGACTATATTGAGAACACATATGTGGTTGACAAGAAGTGAAGCAACAGAGCAGAGACTAACGTAACAGTCAAGTAAGCAGGGACAGAAGGACCTAGAACATAAGAACAAAATGATAATGGGTAGTCAAAAATAATAAAAGTAAATTTAGAAATGTAAGTATGGATACAATTTCCAACAGAAATAGAATGTAAAGGAAGAAGAAGTATCGATGTCAGAACATTAAAAAACTCATACATCTCATGGTCACAATCTCAAAAAAAAATTAGTAAGATAATGCAAGCAAGTATTGAGGTGTGATACAAACCTTTGTAAAGTACCTTAGATGCTTCACACATGTGATCCATTTAATCTTTGTAACATCTATGCAAGAAAGATGGCATCGCCTATCAAGATAGATAAGCAACCAGGGCACAGTGATGGGTGACTTGCCCAAGATCAGATTCTACCCCAGGCCTGTGTCCATAGTTCACTCCTCCTCTACAACAGGACACTCACTGGTGAGGCCCCCAAGCAGAGACAGGAGAGCCAAGGTGTAAGAGAGCAGCATGCAGAAACAGAGAATGGATTCCAGAGTGCCCATGGCTTTGTGACATGAAATGAGATGTAAAAAAAAAAAAAAAAAAGAATTTGGTGATCTTTCAGAAACTGGCACTATTTGAATAAATCACGTCAATACTGTCGCAGAAGCAGATGTCATGCTACAGTGGAACGGACAGGTACCATGTGAAGAAGAAAGCACTGTGGGACGCTGCAGCGTAGGCTTTATATTCAGACCACCTACTGTGTGGAATCTGACTGTAACCGAGAGGGATGAGAGTTTCTTTACACCGTCAAACACCAGTTACTTTATCAATAATTGGGAGAATAATGCCAACCTCACTGAGGTCGTTATGTTTGTTAAGAAAATGTATACAAAGCACAGGTAATTGTGTGGTAGATAACTTTACCTACCAAGATATTAAAGAATATTCTTTAAAACAATGGCCTGAGAGAACATGTATCTATGTATGCTACATCAATAACATAATACAAATGTATCCTTTATACACCTGTTAGAACAGGCACTACTGGTTAAGAATGTCTTATATAAAAGCATATACTTTCTTTAATCACAGCTGTGTGAAAAATGTTTTTTTTCTGCACTATAAGAAGGTTTATAGTTAACCTTCTTAAGTCTGAGAGAGATGAAGTCAGAATCAGTGAGTACCAGAAGAGGCACTTAAATTCACATCGCCTATTCTCTATTATTTTTTTCTTGCTTGATCATTATTGCAACAATTAAATCACAATTTAATCAGTGAAAAAGAGCTTGTTACTAAATCTCAATATGTTGTAGTGAAAAGAGACCAGGAAAAAATATTTATAGTGTTTGTAAGTTTAAAAACTAACACTGTTTCTCCGATATTTCATGATACTGAAAATACATGGGATCCTGTCTGAGTTTGTATAATGTTTTGCTCAAAAAAGTTATACAGTGATTCCGTTTTTAAATCTTGTAGCTTTATTTTGCTGATAATTTGCATACCAATTAATCCACCCTGTTTTCCTTCTAGTGTATTCACCCAATTAGTTTTTGCGCAATTGGCACTAATGAAAAGAATAGGTGTTCTAATAGGTGTTTTATTAGTGTTCTAATAGATGTTAGTATCAGAAATTTTAATGTTTTAGTGAATAAAATTATGTAATTGTTTAGATCTATCTATTAACTTATTCATTTACAAACTACAATGCCATTAAAGCCAAAAATCATAAATATGATATGATGCTAAATAAGTAAGCCGAATATATAAGAATAACCAACTGTGATAAGGGAATAAAACTAAGTTGAAAACTGAGTGCAGTAAAAATATTGATAGGAGACCAAATATATATATAAAGCACTTGTTGACACTGTAGTATATATAGCATGACTATATACAAATAAATGCATTAGTTATTACACAGCCCAGTGAAAGTCACAGTGTGATGATGATGTTTAAATGAGGAAACAAGTGAATTAAAGCTAGAACTTTTAGACTGAAGGGAGCTGAAATCATAACATGCCATTTCCCCTCACCTGAGGTTGTTACTTTCTGTATTTATAGAGTACTCTAAAATGACATTTTCTTCAGTGCTTTTATTTATACTTCCTAACTGATAAATTACCCCAAATATGTGATTTTTACCAATATCTTTGTAGTTAAATGTAGAAACTTAAATTCTGAATTTGCTTGACTTTAAGAGCAAGTCCTTCTAAATTATTAATATTTTTGCACTACATCGAATGGGTGTGACTCCAACAATGCTACATTCATTTATTAAAATATACTTTGGTTACAAATGACTTTAATTTTACTCTCACTCAGGTTTCATGATTTAGAAAATGGGGAAATAAAATTGTGTGTTCTTCATGTAGAGTTGGTATATAAATACCAACTCTTTTCTGTAGAAGAGAAATGGGGTTTTACTGTTTTTTGGAAGAATATACATAAAACTTTATGTATCCACTCAGCTAAGCTGTGATGCCAGTTGTCTGGTCAAACATTAGTTTAGGTGTTGCTGTGAAATTACTTTATAAACGTGATTAATATTTACAATCAGTTGATTTAAGTACAGGAAATTACCCCCGATGATATGGGTGGGCCTCATCCACTCAATGGAAAGTCTTCCTGAAGTTCTTGAAAAAGAACCAATTCTACCTTAAAACTGTAACACAGAAATCCTGCCTGAGTTTCCAGTCTGACAGCCTGTCCTACAAATTTCAGGGCTGTCCACTCCCACAATCACATGAGTTAACACATTAAGATATATTCTTCATGTATCTACACGCATATGTCCTACTGATTCTGTTTCAGTGGAGAACCATGCCCAATACAGCATATGTGTTTATTATACATGCACTGGCACATAATCTCCCAATATGTGCATAATTTTCGTTCTTTGCAGGAATATAAAAAGAAAGATAGCATTTCATGTACTGGTTAGGAGTGAATTATTTTTCTGGAAAAAAAAAGTGTGGGAGTGATAAACCACACAGAGAATAACAGCCAGGCTTTACACAGATCAATGAAGCATCATTCCCAAAGACAGCATGTAGAAAAAAGTGAAAAGAGAATTAAGGAGCATATAATGTTTTCTTTGGATTTTCTCAGAAAGTGAGAAAAGACTGCCTACAGGGGAGAGGTGAATCCCTTTCAAAAGTAGAAAAATAACATAATTTTCCAGCTCACTTGATAAAATGCAGCCTTAAAAGGTATATATTTCCCCACTCCTCTACAAATATGAATGGATTTAAGGGTAGAGAAAAAACTGAATGTCAGATAAAGAGAAAAATGGCAACCACACAGGTATCTACTCGATAAATAATCTCAGATCACCATGCTTCTCTAGAATACCTGAAGCTATGGTCATTTTCCAAAGTAAAGGTCATATTTTATAACTTTTTTCTTTGGTGGGAGGATTTCTCAGCAAAAATATTTTTCTAGGCTATTGATGTATTCAAATCATACTCAGATACTTATTGAGTGAAACTCCGATGACCATAAACAATGACATACATAATGACCTCATCAATTTCAGAACTCACACATTTGAGGAATAGGAAGAAGTTCTACAGGAAAAATGCAAGGACATGCCTCTGATAGCTGACTTTCTTAACGTCTACTAAAGTAGCTGAAGAATGGTTTAAGAATGGTTTAATGCATTTAATGTTTTAAATGCATTAAAAGGAAGCTGGAAATAACAGTAGAAGACGAAGTGTTCTGTGACTGAACAAATAACTGATTTCTTGGTGGAGGGGAGTACAAGGGTTAATGGGAAAAAACACAATAAAGATTAAAATAAATACATAGAAAAGTGAAGATATGAATTTGCAGATCAGCACTCCAGAGAAATATTAGGCAAGTTGCTCATGTGAACCACAGAAATAATTTTAAAGTTTCTAATAGTTACATTAAGAATGGTCAGAGGAACAAGAAAATCTTAACACATTCTATTTGACCCAACATATCCATATTTTAATTTCAACATGTAATCAGCATAAGAATACTAACATTTTAAATTGACTTTTCACATCAAGTCTTCAAAATCTGGTGTGTTTTTCTATTTGCAGAATATCTCGGTTCAAACTACACACAAGTCAAATGCTCTCTATTCTCATGTGGCTAATGGTTACTATATCAGACAGGGCAGTGCCAGACCAATGAACATCAACCCTGACCTAACTTACTGTTGGAATAACCTACAGAACTTCAATACATACACATTAATGCCTTCAGCCTACTGCCAGAGGTTCTGCATTAATTGGTCTGGGAGTAGCTAAAATACTGGTTTTTAAAAGGTCTTCTAATGACTGGAAACCATGATGTGATATACACTACTCTATTTAGGTCATTTCTGAAAATTACTGGGAAGTTAATGTTTCTTTCACCACCATCTAAATATAGCTCTCCGTGGAGATAATGACTGTGTGTGAAGATGCCTGTTGACTTTCAAAGGAAGTGGTAATATTTGCACTTAGTCATAACAGCAGACACATTTAGTTGATTTTTGTCACCTGAATTCTGGGGAGCACACCAATTAAAAACATGCAGTGCAGAAAAATTCAAGCACCAGTACACAGATTGATTGATTTAAATGTATTGGGGCCGCATTTGGTTAATAAAATTATAGAGGTTTTACTTGTACAATCTATGCTACACCTCTATCTTTAAAGACTAATTAATCACTGATTACCAAAGTTTATTTTAATAATAATTCAGAAAATGACCCCAACTTTTTTCCCTAACACTGTGTGTACTTGGTAATACATCTCACAGAATTTTTATTTAATCATTTTAGAAATTAGAGTTTTAGAATTTTTAGATTATACTAGAATTTTTAAAAAATGAGCCTTTATTTCATATGTATACACATGTATGTATGTGAATATATATATATATATATATATATATATATATATATATATAGTGTGTGTATGTGTATATATATAGCATTAAAAGGAAGAGTGAAATAACGACAGAAGTGGGAATGTGTATGGTTAACCAGTCGAAAAGGCAGTTTCACAGAGTCAAATCCACTGGCTTAGGCTCACCAGATACGATCAGAAGCTTGTTGCAAACACAAATACAAATTCAAGGCCCCACCCCAGACTGAATGAGAACCTGCATTTTAACATAATGAAATGGGGATTCCTATGCACATTATATTTTGAGATATATAGTGGAGTTATTTCAAAAAAAATCTTGAATAGAAATAGATTTGAGAGGTAAAGCAGAAAAAATCAAACAAAGGATGAGCTGATAGGAAGTCTATTTCCTTGAATGCAGAGAAGTAAATAAATGTGTTGAAGTGACTTGACTCAACTAATAACATGAAGCTATTCGCTTTAGTGTTAGGCTTCTACTTCCTGCTGCAACAAATTGTACAGTATTGTTGTTTTAAACGCAACAAATGAATGTATTATCTGTAGGGTGGAAGTCTGACACCAGTCCTAATGGGCTGAAATTAAGCTTTCAGCAGGGTCGTGTTTCTTCCTGAAAGGGGTTATCCATTTCCTTCCCTTTGCTGCCTTCTGTAGTTCTGCTCCCATCTTCAATGCCAGTATAAATTCATCTTTCCATGCCTTTCTTCTATAATCACTTCTCCCTCCAACTAATTTAAGAACCCCAGGGATTACACTAGGTTCATCCAGTTATCGTCTAGAATAATCTGCATTATAAAGTCAACTGGTTAGCAAACTTAATTCCATGTACAACTGCATTTCCCCTTTGCCATGTAATATATGCTGTCTGAAGGGACACGCACTGTATAGAATGGTCTTTGTGGGACCATTACTGTCCTCACTACAGTCTTTCAGTCAAATATTCACTATTTAGTTTATAACACCTATTGCCCAATGAAACAGCTGGCATCTGCTTGCTTCTCAGGAGAGAAGAAAAAGTGGAAGATTGAGTGTCCTCTAAAAGTGTTTCACTTGACATTCAGCCAGAGAAAGTTACAATGTTACAACAGCCAGTATCTATACAACAATGTTACAACAGCCATATCTATACAACAATGTATAGATATCACCCAATGGGTCTTCTATTTAGAAGCTACTATGTAAATATTCTCATTTTATTACAGCTGCCATTGGCAAATGGTATATTTTTGTAATGAGCCATCTCATAAATGTTCATTTCTCTTTTTTAAGGTATTGTGTAGACCC
Source organism: Artibeus jamaicensis (assembly GCF_021234435.1). Taxonomy (NCBI): domain Eukaryota; kingdom Metazoa; phylum Chordata; class Mammalia; order Chiroptera; family Phyllostomidae; genus Artibeus; species Artibeus jamaicensis. The sequence continues at coordinate 34,327,249 of NW_026522046.1, read as the reverse complement.
ACTTTATTGCACACTATAGTGGCAAAAGTATCAAAAAGGAAACCCTCATGGTATTGACCTTGAGCAAAGCACTAATAATTTAGGCCTCAGTGGTGAAACTATATCTGGTAATTTATAATAGGATCTTCAAGCACCCTTGGCCATCGCCACCACCTCTACACTCTAAAAGCTTATGACATGTGGAAAACTACTTTCTCTAAAGAGCTTGTCTCATTTTCTTTAAAATCCAATGGGTTTAACGCTTTCAAATTTTACACGTAGTCTAGGGTACTGACAGGCTCCCATCTCTGAGAAAGATAAGTAAATGATAGGTTGATTCACAGAAGCAATATGCAAAATAATGCTTATTGCCATCCACTGTTTTTTTTGTCTCCCCTTATTAAATATATGAAAGCAGATTTAATTCCTGTACTATTCTAGATATTTTAGGTAACATTAGGACAGCTGTTGCCCTTCTTTTAAAAACAAATTAAAAGTGGTGCAGTCAACTGAGGCAGCAAAGTTGAGCCAGCCTACCCTGCAGACAAGACTTTGGCAACATATTCTGCTTATTTCCATACTACTTGTAGCCATTGAACATCTTTCCAAAGTGCAAATCCACAATCTGAAAGTCTAAATAGCAACAAACTAGAACTTCAACAAGGCTTTTTGAAAGTGTACTTGGTTACACACCTCTGAAGTAGATAGAAATAATTCTCTGATCATTATTATTTTAATGCATGCTAGGTGGAATCCAGTGATCACAGCATTTATACTTCTGGTTCGGTATATGGGTCCTGATTACAAGCACAAGTAGGCCCCACCTAAAATAATATTATGAATGCATTTCTGCAATGTATTAGGTTTCTACTGTTGCTGTAACAAATGGCCACAACTTCCGTGCCTTCAACAGCACCCACTTATTATCTCACAGTTTCTGTGGTTCAGAAGTGCTGTCAAAACATGGAACAATCGGTTCCCTACACACAGCCAAAATCAAGGTGCTGGCAGGGCTGTGCTGCTTTCTGGAACTTCTAGGGTTGTTTACAGAAATCAGGTCCATGTGGTGGTAGGATTGAGTTTTCCATTTTCTTCCTGGCTTTCAGCCTGGCCTTGTTGTCATCTTCTGGAGGCCGTCTGCATTCCCAGGCTAAGGTTCATTTTTCCTCCATTCTCACTGCCAGCGAGTGTGGATGATTGCTCCCCACGCTTGCATCTCTGACCTCCCTTTGCCGCATATCTTCTCTACTTCTCTTTGCTGCTGCATCTAAATCCTCTGTGGCTTTTAAAGGCTGATGTGATTCCATTGGATCCAGGACAATCTTCCTATTCAAGGTCAGTTGATCAGAATTCTTAATTCCATCTGCAAAATCCCTCCTAGCCATTCTCAGATTTGTGCCTGATTAAATAACCACAACATGGGGATCTTGGGGAATTCGTTTTGGAGTTCTTCCTACAAATTGTAGAAACTATATTTACAATTTTATTTTAATTTTTAAAGTGTTATACAAACTCACTTTTGCAACAAAGAAATGATAAAATAAATCAGAGAGATAAAAATGTACAGCTAAATACTGATAAGAAACCAGTAGCATATACTCACTTGGGGATTTTTACTTCTATGCTCCAAGGTCAGATGGTTGCCTTCCACATTCCTGGAGTCAGACTCTGTGTTCTAGGGTCTTATGCAGACACACGCCACTGTACATAATTTACCCAGTGTTGATGTCCCCCCAACTGTTGCTCCCACTGCCATCATGTCATGTTACAATATTGTATTGTCACTGTATGTCAGCTGTTCTTCCCTGCCCCTTTAATTCTTGCCTGTCTGTATTCACACTTGCTAACAACAGAAGCTGTGTTTTCAATCCAGAAGAAAATGGCTGGGCATCCTCCGCACTTCCTTTGTGCTGTGGGAACCTCTACACCCTCAATCTTCACATCAGGAGTCTCAGTTTAAAATAACAGTTTTATGCCTTTAGGGGATTATCACTTGCAAAGAGTATCTCCTATCTTGTGCTCATGGATCAGATTTCAGACAAGGTCTCAAATTACTTGCTTCCACCAACAGACCCTTGCTAAACACTTTCTGATTTATTTTGGCTCTTCTAGACCTGGCATGTGTTATCCAGGTTTTTATAGACACACTTAATAGAGGAGGGGCCTTGAGGCAACCCCTTTTCACATTTTGAAAGGAAAGGAATTCCAACCGCATCCTTATCGGGGTTGTCAAAAGGACAACTCTGACTTGCTTCTCAGCCCACATTTTTTCTGTAATTAAAGGAGGCCGAGTGTGATGAAATGGGCAGGCTAATGGGAAGGGATTGCCCAGGTTTGTTTTCAGCTAGTTTTTAACTCACAGGGGAAGAAAAGCAGTGATAGGTTATGACTCCCAAACCCAACAGTGTCCTATGTATGCTTTCATTTTAACTCACCTCTACCCCACATACTCCATATATTTAGTTTGTGGTTTATATATTAATGTTTATTGCTCTTTTTTTTCTTTCTCGGGTGTTGTAAAGTTCTAGTGCCTGATTATTAAGTGTGTGGTTTTTTGATGACCTGATATTTTCCTGGTGCCTATCACAGGGTTGCACACAATCTCAACCCACTTTTGACTTGCTAAACTTGCAGTGTCTTGGATATAGCAGAAACCTGGAAAGTGAACAGGGTGTCTATGTTAAAAGTAATTATTTTATCAGCCATTTACCACACCATAGTACGAATTTTAGCTTTCCTCCTGCCAAACTATTTACACAGAGTGGGACAACATTAGGTTTAAAGCTGTGAGCACACAAAATGCAGAGTTTATTCTTGTATTATAATTTATTAATTATTGTATCAATTTCCATACAAATAACTATAAACTTTCTTTTGCCCCACCCTATATTTCTTCTCATCCAAGTAGTAAAAGGCAAAAGAAATAGATTAAAGTTTTTATCAGAGTGACTTTATTTATTTCCCCATAGAAATATATGTATATATTTATAACCCTCTGATGAGCTGAACAAATGTATTCTCTTTCTCTTATTTATTAGAGCAACATTAGGAAAGACTTTAATTAATGAGCCGTCTGCATTAAAATGTAATCCTTATGTGTGTTCTTCATACACCTCCCAGTAGTGTTTCTGCTTTAATGTGAGGGCATCTCTATTAGTCTCTTGCATACAGCATGGCCAAAATCACTTCATACTGAAAATTCTTGAAGCAGCATGCATTACTGTTTGTAAAAAAACAAACATATACAGATATAAAGACTCCTAAGCATGTACTATAACTTCACCATATTCACGAAGCTGTCTGAATGTGCCCTTAACAGCTGAAGTTGGTTTATGTGAGGTCCTTACATTCCACACTTCCACTGCCTCTCCATTGTCTCTGATTTTTCTGTTAAGGCTTTGATCATGACAAATAGAATGATCAGTAGAACTTCAGCACCAACTTTTCACCTTTAAAGTTTCATATCCTTAAATGTACTCAAAAGACTTCTGAATTCAGCATATTTCCAGAATTATGTCATTCCTCTTACTAAGAGTTTCTCTTAGTGCTGTTCCAGGCTAAAATCAATTATTTTAGAGTTTATGTCCTTCTAATAAGGTAGTCTTAATTTCAGATTTTCTTTTCTTAACAAATGTGATTACTTTATTTGAGTAACCCATGATTTTTAATACTTTAATGCAAATATATTCCAAGGTATATTTGTATATATTTACACCCAAATATATTTCCAGGTAGGTCTAAAACTTAATTGCAAATATTTCTTCTTTCTCATAATACTTTCTCTCAAAAAAAGCATGCCCTACAAGTTTGGCATACATTAAAGATAACGATTTATATTGGGGTGAAGACACTCACATCTAATAAGGCACTGTAGTTAAATAATCAACTGTTCTAGCATCTATATTGATTATGTGACTACTCAAATTAACTTATCTTTCACATTGCATAATTTAATAAGTTCTTCACAGAAATGAGATATCATGGAAATAAAACTGGCTATTCAGAAATATCCACATTACTAAAGAATGCAAAATATAGCTAATCACCATACTTATTTTAAAAATCTGGATCTCACAAGTATTTTTCTATTTTTTTAAATGCTTTACTTAGAAAGGCTGCAATTCTCTAAAACTTGAAAGTTACACAAAAATAGGTGGCAATAACAGAAAGAAAACACCTACAAAAAAAGAAAAACCACCATGAGCTTCACTTTCTATATAGTGTTAATGCATTGAAATTCATTCATCGAAAGAAGGAAAATAAAAGAAATGCATAGGATGTTATCTGGGTATATCTCAACAGGGTAGGCTTAAACTAGAAATTGATTTTCAGATATTGTCCTCAAAAATGAATCACAGATATTTAAGATACATATGTGTATTTACTGGCAGGTGTCAAAATGCATTTGTCAATTATTCAGTTCTGTTAACCTGACTTCATCATTAGGTCTATTTGTAGAATATATTATGTACCCTCCAAGCAGTCATCCCTAATATTGTGTTTATTGTGCGTATGTTTATTTATACAGTTTTTAAAGACAGCAAAGAGCAGGAGGTGTACTCCTGACTGTACTTGGAGTGCATGAAGTTATCTGTGTTGTCGGTCAGTGTTATACCTGGGCACTGACATTTTAACATTGCGGGCAGTCCTGTTTATGTGCAACTTGAAGCCTTATAACATGTTTTTCAAATGGGAATGAGTCTATGCAGAACCTCAGAAAAAGTTAATAAGATTCTTCTAGGGGAAAGGCATACATGTGCTATAATATAAGCCTACTTCAGGAGCACTGTTCCCAACAGCCAGGCCTCGATGCTTTTATCTTGACAGTTCTTGGTGAGGCAGAGTATACTCAGAGTTTGAGCAATATGTCATCCTGGAATATTTTTGGGAGATCATGAACTTTAGATAATATTTTAAATGAGGTAACAATTTTTAAAATGTCATTTCTAAATCAGTTGAAGACTGCGAAGTATTTATGAAAAATGTGCCTTTAGCTTTAAAATAGTTATTAGTGCCAGTTCAACCTTTGCTCAATAATTGGCAACTTAATACTCAGTACTAAAGTTGTAAGTTAGATTTACAAAATCCATGACATTCCCATTAGAAGAATGCTTGCCTTTCTATTTGTTAGAGCTGTCACAAATGCATCTAAAAATTCTAAAAGTGATTTTAGGTTATTATTAAACAAGTTAAAAAGAAGGCAAGTCATAAGTCATTATAGATTCACATGCAGCTAGAAATTATTCTCCAACTCATGTACTCATTCATAAGACAACTATTTATCCAATTATCTTCATTTTATGTCAAGATTTTAACCAAGATGCCTTCTGATTCTCATGAAGATGTAAGAGAAAACACACAACTTTCCGAATTTCCCCCAATGGTCATATTTCATAAAAGTACAACCAGAACATTAACATTGATACCATGCACCTTTTTCAGATTCCCTCAGTTTAGCTTGCACTCATTGGAGTGTGTGTATGTGTGCTTGCTAAGCTCTCTTCAATTTTATCATCTGTACAATTCTGCATATTGGCCACCAGAGCCACGATAACAATACTGAAGGAGCTTCCAACACAACAAGACCCATGGTCTCCCTTTTGTACTGACATGCACTTCCTTCTCTCTCACTTGGCTCTGAAAACGAACAGCCTGTTCTCCACTTCCAAATGTGGCCCTTTTGATGATTTTTAAGTAAAATCCTACAGTATATGACTTTTTGCATTAGCTTTTCTCATTCAGCATACTAATTCTCTGTAATCCACCCAACTCCTTACAAGTGTAGTCATTCCTTGTATTACTGAGTAGTACTGTGTGGCATATGAACCCTACAGTTTGTTTAACCTCTCACCTCTTGAAAGATAGCTGAGCTGACTCAAGTTCTTCACTATGATAAATAAAGCTGCTATGGACATGTGTATAAGTGTCATGTGAATATGTTCTCATTTGTTTAGAATACATGACCAAGTATGGGTTGGTCACAATGTAACCATTACATGAATAACTGCATGTTTGTTTAGTCTTATCATAAACTATAAAACTAATTTCCAAAGTGGCTGCACCATTTAAATTCCCACAAGCAGTATACAATTGATTAACTTTCTCCGAATATTTGTCAATATTCAGTGCAAAGAACTGGGATCTGGGAGTACAGAGGACTTAACAAGGCTCTATCGTTGGGGGCTTACAATTAGTGAGATCAGCCTCTCTCAGGCTGCAATTGACTGTCTGTATATTTCTATTCTGTGGACTATGGAGCAAAGGTACTGGGTTTTAAGAGAGAGAAGAATATGAAAGAGACATGAAAGGGAAGCAGTGACTGCAGTAAAGAGGTAATTAGCAGTACCTTATCTTGGACCTAGCTATTCTTTCAGAAAATGTGTGCCCTGCACTTTCTGCAACATAGATTCTACGAAATAATTCAGTATACATTTCCCTTTAACTAGTTCATTTCTGTAGCTAAAAACAAAAACATATCCTTCCTAACACACTATGTGGTAAAGAGTATAGCTGTAGTTTCTGGTACCCAGATTAAGACCATTTGCTGAAATACATTCCACAATGCCAAAGTGAAAGGACTCTAGGATCACACAGATTTAAACTGGACTTTAATTCTGCCTCTGAGGATATCTAAGCTATCTATGGTTTTTGTAAGGATTAAATGAAGCTTGTTCTTAAGTGAGTTATCACAAATGCCTGCTCAGTATGACAGTATATTGTTTTTAGTAATAAAAGTGTCTTGCAGGAAGTGAGACATGGTATTGTTAAGCAAGAATTTTCATGCATTTTGAATTAAATTGTCTACCTGCTACTAAATCCATATTTGGGGAATGGTGTTGACCTTGGAGCTGAACCTCACAAAAAGACAAAATTCTAAAATAATATTTAACATTTAGGCTTACATAGTGCAGAATTTGAGATTATTAAGATTTATTTAGTGGTTTGTGAAAGAAGAATGGGAAAAACTGCTGGTAGCAATACCTGTTAGTCCTAACCCATCGTGTGTAGAATAGTTAACAAGCCCTGCACCCCTCCCATAGAGAAGGCCCTTTAGAACCTAATGTGGTGGTCTCTTCCCATCCCCACCCTCCCAATTCCCGCCTCACCCTTACGCCAACACCACTAGTGGCTTATCAAAGGATCCCTTTCAACTGCAAAACACATTCTCCCTGTAGGGGAGTTCCAGTGAGTAACATGCTGTCTACCTCAAGCCTTTCCATGACATTCTGACACTTCTTATAGATGACAGCCCTGGGCAACTGTCCAGCAGACCTGTTCCATAATCTGTCTCTGGTCACCCTTTTTAAAGACAGAATGTTTCATTCTGCTTCCAGCCTGTTGATTAATTCCAGTAAACTTGCCCTCACAAATCAAAGCTTGTCATTCATGGTACTCTTTAAATAACTCTGGAAGGAGAGGAAAGTCTTCTTCAGGTCTCTTATCGCTTTGATATTTTAAGTAGCTATAATTTATGAAGGATTCCTATAATAATTCAGTCATAAAGTAGCCTGGTGCTCTTAAACATCTCACTATTTGAAAAAGTACTAAAGAGAATAATTCTTCAGCTTGTAGAATGTGGGTGATTAAAGCTTTAAGTTACAGCTATGAGATGGCAGGATAGCTTAGAATTATCACAATTTATTAAAAATTGCATTTTATGTGTGTGTATCTAATCAATTACCCAATGTAAGGATAGCAAATACAAAGTGACAATGCTTAGCAACTGATAAAATTCTTACCAAGTTAGTCTATTTTCCTAATGAAATTGCTCAAAGTGAAATGAACTGGATTGGAGACAAGAGAAAAAAGGAATTCAGGGTCGAGTTTATTTATGGCAGCATTTCTATACTTTATGGCAGAAGGAACACTTGCTTTTGTTTATTTTTTGTTCTTTTGTAATGTCTTGATCTAAACACATTTCAATGACATGAATTCCTGAACTTCCATCTGAAAGTTAGCCATCACGTCCAACCCAGCATACTCCTGGGAGGCTGCTGAGAAACTTCCCAGAGGATGTGCCCGTAACAGGGCTCAGGATTCTCTCACCACTTTGCCCTGAAAACGTGCTTCTCTTTATGGGAGGGGGAGGGACTAAAATGTGGCACAGAGCAGATCTTTAGTGCCTGCCACTGCCCTCCTCCCTGGCCCTTAGTGAAGACGTGTCAGTACACCAGTGACTGGTCCTCATTATTCCCTCTCATGTGTAGAACGCGTTATCTTTTAATTTTTCAACATAGAGCAGAAAACCAAGGCTTTTATGGTAATGAGCTCTAACAAAATGTAATTATTCGATAGACGACCTCTGCGATGACCTCCTGCGTTTGTAGATGGATCCTCTGCGATGACCTCATCTATTTGTAGATAGAGCCACTTCAATGACCGGACACTCATCTACCTACTGTCCTCTAGTTCTCCTTCACATGGCCAACACCAGCCCCCTCTCCCCCATCACCACATGTATGTGTGTGCTTTAAAATGCAAGATAAAGCCTTTAAAAATCCCAGAAATTGAATTCAATTCCTAATCTGGTCCATTACCATTTCATGCTATCAAATCACTCTTCATAGGATGCCAAGAGTGTAAATGTCAAGGTGTCAATAAACCAATCATAGGGAAGTTCAACGTCAATATATTTCACAGAGTTAGGCTAATGTTTACATTAAGCCAAGATACAGGTAGATGAGGCATCAATGGGACAGATCTGGTTTGAAAAACAAAAAAAACTGGCCAACCCCTGCTCATTAAGAGTAAAACTCTTATAGTCCAATCTCAACAAAATTTATCTTGCTAAACATAAACCACAGGAAAAAAACATGTTTATAAATTTAAGTAGATAATTTCAGTTGAATATAAAAAGCTACCAAGCATGAGATGAAATGATACAATAAGAAAATTTATGTTGGGAATTTTAAGAACTAAATTGCCACTTATTTTTTATTTCCCCCCTCTGGTTATCTTTGTCCATATGGTAAGTAGATGCATGGCAAATATATCCAAGAATTTATCTTTTCCCTTAAGACCTCTTATACAATAATCTCCACATAGTCAGTACTATTTTCAAGCATTCATATTATTTTATAATCAAAACATGATATATCATCAAATATTTCATTTAAGTAAAAGTTAAAACATAGTCATTTTACTGTACAATAAACTAAAATAAAGGATTTGCCAAGTATTTTACCCAAGGTCACCCTACCTTAAAAAGTGACTAGGAAAAAATTATGACACTTAGTATGTGTCTCCCCATCGGGGCTCTTAATATTATAATGTATCTTAAATGGTTTTATTACGAAGGAGACTTCGATTCTATCCTCCCCTGCTGCCTAGTACAGATTGCATTTTATTAGTCTGAAGGCATTTAAATATTTTGAACTGATAATTAAAGTGTTCCTTTAATATCTTCTATTTTGCTCGTTGCCGACTAATTCAAGATCACATATTGCTGTCCAGTACCACATTCTACACTTTAAACATTTTTCTACACCAATTTATACTTTGGAAATACAGCTTTTTAAATTTTGAATCCACCTTGGAAAATTATTTCCAGTGTTTAATTGTAGGTAACTTCAAAGGGGATTATGATTTAACATAGTATTTCTATTAACTTTGTTACTCAAGTTCACATTCATGAAAATTTAATAATGTATCAAACAGAATGATTTCATAATTCGGGTGCATAGTTTTACTTATTTAACTTGGAAAAATGACAGTCATACCTTTCTCAAGAAATATATTAAATAGCACAGTTAACCTAACATGTTATAGCTTTTGAATGAATTCTTTTTGACAAGGTGTATGTAAAGGGAATAAAGCAACTGTATCTTCTTGATGACATGCATTTTAATTTTCAGTTTAATGATAGTAGCCAACTAATTTCCATGCAAGAGTTATTTGATCTTTTGAAAAATTAATTTTATTGGGGTGATATTGGTTAATAAAATTATATAGACTTCATCATTCTATGATACATCATCTGTGCACTGTGCCCACCACCCAAAGTCAAATCTTCTTTCAGCATCATATTCTTGATGCCCTTTACTATTGGCCCACCCACCCCCCATGTAATAACCACTGTATTGTTGTCTGTGTCTATGAGTTTCAGTTCTATACACCATATATATGAACAACACCACAGATACCTTAGTTTCTTTCTGACTGACTTATTTCACTTTGTATATATGCTCATGGTCTATCCATGCTTTCACATGTGGCAGTATTTCATCTTTTTTATGACTGAGTGGTATTCCATTATATATATATGAACCACATCTCCTTTATTCAATTATGTACTGAAGGAACTTCTGTTGTTTGCATGACTTGGCCACCATGAAAAATGCTGCAATGAACACAGGGGTGCATTTGGGTTTCCAAATAAATGTTTTCATGTAGATACATAAAAGATAAAAGACAGATTGCTAGGTCATAAGTAGTTCTATTCTTAAATTTTTTACAAAGATTGTATTTATTTATCTTTAGAGGGAAGAGAAGGAGAAAGGGAGAGAAATATCAATGTATGGTTGCCTCTCATGCATCCCCTGCTGGGAACTGGCCTGCAACCCAGGCATGTGACCTGACTGGGAATCGAACTGTGATCCTTTGGTTCACAGGCCTGCGCTCAATCCACTGAACTACACCAGCTAGGGCTATTCTTAATTTTTTGATGACCTCCATACTGTTTTACCTAGTGGCTGTTCCAGTTTACATTCCCAGCAATGGTGAATGAGGGTTTCATTTTCTCCACTACCTCTCCAACACTTACTGCCTGTCTGGTTGATAACAGTCATTCTAACAGATGTGAGGTGTTATCTCAATGTAGTTCTGATTTGCATTTTCCTTAATATTTAGATGAAGTTGAGCGTGTGTGTGTGTGTGTGTGTGTGCGCGCGCGATTTGTATGTTTTCTTTGGAAAAGGGTTTGTTCAGGTCTTTTGCCCACTTTTTAAATAGGTTGTTTGTCTGGTGTTGAGTTGTATGAATTCTTTATATCTTTTGGAGACTAACCCCTTGTCAGAGCTATTGTTTGCAAATATATGGTAGCAGAAAATGAGTTTGGTGATGGCTACACAATGCAACATACAGATTATGTAGCATAGAAATGTACATTTGAAACCCATAAAATCTTATTAACCAATGTCATCTCAATAAATTTAACTAAAATGATATAAAATAAAATAATATACTTTAAAATATTCATTTAATTTTCTAAAGATGATGTTAAAATTCTGATAGGTGCCATTAATTTGATTCTGTCTTCTTTAAATATTGATAAATATCTTGTATATTCTAAAGAAAAAGTTATTAGTTACCACCTTATCTATGTGCAAGTGATTCCTCATTATCTTAATGACATTTTCTAATATCTATAATAATTTGACTTAACTCTAAATGTTGCAAATACCAGACCAAGCAGTACTCAATATTATTCCATTGGGTTCTTAATGAATCAGTGTTTTCATCATTTTATTTAATAATCATTAGAAAAATAGTTACATTATCTCCAGTTTATGTGCCAAGAAACTACAATATAAATTTAAGATGGCTTGCATTCCAATTTGTAACAAAATTGAAAGGGTTATTAAGCATGGCATTTTATGTTTAGAGAAGCATATAATAAAACCTATAATCTAAAGTCATTTTAAAAATTAATACCTTAGCAATGGACTCTTAAAACTTTTTTGTGCCATAAGAACTTCCTGGGGATAGTGTTTCTGGTGCCATTAAATGTTCAATCTTAGTAGGAGTCTGTGATATTCTACCATTCTAAGGGGTCTGTCTACAAGGTCATGGCAGCATTGTGGAGCAAAATAAGTGAGTCACCTGTGAAACCCTCACACTATTGTCTATCTCAGCCCTTCCACAGCAAGTGTTGATTGAGATCTACCAAGTGCTAGGCGATGCTCTACAGGGGTGTCCAACTGTTTTGGCATCTTTGGGCCACACTGGAAGAAGAGTTGTCTTGGGCCACATATTAAATACACTGTGAAATGTAAACACAAAAAAATCTCATAATGGTTTATGCAAATTTATGATTTTGTGTTGGGTCACATTCACGGCCATCCTGGGCTGCATGTGGCCCATGGGGCACAGTTTGGACACCCCTGCTAGACTCTGGGGATTCAGGAATGAATAGTGAAAATCTGTACCCCACAGGTTATGTTGTATGCTCAGAATCTGTACTCTATTAGGGGATTTTATGAGCAATTCAACCCTTACTCTGAGGTCATTATTGTGGATATGAAATGATACCCCCACAAAAAAAGCAAAGACCTTAGCTACAGGGAGCAGATTAATTAAAAATCAAATTCCTCTTATACAGGAGGACTTAATCTTATCTTTGTTTTTAATATGTTTGTGCCAATGATTCAATGAAAGACAATAACTCCATCTCAGAAATATACTTTAAATAAAACATGCATATTAAATATATCAAATGTAAATTACAATAATATATACTATTTATACATGGCATACGCATAAATGCAAAATAAATAAATGCACTAGTAAATGTGAAATGAAGTTCAAAAATATCAGTTATATTTAACGAATGTTTAATCCATAAAATTGTTGGTGTTTTTGGACTTCAGGTTAAAGTTTGCCTCTATAGAGACAAACAACTAGAATTTGTAATGGCGACTGCAGAAGCACATAATTAGAAGCAATATATTCTAATAAACGAGGGGAAACAACATCTACTCTGGAAAGTTACCTCTCTGAAATTTATCAATTGCTGCTGCTCTCAACCAATAGAAACAGAAAATCTGAAGGCAGGTATATTTTCTCAAGGTATTAAAACGTTCAGCCAGGCATCCAAGCCACTACTTTACATGACCTACCCCTTTGCAATTATTGGGAAAATTCAAATCATGTATATTAAAAACAACAGGACAACACTGCACACACAGTTTATGAATCACAGACAGCCATTTAGCAGACATTTAAACTGCCTGATTTTCCAGCTTCTCTCTTTTTTCTGGATAAAGCTTTTCTTTCCAGTAACTAACTACACAAAAATACCATTATTGTCCTTTTTCTTTCAGAAAAATTTCTCTGGTCATTTTTTGCTACTGAGCCATTTTTAGACTCTCTCAGCTGGGATTCAGAGGTTGTAAACCTGCTGTTCTGTCATTCTGACATTCACCTGAGAATCACAGGAAATGTCTTCTGTCTCCTTAAGAGGCATTCCTTGCTGTAAGATGATAGGAGCAGCATAATTCAAGATCATGGTCTTGGAGAATTGTCTGTTCTTTAGATACGGATCAAATATACACTTCAATCAGTTCCAAACAAGAGGCTAGAATGACATGCAGTCTTATTTCTCACATTTCCTAAAACAAGTCACAAAATACATCATAAACATGTACTGTATAGAATGGGATGAAAGTGGGAAACTGTTTTACCATGGAGATGGCTTGTATCTGCACCTAAAGGATCAGTAAAATCCTTCCTTACATTCCACTTTGATCACATTGTTCCAGAAAATGGCTTTGGAGATGAAAATCTACAATAAAATTATTTTCTCACTACTATGACTCCAATACAGTTGGAGAAGAAAGATTTATAGGCACATCACTATACCCAAGAAAAAAAATTTAGTCCAAAATTGGGAGAATGTAAGAACACATACCCACCCCTTACACACAGACATAATTTTAAAAAACTGATTTTTTTTCTCAAAGATGGTACCCAAAGGATGTTGTGTTTCATTGACGAGAAATACCATATACATTAGAAAACTTATTTTAGAACAATCATATTTGGAGTCTTGTCACTATTTTAGCCAAACCATCACCTGATAAACAGACAATAGCATTATAAGTTAAATGGCAAATACATTGTTTAAAGATACAATTTGCATTGACTGTGTATCTGATCTAAGGTTTTACAAATTGAATGTGATACTTTTATCTGCCCATTTATTATTTTTCAAAGTTTTTATCTCCTGGAACTGAAGGAAAGTGACAGCTAGAAAAACTACTAACAAGGATTATGATAATTTCACTTTCCTTACTGGCATGCTTTTGCCTCATCTGGAATTCTCAGAACCCACTGGTGTGGATTGATGGACTATGTGACTCACACAACTTCTGAGAACCATCCTGCAGTCTTTCCTGGTATGACTCCTGTATAAGACTATCTCATTGTTGCCCACAGTAAAGCTCCCCTTTTAAAAACACATTTTCTATTTATATTTCCAGGGTTCTGTCATGAGGAACCAAGCCAGGATTTCAACGGGTAGTTATTAGTTCTGTCAGCTAAGTTAGTTCAGACTCAATTTGTCTTGGTTTGTTACTCTTACTCTTCTCTTTTAGGTCTGTTTCCTTGCAAATTAAAAAAAAAAAAAGATAATTTTTAAAATGAGAAACTCCTCAACTTTGGGGATAGTCTTGATGTAGTAGGAAAAAAATTGTACTGAGTTAATCTGTACACAAATAAGATTATGAACAATTAATTGTCCTAGATTTTTCTTTTCTCTTTGAATAGCTATTCATTAGACTATTAAGTTACTGTGTTGATGATGTGAGGAAGTCAAAGGCCAGGCTTCAACCCTGGAGTGTTTTGTCTAGTAGGAGACACAAGGCATGATATAAATTATCTCATGTACATACACATTTTAAAGGAATTTAAGACAATTATACATATCACAGGAAAACAATATAAAATAAAGCTTTAACGAGCTGACATATTTTATCTTATTATAATGCAAACCAATTTTTGGCAGTAGTGTATATGTATTTCTGATATAGATTTTAATTTTATTTTTTGTTCTTGATTAAGGTAAAGAGGCATTGAGGTCATCCATAGTGGGTTAGGTCCATCTTTTGAGTGAGGTCACCAAACTCAAGGTTTAAAGGTGGAATATAAATGTTCTGTTTTTATGCCCTTCGTTTTATCCCTGAAAACACAGTAAGTGCACTTTTAATGTTTTATTCTGGTCTCTGACATTTATGTTCATTGAGAAATTATGTACCAAGTACCTGTTACGTGCCAAGCTCTGTGCGTTTGATTTGGGGTGTGATGTATACAACATGCAGAGGAGCACAGTGAAGTTTACAGCCACGTTGGGCAGGAGACTTAAAGGACAAATTGCCCTTCTCTGCTCCCATATCCTGAGGCCAACAGTTATAGGAACAGGCTTTGAGAAGAAAGTGAATCATGAGGACAACCATTTCTAGCACTGGATGGCCAACATTCAATTTTATTAAGTGACCCAGCAGGTTTCCGAACAAATTCCAAAGAATTTTAATTCATCGTTCTCTGAGGTCATTCTTTCTTCATGACATAAAAGAACTAATTCAATGCATTTTTTAGAGAGTTTTCTTCCTGATGAACTGCATTCTGGCCAAATTGAAAGAACTTTTTTTGGTATTGTGAATGGTTATTTTACATCAAAGTAAATGGAAAAGAGAAACTTATACAAACCTTAATTGCATTAAAAGGCAATAGAGTTAATATATTAAAAACTAAGTAAGGTAAGACCTCCAAAGGAAAACCTGTATTTAAAAAGTGTGTATATTTATTTTGAGTAGATGAGAAGCAACTGAAATATTTTTGAGTATTATATATACTTTTTGATATACATACATGTTTCCACATCCATTAATTCTCATAATCTTCATAAGGGTGATATTCAACATGTTTTTTAACCATTTCATGTAAAATAGAAAGTTTCTCATATATTCTACATCTTGTTTTTACTTTTATAATAATCAAGTTCTTGCTGATGATGTTATAGTGAAGTTAATTTTTAGAGTTTCATGCCTTTGAGATGATTTACTATAGACTTAACCCCAGGTCATAGAGAAACTTAAAAAAAGTAATTTTGAAAAAAAGTCAAGTACTAGTTAACTAAGTATTCTGTTTTTCTTTTTGATTCTGTTATTTTTTAATCTTCAAACTGAATATATTATGTTCTTACTTATGTAGTCTTCTTTACATATATCCCTATATGTACCTCTGTATAGGTCTATAAGAATAATAAGCCCTAAGCCCTGGCTGGCATAGCTCAGTGGATTGAACACGGGCCTGCGAACCAAAGGATCAAAGTTCGATTCCCAGTCAGGGCATGCACCTGGGTTGCAGGCCAGTTCCCAGCAGGGGACCCACGAGAGAAATATACATTGATATTTATCTCCCTCTCACTTTCCCTTCCCCTCTAAAGATAAATAAATAAAATATTAAAAAAGAATAAGATAATTGCCTGAAGCTTTTTTCTGAAGATAAATTTTATTTAAAGGAATAATCATGGGGTACTTATGAATTCAGATTTAGTATTTTTTATTCTATACTTTAGGACAGACACTAAGCATTACGATTCCTATATCTTAATTTTATATATTCATTCATATTTATTTCTTTCTCTTCCTATTTGTTTTCCTGAATAAATATGACAAAAAGAGAACTAATGTTTGTTAGTTACTTAAGAAACATCAGTTACTTATTTAATTGCTTCAGTGGTTGCTGTAAAGAATGATCCTCATCCTAAACTTGCAACATCCCCTTTACCCATTTCATTACCATCGAATACAACTTGACTATTGGTTTTCTAATTTTCAAACTGCGGTTCTGCTCCAGTTAATCATTTACAAGCCAAAATACCGAAATCTGTTGTCTATAAGCTTGTATTTCTTATTTTACTTGTGGACATTCTCAACAACAGCTACCACTATGATCTACCACTGTCACTGGCTTTACAGAAACATCTGCGTGTATAACGGCACTCAGAAGGACACTGGGTTTGCCTTATACCATCTCTACTGCTTTGGACAATTAAAATCTGTGTCTCTCTGTCTCAGTTTTCTAATCTTTAAAATGGGAGATATACCTACTCATAAATAAAATCAATGAGTTAGTAGATGTAAACAGTTTGTTAAGTCCTATAATATCATCCTAACTCAGCAACTAGTGTAAATGTCTATATCACACACATACCCCTCCAAACTTCAAAGTCACTCTAGTATTTCATTAGAAAAGTACTTTTCTAATGAACCATAGTTGCAACCATGCAGTAAAGAAAAAACACAGACCAATAATAATTATGGTTTTGATAAAAATAGAGTTATTCACTAATGTCAGAATTTATCCCCTTGAAGGCCCAAATTAGTCACTGGGAAACTCCCTCAAATAAAAAAAATGAATGTTTTATGAACATAATTTATTTTGTTTTTCTGTAAAAAAAGTTCTTATAAAATTTTGGTTTTCTTTTATGAAAGAGATACATGTATCACATGTCACATGTAATTATCACTAGGATAATGATATTTTAAGTGCAATGCCAATATTTAATTATAACAATTATATTTCCCTTTAAATTAGAAATAACTCAAAATCTTCAGTATATTACATTTTCTACATAGACCTGTGAAGGTAACTGCCATGGAAACAAAAAGAGAGTATGTCCATCTTCCCCACTTATTTTCATCTATTCTTGAAAGTTTTTCACTTTTATTTTTATTGTCATGGCCAATAAAACTATTGCCAGGGCAGACTGTACTTCACTTAACCTTTCTGCCAGTGCTAAATAAAGTTTTAAATTTTCTTCTTAGTATGACTCAAACAGGTCAGATTTCATAGGAACTTTTATTGTAATAAAATAAATAATCTAATTATATACCTAATTTCATACACTTACCCTTATATCATATAACAAAAATGCATTCATTTAACTTGCATCTTGCATAATCAAGAAATGAAGCTTGAGTTTAAAGCTAATATCCATTTAAGTCAAAGCTAAGTATTTTAAAGAGACACACTACTCTGAGGAAGAAAGAAAACTAGCTCATTGTTTGCAAGTAGGTAATCTACCTTTTTTATAGCTATGTACCTGGATCCCCTCAATTACTCTATTTAACTACCCACATAACACTAAGATACACAGACAAAAACTTGAGGCAGCTGTGCAGATGCATGAAATCTTTTCCTTTTTAAATTTCTTCTTGTTAGTAATAAGTTTTAGTTTTGCTGATCTGAGCCTGCCCTCCTCCCATCCTCATTATGAGGTCTCTTACCTAAATCATCATGACAGCCCTCAATGGGTCATTTTCTAATATCCCTGCCTCTAAACTCTCCCTTGAGCCTGGGTCCCCTCCAGCAAACTCCCAATCCCATGCGTCCAATCAGCTAAACATCTGGAAAGGAATGTTTATGTGTGTGTGTCTCCACCTCTCTTTTCTGATTCACTCCTGAATCCTCTGCAGTTTGGTTCCAGCCCTCACTGTTGCAATGAATGGGCTCCATTGAGCTTTTCAGTGCCATGTTTCTATATCATATGGAACACGTCCATGGTGTTTCAGTGACTTTACCACCACCTCCTTTTGGAAACAGTCTCCATGACTCTGTTTAGAGAGCTCTCAGGATTTCCATCCCACATGACTTGTCTCTCCTTTTCATTCTCATTGGTCTTTTCTCTTCTCCTCAGTTTATAAAATCAGTCCTTTCTCTATATCACCAGGTGATCTGGCATTGTGAGGATGATGACCTGGTCTGTTCTGTTTACCATTCTATCTCCAAATCCCTGGTTTTATGCCCACTGCACATCAGAAGATCAATCAATACTGAGAAGCTACTAATAAAAATAAGTTAAAATAATGAACATAAATACATGTCACTATGGTATGTGCTTGTATCTGAAACATTTCTGAATTAGAGCTTCATCAATGCTGCCAAAGACAAGAGAAATTAGGTAATACTTAAAACTACTTCCACCACATATTTGTTTAAATAAATAAATTAAAGGCATACTATCAGGATCAAGGCACCTATGGAAGGACTTATTCAACATAAAAAATAAGTTTACATTAAAAATACATATTTACATATAGAATTATAAAACTTTGACTTGTTTCTGAAAACACTGCTACATGCTTGATTATGAAAAGGTCACAACAGGCTTTGAGAACATTAAGAAGTCAAGGAAATCCATCATTGGTCTTACAGCCTGTAATCAGAACATCATTACAACCCAAATGAGCATAATTTGTCACTTTGAAAATTCTCAGGTTGAGAACTGGGTCATTTCAAATACCAATTTTCACAGGGCAAATGGGTCATACAGTCCACCTGTTCTGTATATTTCTCCCGAATAACTTTCAAAGCAGCCGATTCTCTATAAACTCTCATTCATTGCTAATGGGACCTCCTGACATTTCCCTTCACATGGCCTCCATTTATATATAGCTTTTTTTTCTTTTAAATATAGGGAAAGGAATATTTGTAAATGGCTTTTTAGAGCATAGTTTGACAGTGTCTAGTAAGTATGTAAATATGCATGACCTTTCAACTAACATTGTCAGTAACAAGATATCTAGTTTATCAGGACTTTCTTTTATAATAATATTAGCAATAAGAAATAATTTGATGGAACTTTACATGCCCTGAGAATTGTTCAGCTGATTCACTTCCCGAAAGAGCTTTATCATGTAGGTACTATTTTCATACATATTTTAAGGATCATTAAACTAAATCACTAAGATGTTAAGTCGCCAGAAGTCACACAATTAGTTAGTGGGAGAGCTTGAATTTAATGTTTAGCCACTCTTGATCTAGAGTCTGTTCTCTAAACTTCTTACACTAGACATTCCCAATAAACACATTCACACATTGAATTCAGCCAGTGGAAGAGAATTAGAAAGCTTTATAATCTTAACTAGGAGTGCAGACTTAAACTTGCTCCCAAATGTACTGCTATTGTTAGCATCAGCAGTAAATTCTTACATCAATGATCAAAATACTGAAGAAGCAGTATTTGGGGTCTAATTCTAAGAGCAAATTTATTTGTCTCCACTGCCTCCTTCCAAATTTGTTGAGTGGGGAAATCTCTTTTCCCTGGATAAAACCTTTGAGAAGGGTGGGTGATAAGAGAGGGAAATTGTCTTCTCACTTAATTGGTAATGTCTCGAGATAGTCCTATGTTTTCTGGAACTGGGAGATATTTAAAGCTAATTTATTTGTTCACTGCCCATTTTTATCCAGTAATTTGAAACCTCCCCTCACTTGCACTAACTTTTCCAGCTGCTGCTTGCTCGCTTCTTAACATCTGAGAATCCAATGGTCTCTCTCCATCTCCAGTCTGGTCAGTTTTCATTGGTCAACTAGACACAGTCTAAGTCAACCCCTCTCTTCCCTCAACACATCTCATCTGCATGGGCCAAACCTGGTCACTGTAAACACATTCTTTTCCTAGATGAAATTCAGAAATAGAGAATGACTACAATTGAGCAGCTACACCCTTTGTTCTAAAACTAGCTCAACCAGATTGCCCATCTTTCTCCCTATGGACTAGTTACTCAGCAGACAATACAGTCTTCTTCTGACTGCAGCGGACACCTCTAAGCAGGCTGGTCAGAGGCTGATAAGAGAACACAGAGCATCACAACATGATTCTTGGCCTTTGGGTAAAAGAAGGAACATTCCCAATAGTTTTATCCAAAGAAGTGCACTTTAGAAATACCTTTCAACAATAACATCAAATACCACTATAAAATCTGAGTGAGTGAGGATTCAAGGGGATTCCAAATAACGAGGTTTCAGATAACTGTTTTGAAAATCTGAATCTTACTTAACTTTAGTCCATGATGTCTTTCAACCTTGGGACTCCAGTCAAGTCTGGAAACTTGAATATTCAATTACTCATCTTCGACACCCATATTTACAAAATTTTTAAATCCTATCTTACAGAAGTAAAGGGGTTTATATTTCCAGTCATTATTAACTTCAAAGCCACACCTTTTATTTTTATCATATATTTAAAACTCTTAAAAATTTATATGCCACTAAAATGGGGACCTGCTGAACAGACCTTTAAGAATGGAATGGTTTAATATCCTTGATGTAGTTTCAGAAAACAGTTTCTGACTACTTCCTGTGGAATTAAAGACAAACCACCCAACCTGATGAACTTTACTATCTTTTCTGTACCATAAAGGAATCTAGCTAAATGCTACAGCTTTATTGGGTCTAACATTGTATAATATAAAATGCACACGCATTTTGCTGAATGCTTGGAATCTCTGGAGGTTTCTCATAAGGTTCTGGGCTGATTTCCAAGACATCTGCCCCATTTTAATCAGCTCTTCTTTTTATACTTTGTGTACCAGGGGACCCTGCATAAAATTGCACTCAACAGAAAAGGTTCTGTAGTTTGCAGGCTGATGACTTTTTGTTTTAAAAATACTGCTCAAAGCACATTGAATGTGTCTGGCTCTTTATGTGCTGTTATTCTTTAAATGGGCAGAACCTTTCATCTCATAGGACCCTTGTAATGCACAGGACCTCCATGATGTGATCAGCCCCACCTGTTTCTATAATTCACATCTTTGTCTACTTTGCCATCAACCAAGTACATGAAAGTGTACTCATTCATGACTGGAATATCTAAGGGCCCTTGTGAAATTATTTACAAACATTTAGTTTAATCTAGACTCTTGCTGGGTGTTTGTGGGGCATCTCTAGTCAGAATTACATGCCGCTGTATTTTTTAATAAGAGCTTCCTTAAAAGAGAAACACAATAAAACAAGAATATGCTGTTTTAAAACCACAGCCAATTACAGAAATGTTTAATTCCTCCATATGGAATGGCCATTTCTGATTTTAAAATATATTTGTTAAAAATATTAATTGGTAGTAATTTTACCTTATATCATTATTAAACATGAAGACTAATTATCCTCAAACTCTGTTCTGATTTCTACATACTACTGAATATTTGCAAAAACCCACAATATTTATTGTCTATTAACAATTATACTGGCTAATATTTGAAGGGTATTTCCTTCATATTTTTCTTTTTGTAAATTAGTATTATAAGTTTATTAGTCACTTTCCATTCCCCTTACATATAGGTAATCTACTTGTAAAACTTTAAATATGTGATGTGGAAATTAAAAAAAAATTAAATAAAAGAAAGGAGTGGTCCACTTAAATCACTTATAACCAGGCTGAGTAAAGTTTTAATTACCTAATTTTAATCCTATAAAGCACATAGAATTTGCCGAGTAAATAAAAAGTCTCCATATTTTCAAAAATATTTAATAATAGTGTATAATCTGTATTGACTGTGTTTATTTTAAGCTATGATGAAGTTGTCTAGAAATATATTTGTATAAAGTTTGAAGTCTGGACTTTCAGACACCTGACCTATCTGACCTTGCAGGCATAATATTCCCTATAGATTTCAAGTCTCATGACAATCCAATGTGTTATCACACTAATGAGCACATCTACCAAGGAAGTTGGGTTTAATAAATACCCAAGACACACCAATTATACATCCTTATATGGTATAATCCCAAAGATGGGGGATAAAGTTTTAATAACTAGAGCCAATTGTGTCATGACCTACTATTCTCTTAGTTTATGCCACATAATAATTTTATCTGGCTCAAATTAATTTATTTAACACTTGACTTTGAAATGACATCATTAAAAAAGAGGGGAAAATAGAGTGATGGATGATGTCTCCTCTCAAAGCCCCGCATTGCCCATGGCCTACTTGTTACTGGAGATGGATGTTTGATGTTCCGAAAATGTACTTGATATAAAAATTAATTGTTTTTCTATTTCCTTTTTTGGTCTGATGAGTACTATATGGGTTAGCACTTAAACTCATCAACATAGTAACTTATAAAGATATGCGTTGCCACATGACTACGTAACGAGTATATATAATTTTTAAATGTTGTTACAGGGTAAAATAAAATAGTGTTCCTTTTTAACTAAATGTGGCTATAAAATTTGTAATTATAATACATGCAAATAAGTAAAAAATACATATACACACATCCATTTCTCTTTCTGAATTTTTCTCAATAATGTTTTAATTAAAAATAACTAATTCATATGTTTAAAATTAAAACTGTTATCTCACCTACACTTTTGTTTCTGTGAAGGGATTTTTGAAAAGTTATACTTCTTTCCTTATTAAAAATTTTTTAAAAACCCTTATTTTAGAAAGATACACTAAGTCATAGGCCTTATTCCTAACCATTACACAGGTAATCTTGTATATGTGAATGGATGAAAAAGAGAAAACATATGTATAGCATCTGCTCAGATAAATCAAGGTTTGTGTCCAATAATTCTTTTCACATCATAAACTTGCACTAGAGAAGATATATTTTTCCATCTTAATGGTTACTAAATTATAATAATTTTCATTTACTATTTTTATAAAGTTTTGATTACATAATATAAAAACTACCAAAATCAATTACTAAGTAGACAATAAAACTGAAATAAAAATAAGCCCTAGAATTTCCCCAAAGAAAACTTATTTTTCACCATTCATAATACATTCCAAAAAGTTTCCTCATTGAGCAACTACCTAAATTTTCACTTTTATTTTTTTTAAATATATATTTCCCCTGGAAGTAAATTTAAGTCTCATTCAGTATGTACATAAGACATGTAAATTCAAAAGTCTAAGAAACTGATTATAAGGTAAAAGTGGGATAAGGGGAGATCTCGAATAAACCCTAGGTCTCCCACTGGCACAGAAATTACTGAAACCCCACAGAGTATAATAACATAATTAGTCAAAACCCCACAACTATAAAAGGAACTAACTGTTTTTTGAGTCATGACATATTGAGGTTTTAAGACATCTAGAAATATGGTTTACTCTTTGAAGTAATTACAAATTCCATCTTTTTGTGTATACTTGTTACTTTTAAGAAAATGCCCCCAAAAATATATCCTTATGTTTGGCATTTTTAGAGTTGCAGCTCAGTTTCTGGCAACACTTAGGATTTTCCCCAACATTTGATTAAAATATAATAGCCATGAAGAAAAATTCATGTGTTGTAAAGTCCCCTGTCTACACATTTTCGCAAATAAAAGTAACTAGAGTACAAGTCAAGAAAAAGAACAGAATTAGTGCCCCGGATTCACTGGCTTACAATCACTGCAACCTGCTACCCTGCCCTGCCCAACACTCCAACCACCAATGAGCTGTCTTCTGAAATAATATGTTACTTTTGGCTATATTTTCACTGTGTAGTAATGTAATCATACAGCATGTGCTTTTACTTGGTCTCTTTCCTTTTCTTCAACATGATATGTGGAAGATTCATCCAATATAATTTTAGACATTTATTTCTCATTGCTGTATAATCACTCATGTGCATATACCCAAGGCCTTTTTCATTATAATACTAATTGGCAATCGTGCAGTTTCCAAGTTGGGGCTAGTTAAAACTGTGCTCCTATGAACCTGTCTTCCCATTTCTGTTGCCAATCCATGTAATAAGGGTACAAAAGCTGGGTGATGATGGGAGGACAGTACAAGTAACAGAAGATATGGTCACACAACTTTCCAAAGTGGCTGTATGCAAAAGTTTTAAAATTAAAAACAAAAGTACATTCTGATACTTGTATTCTCATAAAGTATTAGTAAATACAAAATAAAAGTAGAAATAATTCTGGAAGAAAGATAGCAGCTGTATGAGTCAAAAGTGATATGCCTGTAATTGAATATGATGAACAAGTTAGCTGAGGGTACCGGTATTGAGTAGAAAGTAGCTTATGGCCATGGAGCACATGAGTTTGAAGATCCTCTACCAAGAATCGGAGCGAACGCCCATCTAATCTCAAAAGAAGCAACCATAGAACACAGCCACATCAGGAGAACATTATTGATACATATGATTTTAGGCAGCCATGGTTATCAGTTTATACACATAAATCTAAAAATAAAACACTAATGGTAAGCATCTGTATGTTTAAGAGTGTGTTTTGAGTTACACTTTATAACTATAAAACATTCACTTGTCACTTTAACTTGCTATGTGCTACTACCAAATGTCTGCCTCATTATTTTTGTATATGTATATTACTCTCCTCACACTAAGAGTATTGTGTCATTTTTCCACTTTGACTGAGTGCTGACCACTCTATCACCTCTGACAAATGCATCCGTAAGTGTAGTCTACTCACAGTTATCCCTCCCACTTGAAATCATAAGCTGCTTCTGCAAAAACAGGCTACAGAGGTGTTAAATGACAGCATTCAGTGAATGGGTTCCCCAAAACTACATTTTATTTGCTCTTCCTAGAACCAGCCTAGGCTTTGTTTAATATTGATTTGTTTCATTAAAAGTTCATTGGGAACAGGGACAATTTCTTTAAATCTTAGCACTTTCGGTATTTACTACACTTTTTTAATATTAACTCTTCCTAACAAATAATCTTTCCAAGGTTAATTTGCTCCAGAGCCTTAAATCATTTGTTTTCAGCAACGGTTGTGCATTAGAATTACCTGTGATCTTTAAAAAATAGTCATCCCCAGGTTTGCATGCAAGACCGAATACATGCTCATCAGTAGGGGGAGTCCGTGCACCAGTGTTTTTCAGCATTCTCAGGGTGACTGCAGGAAGCAGAGGATTTTGAGAACTACTGAATGAAGCTATCAGCTGAGTCTTTCAAGTCCTCAAATCCACTATAGTTAAAGTAGAGACTGTTCAAGTACTCTTGTAAATTAGTATAGTAAGAACTACTTTTCTTTCTTTTTTTGATTTCAACAAATCCCAACTTTAAAGCTTCCCCTTAGCACATGAAGTCATTAGCATTTCCCATATCGCAAAGAAACTTAGTCCTCAGCTTTATTGTTCTCTCCACAAATTATTAATCTTAACTTTGTTTTTGTCAGCAGTGTGACCTTAATAAACTAAATTAGTCCTCTTAAAAGCAAAGAGAAAAAATGCTAAAACACATTCCTTTTGAAATATTTTCTAGATATATATACATATATATGTATATGTGTATATATATGTATCAGCAGTAAGTATTTTTGTGCTTTTTCATATTTTATGCTTAGCTAGTAAATATTCTGGTAATTTTATATTATGATCATACACTTTAAAAATTAATGATCAACAGTTATGTAATTCTATATCTCTATTTAATTGCTGCATCATTAAAATGAAAAGATGAGATAATGGAGTTGGTAAAACTTTACTTGGGTTTTTGTTCCCATATTGTTATTCTCCCAGTTTAGTCTCATTATAGTAAATGGAACTTTGACATCCAAATCTCAGCAATAACTGTGACATTCTTTTAGATACAATAGAGTAAGAAGAATACAACACAGCCTAGAACACGTATGCTCTGCTCACCCACATTCAATCCAAATGAAATTCTCCACATTTCACACTCGCAGGTTTTTAAGATTTTGCTCAGATGTCATTTCTGTTTAGTGCATTTCCTGTAAAGAGGGTTCTATCCTCACCCAGTTTCCTCACCCCATTTCCTTCCCGCCCAAATCCCCTATAGTTGGCTACTCCTGTGCATTCTCATCGCATCCCTGTCCTGAAATTCACTGCGCAGCAAGACAGACCACTTTGTTCCCGCTCCCACACACGAGCTCTATTATTCACAGTTATGTGGCAGGCAGCACAGCCCTGAGACTGACAGACTGGCTTCAGGAGTCAAACCACAAGCATTTTTATCCTGGCTTCATAATTTATCAGTTGCATGACCCAGGGAAATTATTTAACCATAGTGTCTCTGCATTTCCTCTTCCTTAAAATGGAAACAATAAATTAATGCCTGCCTCCTAGACTTGGAGTACTGAATTCATAAAATCATTTCTATAAAGTAGTAGCACAAGACCAAAGATAGAGTAACTTCTCAAAAATTGCGAGCTATTATTATATTCCTATTTTTAGCACCAAGTGCGTCATGGAATAAAATCATTTGTTCCAAATGATATATACAGAATTGATCAAATGTACAATTGATACTGGTTCAAAGAATCATCTGTATTGCACTATTGAATATAAATATAAAACTATGGTGTCATAATTTGATTTAAAAGATTATTATAAAAACTATGTTACTTTTCCAAGACTATTTTATTTTACAGAAAAGCAATGTTCCACAGAACACTTAGAGCAAGTGACTAAGATGGTCTGGACAGGGCCTAGATACATCTTAATGGGGAAACATAGTGCCCAGCCCGTTGAGTTGCCAAGTGCCAATCTCCATCAAAATCATAACTAAAGAACAGTTTTACAAAGATACTGGCTTTACAGTGCATTAGGGGCATGACAGCAATTGTGTGTGAAATAATAGCCTAAATTGAACAGCTAAAACAAAATTGGGTTGGAGGTGATCGCTAATATAAATGTTATCAAAGCCAATTCAAAGGAAGCAAAACACTAATGCATATTCTTAGACACATGACAAAATTTATAGCTGTTATTCAGAATCATGGAAGACATTAATAACTGGTGTAATGGAGATGAATATCTCAGTTGAAGCTACTGTATCTATAACCCAAGATGAGAGTAAAACTATAAGGTTGCATGTCATGTGAAAATATGTGTTCTGGGCTCACAATGAAACTAGCCATCACACTAACTCTTAACTGAGTGCTAAAACATTTCACACAGTTCAGAGACTTCACGTTAAAGATATTTGTTTCTTCCATTTAGTGAGGTGTGTCACAGTGCAAACTGATATGCATTTTCTTGTTGGGGACTTCACCTGTCATAAAGTCACTAAATAATCCTCTACAAGAATCAACATAATGCCCTATATTTCAACATAAGTTAAAATAATTCATTTAATATTTCATTAGTATCAATGCTGAGTTATCGTTTTTTCAATAATGACCCATCTATTTATTCAGAAAGATTACTAACGTGACTACTATGTGTCACCAGCCATCCTAGGTGTTGGGGACCAGTTATAAATAACATTAAGATACAAGTATTTTCTGTAGTCACAGAAATTACATCTAATGAGGGCAGGGTTAGTACTGACTGATGAATCACTAAAATACATGATCTGTCTGATGGTGATATTATGCCAAAAAAGAGGGAAAGTGGATAAGAAATATTGTAAGACTCAGGGGGTTGTCACAGAGAAGTAACATCTCAGTAAAGATCTGAGGGAGGAATGAAAAGGCCATATTATGAAAGTACATAGAAAAAAGCCTTCCATCAGAAGTTTCAAAAGTGCAAAGGACCTAAGGTAGGATGAATATACATGGCAAGCAACTGTCCCACAGAGAGAGTGTGACCACCACAGTCATCAGCATACCCATAATGTATATATACTAAAACAATTTTTTATTTTTATTCACTGCAATGCATACAACAGTAAGATCTAATAAGCTTTAGCTGACGATCAAACAACAGTTATTGTAAATTGTACACTTCTGCATCAACATTGCTTATTCCATTTTTTCTACTAAATAAACCCTGTGAGAAGAGAATAGAATGGGTTCTCATTTCTATAACATGCTGAGATTATATGCTACAAAGGAGTAATTCTGGAAGGAGACACATTCAACTACTACCTATTTACAGAGGAAACTACATAGCTGTGTCCCATAAAAGACAAGATGAAATTAGACCTCAAATCAAAACCATTTTTCCTCCTACCAGCACAGTCCTTTATTTCACTGAAATTCAACACTAGGATATAATACCTAGGAAAGAAATGAAAACTGAGTTTGCATCGTTAGAAAATGTAATTCAATTCATCTGTATATTCAAATGTGGAAATATATAGTTGTGTGAGCTGGGTTTGAGATTATAGCTTGTTTTCCTCAAAATTGGAACTGAAGTACTCATGAACAGAGGAGGGCAAGTGAAAAAAAATGTCATGCTCACATACCTGACGTGATTGCAGAATTCTACAGCATTCTTTTAAAAAAACACATGTGTGTACCCCCACCACACACTCCTAAGACAAATCACAGCGATAGCTGTGTAATAGGAGAACATCCTGAATTACCCACAACTTTGCTACAGTTTAAGGCCTTTGGCATGGGTGCAAGGTGTGCTTGTCTCTGTATGGTCTTCTCCGTGCTTGCTGGGACAATGGCTTCCTACTTCAAATAGAGTTTGTGATAATTGTTTTGGAGTGTACTACAAACCACCATAAATAGGTTAATCTTCTGTAAAATAATGCAAAGAATCAATGAGAAATTGAAGGATTGAGCAAAAGCTCATCTTTAGGCACATGCCATCTATGAGATCTCCAACACGGTAAGTAATTAATTACCATTTGTTAAAGCAATAAAATGTATCTATTCATAGTCAAGGGGAGGCAAATCTATTTTACTTTCCCTTCCATGGTCTCTTCCCACAGACTCTTTTCAGCAATCGGAAGTATCAAGAGTGATGTTGTGCAACTTCGATGTCTGGGTGGTAAGGGTTGTACAGCTGTTGCCGTCACTCACTGGAAGAGTCCTTGTTGGCCCTTAGCTGTCACTTTGTGAGGAAGTCACTGTAGTGAGGAGGAGAAGCCAACATGGAGGGCAAATGAGGTCCCCAAACCCTGGCTGATTTCTCTCCGCAGTGGCAGCAAGAGTCAGACATTAAACGATATTGTTTGGACCCTCTAGGTACTCCAGTGCCCATCTGATAATGAAAGAGGGAAGTTCCCAATCCACCAACAGAATTATGTGGAAAATGAATTGTTTTTCTTATTAGCTATGAAGTTTGGGTCTGTTTTGTCACAGAGCAATAGATACTGGAAGAGCCGATGAGTGAGGGAGGGAGAGGCTGTGCTGCTCTCTGGGGAGAGTCTGACACGAGAGTTCACAGGGGAGCCAGGCCAGTGTCTTGTATCTGCACAAACACTACTGCCTCTAAAATAACTGCATATCCTCTTAAAACCACACGCTGAAGAGAGGTGTTTATTTCTGTGCTGAAGTAAACATACATCCTAACTTGAATAAAAGAGTCCAGATCCAGCATAATACACCGAAACTATAAAGATGGCTTTTTGAAAAATGTCATTCATAAAGGAAGACAACAGCTGTTGGGAGTGATTATAGTTAACACCCATCACATGTTGGGAGAATGTCTTTTTGAATTGATTGGAATTTCTCATTGGAGTTTTTATGCTAAAAAATTTTAAGGCAGAGCAGTCCATGAGGGAAGAACAGAAAGCTACGTAAGAAATGCAATCTGTTTCAGGTATAATGCTTCTGCACGGGTTTCAAATACCCCTCTGAGAAATATATCAAGTAAATGATCAGAGAACAATAGTACAATCAGCAGCTACAGTTAGAACATTTTCCAAGTAGCCATGTGAAACTATGAAGGTAAAGCTGTTAATGATCACTTCTATTTAAGACACAAAATCTTTTAAGTTCATGGAAGGAAAGTCACATCAAACCTTATTGCACAAAATATTACATAAGACCAGAGAAACAGCCCTGAAAAGCACACTCAGTCCCTGAGTGAGCCCCTTAAGACTGAGTAACGTTCAAATACTGTGGGGACTCACCTCTGAGTGTGTCCTCACCAATTCTAAGCTGACTAGTAAAAGTTGTAAGGTAGACACCACCTTTGTGACAAATTTTCACTCTATGCAAATATCTGACACTGATCTGAACCCAAGGGCATGGTCTCTTCAAGTCCAAGTCCTAAGCATAAGAGGGCTACTTCACAGATAGTGACAATTGTTAATCCTTTTCAGACAACACGGGTCAAGGTAGATGATATGTAGTAACACAATTTAAAAACACACATTTGCAAATCTAAGAATATGAGGTCAGCAATCACAACTTATTCATCTTTTTAAGCCCCAGTGATTGGCTCATATTATGAATTCAACATACAGTATCATCATTTGTTAAAATTCTTTTATAGAAAATCTCTGTCTCTCTGAAAAAAATCAGAAAATTAAAGTTTTGCTAAACTGAATAAACAGTTTTAGAAATGAAATTGTATAGGGCATCATGAAGCAATCAGAAATTAACAGAATACATATATATGTGTATTTAAGTGTATATATATATATAATTAATTGAAATTTAAAAGAAAGTGGTGCTTACTATATCAAATATTTTCCAATAAGCTCATTTTCTCAACAGAAAAATCTGAGGTACTGACAAGATTCAACCTTATAATTTTTCTATCAGAAATAAAGATGAAATAATCCCTTCAGATTAGTTCCTTTGGTTAGAAAATAACATTACCTTAATTATTTATAATATGAAGATAACATCAATAATGCCTTTTATTATGAAACTTATTTGCTAATGTCCTTATTTTCAAACTAAAGATTGATTTTTATCCATAAATTATTATTTCCATAAAAATGCCATTAAAATGATTAGAGCTTACTTCCTACTCCATCAACTGCAATATGAACATGTATAACATGAATACAATATGAATATAAAAATATTTTCCCAAAATATATGCTAAGCATTATCAAACAAGGTCTCCTTTTATAATATAAACTTACCTATCAGTAATATCATCCCATGACAAAGGCGGTAATGGCCAGTATGACAAGGAAGATGAAGTGCAATTCATTTCATTGAGGGGGGAAGGTCCCATTCATGGTTGGAATGAGGAAAGGAAAGAAGGGAGGGATGGGCAAGAAACAGAGAATGGGAGAGACAGAGAGAAAGAAAAAGAAAGAAATATATGTTATTATGTTATATTAATATATGCTATGCTAATATATGTTATGCTAATATGCTATACAAAATAATTTATTTGTAAAAAATAGAATAATATAGAATTTCCTTTCACTATATTGGCTCTAAATATATATGTAACAAACATGACAAAGAATTTTACAGAATATGAAATAAAATGGAGCTCTAAATTCATTTACTATTATAGTAATAATTATTATTTATTGTTCATGTGAAATGGTAAATATTTCAAAGTTATTGAGTAAGCCTAATTAATTAACACACATTTCTTTTCTCTCTTGTTGTTTAATTGATTCTAGAAAGAGGGGAAGGGAGGGAGAAAGGGAGGGAGAAAAAAATTGATGGGAGAAAGAAACATCAATCTGTTGTCCATGCCCACGCCCTGAATGGGTGCTGAACCCGAAGAAGCCCAGACAAGTGCCCTGACTGTGAATTGAACCAGTGGCCTTACTGCATGTAGGATGATACCCAAGCAACTGAGCCACACCAGCCAGAGCTAATTAATACATATTTCTGAAATGGACTACAATAAACTTATGATAGATAGAATAATAAGTGTATAGAAATTCTATCACACAATTTATAAACAGCACAGATAAATACTGATTTTGAGTCAGAGATATATGACAGGTGAAACTTATAAGCACACATATAACTGATGAAGTTAAACAAATGCAACGGAAAATAAATAAGTCTTAATAAATCTAAAGATGGTTTCTTTTCAAAAATAAGAAAAATAAAGTTGTTTGGGAGATAACTTTCATAATAGCTCCTATTAAATATCTATCTTCTGTCTTTTAACACGGTTGGCATTGTCTTTTCAGAATATAGTAAAGTTGAGTCAAGAAAATAATGGAAAATAGTCTAAGTAAACAGGTGTGGATATTTAATACAGATTACATATTTTTTATTGAGGTACATTGTATGAATTTACTAGATAAGATTTTAATTGAAAATATTTTAATTTAATTTCTAAGGCTTGTTATGGTGACTTGGTTTTTGTATGTGATCATTCTCTCAACTAACAGCTCCATCATGCTGAACCAAAAATGGTAAGTACAATTATCTAGAACAGATAAATTCTGATTATGTAAAGAAAAATAAATCATGTACTATGCTTGTTTTAACAAAATGTGGTTTACTCTAATTTCATGATTGTATGCAACCTAGAAAATATATTTCATTTAGAAAAGAAATTATCACAAAGGCCACAAACATATATATGCCTATATATATTTAATATATAAAAATTCAAACTTCTCTCATAAAAAGTAAAATTCTGAACTAATTTTAAAATATTTTCAATTTTTTAAATACATATTTTAAATTTTTATTGTTTAATGACAACTGTATCTCATTTTGTGTACCTTTCTAGCTGCTACATTGAATACTGCCCAATTCAAATGAAATTTTGCTGAAATAAATCCTTAAAATGTTTAATATACCTCAGTTTCTCTTTTTGCATTTTGTTACATATCACATTGTATTATGGCTATTTACATTTTCATATAAAAATTCTAGATTAAATGATTCTAAAGACCAGAATGATATTAGTCATGGATTTATGAGAAAACTAAATTAGCAAATGGATATAAAGACAGATGGTTAACAGTGAAATTCAATTATGATTATCCATCACCGTTAGAAGATATTTCAACTATATATAGATGTTTGAAATGACACTTTCATTTCTCAGTATTTATGGTCCTTGAACTTTCTCTAAATTATGCTGATAACTTTTAGTCAAATAAACTGGAAATGGCATTGGTGTTATCTATACAGACTTACAAAGTGTGAATAATTTGATATAAGAGCTCCAGTCAAGTGATTCAGAAAAGGTAACAGAGTAATACAAACAATCCGGTTATTCAAAATCACATAATTCACAAGTGTTATCTCTTAATGAAGAGAACTGGATTTCTCAGAATGCCTTCACAGCCACCTCATTTTTTACTGTGTAGGTTATTACAGGATGCTAGATATTAATAAAGGAAGAGAGCAAAGGGAATCAATCATTACTGATTCACCAGAAAGTTCCAGCCTCACACACTCCCCAGAGTACCACTGATCTGTTCCCTGCAGATCACTGGGGGCAGGAATAGAACAAACAAAAAAGAGGTCAGTGCATGCACGGCAAAAGTCCAGTGGTGCAGGGGAAATGCTTCTATGAGACGCGCACAGCAGGAGCCAACGTGGCAACCACAGAGACCTGTTGGTCTAACCTGGGAATAGGGAGGATCACGTGGTCCCAGGGTGGGCCCATCAGAGGCCCCACTAAAGCTTGGGAAGTCGATTGGTTATTTTGAAAAAGTTCGTGGTCCTTCCCAAGCCCAAGATAATATAATCCCAGGAAACAAGGCTCTTCACTCTCTCTCACTCAGAAATACTCACTCATTATGGTCTTTGTTCATTCCGTGTTCTTTCCCCACAGTGACAAAGTGTGGTCTTAGGAATTGCATGGGCAATGGCCACAGGGATTCCAAACACAAGCTCCAGGTGAGAGCCTGGGTATAGCATCATAGCGATGGATTGCAGCTGGGAACACACGCTAAGCTAGCTGTATGGCAAGAAAGGCTGAACTAGATGAGCTTTAATATGGCACAGGCCCTCTGGACACCGTTCCTATTTCTGGGCTTGATTTTCCATGGTGGAACAGATGGAAATGGGACGTTAAGAACCCCAGGGAACTCTTTAGATTTTGCATCTGATGCTACCAATAAATCTTGCCACACCTCATCCTGCCTTCTGGGTCTCCTGAAACGCTTTCCTTGGGTCACTACCAGAACTCCACTTCCACTGGCAACACCTAGACGAACTGCCTTTTCCAAATTTTATGGAAAAGTTAACTCTTACACATTTCTGTTTTAAAATGACTTGAAGATTGAATATGAAAGGTGGGGGTGGTGAGCAGGGCAAGGGAGAGGAATGGGGGGAAATGGGGACAACTGTAACTGAACAACAAAAAAAGAAGAAAACATATTCTTTTGAAAGATATTTGATAGTGTCAAAAGTAAAACATGATGAAACGAAACAAAAAATTATTTTCAGTGGTAAACATGCAATGCAATATCCTAAAACCTGTATAATTTTTTATCCAATGTCACCCTAAAAACTTCAATTAAAAAATTGTCTATGGAAAATTAGTCTTCTAGGAGATAAGAAAAAAGTTTTAAACAAATAATTTATGAATAGCTTTGACGATACTAGATGGGACTCATGGACTAATCAATCCATCCTAGGAATCAACCAAAAACAATTATGATACCTACCAGAGTATAAATCCATTTGTCACTTTAACCCCTTCTTCCCACTGGCCCTCCTTCCCTGAGTAAGTGCACTGTTACTTCTTCCAGTCAAAATGCTGAGTCATGCTTTATTCTTAATTCCTGCTAGTTGCAACAATCAAGCCCTTAGCAGGTTTTGCATGCCCTTACCCCTACTCAGCATTATGAACTTTACATTTCTCCCCTTCTTGCATCTTTATTGCTACGGCTCTAAAGTTTCAAGTTTGCCCTCACTCCACCTACATCCCCCAGCCTGGATGACTTTATTTGCATCTAAACTGTGTCTCAGTGGGTACTCATGCTCTTCACCCATCCATTCTCCCCGTGTAAATCAAGCTCTTCCATAAATATAAATCAAATATTACTTTTTTTTTGCTTTAAGCCATCCAATGTCTTATAAATTCAGGGCAGGAAAAAAATTAGTTTTTACTATGTCTTACAAGGACTTATTTTTCTGTATGGATTTTCACTATGTTCCAGAAATAATTTTCCTTTGCACTCCATGTTAATTCCTTTCTTGATTTAGGGCACTTTTACCTAGAACTTCCTACTCCCTAGAGTGCTCTTTCCTTAGGTTTTGGTAGAACTAGTTCAGATCACTCTTAATCTTCATGTCTTCATTCAAAGTTGATCATCTAAGATAGTCTTTTTCTAGCCTCGCTATTTAATGGCAGCCCTCCTTTCTCTCACATCACTGTTTCATTTATTTTACATGTATCTTTCTCCATTCCTAATTATTTTATTGATTCATTCTGTTTATTCTCTCTTCCAGCTAAGCTGTTCACTCCCTCAAGGCAGTGATTCAATTTTCACTGCCAACTACCTTGCAGGATTCTTTACATCTAGTAGGCATGCAATAACTATTTATTGAATGAATTAAAATAAAATAAAATGTATGCTTATTCTCACCCTGCAATAGAGAGGTTTACGGGAAGTTCATTATCTCTCAGTCAGTACTAGTCATGTGATAGAAATAATCCCCTTTTCCCTCTGCCCCTGGATATCTTAATATAGGGTTGACAGATTAAATCTAGGGCACCCAGGTAAACAGACCTTTCTGATAAAGCTGGTTTTTTAAAGGGTGTCCCAATCATTGCATGGATATTCTTAATCAAAGAAATTATTTGGTATTTACCCTAGCTTCAAATTGAACTATGCATGCTGTACTTTTATTTGCTAAATCTGGTAATCCTACTATAGAAAATACTACAAATGAGGGGTGAATGGTTCACTCTTTCAGGAAAAACTTTGTTTAAACCACTAATTTTCAAAACTGTATATAAACTCTAGGTCTGGTGACTTCTGAGGCCTATGCACAGGCTGCGTATTAACCATGTGGGTCCTTGCAAGCTGAGCTTGCTAAAGAACTTGACTGTGGCAGACTCTTGCTTAGAATTTAGAAGTTTGGTAAATAAAAATATTTATGGCAGATAATTTGTAGGATGACTGGCATATTTATGTATCTAAGCACACTAATTATTATTCCAAGGATGCAGAAACATGAAGGTTCTCATAAGCCAGGATATTTGTATACTTTTATCAAATTACCTAGGATTCTAACGAAAGAAAATTCATTTCTTTTTATGGTTATGTTCTTGCTTTACTCTAAGAAAATCTGCAGAAATCACTAAGTAAAGCCAATTTAGGGTGTTTCATAGTAGCACCCCCATGTCACCCTCCATTGTACTGTTCAATGTTCACTAAAGGAAGGTTCACATGATGTGTATTTCTGCCCCCGGGACTCCAGTGCCCAGCTAAGCGGATACCAAGCTCACTGCCACGGACAACCTTGGAACTGAAAGAAAAGAATTCTATGAATATATATATATATATATATATATATACTCCATTACACTGTCATATTCAATTCCATTCTTTGTTCACTTTCTTTCCAATGAATAACAAAGAATAAGAACATAAGGACAAATATTTCCCTCAGGAATGTATTTCTCTATCAATACAGAAATTCTCTTGTATGTTAATAAGTACAAAATGTCATCATTTTTATAGTCCATTTATACAACTTTGAATACCCTCTCAGCTCCAGGCATTATGTTACATTAATTATTTACATCATTCTGCACTCTGATATCCCCATCCAAGAAAGAAGATACATTTTACAGTGTAGCCATTAGTCATGCCCACTACTATTGAGTCTCATGAATAATATTACAGGGTAAAAACTTAAGGTGGTAGGGATCAAATAGGAGAAGTGAAGTAAACAAAAATATTTCATTTTTACTGTATATTTCTTCTGTATTTTGTCTTAATAAATTATGCATTTGAAAAATAATCTAATATTATATACATATATATATGAAAAAACTTCAAATGTCTGTGATTTTCTTATTTTATTTATCTTTAGAGGGGAAGGGAAGGAGCAAGGGAAAGAAATATCAATGTGTGGTTGCCTCTAGTGTGTCCCCTGCTGGGAACTGGCCTGCAACCCAGGCATGTGCCCTGACTGGGAATGGAACCTTGATCCTCTGGTTCGAAGGCCCGCACTCAATCCACTGAGCTATACCAGCCAGGACAAATGTCTGTGATTCTTAAAAAATCTCATCCAATAGCGTGTTTGA
This sequence comes from Artibeus jamaicensis, assembly GCF_021234435.1. Lineage (NCBI taxonomy): Eukaryota > Metazoa > Chordata > Mammalia > Chiroptera > Phyllostomidae > Artibeus > Artibeus jamaicensis. The sequence goes on along the minus strand of NW_026522046.1, from coordinate 34,290,002 downwards.
TGCATTTCGGTCTTCTGTTTTCAGTTAAATACTTTAAATGTCATATATTCATTTGCTAATGGATGAACAAATTACCCACAGCTCTAGCTGAAACTTATGGTGTCATTTAAACCAACACACTTACTCCTTCTATGTAATTACCCCAAACTTTGTAAGTGGAAACCAACAGATTTTCCAATATGAGTGGAAACCAGTCATATTTATATATGACTACAACTGTGCAATATACAATATGCATGTAAATTATATACTAAGGAATTATTTTTAATGTGTCTTGTTACAGGACAATTTTTCAACCTTACAGATAGAACATGATTTAAAATAGTAACAAAATTATTCTTATTTAAAAATTTCTCCTGAAGATTAGAATTCAGTTAGAGCAAAATGACAAATACACCTGAGGAAAATTATTTTACTAATGAGCGATGTGTAAGGGATCCCAAACTATTATCATACCCCAAATAAGGCTGCTATTGGTGCCCAAGGCTTTGTTTTTCATTTTAGCCTGAGGCTCCAAATATGGGAATCTGTTACTTTTTTCCTCCTAATTTCCCAAACTGAAGACTCTGTCACTATTCTGTCAGAAAACAAGTGGAAACAAATGCAAGCTTGCTCAAAAAGTTTAAATAGTGTAGTATACTATATTTGGTGAGGCAAAAAAGTGAAGAAATAAAAATGTAGGAAAGCCATGTTGTGTGTTTTCTATGCTAATGTATTAATGTGACTACAGAATATAAGACTCAAAAAATGATTCATTTGCTTACAGTGACAAGGATTTTTTTTTAATACAGGGTGTAGTATTTCCTGCAGTATAAAAATATGAATTTCTACAATCTGGTAGCTACACTCACTAATCAGCACAATTTCGTGTATTCTACAGCTACCAAACGCTCTGCTGACTTCGGGTTGACCTTTGTGTAGACTCCATTAGCATTCTCGGGTAAAATAATTCATTCTGTATTTTAATTCAATCAACTGTGCTCCACCAACGTCAAGCTGCAGACAATAGTTCTGAGACATTCGCTGTTTCATTGCTCTTTCTACATCCATTTTCTCAGATGCCTAATGACCTAGAAAATCATAGAATCAAGTATTTTCTTTATAACTCACTGCTCCTGCCCTCCAGTTGGTGACAGTCAATAGTCCTCACAAGAAGCGACAGAGGAAGGTGGGCAACAACACAGTAAAACAGCCACAGGGGTCCTCATCATCCTCATCATCCGAGCTTGCTAGAGGATACAACTTTCAACAGACCCGGGCTTAATTTTCATCAGAGGTCTGATCAGGGGGCTGAAAATCGTAGGCAAAACCATTGTCGCATGCCCTCAACATTTTTTCTATCTATGTGACTTGAAGCAATTTACTTTACTTCTTAGTGCCTCAATGCAAAAAAGAGAGAGAGAGAGAAAGAGAGAGAAAGTGTACTCTATGAAACAGGGGCAACTGAAAGATAAAATAAGATTATTCATGGGATGTCACTTACTACCAGCATCTAGAACACATAGAGTGCTCATTACACTTTAGTTTTGTTTTTAGTTTTTTTTTTAAGATTTTATTTATTTATCTTTAGAGGAGAGGGGTAGGAGAGAGGAAGAGAAATATCAGTGTATGGTTGCCTCTTGTTAGGTCCCCTTCTGGGAACTGGCCTGCAACCCAGGTATGTGCCCTGACTGGGAATCAATCCGAGATCCTTTGGTTTGCAGGCCTGCGCTCAATCCACTGAGCTACACCAGCCAGGGCCACTTTAGATTTTATTACTGTTTTACTGTTACTAATGCCTCACCATTTACTACGCATTGCAGAGCAAGCATTTTTAGTTATCTAAGAAAATATGTTACAAGGCCCTTTCTTCCTCCAGTTCAGAACCCTATTCAAACAATAATAACCCCATGATCATTATCCAGTGAGACTTCTCAGCCAGTGTTTAATGCATGATTATTAATCACACCAGGGTCTGAAAGAGTCACATTATAAATGTATTACCACACCCTTGTCTAATTGACCATGTAATCTATTGCAATATCAGAACTTAAAGCTGAAATATGTGTTGAAGTACCCTTAACATAAAAGAAAGAAGTTTGTAAGTGATTTTATTAGACTTTCTTAAATAAATAAACCGTTTTGGAGCAGCTTTGGGTTCACAGCAAAACTGAGTGGGAAGTATGGAAAGCTCCCATCCCCCTGGTCTCTCACACACGCAGCCTCCCCCCAGTGCTAACACCCCCCACCGCAGCCCTGCATTTGTTTCAATGAACTTACGTTACAGCATCATCACCCAAAGTACACAATTCGCTTTAGAGTCCACTCTTGGTGTTCAACAAATGTATAATGACATGCAGCCGCCTCTGAAGAATTATACTAAATGCCAGGTTGGCCAAAAAGTTTGTTTGTTTGTTTGTTTGTTTGTTTTCTGTAAGATGGCTCTAGTAGCACTTAGTTGCACATAACTTCATTGGAAATAATTTTGTTAGATGGTATTGTGACAACTGTCCTAACAGTGTGCCTTAGAAAATAAAACAATTAATGTAGTGAATATTTGTATAGCCATCATTTTGGCATATCATTCTTTATTATTTCAAGAAAGGTAAAACACAAGTGAAGTATATAAAAAAAGATTTATGCAGAGTATGGAGAAGGTGCTGTGACTGATCTAATGTGCCAAAGCGGGTTATGAAGTCTTGTGCTGGAGCAGGTATGTCCAGCCTTTTGGCATCTCTGGGCCACATGGGAAGAAGACTTGTCTGGGGTCACACATTAAATACACAAACACTAGCAAAAACCGATGAGCAAATTAAGTACATTTACGATTTTGTGTGGGGCCATATCCATAGCCACTCCGGGCCGCATGGGGCCTGTGGGCTGCAGGGTGGGCCAGAGGTCGGACTCGCCTATCTCAGGTTTCTCGCTGAAGGATGCTCAATGTCCAGGTAGGCAGGTTGAAGTTGATCTTAATCAAATGGAGACATTAATTGAGAATAGTCAATGTTACACCATATGGGAGATAGGAAACATACTCGAAATATCCAAAGCAATACAGTTTTTGGTGAAAATGAAAAATAAAAACATGTCTTTAATTTTATGGAAGAAACCAAACAGATTTTTTGGCTAACCTAATGGTTTCATTACCCTAAAAATTCTCCGTGCTCTGACTGTTCATCTCTCTCTCCCATGTAACACCTGACAACCACTCACCTTTTCACTGCCTCCATAGATTTGTTTATTCCAGGAGATCATATAATTAGAATAATACGTATGTACACTTTTCAGATTGCCTTCTTTCACTTGGTAAAGTGCACTTAAGTACCCTGCATGTCTTTCTGTGTGTTGATAGTTCATTTATTGTTTTAACTCTGTTGTATTTTTTGGTAGGAAAAGCTTCAAGTTTCTCACCATTTTGTATGATATCAGCTATAGGTTTTCTGGAGGTGGTTTGTATCAAATTGAATAAGTCTCTCTCTGTACTAGTTTGTGGAGATTTTTAAATCATTAGTGGGTGTTTAATTTTGTCAAATACTTTTCTATATTTAGATTTGATTATTCAATGATCTTCTTTAGCTGGTGATGTGATGAATTTCATGAATTTCTTTTTAAATATTGGTGTAGCACAGTGGCTTGCGGGGGCGGGGGGAGGTGCCTGATAACCAAAAGGTCTCCAGTTCAGTTCCTAGTCAGGGCACATGCCTGTGTTGGGCCAGGTCCCCAGTAGGGGGTGTGTGAAAGGCAACCACACACTGATATTTCTCTCCCTCTCCTTCTCTTTCCTTTTCCTTCTAAATAAATACATAAATGTTGAATCAGCTATTTATTCTAAAATAAATCCCACTTGGTCAAGGTGTATAACATCATTTATACACTGTTAGATTCAATTTGCTAATATTTTATCGAAAAATCGCATCTATGTTGCCCTGGCTGTTGTGGTTTAGTGAACTGAGTGTCAGCCTGAGACCCTAACAGTCTCTGGTTTGATTCCCAGTCAGGTCACATGCCTGGGTTGCAGGGACAGGTCCCAAGTTGAGGGTGTGCGTGAGGCAACCACAAATTGATGTTTCTCTCCCTCCCTTACCTTCTTTCTAAAAATAAATAAATAAAATGCTTTTAAAATTTCATCTGTGATAATAAAATACACTAGTCTGAAGTTTTCTTGCATTGACTTGGCTTGGTTTTAGCAACACAGTCTTAATAGAATGAGTCCCAAGGTACTGACTCTGCTTCCATTTTCCAGAAGATATTGTTAAGGATTAGTATCAATGCTTTCTTAAGCGTTTTATAGAATTTCCCAGTAAACCCATCTGGGCCTTGTGCTTTGTGTTCTGGAACATCATTAATCTTGATTCCATGTCTTTAATAAATGTAATCCTATCCTGGGTAAGCTTGGGCAGATTGAGTCTTTCAAGGAATTGGTCTATTTCATCTTGGTTATCAGTTTGTGATAATAGAGCTCTTTATAGTATTCCCTTATTATCCTTTCAATGTCCTTGGACTCTGTGTTGAAGACAGTGGGTTAGGTTTTCTCTCCATTTTTCTTATCCTGACTATAAACTTACCATTTTTTTCTTTTTACAAAAACAACTTTTCATTTTGTTGATTCCATCTTTTCAATTTCTTGAATTTCTGCTCTAATTTTTACTATTCTTTTCTTCTGCTTGCTTTGGACTATTTTATTCTCTCTTCCTCATTTTCAAAAGTGAAATTTCATAAGATTTTTAAGGGTAATGTATTGTCAGTGTGCTATTTTAAAAATCACTTAAGAAAGAATCACATGTCATGTAAAATTAAGTACTATCTTCTTTGGAATATACTCTTTTTCCATGTCAAAATCTATACCTGTCATGATTAAAGGTTTTTGATGCTCTGATGTCATTGCTATCTTATTGGTAGGCTTCTCTGGAAACTAGAAAAGAACATTCACTTTAATCCCCACTCATTCATCCACAAGTCCCTCCTACCTACCTTACTCCCTCTGCCCCCAAATTAAATCCATTTTTATGTAACTAGTCAGATAAGAAAAAATAGAGAAAAACTGAGTAGTAAAACTAAGATATCAGTGGGAGATAAAACAACTAGAGCAAAGTTCTTAACATTATGGCAAAAAAATGCAAGTAGTTTTTACATTGGCATCACTATATTTTGATTAAATAAAACTCAAGTATGAATAAAATAACTAACTAAAAGATCCTACTCCGTCACTCAAACCTTTTAGAAAGATATGCTTATGTTATGGTGAAGGGCAAACAACAGCTTGGAAATCCATGAAGCATTAAAGAAAAGCAATAAAATATAATTTGGTTGTATGGATTACGACAAGCAGAAACCCAACCAAGTGGAGAATAGTGAAACACATCACACACTCACACAAAAAAAAAGAGTTAAAAGAAGAGGATCAAAATATCTGGAGAAATAATGAAACTGTTGGCTCCAAAGCCACTTTTTTGATGAGGTCACACTGATCCCTCTGGTTGATGTAGTACCTTTTACTTACCCTCACTCCTAATTTCTTACTCTTTTCCACATTATTTACATGTATAATTTAACATTGGCATATTTATTTTCAATATCTCTCAAAGAGAATATAAACTCAGTAAGAACAGAGCTTTATGTGTCTCTCATTTTTTAAATATATGCCTCGTGTATTGTGGTCTCTCCATGTTTCCTGGATTTAACTCCAAAATTTAACCCATGTTCACCTTGTGTTGCATTGGTAACCGTAATCCTACCTAGAATACTGCAACTTATTTCCATGTATCCACTCTTCTTTCTTACCATAATCTAGCACTTATCAGAAAAAGTGATTTTTTGAAAAGTAAATGTCCTATCATTCTACAATCCCTTACTCTCCTAAGAGCTGATAAAGCCCTGCATACATGGCAAGTGCCTCCCACTCAACCTTGACAATGCTGTAACTTCACTCAGCTCTCCATAATTCCAGCAATGCTCAGGGCTTCGCTCTGTCTCAGGAACTTCACAAAGGTTACCCCTCACCTGAACTGCCTTCCATTCCGTCTTTATACAATTGATTCCTTTTCATTCTTGGAGGTTTTATTTAAATACCGCTCCCTCATATTCTTCCTTTACCAGCCTTTCTAAAGTTGCACCGTTGGCCTTGGAGTCCATTATGAACTCTATGCCCGCTTTGTCAGCTGGGAGAAAGGAAAAGTAGCTACTTGTGCAGTAAATGATTAACTAGGCAGGCCTAGGTTGTTCAAACTCTGCACGTTCAAAGAAGGGCCTCTTAGCATGATTACACCTGAAGTCCAAACACAGAAAAGCCAAAAGACAGCCTCTACCTCTGGAACCTGACAATTTCAAATGAAAACTGATAAACCTGAGCCGCATCCCTCGGAAACATTTTCATAATATAATATGATAAAGATCTGGACAAACTGTTGATAAGTAGGTGGAATTCTAGTGATGTACTAGGAAGTACCTTTGGAGTCTCGTTTCCTGGTTACATCGACTACAAAAGATACATTTGAGAAGGAATTTCTAGAAACTACTGTGCACTTGGCCATCGGACTGTGAGGTGGTATACAATTCCCAGCAGACTAATCACTGTAATTTTACACTTTGATGACCAAATCTTAGACACGTTTCTGGTAAATGCATGACCAGTATGCCACCGTGCACTGTGCACGAATACATAGCAGCTTCGTTTATGTGGATGAAAGTTATCAAACAGAATTGGAACAGACAACCGCTGTCCGTTTCTGTGGAGAATAAAGCAGTTGGCATCACGGAGTGGATCCAGAATGTGCTAGGGGGTGGGAATGGCTATACATTAAGACAATGAAGGTTACAGGAGGTCTTTGGAGACGCTCAAATTAAATTATATCTAAGTGTGATTACCGTCAACCAGTCTCAGTACAAGCCTGTGACTAAAATAAAGTGACTGGCTCTGTCCCCAACTGTCTTCAAACCCAGAGATAAATGAATTGCGGCCAGTTTTAATGATGCTTATCCATAATATATGTAATATTTGTGCAATGGTTGATTCTGTTGGGAAGTTATATCAAATCTATAGTTCTTATTAACTTGTGTCTGATGGAAATATAAATACTATACTAAATGTAGATGTTCAAAGTCATATAGTGTTTTGGTGTAAGACAGCTTAGGTCAAGGCAGACAGGCAGACTAAGAAGTAAAAGCTTAACTCAGGAAGCCTGGGTTATTCCTACCTTTCACGTTCCAGAGGAAGAGCTTGGCTGGTGCTTTAGCCCTTCAAATAATCTCACTACTAAGAGTGTATCTGTATTTCTGGGGCCTTTGGCCAATGGTGCCAGTTTGGAAAACCAAGGTGATTTATGGTGAATGTATGTTTTTGCTCTAGAAGAGGGCTATAGACTGTGCCATTGAGGCCGGTCATGAGGAGGCTGCATGCTCTATGATGGACCCCAATAAAATTCCTAGATTCCATGGCTTGAATGAACTTCCATCATTGATGGCACTTAGCATGTATTGTCACACATTACTGATAGGAGAACGAAGTGTATCCCCCGTGGCTCCCCATGAGAAGAGACTCTTTGAAACTTATAAGTGGCTCCCCCTGGACTTTGTCCCAAGTACCATTTCCCTCTGCCAATTTCCTTCTAAGTCCCTTCAATATAATGATAGATAAGATAAGAGCTTTTCTGAATCCTCCTAGTCCTTCAAGTGTATTATTAGGCCTGAGGGTTGTTGAGGTGACACATACCACACGAAATAACAAGGTTGTTATTAGAATTAGGTGAAGTATTGCATTAGGATCATTTAAAACAGTGCCTGACATGTGACAAACACCATGATTTCACTCTCATGCTTGCTATCTCAAGTCTTTGCTGCAGAGAACTTAGGATGTCAAGTCACGATGTGGGGTTATTGGAAAACCGTCCATTCCTCTGATGAGGGTGGAGGAATGCAGCACAGGGTTTCTGTGAGTTGGGCTCATCGTCGGGCAGAGACTAATCACACAGTAATATTTCCTCAATAAGGGAATTAATCAATATAGATAAGCAAAGGGATTGTGATAAATTAGCTTGGGCAAGAGCTCTGAAAGAGTGTAAGTTTTATTTAAATATTGCATTAAACTAGAAAGGCCTCATTTGGTTTCACAATGTTTCCTAATTAGAATTAGCAACAGTAAAAAGCTAAGTAAATAAAACAAACAAATGGAGTTATGAAAATGTAGATTTGGGCTTATTTTTACACAGGCGGTGTTTGGGGATTGTGCTTCTCGTCGGAGGGGTTAAGGCTATATCTCTATTTTTGTAGAGATATTATACATGAAACCCAATCATTCCATGTGTTTTAAATTAATAGTTTTTAAATGTCAAGTCTCAGATGCTGTCTCAAAAGGCCAAATATAGTTTTCTTAGAAGTATTTGTAATCATCCACAAACATTTAATATTCGTCTTTCACTTTTTTCAATTTCAACCCAAAGGATCGAAAACTCCACCATAACAAGATATGTGGAGTCCACCCAAATCTCAATACTGTAAGCTATTGAGTTGCTTGACATTTAAAAAAATGATAAAGCTGAACTTGCCTGCAAGACACTCCCTAGATGCTGGCTCATTTACCCATTTTTGGTTGTATTTGGCGCCACCTGGTGGCAATTTCCCACTGTAGCTTAAATACAAGTAGAGTTCTGGGCCTCAGGGTGTTTGTTGGCTAAGATTCTGGTGTACTGGGGGATTTCAAGAAACATTTTTTGTTTTCATTCATTGCATTAACCCAATGGAGGGATATGGGGCCAGAAAAAAAACAGAATCATTAGACCTTATCTGGTACCACTGCAGTAATTAAGAGCCAGGCCATAAGTCTCTGGGAGCAGAAAGTCAGGTTCAGAAGTCAGCCTTCTCACTTAGTATATATGAAGTCTCCTATTTACATAAATCAATTTTGCCTCAGTTTGTTTATTAATTAAGAGTTGGGCCACAAGACTCTACAAGCAGAATTAATGTCAGGTTCATATCTCAGTCCAAGTGTTTATTAGACTTGCAATATTTTATTTACCTAAATTTATTTGGCTTTGGTTTCTTTATCTGTGAAGTACAATTATTAATATTAATTTCTCCATAAAGTTTTGTAGTGATGAACTAGATAATCCATATACGTTCTTACAAGCATCCCTGACACTCAACAAATCAAACAAAGCTCTTAGCATCGTGTCATGTTGGTGATGCATAGAAAGATACTTTAAAAAAATCTAAATGTATCAATGCTTCTTCTGAGTACATTATATCAAGCAACACACACAACGACAACAAAAACAGAACATAACAATGAAATGTTTTGCATATAGGAACAAAAAATATACTAAGCAAGGAAAAAGATAGCAAACTAAAAATATCCAAGGATGTTGGGTTTGTGAAATATGTGGGTCTGTGTATTTTGAGAATTGTGTGTGTTTTGAGAAAGATGTGTGTGAGAGAAAAAATGAAAACCCTAAAATATCACTTTCCATGACAAATGTCTTTAAGAGGAGTGGTGATTAATCCAAAACAGGTTTCATAGTAAAGGGAGCCAGACAGAGGAGCTGCAGTCTCAACAAGGAAAAAGCCTTTATTCTCCTTTCCTGCTTCTACATCCCTCTCAAGTCTCCTTTCTCTTAGTAAAGTGCCTTTGAAGTACTTCAATCATACTCTCTCTACAAGTAATCACCGATCTCAGTTTGGGCTGTCGCCACTGAGTGTAATGCACTTATCCTTATCTTTACTGGAGTGTAAGCTTCTTCAAGGGAATCGCTGAGTTTATTTCCTAGTCTGTATCCAGAACATCATGAATTCAATGCCACACACCAAGGACAAAATAATATGATTCTATCAATGCCTGCTTTTGCTTCAACATCACTATTTAAGAAAGTGGATGAAAAAATATGCTAATAGGAGACTTCATTATTTTAAGTACAAGAACTGAGTAAGCAATTGAGACTTTACTATTTTATCTCTACATAAAAGCAGTTTAAACTCCTCACAGGAACTGCCAAATTTCTTACATGTGACAAAATTAAACTACTTACTCAGGATATTTTTAAAGAGTTTAAACTTCAACCTGGTTCTTCACCAGTAGATAAAACATTTCTGATACTGATATGCTGACGCTGGTATGTTACCAGTATATTTCTAAATGTTAGAAATAACAATTACCTGCTTGCCAGCGTTTTAGGTAATCTGACAGGTTTTTTACCAGGCTTTCCTCTGTATCTTGAAACATGTCAATCATTACCAAGAACACTTTTTCCTTCTTTTTCATGCTTGTAATCATTTAAGTATGCATGTCAAATGTAGGCCTAGAATAGAGTAGAGAAAAAACTTGGGTATTTTTTACTAGATGTGAAGAGTGAAAGCACAGAAACTTGAGAGGACCCTTGCTTTTCACACAGATTTCTACTGACCTAAATGTAACCCTGTCCCCTTAACAGTCTACACTCATATGTAAATTGTGTTATTTTACATCAGTAATTTGCTAAACTGCTATTAGAAAAAATTTGGAGCATAAATGGTCATAAAAATTTACAATCTGCTAAATCAGCAAACATTTCTATGTTTTATGTATATTTAAAAAATACATGACCCACTTTATATTTCTATTTCGCAAGAAGAATATTTGTCTGAACTTATGAGTAGAGTTTTCTTCATTATATGTAATGGTTCTGAAATCATGTCCTAGAATTTTATTTTGTGAAAATATGATAACATTTCAAATGTGTTATAGATGAGTATCTTTGTAAAATGAGTACATTTTTTAAGTTTTCTTCCTAATTAGATATGAACTAACAATTTTCTTAAAGTGGCATAAGATATGTGTAAGGATGCAAATATGAATATTGTAATAAATGTATCCAAATATATTATCATAAGTTCAGTGAGACTCACAATGACATTCAGGTCATAGATTTTCTCAAGCCAAAATTACCATTCTTCCTGAGATATACAACTCAGAGAGTGAATGCAAAACAAATGAGAAGTGAAATACATTTGATTTGTTATATTCCATGATATCTTATGAAGTAAATTATTCCAAAATTATCTAAACTGTACCCAAGTCCCACATTCTTCTAGTTCATGTGTGTATGGCTTTGAACTCAAATGTGATGCAAACGGTGGCTGGTGAACAGTGCAGGTGGACTGGCCTGTCTCTGGTCCCTGAGAGGGCCGTCCTAACTCTAGGGATTTTTGAAGTCCTGGTAGTGTCCTTCTTATTCATGAGTTCCTTAGATTGTAACTGATAGTTTATGCTAATGAAGTTTCTGTGCTAAGTCCCTAGAAAGCTATAGGACGGGGAATGGTCATTCTAAAAAGACCAACTATATGATGAGAGGACCAGAACTTCGAGCCAGCCCCATCTCCAAGAAAGGGAGGGAGGCTAAATATTACCTTTTTCCCATTTTCCAAGGTTTTAACCCTTCGCAACTACGTAAGGAAACCCCCCAAACAAACCCTAGACCTCAAGGTTAGGGGAGTCTTCTGGTTAGTGAACACACTGATGTGTCAGGAAGGTGACAAGCCCTAACTCCATTAAAAGTGGCATTAAAACTCAGTATTTGGTGCTCTCCTAGACCTCACTCTATGTGTCTCTTTATTAAGCATTTCCCAAGTTGTATCTGATAATAAAACTGGAACCATTCAACAGAGCACCTTTGCACCTTTCTGTATCTGAGTTATTGTAGCAAATTATCAAACCTGAGGGAGTCGGGAGGATGAATCCTTACACTTGAACCTAGTCACTGGTGCCCCTCTGTGGCTGGTGTCTCAAGTGAGTTCAAGTCTTGTGAACACTCAGGCCGTCACCTGCAGGGTCTGCACTACTCCCGGCTTGTGACAGAAGAGTGGACGACAACTTAAAACCAGGCAGCCCAAATGCATACACCACACAGTCAGTTTTAAGGGTTTCCAAATGTATAACTACATGTACAAATCCAAGCGGAAAAAAGATTTTCCTGCGCTCCCTAAGTGGACTGATTCGGCAGAAACTTCTCAAACCGACTCTGAAATCCAAAATAATTGAAAATATTATTTAAACTAAAGAACGAGTATACTTGCACACACAACTGGACAATGCATCTATAGATTTGGAATATTTCTTGATTTCCTCTACTGTGAAGTCTTTGTTCACATCGCCTTCCCTGGGTCTGCACACATCACCGATCACTTATATAACGGGCGCCCCTCTAACATGCTTTTCATGTTTGTATCTGACTCTTACAGTAGCATGGGTTGTTCTCTGTATAGCTGTGCGGATGCATGTGCATGTGTGTGCACAGTGTCACGCACACACTGCAATCTGTGCAATCACTCAGCTCACTCAACACTCCCGGACGATGAGACGCTATGAATCCAGCATAGTGAGCGTTCATTTGAAGGAAACTTTTAGTGATCATCTGCTTTGTGAACGTGGTAAAAACAACTCGAACTCACAATAAATTACTCTAAATTTGCATATCGTAAGTGCTTAATGCATATTTGTTGAACAAGTGAATGAAAATCATACACACACACACATATATATATACATGTAGCAAATGCCTGATAGGCATTTCATTTCTCACTTGTCCTTTTTTTGTGTCAAGACTATATCTTCTTTTTTTCTATCTAATAAATTGCAATCTATGTTATAATTCCAATGATCTAGGCTTTACTGGTATAAATTAATTTATAAAAAATTTCCTTATTTTGTAATAGATCTGTGTTAGCTAGCAACAGAAATCAATATATATGTTGATAATTCAAAGTTCTTAATCAGTATCTCAGAGACTTCTTTGCTACAGAATTAAGTAATCTTATGTATTTGTGGCTAAAATAATTTTACCTAATTACCTATGCTGAATCAAAAAATCTTGGCAGTATTTTCCTGTGCTTCAATGCTCATTCAATATAGTATGTATCATTAAATGAATAATTGAGGCAAAATGTCCTTGAGAAGCAAGACTAGGAGTTCCAGTCAAGAAAGAGGCACAGATAAACACATTTCACCTCCTCATACAACTACAGCAAAAATTACTAGACTACAAAACAAATATCACCCAGATTTGTCAGAAAATCGAGCTGTGTGGAAGTCCCACAACCGAGGACTTAAAGAAGCCACCTTCACCCACATGGGCAGGAGGGATGGAGACATGGAGAGGCATAGAGAGAGACGAGGAGAGGTGCAAAGAAGCACAGGAACGAGGGGCCCCACATTCACTTATGGTGGATAAAAATCAGGAGGGCTACCTGTGAGTGAGCGATCCCAGCCCCAGACCAGATCACCCAGCCTGGTTCTGGTGCCAGGAAGATAAGGCCCCGAAACTTCTGACTTTAAAAATCAGTGGGGGTGGGGATGGCAGAAGAAATTGCAGGATTCTCAGGAGACTCCCCTTAAAGGGACTGCAAAGGTCTCAGGACTTACTCAGACCCACCCCTCTGTGATTCAGCACCACAGCAGCAGCTGGAAGGGCACAAGTGCCTTAAGGGGAGATACTGCTGTCACTGGCAGCAGGGTGAGTGCTAGGAGACAGTTTCCTCCTGGGCAAATCTCCAGAGACCAGGCAGCAGCATCGTCCCCTCTCTGAGCCCTCCTACACACAGAGCTACAGAGGAGTGACATGGGTCATCCTGTCCTAGTGACTACCTGAGGATCCGCCCCACCCAAGTAACAGGTGCCTTGTCTATAATAGGCCGCACTTCTAAGACAAGGAGTCAAAGGAGCTTTACCTAATACACAGAGATAAATACAGGGAGGCTGTCAAATTGAGGAGACAAAGAAATATGGCCCAAATAAAAGAAAAAAAATTCCATTCTGTTCAGAAACTAAAAAGAACTAAACAGAAAGGGGAAAAAGACACTTTTAAGATGCAGAGTTCAAAACACTGGTTATCAGGATGCTCAAAGAACTCATTGCAACAGCATAAAAATGACACAGGCAGAAAGGCAGGTTGCATTAAGTGACATAAAGAAAAATCCACGGGGAACCATGAGTGGAGGGGATGAAGCCAAGAATCAAATCAACCATTAGGAACATAAGAAAGAAAAATGCATTGAATAAGAACAGCAAGAACAAAAAAGAATTAAAAAATGAGGATAGAATAAAAAGCCTCTGGGACATCTCCAAACACACCAAAATCTGAATCATAGGGGTGCCAAAAAGAGAGGAGAGGGGAGGGAATTTAAGGGGAAAAGGGGGAGGGATTTAGAGGAACAAGTATAAAGGACACGGGGACAATAACTAAGGGGGGTGGAAATGAAAGGGAGGTGGGGAGCATGGGGTGGGGTGGGCTGGGATGGGAGAAATAGACAGAAAACTGTACTTGAAAAATAAATAAATAAATAAATAAATAAATAAATAAATAAGAAGAGGAAGAGCAAGAAGCTGAAAACTTACTAGAAAAAAATAATGAAAGAAAAATTTTCTCATATAATGAATGAAATAGATATACAAGTCCAGGAAGCACAGAGTCCCAAACAAATTAGATCCAAAGAGGACCATACCAAGACACACCATAATTAAAATCTTGAAGATTAAAGATAAAGAAAAAATCTTAAAAGCAGCAAGAGAAAAGCAGACAGTTACCTACAGAGGAGTTTGCATAAGACTATCAGCTGATTTTTCAAAAGAAATTTTGCAGGATTCAAAGGACTGGCAAGAAGTATTGAAAGTTATGTAGGTCCTAAGTTAGGGACCTACAACTTATATTACTATATCCAGCAAAGCTATCATTTAGAATTGAAGAAAAGATAAATTGCTTCCCAGACAAGGTAAAACTAAGAGTTCATCATCACCAACCCAGTATTATATGAAATGTTAAAGGGAACTATATAAGAAAAAGAAGATAAAAACTATGAACATTAAAATGGCAACAAATTCACAACTATCAGCAACTGAACCTAAAGAACAAACTAAGCAAACTAGCAGCACAGGGGCAGAATCATAGATATGGATATCATTTGGAGGGTTATCAGCTGGGAAGGGGAGGGGGGAGAATGAGGGAAAGGTGCAGGGAGCTAGATCAGGAGTGGAAACATAGAAATGGAGATCACATGGAGGGTTAGCAACAGGGGAGTGGGAGGAGGAGATGGGGGGAGAAGGTACAGAAATTAAGTAGCATAGACAGTAGATAGAAAGTAGATGGGGGGCAAGGATAGCATGGGAAATATAAAATCTAAAGGACTTGAGACACATGGTCATAAACTAAAGGGGGGAGTAATGGTGGGGATGGAGGGGTAGGGTGGAGGGGAATGAAGGGGGGAATAGAACAACTGTAACAGCATAATCAATAAAAAAATTTTTTTTAAAAAGAAGTACAAATTCATAGGTACAAGAATAGACAAGGGTATGTTAAGAACAGTATAGAACATGGAGTAGCCAAAGATCTTACATGCATGACCCTGGACATGAACTAAGGGACGGTATTGCAGGAAGGTATGGGGCTAATGGGCAGAGGGGGATAAATGGGGAAAACTGGGACGACTGTAGTAGCACAATGAATAAAATATATTTAAAAATAATCAAAAAGTCAAGACTGAAAAAGAAAGATACTGGAGTTTTGTTTTCATACTTCAAAGTGTATGCAGAATGCAGATATCCTATATAATAAAATTGTACAGTCATTTTAAATTCAAGTGACCATATCCAATATTCTCTTGTATATAAAATGATCTAATATGAAGTTAACATTTGAAAATAGAGTAGTGACTTAGGAAATAATTGCACAGATAAGATTTATTCAATTTTAATGTTAATGAAAATGTAAAAGGGTCTCTAATTCTTTTCATCTTTAAATTTTGTTCAACTGTAGTTGAAAATAATTTAAAAATAAAAATAAAATAAAAATAAATTTTGTTCAACTAATTTTAGGACTTTTTTAACCTTAAAGATTTTAGAAACTATTGGAAAATTTTAGAAACTTTATTGGAAAGGAAATAAAATATTGACATTTAATAAAATGGCCCTCATTAAATTTAGCTTCTGCTGCTGTGGAACATGTTCTTTAAAACCTACATTTTATAAAAATTTTAACTACAAAAAACTTGTATTAAAAACATAGCAACTACAAGAAAATGATATTTATATCAATTGTGTAACATAGATGTAGATGGATCAATGATATTACTAAGTAAGCTATTGTATCTTTATGCTCTTTTAAACTTTCATACACTGTTTCCTTTTCTTATATGGATCTAATATTCACATTATAAAAATTAAATAAAATACAAGAACAATTCAATCCAGTAGAAAATTTACACTATGCATATAGTTAGAGGACCATGAATGAGAATTAGGAAAGGAAACCATCAGTAGTCTAGTGAGGATTTGAAGGCACAACATCCTGGGGAACAGAATAAGCATAAACTGATTTTTTCTCAATTGTTCCTTATTTTGATAATAATAAATGCCTACCTTTTAGAGGTCCTTTTTCCCCTTTATATATTACTCAGCCAGTCCAACTCCAATGTCATGACGAAGTTTTTATATATAAATGTAAATATGTACTTTTTCACTTGATAATATATTCACAAATTTTAACAGTATAAAATTTGAAAAGCATATAACACACAATATGTAACACACTATTTATAAATCTATACATGTGTATATAAAGTTATGTAAGCAAATTTTAAAGTGTAAGTTTAGAATAACATAAAAATACAAATTATATTGATCAAACACTGTATTTCATATATATTTTAATGTTCTAAATTAATTTACTTAATTTATTTAATTCTTATAATCCAAGAAACTAGCCTTGCCGGTATTTTATACTCTACCTAGCACAGTTTAATAATTTTTTGAATGAACATATATTAAAAAACACTGAGGTTAAATTTGCAAAGATGACATGGCTGATAAATTTCAGAGCTAAGATTCAAACCCACATGAGGCCGAGTGCATTGTCCAAAGCTTTCAGCTAAATGTGTCCCTTCACTACCTGTAAGTATCTTTTCTCAGAGAGAATTGGGTGCACATTCGGTGTCTTCTTTGCTGCACCTGGATGAAGAAGTTGCTATACAGGGTGCAACAGGTACAACTAAATGTCAATGACTTCACCATTTTACTTAAAGTAGGTGCTTCTAACCCTCACCTGCCCAAGTGCCTGTAGAAATTGTACAGAAATATTTCTGTCTTGCAGCTGCAAGTACTGGCAGCTGTTGTTTTGCAGGTTTTACGAAGATCCTTTTTAAAAACTCACAAGATTCCACGTACAGGAAGTTCTCATTCTCAAGAGTTTATAACAGGGAACACATTATGAAGTTTAATGCAATTTATTCTCTTCCTTCAAAGGGTGAATATGATTACTTTATAAAAATTTTAAATATATAAGTGCTTTATGATCACACTTACATGGCATGCTCAAGACTACCAACTATCTCATGTCCAAACTAGTTTCTAAAGATAGAAAGGCAGAATTTTTCATCAGTTCTTAGAGCTATTGAACTCCATCATATTGTGTCTAAAATACAGTTAAGGCTAAAACACCCAGCACAGCAGCCAGGGGAACACATTCAATGGTACTGCATAGGACATAACAAGGTGTTCATGTGTTCATATTTCTAACCAATGTGGAGGCTAATTTTAGTCCACATCCAAGTGATGAATTACTCTTCCTGCCAAAATTCAGGGCAGGATATAATTTATGTCTATTAATGCAGCAGTGAGTAACACATCCGTTGAGTAAAAAAGTATAGCCACGATTCCAGAGATGAATAGAGAGCCCAGGCCCTTGGAATAAGGAACACGTGGCCGGCATGATACAGAGTCTATTAGAGAAAAGTTTTAAAAGGACGAACCAACTGTGGGGATAGAGCTGCTGTTCTGCGGCGAATTGAAAAACCACAGGTGCAGAAGCCTGGCCTTTTCTACCAGTAGTAATTTGGACTGCTATGCAAACAAGAGACATTAGGCAACCCTGAAAGAAGAGAGAGGTGGAAAGAAGACAATGAAGGAAGACTCGTTAAGCCCCTGTTACAACAAATGCAAGTTTCTAGCCAACCCTGGAAGAGATTTTCTCAAGTTTTTCTTTAGGACATCAATTACAATTGCATCATATCCACAGCTTTGTATGCAACTATGATTATGGTTTCTAGAAGAAATGTTTCATTCATTTTTTGTAAGTTCAGCTGTTATCAACTCATTTTCTTTGTTGTACCTGGAAAATATCAATGAAAGATCATCTGTATAACATGAAATACATCTATAAGTACAGTTGCATCTACACTTATATCTATGTATTGATGCATCTATGCATGTCTATCTATTTATCCACCTACCTACCTATCTATACCTGACTTCCATAGTTATGATTTGGTGTTTATTACAGGTAAAGAAATAACTAGTTTTGCTTTCATAGGCTATCACGCAAATTCTGACTAGCTTTACTCAAGTTGTATAGTCATATATATTGTACTTGACACGTGCAGACCAAAAATGGAAAGCAAATATTTATTAAGTGATTTCACGTGAAAATATTGTTGTTCTTGAATAATTTTGCACTGTCTAATCAAAGGTGTATTCATGTGTCCAGAATAAATTTGCTTCTTTGGAATTAAGCACTACTGAGTTGGAATTTACCATATTTGTTTTTCTTTCTGTTGTTAAACAGAGGAGAAATGTTTTCCCCTTCATAGTGAGAGACAGAAATATTATAAAACTATCATGCCATAGTAGCAATTACTTTTTTATTCTAATACTCACTCTCATATGATTATCTGAAAGATTCATGGAGATTGAATATGGGTTGGGGCGGTCTCTGAAACTTTTTCAGATACTGAACTCCTGGCAGGAGGCCAAGAGCACTGCTCACTACAGTCTTACCAGTGAAGACCTAACCAGAGCAAGGACCTTTACATGTGGAAACAAAGACTTATGGCAGTGGTTGCACTTGCCAAATTAAACTAGTCTACTCATTAAGTGTTCCTGAACTAATTTTTAAAAGTGTTTTCCAAGGTGATTATTTTCAGTTATTCTATGCATCTTTTATTGATTTTAAAATAATTTTTAAAATCTTATTATAAAAAAATAACTGTCCTGTGGTTTTACAGAATAGGATTAATAACTGATTTAATAGGGGAAGAAGATATCAAAGTAAATTATGCTGTAATTACAAGACTCATGTTTTAGTGGTCTGGAATTGCTGGAACTATTGTGCATATTATTATAATTTCTATTACAGTTTTCTTAACTTAAAGAACTTTCAAAAAAGAGCTCATGCCATATATTAGAAGCAAAGTGAATTCCCAGATTTCATATCTGTAATAAAGCATTTATTCAACTGGGAGATAACATTAAAAAGGAGAGCAAAATGAGGCTTGATAGTAATCCTAGCAATGTGATTAATTAATTATCTTGGTTAACTAGTTAAAACACAAGATCAGACTAAATTTTAGTCTGTCTTATTCTATATTTTTTAAAAAGATAAAGTACAAAAAATCAGTAAGATATCAACACATATAAATTTAATATTTTAATGAGTTGCTATTAATCTGCTAGAATTTAAATGAATACATATTTAACTATAATCAAGTCAAAACATTTTTAAAGGTTTTATTTATTTAGTTTTAGACACAGGAGAAAGCTGGGAGAGAGGGAGAGAAACATCAGTATGTGGTTGCCTCTCGCACATGCCCTACTGGGGCCCTGGCCCACAATCCAGGCCTGTGCCCTGCCTGGGAATCAAGCCAGCAACCCTTTGGTTCTCAGGCTGGCATTCAATCCACTGAGCCACCTCAGCCAGAGCAAAACATTTTAATAGAAGAATTAAACAGTCTTAAATATTAGAACGTATGAAGAGATATGGGGTACAGCTCACTTTTGTGAGAGCTCTCATGGCAAGCATTTGCTGCAGTGCCTGCTCTTTAAGAACTAACTTACAATAAGATAGCATCCATTTTATTTTCTCCAAAGGCTAAATTCCTTTTTCTTTGTTATTTTGGTTGATGGCCTTTCCCTTTTAGTCAAGAAAAAATGAATCCAAACGCTGGTTTCGAACTTGAGTGTGATTCCCTCTCTTCCCCTCAACTGTGAACCAGTTGACAATTCGGATTTCAGCACAACAGTGTGCATCTCAGGTCATTCCTTTTCTCATGAGTTTTAGCTTCACCGCCACAGTGGAAGCCTCACCACCAGCACCACTGGTACATTCCCAGATATTTGTCTGCCTGCTCCCGCTAGTCTTTTCCCAACTACCTGATGTGCTGCGAGCTGCAACATGTCTGCTTTTGGTCTGCTATGCTCCATTCTCTAATGATTTTATACAAACTGAAAGTATCATACACACATGTATGTGTTCATATATATAATGCACATCTCCAATCTATAACTTTTTAAAATGTCACTCTTCATTTTTAACATCATAAAACTTTCAGATACAATGGAACAAAATGTAGATTTAAGAAATATAATAAATATTCTCCACTTTTGTTGTAACTCTTTCCTTTATTGACTCCTGGTCCAGTATTTTGAAGCAAATCTCATATTGTTGCATTTGCTCTATAAATTCATTATGTGTCTCTTACTAACAAGGATCTCTTTTTTCATTGAATAGGTATGCCATCCTTATACCTAATGAAGTTAAATGCTGCTTCTTTAATATATTTGTCATCAATATATAATTTCCCTGAAAATATTTTTCAGAGTTAGTTTGTGCAAATCATATTCAAACAATGTCTATGCTTTTCATTGTTGTTAAAGTGCATAAACTTTTTATCAAATAAAAATTCTCCTTTGGGGCCATATAATTATGGTAAGAAAACAGGTCATTGTATCCATATAATTCCCTCCCATGATGTTGACTAACTGCTTCTCCGCAGTGTTATCTACCTTGTTCCTCCATGGCCTACACATCTGATTATCTGAAGAATCCAGATCCAAGTACCAAATAGACAGATCTAGCTGAACCCAAAGCAGGCATTTCCAAATCTACATTCTAAATATGTTATAAACTCTTCCTATCAGCTTTTTACTTATTACCTATTATCTCAGTTAAAAGTATGATAAGATATTCAAGCAAGAAAAACAACTAAGAATACAGTTTGAACATTCCCCTCTCTCAACCTCAGGCATTCATTGGGCATCGCGCTTTATCTTGCTACTCAGCTTCCCTCAGGTTTGCTTCTTGTGCCTTTACCACCAGAAGCCTGTGAGCCCCTCAGTCTCTTGCTGAAAGGCTTCTGATGGTTTGGATATAATTTTTCAGTTATCACTGTATTATTAAATTCCTTCACACTTTGCCCAAGGTAAATTTATATTCACTCAGTCATTTTCAGATTTCTGTGCCTTGCTTCATATGGTCCCCCATGCCTACCATGCAGTTCCCTACCATTCCAAAGTGTTTACACTCAGTCATTTCTTATAAAGGTCACACATTCTGTTCCCCAACTTAAAATTGATCTCTTTCTGTACCAAACTTGAATTTAATTATTCATGTTTATGGTACTAAATATTTCATATTTTTAAAATCTTCATCCAAGGATATGTTCATTGATGTTAGAGGGAGAGAGACAGACGGACAGACAAGCAGACATCAATGCGAGAAACATCAATTGGTTGCCTCCAGCATGTGCCCCAACAGGGTATGGAACATGCAGCGTAGGTATGTGCCCTGAACAAGAATCAGACCATCGACCCTTCAGTGCACAGGATGACACTCTAACCAACCGGGCCACACAACCAAGGCAGTATTTCATACTTCTGAAGCTACCCTCCAGTTTTGCATGTAAAGAAGTCCATGGCGAATGAACATGCTGCAGTAGAGTAAATGAACTGATGAAGAAAGCACAGAACTCTGTTTCAGCAAGTAATGAGGATGTGAACCTGCAGGACCTCAGAAAGCTCCCTCGGGGGGAAAGGTGACATTTAAAAGCCATTTATAAAAATGATAAGGAGTAAACATTACAGAGTAAAAGAATAAGGTTTTGTAAAGGTTTCCAATAAAGAATATACTATTTAAAAGATGAAAAGAAATAGCAGACTTTCCATTGCTGGCCAGCATGATGTAATTAGTTCTACATCAGTCCTTTCATTTAAACATCTTATAAAAGAAGTTAAAGATTTTCATAATAAGACAGAACATTAAAACTTGGGAAAATTAGATGAGACCCAAGATCACCCTGCCTTTCTGTCCGGAGGTGTTTGCTAGACACCAGTACAGGGTGAGGGTGGAGCACAACGCTTTCTATGAACTATGGAGATAGACAGTCAAGTTCGGAGGAGGTTAAATGACTAAAATTTGTGTTGGAGTATGAGTGAATAGGAGAGCACACAGATAAAAAGCTCCAGGAATCTACATAAGTGTCCCCTTAGGTCTTTTATTTAATACTAAGATAACCTTTCAGAGAGAAAGAATAACTGCAGGGAAATGCTCAAAACCCCCACATCTCACAGGCTGAGAGATTTCCGAGTCTGAACAAAGCAGAGTAATTTGCTGAATAACTAGAGCATTCAGTAGGAATCTTAGAAAGGTCAAGCCTTTAAATTAAAGTTGAGCCATACTAGTTCTAGATTACTGCTTCCTTAAACTCTGTCCTAAAATGCCTTAACATTGAGCTCAAACAGATCAATTTAATTCTCAAACACACTGATTTTCATTCTAGCAAAACATAACCCTTTTTAGGGGAAAACACTAACATTCAGAAACTCAGCAATGTGGTATACACAACAATGACTGACTGATATACAACAACAAAAGAGCAGACTAATAAAGAATCATGGAAATGTGACACATAACCAGAAGAAAAATGTATCAACAGAAATAGAAACAAATGAGAAACAAAATGGAATTAGTTGACATGTTCAAAGCTTTAAAGGCAAATACAAATTACATTAAAGAGAAAAATGGAATAATAGAAGAAATCAAATGGAACTCTAGAGTTTTAAGTAAAATACCTAAAACCAAATATTCATTGGATGTACTTAACATGTTAGAAAACTCAGGGGTGGAAAAATTAATGAACTTGAAAACGTGGCAATAGAGATTATTCAGACTGAATCACAGAGAAAGAAAGAGAAAAAACATCCAGAAGTCTAGCATTCGTGAAGTCAGAATCCCAGAAAAGGTGGCACAAAGTATTTGAAGATAGTGGGAATGTTCTGCATTTTATGAAAAAACACAAATCCACTAATTCAAAAAGCTCAACAAACTCAAATTGGAATAAGCATCCAAAGTCAAAATGAGGTACATCATAACAACATTGCTGAATATCAATGAATGAGATATTAAGAGCAACTAAAGAAAAAAAGTTACTTTACACAAATAAAGAAATAGTATCACTGATATAGTGTCAGAAACAATACAAACCAAAAAACAGTGAAAACCCATATTTAAATATATAAATATGGGGGAATAATAATAGAGATATTTTGAGATAAATTTAACAAAATGTATGTGACACCTGAACATTTAAGAGTAGAAAAAATAACTGAGAAAAATTAAGACCATCCAAATAAATTGAGAAATATTCCATAACCTTCAATTGGATGGGTCATTATTACCAAGATATTAATTCTTTAAAAATTAATCTTCAGACAATACAATTCCTCCAAAATTTTGTCAATTTCTTTTGAAGAAATTATCAAGAAGGTTCTAAATTTAAATGGAAAAGACCTAGAATAGCCACAACAATTTTGAAAAAGGACAAAGAAAATGCACATTACCTACTTCAAGAATTTATATAAAGCTGTAGAAATCAAGACAGCTAGGTGTTGGAATAATAACTGAAATAGAGATTAATGGAACAATATAGTCTAGAAATAGACCCACAGTTGGTTTTCACAAAGATCTTATAATAATAGATCTGGAAGGTCAGACTTTCAATAAATGTTATTTAATGAACTGAATACCCATTTGAAAAAAAGGAAGTAGCTATGTATACATTAAGAGTAAAATAAATATACTAAATATTTGAGATATACAACTTTAGAATCATTTTTTTCTTTTTTTGTTCCAGTACCATTGTCTCCATTTCCTCTCTACCATTCTCCCCTGCTCCACCCATCTTTTATTTCTACATTAATACTTATTTGCAGATTAGTAAATAAATTCAAGTCTACTTATTTCCAAAGACTGAACATCAATATACAGGGGAGTCTAGGTAACTCTCAGCACTATTAATAGCTATGACAACTTAAGCACACACGTGAATACTACTCAATGCAGTTACTAACATAGGCTTTCTACAAAGAAACCTGCAGACCAGAATTATCTGCTTACAAAGATTCCAAAGGAAAAGGAAAGATTTTTAATGTCCAATGTTATATTATGTCCTTCTTTTGAATTTGTTTAAATGTTTTCATTTTACAAGCATTTTCTCCTTAAAGGGGAAAGGAGTTTTTCCAGAAAGTCTCTGATGAGAAGAAGTCACAGAAAGGAGGCAGGAACTATGAAGAATCTCTCAGTAAGAGCCATCTGGTAAGATGCTTTCCTGTCAAACCATGATGCACACGCTATCTGTTCAAGAATGTTTCAGATATGAAGAGTCTTCGTTCCTGTGGTCCTACTGTTT
This sequence comes from Artibeus jamaicensis, assembly GCF_021234435.1. Taxonomy (NCBI): domain Eukaryota; kingdom Metazoa; phylum Chordata; class Mammalia; order Chiroptera; family Phyllostomidae; genus Artibeus; species Artibeus jamaicensis. The sequence continues at coordinate 34,265,555 of NW_026522046.1, read as the reverse complement.
AAAGCACAAACTCTCTGGTAACTTCAGTCACATGGGGTCCTTAAGATCACCACAGAAGACTTAAATATGCTCAGAAGAATCAGACTAAATACAGATCAGAAACACCATTAACCCTTTATAGCATTTCATAGGGAAAGAAAAACCTGAATATAGGGTTTCTTTACACTAAAGAAAAAGTGTAAAGTAAGGTTGCGATATTACCTATAGAAATAACTATCTTCCTAAAATATATTTGTATGAAATATAATACTAAAATGTTATTTAGAAAAATAGTATGAATAGTTTATCACACATTTTTCTATCTTACCTTTTAAGTAGTTTTACCACAACATATAGTGATAGATATTATTCAGTTCATAGTCTTACTTTATCCATTACTAACTTGGAAAGCGATAGAAAAATGAGCTTCTCTGTTGCAAAACTTTGTAGGCACAAGGGCTATTTAAAGATTGCCATCTTGGCTCTCTACAAGCTGAATCCCTGGGAAGCCTGGCTGACATCCCCACTCCAATCAGGCCAATTCAATCGCTGTCTTCACTGTATTGGAGATCCTTATGTGCACTGCTATGAGTAAAAGTCTCATAGGCCACTGGGAAATCCCCACATTAAGAAGAGATTTTTATTTATTCATATTTTTATTCTCAGTGACTTCAATTGTTCCAAGCACATTAGAGATCATAAACCTCTTCTGGATAAATCTTTAATTTATAGATTCTCTTGGGTATTTTTATCAACTATATTTCCCTGTTGCAATAATCCTCTTACCTTCTATTTTTGCTTCATTTTGTTTACATCATACAGATGTATTTATATGCTACCCTAAACTATTAAAGAATTACTGTACAAAAGACTAAATTTATATTACATAACAGAACCATTGTGTATGGTCATCTGTCATGAGTACCTAGTAGTTTTTATCAAAAATTTTTCATCATTGAATTTTCTCTAGGACACATTGCATAGAACATGAAAAAAACTTATGAAGATTGTCTTCTTTGGTTACACTTATAAATTTCAGTAAATTATCACTAAGATACACTCCATATTGTTTTAACTATTCAATTTTAAAATGTAAATATTGGTCAAAATGGTAAAAATTATTACAAATAAAAGCAAATACATGCAGTTTAAAATTTTGTTGTTTTTCTTATGTTGAATGGATTCTTTTGTGAAAAATAATTTGCAATTTTTATTAGTATGAGCTTCAAAGCTTTCCATTGGGCTTTTGTTTCATCATCATCAAAGGTTTTCTTGTTTTTCTATGGTAGAAACATTGAAAAAAAGTTGGCAGAGATATAATGTGATAGGACTTTGATGTATCAAACTGCACTCATTTACCAACCTTAATTCTCTACTAGGAATATGTTATCCTAACAAGTAATATTATTTGAAAATATTCAATATTCATATTAGTGGCAATAGTTTTCCCATTTTTAATAATCTTTCTTTTAATTTTTCATCCATTGGTTTGCTTTAAGATACATACTGATGCCAGACTTTTCAAAGAGAAATTCCACCAATATTGGCATGATTTTGGTCTATGTTTCTCTATAGATCCCCATTTCCATTTATTGATTAAAATGTTATTAAATAAAGCATCTTAGCTTTCCTAGTTTTGCTTCTTTTTTCTTTATTTTTGTTTTTTGGGTTTTTTTTTAAAGATTTTACTTATTTATCTTTAGAGGGGAAGGGAAGGAGAGAGGGAAATAATATCAATGTATGGTTGCCTCTTGTGGGTCCCCTGCTTGGAACTGGCCTGCAACCCAGGCATGTGCCCTGACTGGGAATCGAACCACAATCCTCTGTTTTGTGGCAGGCCTGCGCTCAATCCACTGAGCTACACCAGCCAGGGCTGCTTCCTTTTTCTACAGCTAAATCTATGAATGTAGAAAGAAGAAAGAAGAAATGATGGAGGCATGTGTTAATCACTTGAGAGTGAGGGTGTTTAAGCTTAAATGAATATGATTTCTCTTGTGCTGTATGATGATAAGGCAAAAGAAAGTCAAAGACGTGTCATGAAGGCAAGCCCTGATTTAAATAAAACACATGATACATATGTATATAATAATAACATGTTGTTTTTCCACGTGTTGGGGTCTTACCTGATTTCTCTCCAAAATGTCCTTTGGTTTTCAGTGCACAGGCCTAGAACTCATTCGTCAGTGTATCATTTTAAATTGTTACTTTAAATACTTTTCTTAAGTTTTTGATTTTCATATTTTGTTTTATTTGTATAATACCAGTATATAATAAAACAATTTTGCTTGGAAATGTTGAGAATGACCATGGGAATCCATAAAAGTAGACACAGGGGACTCAGAAACAAATATCATGTCCTTAGGTATGGTGTATCCTTGCCATATCATAATGATGGGGCTTCTTAATAAGCTGATTTAAGCATTTATGGTAATTCCAATAAAATCAAACTGTATTAGTTTTGAGGCATGCCAATATGATCAAAAATTTTGTTTCAAAACAAGCAAGATGTGAAAGGGACTAGACAAAGAACATGTAGGAATGACCCATGGACCTGGACAAGTGTGGGAAAGGGTGGTGGGAGCGGGGTGGGGATGGGTAGAGGCAGGCCAAGGGGAAATACTGTGACAGCTATAACAGAATGACAATGAAATGATTAGAAAAACAAGTGTAGGTAATTAATAGCCAAAATCATTCTGAAGAAAAACAAAATTAACCAAAAAAGACCTACAAGATACCAACCATTTCCTATTTTCCAAAATGTATTTTGGGTACATAGGTACATTTAAAAAAAAAACAAGGGGTGAAAATAGGAGAATTTATTAGAAAAGTGAGGAAGCATATATTTTTATATAAATGGTGTTAGACCACGTGGAAAAAAGATAAAATTGGATCCGTTCATCATGTCATATGCAAGAATAAATGCCAAAATGGTCAGATATTTAAATATCAAAGGATAGAACTCTACACATAGTAGAAGAAAACCTGGTTGCCTATTTTGTATGCGGGAGATAACAACCTCTTTAAGATATAAGTCAATATTCAGAAGAATAAAGAAAAAGTTAGACACATTTGATTACATTAAAAATTAAAATGTCCATTAAAAGACCCCATCAGAAAAATAAGCAAACCTCAAACTGGGAAAAATATCTGCAACTTAAAATATCAAAGTATAATATATTTATACGGGCTTCAAAATTAAAGGAAATTTCCAACAACACTACAAAATAGGGAAATGAACACATACTTTATAGAAAAATAATGGAAGTAACCAGAAACTAAAATGTCATTTATCAACCCTTTCACTGGCAAAAAGTCGAAATTTTATAAACATATTGGGGTTACTAGGGGAGCTAAATATGAACCTTTACCCATTGCTAACAGAATGATGAGATGAGATCACTATGAAGAGAGTACCTCAGCACATGTGACAAATTTTTAATCACATATGTTTTAACCAAGAAATATAACATCTAGAAGTATGTCCACAATATACAGTGGCAAAAATATTTGTACAAGAATATTCTTTTAAAACTAGGCAAAAAATGATAGAATTCTATGTGGAGGGAGACAATTAAAAATCCAAATTACTGTCAGTGACAAACTGGTTAACTAATGTGTGCTACATCTATGAAGTTACAGCTCTAAAAAAGAATGCATTGTACTCTTTTTTATAGCTATAGTCTGATCCCCATGGATTGTAGGTGGAAAGAAGTACATATATTATAGATGAATGTTTATACGCACATCTATACTATATAAACGTTATACATACTAACCTCTGTTTTGTTTTTAATCTGCAAAGCATACAAAATAATTTACATAAATATCAAGAAAAAAACAAAAGTATCTCTATTGTTAATCTGATATGGGGTTAATATACAAAATATACAGAGAGTTTATAAAACTCAACACCAAAAATAATCTAACTTAAAAATGATCGAAGAGCCTGAATAGACACTTTTGGCCAACAGGTACATGAAAAAGTGTTCAATATTACTAATCATCAGAGAAATACAAATTAAAACCACAATGAGATATCATCTCATGCCTATTAGAATGGCTATCATTAATAAATCAACAAAGAAATATTGGCAAAATGTGGAGAAAGGGGGACCCTAGTGCACTGTTGGTGGGAATGCAGTCTAATGTAGGCACTCTGAAAAGTGGTATTGAGTTACCTCAAAGAATTAAAAATGGAACTGCCATAGATTCCAGCATTTCTACTTTGGGAATTTATCTGAGAAACTTGAAACACTAATTCAAAAGAATACATGCACCCCTATGTTCACTGCAGCATTATTTAAAATCACCCAAGTGTCCATCACTAGATGAGTGGATAAAAAAACTGTAGTATATTTACACAAAGCAATACCACTCAGGTGTAAAAAAGAAAGAAACTTTACCTTTTGTGACAGCATGGATGGACTAGAAAGCATTATGCTAAGTGAAACAAGCCAGTCAGAGAAAGACAAGTAACATATGGTTTCACTCATATGGGAACTAATGAACCAAATTAATTAACTAGCAAAATGGAGACAGAGTAATAGGTAAACAACAAACTGACATATTTTTGACGTTAAAATGCTTACGTATAAAATTGTGCTTCATTAATGGGAATGCATTCCAGTGTTAATGTAAACCAACATACATCATTTTTTAAAAATATGGGTATGATGTTGCTAAAAGCAGTTACTTGTTGGAATACACTGGTAGCGTATATTCTGTTTTATTTATATTTGTGATTTGGGAGGTGATAATATGAAAATGATGCAATGCTCTTTCTCATGTAGTTCACAATATGGTGGGGAAAACAGTCAATTGATATAAACAGTTGCTTTTATCTGATTTTACTAGGTAGTAGGCACTAAAGAGACTGCACAGAAGATAGGCCTTAATATTTGGGGAGTGTGATTATCATTATCGTTTTCAATTACAAATAACGACAACAAAGTATGGAAAAGAACACATGTATCTGGCTCTTCAATCCTGGTTTTTTTGTTTGTTTGTTTGTTTCACAATCACACTGAGGTTTGCAAAGCAATATAACGGCAGTTTGTAGAGTGGATTGGAGGCTGTTGGAATATTGGGGTTGGCTCAAGGCACATTAGTGAGATAAATTTTGCTGCTTTGTTTCAGGTCAACCATTACTAAAGTCTGTACTTGCTCACACTTAGAGAATGTGAAATACAGTTGTTCCCAAGATAAGGCATTAGCACGTGGCAGGACTTGCTTTTTGAAAGACTTTGATCAGAACTGGGAAGTAGAGCAAAGATGGTTGTCTCTGTTCTACAGACTGGACCCTCAAGAGGATGAGAGCAATAAAATGTTTCCCCTATATAACCCATTCTCTGGAAGCCACTGGGGAGCCAGGTCTCTGTGACACTGAGCTTGGCACCATTTCCTCAACTAATAAGCCCTTATTCTCTTGGCTGCAAACTCCTGTTCATTTTGCTTGGGCTTTGATGCATGCAGGCAAATGGACCCCTTTAGTCTGGTAGCATGGTCAATGTCATTCATTGTGTGTTCTCTGGTGGAGGTGGGACCATTTAACAAAAATGTGAAGGACTCATAGACATGGATGACAGAGTGGCAGTTGCAGGCGAGAGGGGAGTGTGAGGAGGATAAATGGGAATGGAAAAATACAATAAATTTATGAAAATATATACAGATATACAAAAATTTAAATGTTTATAAATATATAAGCAACTACTTGGTCATACCACCCTTATGAATATTTCTTTTTGGCCTTTCACTTCTTGTTTCCCCTAATTGAAGGTATCTTTTCCCTAGTATTTATTTCTAAATATATGTTAAAGTATTAATTTTATACCTTACTAAATTTATTATTTATATAATGATTTATTTTAAAATATCTGAAAACTATAAATATAAAAATAAATAATGTAAATATTGTGAAGTCAATATATTTATATAATGGTGACTGATGTTAATTAATTTTCAATGGAAAACATGTAATAAAATTAATATATTTTTATTTATTTTTGGAAGTTCTTAGAATAGAAATACTCGAAGCAATAAAATTCACATGCTGTTTTAGCATCTATTTTTTTCTAGAAAGCAACTATACCACTGTGCTGAATAATTCATACACTTGGCTTGCAAATGTTTCCTTTAACTTAAAAAAATGACAAGGGCTTTTTAAAATGCGCAAATATACCAGTTACAAAAATAAAACGGGAGATTTGAAAATATATTTTGTTTGTTTCCATATTACTGGTAAGCACAAGTAGATATGTTATTTAATTGCTAACATTTCTGTTATAAAGCCTTTAATTTTTATAAAGCTAATTATATATTCAGGGTGGGGCAGAAATAGGGTTACAGTTGTGAGTACACAAAACAGGCTTAGTCTTGCATTATTATTTACTAATTATTGCACTATTTTCCATCCAAACAACTGTAAACTTACTTTTCCCTCATTCTGTACATTTCTTTTTATCTTAAGTTTTCACAGCAGCTGCCATTTAGACTTCACTTTCATTATAAGATTATATTGTGTGCTTCCACACACAAATGATTTTCTAGAAGTTATATACATGTACAACCACAGTACAAACATACACATATACCACAAACCATGCACAACCACGCATAAGGGGTTATTATTAAAGATAGTCAATAACAGGCTGATATTTTGATCATTTTACTGTGACAGGAAAGTAAACATATACATCAAAGAACAAAAAAGAATCTCTTCTTGTTAAAGTACATGCATATGTATGTGCATAGATGGGTATATATGTTTAGATCTAATAAATAAACAAGTCTATTTGGATATATTTTATGATTTTATGTAAACTGAGAAGAGCACCATACTTTTTAAAAAAATATTTTCACTAAGTTGCATTAATTCAAAGAAAAATGTTCTGTTTAAATATTTTTAACATCCCACAGTGGTCAGAGAAATTGAACTGAAGTCCAGCCTCATTTTTCATAGTATTTACCAGAGTAAAAGTCCCCTTATGAACTCTGTCAAAAGCAATTATTTCATTGTTTTGCTAACAAAAACACCCTTCATAAGTTAGTCTAATAGAATATTCTTATTAAGAAGAATAAATGAATATAGTTAACTTTTAAGAGCATGTTTGATAAATATTACGAAATTAGGAGAGGCTTAGTGACTCTCTGGCACAAACAGAATAAATGCTAATGTGAAAACTTCTCAGGAAATTTTTGTTTAGTAAATTTGATACCCTGAAGAAAGAAATAAGGTATTTGCTGAGGTCCTTTTCTATCATTTCTTTCTACTGAATCTGCAAAGGAGTGAATATGATGTTCATTCTATTCATTTTAGAGAGACTATTATGCTGTGTAGAATTCATGCCACCTGGATTTCAAGGGGTTCACAGAGTAGCTACTCCTTTGACTGAGGTACACTGATGTGTGTATATATATATATATATATATATATATATATATAATTATATATATATAATTATCTCCATTGAGAAGTTTCAAAACAGGTTTCCAAGAAGCAGTTAGATGTACGAAATCCAACATCAGGATATAATACAGTTAAAGAAAGACTCTATGTGGAAGAGTAGTGAGAATTCACTTGGAAATAACTTCATGGTAGGTCCCACACAAAACTGTTTATATAGCCACCAAGGTGACATTACTGAATGTGGTGTTTAACAAAGACATGGAGTAACATGAATAGTATTTCCATCATAGACATACAAAAGGTATATAAAGACCATAGACAATAGAAATATGTAATAATGAGGAAGTAATGAGTTTTGAGTATTTACTATCATTACTTTCAATAGAACTTACATATTTGTTGTTTATGTAATTTAATTCCTTTTACTCACTAAGAATGTTTTTAATACATTTTAGAGAGACAAGGGGAGAGAGAGAAAAAGAGAAAATTGAGAGAGACAGAGAAACACAGGGTCATTGATTGGCTGCCTCTCATATGCACCCCAGTGGGGGATGGAACCAAACCCTCTGGAGCACAGGATGACACTCCAACCAATTGTCCCTCCAAGCCAGGGCTATAACATTTAATTCTTAACAATATCTGTGTTTAACCATGAGCTCACCAACATATTCTAGCAAAGCAAATGCAGGAAGGTGGAAAGGATCAGAGGAGTAGCAACGTCTTAGTTGGCTGGCATCCTTGGAATTTGGTTTTTCAGTACATCTAGGGTGTAGACGTTTAAAAGGAAACTCCAGACTTTTGTTCCTGGAGTGGCGTGTGAGAATGCCCAAAGGACCCTCAGGATACCTCTATATCTGGCTTTGAGTTTCAAAGACCTCCTGGTGATAAGCAAACTGTATGCCCCGAATTTCTGCTAGGAACCTTGCTTAGCAACCTGGTCTGAAGGAAGGTGGTAAAAGACTTCCTCATAGCTTCACCCTCTAGTTTTGCATATTCTGCTCCATTTCTAAGGGAAAAAATGATGACATTAACCATCTATTGTGATGTGTAAGAGAAGGAGGGCCAAGCTTTATTTTTAATTGTATTAGAAATAGCAATAGAAATAGAGTGGGGACTCATATAAATGAAGGAATGTAATCATAACCTAAGGAAAGAGAGCCTAGAAAAGTATACAGTACACTTAAAATTATTATGGTATGATTCGACATTTAAATTACTTAGGTTTGGTTCACGGTTCAGACTTTTTTAAAATTTAATTTTTATTGTATTTTTCCCATTAGATTTAGTCCCCTTATACTCCCTCCCCGCAGCAGTCATCACACTGCTGTCCATGGCCATGAGTCCTTTCTCAACCTTGCTCAGTCCCTCCACCCCTCATCCACTCCCACTGGCTGTCCTCTTGCTCTCCATCTATGAGTCTGTCCCCATTTCTTTGTTAGTTCAGTTTGTTCATTCGATTCCACATGTGAGAGAAATCAACACAGTAAATTTTATTTAAGTTTCAAAGTTTTCCTGAGCATAAGATCTCTCTGATTCTTATGGTATCATATTGAATACTTTCACTGCCCCACATATTGTCTGTGCTCCACCTGTTTATCCTCCCCTCCTCCCTGGCCCCTGGCAACCACCGATCTTTCACTGTCTCCAAAGTTTTACCTTCTCCTGAATGTTCTATAGTTAGAAACACAGTTTGCAGTCTTCTCAGATTGCCTTCTTTCCTTAGGCATATGCATTAAAGGTTCCTCTATGATTTTCACGGTCTGCTAGGGCTCTTCTATTGAGTGCTGAATAACATTCCATTGTCTGGGTGTACCACAGTTTACTTACCCACTTACCCACTGGAGGGCATTTTAGCTGCTTTCAAGTAGTGGGAATTATGAATAAAACTGTTATAAACATCTGTGTGCCGGTTTCTGTGTAAAAATAAACTTTCAACTTTTGCATAAATACCAAGGAGCACAATTCTTGGATTGTCAGGTAATGGCATGTTTAATTTTTGGAAGAAATAGCCAAACCACCCTGCAAAGAAGCTGTTCTGTTTTATATTTCCACCAGCTACGAATGAGAGTTCATGTTGCTCCACGTGTTTGCCAGGTTTGCTGATGTCAACCTTCTGGATTTTTGAGATTCCAATATGTGAGTAGTGGCATCTCACTGTTCTTTAAATTTGCAGTTCCTTAGTGGCGTGTAAGGTTGAACATCTTTCCTATATTTCTATATGTTGTTATTATTTCAAACAAACTGATATTTATGAAATCAATTAAAAATTTTATTGTTTGTGCTTAGAATGTTTTTAATGCTATTCTTTTTTTATGTTTATCTTTTGAATTTATTTATTTTTTTAATTAATCACTTTTTTATTTAGTGATTTTTCAAGTACAGTTTTGTTTATTTCTCCCATTCCAGCCCACCCTTCCCCCATGCACCCCACCTCTCTCCCATTTCTATCCCCCTTAGTTATTGTCCCTGTGTTCTTCATGCTAGTTCCTCTAAATCCCTCCCATTTTTCCCCTTAAATTCCCTCCCCTCTCCCCTCTGTCACTGTCCCCCTGTTCTCTATTTCAGTGTATTTGTTTTTATTTTGCTTGCTTGTTTGTTTTGTTGTTTAGCTTCCTGTTAAAGGTGAGATCATATGGTATTTGTCTTTCAACCGCCTGGCTTATTTGACTCAGCATAATGCTTTCCAGTTCCACCCATGTTGTTGCAAAGGGTAGTAGTTCCTGCCTTTTGACCCAGCAATTCCACTGCTAGGATTATATCCTAAGAACCCCAAAACATCAATTTCAAAGAACCTATGCACCACAATGTTCATAGCAGCACAATTTACAATAGCCAAGAGCTGGAAGCAACCTAGGTGCCCGTCAGTAAATGAATGGATCAAAAAATCGTGGTACATATACACAATGGAATTCTATGCAGCAGAGAGAATGAAATCAATTAAAAAATTTAAAAATGCCCTTAATTTAATTTCGCTTATTCCCAGTCCAATAGTCTTCCTTTCTCTTTATAGATAAAGTTTGTGATCTATATCATTTTGCCTTTCTCTAAGGAACTTCCTTTAACATTTCTTGTACTGCAGGTCTACTGGTAACAGATTGCCTCAATTTCTATTCATCTCAGGTCTTTATTTCCTCTTAATATATAAAGGTAATTTTTCAAGGTACAGAATTCTGCATTGGTGTTTTTGTTTCTTTTCTCTCTTTACACTTTGAATAGTACATTCCATTGTCTTCTTGTTTGCGTAGCTTCTGAATGGAAGTTGAATGTAATTATTATATTTACTCCCCTAAAGATAAGATGTTTTTCCCCTCAGCTTCTTTCCATTGATTGTTGTTATTTTTGTAGTTTGAATTGCCTAGGTGTAGTTTCTCTGTTTTTTTTTCCTTACTTAGTGTACTATGAGTTTCCTAGTTCTGTGGTTTGGCATCCAATATTCATTTGGGGAAAATTTCAGTCGTTTCAAATATTTCTTTTGTCCCTTTCTCTATTCTTCTTCTGGTATTGCCAATACCTGTCTGTTGCATGTTTTTTGTAGCTGTTCCCCAGTTCTTGAATATCCTACTCTTTTTTTTTCAGTTGTTTTCTCTTTGCTTTTCAGTTTTAGAAGCTCCTATACAGATATCCTCAAGCTTGGGCATTCTTTCCTCAGGAATGTCCAGATAACTAAACACCCATCAAAGGCTTTCTTCACTCCCATTACAGTGTTCTTTATCTTCAGCATTTGGGGGGGGGTCTTTCTTAGTATTTATATCCCTCAGCTGACATTGCCTATATGTTCTTGAAGGCCACCTATTTAGTCCATTAAGGTCTTCGGCATATTAACAGATTTGTTTTAAATCTTCAGGGAGTCTGTTTGTAATGCTTATTCTAATTTTTATTTTTTTTTACTTCTCTAATGTCTTGTAATGTCTTTTCTCAATGGCCAGATATGATGTGCTCGCTCAAAGGATCTATTGTAAGTAGTCTTTTAGTGATGTTACAGTAAGGTGTGGTGGGGAGGGAAGAAAAGTATGTTTTTCCATCCTGTAGTTAGATCATAGTCTTCCAGTAATCTTGTGCCTGTAGATTATAAATGTCACATGTGCTTCTCTGCACCCCCTCCCTTAGGTGGACAGTGATGGCCAGAATGGGTGTGTTCCTTCTCCCAAGTGAGAGGGAACAGGGAACTGGGGTTGGATATTTCCTTTGCCCCAAGTCGGGTAGGCTCTGATAAAACTGCCAGCAGGTGAGGCTCTGTCTAAATAGTTTCTCCTGAGGATAGGCCTTAGTAAGAAGCACGAAATACTGTGGCTATCTTCAAAATGGTTCCCTTTGCTCTCCCACCACTGGGAGCATTAGGAGACTTTTCTCGGGTGTTCACTGTGAGACGTTGTGAAGAACTGGTACAGCTCCCGGAAGTAAAAGTCAGAAGAGTGTGGAGAAAATATCTCTGGGCTTGAGGATATATCTATATAAGATCTACTAAATGGAAACAAAAATAGAAAAACAACTGAAAACATCAGAAAAACTCCCTGATGACTGGCTTACCTGGAGATTTTATCTCTTAGCTTTGTCAACACTGCACCTCCAGCAACTCCTCAATTACAATTCAGTTTCTTACCCAGACACCACTTTACGAGGGGGTTTCAGCCCTGTTGAGGTAAGTTCAGTTTTGCTGTGTTTGCCTGTCGGTCTCTCCAATTTGAGGGGCTGTGGTTTATTCTATGATTCATGTACCTCATGTGTCTAAGAAGAACTGTTAATTTTTTTTTCAATTTGTTCAGCTTTTTCCTTGTTGAAAGGGCAGAGTGACAACTTTCAAGCTTCTTACATGACAGACTGGATCTTGGGCTATTATTTTTGTTTATTAGTGTTGCATTGTTCATTGTAGAGTTTTCAAGTAATATGTGTTCAACAAACATTTTTAAATTTACTTATAATCATGTGATTTATTGCCAAAGTTAATATATATCCTGCTTACAGATGTGTTTATTTGACACTGAGATGATATTTCAATAATGGAGAAGTTGAGGAAAACTCACAGAAGTCAATAACCTGACTTGATTTGCTTCTCAAAGGCATATAGAAGAGTGCCATAAATGGTTTGCAGTGCAGCTTTGCAATGAATCCTATAAAAATTTGTAGCTTATTAAAAATCTATCTTTTAATTATGGTATGGTCTTTAAAAAACTAGCCTGGAGCCCTGGCTGGTGTAGCTCAGTGGATTAAGCACAGGTCTGCGAACCAGAGGATCGCAGTTTGATTCCCAGTCAGGGCACATGCCTGGGTTGCATGCTGGTTCCCTGCAGGCCAGTTCCCAGCAGGGGACGCACGAAAGGCAACCATACATTGATGTTTCTCTTCCTCTCTCCCTCCCCTCTAAAGATAAATAAATAGAATATTTAAAAAAAAACTAGCCTGGATTCCTAGAATTTAGCTGAAGTCACAATGTGTCAGCTCTGATCCTAGAGCTCAACAGGTCTGGCACACTTTCAAAAACTCCTGAACTCCTACCTATGACTTGAGAACACAAGGCTGTCTTGCTGAAAGATGTGAGACCATGTGAAGGAGAACAGAAGGGACCCAGTAAAATCTAGCCAGTTTCCAATTAGCCCTACTGACCGACTGCAAATGCCTGACCAAGCTCAGCCAAGTTTCACCAGTGTGAGTCCAGATCAGAAGGACCACTCAACCAATACACAAAATGGTGAAAACTAATAAACAGTTGTTTTGTTCCAGTAATTACTGGAATAGCTCTTTGCATAGCACAATTGTGGAAATTCACAATGAATACAAAGAGCAAAAAAGACATCATGGGGAAAACTAATCAAAACTATCTTTGGCCTATTACTAAATTTAGGAGTCTAGATAGCATGTCTTATGAAACTCTGACATTAGATATTATACAGAGTACCTGGGTAGTTTTTTCTCCCACATGGAACTATTTGTCATATAATCACCTTAGGAGATTCTATTAAGAAGTTAATTTACAAATAATAAAATGTATTCTTATTCACTAAATTATTATTAAATTATAATAACCAATCAAAAGACAGAATTCATCTCAATAAAACCTTGACTCTAGTTTCTTTTTTCTAGCCTGTGTTTGCTGCTTCTGACATCTTACTTCAGAGCTTCTAAGCATTACTATACCTCCATTGATGATGTTAATTAATTTAATTCCTTCTAAAACCCAGGTGGGCCAAATAATTACCAGAATGCACTGTCTTTAAAATTCGTGATTGCCATTTCACAGTTGCCTTGGGAAACAACTCTAACTCTGTTGGATTCAGTTCAGTGAATTTTCCTTTTCTCTTCAATCTGTCTCATCGTTCCTTCTGAAACACGTGGACCCAAAGCCTGCAGCTGAAGTATTGGCTTCCTGATTTATCACAAACCCTATCATGACAGAAGCAGCGGATCCATTGGACAGCCACTTGGAACAGCATGACTATAGCAGGGATTCCTGGAGCCTCAGCCTATACAGAGCCTTGCCCATCAACTTCCCAAAAATTGCGGTGAACACACTATGCTCTATGATAAATCCTTTTCTGTTTAAACTGGCTGGATTGGACCCTATTACCTTTAACCAAGAACTTTGGACTTAAAAGAAGGGTTGTGATTACTTTCTATACCTTATCGTATCTGGACACAACTTAATCACTTAATAAGTATAGCAGAATAAACTCTGATAACTTTAATGTTAATAATTAAATCCCAATTCAAAGTTATGCAAACTTTTAACTATGACATGCAGCTAAATGTAAAATGTCTTCCATTCTTTGAAGTTGATATTACTTAGCAAGTATCAAGTTGGACCAGTAATTTCATCTACCCTCTCCTTGACATCAATTAATGTACTTGGAAAAGTACAGAACTATCTTAAGTAAAATTTAAAAAACAATTTTTAAAAAGATTTAATTATTTATCTTTAGAGGAGAAGGGAAGGAGAGAGGAAGAAAAATATCAATGTATGGTTGACTCTCATGCATCCCCTGCTGGGAACTGGCCTGCAACCCAGGCATGTGCCCTGACTGGGAATTGAACTGTGACCCTTTGGTTCCCAGGCCTGCACTCAATCCACTGAGCTATGCAAGCCAGGGCTAAAAAATAATTCTTAATAAGTAGCTTAAAGACAAAAAAGGAGGAAGAATCTGTGATGTCCATTGTACTAATCAAAAGCTGTTTAAATTAACATTTTTAGAATGCAATCATTCAAATTTTTATAAAAAGGAACTTCTGTGTATTTGAGAGTAACTTCTGAAATATTAAAAAGAGTATTATAAATAACAATCATATGAAATATTGATGACCTACAGAGAAATCCAACAATAATATAGAAAAGATAAGCTTAGTAAAGTCCTTCCTAGCATACAAATAAATATCAATTTCCTTAAAAATTTTTATTGCCTTCAACCCTGACTGGTTTAGCTCAGTGTATTGAGCACACGCCTGTGAAGCAAAGGGTCGCTGGTTCAATTCCCAGTCAGGGCACATGCCTGGGTTGCAGGCCAGGTCTCCAGTAGCGGACACATGAGAGGCAACCACACACTGATGTTCCTCTCCCACTCTTTCTCCTTCCCTTCCCCTCTCTCTAAAAATAAATAAATAAAATATTTTTTAAATGATTGCTTTCAAAAAGGCCATTTGGGTACTCCTTCATGTGGGACAAAGGCGGACTTTTCCCCATTCTGTTACATACAAGGTACCTTTTACTTCAAGGGCTCTGAATAAAGAGGTTTCACTCTCTGCAAATGCATACCTCCTACCTGCCACTCACCTTGACCTCCTAACTCCAACATCACCTTCAAACCATACCCTAGGGACACACACACACACACACAACCACTATAGCAATGCATTTTGCCCAAATTATTGTTGTTTTTTTCCTCACAATCAATTGAATTTTTAATCACAATGTAATGACTGCCAACAGTCAAGTGATATTTTCGTTTCCTAATTTTCACTTTTACAGAATTCGGAGAATTCTTGAACTTATCTGTGTCACTATCCTTAAAAATCATGGGCAAAACTGTTCATATCAACAAAGTCCATAATATCTAAAAAGTGCATTATTATTCCCCTTAATAAAATAATAAGCCTTAAGAAAGTATCTCTCACCCTCTTTAGTAGACAAAGCATGAATAACAGAGAAAACTAAAGACAGCACACAGGGGCAATTATCAAAATAACAACAAGGCTTCAGTATAATTATAACTACTAACTGGGCAGCTAATCAAATACTGAGGTAACTGAGAAAAACTGATGCTTAGGGACCATTGCAGGTTAAGGTCACAATGGGATTGAGCAAAAATTTAAGACAAAGCAGACACATTATATTGGAATACAAACAAAAGAGTATATTTTAATATCCAATTATCTATGTTGTGAGATTCAAAATTTTCAGTAGAATATAAGAATACTAATTTCTGTATTTGTAGCTGCATTTGGAATGACTTTTTTTTCTAAAAGTTTAGATGTAGTGTTAATAAGATGTCTCTAAATAATCTATTTTTCTTTTGTCCCTAGGTGTTATTAACAAAAGAAAATCTAAGTTTATAAAATATTTTAATGTTTTATTAAAATATATGCATTTATAGTTGTTCAAGTACAATTGTCTCCATTTTCTCCTCTCTACTCCCCCCACCCCAGACATCCCCACCTCCCCACACTTGATCCTTCCCTCCTTTGTCCATGTGTCCTTTATACATGTTCCTGACACTTTGCATCACTTTCTTTATTGGCTTATTAAATAGGGTAATATTAAAATAAATGGTTATTTTATAACATACCTGATCAGGGTTTGTACATTTTCTGCCATCTTATAAACTATGAATGATTTTAGCAATAACAAAAATACAGGGTTGGCAGAAGTATCACCTGCTTGTGTTTGGCTGGTAGGATGATAATATGAGTGTAATCATTTATGGTTCTAATTTGAATATTTCACCTAAAATGCCATATGGTGTGATTGAGTGTGATATTGTTATGCTACAGAATTACATGCTTATGATTTCATAAGAAGAAGGGGCGTTATTTATGCCAGATCTTGTATATTAGCTACAGAGTAGTTATTGCTTAATATGCAATGTAAGACCATGAAGCAATACTACAGTTTTCAAAACCAAATACCTAGGAGATTAGCAGAAAACCCTTCATTAAAACACTAATTTCTTCTTATTGATAGGGACGCAAAATAGCTGTATAACTATAACCACCAGAAATCTGAGCTTATAGTCAGCTAATTTAAGAAACAAGATATGAAATTAGTACCCTGGGGCTGAAAACAAGCACTTAGAATTGAGATGTGACATTAATTAAAATAAGAAAAGGACTATAATATTACTGTGAAGTAATCATTATGCTAGGGAGAACATATAAAAAGAGAACTAAAACTGAAGGAAATGCTCAATTATCTTGCTCTGAATGAAGTTCAAATGCAATATCATGATCTTCCATGTGAACAAATGCAGTCAAACTTTGGAAAAATCCACAGTATGCTTAGAACAAAATAAAATAAAGACAAACAAAAACCAAAACCATAAAACAAACAAAAACAAAAGGAGATAACTATGATTATAGCCACCCGTATATAAGTGCTCACTAGTCTAAAAAGGCAGGAGTGGACATAAAATAAAGAACCTTCATATCAAACATAATTATGTTCCTGACAACACTGTCATATAGAGAAATTGGAGAAGGGTGCTGATTTCTTCACATTAGAAACTAAGCAGAGTGGGAGAGTTTAAGAGAGCTATCTCAAACAAGCTATATTATACCCACTGGTGAAAAAGGTGTATATTGGAGTTGGAGATGGAGGAAATATGAATCTGTGGAAATGGTGGGAAGAGATAGAAAAGTGAGATGTAAACATGAAAAAAGAGAAGAAGATAAAAGAAAAGGGGGAAGGAATGAATCAATGAAAGAAGGGGGGAAATGAAGGAAAAAGAAAGCAATGACCTTTGAGTCTTCTAGTAATAGAGTGATTGATGACCACAGCTTTGCACACATTAGTTGAGCTACAAGCATTCTTTCTCACTGATTTCTCTCTACCTACAATGTCCCTCATCCCTTCCTCAGTTTGTCTAAATTGGCTAGGTCTTCATGATCCAGTTAAGATCATACATATTGCAGGAAGACAGGATGACCACTCCATCCTGACTACTGATGCACTTGTGCTTCAACTTATTTTGATGCTGAGTTAAATCTTGTCTCCCCTTATATGTCGGTGGGTGGTTGTGACATATGTGAACTCCTTTCCTTCTGTGATCCCTTTAACCAATCAAGATTATTGAGCAAGCAAAAGAAAGGTGACAGATTCTCATTTGGGAGAAAATCTAAAGTTATCAAACAGTGTCATCACAAGAACTATTATTTATTTGTTGTTGAGAG
Organism: Artibeus jamaicensis; assembly: GCF_021234435.1. NCBI lineage: Eukaryota > Metazoa > Chordata > Mammalia > Chiroptera > Phyllostomidae > Artibeus > Artibeus jamaicensis. The sequence continues at coordinate 34,247,800 of NW_026522046.1, read as the reverse complement.
TCTTGGTAGGCATTTTAATAGACACATTAACAATGGGAAATTTAGCAGTCAGATTTTTAATCTTTTTTTAAGATTTTTATTTATTTATCTTTAGAGAGGGAGGGGAAGGAGAGAGGGAGAGAAATATCAATGTATGGTTGCCCCTCATGCATTCCCTGCTGGGTACTGGCCTGCAATCCAGGCATGTACCCTGACTGGAAATCGAACCTCAATCCTTTTTGGTTTGTAGACCTGTGCTCAATCCACTGAGCTACACCAGCCAGGACAGCAGTCAAAAATTTTAAGTAAGATTTGAAAAGTTATCCCTAAATAGATGCAGTCATTTCTGGTTCTATCAGAATAATTAAAAGTCATGAATGCTATGCCATTTAATTTCTTTCATCCATTCACTGGTCCAATTATTAAATAGAATTGGATTAAGTTTTAAGTATGTGCCTAACACTGAGCTATGTCCTTGTTTAAACTGTCAGTCCCATGAGATGCAGGTGCTATCTTCACAGAACTTGAGACCAAATGAGGGAGACTTTTGTTAATCAAGGAAACACAGATAAATGTGGAATCACAGTGTGATATATTGTTTGAAGAATAAGGGTCAGCTCCCTTAATTCTCAATAAGTCTTCACAGTTTGAATAAAATGATTCAAGAGCAAAGTCTATATAAAGAGTAATTTTCTGCATTTCTTTAAAGATGACTTCATTGCAATTCTAATTATTCTTTCATTCATTCATTCATTTCCTGTATTGCATTTGTTGAGTTAGTCAGTGAACAACTATTGTTTGAGCACTCTCCATACTAAATTGGCCAAGCAAGTGATAAAGATAGTAAAAAAAATTGGCATGGCCTTAAAATAAATTTTTAGTCCAATAAAGATGAAAGATATTAAATCAATGATTACCTAATATCATGCTTAAGTTATAGGAAAAATATACAGAGGGACATGAAGCAGTTGAATGATCTAACACAGTACATGGTGATTCCCTTAAGAAGTGATCTGAGAATACTAGTGAAGATAAATTGAATTAAATAGACAAATAAAGGGAGTATTTCAGATAAGCAGGCTCAACCTATGAAAGGTCTTAATGTTGAATGAAATTGAAGGAAGGCCAGTATGTCTGAATAACTTCAGCAGCTCCATCTAGTGACCACGTATCACCTATATGGATAGACTTCATTCTATATTATCTACCATATAATCTAACGTTGTGCTAGAAAACTATTGTCATTTTCCCCTTCAACAGTGCACGAGTCAGAGTGATGGTTTCCCCAGATGATGTATTTCAGCAATCACAATCAGTGCAGACAGTACATGTGACATGCTTCTGACCAATGAGATATTTTTGGGAGCATCTAAAATTAATTTATCCTGTGGTAACAAATACAAGAAAATGTGGTCTCTTGTCTTCCTTTGGGCATTGTCTGGTTGGATGTGATGCCTGGAGTTGCTATTATCTTAACTGGAAACTCTGAAGAGAATCCCAACTCATGAAAAAAGACAAAGAGAATCTCAGAGAAATAGAGCTGAAACCCTGACTCCCTATCCTCCTCATGAGCTGCTTGTTATTATGTATTTTACATACTTCAAATGTATGTAAAATAAATTTCGGCATTTTGAGCCAACATGAATTGATTTAATTCCTTTCTGTATGAGACACTACAAATTATACACACACGTGCATGCACACACATTTCCATGGTTCAAAACTTATAAGTAAAACATTATCCAGGAAAATAAGGTATAATTTTAAAACCATGAGAACCAGCAAAATGAAAGCCTTAAGCATAATATAAAAGTATATAAGGTAGTGGTCTGGGAAAAGTTAGGTAAGGAAGATTTTCTGAAAAGACTAAGGTGGTAATAGGACATAGTTATCTGTGAGAACGGCAGTTTTAACTACTGACCTGGCAATTAGGCCAGGGAGAACCTAATATTCTCATTGATAAATAAAGAGACAATGAAGAGTTACATGAAGAGAGGAACTGAAAATAAATGTGATGTTTTCAATGTTTCTATTTTCATTTAACAAATTCCTTTGGATATGCACCTTGAGCCTCCATTTCATGGTAATTAAAGAACTGGAACGCGCCATGGTACCCGAGTATGAGGGGCTGCAGTGGACAATGAGGAGCAATGCCACCAGTGTAGGCTGGGCAAGCTTCCTGCAATTTCCCTGTTTCATGCTAGTTAATAGTTGATATTTTTCCAAGTAAATGCAAAATTGCCTTGCAGGAGTGCTTACTGGGATTTCCTTGCACCTCTCTCACACTTTTTCATACAGAAAAATCTTGTCTTCAAATGAAAGCAATAGACAAATTAAGAAAACCAGGTCATTAAGGAAAAAAAAGCTTTAAGCCAGTTTGCTTTGCCATTCAGTCTTCCACCTTTGCCCTAAGAAGTCACTGTTCGGTAGCTCATTGTGACAGCTTTTGATAAACTCCTCTTTCAGGACTCTTGACCTCATTAAAATAGCCTAAACCACATCTCCTGCCTTGATCTTCAGATTTAAGGAACAGCTCTGGGCAGAGATGACACCTCCGCCCTTGTTGCTGACTTGTTCTGGTGCTGGGGCATTAATACAGACCCTTGTACTCTCAGGGTTATATCCCAGGAGATCCATTTGCTCACAATCCAGGCGTATTTCCATACACTCTTACAAACAAAGTTAGCAACATTACTTCCAGTTTACAAATGATATTTTTAAACATACTATATAGGAAAACTATATTTCTTATAGTACCCCACATTCTGTTTAAGGAATAAGGTTTTGTAAAGAACAAAGGACTTTCACAAAATAATAGTAGTGTAACCATGACATAACATTTCAATTAAGCAATAAAGGGGGTGTATTCTGCTTTTTTCTCAAGGCTTCACAGCCAACTCTCTGTTTCCTTAGAGTACATAAATAAGCCCTGGGTTTTCTTTCCTTATATGGCCTTTTTACAGCTAGAGAAGTAAGGTTTTGGGGAGAAAGGGCTGCTTGGTGTCAGCTATGAGGATCAACAGGTGTCCACAGGAAGTTGACAGATTCCTGTTTGAAGAGAGAGAGTTCAGAAATGAGGGGAGGAAACTCAAGAAGCAGATTTGTACTCCCTCATCCCCATCCCTTCCCCTTTCTCAGAGGAAGCATATTCCCCTCCCTGGATCTATTTGTTCTGCTTTCCCTCTCCATCCTCTGCCTGCATCAAGACTATTAAAATAGTCCCTAACTCATGAGTCCCCCATTTTCCAGGTGGCCAGCATCTGAATGAAGCACTTCCTTTTATGCAGAACCTATCTCTTGAGTACTGGCTTTCAAAGCAGCAGGTGGCCAGGCAAGTTCAGTTTCCTTAGATTGAGAATCAGATACTGAGTGTTTTGTGTCACCTTCAAGTGTGTGTATGCCTGAAGATTTGCAAGGGAAGTGTGCCACACTCTTCTTCCAAAGCTGGGTGAAAAACCAGGACCTGGGGAGTTCAGTGTAGTCTAAAAGACATTCTCAAAACACTATCATTTTTCTAATACATACTGTGGGATTTAAATTGGGAGGGTTTTTTGGTTTATATGTACTGGTTGTGGGTGGGGGTGTTTTTTTTTTTGGACTTCAGATTTTTTTTTTTTTTCAGCTTTCTTTTTTTATTTGTTATATGCATACACACATGTAGTGAGCATATATTATAGAAAACAGATAATAAGAGGGAGAAAAATGAGGTCTGAAAAACCATAACAAAATTAGATAACTCAATAGTTAAGGCAGAAAATGATATATTAGGTCATACAAATTGAAATGAAACAAAGTAGTATAAACATGTAATACAAATTAAAATGAAATTAATATAAACATGAGGTCATACAAATTGAAATAAAAACTAACAATATCATATCCTTAGTAAAGACCAGCATTCATTTTAAATTACCAAAAGGCCAATTACTGCCAAAGAGGCACTAATTTAAAATTTTAAATCTTCAATAATAACTGGAGAAATATTCTATATCAAATATTCATAATGTGGTATGGTTGTCACTATTTAGGATCAATTGATTAATAGCACACATTTTAAGAATGACAACAAATATGGTAAGTAGTTTGTTTGAAGTGACAGGTTTATTCATGCCTTTTTTAAAATGTCTGGAAAATACTCAAATCTGAACAACCATATTTTGCTCATATATTTCAAATAAGAACAATTTTCAATGTTTCAAAAAAATAGCTGAGTTCACAACTCAAGTAATCCACACTTAACTTGCATTTTTCTCAAGATAATTAGTACATCTTTGTAGCAGAAATGTTTTATATGTCATTTCAATTTTGTAACAGTAAATACTGAAAAGACATGTAGTAAAGTGTTGATGTATAAAATAACACTACATTTCATGGCTTCTTGAAGGATATTCTTAAACAAAATGTGCATTTTTCTCCCCGTGATTGCATGATAGCAAACCACTTCTTACCACAGCCTGATTCTCGCTGAGGGGCGGCAGTGTGACCCAGAACTGCTGTTATAACATTAGTGTAAAGGTCAACACACTGAAAAAGTCCAATTACTGTCTCAGCTTTATTATAAAAATAGCTTATTGAAAACTCACAGATCCCTTGCAAGTTTCAGTCCATGGATCTGTGCGCTATTATCACTTTGAGAACCACCGTGTAGGTTTTAAATTGGAAAAGCCCCGATACCTTACACTAACTCTTACCAAAGTTTTATGAGCACACAGTCATGTGCAGGGAAGCAACAGATGCACTCTGAGTTCATGAACATGGGTAGGGAAGAAAGAGAACACACTGCATTCTTCCTAATCCTATAAACCCAATTCTAGTAAGAAGTTTAAGGAAGACTCCAGATAACGCTTTTACCAGCACCTGTTACTGACTTACAGAAGAGAAGATGAATCCTGTGCAGCTTGTTCGATCTCACCGGCCAATCTCCCACGGTGATCTGTTTTGGGGCGTGTTTATGATCTAGAGCATTCTGTTAGCTTGAACACTTGCACGCCTGTGATAAGGCCTGATGGTGACAGACCGATAAAACTTTTCTCTTCTTCCTAGTTTCTTAAACGGAGTTACCAGCACAGATACCATCTGTCAATCGCGGTGTTACAAAACAACTTTTGGAGCACAGGGACTGCAGCCGGTGAAGAATGGGAAGAAACTGAGACTTTTCAATCTACTTTGAGGTGTATTTAAAGTGCATTCAGGTTACCTGTTATGGTTCAACTTTGCTCAAATCAACACTCTTGATAAAAGTTTTAATAGAAGCAGGTTATGTATGAGAAAAAATCAGAAGGATGGGTCAGGCTTTTAGAAAGAGTCGCTTTTATCAAGCTGTTTCTCTATTCTCCAGAGGCAAATGGATTTCTAAACACAGAATTCAGTATTCAGAGCAGAACCCAGGGGAAAAAAACAGAAAATATATTTTAGGGGTAAAAAAGGGAAATGGGGGAGGGAGGAAACAGTGATAAGGTAAAAAAATAGAATATTGTGTCTTTAAAAAGAAGAAAGGAAACTAAAATGTTAAAGATACAGTATTTTATTTAAACAGTATTTTTTGGTGAAAAGATAATTAAAATTTCCTATGGCATGGAATTATGGTAGATAAAATGATAATGGAATGTTTACACCAAATTAACAATGCTCAACTATTCAAAATATGAATAAAACTGGCTTTAATGCAACTATAATATGATTCATTAATGGTTCAGTAATTCATACAGTAAACATTATTCTACTAAGCCAGAAGTCATCTAGTGCATTGCCAATGCTCATAAGAGTCAGTTTTTGCTCTGAAAAATGCACAGGCCAATAAGAGGCCTGAGAAGTCCCTTAGCCAATTGCGCTCTGAGTCCTCCACGCCTACTCCACTCCCCACAAACCTCCGCCATCACTTCCCACCTCCTTGCATTTATCAGACGAATGGGACTACAATGTTAAAAAAAGAAACCGTGAAATCAGAAGAGAACTCTCATCTTCCCCAGCCACCAGACTACCAAGCTTCTGCCTTTGTAACCACCCGCTTTGCCTTTCTTCTTCCGATGCAGATAACCTGCTCTCTATCACATCAACCCTTCTCCATCTAACATGATGTACAGTGGCCCCCTATCTTGAATCACTTTCTGCATTTGGCTTTTGGAGCAATTCTGTTTTGTTTCCCCTCTATTTCAGTCTTCAGTCTTGTGGGATTTATCTCATCTTCCAGATCTCCAAATGCTGGAATGTCCTGAGGCTTAGCCTGGGGTTGCTTCTGCCATCCACTTTCCTTCTTATTGGATCACATCCAACCCCATAGTTTTAAATAACATCTTTGTGCTTTCAGTTCTCAGTAAAAAATACTAATCTTGATCTCTATTGAAATATGGATTCTTATTTTTAAAAAGCAGTGGTATGTGAATAATAAAATGAAATAGAATAATCAACACTTGTAAAAACCTAGTTACTGAAATGTATTTAATAAGATTTGAGATTCTTCAAAATGAAGAAACTTTCTTTAGAAAGGAAAGTGTGATGGATATTATAATTTCCTTTTTCAGATGAAAGGAATCATACTCTTTTGTTGGAATAATAATCCTCTGCCTGGAACTGTATTCTACGAAGAACTGATTCTGTTGCCATTTAAACAAGGACATTATACAAATAAGATGATTCCTGAAATAATATTTGCATGATTTTCTTTTTTGTGTAGTACTTTTATATATCCCTTTATTCAACTGCTGTTATTAAACACACACAATACCCAGACATGGTTTTCTGCTATCTTTTCCATAATCTCTCCAATTCCATGATTATTTGTGTGCACACACAAAGAAGAAGAGAAGCTACTAGTTTGAAGGGTTAAATTTGCTCCATCTGTTAAGTAGTAGAACCTGTATTCGGTCACACGTTCTCCCATCCCATGAAGGACAGTACTCAGGGATAGTTCTCGAGTAGAGAAACATACAATCTCCAGATGTAAGTGTTTTAGTAAAACCTTAGGATATAAGGTTTTCAAAAAAATAATTCTGGGAAGGCTTTCTATGCTACCTTCCAAAAGTATATTTTCAGATTCATGATAATTTAGTGTGTTAATCTGATATATCATAGTTTACAAAACATAGAGGAAATTATTTTTATTTCATTCTTGGATTTACAGAATTAATATCTGTGATATTTCATGATTAATTTGAATTTAATACAGGATATATGAAGAGGGACCAAAAACAGGAATTATCTTCTGTAGGGCGGGCCCCTTGTAGTACATGCTTCCCTCACTACGTGAATGTTTTAGGAACTCATCTGATTCAGTGTACCAGCTGGCATCATTGTGAGAGGCTGCATTTGTCTTCAGTGATTTTTTAAAAAGTCTTTCAACACGTTTGCTCATTTCATGATGGGTGATTTATAAGCACACCTGCCCACACCATGCTCAGTGTTCAGCAGTTTTAGACCAAAACCAGCATGACCTCCTTGTCCCACCCGCCCTATTCACCAGATCTCATCCTTGGCAGTTCTGTTTACCCAGATGGAAAAAGTCCTCAAAGGGAAATGTTTTGCTGATGTGGAAAAGCTAAAACAAAAAATAGCAGAAGCACTAAAAGGCATCAGAATTGATCAGTTCAAAACTGTTTTGGCCAGTGGAAAAAAAAGTCTCGCTAGATGTATTGCATCAAATGGAGAGTACTTTGAAGGTGACTGAAGTTTAAACATGTAAGAATAGCACTGGCTGGTGTAGCTCAGTGGATTGAGCCTGGGCCTATGAACCAAAGAATCATGGTTTGATTCCCAGCAAGGGCACATGCCTGGGTTGCAGGCCAGTTCCCAGCAGGGGATGCATGAGAGGCAGCCGTACATTGATATTTCTCTCCTTCCCTTCCCCTCTAAAAGATAAATAAATAAAATCTTATAAAAATGTAAGAATAAATATACAAATATTTATAAATAAATTCTGGTTTGGGGGTTCCCCCGGTATATAACTTGTCTAATGTTCTTCTCTTTGAATATTGAGATGCTGCTACATGCCAAATACTATATTAACAATTAGGGAATATAGAGATGAACTAGATACTATTTCTGTCTTCAAAAATTAACACAGAATAAAAAATAATATAATACTAAATACTATGATCAAATCACCAAATTGACAATATATTTATGAGAAAGTTTAAATTTAGATAAGCCTTTAGAAGTTCAACAAAGTTATCGGTCTTACAGCTCTGCAAAAAATAAAGTAAAAGAAATCATTTAGTGAAAAGGAATTTCACTGAACTTTAACAACCATTTTTTTTCAAATTTCAACTAACACTAAAGTGAAATTTGAAAAAGAAAAAATAGGATGTTAGAAAGCAATACAAATCATTATTGTAACTTACAGGAAAATGTTCACTTTTATCATATGAAAGTTAACTCATCTCATGTATTAGTGAATTTTGTATAAAAAATGTCTATGAAATGTGTGTCTATATATGAAATAATGTACCTAAAATATTTGAGTTGTTCTTTCCAAGAGCTTCCAGTACTGCTAAAACATATTTAACTGGCCACCCTTATTATTAATCATAAACAATAGAATTTTTATCTCACAACAGGCTTATCCTCAGAAAAGGATTTTAACAGCAGGATGTTTTCCTTTCAAACAAATTTAAATATATATTTCAGTCACTGAAAAAAGTATTATTGACTATATTTTCATAGTAGCTGTGACCCTTTGTACATATGTTATCTTCACAATCATTTAGGCACTAGGAAAAAAATAGAGACCATTACCATAACTACTGATAAAGGCTTACACTCACCCCCAGTACAACCTTTAACAAGAGCTGAGAGTTAGTGAATAGTGAGGTTATTTATCATTTTATTATGTATGATGTAATTGGGAGAACAATAGTACATAATGTTTGAGTTTGATTGCAAATTCTTGACATTTTAAATATATTTATATATTTTATTATATATTAAACATATATATTATATGTTAATTATATATGTATATATGTGTGGATGGATGGATAGATAAATAAATAGATGGATCTCCAAATCCAACAAAAAATAAGAAGATTCATGAGCTATGCCAGATAGGAATTTTAGAGATTCAATGTAGAAACATCCTTATTCCAAATTCTCTATATCTTTATAGCAAGTCAGAAATTTAAAATCCAGTTACTGTAGGATTTTCAAAGTGTGGGCCACTCTTATAATTTGATAATTCTATTTGCCTTAAAAATCCATGTTTTATATAGAGTTCTTATCTCAGCTTGATAAAATTACGACTTGATTTCCTAGCCAGAGATTTTCTATTAGCAGACTCCTTTGACAACCTTTTGGATGACAGTGTGCCATGCTTCAGGACAGCTTCAAAATTAAAAGTGTCGTCCATGGCCAAATGTATTCTAGATTGCTGTTTCACAACATAAATTCGTCTGTGAAAGAAATTCAGTTGTCTGTATATACAGCTTCACTTTGAAGAATTCCTGACTGAGACTTAAAGGCCAGAACAGAGTACATTTTACTACGTGCTCATTAAAAAAAATCAAGAATACAATGAGTTAAAGTACCTTAAAATATGATTGGCTTGAACGATTTAGCTTTTCAAACATAAGGCCATTTTTTGGAGACAATACACATACAAAATAAAATTAAAACATGGAAATTAAACAATTAACCTGGCTGGTGGTTATATACCACAGGCAATTTACTTAGGGGAAATATATTTCCACTTTCCATGTGCATTTTAGATATAATATATATTGGGGACATTCAAGTGTTTGTTAAAATACTAATAAGATATAGAAAAGTACTAGATTATGTCCAAGTAGTATATTATGAATAAGTTTATGAAGTGACAGACTAAAGAAGAGAAATACACAATTATTTTCCAATAATATATTTTAAGTCTTAGCAATGGTATCAGGTTGAAGCAGGTTCAGTTCACATTGTATGGACTGGATAGTGGTGAAGAGGTAAGTTAGTACCTCTTCACCAAATTGTCAATAATGACTGTACTTGACTACAAGTTGCTCTAAATTTTTTAAAATTTATTTAATTATTGTTCAAGTACAGTTTTCTGTCTTTTACTCCCATCTCAGCCCACCCTCCCAGTGCTCCCCACCTCCCTCCCATTTCCACCCCCCTTAGTTCTCATCCCTGTGTTCTTCATATTTGTTCCTCCAAATCCCTCCCCCTTTTTCCCCCTTAAATTCCCTTCCTTCTCCCCTCTGGTTACTGTCCCCTTGTTCTCTATTTCAGTGTCTTTGTTTTTATTTTGCTAACTTGTTTGTTTTGTTGTTTAGCTTCCTGTTAAAGGTGAGATCATATGGTATTTGTCTTTCAAAACCTGACTTATTTCACTCAGCATAATGCCTTCCAGTTCCATCCATGTTGTTGCAAAGGGTGGGAGCTCCTTCTTTCTTTCTGCTGCATAGAATTCCATTGTGTATATGTACCATAATTTTTTGATCCATTCATTTACTGATAGGCACCTAGGTTGCTTCCAGCTCTTGGCTATTGTAAATTGTGCTGCTATGAATATTGGGGTGCATAGGTTCCTTTGGATTGGTGTTTTAGGGTTCTTAGGATATAGTTCCAGCAGTGGAATTGCTGTATCATAAGGCAGGTCCATTTTTAGTCTATCTTTCTATTTAAAAATTTCTCTTAAACACTTTACATCCCCCATTACCTTCATAATCTCCTTTAGCACCACAGTTCTGCCTTAAATGTTTACATGTAGTAAATGCAATATATTAGGACTTACATAAAGTTATTGTTAAATAAAATTAATGAAACAAATGTACTCAAAGAAAAAATCAAATGGAAAATATAACAACTGAGATGGTTACTATGCAGGGAGAAAAAAGTGAAAGTTGAAAAACTGAGAGTAGGGAGACCCTTTTAATAAATAATTTCTTGCCTCTAGTCAATAGTAAAATAAAAGGAGACCTTTTGGAAGCTGTGTGATAACTACACAAGCCATCTGGGGTGGGGCTGATTTACTTTGAGGAGACATATTTCACTGTGCGCTCTGGAGTAATTTCCTTGCTCCACTACTTATCAGACTTGTGATGCTGGGCAAGACATTTAACATCTCAGAGGCTCCGCTGTCTCGCTGCTCCAATGCCAGTCATTAATCAGTTACCCAGCTGTGGTCAGGAAAAATGAAACACTGCATGTAAAGCACAAATAAGACTAGTAATTACAAAAGTAGCACATTATTACATGGCTGTTACTGCCATGTATTTTAAGACCTTAAGTAAACCCTAAATAAATTAGTATTAGTTCAATATGAAAGAAGAAACTTCTGGATCCTTAGTCACTCTTTAAGCAGAAACTATAAAGCAGCATTTCAATGGATAAGATTCTCTTAGTACAAATACCTCAGATTTTGAATAAACTAAAATTCAGTCTGACAATCATGTTGAGAAAGTTTTTATCTAATTAAATTGTTATAGGAACCTTGACTCAAAACAAATACATCATTTTAGCAATCTTAATAAAAGATTTATGAATGGCCCATGATTCACATGAAAACTAGGTAACTTAATATCTGTAATGAAATTATAGTGAATATACATCATTATTAATTTAACATTACATGTCCTGATGTTTCATTTTCTCCTCAATGATCACTCCTGTTTAATTTTATCTTATAATTCCTATGACACTGTTCTTCTGCTCTGTTTTAAAACAGTAAATGAAAGCAAAGTTTCTGAAAACCTAAATATGTAAACCAAAATAGACTACTGAGAATTTGAATTATTGCTATAATATTTGAATACATAAAATGACTAATGTAATAGAGTTACTTTGCAGTCATTTGTTTTAGTAGAAAAAAATCATGATATTGGTAAGATTTTGAATATTAGCTTCTTCAGTAAATTTTTCTGTACTTTATATTTTGTATAAGTTTGGGTTATTTTTATTTGTAAAACTATTATGTTGTACCTAAGGCATGATCTATGAAAGAATTAATTAGCTGGACTTTATTAACTTTAAAACTTCTGTCTGCCAAAGACACTGTCAAGAGAATAAGAAGACCCACGAACTGGTAAAGAAGTAGTTTCAAAGAACACATCTGATACAGGACTATTATGCAAACCATACAGAGAGTATTTAAATGTCAACAACAACCTGGCTGGTTTGGCTTAGCACCAGCCTGAGAACCAAAGGGTCACTGGTTCCATTCCCTGTCAGGACACATGCCTGGGTTATGGGCCAGGTGTCCAGAGGGGGCATGTGAGAGGCAACCACACATTGATGTTTCTCTCCCTCCCTTTCTCCCTCCCTTCCCCTCTATCTAAAAATAAATATTTTTTTTAAATTTTAAAGAAAAGCAAATATCAACAATAAAAGATATAAGTAAGCCAACCAAAAGAATGATCCAAACACCTTAACAGATACTTCACCAGAGAAGACCCATAGATGGCAAATAAGCACATAAAAAGATGTTCCACATCATGTGTTATCAGGGAAAGGCAAATAAAAACAATAATGCAATACCAAGACACATCTACTAAAATGCTCAAAATGCAGAATACCGAAAACACCAAATGCTTGACAATGTTAAGCAACAGGAACTCCCACTGCTGGTGGGAATGTAAAATGGTGCAGTCACTTTGGAAAACATGTTGGCAGTTTCTTAAAGAACTAAACATACTCTTCCCAGAAACCCAGCGATTAAACCCTTCGGTGTTCATCCAACGGAGCTGAAAACGAACATTCACACAAAAACCTGAACCACGATGTTTACAGCAGCTTCGTTTATATTTCCCAAAACTTGGAAGCAACCAAAATGTCTCTCAGTAGGTGTATAAGTAAATAATATTCCACAAAGTAGAATTATTCATACTAAAAATAATTGAACTTTCAAGTCATGAAAAGTCATAGAGGAAATGTATTATTAAATGAAAGAAGGTGATCTGAAAGGGTTACATGATACAAGATTCCAACTACAGGACATTCTGGAAAAGGCACAACTATGGAGACAGTAAACAAGGTCAGTGGCTGCCAGAGATGGGGGTAGTTTGAGATGAGTAAGAAGAACACAGAGGATTTGTAGGGCAGTGAAAATACTCTGTATGATACTGCAACAGTGTGTGTGTGTGTGTGTGTGTTGGTGTGTATCATTAGACATTTGTCCAAGTGCAGAGTGTACAACACCAAAAGTGAGCCCCAAGGTAAACTATGGACTTTGGGTAATAATGTTGTGTCACTGTAGGTTCCTCGACTGTAACAATGAACCACTCTGGTGGGAATACTGGTAATGGGGGGGCCATGAAGGTGTGAGGTAAGGGGTATATGGGAAATCTCTCTACCATTTGCTCAATATTGCTGTGAATTACAAGTGCTCAAAAAATAAAGTCTATAAAATATTTTTAAATACCATGCTGGCAAAAAGAACCTCTTAATGGAGAACAATAATAATTATTCCCAAATCCACTATTCAGAACTATTGATAATTGCTGAAGATCCTTCCAAATCTCCTTCCTTCCTTCTCTCCTTCCCCTTCTTGCCCTCCTTCTCTCCCTTCTTTGCTCTCTCCCTGCCCCCTCTTCCCCTGCCACACGCAGATCATGAGTATATGGCATGGATGTGCACTGTTTTACATAACATGGATTAATTTAAAAATATACCATCTTCAAACATTTATTTTATTCAACATGATGCTATAAGCATGACTTATTACGTATGACATTATGAGCTCATAAATTTCAAATTTCCACCAATATAAAGTCTTCCATGAACAAGGAGTATTCATTAATATTGCAAATAGTTCATTGGTGTAAATTCCTAGAAGTGGAATCCCTGGAACAAATACACACTTTGCAGACTAGCTCCAGACAATTTATGCCGATTTAGATTCATATCTATAATAAATGAGAGTGTACAGCTTTCCACTGTTGCCAAGGAATACTTTTATCAGCCTTTTTAAATCTGCATGATGAAAAATGTGCATCACTGATTTTTTGCCAATAATAATGAGATTGGGCATCTTTTTTAGATGCATTTTCCCATTTACAAATTCATTAGTTGCTTGCTTTTTATTTTCCTGATTGATTTTAAGTGCTCATGTACATGAAGAATATCCCCACTGGGAGCACCCCTTGCCACTCCTGTCTCCATCTGTCTCCCAGGTACCTCTACTTGTCTCTGTTCTTCCTGTTTCACTTTAATCACCTTCTAACCCACATTTGGGTCACTCCTATTAATTCAACACCCTAATTCTATGCTTCTTAAAACTGGTATGTCTCCAAGAGTCAATTCATTTTTGTTTATAATGAAATCAAATAATGTTATGTGTGTATTTCATAATTTCAATTTATTTCATAGCTTATGTTTAATAACTTAGAACACAATTCTTGCTCTACCAAAGTCTTCGAAGTCCTACACCATGCCACTTTATTTCTGAACCACTCTTCTCTTTGTATTCTTTCTTTATTGCTGGATACAAATTCCTCCCAATGGGGGCGCTTAAGACGGTAAGTATGTATTGGTCCATACTATTTCCGAGGGTCAAGAATTTGGCAGAAACAGAGCTAAACCATCCTGGCTGCAGTCTTTAATGAAGTTCCAGTCTAAACGTTGGCTGGCATTGCCACCACTGCAAACTTGTTTGGAGCTGAAGGATCCACCCAGCTCACTCTCCTAACTGTTGCCAGATTAGTTCCCCTCCACGTGAGCATCTCAAATGAGCTGCTAAGAACATGGATTCCCCAGACCAAAGGTTCCAAGAGAATAAAAGACAATGACTATGAAAGAACTCAGTGCCGTTTGTAACAGTCTCAGAAGGAGCATACCGGTATTTCTGCCTTATTCTACTGATCATACAAACCTATCCCTGTGCAAGGGGGGAACAGATCGCACAAGCTGGGACCATGAAGGGCCCACTAGTGGCCTGTTTTCACACCTTGTGAGACACTGTCCTGTCACATGACCGTCTCAGGACCCAAGTTCATTCTCTGCTTAGGAACTTTGCATGAGCTATTCTTTTTGCCTGGAACAGTTTCCCCCAGATGGATTAGCATGGTTAATTCTAAGGTATCTTTCAGTTCTTAGGTCAAATGTACCCTTCTTGGAAAACATTCGAGTTCCTGTAATTTTGTTTATTAGCTTCCTAATTTTCTCTTCTTTAGTAGAATATGTGCTTCATGATACCAAAGACTACCAGCCTTGTTCTTTCTTGTTCATGGCCTTGCCTATAACAAATGCTTAACAAATAGCAAGCATTGTTATAACTTAAATATATATATATATTTACATGTAAATATATATTTTATATATAATACAAAAGCACCTACCTATGAGAAAAATACATAGATGAAAGAAAACCTTTTAATGTAATATATAAGTACTTTCCTTACTTTTATGCTTCTGTCTTATTTTGCATTTGATATGCAGATACGCACACCACACTAATGCACTGATATGTGTGTGTGTGTGTGTGTGTGTGTGTGTGTGTGTGTGTATGTACCAGGTTATAACACTGGCTGAAAAGAACTTATTTAAGTGTCCCTGTAAAGAGAGGAAAATAGATGGTAACGTTTACTAAAAATGTAGGATGTCATCTCATTTAAAAATAATCCTAAACCCTTCAGAGGTAATCAAAATATCTGTACTTTTCTTACAAAAAAAGGTGAATTTCAGAGAAGCTAACTGTCATGACCAAAATCTCAAAAGTAAAAGCCTGAAGAGAAAAATTTAGACTTAGATCCACTGGATGTCCAAGACATCCCTCTTTGTTCTTCTGCTCCATTGCAGCAAGTACTGGAACAACATGCTGATAACTCCACCACCCTGCTTATTTCTTCAGGGTTTTTTAATAGGAAAATAATACTAAAACGTATTGTTCATTGTTAAACAGAACTCGTTTCTCATCAAGATTGATGAGAAAAGAGTCAGTAACACACACACACAAATGGCACACAAGGCAGTGTTCAGTCGGCTGCTGAAACTTAATCCCCGCTGTCTGCCTTCCAGAGCAGAAAGGTGAGTGAGAGAAAGCGGCACATTTCTGAGAGCAACGTTCCATGGTCCTGTTCTAACCTTCCACAGAGAGCACAGCCAACAAGCTGGGCATGCTCACTTACCAAATCATCACAGGTTTTTCTTTTCTTGATAACAGTTTTGAAGTACATTTAGCTCAAGCACTTAATTTCATGGAGAGACACTGGCTGTCTCAAGTACTGTTAATTTTTATATTTTGAAATACATATATCTCCTAGCTGTATATACATTGTCCTAATTAATTGTTAATTACACTGCTCCACTAATTATTCTGTTTGTGCAGACTGGGTTTGTATTTTTTTCAGTATTTATTTGATGGCCATTCCCTTCAAATAATCGGCCTTTTGTTAAGTTTCCTGAGTTTAACTGCAGTTACAGACAGATCAAGGAATAAAAGTATCCAAATCTAGGTTTTGTTTATATTTTTCTTCTTGAAACAAGTGGCGAACCATAAATACTGTGCATGGATTTCTTAGATTAAATTTTAAAATAAGGTGACATTGCAAAGAGTGCTTCTTCAGAGGATTTTACCCCCAAGAATAGCTGTTTTGTAAAACTTGGACTTTCTACAGCTGCTGAATTTTTGAGTTTCCTAGGAGACTGTAAGCTAGCGTCACTTTCTTAAACCCGATGAAAGCTCTCTTTAGTCTGGGTCTATGCCTTGTTGATTTACAAGAATGAATCCTTTGATAAAAAGACTAGACAAGAATGCATGCTTTAGATGATAGGACTTAAAGCTGTTTATGACAGAACGATATAAACTAGTAAAATTGCCAAAGTATGATAACATATGAGGGTATATTACATAATTACATATGAGGATTTTTTTCATTTTGCCCTAGTTGACACATTCCATGAAAATAACAGAGGCCGGTGCTTCTTCTTTTCTCCTTTTCTCTCTCTCTCTCCATCTCTTTCTCTCATTTCAAATAAATTTCCAAACCAAATCCAGGTTGAGTCACAGGAAAAAGTTTTTGAAGCTGTTTTACAATTCATTAGTAATATTTTCTATTGGAATTTATATAAAATTCAGCATCGTTAGTTTAGAAAATCATCATAGATATCTAATTTCAAGTATTTTATTTTTTATCAAAAATTTATTACAGTGATTTACACATACTTTACACTTAACAAATACTCTAGAATTTTATATTGGATTGTAATTATTGTGATTCATATCCATGAGTAACTAAAGTGACAATCTCATTAAATGTCCAATTCAACTCTCAAACATGCTGTTCCCTTAAAGCTTTCTGTACTATACTGAAGCATAGTGACAAAAACTCTAATTTGAACTACCAAAAATTATATTAGATTAAACAAAACCTCATGTTACCACAACATTGTAACTTGAGATTTACAGGTAGTGTTTGTAATGAAAAGTTTTATATTATTGTATTGTGTGATACTCTAGTATACATTTTTATAATTTTAAAGGTAAAATAAATATATGCAATGGTTCAAAATCTAAATAAATGAATACATGTTGTGACATTCAGGGTACTTTAGGCCATGTTGTAGTTACCTAAAATCCCGAAGAGTCATATTTTAACGCAAGGGATTGTTTTGCTCTCATTGCAACTCCAGTGACAGTCAGCAGGGGGCTCTCTCACCATGGTCACACAGGAGAGTCAGGATGGTGGAACCTTCCCCTTGTCTGGTGCTTCAACAATCATCAGCGTAGTGCCCCCACCCACCCACACCCGCCCCCAAAAAGTGACCAGGGCCACTCCCTGGACCTGACTGGTCAAAAGCTTGTAAAACCCCAGTCCTAAATTCAGAGACAGGCAAATATAATCCTAGCACATACCCAAACAGGAGAGAGATGAAAATATTTGGTAAATACCATAATTGTCAAAGCTATGTTTTCAAGTAGAAGACTTGTGCAAATTTAAAAAATAAACGTGGAACTGCAAAATTAATGATCTTTAATTAACTTCCTTTTGGTCAGGATTTGAGCAACAGCCTGCTGTCTAAATTCATCCCTCACTCTCTGCTGCATTTATTCTTCTAGTTACCTCAAGTCAGAAAACTCTCTCCTGACTTGCTTGGAAAATGACCACATTTAAATATATCACATATTATTAGCTAGTGAGTCATAAATAAGTTTTGTTTGACTTGTCCAAAACTTGTACCAACTTTTACTCTAAGTCAGAGTTGAGATTTGAAATAAAAGATAGCTTTACAATTATGAGTATCTATAACCAGAATAACAATTATTTAATGCTCACTATGCACTTCATCCTATACTGGTTAAGCCTCAAAACACTAAATATTACATACGTAACAATAATTTTTTGGATTAGAAACTGAGGCACAGAGAGGGTCAGTGAGTTGTCCAGAGTCAAACAGCTGATAAAAACCGTAGCCGGTCCAACTCCAGTCAGAAAGCCGGCCAAAGATATTGTGTCCACCCGGATTCCCTGAGACACTCACATGTCATTGTAAGTAGGGTAGCATTCATTACTTCTGCTTCCAAAAGTGAAAGGTGGTGTCTATATAATCGTAATCACAGAAGGAAAAACACAAGGGAAATAAACATAGCTTATTTTTCATAATTAGCTATGATTATATGTTTGTTACATTTTTATACATACTTCCCTGTGTTCAATCAACATATATTTATCATCTATTATCATGTATACAACTTTTGGGTATGTTCCCTTTTGCAATTTTATTTTAAGAAAGATTAATACGTATGTACTATTTATTTGCGCAATTCTAAGGTTAAATGAGACAATGTAAATGAAGCATTTTTAAATACTATAGATTCCTAC
Organism: Artibeus jamaicensis; assembly: GCF_021234435.1. NCBI lineage: Eukaryota > Metazoa > Chordata > Mammalia > Chiroptera > Phyllostomidae > Artibeus > Artibeus jamaicensis. The sequence continues at coordinate 34,229,084 of NW_026522046.1, read as the reverse complement.
TAGGTAACTATTATCATTCCCTTTTTAATTACTTAGGAAAAAAGGTGGTACGATATGTTTTATATATACAGCATGTGTTCACAATCACTACATTATCTGGATTTCATTGAGGATTATTGTTTGAATATTTAGGGCACACTTAGTTAAGTCAATGTGACAGATCAAATTCATTAGAATCCAAGGGACTGATGAACTGGATCCTAGGAAATAGTATCTGATACATTCAGACAGATGAAGTGGTAAAGAAATTCCTGAAGGAAATGTGCTCCCAAAGAAGCAGATCTGTATCCATGAGTCTGGGCCCTGCCCGGGGTTAGCAGGAGGACACAGCAGAGTTACTGGGAGGAGTCACAGGCTAGAGAAACCAAACAAGCAAAGGGAACAGAGGGCAGGCAGTTTGGGCAGAACTAGTTGCCAAGTACATTAAATACCCATATTCTGGAGAACAAGACTGGAGTTTGAGAAATACTAAAATAGTTTCTATTACTAAATGTATTCTCTTTCGTGAGTTTCCATTCTGGCTGATAACAGCAAACTTAATATATAGGCAAACATAGTTTAACTTAGTCATGTCCACATTCCTGCACTCATATCAGAAGTAAAATGAGGACACATGGCACTACAGATTGGGAGGCACATGTCTTGTTTTACTGGAGTTGTCATTCAATGCTGGCACCCACTGAGATATGCCTTGTGTTGGCTTTGGAGGGTCACAGACACCTACTCTTGTTCCCTCACTGACGTAGCTCCAGCTCATTACGGTTTCTGGTCTCCATGCCTTCATCCTGCAATCTCCTGATCCCTCCTGATATTATCTCATAAACTGAATTTGGAGACTCCTTCAGGGCTTCTCTTTTATTGATCAAATATAAAACACACAAACTTCTCTTCTTTCATGACCTTAAAACTCGAAAACCTTTAAACCTGCAGTCTCTGCCATGAATTTTTAAAATCTTATTTCCCACTTGAAAGCTAACAATTTAATATTTTGTTCTTTGTGTTTGGCCATTCAAGGCCCCATCCTGGAGCATAAAAATATTGGTGAATTTTGATATGGAAAAAGGTAAAATGAAGAAAAGAAAGAGAAGGAAGAAAAAATGGAAGGAAGGGAATTAAAAATATAGTAATAATTAAATTGTTGCTTAGTTCCTTAGTCTGTGTTGGTCAGCAAAAATCACAGGATGCTAATCATTTCAAGTTACAGCCAGCGCAAAGTAATCAAGTTGAAATATAAGTGGCTAGAGGCTAGATAGAATTTTTTTAATAAAGAAAGTAAAGAAAACAGTAAAAAATGGCAACATAAGCAAAACTGTCAGGACTAAGTTTCGGTCAGTAGCAAAAAAGGTACAGCGTGGTGGATTAGGTGAAATGGGATGTTTGCTGTAAATTTTAGGTTCACAGAAAGAAAGGAAATGGAGGAACACTGACAATTTTGTTTGTGGTCCTTGATAATCTAAAATTAGTAACCTTCCCATTTTTAGAGCCCATCTCATTTCTGCATTAACTGTAGATGGAGACAGGTTAACCTAAAACTAATGATCAATAAGGCAAAATAGATATGCTTTACCACCATTCAAGGTATCATCCAGGATTCACCTTCCTTTGCTTTAGAAATCTGTTTACTGATCCTCATGTTTGACTTCCTCTCTCACTTTGGTTTGTTTTATTCTTCCTCCCAACTATGGGCTTTCGGGCAATGTCTAACACATCGTATGAAAGTGACAATTCATCAATACACATCTATTGACTCACAAGTGAACAAATGATTCATGGATGGGTATTCCACCTGGGCGTGGGTTCTTGTTTGATTCTTATTATTCTCTAGGTATTATCACCAAACCTCATCTCCTCGCTCTTCCTGTGCCTGGCCATCTCAGGCATAAAATTTTTCCTTTCATCATCCTCTAGCAATTGCTCACCTAAAATCAGTGTCCTAGATGAATCCACTTAAGGCAACACTGAATTTTTTTTTAGATTTCAATACCAATGTGAACTTCTAAAGCACTTCATTTTTAGCAAACTTTATATCCCTGCCCAATGCAGTTAATGAATGTTTAGAAAAAGTTATAGAGAGCATTCCTTTCACATTTCAGAGCACATCATGGAAAATGTTTTGGCTTTAAAATGGAATGGAACTAATTCCTCAGCCCAACCTACTGAGCCTCAATTACTTGTCTATAAAATGGAGATAGCAATACCTCCTTAACAGAGCTAATAAGAGCATAAATATGATATAGGTTTAAAGTATTTAGCACAATACCTAAAATATGGTAACATATTCAGAAGTAATTGTGTCCCTTCTATTCCAGAATACATTTAACAATATCAAACATGAGTAAAAAGAATAATAGTTCTATAAAAATACACACAGAGATGCATTGCATTAAAAAATAGGTCTGTTATGAACACAAGCATAGAAAAAAAGCTTACAGGCTCAAATAGTTAAAAAAATGAGATTATTGAAATTATGATTATATATATTTAAAGTAGCATTTACCTACGAATACAAATGCACAACTTTACAGACATGGTTTCCAACGACTGACTTCAATATTACCAAAGCCAAAGAAATGACAAAAACCAAGAATACACAATGAAAATAACCAGCAAAGCCCTGGCTGGTGTAGCTCCATAGATTGAGCACCGGCCTGCAAACCAAAGGATCGAAGTTTGATTCTCAGTCAGGGCACTTGCCTGGGTCGCAGGCCAGTTCTCAGCAGGGGACACACGAAGGGCAACCATACATTGATGTTTCTCTACCTCTCTCCTTCCCTTCTCCTCTAAAGATAAATAAAATCTTTTAAAAATATTCAGCAAAAAGGCTATCCATATAATGCTACCAAACTGAAGATAGTTTAGAGCTATATGATAGATGTACTCTCATTTCTATAAAATTAAACTCTAAAGGTTTACATTGTAAAAATCAAGATATTTTTGCTGTGTTCAATCACTTAAATTTGCATTTCTGAGATTTTTTTAGACTAACTGCATATTGCCACAGTAAGAGGGAAACCTAAAATAGTTCATAAATTTTTACTTATTCTTTGATATTTGAACATACTAGAATTTAAAAGGTCATAATCCCAACAAATGTAGAAATATGAGCATTAATGTATGTAAACTGTAACTATTCCTGAGTATTTGTGTGGTGTGATATCCATGTGACACAAATACTCACAAATCTGTGTTGGATGTAGAAAAAAATTCTCAGTTATAATTCCAATCAGAACTACATTCCACAAGAGTTATCAATTGAGCAATGCCTAATATTGTGCATTCAGTTGAAAAATTAATTATTGTTTCCTGCATATGCATGAAAAATCAAGAAGAAATAGAGATATCAGAACTTTCATGGAAATTAAGTAACATTTAACAAGTATCATTTTTTATTAAGAATTACCTTTTAGGTTATATTCAGAGTAAACCACTTAATTACCCAATACCCTGCTAATTAAATATTTATGAAAATAAAATGCCAATACATATTCTGATCTATTAAACTTAGTGTCATAAATATTTTGTATGTTTTAAAAAAATTTAAAGCTACATTTTGTTTTTATTCAATCACTTGCACCCGCACAATTATAACAGTGTTAAACAGACAAATAGTTTGCATTTTATTTAAAATTACCAAGAATGGGAGATTTTATTCCTGTGTTCTTAACTGTCTCCATGCTGCCAAACCAAATACATAACAATAATCTATAACAATATTAAAATTGTTTACATATGTCATAGTTCCACTTGTCTAGCCCATGATATATACCTTAAATTATTTTCTTTACTTTTAAAATTAGGCACATTTTAAGATTCATTATATTGCACTAACTTCCCATTGCCTGCAAAACCCTTTAAATAGTTTAGTGACACAATGTGTTCCTCCTGGGATTGATTATAACACCTTTTTGTGTGGATGGCTGTTACTACAGACACTCTTAGTTCCTGTTCCCATGATTAAAAACAATAAAGTTGAAAAAAATTGTAAAATGAACTTGTAAAATTTGAGATATGCAATATTTTATAATAATTATTTCCCACCCACATATTGGGTACAAGAATACTAAGTGACATAGTTAAGATTAAATAACTTTGGAAATTCCAATAACGATAACTAGTAAATTGAACTGGAATAAATAAACTATTCTATTGTTGAATGACTATCGTTTATTTAATGGATACTTGCACCACATAATGTATTATAAAATGAACAGCAGAAGATGAATCGAGAGGGACAAATGCTAACATCTGCTGTAGCACTGTGCTCATGGAAACACATTTAGGGAGCTTGGCAAATGCACACCTGGCAAGGTACGATTTGATTAATTATAGGCAACATGAATTCAGGCAGGGAGGTCACGCTTAACAAACCTATTACGGTACTTTGAGGTTATTACTGCCACAATACATTCAAATTCAATTCATAATGTACAGTTAGACTTTAAGAAAACTCTAACTGAAAATTACCATCTAATATTAACAGATAAATTAAATAATCATATAATGAGAAGTAAAATGAGTTAGGATCAAAAGATATCTTTATAAGAGAAAGCAATAACATCAGGATTAGAATATTTCAAACCGAAAAAAAATTAATAATAGATGTAAAAACTCTACTAAAATCTCATGTTTTCAATAATGAAAATGAAAGATAAATGTGGTTAACTATGAATAATATGTTATGACTATATCAGAAACTAAGACTATTGGAAAAATTAAGAGTATAAAAACACTAGTCATAAAATTAATTGAAAGCCTGTATTTTGAAGAATACCTATTTTTCATTATGATTATTCCAATTATTGGAATACTGCTCATAGAACAACAATGAAAAAAGAAATACACAAGTATACTACAGATATCTAACAGAACTGTTTGCTCAAAATACATAAACAACAGAGAAGTACTAACAAAACAGAAACAAATATAAGTACATAGACTCCATGTACCACAGAAGTCTGTATAATCTAACTATATTTAATATTTCCAAGGTAAAAATATTTTCAAAATATGTCTAAAATTTAAATTCATCAATGGACCTATAACTTATAGCTATTTAACACAATAACAAAAATCCTAGAATCACGTACTAATATTAAATTTTAATTCTTGTCTATAAAATTTAATAATTATGTTAAATTTAACTTTATATTAAATGTAAACACTAAATTATTTTTTACAGTAAATAATAAAATAATGTAATCATTTCTTAGTAATCTAAAGAAAGAGCTCCCATTATTAAAAAAGCCACCATTTGGTAAAGATAGCAATAATAATGAAAACATATGCACACATACACAATTCATACATTTATATGTGTTTTGTAACATATAGTAAATGGCTGTGAATAGCCATTCATGGAAGCAAAGCAAAAGACACAGTGTGTGAACGTGTCTGCTATGTGATATAAACACCTTGGGGATGAAATTGGGCTGTGTTTCAACTCTCCATCAGTGGTCCTGTGTGTATTGCTAAGAAAACATGCCTTGATGTGGCTGATGTAAAAAAGTGTAATCTAACCAATTATACAGCAACATATCTGGAAAGAGTCAATGGTGTTGATTGTAAGAAAACAAAAATACAAAAAGTTTATGTAAAAAATGGTAAGTGCTTTTCCTATATTGATCAACACTCAACGATAACAAGGGACAGACAGTGCTTATTAACTAAATGCCAGGCAAATGTCTAATGCTTAACACTTACTGCTTCTGCTTCTGTCCTTCTGTATTTGAATCTGTTCTTCCTCCACTTGATGGGTAAGGAAACCAAGGGACAAGGGGGTTAAACGTCAATTCCAGTGTGACCCAGCATGTGCATTTTGAAGATGGGATTTGAACCTAAGCACTGTGGCCCAGGAACAATGATGCCTGATAATATGGCAGGAGCCATAGAGAGCAATTTTAAGTTTTCTGTAGCCACATGAAAAAGTCAAGAGAAATGGGTCAAATTACTACACTAGGAATATATTTTATTTAAACCAGTATACCCAAATACTACTTCAACATGTGATCAATACAAGCATTAATGATATCTTAACTTTATTTTTCATTATACTCTTCAAAATTCAATGTATATTTTACATTGATAACACATTTCAATTTTGTACTAGCCACATTTCAAGTGCTCAGTAGCCACATATGGCCAATGAGCCGTATTGGGGTTCACTGAGTATGTTTTTAGGTGTCAGGTATACTGTCTTTCAAGGGGCCAAGTCAATGGGAATCCGTCCTCACTTTTTCTTCGGAGGCAGAACCCTCTAATTCTAGCTCTTAGTTGCCTATCAAGCGATCAACTGGAAGTAGGGTTAAGATTCCTATCTGGGCAACAAATCTATTACTAAACCAGAGTGACAATTTCATCTAATTCATGGTTATATTTTCGATTACCAATTCAAATTTGTGTTTGGCTTATACTGCTTTTTTTGCTCTTTTGGTTGGAATGAATCATTCCAGAAGGTCTGGGTAAACAATCAGTGTTCTGGCATAACAGAGCTTCTGGGCCCACAAAGCTATAGACTCTTTCTTGGCAGACACTGGCAGGCTTGAAACCAGGGCCAGAAAGGCTTTTCACTGCTCACTCAACAGACAGCCATTCTGTGTGCAAGCTAGTGCAGTGAAATAGGCCTGTCTATGGAAATCTACATACACTATAAAATAATGAACATGAGAGAGGTTATAATTAGTGTTTAAAGATTAGATAATCTTATGTACATGTCCACACAAATAGTAAAATAATCAATATTTACACAAAATAATAAAAATGCAGACAGTCTTGCTCTGCACAGGTCTATGGTGCATGAATTGTTGTTACCACAGTGTAGTTCTGTAATATCAGCCCCTACAACGCGGTTCGGGACATGCTGCTAATATGGTACATCAACGGTAACTGTGTTGGGTGCAAAGTCAGTTGCTAGCCTAACAGCACAAAACTATTATGCAAATCAAAGATTGTTATCATATGATCGATGGCCAGTCGTGTCCCTTTTTTCAGTCTATTAGTGACTGGTCACTGTGAATCTGTTCAGTTCATGCACAGACCACCAGATGATGGTTGTACTGCCTCTGTATCCCCCAGCGATAAATTCACAGGGCATTTAACAGAAATGGATAAGAAAAAGAAAATATTATGGGAAAAAATAAAAGTGATAATGTTTAAAGTAAAAGTCAAGTAAAAGGTTAACGGAGTTACAGAAGAAATAACTTACCTAGGAAAGCTGCCACCCTTGCAGAGACTTTAAACATGAAACCAGAGGAATGTACTTAAGAAAAAAATCAGCACAAATGTAGGAACTGATTTTGACACAAAGGATGAAGATATTCCAAAGAAATAACACCAACCAAACTTCACATTAAAGCAACTCCTGGAGATCTTTCATGGTATTGAAATAGCAGAGAATAAAATGTTGGAAGCTGATCCCAACTTGGAAAGAAATAATGACGATCCACCAAGGCAAAAGAAAGATGCTCGCTTACAGTACAAGCCATCAGTCATACAAAGAAAACAGCACACTTTTCAAACAACTCTAGATAAGTATTTTACAAAGAAAGAAACCACATCAGTTCTCAATGTGCCTCATGTTTTAAGCAATGTACTAAATAATGATCAGTTTTACTATTTTCATGCCCTTGCATTTATGGCCAAGAATAAGAGATGTGTTAATGTTTTGACAAAAAAATTAAAAATCACAGAACATTCATGATTTCTCTCATAATTTCCACTTTCTCTTGCTTTTTTATGATCCTGAACTACCATGCAAAGGGAGGATTGCCTATATGCACTTCAAAAAGATCATTAATATTGATTCCAGAGACATGTAAAAAGAAATTCACACTGAGCACTTGGGAATTTAAAAAAAATAAGTGAATTAAAAAATTTAAAGTCATCTTCTTACCTATTCTGTCTGCTATAAAGAAAACCGGAATAAGCTGTCAAACACCCTTGCTGATAGGAATGCGTGCCACTGTTATCTAATGTATTAAATAAAATTAACAGCAATAAGCAAAGGGTTCTCAGTAAGACAAGGACAAATGCAAAGGGAAATGAAGAATCTCCATGGATAATCCCACTGGTTACTTAAGGACTTTCTGTTTCCCATAAACAGATGTTCTGCTTGTATTGCCTTTGATACCTATCAGCCTCATTAGTTTCTTCTCTCTCGTCTCTCACTCCCCATTTATTTTTAAAAAGGACATCTGTGAATTTCTGATGGGAAAGTATAATATTCAATGGCTAACCCTTAATGAGTTCCACTCTATGGAAGATACTGTGCTACATTAGTAATACATATTAAAAAAAGATAAATAAATCACAGTTCTCTCAAAGATACTATGGGAAGCTGATACTTGTGTGAAATCAGAAACAAAAGATAAAAACTAACATCGTGACTTTCTTTCATAGGTGATACTTAGGTGTTGAATACTACTTTCTTTACTGATACTTTTCTTAGGAAAACTTGTGTTCCATTGCTTTTATTTATATTTTCAAGTATGCAATACCTTCATTTTTGTAGAATTGCAAATAGTTTCTTACCAGCCTTTCTCCCTTAAAGAACTTACTTATTTAACTTCACTTTATTTTTCTTCCATATTTAGTTTTTGGAATACACTTCTGGACTACAGATTTTATGTTATTTTTCCTTTCTGTATATATTTTAAAGGTGAGCCCTGGCTGGTGTAGCTCAGTGGATTGAGTGGGGGCCTGAGAACCAAAAGATCACGGTTTGATTCCCAGTCAGGGCACATGCCTGGGTTGCAGGCCAGTTCCCAGCAAGGGACACAGGAGAGGCAACCATACAGTGATATTTCTCTCCTTCTCTCCTTCCCTTACCCTCTAAAGATAAATAAATAAAATCTTAAAAAAATAAAGGTGAAATTTGCTGCTTTAGAAAGAGAGAGAGAGAGAGCTGAGAGAGAGATAAATGACCCCCAAATGAAAGATTCGACTGGAGCATACATGCTTTGAAGAAAACTATTTGTGGAGTTATAGCCTTTAACAATTAAGTTGTGCTTGCATTTTAGAATCTGGTATATTCTTTACTTTTTGTAACATAGATATAACCAGAATTGGCTTTATATTTCTCAAGACATGCAAGTCTACTTCATAAAAGAGGTCATAATAAACTAATCAACTGTTAATTCACAAATTTATATAGAAAATATTAATGAGCTAATTTCTTTTTTAAATTGTTTACTTATTGATTTGAGAGACAGAGGAAAGAAACATACGTTTGTATTTCTGCAATGCTCTGACCAACTGAACTACCAGCCAGAGCAAGCTAATCCCTCTTCAATGGTGAATACTAATGCTCTGATAAACTTAAACCTCTTTTAGAAGTCAACAATTATGTCTCTGATGTGCACCAATATCCTTCATTATTCACTGATTATGAGGAATATCCCTGTGGAAATTTTGCCAATTACAAGTGTTTAATTTGAATTTTCTTATATCTTTATAGTTAATCTACCCTTTGAGAATTGTCTTCACACATGTTCAGCTATATCTATACAGGTATAAGCTTTCAAATAATGTAGCACCTAATACCCTTTTAGAAAGATACTTTGTAAAACACATACATTCAAAACAAAACACTACCTTCAAACATCTGTCTCTATGGAGCACGCCCCCACCTTTTCCAAACCCCTTCTTTCTCCAGGGCCTGTTCTCTCTCTCTCCCTGTCCCAGGCCGTACTCTCTCCCTGCTCTTTCACCCCTGTGTCCCTTCTTCTCTCCCCTAAAATCTGAGCACCCTTTTCTGCTTTAACTTGTTTCTTGAGCCAGTTTCTTCTACACTCACCTCTTCTACCTCTGTGACTTTCTAAATAAACTTTGTCTTATTACAAAAAATATATATATTTATTTCAGTTATGAGAACAATCCTTAAAATGTGTCCCAGATTAACACCAAAGGAGAAAGAACATTGAAAAGAGAGTTTGAATGTTAGGCTGGAAGGAAAGAGACACACCCTGAATCAATATATGTAACAATAATTTCCTGGGTCATGCTTAGAAGAGAAGCAAGATCTATTCAAGAGGTAAGCGTGATAGATCTTGGTGGACTGAGACCCAAGTAGAAGACAAAACTTGAACATGTGTGTTTCCTTTTAACTTGATCGCAGTCTTCTACTAGACCAAGAGAGAGTTCTGAAAGGAGCAGCTTTCTGTGAAAAGTCATGGGATTCTCACTGAGACTCAACATGATGCATCATTAATTGAATGGGGTGGACTGTAAATGAAAGCAGGACTGGCTGCCTGCTGCCACCAAAGCCAGCACTGGAGAGGCTGGTGATGATGTAAAGGGAAGTGGTTTATTGCAGATGCTCACCATCTGCAGGATGGGGGACTCATGTCACAAAGCCCATCTCTACCTCTTAGTGGAGGCAGAGGTGTTTTATAAGGAGGGAGAGGAGAACAGAACAGAGATCGAGGGGGGAGGTTGCAAACTTCTCTATGTGCAGGTGAGTACAGTCCATTCTGATAAGGCAAGTGACATCCAGGGGGCACCACCCTGGTTTAGTCATCCTACTCCGTGTCATCCAGATTTCACGTCACTCTGGCTCCAAGGTGAAGGTCAGCAAATCTCCCGGAGCTGGGCTGCTTGAAGATCACAGGGTCTGTATCTCTTGAAGTCCATTTTTGGATTCTTAAACAAACATGCTATTCATCTACCAGTTACTTATTAGTCAGAGGCAACACTTACAGAAACAATGTCAAAAGAACAGTGAGTGGGTTATAATCGCCCACCATTACAATTACCCACTGTTACAGGCCATCTCATTAAAAATAAAATATGTTGGGCATTTTTGTGTAATTATCAATGACATGGATACTGAACTGGATGCCTTCTAGCGTCCTTTAATGTCTACATCTAATTTCCTACATTATGTTTGTTTCCCTTCCCCCAATACCTCAAACCAGGAGTTCAGTACAGCCCATCCTAATATACAGTCTGGCCTCAAACAGCACATTTAAGAGTGGCTCTTGCTACAGAAGATGCATCAGTCAGGACTCCAGCTGTAAATTAAAGAATGAACCTAGTTTCATTCTAAGGGAGAATTATTAGCTAGTTTTATGATACCATGGAAAAGGCAGGGTGGGGTCAACCTGAGGGTTTATAGGGAAGAGTCAACCTATATTCTAGCAGTAATGTTATTATCCTTGCTCTTGGTTTCCTAAAAGGGTTATCTACCAAATCCTTTCATAGCCATGTCCTATGAGGCTGTGATCTGAAGAGGAATGGGCTCTTCCCTACCATCTCCACTTTGAGATACCTTTAACAGGGGCTGGATGAGTCTAGAACACCTGTCCATTTCTGTACTGCTGACAATGTTTGAGAGCTACTGCTACTTGGATTCCTGCCTAGAGAAGATAGAGAGGCAGTTGACAAAATAAGAGGTATGCTAATCCAGAGAAGAGGGTAAAGACCGAAATAACAAGTCAGTTGGCAGAATTTCACTCAGCCTTCCTGTCATTTGCACCCCAAGCTTGCACCTGAGAATCACTTCATTTAAACCTTGATCATATTCCTCATCCCATTGGCCGATTCTCCTGCCATAACCAATTGTCTTCCTGATCTTCTTACAAACCTTGATCCTTTGAACTTATCAAGTTATTTCACGTTATTAACAATTATGAAAGCTGCAGCAATGGCAAGTCCTTATATTTGACTCATTGCTACAAAAGTCTATTAAACATTTGTAATTGACATAGCAATTTTTGTTTTACTATTTTGTATAAGTGTTTTTTTAATGTACCTAAAAATGACAATTATAAAAACATACCTATCAAGGAATATAAAATAAAGTATTGTTTTCTTAATATACCAATTGAGTTATATTTCCCATTCAATGTCTTTGGAACATGTATAATTTTGAATTATGTATTGCATGCATGTACATGGCTTAGGTAACACTCAAGGAAGTCATGTTCTTATCCTAGATTTCTCAATTTATTTCACTCTCTTGATGTTATATTGTGTGTTCCACTTTAAAATATAAATATTATAAAATATAAATATCACACCAACACACCAGATGTGCATTGAACCTACATCTCTATTAGTATTCTGAGAAATCCTTCTCATCTTTGTGTCTTCTACCGGCTACCAAGCAGAAGGCTATTATGAGTTGTCATTGTTTGTAAAACTAAAAAAAAAACAACTATACATGCTAATGGATATTTCTAATAAAACTGAAAGGTAAAATTAATTAAATTTTTATTCTAGTAAATTCTTCTATTTTAGCCATATATGTAGCAAAATATTAGAATGAATATTTAAACTATTTTTCATAAATGAAATTCAGTTCAAAAGAAGTTACTACAAGAAATCAATGTCCCCTAACTCATTAAAGTAGATTAAATGATAGTTCAGAATTTTTCTCCCTTAAGATTCATTTTTTGTCCACACAGCGGAAAGATGTGGCAATGCAGCAGAGTACATTTTAATTAACTCTGAGTCAAAAGACCTCTTAATCAACTCCATATTGTGTTATTCATAGAGAGCATCAACCTCCTCCTCATCACAAGCAAGTTGCCCACCCTTCACCATGAACTCAGTGCAAGGACTTACCGATTCCATACACAAATAAATGTGTCTAACAGAAATCCAGTTTTACATTACTCATTACTTATCAAATATTCATTAAGTAACTAGTTGTTAAGCTCTCTTTTATATATTAATAGTAGAGGCACCTAAGACCAATTCCTAATAAACAGAGAGTACATAAATGAATAGTAGCTTTCAAGATGTTCCTGTGTGCATCTTTACAGCATTTTATAAAAATGAAAAAAATAATAAATAAGGAAGGTCTTCTTAAAAGCTGTTTCTTAAATGCTGAAACATAATTATAGTAATGAATTGCATTCTATGCCTGAATATATTCTCTCTACAGTAACCCTTCGGTGTCATATAATTATGTGGCTAACGGGTGTACTGGAGAAAGTACCAAAGTTTCCAATCGCTTTCTCAGAATGATCACTGAGTAGTACTTGGAATAATAATTGGTATCCTCAGTAAAACATAAAATGTTCCATGAAGCAGTTAAGATTATATGTACTGCCATTCCAACTTAGGGGGAAGAACTTTTCTAAGAATAATTGTATTTTTTCACTATACTGTATAAGATGTTTCTATTTTAAGTTGATTGTGTTTAAACCAAATAATATAGCACCACTCAATTATTCAATTTAGAATAGACTTGATAAATAATGGTTAGCACTAACAATAAAAAGTTATCAAAGAAGATATTATGGGTGCCCCTCATCAAAGATACTATGTCGTAGGCAAATTTGGAAGGTAATACAGTTGCGAAATTTCCAGGCTGGCAAAGGAGCAAATAAGCCATGTGTACATCATGTACACAAAAAACTATAGAATAAAGAGGACCCTCGTCATAAGTTATATCTGGAGTACATACTTACATAATAAAATCACCTTCGATTCTATACTACCACAAAAGAAGCAAACAAATAAACCTATAGATAAGTGAGTAGTGCCACACAATTTTTAAGTAAGGGTGTAATCTATTCATGCCATGTCTACTATTAAGAACCTACTATGTATGTATCAAGCATTGTACTCAGATTGGTGATACAGCAGGAAAAAAGGATCCAAAGCACCTTCATAAAAAGAACTAAGGATCTAGTACTGAGAGGTAGGAAATAAACAAGTAGAACAACTCCCAGACTTCTGATGGTGGTGATGGCTGCAGAGAAAATCAGAAAAACTGGGGTATTGGGGTGATCAATGGAGGGCCTTTCATTTCCAGCTTTCATCAGAGATGGCCTCACCGTACATTACAACATTTGGGACAAGACTGAAATAGGCAAAGGGCAAGACATGCATATATCTAGAGTGGCATTTATTAAAAACAAAATAAGGGTTGGCATATTTACTGATGACAATACTTGATTTTTTACTATGAACAGTTTCACTTAGTTATTTAGATATTACTATTTTTTGAAAATACAAGAATCAGGCTATCTAGATTTCACTTTTGACATTGCACATTTTAGAACAGTTTGCAAATTGGTGGCCTCCCAGACCTAATGACAGTTTCAGTTTGCTCTGTTGGTCCCAGGAAATATGAAAAAAATAATAATAAAAACTGAATTAAATAACAACCTTTTAAAATTAAGAACTTTCACATTAAAAATCCACATATCTTAAATATAAAAAAATAATCAGATCTGACAACTGAAGACAGGAAGACCCAAAGAATGGAAAAGAGAAAGAACCCAAGCTTCTCAATCTTATACATACACACACATCCCTTGGAAAACTGTATGGCACATTCTGATGGAGTAGGTTCTAGTAGAACCTGAGGTTCTATATTTGCAACAACCTTTCAGTGGCTGCTGATGCTGCTGGCAGGTCCTCAGACAGGACCTTGAGCAGAATCGTGCTGGGAGGCAACAGCAGTTTCCATCCCATCCCACTGTCCATAGTTCCCTCACCATATTGTTGTTGACACTCTCGGTGTTACTGTATGTTTTTGTTGGCTTTTGAGTCTTTATTCTATGTTTCAGAAATGGCTGCTTAAATAAAATAAGTAAATAGGATGGCCATATTTAAACTAGGAATTGCAATCCAGTGCAAACAGGAAATATCCATATAAAATCAAAAGAAAAATATCCCATGTTTCACCACTTAATTATAGTCAGTTGACTTTCAGAAGCACATGATCAGACAGCTTAAACATAATATATAAAAAGTGGTGATGAACTCGCAATGGAGGATGTGGTAGGGATGCCATCAACGAGCAGTGGAGACACAGGGAAACAAACAGATAGCGGAGCGCAGTCGTTCCAGACATCACAGGCATCCGTGCTGAAATCCCGGTTTCAGACCAATTCATTCTGGCACAGCCGTCTAGTTTCTCTGAGAAATGGATGCTTAGTGAAATATTCAGCTTTGTTGCATCAATTTCAGTGGTGAGGGAATCTCAGGCAACTGACTGAAAAAAAAACACCCAGTGGTGGTTTTTAATTTGATTCTTTATTGTGCGTTTGATTGGCACTAATAGCCAGCAGATGGGATCGAGACATTCAGGGGAGAAAAAAGTAATAATTTTGCTGGCCAAAATAAGCAGTTGTACACGAAATGGTATCATCACTTGAAAGTAGCAAAACTCTTTTGGGGAAAGTTTTTCAGAAAACAAAATTATTTTAAAAGGTAGGTGTCTTTATTAACAGTAATTGTTCCCAAATACTCCTGCTGGGGTTATTTTTTATTGTATTTTCAAATATAGATTCTATTTTCCTCCAAAGAAAAACTTTTCCAGTTTTAAGATCCCTGAGTGAAACTGAAGGTATTGAATGCCCAGTTTTTGCTATAAAGTAACAAAACAAGCAAAAACTCATAAAAGATCACAGAAGTATGGCTCACTGCCCAAACTGTAAACCTATGATCTTAAAGCCTAAAATCACTAGCCAGGAGGGCCATTGGCTCTGAATGGATGTGCTGAGTAAGATTTTCACCAAACACTGATTGTTACAATCATGAATAAATCCTAAAGACCTCATGTACAGCATGGTGATTATAGCCAATAACACTGTGTTATAAATTTCTAAGTTGCTAAGAGTCTATATCTTAATTGCCACCACCACAAAGAAAATTAATAATTATGAGGGGAGACCCAAAAGTGAAATTTATTTATTAAAAATTGTGTATTTATTCTTACATGTTTAAACTTCAGTCACTTTCAAAGTACTCTCCATTAGATGCAACACACCTATGGAGACTTTTTTCCTTCTGCTCAGAACAGTTTTTGAACCCCTCAATTTTGATGTCTTGTAGTGTCTCTGCTGCTTCTTTGTTTCACCTCTTCCACATTGGCAAAACGTTTCCCTTTCAGGACTTTTTTCCATCTAGGCAAACAAAGTTGCTACAGATGAAATCAGATGAACAGGGAAGGTGGGGCAAGGAGGTCATGCCATTTTTGGTTAAAAAAAAACCCTGCTGAACACTGGGCACGATGTGGGCAGGTGCACGCATAAATCACCCATCATGAAATGGGCGAACACATTGAAAGAGTCTTCCAAAAAATCCACTGATGAATGCACCATCATTCTCTCACAACAATCACCAGCTACAACACTGACAGAGACGGGTTTCTAAAACACCCACCTAGGGAGGGAAGCCTGTACTACAAGGCGCCCGCCCTCCAGGAGATGATTTCAGTTTTTCTGGGTCCCCCTCATACAGATGATATATTGTAGAATTATATACCTGACACCTATATAATCTTATAAACCAATTCCATTTTTTGTGGGGGGAACCCCTCATACGTGACATGATAGAGGTGTTAGCTAATGCTATGGAGGTGAATGTATAAATGCATCAAACCTTACCTTACACAATTTTTATGTCCATCATTTCTCAGTTAACACAAACACTCCCCAAGGCTGAGCCTGAGAGAAAAAAATGAATCTCAAAATGAAGCTGCAGTGTAAGACTATCCAAAATATATGTGCCATATGATTGATCATGGGGGTTGCCTTGTAATTTCAGAGTTTTCCTCATATAAAAATCTAAGGTGACAACACTGACCTTCTATGTTTTATTCATTATTAGAATGGGAAGGATTATAACAACATTTTGTTAAAATTCCCAGCCTGTATATGAAATATGCATTTTAAATATGGTTTATGAAGAATATTTTGATATCATGGAGATTAGCACATTAAATAATTCAATGTAAACTATAATTTGGGATAACTTACTATTGATTATTGTGGCTTTGCACTATTTAATATTTTATTGATATGTGTTCGGCTTGAAAAGGATGTAGTGATCCTTAAGTGATCTAGGAAATGCACTTTCTGAATATTTTTATTGATCGGTAAATCTGGATCATGTTTAACTATCGGAAAGCTATTAATTTCATATACAACTTAAAGGTACTT
This sequence comes from Artibeus jamaicensis, assembly GCF_021234435.1. Lineage (NCBI taxonomy): Eukaryota > Metazoa > Chordata > Mammalia > Chiroptera > Phyllostomidae > Artibeus > Artibeus jamaicensis. The sequence continues at coordinate 34,212,186 of NW_026522046.1, read as the reverse complement.
TATTATATAATAACATATCATATTATGGCTTTAATACAATGATAGTTTCACATCACTTTACAGAACTTCAACACACCAAAAAATGAGAAGATATTTATTTCAAATAAATCTACAGAGCTTACATGTATTTGAAAGAATAAAATAAGAATAAATTCAATGACACGACTGACTAATTCCTGACATGTATAAAATAAGATAAATTTAATGACATGACTAATTCCTGACATACTACTTAGTTAGGTTGAATTCTTTTATGCTCACACAATATTTAACCACACACAAGATCATATTTGTCACAAATGATGCCAAAGCAGACCATCATTTTGGTCTTCCAAAGGCCAAAGCCAAAGAGAAAACCCCTCTCGATTCTAAGACTAGAATCCAAATCAGATGCATCCTTATTACCTTATGCAATAATTTCACAATTGCCTGGGCTGTCTCGGTGAATTCCCAGTCCTGTCTGGAGTGCCCAGAATACTGAACCTCCCCAAGGACCCCACAGGATACAGATGGCACACTCAAATTAAGATCACACCTTATTTACAAAGAGACTAATTGCAAAGTTGCATGTGATATATGGGGGAACCATGACGGAGAGTTCAAGGACCAGGGCCAGCATCAGAGAAGCCACTGCCACCAGTTTGTAAAGGGACCAGTGGACAAGAGGTTATCAGAATCTAGGAGAAAAGGTACTTGTGTGGACTAGGGTGCTTGTAGGGGAATAATGACATTAGAGCTGCAAACAGCCTCAAGAAGTAGATCAAGAGAATAAATACTCAGGCCTTTTCTCTTCGGTCTCTTAACAGGGCTCCTCACAGGCTGATCCCAACTGATTTGAATCCACGTCAGTGTCTGGGCCAAGGGCCTGGTGCAGAAGAGGGGAGGGGTTCCCCAGGGGCAAAGGAGAGAGAACCAGCCTGAGTCCTCAGCAGAACGTGCAAAGAACGCTTCGCTTCTTTTCAAACCTGAGTTTTGTTTTTGTTTTTTTTTAAGCTAGTGATCATTAGGAAGGTTTTAAGGGGAAAATAACAACACATATTGTATATCTTAGGGACGATTTAAAATATCATGTAATTCTTGTCATTCTTCTAGGCAGACATTTTATAATGTTAGATAGTTCCACAAAATGGTAAACACCATTATTAAAAGAATAATGTTTGTCTTTAAAAAGATAGGTAAAATCATTTAAATTAGAAAAAAAAGTCAGTGAGACAGAAGCACGCTGAATTAAGTTACAAAGACTAAGGAAGGAAATTGGACACACATGCACAGGAACTGGGAACTTCCTGAAGCATCAGGTGTGAGGTTTGAACATCGGTACAACTTCTCTGCTCACATATTCCATGAAATGAACTGTTCTCTAATTTAGGACTCACACTAAACGCTGCCACAACCACTGTTACACAGCTCGTTCTTGAAAATCTTTCAGTATGTCCAGTTTCTGAGGCGAAGGCACTTTGCTTCACCGAGGTACCGTGTGCTGCTCACGATGGGCCTGATGCTCTCACTCCCTCCAAATAAAAAATATGGACCCAGACCTTGTATTGCATACACACGAGGCAGCATAGAAAAATGAGATAAGCCTACTCTGATCCTATAAGATACAGCATGTGCTTGAACAGTGGTGTACTGAGCACATGCAATTCTACATTTCCTCAGAGTGGAGAGCATGTCACTGTGTTTATGTCTTGTTTATTCATAGACCTCCATATCTGCAAAATGAGATGTTGAATCAGAAGATAACACGTGCTTTGACAAAGTTTTTTATTTTCCAATACTATGTGTCACTTCAATCCCCATCCTTTCACTCACTTTCCACTCATTTACAATAAATGTGTTGACTGACCACAAACATCCTATCTCATTTAAAGAATGTGTCCTCATATGTCATTAGGTCACATGAGAAAGCCTTCAGTATATTATTCCTATGAAGTTATTCTGCAAATGAATATTGAAATCCCCTTAATATTCCTTCCGGGTACATTTAATTAACTTCGAAGCTTTATATAGTTTCTATAACCTGTATGATAAGTTAATTTCCTCATGAATTTCTGTAATAAACTATATATACTGAGTAATAGATCTGTTCTCTGGTATAAAGAAATGAGCTGATGTTAATTTACAAGAAAATGGCAATAGAAAGTAACCTTTACTCATCATTCTAGGAGTCTTCATAGCTGCCTTCAGGTGCCTACAATCTTCAGAAACATATGCTCACCCACACACTGGAAGACACATCACAGAACCCCACCTCTCCAGCCCTGGCACCTCAGCTGGTGGTGAACAAACTCCATAGAAAAGAGTCATCCCTGGGCAGTCTGTGACTTTTCTGCCCAGCTGAGAATGGGAGAAGACAGTGAGATAAACAGGAGATAGAGAGATACTGGGCCAGAACTTACATTCAAGAGGCCAAGGTAAGCTGTGGAATCAGCCAGTGGAGAGATAGCCAGAGCAGATGTGCAAAGGGAGAAATTCCACCACAGAGAGGATGGAGAGGAGAGAGTGCCCAGTCCTGGAAGCTCTTAACTTCTACTCAGGCTCCTGAGCACATAAATCCTTTCAAATCCCTCTTTGCATGAGATTAAGAGCCTCTCCCTTCCTTGTAAATAAAAGACCTCTAGTTAGACCAAGCATAATGGTAACAACCACAATAGTAACAGTAATTAACAGTAAAAATAATAACATATTTTATACACTTTAACTTAAAGCATATTGTAATAAAGAGATCAAATTTTAAGTTTGCAGAATGTATGATAATGAATAACGATAAGCACTGACTGAAGATAGTAACTGAGGTGTGGACGTGGAGGTAGGAGGAAGGGTGTGTGTCTCTCTAATGCCTGTAAAACGACACCAGCACAGTGACCAACTACAGTAACTCGATGTAAAAATATTTTACCTGTGTGATGGTGAGTATCAAACATGAAAAGGTACTATTTTTACTACAAACCTGGAGTATAAAGCTAGATGCTGAACTCACTCTCTGCCTGGCTGAGTTAGCTGGGCATCAGTCTTCTCCTAGCCCCCGTACTCCTTATTTTTTGGCTTTCAACTTGAACTGGAATCCACACCATAAACTCAGGCCTTCACACAACATCACTGGATTTTCTGAGTCACCAGCTTGGGTCCCTATCGCGAGACTTCTCATGCCTCTTATTTTGAGATCCAAAATTTTATAATAAATTTCTTCGTAAATTATCTATCTTTGCACATACTGGTTTAGTTGTCTGAAAAAAACATTGACATACAACATATGAATATACAATCATTTCAATAAAAATGTTAACACAGAGTAAAATCAATATACTCCAATTACAAGTGAAATCACATTTTACTTAAAATTGAATGCTGCTTATTGTGCGATATGAGTTAGAAGTCTACTAACTTCAATTTTACAATTACTCTAAGATAATTTTGATAATTTTCCTGTTAACTTAGAGCTAAAATTTGGTTTCAGAAGTCTCTAAATGAAGTAACCTTCAAAACTCACTGTCATACCTAATCAATAACTTATTTTAAAGTGTTAAGTGTAACTTGGCTTGTGAAAATCACATGACGATTTTCTCCATAAATCAAGTAATTGGGTAAAATGGTGTGCCAATAAATAAATAAAACTGTGTGCCATAAAATTCTTATCTATAGTCTATTCATTAAAAATTAGTTAAAAAGCACCTGTAATTCTTTGTCAGAGTAGTCAGTGATAATTCACCTCAAATCCATCTTAAAATTTTGAGTTACTGTTTCTTCTGTATGTTAAACTAGTATTTTATCTCCTTTTGGAGGAAAACCAGAATTTTGATTAGGTATGTCTGTTCAGTTTTTACTTATAAAATTTGCATTATACATATTAAAGCAAAGGTACTGGGTTATTTGTTAGGTTATATACAATTGATTATATTCAGGCATTATATTTTGCAAACTATTCCAGCCTTAGATTGATGCAATGAACCTCATCAATCTGCAACTGAGAAACAGGATGGGAAACAAGAGTTAGTCATTTTCATTTTTATATAGGTAGATTCCTATTTAGTGATCCTTCAACTCCCCTTCAAAGACATTTGAGGATCTATGCTATGAAGAAAAATAAATCCAATCCAAAAATCTACAACAGAAAGTAGAATTTTTTTTAGGCTTAAATCATCTCATGTGGAGATACCAGGGTAAAGTTAAACACTAAATCAATTCTGATGCTATATGTAATCTACCTTAAATAATCATAACCTGCATGGCAAATTTTATGAAATGACTAATCAATGACCAACACTTTGTCTAAAATAGTTTGTCATAATATAATACTAACAGAAGTTGAATAACTTACTCAAGATCACAGATCTTATATAGAGAAGAAATGATTTAAAATCTCATGTTTCTAACTGCTTTACTCAGCACATTGTCTCCTTTTCTATAATAAATAACCTCCGCTAAATAAATCAGCCTCCACAATTGGGCCAAGGTTGCAGTCACCTCACACTCAAAGTCAACGTACTCTTCAAAGTACAATCCTTCAATTTTCTGACTCTCCTTGGCCAGATGAAAGGCAGAAGATAAGAAAGGAGTTGCCCATTTTTGCTCCAGATAAAAAAGGGCCCATTTGAGCAGAATTATGTTGTTTTTCACTAGGCAAGAAAAAAATCGTTTTTCATATACACATACTCATACTTAGTTTTAAGGACTCTAAAAACTGTATTTGGGGCATAATATATAACACTGAATGGCAGCAAACTTCTTTATTTTGGAATCAATAAACTTCAAAAAGCAGCAAAATGAAATTAAAGTAGAGTGACCCAGTTTAAAATGAACGATAGGGAAGAAACAAAGGAAGGTGGAGGAAATGTTATGCCTCAAACTTAACTGACAGAGCTATAAAAATTTTAACAAAGAAAACTAGACAAAGCAAAATGTGCATGGAAGAAAATAGTAAAAAAAATTAAATAGCTCTAATTGTCTGACAATTTTTGTCAGTATCAGCCTGACATAATTACTTCGCAATGCATTTAAAGAGATCAGAACAGAAACTAAGAATATCCTCTTTAAGTTTATTATTGCAGTAAATTATAAGGCTCCAAGCTTCATTATGTGCTGCATTAAATGCATAGTCAGCTTTAAAAAAAATCCCCATAAAAGCACTTATAGAGGAACATTTTCAGTTTGTTTGCCTTGTAACACAAATTCTACTTTTATCAAACTTCTTTTAAAAATGCTGATCTTCACGGTCACAAACTTAAATCACATTATCACAAAGCTGTCCTTTTTTAAAAACGTAACTTTCAGTTTCTCTTCAGAGAAAAATTGTTTTTTCAAAATTAAGTTTCTCTCATTTTATATTTCTGTAGTGAATTATATTCAGCATGTATTGAAGATGTGAGCAGTTATGTAGACCAGGTATGTGGACTTGAGAATAAACTGGTCGCCTGCTTAAGCTGCTACAGGAAGGTTCACATACGTACCCAACCCAAGCCTCTCACGGCTGCGGGGAAGCCAGGCTCGTCTGCACACCCCAGCTTTCTCTATGCATCAACGAACACAGACAGATCCAAAGGTACCACAAACATGTACAAACAAAGTATACACACATACACAGACTGACTTTGCATTTCTCAAAATAGATGTACAGTCCCTTAATTATTTATCCTATGTCATGATTGTGCTTGAATATGGATACCTACTTTTTTCTTCCTTCCAAGTAATATAAGGATAATTTTATGTCACTGATCAAAATAGAAAAATTGTGTTTGATTTATGCAAAATAAAGCTTACCAGTGTCTGAACAATGGCCTGTAAAAAGTATTATGATACAAAGGACTATATAGAATGTTTGAATTTTAATTTATCAGTAATATCAAGTTTTGATAAATTACTGATAAATTAAAATTTCCCAAAGATTCTCATACATATGCAGAAGATGTAAGTAAAATATTATTGAAAACTTTTCATCTTTAAGATAATTCCTATCATTCCTATGTTAAACAAGTGTCCATATCTTAAAGTAAATACTCTGTTTTTCTTCACATGTCATAAACATAAAATTTATACTCAATATTCATTGACCTGGTTCTCGCATTTTCTATCCAAGTAAGGTACACAGTTCCCTTCTTAAAATATGTTTATAAAGGGTTAATCTTCTCATATAAAAGATATTTTTCAGTAATGTCTTTTAAATTGAGGTATTATTCTCCTTCACATGCCAGCTTTAAAGATAATTATATCTGATAATTAAGTTTTACTTTTATACACACTGCCTAGAAAAATATGTACTGCCTACTAAATTTTTAAAGAATTTTAGAGCTCCCATCCAAGTACTAACCAGGCTATGATCTCACCTTTGACAGGAAGCTAAAGAATAAAACAAACAAGCAAACAGAATAAAAACAAAGACACTGAAATAGAGAACAAGTGGGCAGCGACCAGAGGGGAGAGGGAAGGGAACTTAAGGGGAAAAAGGGGGAGGGATTTTGAGGAACAAGTATGAAAGACACAGAGATGAGGACTGGGGGGGGGGAATGGGAGGGAGGGGGGAGACCAGGCGGGGGGGGGGGGTGCGATGGGAGAAATAGATAAAAAAAAATGTACTTGAAAAGTAACTAAATAAAATTTAATATTAAAAAAAAAGAAAGAAAATTATTTGTAAAAAAAAAAGAATTTTAGAGCTGATAAATACATTCTCAAAGATTTTACTAAAACGTTTTTTTTTGCAAACAGCTCCTTTCTTAGTATTTTATACTTCAGGTGTGTATTAACCTGCTTACCTGGATGAATACCTTTTTAAAGATGTGCATAGCAAGGTATCATTTAATTACTTACTTACTTATTTCCAAAGATTGTACTTATTTATTTTTAGAGAGAGGGGGATGGAGGGAGAAAAATTTGTGAGTGAGAAATATCCACAGGTTGCCTCTTGTATGTGCCCCAACTGAGAACCAAACCCACGATCCAGGCAGGTCTCTGACTGGAATTGAACCAGGGGCTTTTCGCTTTGTGGGAAAAAGCCTGACCAACCCAGCCACATGAGTCAGGGTGGAAGGTAACATTTAGATAACTTTAAGTTAACACACTCAGTAGACTGGGAACCTGTAACATATATTACAGTTATGTTTTGGTTCTCTCAATGTGCTAAAATCAAATGAGTACTTTTCAATCAACAACAGAACAATTTAGAATTTCCATTGGAATATTAAGACCATATAACAATGCTTTGCATACCTTAATATTTATTAAATTTTAACTTCCATATCATATATGTTCATTATAGCTTTCTATGTGAACATGTGTGACTTTTAACATGTAACTGATTCTAAAGTCCTGCTAAAGTTCCTCTGGATTTGTAAGTAAAAGACTTGGAACAACATAAAGTCAACAACCTAAAATATGCCGTTGGAAAACCTAATTTGACCACATTACTTTATGGTGCTACTGAATTTTCCTGCATTTGGCATCAGTCTCAGGACACCAGGTCAACACTGCTTTAACAGCTACGTTATCCCTTAGCTGACAGAAGCCCACATCACCAATGACAATAGCAAAAGCAACAACATAGTAACAAACAAACGAGAGTCTGAATTCAACACCTTAACAGCATATACATGTTCTGGAAAACGGTATTTTCAGAGTCATGAATAATATATATGGAATAATTCAAACCAGGTGTCACTTTAAAGTGTGCTAATATTTACAAAAATGAACTTAAAGACTGATCTCCACTGCCTGTGAAGGGCAACCTAATGAAAAAATATATCCATAAACAAAAGTCTGATTATAAAATCAAACAACATTGACTTGTAAAGAAGATCATAATTTCATCAGTAAAAGATGAATCTTAACATTTTGAATTTTACCAAACTGCATGGAGAACATCCCATGGGGAATTATGGCTCTTGTGACCCTAATTTGAAATTCGTTCACTAATCACAGGACACTAAAACAAGGACACTCCCTCCTCAGTAAATCTGGAGACAGGTCATAGAGGCATCTGTTCTCCATATACCTACTTAATGAGGTCATTTGGTACACATGCCATGCACTGGGGAGCCCTTAATTTTTATTAGGAGCATTAATCTAGTTAAGAGTTAGTGAATTAAAATTATCTTTGAAATGAAATAGAACACTCCCTTGTCTAATTTGTTCAGATTTATTGATACATAACTCTTACATATAAACCATATTTTAATGGCTAAGAATAAATATATGAGTTGTTCACGTTTCTATTAAAAAAACCAAGCACTTGCATGACCTTGAGCAATAATTAGAACTCGAACGATTTTAAACTATGAATATTGAGTTGCCTAGTAATAGCCATCTTTGATGATTTGGGACTTTGGAGTCTCCACTGTATATTGATTACAGGAATAACCTTTCAAGCCATCCCTTTTAATAACAAGGGATATTTACATTAGTAGAAATGCTGTCAAAAAGAGCCACCTATTCCAAAAGGAATGTGAAAAGCCTTCACACAGTGCTGTCATGCCTACAGTCTACAGCATTTGGACAGTGGACTTATTTAAAGGACTCATGGCTTTTGTTTTGTTTTGTTTTGTTTTGGGGGGTTGTAATCCCCAGGGCAGATACAAACAGAAGCTGTGAACCTTGAGTTATTTAAGGGCGATGATCAGATGGCCAAATTGAAAAAAATCATGGGCCCTATGACTTGGGGTTTTCAAATTAATACCTGTATTAGATAGAACTCGAGAAACAGAAATACTGTGGGGTTGCAATTTCTATAATTTTCTATTATTTGGAAGATGTTTGATTCTAGGAAAGAAGTGGTGGTAGAATAATCAAGCTCCACTGACCAAGCCCTTATCTGATGTGATGTGTAGGATGACATACAGAAAAATACAGCAACAGCCCATAGCTATACAAAGTTACAATAAGCTAAAAACCACATCTGGAGACCTCAGATTAATGTTTCTCAGTTTAATGGAACATGATGTTGCATTTTATTACTGGAATCTGTCCCTATGATTTTCTAGTAAGCTAGCAATTAAAATCACAGAAGAACCACACTTCTCAGAGAATTCTGAATCTACAATTCCTAGAATGACTCAAACAGCCAATGAACCCTTGCAGGAAAAAAGCAGAATGTTTTTGGTGAAAAAAATAAATAAATAACAACAAGAAACCACAATGGGAAGAATGCACCAATGCATTAATAACAAAAAAAGTATGATTTTAATGAGTGCTGTGACTGAGAAACTTTGGAGACAAGATATCAAAGAAGCATTCTGCATAGCACATTCCATAAAAGTACTAGGTCAGTCTTTTTAAGAATACCCAGAATAAAGATTAACATTGTTCTTCAAGACAGCTTCACTGGGTCTCCATTTATTATACTCAAAGCTTTTACACTGGGAACACAAGGCTGATTAAGGTTATGTGTGTGGATTAATGTCACAATTCTTAACATCCTTCAGAGTCTTCCTGTCCACATCTCCAGCCCAAAAGCCTCCCTCCACATCCACTAGGCTGTAAGCACAATGACCTTATTTTATTTCCAGTGAGTTCTAAAACTCACAACTGAGGGCTTTCATATGTCCTGCCCCTTCTTCTGTAATTTGTGTCTCCCCGAGTCTTTGCCAGGAACCCCCTAGCATCTCTCAGGTGTCAGATAAGATATCACTTCCTCCATGTCTGATGCCCCCAAATTGCCCCTGTTACTACCTCTCATTATATCCTCTAAGTCAGCTTTCTTCCAGACTGTCATCAAAAATTAATTATTTGTACAAAAACTGCACTCCCGCTCCAGACAAAAACTCCACTGATGAAGGAAGCTTTTCCTTGTTTCTTATGACTTTAACCCTAGAATTTAACAATATGCCTCATAATGATAATCTTTTAATAAATCCATTGGGAAAAGTATTGATTAATCATAATGAACAATACCACTAATAAGTACTATAAGAAGCATTAATGTTAGTTAACTAAACACATTTTATGGCATGGTATTTGATTTTTTGATTGGTTGTATCTGGTTTTTTTTTACCCTTTCCTTTGTGTGTGTGTGTCTCACACACTAAGGTGGGTATATACTACTGAGAAATTATTCTCCCCTCTAACACATTTATACACACTCTACTAAATTCACCATTTCCACCCTGCTAAGACTGTGAAGAGAAGTCGTTTTCAGACTTGAGGGACAAGTGTAAGATTCAGCACTGATTCACAGAGATTTTAAATCTATTGAGTTGTCCTAAAGAACTGGTAAGAGAACACGGTTAAACAAGATGGATTTTAGTTAAGGAAAATTACTAGGTTTCTTATTTTATGTTAACGTTCACATTCTCTTCTAGAGCTTTTTCCCAGTGTCAATGTCATTGGAATGAATTATACGACAAACACTCACTGCAAAGATCCTGAATATGTAGTAAGTGCCTCATGTTGTGAGAGCCCCAAACAATATATTTTCTTCTATGTGTATCATACATCATCATGTTTCTCTGACCCAGAACAAAGGTCTCAAATGCTAATAAACTTACCAAGATTTTGTTTGCAAAATTATTACATTACATGATACAGTCAATCAGATATGAGAGCTTTGTTTTCTAAGCTAGCTAGAATTGACCTCTTTATCGATATAAAATAAAAAACAAATACACTTTCACTTTCTAAAACACTCACTAGTTGACATAACTGTTTATTGGGTTTGCCATTAAAAAGCACTAGGGTTTTAGTGGTTTAAACAGAAATGCTTCACAATTCTGCAGGCTGGAAGTCCAAGCTGAAGATGCAAGAAGGAGACAAATGAACAAGACAAATACACAAGAACTCACAGACACGGACAACAGTATGAGGCTCCCAGAGGGAAGGGGGTGGGAGGGTGGTAAAGGGTAAGTGGGGTCAAATATACGGTGATGGAAGAGATTCAATTTTCGGTGGTTGGCACAATGCAATATACACATTATCTATCATATGATATATAACAGAAGAGTATACTTTAAACCTACATCATTTTATTAACCAATGTCACTCTGATAAATTTAGTTAAAAACAAACAAAAAAGGTGTGGTAGGGTGGACTCGGAGGGAGAATCTTCTCCATACTGCTTTCCTAGCTTCTGGTGTTTGTTGGAAAGTCTTGGTGTCCCTTGGGTTCTGCTGAATCATCTCTACCTGCCTTCATTTTCCCAAGGAATTCACCTCTGGTTCCTATCTCCAAATCTCCCCATTATTTTCTTACTTATTAAAAAGCTCTAATTATGCATTTGTCTCTCTCTGGCTTCCTCTCCAGTTATCGTCCCAGAAGGGCAGGTATGCTGTTTCCCTGACTGCCTGAGATACAGGACACTAAGTTTTGGTTGTGTACATAACATAGCGGGAAAATGAAATCATGTAAGCTGTGACTTAACATTCAAATGTTGTTTCTTTGTAATTTGATTACTGTGATTAAGAGACGTTCTAGCCCCAGCTGGTGTGAATCAGTGGATAGAGTGCTGGCCTGTGAACCAAATGGTCTCTGGTTTGATTCCCAGTAAGGACACAGGCCTGGGAAGGTCCCCAGCAGGGGCCACAGGAGAGGCAACCCCACATTGATATTTGATATTTCTCTTTCCCTCTCCTTCTAAACATAAATAAATAAAATCTTTAAAATGTTTTATAACTATGACATTTTGGATGAGGATGATGATTCTTGTACATTTAGGGAAAAAATAACTGAAAGAAAATACCTTGAGATGTTGTCGGTAGTCACTCTTTTTCAGGTGGAGGTAATTGTATGTATACCCAGCTACTGCCCTGCATCTTTGTCTCTACTTATATACACATAATAATTGGAAAAAATTAAAGTCCTCAATGCCCTCTTTCAATACATTTTCCTCACTTAAAATGCCTTAAAGGTTTTTAACTTCACATTTGATCAGTTCTGACAACCAAGTCAACAGATGAGACATTTCATTCACTTTGTTATTTAAGTGAGGAGAGCTAGACTCTCCAGATTAAAGGCACCTATACAATCTCTATTTTGCAAAATCGTTTTTATCCTACCTTTTCTATTATGTCTGTTTCCAATATAGGGTATACAGCATGATGGTAACTATCCCTATATTGACATACTGGTAATATTTCTGTGAGGTCATAATAATTGATTATCAACACACTACAAATAAAATTATTTTTAAAATACATCAAAAATAATTAACAGCAAATTAACAGCATTAAAAAATAGCATTAATCCAGACCCAAGTATGGGGCTGCAAATAGACCTTTAAGTCCTAACTACATGTCAAACAAAATTTCTATTTTAAACATCCAGTCAATTGCAATAACTTTTTGATTTCTATTATGTTGCTGGAGTTAATACATATTTCAAAATAAATAAAAGGATCAAAACCTATATCTTGTTATTTAAGCATAAGCTGTATCATCTAACTCAACAATAACTGGATTAATTAAACATTTCTATTCAGATTATCTATTGAGGGTTTTTTTGTAATGTAGAAAAGTCCACCTCCTTCAATTCAGATGAAAAGCAGTCATGAATGCTTATCAAGAATGTCTGTATAAAATACATCTAAATTTAAGTGGTCTCGTTTTTTTCTTTAAAATGAAAAATAAAGCATACCTACAACTGAAAAAAAATGTGTTCAGTATACATAAAACTGTGGTTGTTAACAGCATCCAACTAGTAATCAAGCCAAGCCTCAGCAACAGCTTGAAATGACTCTAAATCTGTATTTTCAAGAACACTTTGCAAGGCCCTATTTAATATTTCCTATGGCCTTTAACTCTCATTTAGAACTGAAATATCACAGTAGCTGCAGTTTATGCAGATTGGTCCCGTTCAGCTGACACTCCAGACTCCAGCTAATGTCCACAGCTGGTTTCTGTGCTTTGAGTAGCTACTTCGAACCTTCTCATTTTTTCAAACCTTACACTATCTTTACCTCCTTTCCACTCAGCATCTTTAGACCTTAGACCAGCAATTTTCAACTGGTATGCTGCAAGAATTTTTAAAACATGCAATCCCTGACTAGTCAGGGACACTGACCTCTTTTCCCTTAGATTGTCATATTTTAAAAAAATGACAATAGCCAACATAACAACAGCCATGCTGTGTGACTGCCAAGTCTTGAACCATAAATATGCAGACTATAAAACAGAGTTGCAACTTATTGGTAATGTTGCATAATAAGATAGCCTCTGATTGGTTAACTTTTGGTACCAGAAATCCTTATATACAAGTATAGGCACTTGATTTTTTTAATGTCGCTTAGCAGTACAAAGGGTAGGTAATTATCATCATTATTTTTTTCTGTAAATCAAACAACACTATATCTATTTCTGTCAGATCAGCAAAAATTATTATATTTCTGGCTGTGCCACGTAACTTCAGTAATTAGTTTATAGGTTCCATGAGATGCAAAAGGTTGAAAATCACTGCCTTAAGAAAGAAGAAAAGGCTGCCAATTAAGAGGCTCCCCTACACACAAACTTAATTTTAGGCCCATTTGAACTTGGATTCCCTCTTAGCATCTCTAGCTGCAGGCCTGCTGCCCAATTCTGGGTCAGGACACATGCGTAGGTTGCGGGTCGGAGGCACGTAGGACAGGCAACTGACCAGTGTTTCACTTTCACATCGATGTTTCTCTCCCTCTATTTCTCCCTCCCTTGCCCTCTCTCTAGAATCAATTAGCATTGATCAATTAAAATCATTAGCTTGGGTGAGGAGTAACTAACCAAATAAATCAATAAATAAACAAAATATTCCAACAAAGGGGGAAAACCCTTCTTCCTTTTTCCAGTAAGACTCTATATCTGTGTATGTATGTGTATACAAGTATGTACATACACACATACACACCTGTATATGCATACACACATACATAAATATACATACTACTCATCTGCCCCATTAAGTTATAATTATTGAAAAAGAGCTATATCTCAGTATCCCAGTTTTGTCACATTTAAAAAAGAGATTTTATTTATTTTTAGAAAGAGGAAGAGAGGGAGGAAGAGTGAGAGAGAACATGCCTGGCTGCCTCTCACACAGCTCCTGCTGGAGCCCTGACCTGCAACCCACACAGGTGCCCTGACAGGGAAGCAAACTGGAGACCATTCGGTTCGCAGGCCAGGGCTCAGTCCGCTGAGCCACACCAGCCAGGGCGTAATTTTGTCACTTTCTACCTCTGCTCTATATGGTGTGATAAATTTATCCCTTGTCATGACAGATGATTTTAATTGGCATTTAATATTATTAATGTTGCCACATATCTTAAAACGTGTTTCTGATAATCTTTTGATGCTTAAAATTGTCTGCTTAACACTAAATATTAATACTTCATAATTGAGTGATCCCACTTCTGGGTATTTATATGAAAAAACCCAAACACTACTTTGAAAGAATATATGCTCCTATGTCCATTGCAGTGTCATACACAATAGCAAAGATATGAAAGCAACCCAAGTGCCCATCAATAGATGAGTGAATAAAAAAGTTGTGGTACATTTATACAATGGACTATTATTTGGCCATAAAAAGAAGGAAATCCTACCATTTGTGATAGCATGGATATTATGCTAAGTGAGTTAGATCAGTCAGAGAAAGAGAAATACCACATGATTTCACTTATATGTGGACTCTAAACAACAAAGTAAATAAACAAAATTGAAACAGACTCAGAGACACAAAGACCAGACTGGTGACTCCAGAGGGAAGAGGGGTTAAGGTGCTGGGTGAAGTGTGAAGGAATGAAGAAATACAAATAGGTAGTTACAGACTAGTCACAGGGATATAAACTACAGCAGAAAGAATACTGTCAATAATAAAAAAGAACTAAAAAGAATAAATGTTAAATATTTGAACAGAAAATTAAGAGGGAAAAGTAAGTCGACATGTACCAACTGACATTTTTCCTTCAGATAAAATCACTAAAGAAAATGATCCAAAATATAGTGGATTTAGACTAAGAAAATACATAGACATGCAATCACAGATATGATTGTGCATTTATAGATAATACATTTACATATCATTGAACACTAAAATAGTAATTAATATGACTTGATGATCAGTGATTAGTATCAATGACAGTGTGGTCATTTTATTATTTTTCCAGTGATGGGCTAAGTTAAAATCCATCAAAATATTACTACTTTAAACTGGGTATTATGCATAAGAAATTATATTACATTTAGTAATAATGGGATATTATTGTTAGTGATCTGTAATAGTTATTCATTTACAAATATATGTCCAGCATGTACAAAAACAAGCCTTGCCTTATAATTAAATTACTTCAGACATGTGAATGGCATATTTCAAATAATGAATTATAATATACAGAATCCATAAAGTTGGGCATTTCCATAGGTGAACAAACATACTGCTAAAAATAACTGTTTAGACAATACAACCTTCTAACCTCTAGAGGAGAATGTCTCCACTTGGCACTACTGACATTTTGCCCTGGATAATCTTTGTTGAGGGTAGTGGTGTTATGCATGTAGCATGGTTAACAGCATCCTTGGTCTCTCTACACTAGGTACTAGTAACACCTGCATACCCACAAATAGTTGTGATATATGTCTAGACATTGCCTAACATCTTCTTGAGAACAAGACTTCCCTGTTGGATTGAGACTGTCGGCTAATTTACAATCAAAGAGGATACTATGTGAAATTATTTTTAACTTGTCAATAAAGTGTGGCTTGTAAGAAACTATATAAAAATAAGGACTAATTGAATATACATAATAGGCTATTGTGTTTTAAATATAAAAAAGTTCTTAGGTTAAAGTGATCCCTAAATATTATAACCACTTACCCCATTGTTTCTATTTATAAAACATCATTGGCAAATACAACTTATCAGATACAAGGCTTAAAATGAAATATTAATTTCATTTAAATTAATGCTTTTTTATTTCATTTTATAGCTTTAAGAACACATTACATGTTACCTATTTTCTTAAATGTCTAAGTCTATAACACAATACTGTTGACTATAGGTACAAAGTTGTACACTACATCTCTAGAATATATTTCTACTGCTTCGCTGAAACACTGTGCTCATTGATTAGTAGCACCCCATTTCCCTCTGCCCCCAGATCCTGGTAACCACCATTCCATTTCATTGACTCCATGAACTTGACCATTTTGGATACCTCATGTAAGTGGAATCATGCTATATTTCTTTCTGTGACTGGCCTATTTCTCTTAGCATAATGTCCTCCAGATTCCTCCATGTTGTCTCATGTTGCAGAATTCTTTCTTTATTAAGGCAGAATAACATTCCACTGTATGTATTACCACATGTTCTTTATCCATTCACCTGTTGGTGGATATATAAATTGTTTCCACATCTTGTGAATAGAGCAACAATGAATATGGGAGTGCCACTATCTTTTCTCATCCTGATTTTAAGTGTTTTGCATAAACTCCCAGAAATGGAATTCCTGGATGGCATGCCAATTCCATGTCTAATTTTTTAAAGAACCTCCATATCTCTTTCTACAGTAGCTGCACCATTTTGTATTTCTGTCAACAGTGTACAAGGGTTACAATTTTTCCACATCTTTGTCAACAGTTATCCTCTATTCTTTTAATAGCCATCCTGATAGGTATGAGAAGATATCTCACTGTGGCTTTTATTTCAGTTAACCAAATTCAAATTCTCTGAAATTCGGAAATATTCTCAGCTCATGCTATTTTCTTCTAGTACCGTATTTCATTAATGACCCCAAATCTCTGACTGAGCTTCAAATCCTGGCTTCAAATATTCTCTTCTGAATCAAATGACATAGTGCAAGGCTATTTCCCTGGCTTGGATCCCTCACTTGCCCTGATTTCACCTGTGTTTCTGTTATATTTCAAATGCCATACATGAGTTCAAAAATACAAAAATGTGAAGTTGACATATACAAGATAAAGAGTTTACCCAAAGCTTAAAAAGAATTCGCCATATGATATGGCAAGTGAAATAGCTAACAAATCTGAAACAGCTTTAAAAGAACTAATGTCAGTGATGAGAGAGAAAGACAGAGAGAGAAGAATGATGTATGGTCAATAGGAGAACTCATGGTCAAACAATATCTGGGGTGTTAGACTCAGTTTCAAGTGCTATATTTTAAGCAAATATTCAAAACAGATGACTACAGATGATCCTTCAAACAAGGCACTAGGAAATTTGATAGCAGTATAACAAATTAATATGAACATAATGATATTTGGTTAGCTATGGTAAGAAATGCAGTGAAGAACAGAAAAGTTATTTTCAAATGCTGAAAATGGAGGAAAGAAGGGGAAGGGACTAATCAAAGAACATGTATGAATGACTCATGAACATAGACAACAGTGTGGGGACTGACTGTGGGACCCAGGGGTTGGAGGATGGAGGAGGACAAAGGGAAAAAAATGGGACAACTGTAACAGAATAACAATGAAAAAAGAAAAGAAAAAATGGATTACAATACAAAAATTATTTTTATTTGTGCATCCACATAAGAAAAACATGAACTAATACGTTAATGTAGAAGTGAAATTTAAAAAAAATATGTGTGATAATCAATCTTAAATGTAAACATGCTTCCACAAAGAGCTGAGTGTATACATAACAAAAGTCTGTCAAAATCGATGCAAATGGTATTCTTGAGACAGCATACCCCTGACTCTATAACCAATCACGTTTCTCTATTTTTCTTTGAGTGTATCAACAAATGTTTGATAATGCCTTTTTTATATATAGACCTAATAACATAGTGTTTGCTTAATTACAGAGTAGATGTGTAAGGTGTTCCCAATATAATAAATGTGAAAATTGCTTTTAGGTGCCCATGAATAAAATGAAGTAACATCACACAACACACACCTACAAGCACATAATCAGCAACTGGTTCCCAGTATTTCTGAACTTAAACTACTGACAAGTGAGAACAAACTGTTACATAATCTTTCTTTTTTTCATTTTTCTCTAGTTCTAAATGTGGAAACTAGATATTTGGGAGGAAGGTTATTGTGGGCTACATTGGTACACTCCTTTGGTTAAGCATGTGGACTGAATCACAGGGAGTTCTTGGGCATTGCTGATCACTGGCACAGATGGGTGGTTTTTTTAAATTTTTTATTGATTATGCTGTTACAGTTGTTCTATTCCCCCCTTTATTCCCCTCCACCCTACCCTCCATCCCCACCATTACCCCCCTTTAGTTTATGTCCATGTGTCTCAAGTCCTTTAGGTTCTATATTTCCCATACTATTCTTGCCCCCCCCGTCTATTTTCTATCTACTGTCTATGCTACTTGTTTTCTGTACCTTCTCCCCCCTTCTTCTCCTCCCACTCCCCTGTTGCCAACCCTCCATTTGATCTTCATTTCTATGTTTCCACTCCTGATCTAGCTGTCCTTTTAATTTGCTTTTGTTTTAGGTGTGGTTGTTGATAACTGTGAGTTTGCTGTCCTTTCACTGTTCATGTTTCTTTATCTTCTTTTTCTTAGGTAAGTCCCTTTAACATTTCATATAATAAGGGCTCGGTGATGATGAACTCCTTGAATTTGATCTTATCTGAGAAGCACTTTATCTGTCCTTCCATTCTAAATGAAAGTTTTGCTGGATAGAGCAATCTTGGTTGTAGGTCTTTGGATTTCATGACTTGGAATACCTCTTTCCAGCCCCTTCTTGCCTGTAAGGTCTCTTTTGAGAAATCTGCTGACAGTCTGATGGGGACTCCTTTGTAGGTGACTGTCCCCTTAGCTCTTGCTCCTTCTAGGATTCTCTCCTTCATTTTAATTTTGGCTAATATAATTATGATGTGCCTTGGTGTGTTCCTTCTTGGGTCCAACTTCTTTGGTACTCTCTGAGCTTCCTGGATCACGCACAGTTTAAAACACTGGTGATCAGGATCCTCACAGAACTGGTTGATTATAGCCACAAATTAGACAAATATATGAAGGCGAAACTAATTGAAATGAATGGAATTGCACAGGACACCAATAGCAATGAAAAGGAAACTGGGACTCAAATCAATGGAGTGGACCAGAAGAAAGCAAATAATGGCCAAACAGAAAAGAGTCAAGAAGCAAGAATTCAAAGAAATGAGGAGAGTCTTAGGAACCTCCAGGACATCTTTAAACGCTCCAACATCCGAATTATAGGGGTACCAGAAGGGGGAAAGGCACAGCCACCAGTGGAAAACTTATTTGAACAAATAATAAAGGAGAATTTCCCTAATATGGCAAAGGAAATAGACTTCCAGATGGGTGTTGATGAAAAATTAAATATATATATATATCCAATTGGTTATGTAAATATATATAACCAATTGCATATAATTTGTCTTTACTAGAAGCAGGGAACTCTTTGCAGGAATATCATCTTCTAGTCTCAGTGGCTGATGTCTGAAATATAGAGCAGTTGAAGTTGCTGGTCTTGGGTGGGTAAAGCTATCATCTGAGGGGTATCCCATAAACAAGGACAGAAGGGACCATTAAGGTCTCCTGAACCCTGTAGAAACACAGATCACTGGTGCCCAGTATCAGATGGTCAGCATTGTCATTGCAGTAAATCATCTGCAATCCTTACAAGTCCTTTAAGAATGACAACTTAAAACGTGCTTCAATTAAATGTTAAAGTCTTAGCTGCTTCAGAAATTCCAAATAAGACACATTGTCAGTGGGAAGAAATTAGGAACGGCGATCGAATGAGGGGTGACAAGTACCAAATAAAATATCGTGTTCTAACGGGGAACACTTACTCTTGTGGGAGATGGGTGTTCTGGCATTTGACAATAAAAGATGTGACTCCTCTCAAGTCTTGAAATCTTGAGAATAATAAGGTTGGTTATAGGCATCATACCTTAAAAACTGAATTGCCATTGTATTTAAACAATTTCAAGCTATGAAAGCAGAATATATAACAGATTTTCCCACTGAAAAATAATTGTATCTCCTTATTGCATATCAGTAATTACTTTCTACATGTTGCAATCACTCTCTCTTCTTCTCAGTTGATCTTTTGACCTTCAGGTAACTGCTATTGTGAAATCTTTACAGTATTTCATCAGTGTTTTAAAAGGTGAAGTTGAAAGTGCTTACAAAAGGAAGCAATTGAACTCCTTCTAGAAGTGTGCCTTTAAATCTGGTTTCAGATACCTCGGTCTTTGTTTTGATATTATAAGATTTGTATGTTTATTATAAATTTAATATTGCGACTGGGCTCTTCAAGGTTTTCTTTGGTGGAAGCAAAAATACTGAACAATAATAAAAAAGAAAAATATATAACATAAGTAATCATTGAAGGATATTTTATGAAGGAGTAGGATTATGCATAAAAACAAAAGCATTTCATCCTAGTTTATTATTAAAGAGGATATGAATATAATGCCCACAAACGAGATTGGGGAGAAACAAAAATGCAGAAAAAGTCAGTAGTTTGTTTTCCTCGCTGTCACATGATTTCAGCTCTAATTATTTCAAGGTATCCTTCTCAAATCTCTACGTCACCTCTAACCTTTTCGTCATAATATCCTTACCTACCTCAGTTTATTCTCCAGTTTAAAATATTTATACAAAAATGCACTGCAACTTGCTACAACAGCAAAAGTCAGTGAGTTAAGTAAAATTGAAAATAACTGTCCCTTCCTTGCCTTAAAAGTCAGCCCACACCCCTTAGAAGGAGTGACAATAGGTCTCTGGTGAATAAAAAAAAAGAAAAACACATACCTTGGCCACATGCTCTCCACTGGCAATTATCCATTTATTTTAGTGTGTCTCTGGAAAAGTTTTGCAACTTAATGAATGAGCTAGAAGAAGGGACCACAAAATCCTACAGATGTAAAATAAAATAACACCATCAGGGAAAAGAAGAATTAAGTCAAATTAAATCTATTTCCTCACTCATTTCAAATGAATTCCACAGTGTTTCTACCACACTCTTCCTGAAAATTATATTCAACACATGTTGTTGACCAAGGTGTAAATGCTACTGGAAAGTTTCATGGATAAATATGACTCTGACTGTATGTTTAGATCTTAAAAAGGAATCCTCTTAGTACTTTATATAATTTCTAATATATAAACACACACCGACTTTTGTTTTCTAATTATTTTTCCATTTGGTGCACAGGCCATAGTTGGTTGTGTGCCAATACAATGCTTAAGACAGAATTCATTTCCCCAGAGACAAAACAGTTGATTGGATATAAAGCTATTGCTAAAATGATGCACTTTAAGAACAGGTGTACTATTTTCTCTTTTATTCATCCTAATGGATTTCAAGTCCCACAAAAATGTGTAATATATACTTAGGAATGTGTAAGTGTAACACTAATGGTAATAAGAGCTAATAATTACTGAGTATCGGATGTGTCAGGCCCTGTATTACATGGGTTTTCTCTTTCCATTCTTACAGTAAGTCTGTGAGCTACGCTCCATCATTATTATTACAAATGAGGAAATTAGGGCTTAGGAAGTTTAAATTACAGCTACAGAGTGATGTGGTTATTAGTCTAATCCCACGTGGGGTGCTCCTGTATCTCCTCCTAACCTCTACCAGCATTTCCCCTCATGCTTCCCATTTTAAGACGTAATACACTTTTGTACTTATTACCAAGGAGCTCTGTGCTACTGAGAATTCATTATACTTCAAATGAATTAATGAGTGTAGACTAAAAAGATGGGTCAAGCAGAACTGCTTTCAAAATATTTCAGGTTTCCCATCACTCTCCTCTGCTTAAAAAGTATCATGTTAATACATTAAAATTATCATTATTTTTAGGAAAAGGAAGGTCATCATGGGTTCCTATTTATAATCTACTGAATAACACGTTGCTGGATCAAGAGAAATAATAAAGTTATTTTTAAACTATCATTCTAAGTTATCCAGTGGGCATAATCACATCCACATAAAAATATTTAAATGGTTGCACAGGATGGTCACAGAACTGATGTTTAAATTTTTTGGAGTTAACTTGACTTTGGTGGCTTCTCTCATTTCACCTCTTTTCTCAGTTTATCCCACAATATCAAATATATCCCAATATTTGTCTGGTTATCCCAAAATCAACAGATGTTATGCACCCATTTCTTTTCTGTAGCTTTTCTGTATTTGTGTTTCATTACCCATTAAGACATTTGTAATATACATTTTTCCTGTGGATCTCAAACTAGCAAATAATGGGTCTTAAGCAATAATGTCCTTATTTCTGCATTTAAGGAATTTCATTCTAAGAAAATGTTTAATTGCAAAGATTTACAAGGCAGAAAAAATCTGGATCATTTCCTCAGGACTAGAAGAAAAGAATAAAAAAAAGTTAGTGTCAGGTAAGTAGTAGACCATTCAGGTTTTGTCATGCTTCAGCATTCTCTTCAAGACAAATAGTCAAAACCAAAATTTAGTAGATTTGACTTAATTTTTATAAAAGTATACTGTTTAAAGCAAAGTTTAATGATTTAATGTGTGATTTTTGTTCGTATAATAGAAATAATCAAATACCCAGTAGTCAGGTGGATGCTGAGCAGTATAAGAAAAATTCTCTAAAGAGGTAAAGAGTAGAGTTTGTTAGATATTTAATATGTCTAAGAATTAACTGAAGACTTTGTTTAAAGTGCAGATTTTCAGACAAAAACCCAGATTTTAATTTAGTAGGACTAGGATGAAATCTAGGAATCTGCAAACTACTGACCAAGTCAGTGACTGTAATAAGAGATCACTGTGGAATTAAGCATGTCCTAATTCCTTACCTGGATTGGATCTCTAGGAAGAGTGAACACAGAACAAGCCAAGGTGATTTACCCTAGTTTAAGAGGTTGAGATTAGAAAAGCCCTCCAGGATCAATGCATTCTCTTTTCTAACAATTTAAGGGGGAGCTTGACCAATTCTTGTAGAACAAATTCATTTTTGAATTACAGAGTTGCTAAGCTATAAACTAACCTGGGACTTACTTTCTCTCATACTCTGAAACCTGGCATCAGTAATTCTTTATACTTCATGCACATATTTGCAGACTGAACTTTTAATATGTCTAATCATAATAAAGTGTCTAAAAATCATCAATCATGAACTTCTTAGTTGTTCATATATCAATATATTGGTGCTACTTTCATGTGTTAATATTAATATTTACATAATTAGAATTTGGAAATATATCTTAATAAATACATTCAAAAGAAAGATTATAAAACATATGTGTAAAATTTTTGTAATTGCCATGAGTTAGTATATGAGTAGTGTAACATCAATTATTGAATCAAAATTACAACCTTAACATTTTGCTATCATTTTGCTAAACATTAATCTATGTAGTTAGAATACACAAACTTATTAGATTTATAAATTGAAGTAATATACATAAAATTGAATTTTAAAAGTAAATCATCTGTCTGAATATCTTACATCTTATATAGTATGGCTATGCTGGCCAAAGTATATTCAATGACAAGTGTTTATTTATGCCTAGACCACTAATGTTTAATATTATTGAAAGTATTTGTCATTGACATTATTCAGTAACACAAAATGATGAAAATCTTCAGTAGTGACAGCTGACCAGGAAATAATGACTTGTCATTTATAATGCTTATTTGATAAATAGAGTTTCTAATTCTGAAGGCAAACCATTGAAAATATTAGATTTCATTTTAGATGCTGGGTTGGGTTGAATAATTGGTGTTTCTAAAGATCACCTTAAACTTACACAGACATCAAATCTGAGACTCCAAACTATATAAAGATGCAGAATTTAAAAAACAGTTTAAATCCAAATCTATAGAATCTAACCTAATTACAGTTATATCAAAAGAATTTTCAAAACAGTAAACCTTTTATTATTAGAAATACAAATTATATCTGTATATAAAAATGGGCTATAAAATAAAGAAAAATTTAGGAGAGCAATATACATAAAAATAATAACTAAAAGTAACAGAAAACAAAACACAAAAGACAGATAGGTGGTAAATAAAAAAAAGTTCAACAAAATGAATATACTTGTGACAAAAAAATAAAGAAAACTATACAGCATTAGAAATAATATAAAGAGACAAAACATCTGTACAAATATCATATAAAATAAATGTCAAAAACTAAAATTTATAGAAAATATATATTTTATAAAATGTAGTATGCAAGCATGACCTCTCAATTTCATAAAAACCTAAAAGGGAAAATACATTAAAAACTGGAAATTAATACAAGTAAACTATTTAAAATGACATCTGGTCTGTATGTCTCACAGATGAGTTTCACCAGAATTTGTAATAAAATAAAATTTATTTTTTATAATAAAATGAAAAAATAATATAAATAAGTACAGAATAACATACTATATTTATTTAAGAATATAGATACAATTTTCAAAATAAAGTATAAATGGAAACACAGAAAGCATGAAAGAATGAGAAAAAGTTTTCAACTGTGCTTATATTGCAAACTCATCTGCCTTCAACATGTAAATATAAAACCACCATATAAGCGCTCAGAAGTAAATCTTTAAATTCTATTAAAGTTTATTAATATAATTTGTTAATTCTCTAGAATTATGACTAGTTCTAAATGTGTTCACAATAGAACATAAAAATCATACTTCTGAGCTTTAATTTGCTACTATTCAATAAAGTGGCTGTCTGCACTATATAAAGGTACTACATATACACACTCTTCTTAAAGGGGGAGTAAACAGTGAGAAATTGTAATGAAAATAGTGAAGAACAGCAAATAAAAATATATGCAAAGCAATATTTTAGAATGAACTGTATGAGGTGTATAAACCCTTTATTTTTTTCTGAATTCTCTTAAAAAGCCAGAAGTTCTATGCTCAAATGCCAATATTACCTACTTTTATTTTTATGTTTAAGGGAAAAAGTAAGCAGAGCACTCTACAAGCATTTACTTTCTAATCCTAGTTGTAACTCCAGCTGGGGCCTACATTGGGCTCATTCAGAATAACCTGTCTGAACTTGTCCAGTTGTCAGGACCAGTGAGTGGGCCACCAGAGGTCTATTTGCCTAAGGGACTAACTAGGAGTCTTCTGAAAAAAATAAATCATTGCAAGGAAAACAGAATCTACGTGTGTGAGACAAGGAATGACTTTCAGTGCTCAGTGTTCCAGCAATGCCACAGATCCTTGTCCAGCGCAGGCACCATAGAAGCTTCACCGTGTGCTAGGGAGAAAGACGCTACAAGCCATGCCTGCAGCAGAAGTGGGGGACTAAAACCTCCAGAAGGCATTGAAGAAAATGGCATCATGAGTTTAAGTCCCAAAAATAAAGCTTACTAAGATCATGGTTAAAGGACTCTTGCTTTCCTTTAATCTACCTTGTTATCAGCAAAACAATGAAGGAAAAGGAGCTTGGAAGTGGATTATCTAAGCCATTATTTTTGTGACATCAGAGATCTTCGCAAGGGAGAGCAGGAAAATAGGAAATTACTGGCTTGCAAAAATGGCAATGAAGATACCCCTGCCCTTCTGTGAGATTCCAGAACGCTGACTTGGAGGAGGACGCGTAGACAACAGCTGTGAGATAGCACTGTTACAAAGTTACGGAAACATTCTGCCTGCTGTTTCACACAACAGCATTTGCCATGAACCTATTGCTGTGTTCGACATTGTGCTAGGTGCCAAAGCCATGACACTGAGCCAAAACATCTACTAGGACTAATTTGATCTACAGCCTAATGTAGCCTAGGAAACTTGAGTTGCAAATAATTTGGATTCTGATAAAGGAGTTCTTTATATTTCATTCTTCAGCTCAATTTAATATCCAATCATTACACATCCACCATGTGAAATGTGATAGCACTGTGTGGGTTTCTTAGAAACAGCCTCTGACGTGCTGTAGCATGTAGAATGTTTATTAAAGAAATGCCCTTGGGATCAACAGCTGTGAAAGGAGAGAAAAAGATGCAGAATCGGGAAGAGGCTGAAGTCAAGCTCAATGATGACCTCGGCTAACCCCACTGAGAGCTCTGCAGTTGGGAGGGTGCTTTAGACTTTTCCTTGGATGGGCAGTGAGGGCCGGGCCTTACATTTCACCTCAGCTGGAAACTGGCCAGAAACAATATCCGGGAAAAGGAGTAACCTAAAGCAGGGGAAAATATATACCTTTCACTGTCCTATCTCTGTCATAAATCAAGGTAGTTTGTGAAATGCAAATGTAAAAATTAGATCATATTAAAATGGATTCATGAGGAATAAAACCATTTTTGCATTTTATAGTACTGGCTGTTACTTGCATAAAACATCCAAATTTTGTAAATTTTAGTCAGTCCAACTGAGTAATCATTTGATCAGTCACCTGTAGGATTATTGTGTTATCTAATAATCTAGAGTAATAAATTATGTTATCTCCAAATACTCCTACCCCAATATCTCCACTCAGATGCTATTTACATTTTCAAATGACCATTTATATGCATGGTCATATGTAATATTAACCATGTTAAATGGAAACTTTAGCATATAAATTCCTTATGATAACACGCAGAGAAAGAAGTGGCTGTGCGAGTCAGTGGCAGATTCCAGTTCTCATGCTCTTTTTATTAGGCAATTCAGAAGGGTCTTTGCCATCAATTATAAATCCATTAAAAAGAATCAAACATGTAATTAGAAGGCTAATGCAGTGTTATTTTATGGACATGAAAAATTACATTCAAATTTGATTATAGGGTATTTAATCTGTAAAGTTTAGTTGTATCAGCCTATAAATGAAATATAAAAATAAAGAAAAAATATAAACCTAACACTGTATAATTCCCTCAATAATTACAGAGATAAATTATGGAATAAATTATGAATAATTAACCCCATTATTCACAAAATTTGTTCCTCATTTAGATGGAGCGGAGTGGTTAAGGTAAAACAATTTGAGTTCATCAACAGACATGATGTTAAATTCAGACAAAAGCTGTGATTTTGAACTGGTAACAACGGAGGGAAGTAAAGTAAAATTAGCAGATCACTAATAAAAGGTAAATACTTGTCACCATAAAAGGATGATACTTGTCCAGATGGGCCAGTAAAACATTGCTTTAAGGTAGAGGCATGACAACTTATTTCTTCAAAAATTTTCAGTTTGGAGACCCAAATGTATAGGACTCTGTATGTCAAAATCAGTTTTAAAAGACAGATAAAAAAAAAAACAAAGTGAAAAAAATAGTTTCAGGAGAAACGGAATCAGAAGATTGGAATTTTCCATTTTCATGAAACACAAAATCAATCAATATATTTTTCCAAATGGCTTATTATGAAAGATGTACATACATCTTTCTAGCACTTTTTAAAATACTTTATTTTCATGGTTATCTTATGAGACGTGTATACTATAAGGGAAATCTCAGGTCAGTAAAATTAAACCCAAGACAAAAGAATCCTTGAATATATTGAATTTGAAAAAAACAAAGCAAAAAGCCACAGAATACTTTGCCCCAGTAAATGAGCAGTAAAATAGAGATTAGCAAGGTAATGAAATATGAAAAAGGGCAAGAAAACCTTGCGTAATATATTAAACATGAGTTGATTCAATTTGTTTCAATACTTTTAACTACTGATGCCATTAGTGTATACTTTGATTTATCTATAAAATTGCATCACTTTTTGAAATTTTAGTGCATTTCCATAATATATTCAATTCTATTATGAGAACATTTTCCATGAAATCCCATCGAACTGGATATTTTAAGGTGGGTTATTGTTTTGTTTTGTTTTTGTTTGTCTCACCAACTATATCCATACCTTTAGTTAGTGTGAAATACACAAGGAAAAAAAACATATCTATTCATTTCTGTTGCTCATTAAACATCTGCTCATTAGCCACCTCCTGGTTAATGAATACTTAGAATCTAAATAGCAATCCATTAGTAAAACTAGTTCTGATTTCAAGCAAATTTGTCTATTCTGCAAATAATTTTTATTTAAAAATATGTATTTAGCTAAAATTTACTTAATCATATCAAAGAAATCACTGAAGAATTACCATATTATCTTAAATAACCCGGTAAAAATTAAACTTCCTTAGGGCATTTCAAGTATATAACTATCATAAAGAAAACCTAACAAAACTATTTAATTATTAATTTCATAGCCTCTCTAACTTGTGCAAACCAAGTGATTCTGAGAAAGGAGGTAAGCTATTTCATAAAGCAGGTATACATACTTTGGCAGATTGCTTTTATTATAAAAGGTGTTAGTGTTACCGGGAGCTCTCCAGGAAATGGGGTAGAGGTTGGGGAAAGCCAAGGACTGTACCTATGTGCACTGCCCAGGGGCAACGCACCATGATTCAGCAAAAAGGGTGCAGGCATCAAGTTAGGAAGGCAATCAGACAGAGGGACATACTCTCCCATCCACTTAGGGCACACGGGAGATACTGGGGCTGCCTTTAAAAGCAGAGCTCATGGAAACACCAGCACTTTGTTCTCCAACTGGCTCATTGGTTTGTTTGACGGCTTAGGGCTCAGGTTCCTGGCCAGTGGGCTTGGGGATTATGAGGTCCAGGAGCATTCCCTGCACACCTCCTCAGGTGCTCTGTGGCCTGCCTGGCCAGGAGTGCAGCAGGCACTTGGCCAGTAAGGCAGAAGGGAAAGAGTAGCAAAGGCTAGGGGGCCTGGTACACTGCATGGCCAGGCAGCAAACTCTGTGCCCCTCTCCTGCATTGCAGGCCTTGGCAACAGCCATCCACTTACACCCATGCGTGCCCTTCTCCAGTGCAGGCCCCTTCAGCAGCAGCTTCCACCATTCCTGCTGCTCTGCAACTCTAGCTTGGTCCACTCCTCAGACCTACCACATGGCTGTGTGGATGCCATGTAGCCAAGCAGCTAGCACAGGACCCTGCAGCCTGCTCCACAGACCCCCATCCCCACACATATGCTGCAGTGGTCAGCTCCCACCCGCCCTGGTCCTGGAAGCAGCCTAGCTAGGAGCACCGTTGCACTGGCAAGCCAACAATGGCGAGATCAGGAGCAAGTGCTGGACCGGTGGGCAGAAGTCAGCCAGAGCGCAGTGTGCCTGAAATGGGACTTGGGCCAGCACGCGCAGACTCCAGAGGAAGCCGGAGCAGACGGACCATGACCAGAAGCATGCTGTCGCTGCCCGTGCTTTTCCAAGGATGACACCTTTAAGTGGGAAAAAGAATTCCAGGGCAACCTACTATTGGTCTGACCAGGCAGAGGGTTATTTTCCTTTGAATGTTTTGGAAGGAATAAGTTTTAAGGCAGAAACTTACCTTTATGTCAAGTTGCATGGTTGTTAAATAAAAGGTTTCTTTCCTCTCCACCAAACTCTTTCTCCAGAATTTTTGCCTGTTAGGTGGTGAGCGGTAAAACTCCTCCACTGACAGATTTCAGTAACACTAGGAAGTTGTAACACGTCCTAGCAGCAAACACTAATTTTATTGTTTAGAGATTAGTTTAATAAAATAAAGGAGATGCATAAATTAGGAAGACAACTACTAAATAATTGCCATTTAATGACCAACTTTTCATTCTGTCAAAATTATTAATTTTTCCTAGATATTTTATTTGGGGTTTTTTTGCTAATTAAGTTCTTTCCTTTTATTTTCTTCTTTGTCAAAAAGAAGAAACTAGAGTTTAGTTTCTTTACTTTTGCTTATACCTTGTAGATATTACCTCTAGTTAAACTAAGAAAATATCAGTAAGAATAAAGCTTCCCTGAACTACTACAGTATCAGTGCAAACACGCAACAGAGAAAGGATCTACAAGTTCTTGCTGGCACTGACCAGAAAATCTAAACCAAGAGATGAAGCGGAAATTCTTGCAAAGGAAAACTTGTACCATAGCAATAGGAGTATGCTAATGAGGGTTAGCAAGAAGAAGTAAAGAAGTTACTTTAAATGTTCTTTTAAAAAAAATGAAATGTAAAATTATATCTATGTAATTTCTGTATGAGAAAATTTGGGATTTAAATGTCTAGATTTATGAAAAGAGAATCTAATAGCATCACAAATATTTATGAAGAGGATATCTAAATTCAGGGAAACTCTTTTAATATTAAGTATAACAAACATCAACATATTAATCCCGTGTTGTTTCCTTGACAATGGGATAGACTGGAAACAGAGAAAGATAATGAACAGCATTTTCCTTATCATCAGGGAGCTCATAGTCTCCTTAGAAGACAGACACACCCTCTAGCAGCGTGACCTAGTGTTACATCTGATGCACAAAAACAGGAGACCCCTACTGAGATCTGACTTTTTCTGGGCACTTTCCCATTACACGTTGCATTTAGCCTTCTCTCTCTGCCTCTCTCCCCCTCTCTCTTTCCCTCTAAAAATCAATAAACATATCACTGGGTGCAGATTTTTAAAAAAGAAAAGAAATGGAGATCAACTCCTAGCACAAATCTACAAAGTTTATATTTTCAAAAATCTAAGTAACTATAACATATACCCTTAGGAAAAACAGACTGAAATTCCTATTTTGGTAAGTAAAATGTACTTACAAATTTTGTACTAAAATTTATCATTAATAAGCTTATTCTTAGTCAATGCCTCCATTCTCCTTTCTCCCAAACACAGACATACATAGTCATTAAATAACTTATTTGAAAAACATGCTTTTTATAGCTAAAATGATTAAAACATCAATTAACCAAAATACTTGAATAGTTTATTATAAGCTTTACATCCTATATTTTTGGATTGTTTTTTTATTGTTTCCAAGAGGCATATGGAAACTTTAGCTCTTAAATTACAACACAATTTGACAGTATCATCTAATAAAAAGACAAAGTACTAATGCTGAATAAAATGTTCCTTCGCAAATATTTTTTCCTTTAAAGCAGAAGCTACCTAATAGGCTCCAGAGGTGGTGCCACCCAATTTAGGTGTGTATATTATCTCATTTAATTCTCAAACTAGAGAGGTGGGAAGATGGCGAGGCAGTAGGGCGGAGCGGATTCTAGCTCCCGTACTCATGGGTGAAAATCCTGGCAAATCTATAGAGAAGCAGGACACTAAGCCATCGGTTATCCAGCATTTGTGAAATTAAAAAGAACGGAGATTGTGACGGACGCTGAAACACCAGAAAGCGGCAGGTCAGTGGGGTCTCGGGGACTGGAGTAAAGACAAAGTGGCGGCAGGGGCCAGCACCCCTGGCCAAGTGGCCCTGGTGCTGCCTCTACAGCCAGGGACCAGAGCCATTGGTCTGAGACCAACACCAGAGGTGTCTGCCACAGGAGCCTGGGCACCCAGTGGCCCCAGTGGCCACGAGCAAGGGCCACAAGCTCCCCTGCTCCCCGTATAAGCAAAACTGGACAACACCGGGCAGAGACCTGTCTGCTTGCCGGCTTGCATTATCAGGGAGGGTTACAAAGACACAGGGCCCGGTTCAACTGCAGACTCTGTGGTCGCAAGCCTGGGAGAATCGAGAGACGCATTGGCCTCACTGGTCTGGTTGGGGACTGAGCTGGACTGAGAGACAGGCTGTCTGGAGAGTGTTTTGTTTTGTTTTGTTTTCTTTGTTTTGTTTTGTTTTATTGAAAGTGGACTGAGGTATTCTCCTGCCAGGGCAGCTTGGCTTGCTTCCCACCTGGCCTTGCAGTGAGCCAGGGGGAAAGCGTAGGCATTTGGGGACTAGCCACAGGACTGGGAAGCACCCTCCCGGTTTCTCGGGACCCAGATGGCCTGGTGGGAGCAGAGGCCTCTGAGCCACCGCCAGGGGACTGGGAAGTGCCCTGCCAGTTTCTCGGGTCCTGGACTGCCTGACAAGTGTGCGGGCGCCCACACCCCAATCTGGTAGCATGCGCCGGCATCCCAGCCCACAGAGAGATCCTGCTGCAACCAGAAAAACCAGTCTGGACAGTTTGAAACCAACAAGGGAAGGGTTTCTCTGTTGTTGTTGTTATTTTGTTACTGCTGTTTGTTTGTTTGTTTATTTTGGTTTTTTTTTCTGTTTTCTCTTTTTTTCCCTTTTTAGTAAATTTTTGTGCATTCGTTTAGTAATTTTATGTATTTTTAAATTTTATCACTGCTTTATCTTTCTATACTTTGTTCCTCTCCTTTCTTTTTCCCTGTTTTAGTCCTTCTCCTTTCCTCTTAAACTCATTGCTTTCGCCTCCCTTCTCCTGCCTTTTTGTTTGATTGTTTGTTTGTTGCTTTGTTTCCTTTTACCCAGAAGAGACACAAACAACTAGGAACTGTGAAAGGACCAGAATGGGACCCAAAGAGGGAGCATCTCAACAGTAGAGACAGAGAGATAAATTTCAACTTCCTATAGCAGAGAAGCCACAAGGTGTTGCATATTTTTCACTATTCTCACTTCTTTTATGTTTTAATAATATCTCTGTATTCCTCCTCTTTCTGTAGAGGCTTCTCAGTCTTGAGTAGTTATATTGTATTATTAGACAGGCTCCCCCTGTCCTTTCCTCCACAGTGCTTTGCTAATCCTCTAAACTCCATGCCACTTGTTTTCCTTTAGCACACTATCTAAAGTTCTGTAGTACCCCCTACTCAGACAGATCACATAGAGTTTGTTATACAAGTGCTGCTCTAATATTAGTGTAAATAATAGCTGATCTATACAACAGTAAATACTTCACAACACATCTCCCAGATCTTAGCCCATTGTACAGGTCCCTGAATTCTATTATTGTAGTGATTAACTCTTTTTGCTCACACACTACACCTATTTACTGTACCTTACATTCACCTTACCTCAAAATCTGACCACCTAAAACCTCACTGCTTTCTAGTTCCAACTAACAAGCCTTCTCTCCCCAAGAAGAGGCTTATCTTGTCCATCCTCTCATAATAGTGGCAAGTTAGGCTGAAGAATATGGTTAACACAATATATAGTCTAAAGATCGCCTATCTCCTCTCTACTGGCTGTGACTGTAAATATCATAAAAAACTCTTCTGCTATCATAAACCATTTTATCCTCCAACTGATCACACATACATGATAAAAGGAGTAGGTGGAAATGGAGAACATCAAGATACCTGAAGGAGTCTGCACCACTGAAATTCACAGGTATTATACCACAGAGGCTCACAACATAAACCCAGGGAGTCAGAACGGATCAATTTTAGAAGCTGAGGCTAACAAGAAGAGTCTCACAAACAATGGGAAGACAAAGAAACAATCCCCAAATGAAAGAAAAAGCAGGGGCTTCAGAAAGAATGTTAGATGAAATAGAGGCTAATCAACTATCAGATAGTGAATTCAAAGCTCTGGTAGTCACAAAATTCAAAGAGCTCACAATGAGCTACCAAAAACTACAGAGGAGCTACAATGAACTCACCGCAAACTATATCAACATGAAAAAGGAAATAGAAACTATCAGAAAGGGACAAGAGGAAATGAAGAATTCAATTTCTGAATTGAAGAACACAGTAGAAAGTTTCAAAAGTAGAATAATGAGGCAGGGGATCGGAGTAGCGAACTGGAGGACAAAGTAGAAAGTATCTCACAGAAAGAGCAGGAAAATGAAAAGAAACTCAGAAAGAATGAAGAGGGATTAAGATAAATACAAGACAATATGAAACGTAATAATATACGAATAATAGGGATACCAGAAGGAGAAGAAGAACAAGGGATAGAAAACGTATTTGAAAGAGTAATGAGAGAAAATTTCCCTAATTTGATGAGAGAAAAAGTCTCACAAATCCAGGAATCACAGAGAGTCCCAATCAAGAGGAACCCAAGGAGGCCCACTTCAAGACACATCATCATCAAAATGGCAAAATTCCAAGACAAAGAGAGAATCTTAAAGACAGCAAGGGAGAAAAAAGAAGTAACATACAAGGGAGCCCCAATAAGGTTAGCTACTGACTTCTCAATGGAAACACTCCAAGCAAGAAGAGAATGGCAAGAAATATTCCAAGTAATGAGAACCAGAGGACTACAACCAAGGCTACTTTACCCAGCAAGGCTCTCAATCAAGATAGAAGGCCAAATAAAGAGCTTCCAAGGCAAAAGAAGTCTAAAAGAATATGCCTCCACCAAACCAGTCCTACAAGAAATACTAAAAGAACTACTTTAAGAAAAGGAAGGAAAAGTGGGAGACAGAGAGGAACACAAGTTCAAAAATGGCAATGAATAAGTACCTATCAATAATAAACTTAAATGTAAATGGATTAAATGCTCCAATCAAAAGACACAGAATAGCTGAATAGATAAGAAAGCATGACCCTCACATATGCTGCCTACAAGAGACCCACCTCAGGACAAAAGACCATCACAGATTAAAAGTGAAAGGCTGGAAACAAGTTTTCCAAGCAAACGGACAAGAAAAAAAAAGCTGGGGTAGCAATTCTCGTATCAGACAAAATAGACTTCAAAAAGAGGGCCATAAAGAGAGACCCAGAAGGTCACTTCATAATACTCAAGGGAAGAATTCACCAAGAAGACATTAACATCATAAATATATATGCACCAAACACAGGGGCACCCAAATATATAAAGAAAATCTTAGAGGACTTCAAGAAAGATATTGCCAGCAACACAATTATAGTAGGGGATTTTAACTCCCCACTATCAAAAATGGACAGATCTTCCAAACAAAATATCAACAAAGATATTGCAGCATTAAACAACACCCTTGATGAAATGGACTTAAGTGATATATACAGAGCCCTTCATTCCACACAAGCTAAATACACATTCTTTTCAAGTGCACATGGAACATTCTCGAAGATAGACCACATGATAGGACACAAAATGAGCCTAAACAAATTCAAGAGAATTGAAATCATACCAAGCAATTTCTCTGACCACAAAGGACTGAAATTGGAAACCAACCCCAAAGGAAAAAACCCAAAGCACCCAAAATCTTGGAGACTAAATGGTATGCTATTAAACAATGAATGGGTCAAGAATGAAATTAGGGAAGAAATCAAAACGTTTCTGGAAACAAATGAAAAGGAACTCACAACAACCTAAAACTTATGGGACACAGCGAAGGCAGTCCTGAGAGGGAAGGTTATAGCAATACAGGCCTACCTAAAGAAAATAGAAACATTTCAAACAAACAACCTAACACTATGCCTGCAAGAAGTCGAGGAACAACAAAAAAGACAGCCCATAGCAAGCAGAAGGAAGGAAATAACCAAGACTAGAGCAGCTAAATGACATAGAGACTAAAAGCACAATCCTAAGGATCAATGAATCCAGGAGTTGGTTCCTTGAGAAGATAAACAAAATAGACTAGCCTTTAAGTAGGCTCATCAAGAAAAGAAAGGAACGGACACAAATGAACACAATCAGAAATGAAAGAGGAGAGATTACAACTGATACCACAGAAATAGAAGGGATTGTAAGAAATTACTATGAAGAACTATATGCCAAGAAATGTGAAAACCTAGGGGAAATGGACACATTTCTAGTAAAATATAATCTTCCAAAACTTAATGAAAAAGAAACAGAAAATCTGAACACACCAATAGTAGCAAAAGAAATTGAAGCAGTAATCAAAAAACTCCCATCACACAAAAGCCCTGGACCAGATGGTTTCACGGGAGAATTCTACAAAGCATTTAAGGAAGAGCTAGCCCTTATTCTCCACAGACTATTCCAAAAAATCCAGAAGAATGGAAAACTCCCAAATTCTTTTTATGAAGCCAGCATCATCCTAATTCCAAAACCAGATAGAGACACAACAAAGAAAGAGAACTTCAGGCCAATATTGCTAATGAACATAGACGCTAAAATCCTCAACAAAATATTGGCAAATCATATCCAACAATATATCCAAAAGATCATACATCAAGACCAAGTGGGATTCATCCCAGGGATGCAAGGATGGTTCAACATTCGCAAATCAGTAAATGTAATACATCACATAAACAAAAGCAAAGACAAAAACCACATGATCATAACGATAAATGCGGAAAAAGCTTTTGATAAGGTACAACACCAATTTATGATAAAAACACTCAGCAAAGTGGGAATAGAGGGAGCATTCCTCAATATAATATAGGCCATATATGAGAGACCTACAGCCAACATCATACTCAATGGGCAAAAATTAAAAGCTTTTCCACTAAAATCAGGGACAAGGATGTCCATTTTCACCACTTCTATTCAATATAGTTTTGGAAGTTTTGGCCACAGTGACTAGGCAAGAAAAGGAAATAAAAGGCATCCAAATAGGAAAGGAGGAAACAAAACTGTCACTGTTTGCAGATGACATGATAGTGTACATGGAAATCCTATAGACTCTACCAAAAAACTGCTCGAACTAATTAATGAATTTGGCAAAACAGCAGGATACAAAATCAATAGCCAGAAATCAAAGGCATTTTTGTATACTAACAATGAATCCGCAGAAGCAGAAATCAAGGAAAAAATCCCATTCGATATAGCAAAAAGAAAAATAAAATATCTGGGAATAAACCTAACCAAGGAGGTAAAAGACCTGTATGCAGAAAACTACACAGCACTGAATAAAGAAATCAGGGAAGACACAAACAAATGGAAACATATACCTTGTTCATGGATTGGAAGAATTAACATCATCAAAATGTCCATACTACCCAAAGCAGTTTACAGATTCAATGCAATACCTATTAAAGGACCAATGGCATATTTCACAGACGTAGAACAAACACTTCAAAAATTTATATGGAACCATAAACAACCCGGAATAGCAGCTGCACTTTTGAGAAAGAAGAACAAAGTAGGAGGGATCACAATACCTGATATCAAACTGTATTACAAAGCCACTGTAATCAAAACAGCCTGATACTGGCATAAAAACAGGCACATAGACCAATGGAACAGAACAGAGAGCCCAGAAATCAACCCAACTCTCTACAGTCAATTAATATTCAACAAAGGGGGCAGTAACATAAAATGGAGTAAAGATAGTCTCTTCAACAAATGGTGTTGGGAGAACTGGACAGCTACATGCAAAAAAATGAAACTTGAGCACCAACTTACACCATACACCAAAATAAATTCAAGGTGGATAAAAGACTTAAATATAAGCCTTGAAACCATTAAAGTCCTAGAGGAGAACATTGGCAGGAAAATCTCAGATATTTCACACAGCAACATCTTTGCTGATATGTCCCCTAGAGCAAGGAATATAAAGAAAAAAATAAACTAATGGGATTTCATCAAAATAAAAAGCTTCTGCATGGCTAAAGAAAATAGTATTAAATTAAAAAAACAACTAACTGTATGGGAAAACATATTTGCCAATGATACCTCAGACAAAGGTTTAATCTCCAAAATATACAAAGAACTTACAGGACTCCACTCTAAGAAGACAACCAACCCAGTTAAAAAAATGGGAAAAGGACTTGAACAGACACTTCTCCAAGGAGGACATAAAGAATATCCAGAGACGCATGAAGAGATGCTCAATATTGTTAGCTATCAGAGAGATGCAAATTAAAACCACAATGAGATACCACTTTACACCGGTCAGGATGGCTATCATAAACAAAGCAACAAACAACAAATGCTGGAGAGGTTGAGGGAAAAAGGGGTCCTTAGTTCACTGTTGGTGGGATTGCAGACTGGTACAAACATTATGGAAAACAGTATGGAATTTTCTCAGAAAAATAAAAATTGACCTACCTTTTGACCCAGCAATTCCATTGCTAGGATTATATCCCAAGAATCCTAAAACATCAATTTCAAAGAACCTATGCACCACAGTGTTCATAGCAGCACAATTTACAATAGCCAAGAGTTGGAAGCAACCTAGGTGCCCGTCAGTAAATGAATGGATCCAAAAATTGTGGTACATATACACAATGGAATTCTATGCAGCAGAGAGAAAGAAGGAGCTACTACCCTTTGCAACAACATGGATGGAACTGGAAAGCATTATGCTGAGTAAAATAAGCCACATGTTGAAAGACAAATACCATATGATCTCACCTTTAATAGGAAGCTAAACAACAAAACAAACAAGCAAGCAGAATAAAAACAAAGACACTGAAATAGAGAACAAGGGGACAGTGACCAGAGGGAAGATGGAAGGGAATTTAAGGGGAAAAAGGGGAGGGATTTGGAGGAACAAATATGAAGGACACAGGGACAAGAACTAAGGGTGTGGAAATGGTAGGGAGGTGGGGAGCATGGAGCGGGGTGGGGGGCTGGGATGGGAGAAATAGGCAAAAAACTGTACTTGAAAAATAACTAAATAAAAAAATATAAAAATGAAAAAAACCAGTAACAAAAAATAATTATCCAAATAAACCCACAGGATAGATATTTTAGTCGTTCCTATTTTAGAAATGATTGAATTACTCATCCTAGATGCTAACCTATGTTACTAGAACTCTACATTAGTCATTCTGAATCCAGAATCCCAGTTCGTACACACCGAACTATATTTCGTATACAAAACCAATTATTGTGTGTGTGTGTGACAAGCCCTTTTCAGAGGGCATAGAGCAGAGATAGGAATAATCAGTCCCCTTAAATATGATTGTGGTTTGATATATAAGCATTTACCCTGATATAATTCACATTTATAAATTAGCTACAATTAAACATATTTTACAACATAATGGAATTTGAACAAAGTCATTAGACTAAGGTGGCTCTAAACCCTCGGTAGGCTACATAAGCAAACCAAAACCTAAGCCAGAGTAAGTGCATGCAAATCTGAAAAAAAAGGAAACTTAAGAATAATCAATCACAAGCAGCCAATGAGGCTTAGCCCAATAAGGAATCTGCTTATTAAGCTGTAGCCAATCAAGTAATTCCCTTGCTTTGCTTCCTTGCCATCTCCAGAAAAACCTCTCCCCTAGCCCCTGTGGGAGAAGCCCCCCTAACCACTCTCAGTGTGACACGCCCAGTTTGAATCCATCTGTGTTGAAACTTCAAAATTGTAATGTGCCTCCATTTATCTTTGAACAAAAAGAATGCCTCCCACTTTTCGGTCTGATTCAGAAAGACAAATGGAAGGCTAAAAGAAAGTTATACTGATGGTGCACGGCACAATAAAATTGAATATTGATATAGATTTTTAGATTTCAGTCATTTTATTTTGTTTTTCTTGCGTTCTTACAGAGCTTTCAAAGATGTAAGTTGTCATGATGTGTGCTAAAAAACAATCTTTGCTATGTAAGCCTATTGAACAAGGACAGCTCTTACAGTAAATAAAATGTGTATAAATCTTGCTTTCCATTTACCTAACCAACTCAAACTTTCATTATTTTAGAACCTCTGGTCCCTTTCAGGTGTCTAATACCAACCCTGAGTAATAGCTGCTCTGTGAAATGAAAGGTCTAAAGGGAGCAATTTACACCTCATTTTTTAGTTGGCAACATTCCTCATTTTTAGATGGAAAATTGAAGCTCAAGGAATTTAAGTCCAATGGAAAAGAAGAATCCTGGAGACATTTGCATATTAACACACTTCTAAACTTAGAAAGATAAATCTTAATCCATGTTATATTAATTCTTAGAAATACAGAATGATAGAATGCTAATTAATCCCTGAAATCAAGGAGAGATTTCTGTTTATTCCATACAACTATTTATGTAGATTCAGACAGAACAATCTCTAGATACTTTCCCAACTTTAGATTCTTCATTCTGTTTGGATAGAAAAATCCTTGCCTTTGTGCATGTGTTATTGTAGAAAAAATGCAGAAATATTAAAAAAATTCTACTATGTTTAAAACTAATGAAAGTTGACAGAGTCATTTACCCTATTACAAATCAATGATTCTGTCCACATTCCTCTATGCTTCTCACCAGGTAAGGTTCTGTTAAATGCTAAACTCTAATTCAGATATAGCAAGTTTATATAATTGTCCTACTAATCAGTCCAATAATTAACCATAAAGTTAAATAAGATCTAAACTATCACTTCTCCCTTCTCTTACAACTCAGTATTTATAAGTATACACACACACACACAGGATGTATATATTTTGAAATCTTTTCCAGGATCAAAGTTAAAGTCAAAAATCTATAGCTTGCTGTGCCTACTTTGTGAAAACTGAAAAAATATCATATCTTTACAGCAACATCATTCTGCTTTCACTATCTCAAGGACTGCAGATCACAATATTTTCACCAAGGTCCAGCTATTACTCTGTGATATAATCTATGGAGATAAGGAAGATGAAAATAACTTAGAAGAGGTCATTGTTTTCTTAAAGACTCCCAATCTAACTCTACTTTTAGTGCTTCTGAACTATCTGAAAATATTTCAGATATGTTAACTACTGAAAATCATTTTTGAAGGATTAAAAAGGAATTGCATATACTGTCATCTTTTCTGTCATCTTGTAACTGTGTGCATGTGTGCCAACATGCCACTGAATTTGCTTGACTCCTGGCAAACCTATGAATGAGTGTCCTCAGTGTCCTGTCCTCAAAAGCCCACTCAGTTCCTGTAGAGTCATGCCTATGATTTCCTACAGGGAGCCAATCCTTCTCATACTTAGTCTGCCTCTGTTACTGCTGTGTTCCATTTCTTCCAGCACGACTGCCTTCTCCAAAAAAACCTGCCCTCTCACGATGTCACAGAAGGAGGGCAACTTCAGTGTCATCATCTTTGCCCCCAGAGATGTTTCAGGTTAACGGTACAGCTGCTCTGTTCAAAACACCTATTTATGCAATTAATGAATGGCAGCATCCTTTTCCATAACAAAAGGGCTTCCTTACTGTTGTTGATATTTTCCAAAAGCTTCCTCTTCCTCTCAGGTGCAATAGTTTGTAGTAACATACTTACAGAAAGAGAATGTTGTTTTCCATTCTTTATTGGTTCTGTTTCCCCTGCACTGTTTTGTAAACGTGAGCCTATCAGATAACCTTCTCTTTCAAATAATACCTCTTGCTTTACTTTTTCCTTTTTCAATCAGATAATACTATGGAATGTTGCACTGCTGCTATGGTGATGCTTCCATCGGGTTAACACTGTCATATAAAACAATACGGTAAGACCGAATAGGATTTTTTAAAATGCTGGTGCTTTAGGAGAGACAGAGATGGAGGCAGTGATAAAGAATGAATGAATAGGACACTTGAACGGAACAAACAGTTGTGAGTTCAACAGCTTCGCTGGGCCAGAGCACAGTTAAGTCCTCAGTAACAAAAAGGCATCAGTATCTCCAACAGGAAAATGAAGATTCAGATAAGATAGCCTGTATGATCAGTCCCCTCTACCCTTTCTAAAATTCTATAACTATAAAAATGTACTTGGCTGGCAGCTGTTAGCTTCCTAAAGGGAGTAAATCACTTCATGGTGTGGCAAGAATTAAAAGGGAGAACTGTAGAGAGAATTACGACAGGCTGGCTGAGGTTGCCCTTAACAGGAATGCAATGCGTAGCCTCCTCACCGGTGTGAAGTATCTGCAGCTACTCATCACAAACTCCCCCCTCTCTGGGAAGCTGTCAAAATAAAAAACACTCCTAACTGTTCTGAAATACAATAACTCTAGTTAATATGCTTCCCTGATCTGACAAGTGCTGATTTATGATGTTAACTGAGGATTACATATCAACAAGCAATGCAAACATTTAGTGCTGCACTTGAGAGAGAATCACAAAAGTGACCTTCCGGCAACTTCGGGGATTTGCATACATCCAAGGCAGAAAGTTATGGGGCTGCTGAGAAATTGGTCTCATTTTAATTTTTAATGTTTTCACACATCAAATCTCAAAATGACTATTGAAATATTAATTGAAAATATGCACATATTTGAATATAACCCTGATTTTTACCTGAAGCTTTATTATTTTTCTACAAGATTTGCTATAGGAACCCTCTAAAAAAGATATCCCTTTTCAACCCACCATTGTCCAAGAACAAATTTATATCAATACACCTGTTACATCTACTGCCTTAATTAACCACAGTGTCAGAAACTCTGGAGAACAAGTGAGGAATACATATTTCTTTGTGGAGATTATTAATGGGATGGACAAACCTCTTAGCTACAGGTCTTCCTTTCTCTGACCAAGAAATGCATCTGTTAGTGATGTGGTTGGAAAGGTG
This sequence comes from Artibeus jamaicensis, assembly GCF_021234435.1. Classification (NCBI taxonomy): domain Eukaryota; kingdom Metazoa; phylum Chordata; class Mammalia; order Chiroptera; family Phyllostomidae; genus Artibeus; species Artibeus jamaicensis. The sequence goes on along the minus strand of NW_026522046.1, from coordinate 34,170,338 downwards.
AATGGTCTGGTTAACATTTGAAGATGATATATATTGAAAGAACGACTTCCAGTAGGAGAAAAAAGGTTCTGCCTTGTCAGACTGTTCCCAATGAGGAGCCATTTTCATGGGAACCTGCTGAGCAATGAAGACTGCCCGTGCATGCAATGAGGTGCCGAAATGGGATTAAATCAATCCGCAAATTTCCATAGTGACAGCAGAAGATGGGGATCTGGGTTTCCTGGGTAAAGAACAATTTACAGTTTCTACTTCTTTCAGAAAATAAAACCATTTAAAATAGTAACGTATTCATTTTCTTTTTATATACAAAAACTTCAGCTCACCCAGTATTTCTGTAGATCTGTATATATTTCAGGGAGGGATGGCTAAGCAATTCTTAGTGTGCCACCAATCTGCTTCCTCATCTTTATATTCTCTAATAAAACTCAATTTTGTCAGCCACTAAAACAAATTTAGATTTGGATCATGCAGATTGGTAATTTAACATTCACAGCGGGAAAATTCTTAAGAAAATTGTGAACAGTAGCACTCAAAGTAAACTATAAAGTAAGCCTAAAAAACAAGAAAGAACATCTCCAATTTCTTTTCCTCCAATTTCTCATAATCTCGTGAGCAGAATAGTTAATTCAGTAAGACATCCCAAAACAAATGGTATTATCTGCCTTAATATGTCTTTTTAATGGTATTATTTAGTGGCATGGGAAAATAACTCGCTGTAAAACAAGCTGGTCACAAATAGTGGGTGGAGAATTTCGATTTTGCTAAAAAGTTTTAAAGTGTATATATAGAAAATATATCTTTAAAATGGGCACTCTGCCTGTCAAACAAGCATTTCTGATTGAAATTATCAAAATTATCAGAAAATTGAATCATTCTAATTTGTAGTTTCCAATTTTAATCAAGTAAACATAAATTACCAACCTCTGATATAAATGAACTATATGTCAAAATAAATCAGACTACTTAAACCAAAATTCTACTTCTAGAACCACCTCACTTTTATTTTAAATATTTATTTGGCAAAATCTGAATGCAGTAAGAACTCTACAGTGTTCTGTTAGTTTTTGGCCATGATCATCGCAAAGTCTTAATAATTATTCTTTGGGTGCAAATTAGCTAATCTGTCTCATTGAATAAGTAGCCTAACATAGAGCCTATAATATGACAAATGTCTGGCACTTGTTATTAAGCATTATACTGAACAGAAACAACTTTAAGTGACTAATCAATTATGAATCATTCAGCCTCACTCATTCTGAAGGGTGTAAATGTCATCTATGAAATAATTTGTCTTCTTGGAAATCCTTAACTGGCTTAGCTTTTAAGAAAACAATAACATACAAAATATGAGTATACCATGGACTACTACTGCAAATCATGTTTTGTAATCAATATCATTCCATAGGTAAAGCAGATATAAACTTTTTTCCTGACACCATGAGCTCAACTCCAGTTGCTTATCACTCTATCATCCCATGTGCCGGTACAGACTGTGATATACACAATAGATTTTGTATAAAAACAAGAAACCATGTGTTACTGGGAATTAGAATAAAAGAGAACTAAAAGCAAAACACAACAGCATTTAGCCAAGGTGTGTGGATAAATTCCTAAATATATTGTATGAAAAAGAGATTCAGGTCACATAAAAGTAATGATGAGTTGTTCCAAGTTACCAATAACCCTTAATTTACCAGATGAATAAGTAATAATTGTGTCTCTGACTATTCCATTGTTTGAGTAAATTAGTACTTCAACACTTCAGTGAAATAACATTTTCTTATAGTTTCAAATGTACTGTAATTATATTCCTTTTAAAAAACACTAAGAATGAATCCATATTTTAGAGCTAAGTCAAAATAAAGTATGTAGATGTGAAATACTAAGAAACTTATTTTGATTTGTTGTAGTCAACACATATTTTTCTCCTCCAGCTGAGGTGCTATAGACATTAAGGTTACTTTGCTATCACTTTGCTGATGTTTCTGGCAATTAAAAGAACATTTTCTGATGTTAATGTGTGACCACTCTATAATTGACAGATGAAAGCCATTGGTTTTCTCAGAGAAAGAACCATACAGACGTATTAGTCTACATGAAATGACAAAGAAAATCTTATAGAAAACTTCAAAACTTTAAAATAGCTATTTTATTTATTATGCTTAAGTAAACATAACTTACAACATAATTTCCTTACTGAGTAATAAAAATATTTTAACCACTATAGCTTTATTTCCATTTAAATAATCACTGGCTTATAGCACACTGCCATTGAGTGGAAATCACATCCTGGGGAAAATTATCTATGGAGTTATTCAGGATGAAACCAATTTTTTAAATAGATTAATATAAGAGGGCCCAATCCGGCTGGATATTTTCTCCTCAATTAGTGTGTTCACTATCACATTGATATCACATCAGAGACAGTGAGGGACAATCTTTGCTCACTTTAAAAATATCTACTCAATACTGAAATTGGTCAGGTCACGCTTCCTTTAATGTTCCTATACTGAGAAGCATTCTCTGTGTTAAGATCTCCATACGAGGACTGCAAAAACACAAAATCCACTTATACCATAGAAATATCATATTAATACCATTCAACTTGTACCCTTTCAAATAAACATAATATAATTGTGTGTGAGTGTGGCACAGGGGGAATGGTAAGGAGAGATAAGAAGAGGGGCCAAGAGTAGGGAGAGAGAGAATATTTAATGAATGTCCATGAATATTAAGGTAAAAAGTGTTCAGTTAACACTTCAAAGACTTACTCCAAACATTAAATATTGCTCCAGTTTGCTTGCCAGTTCTAACAGCCATCACTGCCAACTTGCATATTGAAGAAGACCTCACTCCAAGGGTTTTGTAATGAGGCAGATTGCCTCAACCAAAACCAAGAAGCTCCAGGTCACTCCAACAGACTCTTTATTGCCAATTACATATGACACAATGAACCTGCGCAGGTAGTGGGGTCAGAAGACTAACTCTTCATTAAGGTATAAAGATTTAGATGGTGCTTGGAGACCATCCCTTCACAGTGGGAGTCCAGCAAGCAAAAGCAGCAGGGCAGGCAGTGTTACAAATTACTTGTACTGGGGAATTTACTAAAACTTTACTAAAGGCCTCATAGATGACATTCTCTTTATTAGGATTAATACTCTGTCTAGTATCTAAAAATTATTATAGCAGGTTATAAAACAACTCAATAGAAAATGGCAAATTCAAAATTAAAAGTGGCATAAAAAATAAACAGTAAAACTAATGATACATGTTAGCTACCAGTACTCAAGAAAGGTAATATATTTATAAAGCAGGTTTTAAAGCATCAGTTCTGTTACCTTCAAGATTAATGTGAAATAAAACAGGAACACAGATTAGAAACATTTTTGCAAAGTATAAAGTACTAGGCATTTAATATATTTCTTAATGTGAATTTTTTTTACGCAACAGAAAATGCAACATTGAAGATAAAACACTTTATTTACTTTAATCTTTATTATCTTTTAGCTTATTAAATTCATAGATATATTAATATGTATCAATTAAGATTATTGTGATAAATTCCCCATCATGCAATTTATTCATCTTTTAAAGCCGACTATATTTTATCTGTCTCCATTATTTAATCTATAAACAATGTGAGTTGCTGAGTTTGAATGTCGTCATTTATCTGACTAATCAGGTAATACCAAATCATCCCTTTTGAACTCTTCACAGATGGGATTAATACATTCACCACTGACCTCCCTCCACACCAAGTACTCCAGAAGGGAACCATGCCAAGAGTCCTTTAGTGGACTACACTTGTGGTGGGGAGAAGAATGAAAAACCTTGAAGATATTCTCATCCCACTCCCCACAACCTATGAATGTTGCCTTATATGGCAAAGGTACTCTGTAGAAATAATTAAGAACCTTGAAATGGGGAGATTATCCTGGATATTTATGTGGGTTCATTATAATGTTAAGGGTCCTTATCAAGAAAGAAGGGGGCAGGTAATGCAGATAGAGATGTGACAGATAAAGAGGAGAGAGGGATGGAGAGAGAGCGAGGGTGAAGCAGAGAGAGAGAAATTTCAAGATTCTATACTGCTGGCTTTGAAAATGAGGACGGGGCCCAGAGCCCAAGGAACTGGAGCAGGAAAAGGAAAGAACACTTAGTCAGTTACAGCCTCAGGAACACAGTGGTGCAGACACGATACATATTAGCTAGCAGTCCTGAGGATCAGCTACACGTTAGCTCTTGATTTAGCCCAGTTAGACTTCAGGCCTCCGTAACAGTAAGAAAATATACCTGTGCTGCTTAAGCCACTAATTTTGTGGTGATTTGTCAAAGCCACAGTAAGAAATAAATACCGTAGTGGTAAGAGACGTGCCCTTTAAAGTGACACTACTACCTCGTCTAAATATTTAGAAAAGTCAGTTGAAGTTTCTGAGCATTGCTTTTCATATCCGTAAAATGGTTTAGTAATAATAGTGTTTACTTAACTAATATTATGCTTAGCCTCAAATGAAATAATATATGTTTAACACTTACCACAGTGCCTGAAATAATATGCTCACAAAATATAGTTATATTTTCATGGATGCTATTCCAAATATTCAAAATCATTCACTCTCTTCCATGATCATGTCGGGGGTAAGAAATGGGAGTACAAGCTGTAGCCATAGGTAGAGGCAAGGCTGTGTACAGTCACGTGAACAAGAATTCTGAGCTGAGACCATCTTGACTTCAGATGCTGGGCACACAATATAATACATAGATGATGTATCCTAGAATTGTGCACTTGAAACCTATATAATTTCATTAATCAATGTCACCACAATACATTTTATAAATAAAGAAAGCAGACAATTACGGTCTTGAATTCCAGATTCTTTGCTTGCCAACTGAACAACCTTGCACAAGTAATTAATCTTCTCCGATCTTAGTTTCTTAACTGGTAATTTATATGAATTGGACATTTCTCATAGATCTGTTATGATGTTCATTCAAAGTTTTTATTTAATACAACCTGGGACACAATTGGTATTATGAAGTGTGAATTTTCATACTTTCCATTCCTATTTAGCTTTAATAATGTGTATACCCTAAAGTAACTACGACACAGTACACTTATGTACAGTAGATAAAGACATGGAAGCCGAGAGAAATTAAGTCAATGCATGATTTAATCCCAGGAGTTCTGTTTTCGAGCCCAGGTTCCCAACCCCCCAAATTACATTTGACTAGAATATTAAACAATCATCTGAAGAGCTAAGCAAATCAGGTAACAAATACTCTTGAGCATTGCAGACTTTCATCTCCAGCTAACAAGTAGGGAGGCTTTGACACTAAGATAACACAAACAATTATGTAATATGATTCTAACAGATAAATTTTAAATTCTGTCAAGTTTACAAGAAATATTTTAAAGATATAAACTAAATAATAGGTCAATTTAAAATAGCAAATGTGACGCCAAGCGAAGTCTTAGGTTATGAAGATAATTATTTATTTTCTAATTCTGAAAGCGAGCACTATTGTTAAATATGCATTAAATGCAAATCCACTGCTCTGAGTTCTCCTGCCGCTACATTTGTTTCAAGTTGACAACCTCAAAAGTTAATCACAGACGTCGATTTGGCAGGCATCCCAGCCCAGAAAAAAGGATGTATGGATTAAAACTGCTTTGCATTCTAGTCACAAACAGCACACTAGCAACATGACAACTAAGAATTTTACATCAGAAAGAAACCATTGTTCTCTGATATGCATTAAATGCTGGTGATTAAGTCCAAGTACACCTTGACCACTTGTCACGGGTTTCCTCTGAAACTTGTAACAATAAAAGTTTGGGGCAATATGAGAAGTCAAATAAAATACAGACAAAATCTGTAAGTATTTGTTAAAAACATACCTTTGATAATAGAAAATCTATGCGGTTAAAATTGAAGAGTGTGGTTTTATGGGTTATGGAATAACCTTTACACAAACTACATTTTAGTTGCACGTCGAGAAGGTCAATGAAGAGCTGCATTTTTATTCAAATACTCTCAGAAATTAGTTTCTTCCATACTGAATTTTAATACTAAAGTAATTTAAACACCCATACTTAGGAAAAACGTGTATTGTAGATCTCTTATAGTGTATTATATAATTTTGAAAAAACTTATAGTGGCATTAAACAGCCTCCCACACAGAGATATGTGTTTTGCTTCCCATACATCAGTAGAATATTAAGCACAATCAGGCAGCCTCATATGAAAACCTGCTTTTTACATATCAATATTAGTATATTATAGGTACGTCATACCTGTGCTGTGCATTGCAATACACGGAAGACCACTTAGGCATTCTGTGTACAAGTTCAATGTGTTTACCTTGCAGAAGTCTGCATATTGCATTGCAGTGCCTCATTTTAATTCAGTTAAGGTCGCCCATGCCGCAGTTGTCTGTCCCTGATTACATGCAGGCTGCACACCAAAGTTTTCTGGCAGTCACAATGAGATGCTGGGAAGATTAAGTACAATGACAAAAACAAAGTGACCTCAACTATGACTCAAAATCATTTAGATGGAAGGTCTGCTGGGGAAGGATGAATCACTGTGTTTGGTTTTCACTCCAAAGAGTGGGCCAGGCCTCATTAAAAAATCTGATAAGTAAATATGTTTCACACAACATAAATTTTTGAGCTAAATTATAATTTTAACATTATTCTTCAATAACAAGATGATTGGGAGTGGGAGGCTTGAGCTTTTTTTTTTCGGAGGAAATATACAGGGCTCAAATGGTTTGTCCATTTTAATGTCCATAATGTGAACCCACTATAAACTAGAAAATGTATTTTTATTCATAGTTCTTCCTTTCAGAAAAAAAAAAAACAACCTTGAAATTAACCTGCATTCACATATTCCACAATTGAGGACATAATTGTAAAACTAAAAACAGACTAATAAAATAATATGATGAAATGATATATCAGTACTCTTTCATGTTTAAAAAGTATCTCCATATGTGATATTTTGGCTATAATTAGAGTACCTTGTGGAAACTGTCTGCTAACGTGGCTCCTCCGAGGGAAGCTCAGCGTTCCTTGACAGTGTTTCATTCATCCTACAAATCTGATTTATATTACAGTGCTGATCAGAATGACTGGAAAACAGGTGATTCTGCGACAATGTCTTCAATAAATAAATAAATAAGTCCGCCCTATCTAGCAATGGAAAACATAAAGCAATACTTACCCCAGACTGCCTGTGGTCAATTAAAAAAATACCAGAACTCAATAAGAAAATGAGAAACTGTCATAGTGAAATGCTGCAACAGGATGAATGTTTGTGTTTCCCGCCCTCTATTCCTATGGGGAATCCAAACCCCCAATGTGATAAGAGTGGGGTTTGATTAGAACATTGGGGTTGGGGGGCCTGACAAAGGTGGTTAGTGCCCCATAAGAGAGACTCCGGGAAGTGCTCCCATCCCTTCCACCACATGAGGACACAATCCGAGGGCTCTCCATGACCCAGGAAGCCAGTCTGAACCTCACGGAGTCTGTTGGTACCTGAATCTTGAATTTCCAAGACACTTCAAGAGACTTTCCATTCTGGGAATTTAATCTCAAACTTAAAATGCTTCCACACCTTCTTCTCCAGCCTTCTTCTCTTTTGAAATGAACCCTACCCATCTCCAGATAATCAAATCATCGTTTTGGCTTTGACAAGATGTTAGGATATAGTGTGAACCTTGCTTTCTCCCTCGCATCATGTAGGTCTGCTCTGCACCACCGCTGCCATTCTTCCAGGAAAAACCCGTGCTGTGCTAACACTCCCCAAGTTCTCAACATTCTCATCAATCGCATTGCTTGACTTTACCATTTTAAATGGCTCAAGGCAGAAAGTGGCTTAGTTTATTCTCTACCTGCCCTTGTCCCTGTAATTATTTACAAGTCAATAAAAAATATTGAATATCATTGAATTTACTCAATTTTATCTTCACATCATTTGCCCAAAAGCAACTGAGCTTATCAACTAGCTTGAAACTCTTTGTCAAGGTTTTGCATGAACTTGCGGATATACTCCATAAATCAGTCCCACTGGACCCAATCTCTGACTCTGATACACACCAAGTCATACTCCAAGTTCATTAGCAACATCTACCAGAATTGCATGCTTAGCCCTGAAAATGTGGCAACATTTCCATTAATTTTCCTTTAAAATGCACTCCATCTGGGGAATAAAATATACCAGTTTGATTCTAAGTAAAATTAACAAACTTCAGATACAGTAAGACTCATCTTTAATAACAGAAATTTCAGTATTTAAAAGACTAGAAATTAAATTCTCGCAGTTAATCACAAAATATTAAAGAAGTGGGATACTCCATAGCTTGTAAATGTCCTCTCTGATATAGAAAGATTGCCACTCTTGGAGAGCTAGAACACATTAAAATAGCTCTACTCTTTAATTTTTAAATCTCTTTAGTGTCAAAGAAATACTATAGTGGATATTTAGATATAATAATGAAACCAAACTTGCACAATGAAAATATATGCACATGAAGTTTTGGCCCAAAACTACTTTATTTCCTAAAATAAAGTGTTTTAAGATTTTTCTACTTAATTTGCAAAGTTGATTCAGAGCAAGACCCAAGACATGCCTCTTGCTGGCTGTGAATAAATTGAACACATCCCTTACCAACTTTAAGGATTTTTTAAAATTTTTGTTTGTAAAATAAGAAGGCTGATAGAAATAATTTGCAAGTCCTTCTCTTACAAATAAATATTTCAAGTTTCTCTGTTTTATACAGATGTTCTTGAAAAACCCAAAACCCAACCATCTTCTTGGCTCCAGGGGAGACATGCATGAGCAAAAGCAGGGCTTTAAGCAGAGTGAGGTGGTGTCATCTAGAAGTCAACAGCGTGGGTGGCAGAGCAGAACGAGTTGATTCTCTAGTTCTTCCTCAGTCGGAGGCTCATTTTCACTGCATTATTTCAACCGAATTCTCAGCACTTGGCGCACGCTCATAAATCAAATCGCATTAAAAGTTGATACCATATTTTTTCACAAATGAAAATATCATGTATTCTTTGTATTATAGCTTTGGGAATAAGTGTGTTAATACTGATGCTGGAGGGTAAATCCCTTGAGAAAATAATCCAGGTAGGACTTATAACTCTTTTTATGACCCACGGGTTCAATGGCTTCACAAAGTCACTGACAACTAGATTTGAGGAATAGAAATGAGTAAGTGAAATAGATACTGAAATCCTCAAAATACAATTCAAATTTTTTTATTATTCATCACTTTAAATCAATCATATTTTTCTTATTGCCATAGTAAATGGGATTTTTTCCCCTACTTTCTCTTTCTGATGTTTCATTCCTGGCAGGCAAAAATGCCATCAATTTCTACCTTGGCTGGTGTGGCTCAGTGGATTGGGCACTGTCCTGTGAATCAAGAGGTCTCTGGTTAGATTTCTGGTCAAGGCACGGGCCTGGGTTGCAGGCTGGGTTCCTGGTAGGCGGGCGTGCATGCAAGAGGCAAATGCTCAATGTGTCTCTCACACATAATATTTCTATTTCTCTCTTTCTCCCTCCCTCCCCTGTCTCTAAAAATACATAAACAAAATCTTTATAGAAAAACAATGCCATAGACATGTGGCCCATAGACATATGAAAAGATGCTCAATCACTAGCCATCAGAGAGATGCAAATTAAAACCACAATGAGATACCGCCTCACATGCGCCAAACTAGCCATCATTAACAAATTATCAAACAAGTGCTGCAGAGGTTGTGGAGAAAAGGGAACCCTAGTACGGTGCTGGTGGGAATGCAGACTGAAGCAGCCACTGTGGAAAACAGTATGGAATTTCCTCAGAAAACTAAAAATGGAACAGCCCTTTGACACAGCAATTCTGCTGCTGGGAATAGGACCTAAGAATACTGAGTCACCAATTCAAAAGAACTTAGCACTCTTATGTTCAAAGCAGAGCTATTTACAATAATGAAGTGCTGGAAAGAGCCTAAGTATCCATCAGTAAATGAGTAGATAAAACACCTGTGGTACATTTACACAATGGAATATTATGCAGCAGAAAAAAAGAAGGGACTCTTACCTTCTATGACAGCATGGATGGAACTGGAGAACATTATGCTAGGTGAAATAAGCCAGACAGTGAAAGACAAATACCATATGATTTCACTTATAAGAGGAAATATGATCTCACTTCTATTTTTGTTCTAATGAACAAAATAGACCCACAGGCATGGAAACATGGAACAGACTGACAGTGACTAGAGAGGAGCTGGTAGGGAAGGGAATAAAGGTGGAAGGAAGGGTCAGGGACTAGTCAAAGAACATGAATGAGTGACCCAGGGACATGGACAACAGTGTGGGAACCAACTGTGGGGAAGAGGTTTGGATGAGCAGAGGAGGGCAAAGGGGGGAAAACTGGGACAACTGTAATAGAATAACAATAAAAAATTAAAAAATACTTTGCAATTTTTGCAGAATACATTATATGTGCTATACAGGATTCTTTAGACACAGAGCAGTCACAATGAATTAACTTGTGTGTAAGTATTAGCTGATACTTTAAAAATCAAAATAACTCAAGTAATAATATTTATCTAGATAGTTCCATTTGAAAATTCCATATTTTATGACCAAAATTGGTCAGATAAGAAGTTAAAACAAAATAGGATGTACATGTAACTAACTAAAGCATACACATGAAAATAAAATTCTGAGCCAGATGTATTACGTGTTTCTCCGAAAATTTATAAAAGAAGTTATTGAGGAGAGCTGTATATATTAGTTATCAATAAACACATAAGTTTAATTAATTTTTAATTATATAGTTTCAAAGAACTTGGAGGCAACTATGATTATTTAATTTAAAATTTCACCAAAACTGTTCCAATCAGATACAAGTGAATGATGTGGAGTGGTAAGCACACAGTACGGTGTACAGATGCCACGTGGTCTGAAACCCGCATGATTCTGTTAACCAGTGTCACCCTTGTAAATGTAATTGTAGAAAAGAGTAAACATTCTGTAACACTTATCAGCATAATATGCTCATTTATAACAGCCCTTATAAAAGCCAGGTGTGTATTGCACTGAACTCAGATTCCTTTTGTTATAGTTTAATTATCTATTCTAAATATAAACAGCAACATAAGGCATCATTTATTTTCTCAACAACTCTTTCTTGAGCATCAGTGGATCTCATAAACCTTTGTCTGTAAGCTTCAAATCTGATTTAAAGACACGGTTAATGAATTTAAAAGACTTAAAAAACCTAGGACTATATGAAATTATACATGAGTAGAACGATTGTAGTGGTTTACAGAGACAGAGAAAGGTGGCTTGGAATGGTTAAGACAGGATTCAAAAATGAAGTAGGTACGGAGCTTCACTGTATAGGATAAACTGAGGTAGGGGAAAAGGTTTTTTAAAGGACACCTGGTGAAGGGTCTAAAAAGCTCCCTCTAGTCTAACACAGACTTCGGGCTGTATCTGTACTACTGCCCAGCTATTGTTTCACAAACTGGCTCTTGCATACAAAGGGCAAAGAGAAATTGAAGAAAGAGGCAGCCCTCCCCAGATTGCTAGGTGGAAGGTTTATAAGCAAAGGGATTTACATATGAGGTCTGCCTTGAATGCTCACAAGATGAGTAGATCTCTGCACCCACCTGCCAGAATCTTAAGTTTATACAGAGACCTTAACTACATCCAGTCACTTATGCCATCTAGATGCTCTCAACAACACCTTCCTCTCTCAAGGGTTCATCCTTTGAAAACAGCTTTTCTATAGGCATGGTGGTCAGAGAACACATTCTAAGGACAAGGGAAGCTGTTAGGAGCTTCTAATTGTCTGGGTCCAGATTGCAAGTCAACAGGTGGGCACGTCCTGTGATGAGCTCTTCCAGCACTGGCAAACTGTGTGGTCTATTTCCACAGAAAGATCAGTGCGCAGTGCTTCCCATGCTACCAAGTAAGGCTCTACCTTGGCTCCTACTGGCTCTGCTGAAGCTCAGAGGACTACCAGTTCCTCCCTCAGGATCTGGCTGGTGGTGTAACCCCTAGTACCTTGAAAATGGATTTCCTAGTTGAGGCTTTAGTGATTTTCAATACACACACACAATGGCAGTTCAGTGACAATTTATTCTCCTCCACTTGCACGGTAATAAAGGAATCATAGCAGCCCTGTCTAAGTCTTTTCATGGGCAGTCATCAATGAAGACTTGGGGAAAGAGCACAAATTGGGTCCTTTGTGGTCAACTAGACTTCCTATCTTTGCTCCTTTATATAGTCAATCATGCTGGTGCTCCTGTATTTATGGTTAGGAAACAAAGACAATATCCATTCTGCTCTAAAACCTGTCTATGGTGGTTGTACTACAGATTACAGTGGTAGGTATGGTACAGGCTGGCCAATTGCCTTCTGGGACCTACCCAGAACTACAGCACAAGGAAGGAAAAGGTAACCGTCTAAGAGACACCTGACAATCTTCTGTTTTTACCCTTCCCAACAACTAGTGGCATGTGTCCTTTTCCCAGAGAATGGTAAACTATACTTACAGCAGGTATATTCTTATTTTCTACTGATCACTTGTTATATCCTCCTTAATTTGAATCATTAGTTATTTATATTACAAAAACACTTGTTATTGAAACACTCCCTTTTTTCAAGTGCCTTTTTTCAAGGATTTTGATGCTAAAATTCTAGCATTCAAGCCTATTCATTCCACCATGCTCTATTTAAAAGTGCTATTTGGGAATCAAAGCCGATCGTGACTCCTTGGTTCTCCACGCTTGCAGTGCCCGTGAAAGAAGAGATGGCTCAGCTCACTGGGCAGAAAGCTGCAGGCAGCAGGTGGAGAGCACTACAAGGTGATAAAGACTCAATGTGTACCTATGCAAGAAAGAAACGAAAACACTCACCCAGACAGAAAATTGGGTATACAGTGATTTTTATGTTTACAGAAAATAGAACAACTGATACACATTTAAGTTAAGGAAGAAGAAGAGTGGAGGGGAAAAAAAAGAAGTCCATAAAGGAGAGACTGAATTTCGCACTGAATTCAGCAGTTCAACAGTTCTAAGTTGGTCAAGTAATAAACGGAGTGATTACCCTTAATTCCTCGTTCTGCCTCACTGTGAAGTCCTGCACCACTGCGGTAAACACCTGACTCAGAGGAGTGGGGAGCCCAGACGCCATGAAGACCCAAAATGCCAAACTTTCCAGCTGCCATTTGCCCTTGGCCAAGTGTGGGAAAACTACATTCTGTTTACAGAAACAGAATGTAATTGGAGGTGCAGCGATAGCTTTCCAAAACAAACGACTTCCTCACAATGAGAATTCTGACGTCTTACCAGAGCACTATTGTTCTTAAAGCCAAATTCTCTTTGGAAGCCTTTCCAAAAAGCTTGATTGACGAACTAGCAAAAATTGGGTACTTATAACTTGGTCTTATCGTCGTGTTAAGAATGACAGCTTATATCAGTTGAACACTTACTATGTCAGTAGAACTATTATTATCCCCATTGTACAGATAAGAAAATTAAGAACTAGAGAATGAATCACATGTTCAGGATAGCAAGCGGGTGACGAGCAGGTTTTGGATTCGAATCTCCCAGGTTCCAGAGTCTGTGCTCTGAGCCACCATACAGCCTGCTCTAGAAGACTGCTGTGTAGGCTCCGAGTGTCTGCCTGCCCACAAACAAAAATAAAAAAAAATTGCAAGTAAAATAATCAAAAATTCACTTGGATGTTAAAGGAATGTGAAGATATTTAGATATCTGGTTTATAAGTGGAGATGTAGGCTTCACTGAGTGTGTGGAATAATGTTGAGAATAAAGCAGATGTTGAATCATTTGCTGAAGATATTATTGAGGCCTCAGAATCCAAAACGTATTCACAGGAAACCACCACTAACTTGTGCACAAGAAAGAGTGTCTCCCCGGCCCTGACCAGCCAGCATCAGCCTCCATGCCTGGGCTGGCAGGACTCCATTTAGTATCCAACTGCCCAGCCAGGAGGCTTCAACACATGTGATGTGAATTTTGAACACTTTAGAAACAGTTTTGACCGGTGTCACCAAACCATCAGGACTAAGAAAAAAATCAAAGAAACCTTTGAAAATGGTACCCATTCAATACCAATTATAGAAACAAGGAAAGCTCCTTCCAAATTACTTTTCATTTCCGTAAAACCATAAACCAGTCAATGATAAAGTTAACAGAAACTATCCGATTTGAACACTGATACTTTGCTGTAAATAAGTGAACTCAGTTGTCGTAAATACCTGCAAATATAGAAATGTTTTATATGAAAAACATTATTATCGTATCTCACAAAAGATCTTTACACAAATGAATTTGTTCTCTATCATCAGAAACAGAAGGAGATTATCTACTTAGTAATCCTCAAAAAGGACACGTCAAGAAACCACTGAGATACAAGAGAATTCACGTCTACAATTTGACGACCCAGTCCTTATTACGGTATTAGAAATATGTTGAACAATTTGTTCAGCAGCTTTTAAACAGGAAATGTTAGAAGTCATTGTGTCGTTCAATGTAAAACAGAGTATAACAAACACTGTTAGAAACTTAGCAGCCTTCGCCTCTTCAGTTACCAATTGGGAAAATGAAAATGAAGAATTCAAGCCTGTGCATGCATTTCCATCACAGCCCCTGAGCTGGAAGGGAAGCAACCATGTTCCAAATGCCAATTTTATCTATGTCCAGGGAATACACTTTGATGGAAAACATCATAAATTATGAGCGCTTGTGTACTGGGAGTACATTTTAAAAAGGAAGGTGGCAGAGCTGCTTAGCCGTTCATTTTGGGTAACAGAGAGACAACGGATATTGTTTTGCAGTCTTGAGAAATTAAACATGGGCTAATTAGTCTTTAGTTATTCAAAATATGAATAAGAAGTCCAATATTTTATCATGGAGTACATTTTCTTCTTAGACGGGAAAAACAGCCAAAAACAAGTCATTCAAAACATTAATGAATTTCAACATGGATGAAACAAGTAGAGCGAACATTGTAACAAAACATAGAATCATGGCATGGCTTCCCAAAGTTTTCATGTACCTATTAGACACACACACTTCAACACACAAATAGACATGTATGTTTATATATTTGTCCATTTGCAAAAAAGCACATGTGTGAGAGTGCCTGGCATGAAAAAACACAAATGAAAACAAATGAAGTGGCTATCTAAGCAACAGTAACAACAGAGAAAGCACACCGTTTTATACTCTGGGGACCTGGATCTCTATCCTGCCTTTCAGCTCACTGTGGAGTCTCCGGAAGAAAGCACCTAGCAGCCAGGAACTGCTGTAATTCACATTTGGTCTAGGCATGCATTAGTTAGCACCCTGATTAGTGTGTCTGCACATTTCAGTCCTTAACCTGTCTCAGTAGCCAATTACAAATCAATATGCCTCATTTTTCATTTCAACTTCTTTCTCTACAAAAGACCCTAGTCTCCATTTCTATTTTTGACACAACTCTTCCAGAAATCAAATAAATATTTTTCTTGGCCTCCTTAAACTTGAGAAAAGTATCCCCTAGTCTAGTTTGGAAAAAAAAGAAAAGCAATTAAATATACAATATTTCCTTTACAAAATTAGCTGCTTTTGCATTCTAAGCTCCTAAAGGGCTCATTAGGTTTACACAATTTTTTTACTCCAAATCTTTCCTCTATCCCTACCCTACTTTCACTATGGTCCTCAAATACTGCATAGTGAGAGGCACACAGGCCTTCGAATTCAAAATAAGCCTTCATTCAAATTCCACTCAGGGCCCTCCATAGTCACGTGACCTCCAGTAAACTGCTTTCTCTCTCCATCTCTTAATTTGTTGTTTATATTTTTAAGAAGGACAGTGAAGTGCGTATAAATATAGAATTCAATAAGATGGAGTATTGCTCAGGAGACTAGCCAGAACACGGCCTGGTCACAAAGGAATCCCCTATCCTCACGCGCAATTCTTAAACATAACTGTGCACCATAGTGCTGCCTGTCACGGTGACCTGGCAGGGAAAGATGACGCTGTGGCCTCCCAGCCTGGGTTCCAGCCCCACCTCTGGCCCCAAGCTGCTTTGTGAATGTGAAAATGCGTTTTAATGCTTCAAAAATCTCTTTGTAACTCCTTCTATAGAACGGAATCAAGCTCATAAGGAGGACTGAAGGATAAAATTAGATCACATAAAGAGCATGTAAATATGGTATACTCTAAGCACGCCATCTATACTGACTTTTGATATGTTTACATTCTTCGCCAAAAAGGACCCACTAGACATATCTATGGCAGCCACATTGGCCTACCTACTATGCACTCATTGCCGTCCCTCGTTCCTCCTTACTAAATGAACAATGAATTTGGCCAATCATATATGCCTCAAGGGAGGCTGATCTCCACCTCGGCAACAGAAAAGAGTTGATCAGTCAAGGGCATTTTGGTAATGTCATTCTCACCACTGATTGGTTTAGGGGGGTTCTATGAAACAGTTCTAGCCAATGAAAGTTGAGGGAACTCTGCTGGATGACACACAGGGAACTTTTCCCTTTGTTTTTAAAATGAAGCCAGTAAAATAAATACGTATTTATCGTTCCTAATTTCAGATTCTATGGTGTAAGTATGTGGTAGATGAACCTTTTATAGCCATATTTCTTCCAGGAAGTCAAGGAAAAAAACAGCCAAAACTGAGGAGAAACATGAAATCCAAACCTTCCTCCAGATTGCTTCTTCCATACAATAATAGATTTTTATTTTTAGGTGATTTTCCATTGGTTTTTCTTTTGTTTGCCTTGAAAAGCATCCTATATAGATGTAATTTCATTATGAAAGTATTCAGAAAATCAACCACACACTGATGACTTACTGAATTATTAATAATTATAGTGTTTCATATGAGAGGAGCCATTTAAAAATATAGCTTATATTTAAATATTAATGCTGTACAGTCCTTAATGAATTACACTAACCTGAACAATCAAACTGCCCCACTTTGCAACCACTCTGAACCCACTGTCTCTCAATCCTGACAGTCTCCGTGCTCATTAATCTTTTAAGTCACTCAAGATTTATTCCTTTACTAATTGGTACTCACTCACCTAAAGTTGGGCCATTCAAAAAAAAAAAAGACCTGAAAGAATGATAAAAACCTGAAATATCAACTACTTCTAATGCTTGTTTTCTGCAGCAAGTCCTGGCTACTTCAAAGGAACCATATTTCAGTAGGTGACATAACGTTTCAGAACCAAATATTAACTGAATTTGCATTTCAAGCCCATATTTATTGGGTGCTATTTAACTTGCATGCAATTCGGATTCCGCATCTGTAATATAATAGTTCAGAATGCCTGTGTGTCCTGTGAGTGTAAAAATGAGGCAAACTACATGAAAGACCCTGCAGGGGAACTGACATTTTCATCAGACAAAGACTCTCTCCCTCACCCAACTCTCACCACTGAGCCCTCTTCTTAGCTAGGCCTCCACACTGCCCTACAAAGACTTGAACAAAACACGAACGTAATTTTAAGGGCTTGAGGGTACATCCCTAGGGTGACTCTAACCCCTCTAAAAGTGCCTGAGAAAACTCAAGGCTGCCAGAAATGTTTCTGTTTCTTACAGTTAATACCCGAAGTTAAGATCCTGTCTCCCAGCCTCTTCCTGCTTTTTGTCACTTTTGACTTCCCTGCCCTCCCTCCGCCCAGCTCCCTCACTGTCCCTTTAAAAGGTCCAATCACCTCCGTACAAACTGAAGTTCTGTTCAGTTCAAACTGGGTCTTTACCCTGCTGAATACCATAATATACAACATTCCCAATATAGTATGTTGCTGATTAAAAGCTGTCCTTACCACTTGAACTGGGGTCTGACTTTGTTTATCTTTGACACTCCCTTCATTCAGTTCATTCATCAAATACAGACAGACACAGCTTATTGGAGGAAAGGAGGCTGCCCATAATCAAATCATTCTGCTTTCCTGGGTGTCTCCTTCTCCCCTTGTTTGTATATGACAGTGTAAGACTCCGCCCCATCACCAACTCTGAGCCCCGCCCACTTCCTCATCCCCTGTAGCTGATGCATCACTCTCTTTGAAACACAAGAGTCATAGACCTTTACTTAGTTTTACTTTCCCTCCTCAGTCTCAATTCCCTGTAGGACTCTCTGCTCAGTGAAAAGTCTTTCAGAGTCACAATTAGCCTTGTTTGGAGTCACAATTAGTTAAAGACTCTTGACACTTCTTAAGACAACTTCTCTTCTCCCATCACACATCCGCAGCCACCTACATCACCTGAGACCCGAGACTTCTAAATGAGGTATGGAGTGAGAGGCAGCCAAACAGGAGGAGACAAGTAAGAGTTAACTAGTAAGTAGGTCCCCTTCTCCACCAGAGTCAAGAAATTTAATCCTTCAATTTTCCTGGCATGAAAAAAATACAATCTACTGCCCTGGCTGGTGTAGCTCAGTGGATTGAGCTCGGGCCTGCGAACCCAAGGATCAAGGTTCGATTCCCAGTCAGGGCACATGCCTGGGTTGCAGGCCAGTTCCCAGCAGGGGACTCATGAGAGGCAACCGCACATTGATGTTTCTCTCCCTCTTTCTTTCCCTTCCCTTCTAAAGATAAATACAATCTAAAACATAAATAAAAATAAATAAAACTTAAAAAAATACTTTAAATTAAAAAATACAGTCTACTTAAAGAAGTCACCATTCACCAAACAAACTCCGTATTAACACACACTGTATAAAGGAGGGTATTTTTAATAAAATGCTTCATTACAGTAGAAATGGAACAGGTACTTGAAAAAGAAATGCATTAGCAACTTAGGGTGCTTCGTAATTGCTTGGAATTCTGTACTAGCTATTATTCTAATGTGATGACAATACTAAAGTTGAATATTTCATATTGAAATATGGCTGTGACCGTTTTCAACAGAGCACAGAGAATAGCGTGATATCATTTAATAACCTTACGCCGAGCTTTGTTTCTAAATTGCAGACCACACGCAGTCTCTGCAGAGGGAAAATGCATTAGCATGGGGCCTGTGGGGGGGCCTGAAATAAAGTGGCTCACACGGATAATCGATTAAAGTGATTGTAAATGATGTGAAATCTGAGGGGGGAAAATGAAAGTTAAAATGGCTGAATCGGAGGCAGTGTTAATATCTTTAATTTCAAACTGTGTCTCAAGTTAAAAGTGACAGTCTCAATAATGGTAACATTAGTGGAATAACGGTAGGCAGACAAGTAAATAAATGATAAAGAGATACTGGATTATCTAAAAATGCATTCTGTCCAATTAAGTGCTGTTATTACTGAAGTCGGACCTACAGCACATCATCAGATCATGACCAAACATAGCTAGCTACCAGCCAAGAATGTTTTGAAGTTAAAAATTTTACTAAAAAAAAAAAGAGAGACAAAATCGAAGCACCTATAAAAAATGAGGTAAAATACTTCTTACTTGTTTCCCTATTCATAGAGTTTAGAACGCTTCCAATAATCATTGATTGAATAATCAACTTTTAATTAACCCCAGGATTACCTTGATTTTGAGGACTTTAAATACTTGTTCAATGACAAATCAGACCTTCGTTATTGACAGTATCTCATCTGTTTAATGTTACTGACATCAATATACATCCTTAATGTATCTCTATACACTGAAGACTCTGAAACCTCAGCTATGTAACCATCACCTTTGCCTCAGATAAGGCTTCAAAACAACAAATCTCACAGCAAAATTTAAAAGTCTCTTTTATTCCCTCCCGAACTGGTTTTATAGTATAGAAGACAATAGAGATCACTTTGCTATTCCTCCTCCATTAAATAACCACTGTGACTTGATTATTTTATAGATATTTATATATTTTTGAAGACCTCTCACATGGCAGTGAAATAAACAAAATGTTTAAAATAAATACCCAAATAAAATATTGACCCAAAGTTAAGAGTAAATATAGTTTTGAATAGTCAGCCATTTGTTTTTTTCCTGCTGGTTAATATGGAAATATTCATTCAGCACATATTTGCTAAATACCTATTATGTTCCCAGAACACACGTATGAATGTACAACGAACACTTTAATCAGGCACATTCTGCTGAAGATAAACACATTCTTGGGCTCATGGAGTTCCCATGGAAGATCACAATACAATGAAGTCTGACATGCAGAATTCAGTGTATCACCACCTTCCATCGGATCCCCAATGCCTTGCACGTGGACTGGTAAGTAGTAGGCAATTACTGTATAGCTGGTGAAAGACATATGTCTTCAGTGATGAGACACTTGAACAGAGTCTGCAAGAAAAATAATAGCAGTTTCCCAGGCAAAGAAAGGCAGGGAAAGAACAAAACACAAAGGTTGTCTACACAACAAGGTCCAACTCTGGGGACACCAGAAATGGCACAAAGGTGGGAGACGGGCACAGTAACAGGCCTGAGGTGGCAACATCGGGATGGTGCAAATAAACGAAAGCCGACAGTCTCCTAACCCCTAGGGCAGAAACTCCCAAATCACTCAAATGAAAGGTATGCCTCTAATAAAAATTAGGATGTGCCCGTAAACACAAAGGCGGCTCTGAGGAGCACAATGACATAAAGAATGTACAGTACTTTGAGAACTGCTCCATAGGTACGAGTAAAACATGTTTAGGTAAAAGCAGAGACATTATGATAGAATGTGATGTATCTAGAATAAAATATTTATATCATGTCTTGGCCCTACCATTTTTTATATTTTTTCCTGGGAAAGTTATTTCCACTCTTTGAGGTTTAGGAATGGCCTCTGCCTTTCAGGATAGTCATGGGAGTACAATTATAGGCGTTTGATCAAAGTAAATAAATTTTAAAATAAAAAAAATAGTTAAATATCATTGGCCAATACTTTGACAAAGTATATGGCATATACTTTGTGCTATATTTTAATCTTCAGATAATCAATGTTTAGCACTTTTTATGGATGACATGAAGATATCACCATGTTATAAAAATGAAACTATTCATAAAATATGTTCTATATTTGTCACTGTTAAACAATAATATTCAGAGAGAAATTATGTAGGGTGATAAGTACAAAAATCATCAGCAAGGTCAGTATTGTTGTTATGAGAAAGCTGGTTGTGTATGGACAAGTTACAATAATAGAAAAGTTGGCACAAACTCTCATATACAGAGAACAAGGTGCAAGTGTGCTAATTTTCTTAAATTGGGACCTACTCTCTTATACTACAAGGTAGGTCTTAGCCATATGACACTGGATTACAAATAGTGACACTGATGTGCAAAAAAAAAGTGCAGTAATCACGGTTTAGCCCTGGCTGGGTGGCTTAGTTGGTTTGAGCATAGTCCTGTACACCAAAAGGTGTTCACCAAAAAGTCGAGGATTCCATCTCTGGTCGAGTACTTAGGGGAGGCAAACAATTGATGTTTCTCTCTCACGTCCATGCTTGTGTGTGTGTGTGTGTGTGTGTGTGTCTGTCTCTCTCTCGCCCTTTCCCTCCCTAAAATCTATAAACACATAAAGAAAAAAGACAAAAATATCATGCTTTATGGGAGAAGAGCAGATTAAAGATCCGAGTATTCAAAACTTCCAAATATGTGTAACCAAGCACCAGCAAAAACCATAACAATCTTAAGTAAAATACTAGCACAGTTAAATCTCTCCTGGCATTTGTGACCAGCTTCTCTATTGTCTTTCGAGATGCAAGGCCTGAAGGGCATTCACCTTACAATGAAAACTATGATCCAGAGTATAGCTCTTAAAAATAAAAACAACAAACAAGCAAACAACCACATAATTTTAACACAGGAGAAATTGACTTCCCCATTTCTTCAGCTGCACGCTCAACAGTGCAAGATATATTATACTGGAAATCAACATGGCTCTTAAAAGCACAAAACAAACTAATACTTGCACAAACTAGTAAGGCATTTGAGTTGATTTTTCATATATCTGATAACATCCTCATAGACCGCTAAAGCTTTCTCTGTAATTATGAGAAAGCATGCTCTAAATAACTTTAAAAAATGAGCTTAAGAAATCACATAGGTATGAACATAATTCTTGTATCATCCCCCTATTTACCAATAACATATGAGGTAATATGTATCAAAGAAATACACAGTGAAGCAGAGAAGACTGAATTATCTCTTAAGTGCATTTGATGTTCATTGGCTATAAATTTGGGTGTCAGCAACAGAACATACTTAATAGCTCTAGGCAAATAAAATGTGATTTTATCAGGATTAAATGAGATGAGTGAAAAGGCCCAGCCCAGCTTCCACATACATAGTAAGGGCTCAAAAGTATTAGGTCCCTTGGAAAATTTTCTATCTATACTAATAGAAAATTTTCAACTCTGTATATTCAATATCAAATTTATTTTAATTAGTTTTTTTTCAGGGGGTTTCTTTTACATTTTGCCATCTTTTGTTTTGTTTTTGAGTTTCCCAGAATGAAAGGAAGGGAAAAAAAACTATGGATAAGCACAGAAAATAAATGAATATACAACATAAGCAATTTTGACCTACATGATTCTGCAAAATTTTCCCAAAATGTAAGACATATGCTAAATAATATTCAAGTACAATCGGGGATAGAAGAATTGAGATAAAGATAGAAGTTAAATAAAAAAAGAGAAAAATTCTGAAGAAATGACAGATAAACTGCCTTTTCTATCGAGATTTTCCATGGATACCTCAAACTTAACGTCATTTGAGAACATCATAAATGAGCATAAAAACAAGAACAAAACTCTCCTAAAATAGGGATTTCCTTTATTTATTTCACCACTTCTATTAAGATACAACCATTCTTTCTATGAAATTGGCTTAATGCTTCAGGTACCACTTCCCTCCCAAAGTCCCAAATCGGCTGTGTTACTAAGATCCACCAGTTATTTCATAGAAACATGAGTGATGCCCACATATTCCTTTTTTTAAATCTTTCTCTGGCTCACTCACACATGGACAGTAGACTTAAAACCAAAACAAAACTTTAATCATGTTGTTTTCCTGCGCAAACAATAGGCTTCAAAAATCTGCACAGAAAAGTCATACCCAGCGTGGCCTGCAAGCCCGAGCCCCCGAGGCCCAACAAACATTTCCATAACTGAGTCCAACAACTCACCTTTCCAAACCCTCAGCTTAATTAAATTAGACTATTACTGTTCTCTCAACACTCCTTGCTTTCCTGCAATGGTTCACTCCTTTTTTTCCCCCTTGGGTTATTTTTGCCATTCACCTGCACCACGCTGACAGCTTGTCTGATTCACTGAGTAGCAAGGTGGTGTCCTGGCTTTTGTACCTGTCTTTAGTTCAAATCTTTGTTTCCTGCTGTGGTACCTTAGACGGTGACTTCAATTTTCTATTCCTCATAGCCCTGAAGTATAAAGTGGGAATAGTAATAGGCTATTAATAATTTGAGGGTTCTTATACATATTAAACTAGTTAATACATATAAATGACTTGCAACAGAGCCTGGCTATTAGTACCCTATGCTTATTTGGCTTTATAAATTTATATTTTTGTCTTCTCAACTATTTAACATTGAATTCTATGCATGACCCATTCCCCCACACATGAATTTCAAACAAATACATTAAATATATGAAAATGTAGGCATTGAGCTTGAAGTGAGAAAATTTAATCCTAATTCCAGATAACTACTAACTATAACTTATATACAAAAATCTAACAATTACTCTGTACTTCAATGTTTTCATTCATAAAATAAAGTTAATAGTCCTTTGGATTCTTGATGATCCTTAATTATAAGGCAGTTAAAAGCACTTTGAACAAGTATTCTACACGGTTATAAAATGCTGGCACTATATTTATTTTGAGGCCTGAACAAGTATTTGTTAACTGACTGACAAAATAACACAGAATTAAGTATCATCATTACTTGGAGCTGAAGCAATGTTAAATTATTTTTTAACCAATGGAAAAGTTTGGTGTTCAGGGACAAGAATTAAGGGTTTGAAGAACAAAGCTCTAGTTATTAACCTTTTACTTTTCTATGTGACCATTAGAAACTTGATTATCCTCATTGTGTGCCAATCCTAAGCCTGTTGGTTGTAGGCCTATAGACTGGAGGTAAGATGCAAAAGGAAGCCCTTTCTTCAATGTCCTTCACTGCCATCTGATGGAAAATTGTGACAATAAATATGCATTGTACCACCATGACTATGAATAGTGCCCCCTAGAGTTGTTCATCACACAATCAAACCATTTTTAAGAATGCTGCCTAATAAAATGTGAGACATCACGGACCTGTATTAAATGTTTGCTGAGTGGGTAAATAATGAATGCGCCACCATTATCAATGAAGTAGATTGTCTCTACCCCATCATTTTTGTCTAATCACAGACCAGTTTATAATGATTTTTAAAAATTGAACAAATGAGATGTTTTTAAACCACAGGCAGATTTATCTGTATACATATTACACCAAATACATAAACAATGTCTGGCTTAGTGAGGTTGACATTTTACAAGATGTCTACACATATCTATAATCATAATTGCTCCTCATGGCATTACAGCAAGGCCAACCAGGAAGATATATTTATATCAGATGTTCAAAAAAGCAAATAATGGCATAAGTTACTTGTTCAAAGTCAAGACACTCTCTTTGGTGTAGGTCTTCTGATTTCAAATTTAATGTTCTTTCTCTTTCCCTACTAGTTTTAATAACAAAATGCAGCTAAGATAATTTTGACCAGTTGGCCTGAAATTCTTCACTCTTATCTGTTGATTTTTATGCTAATAAACGCTCTCAAAATTCTCCATCATCTGCCCTGGCTGGTGGGTGCAGCTCAGTGGATTGAGCATGGGCCTGTGAAGCAAAGGATAACCAGCTGGATTCCCAGTCAGGGCACATGCCTGGGTTGCAGGCCAGGTCACAACTAGGGGACACATGGAGGCAACCACACAATGATGTTTCTCTCCCTCTCTTTCTCTTCCCCCTCTCTAAAAATAAATATATAAAATATTTTTTTTAATTCTCCATCATCTCTCTTAACTATTGTTAGTGGCACAAGTTAATATGTGAAACTAGAAAGTACACTGTTAGCTATTTGGTATCTGTACTATTATTATAATTGCAAAGTGTTAAAGTTATTAAAACATTTTGAAGAATTCTACATAAAGCACTTTTATCTGCTGCACAATTAAAGCACCGGTTGCATCTTAAAGTGCTCTCATACCAGATAATATGGAAAATTAAAAATTAAAACTAATTTATAATCTTTTAAATAGGCCTGTCTTCAATGTAATTGGGGTAGTATACTGAACACAAGGAATTTAGAATCTAGGTCAATAAAACTTGAAAAACAAAGACATTCCCTTTAGGAGAATATTAAAATTATTAAATTAAGTTTGCATATACCAACACCCAGAGGATTAATTTCACTTTGGACGCAAATAACGAAAGCAATTCAGACTCGCTCTACCACTCATCAAGCACTTTCTTCCTGCTCTTGAAAGTTCACTGCTATGAGAGATGACCCTGAAAACAGACAAATTAAAATCATTTTCCAAATGTCAAAAGCCAGAGAAAGCAGCAGGACTAGTAGTTCCAGGGCCTTCAGACTGACAACCTGCTTCCCTTCACTTTGCTCCCTCACGAGGAAGCAGACAAAAACAAATTCCATCAGCTTGGTAACCAGACTCTTCTCTGTTAGGTCATCTCTTAGTCCTACAGCGAATTAGTTCTGCGCTTGAAAGAAAGCCATTTTATTTACTAAAGTATATGAAGTTTGACTTCCTCCTTGTATGAAATGAGTATCTTTTGTTCCATTAATTACTTTCTAATAGGATATTACCTCTGGGAGAACATTAGCCCCTGTGTCACCTAAAGACTCATTGGGCCCCTGAGACCCACCAAGGTCCCTCTTTGCTCCCTGGGCTCCAATTCTGCATTCAAGCTGAAGTGACCAAATGCTTTGCTTAACTCCTTTGACATAAAGCAGGGAAGGAAATCCTCTGGGTTATTCACTAACAATAATGATATTAATTTACATAGCCTATCTTCTCTAAGGGCAAATGAGTATGGAGCTGATTCAAGAGACAGGTAGCAAAAAGAGACTGACCTCAAAGAATAAGACCAAGGTAGATTAGAAAAAGTGTACGTAACACTCTGCACAGAAGACAGGCTTTTGGAGACCTTCGACTGAACCTGACCTTAGTAGACACCCAGACACGTGCTTTGTTTTTAAAAGGTACACATTTCTAATGAATGATAACTTCACCACAAAGCACTGCACCATAAAGAGTAAATATAAGCAGATGCCTATAAGTTAAGTCATTAATTGGGTAATTCACCCCTCTCCCCTCCCCCATGATTTTGGCTTAGATAAGTGTTCTGGCTATGTGTGGCTGAAGTGGATTGAAAGAGGGGTGGATAGCTCTGTTTCACTTAACATTTTTGTATAAAAATGCTTCTATTTTATATATGTGAACATCCAGTAATAGACATTAACCATACTTGGGTAATTTTTAAAAAGCAGAAGAAAATTATTCTAGGAGTTAAAAAGGCTTCAGGAAAGCAACATATTTGTACTACAATTTGGGAATCTGAGTTCACATTGATGCAAACAGCAAAGGCACTGTGAACCACTGATTCAAGTTATCACCTGAGATTTATGATGACAGAGGATGTGACCAAGTTTTGAATACGAAAGAAAAATAAGAAGTTAGAGTTTTCGACTCTCCTTTCCATTGACTATTAAGTTCAGACTTGACGACTGAATCTCAACCTTACTTCAGTAGATATTAATCTTGGAGTGGAAATGGGAGGCTTTTAAAGAAGCATTTCTGCTACCATCAAAAAGCTTCTCTCTACAGTAGAACAATAATGTTGTGTTGAAATTTAGAAATAGAAGTATTAGGTCGTGTTAGCTGATTATGGTATTGGCATCCACTTAAGTTAGTCAGTTTTTCATTTCTGTCATTTTCGCCTGTTCAACTGCTGCCATCAAAAACGTTTTGACTACTTAAAAGGGAATACATCATCGTTGCCTTTCCCCAGTCTAACTGCACACCACTTTTCAAAGCAATAGCTTCAATCATGCTTCATAAAATCCCCTGCAAGTCCATTGTTGGAAACATAAATCAGCAAGCTAGGATTTCGGTATTTCTAAGGCAAGCCCAGGGATCACTAACTGGAGGCTTTTCCATGGCCCCCTTTATAAACAAATAAACAAAATTATGAGTTACACTAGATCCATTCTTTAAAAACTGCTCCCAGTGGTATGTCTGATACTTGCTGCTACATCCTTAATTGGAGAACAAAACACTAGCATAGAAGAATTGGACTCCAGCATCAGGCTTGCTGTCTCTAAGCATCTCTAACTTCATTAGGACACACGGCACAGAAGTACTACATGTTCCATTTCATGAAAGCTGGGTCTCTCTGATGGACATCTATGCCTATATGAGTATCATGCATTTTTACTGGATAGAGAGATCTTCAGAACTGTGCTCTCCTCCTTCCCTGTTTTATTGCAGTGAATATGGGCTCCCCTTCAGTCATGCTTCAGTCTTACAGTTCCTCTTTATATTGGCCCTGCATTCTGAATTATAAATTATGTGAATCTCAGTGTTAGACATACAGATTACATATACATATACAGATTCAAGTTATAGATGTCTGTATATGCTATTTGAACATTCCTAGATTTCTCTGGTATCTTTCAAATTCCAACACACTTAATGTCTACAATGATAAATTCACAGGCTCTACAACTGAGACATTTTTCTTCTCCAAATCAGTGACAATGTAATCATAAGTCTGTATAAACTTGCTTCCTATTATGCCCCCATCTTGTTCCACACTATCTAT
This sequence comes from Artibeus jamaicensis, assembly GCF_021234435.1. Lineage (NCBI taxonomy): Eukaryota > Metazoa > Chordata > Mammalia > Chiroptera > Phyllostomidae > Artibeus > Artibeus jamaicensis. The sequence continues at coordinate 34,142,475 of NW_026522046.1, read as the reverse complement.
GCTTGGTTAATTGCAGTGGTATTTTCACTGCAATTTACAAGGACTGCTTCTTGGTATTCAGGAATACCTGTCTATACTATAAATGAACAACTAAACATCATTAGCATCTCTCCAAAAATTAAAGCAACGTATTTATAGGGTATAAAGAATATGTTGATTTTTGTTATAATAGTGATTGAATAAACCAAATGAGCTAATATTAGCTTCAGATGGACATTTCTGCAATTTTGTTACAACTGAAATTTTGCATACTCTGTATTATTCAGGGAAAATGAGCAGCACCTTACCAAGACACTTTACACACTATAGCAACATCCAGCGTTTGAATTCTGAACATAAAATCTGCATCCAATCGTGTTTCATCAGCCACTAACGCTATAGCTTTAGGAAGGAGAAGGGCAGAGAAAGGAAGGTTTCATATCCAAAATGTCAAGCCCTGCTGAAGACTGATAGAAGGACCAGTGAGTGTGGAGGAGCAGAAAGGGGCATTTCTAGGCTTAAAAATGGAGTTCTACCACCCCCTGCTGGACCACATGTCTTACACAGAAAAGGCTAAAAAAAATGCTTAGACTCTAATATAGTGGAGATATTTTAACTTGTCTTGTAATTTATTTTTCCTCAAAAAATAATTTAATGCTACACAAATAATACAACATCCTCTGCGATTATCACACGTCACAAAAATCACTATTTTCCTTTTCTTCAAAGACTTCCACCAATGCATGTTTTAACATTTTGTGCCCCCAATTAAATGTCCAAACTTGTCTGGATAGTTGAAAATGCCTCCATTATTATAAACATGTTTTATGAGAATGTGAAGTACCTTAAAAAGCAAAATGATTTCAAATCTACCTCTCTACAGATAAACAGAGGTAGCTTCCACAAATTCTCTCCCAGGTTATGCTAGTATGCTATTCATTTTTTTCCCTGAAGAAATAAAATCTACCACCAGTTCTCCATTACAAAACAAAATCCCTTACAGGTGTAAAAACAATCTGATGTTATAAACATTCTCATCCTTGATGTATTAGTGGGGGGTGGGGGTGAAAATGAATGACTGCAACACATCCCTAGTTTTATCACACACAACATCCACGGCCCCTCTCTCCTTTCTTAGTTTCAACATAAATAAGCCATCATCGTTCAGTTCACAGTCAGGAATTAGGGTTTTGGGAAAGGAGGGGTGTCTAAGAATTGCATTACTTTCACCCAACACATTATTTCCCAAACGAGTTTCATGCTGACAGTTTGTGCTGCTTCTGTAAAACAGCATTGTTCTCTTTCCTTCCGCAAGATATTTACCTGTTAATACACACCAACATGCTCATCCCATTTTTTGATAATGAAACCAGAGAAAGGCAAGATCCCAGGGAAAAAGAAAAAAAAAAAGGCAGTTTGCCTCAATCTTCTCCCGGATGCCCATCTCCAATTCTGTATTTTCTCTTATTTAAAATACAGATGCAATTGTCAACGGCAGCTAAAAGAAAGAGCGAAAATAATAGCAACAACAAAAACTATAACTTTAGTTCTTTCATTTCAATTTTCTTGTGCCTTCCTCTGCCTCTCTGGGTTGGGTGGAAGGGGGAGGGAAAGTAAATGCCATAAAGCACCACACTCCTACCTTGCCCGCTACTGACAAGCAACCCGAGCAAGTAGAAGGAGAGGAGGAGGCTCATGTTCAGGACGTGACACCGGTGGACACTTCCAAAGTTATTAAGTCCAGCCTGGAGCGAGAACCTTCCGCTGCCACGGCCGCCTCGGCTCCAGCCGCCGCCACTCCCCCAGCCGCCCGCAGCCCGCGCGCTCCTCCTCGCAAAGTGACTGCAAGCTCCGCTCCTCGCCGCACTATATCCAGGCAGCGGCGGCGGTATCGGCAGCAGCAGCAGCAACAGCATCGGCCGCCGCGACGGCAGCAGACCCGGGCGGAGGGAGGCGGGGGCGGGGGAGCCGGGATGGGAGGGGAGGGAGGTGCGGCCGAGGCGTATCCCTCCGCGCGGCTCGGCAGCCTCTTTCGCCAGGCGCGCCGTCCCAGGATTCGTCCGCAGCCGAGCACCGAATCACAGGTTCGGTTCCTGGTGCCTCCAGCCTCCGGATGACCGCAGCACGCGTGCAAGTGGGAGACCTGCGCTCAGCCTGTCGGTTATCCGCACACTGACAAACGACCCTGGGCCGAAGGGGCAGGGCAGCCTAGACCTCTGGCACTGCTGTGGCCAGTTCGCGGAAGGGGCCGCGGGAGTTGGGGCTGCTGCAGCTGCTGCAGCTGCTGATGCCGCAGGCAGCTGCCGGGCTCCGAGCTGCAAGCGCGCCCAGGCTGATGCGGAGCCGGGGCCCCGGGGACCCGGGGACCGGCGGCGTACCGGCGGCGTATTCCGCGGCTCTCCTTCCTTCCAGAGCGCGGGGTGGGGGCGCAGGGCCGGAGGGCTGTCTGCCTCCCTAGGCCTCCTGGCGGAAACCTCGGCCCCGGCCGCCTCCTTCCCTCGCTAACCCTGGCGCAGCAGAGGGGAAGCGCCTGTCCTCCGGGGTCTACACTGCCTGTCCTCTCGGGCTCCGAGAGGCGGCGGGAAGAGGTGCGCAGTGTTCCTTAACCATGTCGACCCCTGCGGTGGAGGTGCAAGGAGGGAGAGACAGCGGGAAGGGGGTGTTGGGGAGGCTGCAGTGAACTGGGCTTCTCCGTCAGCTTCTCCGTGGAGAAGTGCAGAGTCCTCCTTAGACACACTCCGTGGGCTCTGCCCCGTGTCCCGAGCGCACAGCACTGGCCAAGTCCCCGCGAGGGCTGCCACGAGAAAACACTCGGGGATGAGACGCGAGTGGGTCCTCCCCTCCCTGATACACACACCTGCGTGTGCGCGCCTGTGAACTGAAGTGATAAACCTCTGCAAGCAACCAGAGGTAACTCTCTTCTCCCGAAGGCTAGGGCATATCAGCATTTCTCTAGGAAGGGTAGGAAAAGGTTTGTCAGTTTGAGGTCAGACCTGCGGCAACAGCTAAGCAGGAGGCAGCATCCCTGTCCCCAGAGCCCTCGTCAGCCAACCGGGGTCACAACTACAGGCTCTCACTGACCCTGGGCCCTTTCGTCTGCACCTTCATTCTGCTTCCTTCGGACACTCGACTGCCTCGCCGCAGGCCCAGGCAGGCCCTTCGTGGTACCCGAAAGGGAAGCCAGATCGGAGGGGATAGAAATGCATTAGTGCTGGCAATCCAGGCCTGCTTCTCCTATGCTCACATACCTGATTGGATGCACGAATGTAAGTTGCATTGCCTACCGGAGGGCAAGGGTTAGAGGAGAAACGACGTGACACGGATAGGGCATATCCTCCCTTCGATATGTGCCCCCCAGGGAGAACACAATCTTCTCTATGCAGAAGATACACTTACTCGGAATCCTGGGTTGCGGGGGTGGGGTGGGGCGGGGTGGGGGACTGGGAGAGTGCTGGGCAAAGGCATCTCTCCACATAGACCTTGGCTGAAGTCCTCTAACCAATGACGCTTCTGGGCCTGAGAACCTCCTCTTCCCTGTCGGTTTTATAGAAGTATGTTTAGGACTATCTATTGAGGAAGTTCTTTTGCCAAGGCTCCCTTCCCACACCCTTTTTTTCATTCTGGGAAGCAGTAACTTTGCTTAAGTAAGTTCGCAGTCAGCTTTTTGCAGAAAAAAAGGTGGGCATAGCACCTTTATAGCTGTGACAGATAAATAACTCCTTTATTTTCACCAATTCTCGATTTCTCTACTGAGAATCAAGAACTGCTACACACACATACATACATAGGCACACATACAGAACCACAGAAGAAAGTTGAGAGGATACTATCTGTGCCAAATAAGGTCTTCACCACAAAACCTGCCATTTTCATTGCGATACCATCAGTGACCAGGTGCCCATGACATACACACATATGCATTGCTTGGAAATCTTGGTAATATCTTTCTCCTCTTTATTGTTGGAAGTCAAATCCTTTTCTCTCAGGCAAGAGTTGAACTATGCCAGAAGAGAATTTGACTAGTACCCTTTGAGGTAATTTCAACATTAAATCTTCTTAGGGTAGAAGGGAGGGAGGAGAGAGGGTAGCAATGATCCAACAGACACTAATGAAATTTCTGAGCAGAACTTTGTATCATGAGACTCTATATGAACTCCGTGTGTGTGTGTGTGTATGTGTGTGTGTGTGTGTGTGTGTAAGGGAGAGATTGCATGCGTGTATAGAAACAGTGAGTGGACAGTCTTGGTCCTCAAGAACTTACGAAGGTGTTACAGCTGTTGATCCTGCCCTCAATTTGTTAGCAGTCTTGTTGAAGAGATCACACATAAACACAAATATTGATCATATGAATCAGACTGTAAAACTGTCATAACAAAGGTGAAAGCAGACTGTCATTGTGGCATGGTGGAGGGAGTTATTTCTGAAGAGGGGGTTGATAAAGGCATGAGGATGCTCTGAAGAAATGGGGGAGACTAGACAGAAATTTGGCCAAGACAGGAGCTGAAGCAAAGCCTTGGGGTGTGAAAACACACAGCCTGGACAGAGAACCAAGAGAAATCTACTCCGACAAAGTACAGAGTGTAAAATACAAAGGTTGGATGGAGTGGGAAAAGGGTTCTAAGACCATTTACAACCTCTCAGGATGTAAGTCCAGGCATGCATGGACAAGAAGAGTCAGGATGGTTGTGTGTCCATCCCTGGATTGAAGGCCTAATTGCAAAGTTGTAAGCCCACTGAAAAATGATCAACAAGAGCTTTCATGGATTTTCTCCGTATGTAGCTTAAATCACAGGTGGCAAACACAAGATCCCAGGGCCGAATCCTGCCTTCCACCTTGTTTTATCTGGCCTGGCACCTATTTCTACCTGGCAACAGCACGAGCAACTTGCCCCTAGTTAAGGAGTAGTTATATTTACACAGTCTTAAAATTATATTCGGCCCTTTGAAGTCAACCACGAGGTTGACGTGGCCCCTGGTGAAAATGAATTTGGCACCGCTGGCTTGAACTGATGTTGCTGTGAGGTTTCAGTAGTAAGGTAACGCGTACTAAAGGGCAGCACTCCCCACATGTGCCTAAACTGCTTCTTAGCCAGTAAGACGAGTGGTCCCCAGGACGGCCTCAGAAGCACACCCATTCCCCAGCGCCGGGGTGAAGTACACAGCCTGACAGCTTCCTTCATCAATGCCACTTTGTAACAGATTGAAGATGCAAGGGCAACATGTAGAAAAGTCACCTTTGCCCACTGTCACCCTGCTCCCCCAAAAGCATGGTTCCTACTGTGCAGACACAGCGCTGTTAACAAATGTGCCAAGTCTCTGAACATGACTGAGCCACGTGTACCACACAGTTACCAAAGGGTATCAAGGGCATAGAAATGCATCGGCCCTCCTTTATGTGACTCATATTTTACTTTTAAGACACATTATTGTAGTTTCCAACTACTTGAGGGAATGCTTCAGAGGCCGAATGGGAGCTTTAGTCACTTCATGTATAAAAATAAGAGAAAGTGGAACCAAACTCTGGAATCTATGAAAAGCTGAGTGGTAACAAACACCAGCAGGACTGGATGCATCGTTAAATAAAAGCAAATAAATCTGTTTTAAAAGAATCGATCAAATGAACATGAAGAAGCAGCACAGAGATAGAAAATGATAAGGTGCGTTATGTGTGGAAATGGTCTTTTCAGAAAGATTCTGCCTCTCCCATCGGCAACCCGTCCTTGCAAAAAGCATGCAGGTACAAACCACACATGGATCCTCAACATGAATGGTGCGCTGAGAGGAGGATTTAAATGTTATGTCTGTTTGCATATGTTTGGTATTATTTTTGTTTAGTCTCCCTGACAGGATTCTTGTGTGTTAAGATTGTACTATTGGGAAATGGGGCATTCTGTATGTTCATTTATTTGTGAAATGTCACAAACCACGATACCTGTGCATTTACTTGCCTAGAAAATTTTCTGTTTTGACTTTGACTCTTTTTATTCCACAGAAGAAGAAAAATAGCCACGGTATAAAGAGGTAGTTCGCCTCAAACCTGTACAAAGAGATGACCCCCCTACTGCTTCTCCTTCTCCATTAATGCCGCATCTTCTAATGATCGTGTCTTTGAAAATAATTTCAACTTTCTTGATACAATGACATGTTAGGTGTTTCGACAGGCTCTTTGTGAGCCTCTGACAGTAGCTACTTTAGTGGTAAATTTAGATTTTAACACCTTTCTGTGTAAAGGCTTTACTTTCTTAGCCGTTCTATTTGAAAAAGTAAGAAACAGAAGAGAGAGATTTATGCCACCAAGGCACCCTAGTTGTCACAGATTCTTACTTTTTAATTTCTTTCAAGATACATGGGGTCATTTTCCTTCATGGCTACTTCATGTTCCCTCTGGGCAAATAACTGCTCACTTCACTCTGAAATTATGCAATAACTGCCTATAATTTGCCACTTACCAGAATAATATTTTCTTAACTCTGAGGGGTATTATATTTTTCTTCACCAAGACATCTCTGGCAAAGATAATGATGGACAGCTGAAAATGTAACAGACCTTTAACACGTAGACAAAATGTGACTGACACAACTTTAAGAATATATTTGGGATAAAGTGAGAAGGGGAAAAGGATTCCAATGGCAGCTGGCAATGAACCTGCTTGATATGACAAGGATCATGATGTGAAGCACTGGTTGCCCAAATATTGATCACAACAACTCAGAAAACATATTTTTGTCCATGGGGAGTATTGACCACGGTGATGTCTGCACAAATCCTATCAAATGGAGGGCAGTTATTATATGCTAGATAAGAATAAATCCTTCATGTCTGGCAAGTGATCCCGTACATATGTGGGTTGGAAAAGAAAGAGAATGCTAACTAAATGCATCTCTGAGGGCAATATAATTGGTAATTAAACCTGAAAATCTCTTACTGAGAAGATCATTTGGTTCTTTACTAATGGAATTATGTTTCTGTTAATTTTCCAATGAGATATACAGTTCTACTAGTGATAGGCAACCTATTGGAGCAATGAGATTCCCACTACATATCCACAAACCATTAATATTCTACATAATTCATTCAAATATACATATTCACATTATTCAAATATACATATTATTCTAACTTCATGTGAGTTATTCAGGTTGAAAATGCTGCCATTTTACATGAACATAAGACGATTCTCATTCACTTTAAGAAAACACATTTTTTGCTGCAACCATTTTAATCAGTAGTCCTCATTACTTAAACATGCACTTAATACCTGTTATTGGATTTGATAACTTTTCTATAAACAAGGAACCCAGCACCTGTTATGGAAGAAATTCACATGATAAGCTGGTCAATGTTAAAAGTAGTAGACTAGAAAAATGAAAGTAAATGTGTATATTTTTATTATAAATTAATATTTACTATCTCAAATTTCTTCACTCTGGTAATAAGAAAAAATAGATGTGTCCACATCCTATCAGTCAGACAGAGATTACCCTTAAGCGTGTTGTCACATTGTAATTCAACTTTTCATACACATACTCACACATGTCTGATCTTCAATGGGGCTTCAGATAGCAGTAGTTGGCATATTCAACCTTGTTTTATATTGGAATTTAATGTTACATTGTAATTAATATCTGGAAATATAAATTTAATAAATTAATTGATTACATGTACTGCATCCTAATACAGAATAATTTCCTGCACTAAGACATTCGGTGTTTTTCTGTAATTTTTGTTATTGTGAGTAGCACTGCAATGTGAATACCTTTGTCCAAAGAGCTTTGGCATATTCCAGATTATATCCCTAGGCGACTCGATTTTAAATTTAACTTGGTTAAAAATACGACCATTTGTAGTTACTGAATTCGTGTTGCCTAAATTGTTTTCCAAAAGGTATCATTTGCTCTCTTATCAGGAAGACCTAAAAATACTTCACTTAAATTAACTCACATGAGCCGTGCCTGCTTACTTTATTTATATTTTATATTTTGTGTGTGAATTTTTGAATTTGTACTCTGGTTTCTTCCTTTAATCATATTCAGTTGAATCATTAGACTTTACAAGTATGTGTACATTTATATTTGTCATATTTAAGGTGTACTGAATAACTGCTACTCCTTAATATTTTATACTTTTTTCAAATTAAAAATTTTATTTTTTTAATTTTTGAATTTAGAGAAAAAGGGAGGGTGATAAAGAGAGGGAGCAAAACACTGATGTGAAAGCGAAGCATCTACAAGTTGACTTCCATAAGCGCCTGGGACCAAACACCCAACCCAGGCATGTGACCTGACCTTATGGAGAATCAAAACGATGACATTTCAGTTTGCGAGACAACACCCAACCAAGTGAGCCACACTGGGACTTATTTTATACCCTCTTAGCCATATTCTTCTGCTTTGGGATCCAGACATTCTCATTATCCTTATTAGGATAAGATATTTAAAAACTCTTTAGGTGTCAGTGACCAAATATTCTTAATTTCTCTAGTGCACAAACATCAGACTGCCCATTTTATTTCCACACTATATCCACACAAATAAACAGTAGCTAATATCCCAATGCATTTGCTACTAGAGACCTCTGAGGATGCCTGAGGAATGCTGGCAGGTTTCGTACATAAGACCCAGTACTCACTTTTCATCTCAATTCCATCTATACTCCACTCCCTGGAGGTTACTTATTGACGTCTTATAAAAGGCTGGACCTTCTTTCTGTATCACTTCACCTGAAGCCTAAAACACAGATGTCTGCCTTAATTCCTCAGAGCTCAAGAAGAAGTGTTTAATAAAGCATATCAGAAGCTTGAGAATAAGGTAGACACAACAAAGCAAAAAGGGAAACACAGCTATGAAAAATAGATACCAAACTGCAGCTACTTTGGGAGACAGTTTGTCAGTTTCTTATAAAACTAAACATACTCTTACCGTATGATCTAGCAGTCATGTTTCTTGGTATTTACCCAAAAGAGCTGAAAATTTATATCCACATAAAAACTTGCACACAGATGTTTACCGAAGCTTTATGTATAATCACCAAAATTGGAAGCAACCAATACGTCCTTCCATAGGTGAATATGGTACATTCAGACAATGGAATATCATTCAGCACTAAGAAGAAATGAGCTATCAAGCCATGAAAAATCATGGAAAAACTGTAAGTGTAGCGTTGTAAGTGAAAGAAGCCAGTCTGCAAAAGATACATTCAGTATGATTCCAGTGATATGACATCTTGGAAAAGGCAAAACTATGGAAAGATAAAAGACCAATGGTTGTCAGGTAGCAAATGAAGGAAGACGAATAGAGCAGAGATGAGTTGTGGAGCAGAGAAAATAATCTGTGTTCTATTTTAACGATGGCTCTATATCCCTATACATTTGTCCAAATCTATTGAATGTACACCAAGAGTGAACCCTCAGGTGAAGCATGGACTTTCAGTAATTATGGTGTGTCCATGTGGGTTCCTCCTTGATTTTTTTAAAAAAAGTACCATTCTGGTGAGTGAAGTTTATGATGAAGGAAACTATGCATGTGTGGAGTCAGCAAGTACTTGGGAAAACTTTTTAACTTCCTTTCAATTTTTGCTGTCAAGCAAAAACTGCTATAAACATAAAATCTTTATTAGAAAGGTCTCAAAATGTCAGTATTATAGTATTGACCAGTTTTCCATCTCCCCACATGGGTTACCCTTAATGGATTCTCTTCCTTGGTGCCATGAATATCTCAAGTATTAATTACTTCCCAAGAAGAATTCTCTAACCTAGTCCTTCACAACCAAGGACTATCTTGTCCCCTAGAAAACATTCAGTAATGCCTGTAGACATTTTTATTGTCATGATTGTGAGGATGGTGCTGCCAGCATTCAGTGGGAGAAAAGTAAGGATTGCAATTGAGCAGCCCACAATGCACAGGGTTACCCTCCACAATGAATAGTTGTGTAAAATGTCAGGTTAAAAAATCTGGCTGTGTTTTGTCTTTCCCAGGCTGAGTCTGGGAACAACTACCTAGGTCCCAGAAAATGTGCAATTTGTTTGCTTTCCAAAGACAAAATCCGCCCCATTTTCCTCTCAAGTATTTATCCATCATGGTACTATCCTCATCTTCCATGGCAAAATTGGACCCTATATAGTGTGTGGTGTGAAATCTTTTGGTACAAAAGGGGCAAGAATTATCAAAGAAAGTTGGTTTCCTCAACTTAAATTGCATCATGGGCCTTACACCAAAGGGCAAAGTGCATGGGGTAAAACAACCCCAAGTGGGCTCCTTATTCTTTACTTAAAATGCCTTTTTTTAGATATGTATCTGTGAATAGAACAACCTACGAGAAGATCAGTCTGCCCAGTCCTACTGACATGACAAACCACCTCTCAATTTCCTTACAAATAAATTATTGGGAAAGGCATGGTATGGGGCAGAGATAGGGAAATCAAACTTTAAAAATCACCTGCTGTGTTAAAAGCCAGGATAGTGTAACTTCACTAAAATAAAAAAAAATACAAACATTGTATTTCTAGAAAGTCTTAGACTTGCTAATCATCCACTCAATTTACAGTTCAAAATGATCTCTTTAACATTTAAGGTAGAAAAAGCTACACATAGATGACTTTATTAGGTCAAAAACACCCCAGGATAAAAATGAGTATATATAAGGTTCCTATCTCCATATTGAAATGGACTCATCCATGGAATCCACCTGAGAATGGAACAAAAGTGTAGAAATTGCTTACAGCCTTCTGAAATGGCTGTTTATAAAACATTAAGATCCGAACTCCATTCAGCACACTGTTATATTTTATTAGTTTATTTTACTTCATCTACTATGCTGTTGAGGGAATAGTTCACAGGTTCAAAAAAAAATCATTGACAACGAAAATCTGATTTGGTTTCCAGAAGGACCAGAGACACTTTGTTGACAAAAAGCATTAAAAATAGTTTATTTTGTCTGCTTCCCTATTTCCAGTGCCTAGGATAGCACAGGGAGAATGACAAGATTTAATGAATATGTGTTGAATAAATATGTAAAAGTAAAAACAATAGAAGAAGGCTGATAATTAAAGAAAGGGACAATGAAGATACATGCTGTTTAAATTATTTGTTTCCTTATGATTTAAACCCACATTCAGGATCAAACAAGAATGAAAATTTCAATTTAATTATCTTTTGGAGTAATTTTATTTTTTTAACAAATTGCTCATCTTTGAATGGCGTTTTACCACTAAATGATAGGAGCCATTTCAATATACTTAACACTCTGCCACACACTAAATAAAACTCAGCCTGACTTGAAGTCAATCAAGTGAGAATAGAAATGTCAGTGTCCTTTCTTAAAACTTTCAGCCCCCTGCCTGAATCCCACACAAGTTTAGGACTCAGTTCCTCCACTGTTCTAATAATAAGTATGTCCATAGTAACCCTAACACATAGCCATCATGATCAACTCCCAGAAATGTGAACTTAGCCATGCTCCTGGTGTAGCTCTACCACTTGTACTGAAGGACTGGGGTCATTCTGAAATGGATTGTAGAGTTATTTAATTTATCAGAGTTAAAGCAGCATTGTCTTAAAACTCTCCACAATCTATTCTTTACTGAACAGATTAAACTCTCTGTCACCGAATAGAGCATCTGTATTTAAAAATCTTGTTCTATTGAGCTGTGCTAATACCAGTTGCAGAATGCGAGTGGCAGATGCTGTCGGGAGGATCCAGACCCAGGAAACTTAGAAGCCTAATACTTGAATACACTTATTACTATTGCCCTTATTAAAAGAATAATTATACCTAATGCACCTTGAAATTAGCAAATGGCAATATTAAAGAGTGGTCATAAAATGTAACTTCCAAATTCATTGTTCATACAAGAAAGAAAATCAATGTTCAGAAAATTTGACCTTTAAGTACATCTTCCTCAGATTACAGGTGGTGTCTCAAGAAGGTGTCACGGTAACATCTAATTATAGTAAAATTAGATCCATTCAGTATTAGAAAGGCCAAAGTGCTATCATATTGAATATTGTTGTCCTAGCTCTATTAACTCGAATGCCATAGTTGATAGATTTACCAGAAACCTAAAGTCACAATAATCATAATTTATAAGCCTCTTATGCCTGAATTTTCTTTTACTTGCCATCAAATATACAGTGGTAAACTAAACATTTTGTTTTCTAAATTATAATTATTGGTATTCCACAGTCAATTAGTCAAAGGAATGAGAAATTTTAGATATCATGTATGAGGCTGCCTCTCTGAACTTACACATAGAAAAGCTTGATCCTGAGAAGGCCTGCCCAATTTCATGGAGCTTTAAAAGCAAAACTAGGACTTGAACCCAGAGTAATAAATTTTCTGCTTCAGAATGCTTAAAAATGGAAAAATGCAAGATCGATTTCCTAATCATGACATAATATAATTCTATAATTTATTTCCTAAATGAAGTGTGAGAGTATTGCCTGTTAAGATATTTTCTAAAAGTTAAATTCTATTCTAATGATTTCTGAAGAGCAGTTTTATTTATTGGTGACTCTGATGCCATTATTATATGTTAATAGATTTCTATCTTCTTAATTCAGGTTCCATTTCTAATTACCAAAGTGACTATAGCTACCAATGCCAAAACTGATTTAAAAGTGCAAAACTGAGGCAAATAATCGTAAGTTGATAATTTTCTGTCTAAAGCTTTCAAATAACTAGCTTATATATATTTTTTCTTAATGTGTCTGATCAACAAAACAGATGCCCAATAATTGATGGGTAATTGGCTATCAACTCCTTATGCATGATGGGAAGGGAGAAGATAGAAGTTTGAATCAGGGTCAATGCAGTCAGTCAGGTAGTTCTGAAAGCATTATTTTATCAGCTTGTTATAGTAAACCCCCTTTTCTGCATTGTTTGAAACATATAGAATTGCTTGATTATGGGTGCCTATTAGATGTGAATAGAAAAAAAATAACATTGCCTATAATGACTTAACTTTTAGCAATATGGTTATAAGAAAATGAGGAAAAAACATTAAGGGGTAAAAGGGTTAAGGGGTAAAAAATATAGTAAGAAAATAGCCGTTAAATGTATTCATGTTTTATAGTATAAAATGATATATGTGTCATATTGGAAGTTATAGAATGTACTAATATTCTCATATATTAACAATTTGGTAAATTTTGAAGAGCTAGTCAGTGCTATGTACTGAGTTAAGCCCATTAAAGACATCACCCAGTTTACTTCTCACAGACATTTTGAGGCACGTTATTATTTCTGTTTTGTAGATGGGAAGGCTAGCAGAGAAGAAGGTCTAGCAACTGCACCGGATGACCGAGTCAGGCAGTGTCAGGGCTGTGGTTTAGGCCCAGCATCCCTGATGGAAAAGACGGGAATTTCAGTCATTGAGAACATCTCATTTGCATGTAATGCACTTATAAGCCATTTAGGAAAGGCTCAGGAAAGAAAAGATGTCTTGTAAAATAAATTTGGAAAAATTCAAAATTATCCCCACAGACTATAGTTTTGATATGCTTAGACAATCCAAATGAGAAAACCATCTATTAAATTAACACAAGTTCTAGATGAAAAACTTAACATTTAAAAGATTCACAGTATTAGTCTATCTCTGATATTAACAAGTCTTGCAACATTAACTATGATATAAACTACATATTCACATAAAATTATGTAAAATTTATAAATTTAGAAGCTATTATTTTGTTGTTTTCAACAATTGGAAAGAATAAAAATAATATATAAATAAATAATAACACCCGATATGCAGTTAAATAAGTACCCCATAATAGTTAGTACATCTTTATACAGATAACATTTAGTAATTTTATTTATTTGGATATCAGATATATTTATCACCTATAAGTAAGTTATAATATATTTAATTTTCCTTAATTAAGAGTAGTTATATTTTGTGAGTATATGGCATTATCATTTATATGTGTTAAAGAAATAAAATGACTGTCTCTCTCTTTACCAAAAAAGTCAGTCTTATAAACAACTTTAAAACAAAATGCTTAGAAGAATTTCTTAAAATATTCTGGGGAAAAAGGCCGATAAAAGCACTTATTTATACTTTGTAGGTCTGAGCATATGAAATTTTCCTCTTGCAATATTTTGAGTAATTTTCTGAAGTGTTCATGAGCCAAATTACTGATCTTCAGGAAGATGAGTAATTACCCAACAGAATGCTTCCGTGTGAATACTACAAACACAATTAAAGAGGCACTAATGTAAATTTTGCTAGAGTGTACTGCTATATCACTTTTGTCAATTGGTAAAGATACCTTGAGTATGGCCAGAAAATGTATCCTTAGTATTGTTTCAGTTATAACCTCTTTAAACATCAGTGCCATTCAAGACAGATTTGACCTAATAACAAAGTGACAGACGCTGGAATCTTACATATCATCACCCTAAGGCTTCATTCACTCTCAGAGGTGACCACTGTGCACAGAAAGCTGTCAGTGTTTGTGCAGGTTTGATTGACCTGTGTAATTCGGATCATAATTATGCCCCTGGGTGGGGAATGTGACTAACTTTGTGTTTCAACAGCACCTGGTACACAGTTGGATTCTGAGTGTTGAATAACAACCCACAAAAATCAATTTAATAACAGCAAAATAGGTCTTTATGCAATGTGATTATTTTTTTTATCTCTGGGAATTATTGAGAAAAACTGTAACTTAGCAAAGAATGGTTTATCCTTGGGGTCATTCTGTCCTACAGGAAACTTCCATGTGTCTCCCAAGTGCATTTTCTGTCCATAACAGACAAGAGCAAAGCTGTGGACTCTGAAATGAGTGAAGAGCAAATGGAAGAGGGAAAATGCATGGGTCACATGCCACCCTGTTTTGGTACGTCCTCTGAAAAGGCTGGCACGAATGCTCCCAAAGCAGATGCAGTCCTCTAGGCAATCCATGTGCCATGAGCTGGCCTCTTAACCCGTGCAGCCAATGAGAGTACAGAAGGCGCACACCCTAGCATCCTAAGATTCTGTCATGGCAAGGACTTTCAGCAGCTCTGATCAAAGCCCTTCAAGCTTGAAAATGAAGCCCAGAGGCATTACGGGGCATGCTCAGAGTCATGCACATATGGCGCTCTGCCTTCTTCATGATGCTATCCTCTCCCAAACAAAAACAGAAAGAGACATGTATTTCTTTCACAGGCATAAAAATAGAAAACGTGCCACTTAAAATAATATTTTATGTACCACTCTTAAGAATAAAATATTACTCCTGGCTATATTTATATTTAGTTAAATATAAGATAGGTCAGATCAATACTGATAATCACTGTAAATTTGGAAATTAATGTAATGGTATTATTGGTCATCAGATACCATTTATCCTTTGTTAGAAAATCTGGTATTTTGTTGTGACTTAAATGCACTTGTCTTTTCTCTTTTGCTATTTGGAACACTTTTTTATTAAATTATTTTTTATTTTAATTGTTGTTCAAGTACAGTTTTCTGTCTTTTACTACCATCCCAGCCCATCCCCCCAACCCTCCCCTCACCCTCCCATTTCCAACCCCCTTAGTTTTTGTCCATGTGCCTTTTAGACTGGTTTCTGTAAACCCTTCCCCTTTTCCCGTGAAATTACCTATTCTCTCCCCTCTGGACACTGTCAGCCTGTTCTCTATTTCAGTGTCTCTGGTTATATTTTGCTTGCTTGTTTGTTTTGTTGCTTAGGTTCCTGTTAAAGGTGAGATCATATGGTATTTGTCTTTCACTGCCTGGCTTATTTCACTTAGCATAATGCTTTCCAGTTCCATCCATGCTTTTGCAAAGGGTAGGAGCTCCTTTTTTTCTTTCTGCTGCATAGAATTTCATTGTGTAAATGTACCATAGTTTTTAAATCCATTCATTTAATGATGGGCACCTAGGTTGCTTCCGGCACTTAGCTATTGTAAATTGTGCTGCTATGAACATTGGGGTGCATAGGTTCTTTTGGATTGGTGTTTCAGGGTTCTTAGGATATAATTCTTGCAGTGGAATTGCAGGATCAAAAGGCAAATCCATTTTTAGTTTAAAGCAATTCCTATCTTCCATTGTTCCCAGTAGGGATTTGATTGTCAGTCCAACCTTCATAATTGGTTTGGTTCTCCACACCCATTACTCTGATATGTGAAATATCAGAATGATAGTAGCATTGGAAACATTAACCACTGCTATTCAAAAATTCTATCTTTGGGTAATGAATTCAGAGCACAGTACTTTGTTCTATACTATAATATGATGGCCAGTAGGTCCTTTTCTTTTCCATAAAACCATGATGTAAAAGGACTAATATAATTTTAAAATCTTGGTGATCATACGGACTGAAAGCTATTCCTTGTGTGTTATTCAGTAGATATGATAACAGTCATCTACAACTTGTGCTGATTGCTAGATTACAGGTAACACTTTGAAACAAACAACCGAACATGATTTTATAGCTTGGGATTGTATATGAGTATGACATCTTAGAATTGCATGAAGAGGAGGAGTTATCTACTTAGAAATAAAAATGCATTATGGTTTATCATTCATTTGCCTTATACAATTTTCTGGACCTTTTCTATACCCATTTAAAATAAAAACAACTAGAATATGCCTATATTTTTGAGTCTATGATAGCATCCACATGTTGGAGTTATGCATATCTACCTCTAAATAGACACACCATCTCTAGACAAATACCTGAGGATTCACTGAACATAACACACATGATTTTACTTTTCTTTGCACTTTTAATTTTCTGGACTTTGAGAATATGCCATGGAAGAATTTATATAAAAATTATTACATTGAAATGTGGTTTTTTTTTAGATTTTTATTTATTTATCTTTAGAGAGGAAGGGATCAAGAGAGGGAAAGAAATATCAATGTATTGTTGCCTCTCATGCATCCCCTGCTAGGAACCAGCCTGCAACCCAAGCATGTGCCCTGACTGGAAATCAAACCATGGTTGTTTGGTTTGCAGGCCCACGCTCAGTCCACTGAGCTACACCAGCCAGGGCCGGAAGTGTGTTTATGTCTGATAAAAATTAGTCACTTTTGGCTAAAAGGTATTACAAAATACACAAATTTAAACTAGAAATACAAGGCAATATCATCATGACAGAGCTACTAAAATAATATAGCTATACATAGTGCATTTTAAATTCAAAATATATATTATTTCAGGGAGTTAAAAATAATTTCTATATTTATGTCAACATCTAAATGGGCTAGGGGATAATAAGCCCTTTGTCTTCTGCCCCAGTGGTGGTTTCTTGCTAATAGGGAAACCTATTTCTGTATTCATATTCCTGTCCTGACAACTGGGCATGGGGGGAGTTTTGTTAGGTTGATCTCTTCTGCTCTTGTCTTCACCTTGCTATACTGCTCTCTGGTGATTCAGCATGGTAACCTAGAGAGTAAAAGCAAAGGGATTTACCTACGGTTCACAAAAGGCAAATAAATCACCTTTCCTTCCCATTTCTTTCCTGAGAAGCTAAGACCCTTATGTAACTTCTCTAGTCTAAAACCATGCAAACATTGAGTCCGGGTATGAAGTTGTATACTGCAGTGTCAGGTAGACTTCAGAGAAGTAAAAAAATGCATGGAAATTAGAGATTAGAGTTCGGCAGTGGAAGTAGCAGCATAGTTCTTTTGCCATAAAAGGTTAAAGCTGTTAGATGAGGCTTTTAAAATCACCTATGCTCTTCTTCCTTCCCGAATTCTCTTTTTTTTACATGACTCAGTATAATCAATCTCCCTGTCAAATGGAGCACCCCAGATTTCATCTCGTTTCTGAATGGAGCTTTCTATTGTTCAGTGTGTGCTGCCATTCCTAGAGACAAGGGGTAGCTGGAGTCATGGGGAGAGTGGTGGTCAAAGTAGATGCTTTATTCTTCCCACCAGAGAATCTGGAGATGATTTTCTTACAAATTGACCTAAAGATGCAAATACATCTTACTGGGGAAAACCTGTATTTTCTTAATAAATAATACATTATATTCCCAAAGGAAAAAGGAGTTCCTTGTTGTTGTTTTTCAACAGGGTTGCTGAAAGGCAACAATGAACTACAATAATGCCGTTGTTTTACAAAGGAGCTTCCCATCTCTGTTTTCCCCAGCTACAACGGACAAGGGGTGGCTCAAGTTCAGATTCTATTTCATGGTTTTGCTTCATGTTTTGAGTTTCAAGATTCCCTTAACTTTAACTAGAAGACTTGTGAATTATTTCTATCACATTAATCATTTTTTTGTATATGTTTGATCCTTCTTTCGGGACGACCTCTTACGTATTTGATACGATAGTCAAGCACTGGTAAGTTATCCAGCATCATGCAATATAAAAAATTAGTAAAAGGTACATACTTATACATGAACTGCCTGTTTCTTTGGCAGCTGGTGATTGGAATGTGCTTTAAGGTTCCAGTTTGGACAATTCAAACCAAAAGAGCAAGGTTCC
Organism: Artibeus jamaicensis; assembly: GCF_021234435.1. Taxonomy (NCBI): domain Eukaryota; kingdom Metazoa; phylum Chordata; class Mammalia; order Chiroptera; family Phyllostomidae; genus Artibeus; species Artibeus jamaicensis. The sequence goes on along the minus strand of NW_026522046.1, from coordinate 34,124,075 downwards.
GTAAGTTACATGAGGGTCTTACTTAAGGGGAACATGGGTAGGGGGCTGCTCCTTCCAAGGGCTCTTGTGGAAGTGGACCAAGAACTCGACGGTGCTTCCCTCTAGAGCAGCACTTACATGACGGGACTGTGGCCAGTTTAAGGTCCCTGCAGACCTTCTGGTCAAACAAAATGTACCACACGGCTGCAGTGCCATGGACTAGGTTACCCAAACTGTAAATAGTTATCATCAAATCATTATTTTCCTGCTTTGTTTTTTAAAATAATATTTATCTGCAGTTTCCACTTTAGACTTGAATTATTGCATAAACTAATGATGGCCTGATTCTGACAAGAAAATTATATAAATTCTAGAGAATTATAATTGTATTTGGAAACTTATATTTCTTCCCTACATATTTTATCTGACTTTAATTATATACTTTTATGTATGTATGTATGTATGTTTTTGAAATGAATTGGAAAGATACAGACCAAACTCTTGATAGTAGTTTCCTGTGAAGAGTTGAAAAGAGAAGGGGACAAGTGTTGGGGGGGGGTGGATTGGGGATTGGTTAAAGGGGACTTGCTTTTCATATGTAAACATCCATTTCTGTTAAAAACAAGAGACTGCAAGTAAATATATATATCAAATACTGGGTAATTCTGGATTGTGGTATATGGCTATCTTGTCTTATTTTTTTGTACTTTTCTGTATTTTTAAATTTTCTCAGAATTAATAAGAATGGGGTGAGGATGGGAACATAACCTATAGAAATCATGTTTGAATGGATTTATTCCCAAATACTAAACTTTTTATAGAAAATAATTGTAAAATTTTATCAATGATGAGTGGGTGGACCTGTTCTCTATGTAGTATGAAATTATCTATTTTATTAAAATCACAAATTATAGCATAAAAAAATAAAAAATAAAATAAAATAGTACTACATAAATAATAATAATATATGAAAACATATCAGCAACAGTTTTATGTGACATAAATTTTACATCTATAAATTATGTAAGTAGTAATCAACCATATAACATTAAATGATTTACATTAATATATATCATCACATAAATATATAATTTCTATTAAATAAGTACAAAATAGTAAGTCATAGCACTGCGTAAATGGTACATTTAGATAATAAACATTTCTTGAATGTTTAATGTATCAGAGGAAATTTTTATAGAAATAATAAAAGGAATGAAACTTCATATTCTACTACTAGGCTCTAGAAAAATATTGAAAAATAAGTTTTCAGCAAAATGTATTTCCATGCATAAGGCTTGGGATTTCAAATTTTGTCGAAATGTTCAGAACTAATTTCACAGCATAAATATAACAAATTCAAGTTGATTTGAATGTATTTATTCATACCACAAATTTTAATTAAAAAAAGACAAGGTAAAATATAAGGACATAGAGTGTCTTCATGTAATTAGAAACTCTCACCTCTTCTCTTTATTTGCTTCCTTAAATAACAGAAGAGCCCCCACAGAATCTATAAAACTTGTAAAACTTGTGTAGTTTTATAGCATTTTCTGAAATGATCTCTTCTCAAACAAAGGCCTTTTTGGCATAAACATCCATGAGTAAACATAGTATGATTTTTGTTCAGGGTTCTCATTTAATATCATTGGTAATGAGCTCACTTACTAAACACAAATTTAAGCACTGACTCCTTTAGCAACGAACAACCTATTTTTTTGCAGTGTAAAGATGTGAATGGAAAATCTTTAACATGAACCATTTCTAAATCCCATTTGTCTGACTTTATCATTCGCAGTGAGCAACAGTCCCTGGATATTAAATGCTTATCACAAGAATGCCCATTTTCCGGTTTCAAGTTAATTGAAAAGTCATAATCAATTCTTACGGAAGGCAATATAAAAACATAAGTTATTGTTAGTTGATGTTAGTTTCACTGCAGAAATTGATGTTTTAAAACTTAGATTATTATTTTTTTCTCTCCGTTTCAGTTACTTCCGAAGGGATTATGCAGACACCAGAGGGAGCCCAAGCTGCCTAACCCTTTCCTTAGGAGCTGCAGCAACATCAGCTGTCATCTGTTTATAAGCAGTGTGATTTAATATGCAGGGTTAGCCCCACACACCAATGGAAGAAGGCAACCAAGAGCTTAACTTATTAAGATTTATAAAAAAACAAACTGCCAAGTAGATTTTCACAATTTAACATCATAATTTTCAAAATTGCTCTGGAAGTTTCCAATAGAATGGAAAGACATGAGCAAATTCTAAAAATACCTGGCATGTAAATTGAGAGAATTGAATATGAGGGGCTAATATAAATTCGTTTAGGAGTGCAATTTCTGTGTTTGGGAAACATGGTCTATTTCCGGGCCCCATTGTAAGAGTAAATGGGTTCGTAGTGTTCATAGTCTGTCGTTTTACGTTACTGTTTTAGAGGTGATGAACCCCTCTCAAAGCCCCTGTTCTGTTTCTGCCTCCTCATTTCCAAAACATATTATTTTTCCCTAAAACAAGTGGATTTGAAAAAACAATACCTAGCACTAAGGCAATTTACATTTTAGCGGGAGATAGCAAAACAGAGCTTGCAACATTTCACCATGCTCATAACTCAGTGATACAGTCTCTTTGAAACAGGCGCACCAGGAAAATACAGGGAGAGCCTGTGTTTGGGTTGATGCTTGCTGGCTGCTGTTCAGCTATTTGGAGCTTCAGCCCTTCAGCAACAAAAAGAATTTCCAAATTTCCTTTTACAGTTTTTCAGAACAGTTACTTGTTTTGATTTTTAAAAAATATTTTAATGCCACATCATGTGACACTAATATTCTATTTATCATGAGCGTTTACTGTTCAGTCATGCTGTGTATATATGCACAGTTTTTTGGTAAACTAACAAAACAAATGAATAGTGTGTTTCATAGTGGTGAAAGGGGAAAAAAACAAACAAACTGGCTTATTTACAACTAATCCAGATATGAGACTCTCAGAACCCATTTTGCAAACCATTCTTCCAAATGGTTGTAATTATAGCTGTTAAATCCTTATTGATAAATAATTTTGCAAGTGTTTTTTACACTTACAGTATTTGATGACAAATTTCAAAAATCAGTTTATAATGCTTATAGTGTATCTATCTTTTGTAGTAATGATAATGCATAATTCTGATTCTTTCATTAATCCGTTTTCCATTCTGGTCTTTCTGCCCATTGCTAAAATATTTCTTAGTTACTGAGAGCTTCCTCTTAGTACCATCATTTTTCCTTGTAACGTGGTGAGCTTCTGCCAAGTGCCCTACTTCAGTATTGCCAAGGCTCTCTTCCTGTTCATGAAATAACCTTCTGTAAGGAAAGGAGCTGATATCAGCTATTGTACTGAGTGGAAATTGAGCACAATAGATTCTGTTTACAGTCTATGAAATATTTTCATTTCTTGAATGTCCACATTTTAAAGCTGGTTAAGGCATTGTCAAGTAGGAAGAGGAGATATTTAAAAGTGAAGCTGTTACTCCTGGTTACTTCAAGGTGAGACGAAACAGGTTTACAATTATTTGTATGCAAAATAATATAATAACAAATAAGTGATAATGCAAGAATAAACTGTGTTCCACTTACTCACATCTGGAAGCCTACTTTTGCCCCATGCTGTGTATATATATATGACATTTTATTGTGGGAAAATATTTGCCCCTCTGGAAAGAACAATACTTTAAAACATTTGTATGCTCACTACCAGTATGGTTAGTATATAAAAAAATGTGCACAGTCCTCTCGGAATCATTCATTTGGGAAATATTTACAAGCATATTTTCAAGAATTTAGCCTGATTTTCTCTTAACAAACTATGACACTATACAAGTATTTTGAAGTGTTATTATTTTTACTATTATTAGGCTAATGACAAGTGGGATGATATTTGTAAACAAAAAGAGACAACTATGCATGCCGACACCACTCACTACTGGCCACATGATCTTGACCTCATTTCCTAGTTCCTATTATTCTCAATTTTCTCATTTAGGTAATTCTAAAAATGTTATATATCTTATGAAGTACAGTAAGAATGTAACAGATAACCTATAGGAAACACAACCCTACTATATTTCTCAGTAGCTCCTGAATAAATATGAGATACCTTGTGTAAACTTTTCTCTAAATAAATGCTGTTGAGGTGGTGTACAGGGCAGAGGGGGAAAAGGGGGGAGAAAAAATGAGACAAATGCAATAGCATAATCAATAAAATAGATTAAAAATAAATTTCTACCTACATATGTTTTTGTCCAGTATATTGTATTGAAGTTTTACCAAAATAGATGATAGATGATAGATAACAATTAGATAGATAGATAGTACATTACACTGAAATCATTGATATACTAAAGAAGATATTAGAGGACAGTCAGAAATATGTTGTACATGTCCGTCTACTCCCCAAATATCTCTCCTGTAATTTGCTTTTCCTCGGTGATAAGTTAAAAGGGAAAAGACATCTCTGTAAGTTATCAGAGGTGTTAACTTATCCACTTACTCTCTGCAACATACTTTCTGCATTAACTTAAATCCTGAGTTTCCATTCAGTATCAGTAACTACAATCTACCCTCACTCTCCTGGCCCCACCCATTGTCTCACATGCAAATGTGTTGTCTGCATTCTGGAGTTTCTCTTTTTATTATGCAGACATTTTTATGAAAAACAAAAAGCAAACCACAAAACCCAGAACCTCATCAAGGGTGTTTCCTTGTGTACTCTATCTGTGTACTATACTCATTGTACTCTGCCTCCTTTGACTGGGAAAGCAAACCTAATCTGGGATGTGAGATTCAGTGAGCCTCACTTTTGGTACCAACACAGCCAGTCTTGCATTTGAGCATCCTTTCTCATCTCAAAGCACCTTGCCCAGTATATTCAGTTAAAATTCATAAGCATTTCTAAAAACTTGTTTGGGATTTAAAACTGCATCCATAAAAATATTAAGTGAATGTTCAAAAACATGTCACAGAATTGAAAATTGATAAAGAGGATTACTAATTTTCATTGATAGCATATATTTTAGTTTCTTTAAATACTTGATGAATAAATATGTCCCTTAGGTACCAGCATTGTTGAACTTACAGCCAAAATAAAAAACATTGTCATCTTAAATATTACCTAAAAAATATTCTAGGCACACAGGGGTATGCAATAAATACAGAAAATCACTGACAGCACTTCTCATATACTAAAAATTACATTGATTCATTGTAATTTAGATATAAGGAAACAAGAATAAAAAGTATATTTTCATTTTAAAAATATATTGACTTCCTCTCATATTGATTTAGAAAGGCAAAAATTTCGAAAATACTAGGAACTTCCTACATCAAGCAATAGTCTCTTCATATTTTTAATTTTCATAATGTTCTATTTTTAAAGTCTTGTTGAAAAATTGTATTTTCACATTCTATTTGTCAGAATGCATAAGAAACTCTGAAGTGAAGATGTTATTCTCTGCCTTGGTGACATTCAGGCAGTGCATTGGTTACATACTGATTTAGAGTCAGAACAGTCGGTTGGAGGAATGGGAGAATGGGAACTGTGTATCCAATTCCCCGTGCTCAGGCTGGGTGGAAAGTTGCCCTTCCTGCTCCCCTGGCCCTGATCATTCAAACAGGACAGGTGGTTGCCCTGGGCTGCAAAACTTGGTGTGTGTGGGGGGAACATGCCTGTTCAGTGACTGCTGAATGTATGAGCCACTGCAGTCCATTAGGACTTGAGTTTCTGTGTTTATTTTCACAATGAAAGTCCTAGAACTATTTAATGCCTGAACAACATTTCATGTAATACCTACATGAAATGCTTTATCAAGAAATAGGTAATTCATCTCTTTGTATAATAGGTTACATTTCTTTTCAATTGCTCAGAAGCAAGTAGTGAAATATTCAATATTTAATAAAATTTAATATCTCAGAAAGAATGGAATGAAGTCAAATGTACGTAGTACAAAATGATGAATAATATCAGATTATTTTATAATTAATTTTACCTTTCCATTTGCGATTTAAAGAAATGAACATATTTTGGTTTTCCATTTTATTTACTTTTATCTTTTAAAAAAGCTATTTAAATAACTGTTTTAATTGTGTTAAATTTTCTAGATAATACGACATTTTACACCTAATTTTATGTTTTAGTCACCAATAAACGTACACATACACATTACTCGTATCTTCCCAAAATAAGTTTCAAAACATGAGGTCCTTCTTCAATCATTTTTGTCCCTTCTACCTCAAAAAGAAAGCTTATATACCAATTGTTTAAAGTATGTCCTATGTTGCACTGTGTAATAAACCTAATTCAGAAGAAAATAATACATCCATATGGAAACAAAACAAAAAAAATGGGTAATGAAGGTATGCCAAATAAGTCACAGGCAATTATTAGAAAAAGACAATGCTTTGGTTATAGAGCTACTTAGTGGTTTTGATGGGAATTTGAAAACACATTGAATATTGTGCCCCCGTGCTCTTTGTCATAGACATGTTTAATATTGTTAGATAATATTAGGATAAATCCCAACTCTCACAACTCTAATTATTGAATCTGATAAACTTTTCATTGAAATGTTATTTTCACCTTGAAATGATGGGCCTAAACAGAAACATGTGTCATTTTTGGGGTTTTATTGGAAGCCTTTGGTCCTGCAATCAGTGATTAAAACTAACAATGGGTTGGCATTTGATGTAGCTAAACAATGCAAAGTTATACAAACAACACATGAATTTATATGTATGGTGAGAAGTTATAGGAAGAAACAGGGTAACTCTGATGAATCACCTTAAGGATAAAACCCCTATATACACACATATGTATGTATATATATATATATTCATATATATATATATATTCGTGCACATATTCACACATTATTAGAGAACATCAAAAATGGTGATAAAATAGTTTAACAAAATTGAGTTTGCTAAAGTTATTCTTTACTGTATATATGAAATGCTACAAATGAGGCATTCTAAGCCCAAATGTGAAAATTTGAGTTTATATATCAATATAATTTCTCTATCTTTTCATAATTACAACTTGCACACCAAGAACTCTAGCTTCTTTGGTTTACAAACAAACATAAAAATGATTATACATTTTTCTTGGGTGTTTGTTTTTCATGGAAATAGAAACTCTTTGTTTTTAAGTTGCACAGACTCCAAAAAGAAAAATATGCAGCAGGTTTTTATATACTTGACCTTATTCCTTTATGATATGTTTGGATTAAGGGATAAAGTAACAGCAAAAGTAAGAAACTCTAAAAAAATTAATTTGATAAAAACTAGAAAATCATAGGATAAAAATGACTGGAATTTTCTGGAAAGGGAAAAGAGCATATGGTTAAAGATGAAAACATTTTACTCAGAAGTATATGGCCATTAATTATGACTGCCTTCTAGGAAGCAGGCTACAGTAGCAGCACCGCTAAAAAGAACAAAAGGCCAATGCCGGTGGATCAGTTGGTTACAGCACCGTCCTGATGTGCCAAGGCTGTGCATTTCATCCCCAGTCAGAGAACATACAGGAATTAACCAATGAATTCAGCAATAAGTATAAAAACACATTTCTCTCTCTCTCTCTCAAATTAATAAATTTTTTTAAAAAGCTAGGTAAACTCAATGACAGGATTACAAAATAATGACTCAGTTCCATTTTCAATTCTGAGGCATTTTCTGCTTTTCACAGTGGCTGTACCAGCCTGCATTCCCACCAGAAGTGTGGAAAGGTTCCTCTTTCTCCACATCCTTGCCAACACTTCTTGTTTGTTGATTTATGGATGATAGCCATCCTGACAGGTAGGAGGTGATACCTCATTGTAGATTTAATTTACATTTCTCTGATAATTGTTGACCTTGACCATCTTTTCATAAGTCTATGGGCCATCTGTAGGTCTTTTTTGGAGAAGTGTCTATTCAGGTCCTTTTCCCACTTTATTTTTTATTTAATCTTCAGTGTATTTTTTCTCATTACCATTTAGTCCCCTTATATTTTCCTCCCCTCAGCAATCATCATATTGTTGTCCACATCCACTAGTCCTTGTTTTCCATTTGCTCAATCCCTCCACCTCTAACCACGCCAGCAGCAAGTCAGCCTGCTCTCCATCTATAAGTCCATCCCCGTTTTCCTTGTTAGTTCAGTTCGTGCATTAGATTCCATATATGAGTGAAATTATATGGTGTTTGTCTTTCCAACTAGCTTATTTCACTTAGCATAATGTTTACAAGGTCCATCTACACTGCTGCAAAGGGTTAAGTTCTCCTTTTTATGGCCAAGTAGGATTACATTATGTAAATGCCCCATAGTTGTTTTATTCACTCATATTCTGATGGACACTTGGGCTGCTCCATATCTTGGCGACTGTAAATAATCCTGCAGTGAACATAGGGGTTCTTGTGTTCTTTAGAATTAGTGCTTTGGGCTCCTTCAGGTATATTCTCAAAAGTGGGATAGATGAGTCAAAATGCAGATCCATTTTTAATTTTATGAGGTATCTCCATCCTGCTTTCCATAGTGGCTGCACCAATCTGCATTCCCACCAACAGTGCAAAAGCGTTTCCCTTTCTGTACATTCTTGCCAGCACTTGTTTGTTGATTTATTGATGATAACTTATTGTGACTGGTATGAAATGCTATGTCATTGTGGTTTTAATTTGCATTTCTCTGGTGATTAGTGACTTTGAGTTTCTTTTTACAAGTCTGTTGACCATCTGTGTCTCCTGTTTATAGAAGCGTGTTTTGACCCAGTTTTCCCACTGCTGGAAATGTAACCAAAGAAACCCAAAACACTAATTTGAAAGAATGGAAGCACCCCATATTGTTCATTGCAATGTTATTTACCATCAACAAGATATAGAAGATGGGTGCATAAAACAACTGTGGACATCTACACAGTGGAATACTACTTGGCCATTAAAAGAAGAAAAATTCACCCTTTGGATGGAACAGGAGAATATTATGCTACCTGAAATAAGCCAGTCAGAGAAAGGCAAATGCCATATGATTTCACTCATGTGTGGAGTCAAATGAACAAATGGAACTAACTAGCAAAATAGAGACAGACATATAGAGAGAGCAGATTGACCACTATGAGGAGGGTAAGGAGGTAGGAATTAGAGGAAAACTTTTAATTTCAGGTAGTAGCTAAAAAGCTTAGCAATCAATGTATATAAAAAGAAACTATTGTTTCAGGAGCTGAAGGTATGACCCATCTTCAGAAAACCATAAGCAGTTCCTCCTTTATGCCTCAAGAGGATGACAAGCAATGGAGATGGTATCTGAGTCATCAGATGCCCACCACCCGGGCCACAGATAAGACCAGTGCCTAGGGCATGAAGGAAAGAGTGCCGCAGCTTTTATCTGATTAGCTTTTCCCCTGAATTCCAAACCCTTTACTTCCTCCTTCTTTTCTTCTTATAAAAAAGATTAGTTTAAAATGGAATTTAAAATGGTATGTTAGGATATAAACCCTCTGTCCTCTCTGAATAAAGCTCCAGTAAAGACTCAATCCCTGTCTCTTCTTTTGGGTCTGGTAGGTGATAGGAATCATGAATGCCAGCTTTCCCGGTTTCAAGTGGAGGGATTGAGCAAAAAGGAAAAAGCACTGATGTACATGAACAGCAATGTGGTGATTGTGATGGGTAGGGAATTATAAGGGGCATAAATAGTCATGGAAAAAAAGAAATTAAAAAATATTTAAAAAATGAAATAATAAAAATAAATAAAATAATGACTCATAATTTTAAGAAGAGTTGATAGTCTTTAAAATATAAAATTTGAAAACACAAATCAAAATGCACAGAATGAAAAATATGTAATGGAAGAAATGAAAACTTTTGCAATAAAAATCAACCAAGACTAAAGGACGCAAAAGGTCACTTATCTTTTATGTGAGAAAATCTTCACGAGGGTTTTGAATGGAAAACAGGATTGCAAATTTAACAACTTTTAAGTATTTTAGTGTTGAAGTCTACTTTCTAAAATTGGACACCCAGATCTTTCGGGAAACATGACATATAGTGGATGATATTGATCAAAGATGCAGTATTACACTAAATACCAAGTCTTACTCACTGTAATGGAGTCTCTGTAGACCCCTGAGTCCCCCTGTGGTCATTAACTCAGACTAGTTCTCACAGGCCCCATGCCTGAGGGGTCTCTAAGACATATTACACTTTCATCCAGGTCAACAGAGCTCAGAAATACCATTTAAAAATTAATCAGTGGTAACACCCAAGTACTCATTTTATTTGGGAAATTATTTTACACAGGATATCACAGTGTAACTTCCCTTTCATTTTTCCTTTTTTTCCTCTCTCTCTCATTTTTTCAATTTTGCTTTCTATTCTATCATTTGTCTGAGTGCTTTGGGATCCTTCAACACATCAAAGGCAGATGCTAAGGTAAGTGCCCTTCTGAAAATATTCTGTGACTGACAGTCAAGCAGGTCCCTATTCACCGCCTTGTAAAAAGAATGAAGGATGAGGATTGGCCTGGATTCCTCTTTGGTGATTTAGAGGTTTTGCCATTTCATCATTGTTTTGGCATGAGAAATTTATGCTTTCAGGAACCAGTTTTTTAAAAGACTAGAAATGAAGTGATTTCAGACATTTGTCAATTTCCTGTTCATAAAAGCTTGGTGGCAAAGGTATTGAACATTCACTCCATCATTTGTGTTGTTGTTGTTGTTGTTTATAAAAAATGTTTTGGCTGTTTATTCCAGTGTCTGTTTTAACTCACAGTGAACGTACTGCATATCTATGGTCATCAAATTACTGCCCAAAGGTTTTTGTGTCTTAATGTTGTCAAACTTTATAACAACTATTCATCTGAGTGTAACAGGGTGCTTATTTAGAGAGACTAAACACAGTGCCCTTTCAGAAGAGTCTTTAAAATACCAGTTTCTCCTTAAAGTGCCCGAGCAAACTAGAATTAGAAAACAAATATATGGAATGATAATTCATAGAGCAAAGTTTTTGGAGTGTAACTTTGTGACAGTTATTGTGCTTTTTGTGGATTATTCATTCAGTTGTAACATCTTTAAGGCAAGGACTGTTTTAATTCTCATTTTACATATGAAGAATCTAAGTTTTATAAATGGTAAATGCCTTGCCCAAAGTCATACGGATATTAAACTGTCAAAGCAAGATTTGATGGATTGTATTTCTACTATAATTCCATTGTACATAATACTGAAATTAATAGATGGTTTTCATGACAAGTGAATGACCATATTAGAGTTTCATTGGCCTGCGTAAAATATCTGATAGCTTCATGCCAAATGGACACCAATTAATAAAGTGATGTAGTAATTCCCATTGATAAGAAACTTTCCTTGAACAATGTTAAAGAATATAAGTTATATTCACTTACACATCCATGGCTTTTCTTTTTCTTTTGCACACCAAGAACATATAAAACCTTTTCATTAGAATGGGAATTGTTTTTAAATGAAATCAAAGCTTATACACTATGAATTTACAATTAATGAAAAGCAACGGCATACAGTATTTAAAATACATCATATAGTTAGCTTCAAATATAAAGAAGTATGCAATACATGAAGACACAGATTCGAGGTTGGCCTTGGCTTTATCCCAACCACCTTGCCACCTTGAACCCCAACTCTTACTCTCTTCACCTTCAGCAGCACGCTGTGCTACTTGGGTACCTGAATCCCAGAATCTCCCCAAAGCTAGACAAGCTTCTTGTTTAGAAAGGATACAGTGAAGTATTACAACTGGCTGCTAAAAAACTGCCTAAGGATTGACCATGTTCTTAGCCACAACAGCTCATACCATCAAGTTTGGTGTTTTCCTGCTGTACACATTGCCTGCAAGGTCTGGAGGAGTGTGACCTCAGTTCTTGCTCCTTTGGGACCACTCTTTGAGACCCAATAGTGGTTGCTTATGACTAGCAGTGACCATCCCATGGACCCAGGCTGCACCAGAATGCCCTGTAGGCTAAGGAGATCAATTCCTCATTCCACCTGTTACTCTGTGGGACACATGAAGATGTCATAGCATATTATTTAGGAAGCATTTCCCTTGAGCACTTTCTGAGTCCCATTGTTATTCTGAATTATATTAATTAAAAAAGTAACTAGGATTATAGGCTAATGGGTATTTACTTTATATGTAAAATGTAGAATAGAATTTAGCTTATGATCTTTTAGCAGTTGTTTTGATGAACACCTATGAGTGTTCAATTGGAAATTACTATTATTATCAGGCACTGCTGCTTTCTGGAGAAGATGGTGGTACGGGTAAACATGGCTTGCTTCCTTGCACAACCACATCAAAATTACAACTAAGATATAGAGTGACCATCACTCAAATCATCAGAAATTGAGTTGAGCAGAAGCCTGACAACTATGGAATTAAAGAAACCACATTTATTCAGACTGGTAAGAGGGGTGGAGATGTGGAATAGGCTTGTCCCACATTCATGTGTGATGGATAAAAATTCAGGAGGGACATCTCAGAATCAGAGTCCCAGCCATACCCCAGACTGCCCATCTCAGGGTTTCAGTGCCACAAAGGTAATTCCCTATAACTTCAGGCTGCAAAAAACACTGGGGATTGATTTGGTGGAAGAAACTTCTGGAGTCTCCAGCAATTACCTTTTAAAGAAACCACACATGGACTTACTCAGACTCACTCCATTGGAGTTCCAGCACTAGGTAGCACCTTGACAAGTACCAGTGGCACACAGGGAGGAAGTGAAGTGTCTGGCATCAAGGTGGGAGCTGGGGGATAACTTTCTCCTAGACACAAAGGCAGGCAGAGACCATTGTAACTTTTCTGTGTCTTCCCTGCACAGAGCAACAGAGCTGGCAGGCAGGTGCCGTATCCGATTCTCCATTAACCTGGCTAACACTGGTTGGCATGCCCTGGAAATCTCTTAGAACTCTGCCCCACTCAATTTACAAGCACATCCATGGGAGCTTGGCCTGCACCACCTCGGAGACCCTGGAGCCTGCACACCAGTGGACAGCTTTGGAACACATCAGAGTACCACCCCCTTGCCTCTGCACAGCAGATCCTCTGTGGAAGGCAGAGGTTGGTTGTCAGTGGTCACAGCTCATTCTTGCATCTCATTGGCCTGGATAAATCTTTCTCATTGATCTGCCAATAACAGTCAAGACTCAACTACAAGAGGAGGGTGTGCTGAGCACAAATGAAGGGCATACCTTGAGTACCAAGCTTGGGGAGGTTGTTCTACTGGACCCTACAGGACACCTACTGTATCAGGCCACACTACCCAGACAGGGAGTCATAGCAGCTCTACCTAATACATAGAAACAAAAACAGGGAGACTGAAAAAATGAGGAGATGAAGAAACATGGCCCAAATGAGAGAACAGATCAAAACTCCAGAGAAAGAACGAAACAAAATGGAGCATGAAAAATACCCATCAAGAAATGAAGGATACAATAAAATGAACAATATGCAGGGGAACAATAATGAAGCTGAGATTCAAATCAATGACTTGGAACATAGGAAGCAAAAAACAACCATCAGAATAACAAGAAGAAAAAAGAATGCAAACACGAAAATCCAAAACTGAATATAGTGTAAGCAGCCTCTGGGACAACTTCAAGAGGTCCAACATTCACATGATAGGGGTGCCAGAAGGAGAAAAGAAAGAGCAAAAAATTGGAAATCTATTTGAAAAAATAATGAAAGAAAACTTCCCTAATTTGGTGAAGGAAATAGACATGCAAGTCCAGGAAGCACAGAGAATCCCAAACAAGATAAATGCAGAAACCCATCTAAAACACAGCATAACTAAAATGTGAAATGTTAAAGTGAAAAATCTTAAAAGAAGCAAGAGAAAAGCAGCAAGGGAAAAGCAGTTAGCTACAAGGATGTTCCCATAAAGCTAACAACTGATTTCTCAGAAGAAACTTTGCAAGCTAGAAGAGATTGGCAAGGAATATTCAAAGTTATGAAAAGCAAAGACCTACAGCAAACATTGCTCTATCCAGCAAAGCTTTCATTTAGAATTGATGGGCAGGTAAAGAGCTTCCCAAAACAAGAACAAACTAAAGGAGTTCATCATCACAATGCCATTATTATAGGGAATGTTAAAGAGACATATTTAAGAAAAAGAAGATCAAATCTCTGAGCAATAAAAATATCATAAATCTATATCAACAATTGAATCTTAAAAGCAAACTAAGCAAACAAGAACAGAGACAAAGCTATGGATATGGTGAGCATTTTGATGGTTGCCAGATGGGAGGGGAGTGTGGGGGAATGGGTGAAGAGATGAGGGGGTTAAGAAGTACAAATAGGTATTTACAGAATAGCCATGGTGATGTAAAGTACATTATAGGAAATGGAGTAGCCAAAGAACTTATACACATGATCCATAGACATGAACAATGGTGTGGGGATTGCCTGAGGGAATGAAGGATACTGGGTAGAAGAGGACAAAGGGACAATAATTTGGAGAGCTATAATACCATAATCAAGAAAATATAATTAAAAGAAAAAAAAACTATAGAGAAATATTCTGTATTCCTATGGAAAAACATGTTCTGGAATGCATTACTATATCTAATGGAAAATTGTGTCTTCCATATACCTTTCTGAGTTATCTAGTCTGTATTATCTTTCAGCTATTACACAGCTGTAGTTTTCAGGCACCACATTTTTCAGACTATAAGACGCACATTCCCTCCCCCCCCAAATTTGGGAGGTATAATGGTTGTTAATGCTGCTGTTGAGTTCTATTTACATTTACATTGGTGAAATATTATGTTATTGATATTGTTAAATATCCACATTTTTGCTTCAAAATTTTCTTCCTATTTTCCTCCTCTAAAACCTAGGTGTGTCTTATGGTCCCCAAAATATGGTAATTAATTTGCATTCAAATTTAGCCCTGTCAAGTAGACATTGGACTGATTCTCCTCTTTCACCATTTGAAGAAGCCAACTCTGCCTCCATGTACATATTCATTTAAATATTCCTGAGTTATACATGTGTATATTTTTAATTCTGTTTTGAGCCACATATATAACATCTGCCTGCATACTTCATTAAATAAGTTAAACAATATTGCTAACTATTGTTCATATGTATGTAGTTTTCTGGTAAGTATCTTATAACAAAACTGACTGGTGATCTCTTTTGCTACAGTCTTATAATTTGCATAAAAAGTATAAATGTAAATGGGATAATGTATGTGAAAACACTTTGCCAACTCTATCACCCTTTATAAATAAAACAGAGTTGTGACCATAACAAATTAAAGGGATATAAGAAATATATCATTGGAGATAAATCTAGTATTTTCACTCAAGGGGAAATTGAAAATTTTATTTTTCTGTCACAAAAAGTTCAGATACTCCGAAAATAACAGGAAAGGCTGATCAGAGTTGAGAAAACAGAGCATTCAGACAGTGATGAATTGTTTAAAGAAAATCAGCCTGGATCACAGAAAGACAGCCATAACTGCCAAATCTGATAGTATTTTCCTTGATAAAATAATATAGTTGTCATAGAAAATTGGGACATAATTTCAGTACAGTTCAAATTGTTCCCTAAGTGATCAGATAGAAAAACAAATATACAAGGTCAACTGTTTCAGAGGAAGGTGGAAGACAGCTACTTGGATAAAATAACTGTCTTGAAGAATGAAGACAAATGACAACAGAACACACACAAAAAAACCTTAGTATGGATAGAAGTGACAAATATAATGTATCAAATATCCATATTAGTCCCAATCATAGGAAGTTATATGCCAATGATGTGAAAGGTAAAATACTCAACAAGATAAACCATGTTTATTTGAAAAAAACTTTGAGTCTCATGTCAGCAATTTATTCAAAGATAATGGTCACCAAGTTTTCAAAGATTTGGCTAAGCTACGTTGGACAATAATTTGAATAGACTACTAATTTAAATGCCATTCACTGTAATAATAGTAGACCAATTGTGCCACTGACAAGGAAGATAAAGGCAAATTCTTCAAGTCTTTAACATATTAAAATAAAAATCATCTTGGATATGTATTGTGTCTAGACGTGTGTGTGACGGGTGTGTGCCAGCGCATGCACAAGCATGTGTATGTGATTGATCAAGCATACATGCAATGAAATAATCTTTATGCCTTTCTCATGTCCTTTGCCTTTTCACCTTAACCACAAGAGCTGAAAGCATGTCATCTTCTCAAATCTCAAAAAAAAATAGTATTGAAATCTGTATGAATTTGGCAATGAGCAGTGAAAGTGGAATTTCTCTGCAACCTCAGGGTCTGGTGCTGTAAAGAGAGAATTTTTTAGTAAGAAATTGTCTTGAGTTATCTGATTATCATGCTACTTCAAGCAGTTTGATAATTAAAGATACACTCACTTTATTCCTAGGGTTAAGGATATATATTATTTTTATTAATTATTTATTGCTTGTGCTATTACCGTTATGCAAAAATTTTGCCCCCTTCTCCCAGCCCACCCTTCACTTCCATAGTCAATCCCCACACTGTTGTACTTGTCCATGGGTCCTTCATATATGTACTTTCACCTTCTTTCTTTCTCTTGTTTTAAAAAAATCTTATTGTATTTTTCCATTACCCATTAGTCCCCTCATATGCCCTCACTCCCCACAGTCACCACACTGTCATCCGTATCCATGACAGATGAAAGGTTGTCACATGGAGATGAGATAACTCTCTGCTCGGATAATTTTGACACCCAGGATATGATAAAATCCTCAATATACACCCTCTCAAAAACAATTTCACTCCCTAACAATGGATTCTTAAGCATATATACATGTTAAAAACTGTATTTTTATTTATTTTTATTTTTTGTATTTTATTTCATCTTTATCATAGTTTTATTACCTTTTAGTAAAGAATCTATGTATCTTTATTAAGTCTTTGATGAGACTGCTATGAGTGGGAAAAAATGTGTGACCTGAGCTCAATAGAATGCAGAGAATATTAGAAAGGAAAAGCTAAGTCCCTAAAATGGTTAATATCACACAATTTCCAAAGCTTGTCTGTGTTCCTTCCACAGCCCCATTCAACTCACATTCACTGAGTACATTTTAGTGGATGCCATTATGCTTGATTCTAGGGGGATACAAATATTAACGTGAGATACTTCTTTTCTAGCACGTGTGTCCTGGGAAATGTACTTTATTTACTTTTCTTGTTTCATTTCTAAGTATTTTGGTGATATTTTAATAATCCCTTCTAATTTTGGTGATAAAATATGGTATATATGTTGCTCCAAATAGAATTTCCCTCAAGATATTAACAGAGAATAGACAGGTCAGGTACACATAAAACTATAACAAAAATGGCAACTTAATTTTATAGAATATTTTCTGATTTGAAAAAGTTTTTACTTATTTAGCCTGTTTTGAAATGCATAGCTTAGTGAGTCAGGTAAAGTATTAAGGAGTAAAAAGAACTAAGACTCCAAGTTATTAATTGGTGATTGACTAAGAAAGAACTTGAAGCCCCATGTTCTGTGTACCAAACTACAGGGTGGGTCAAAAGTAGGTTTACAGTTGTTCATATGGAAAATCATCACTAGTTAATAAATAATAATATAATAATAAGCTCTTTGTTCCAGGTACTCACAGCAGTAAACCTACTTAATGCCACTCTCTGGATAGTAAAGCCAGAAGTGTCACCATCACTACACTAGAGCGCAGCTATTTGAATGGTAATGAATGACTAATGAATGAATGATCTCAGAGACTCCTAAAAATACTCATATCAATGGTGCCATGCAAAAACAAATTATAAATATGAATGGTTCAAGTGGAAAATGCATTTTTAAAATAATTTAATAGTAGCTGTGTAGGTCAGCCTGGATTTTCTACACATTTATAAGTCCTCATAGACTTGCTTAAAAATGTTGTATAATACACAAATCACCACATATGTGCCTTAAAGTTGGCTTGTTAAGTAATTTTAAGATGATATATTTTATTCATAATAAGTAGTTTGAATATTAGTAATAAAAGTATTCCAGTAAATAAAACTGAAAGTCTAGGGCCCTGATGCTCCAGTTCATGGATTCAATGAAAATGTCAAATGCTTTGGGAGAATAGTTATCAAGACCAGAAGTCAGAGAAATGGTAACTTTGTCTCAGTCTGAGCCTGTTTGATTCTCTCGAATAATAGGGAATTGACATAAAGATGCACTTCTCAAAGCACGTTCTGTAATACAATAATTTTATTGTTAAATATTTATAGAAAACAAACAAATGCTACTTATAATAACCAAGGGGTTGCAGCTTATTTGAATGTTTGTTATTTAACTTCAAGATGTAACCAAACAAGAGGTCCGGGGTGGGGCAATATTTGGCCCACCCATGGATACCAAAAACTGCTAGAGAACAGGGGTCCCTCCCAAGGACAGAATACTAACACCTACTGAGCTCTTCTGTCCGCCGCCTATTGGAAAGACATCTCTCAATGCCAGAGATTTGTGAAAAGGAAATGAAATGTTTATTTAATGCTATTTAGGCTTAATGCCTCCACTAAAATATCAAAGTCCTTTAGGTTGTACACCTACACCCACACAGCGCTCCCTTCTCCCACTGTCCCAACTCCGGGGACCGTAAATCAGGAAAAGAGCACACGTCTGTGTTGCAGGCTGCTGGCACCGTCAACTGTGTCACCGTGCAGGCAGGATCTCTAGTTAATCCAAAGTATTGTGGTACCGTCTCATGGTCTACTGGCAAGAGTTCTTTGTACTCAGTTCCAGTCAAAGTCTCTCTTGCTTTCCAGGCCACGCGGCCAAAGGGGGCACCCCAAAGCCGCGTGGGCCTCTTCTACCAAAGCTGCAGGGGTTCTCACTCCACCAAGAGCATGTGTTTTTCTTCTTCACCTGGCTGCAGGGATCTCCATTCTGGCAAACCTGCGTGGTTTTCCCTTTCACCTGGGAAAGAGGGGGTCCGCACTCTGCCAAAACCATGTGGCTCTCTCTTTCACCTCACCAAGAGGGTGTCCTCACTCTGCTGAAACCGCGTGGCTCTCTCTTACATGACTGCAGGGGTCCTCACTCTGCCCCAAATCTCGTGGATCTCCCTTCACCTGGGCAGTTATCCCTTCATGTCTCAGAGCCAATCTTTTCCAAGCTCTCACGCAGGTGCTCCCACTCAGGAGTGCAGCCCCTAGTTACATCCTGGGTAGAAGCCACTCCCTTCTCCCTGGCTCAAAACTTGGCCACTGCTATTCAACATATCTATGAAACCAGTTAAAGGTTATAGATATGTTAAATGACCATTCCAGAAGTTAGCTGCAAAACTGTTGCTATGCAAAACAGCTCCCAATGGCCCTGGCTCTATTCGTTTCTACCCCCAACTCACACCTGTGGGGGGAAGGGGTGAGGACATCTTATTATGGCTCTCCAATATTCCTATACACTTTGAATTCTGAACACCATTCCAAATCTTTTTTTGGGGCCCCCCTTGGCTGCACCCTGTATCAGAGATGTTTCAAATTCATTGACATATTAATGCAAATTGTAGAGAAGTCTCTTAAAGAAAAACAGAAGGTAGATGTTAAAGCACTGAAAGCAGGAGCTATTAAAAATATTGTGATAGGAGAAAAGATACTCCAGCATTGAACTGGCTGCATTTCACGTACAGCATGGGCTAGTGGGAATGTGCATCCAAGCAGCGGGGTGAGTGTTGGTGGAGGGGAAATTACTAAGAAGAAACATCAGGACTAAGGAGGGATTCTGGCTACACTGGCTAACAGAATTTTATCTAAAGGCAGGTCAGAGAGATCAGATACCAAAAATAGGGGATGGGAAATTTGATCAGATATTAAGGGTGGGGATTCTTACTAAATTTACTTACCAGGATTCTTTTTAGCACTGGACCTAACAAGGAAGCACTTAACAGCCCAACATTGGGCCTCGTGAAAAGAGAGCTCAGAAGAGCCTGTCCAAAATTTAGTCAAGGTGTGACTCTTGTCAGGGATAACTTGTGTTTCCTGAGGATTTTAGGTGACAAATGTGTCGTTGTTTTCTATTAAACTGCTTATACAATTTTCTGTCACCTAAACATGCTTAGAGAAAATGATTGATATAGCACCATTTCAGTCTATAGTTCTTAGCCTTGGGTTCTCTAACACTAAGGGCAATTCCTGGATGGCCTAGGGTTTTTTTGATTAGTGTCATGATGTGATAGGAAAGAATAAGAGTGACATACTGAGAGAGTTGAGTTATAGATCAAGGTATGATATTTTCTACTTTTATTACCCTGTACAAACAGTTTAAATTATTTCATTAAGTTTATTGAGGTGAGATTGGTTAATAAGATTATAGAGGTTTCAAGTGTACATTTCTATGACTCATGATCTGTCTATTACATTATGTGCCCATCACCCGAAATCAAATCATCTTCCATCACCATATATTTGCCCCTCTTACCCTTTACTGTCTTCTCATCCCCTTCCCTCTGGTAACCACCATACAGTTGTCAGTGTCTATGACTTTCAGTTTTATATCCCACACATGAGTGAAATCATGTGGTATCTAGCTTTTTTTCTGAGTGACTTATTTAGCTTAGCACAATATTCTCAAGTCCATCCATATTGTTGCAAATGGCAGTATTTTATCTCTTCTTATGGCTAGATGTTGTGGACCGCTCTGCCTGGTTTCAGGAATTGTAGCTCTCTGCCCCTTGTGGCTTGAGAATGAATGAGCCAAGTACCTCTGGAATGTGAGCCACAGGAGACAAAGCTTGTCTCTGATAGCAAATGCTGCCTCAATTCCTCTCCCTGCCCCCAGAGCTTGGTCGGAAGTCAATGACGGGTAAGAACCCTCACAGCGGGGGGCAACCTAAGTCAGACTCGATCACCTGGGAGGCCTTCATGGAAGGACTCAGGGGGCTGCAAGAGAGCAATGGACTCTCACCCCCCAGCTCTGTCTAAGCCTGAGTCCCCATGTACTCTGGGAGAAGCGCTTCCTGGCTCTAATCCCCTTAAGCCTGAATACCTGATGGGGAGAGGTACAGCTCCTTGCCTGGCCAGAGCATGCCCTGGGGAAAAATCTGGGATCACAAAGACTTGCTGATAAACTTGTGAAATCTGCTCTGCTAAGAGTGCTTTCATCCATATGATAAAGGTCCGAGAGGAAATAAGTATGTCTCCCAAAGTTTCTGCAGCTCTCTTCCTGACAGACACTGACTCCGAAGCCCTCAGATCTCTTTGTAATGCTATCTACTGTTTGATCCTTGCCTCCCTGTATTCCTGTGTATTACAACCCAATAAAAGGCTATGGAAGAGGGTGCTCAGGGCCTTTTTCTCCTCAGAGAAACTGGCCACAGCCCACTCCTCCATCCCCAAACAGATCTCAGCATGTCTCAGCCATATTTATTCACTCACATGTGTCTGTAGCACCGGGGGGACCTCGAGAGAGTAGTCGCCCCCACAGCTAGATAGTCATCCATTGTCTATATGTACCCCATCTTCTTTATTCAATCATCTACTTAAGAACGTTTTAGTTGTTTCCTTGTGTTGTCTACTGTGAATGATGCTGCAATGAACATAGAGAAACATATGTCATTTTGAATAAAAGTTTTCAAATTTGGGGGAAAAAGGTTGCTGGGTCATATGGTAACTCTGTTCTTCATTTTTTGAGGAACTGACACACTGTTTTCCATAGTTTACACTCCCACCAGGAGTGCATAGGGTTCCTTTTTGTCCACAATCTCTTCAACATCTTGTGATTGTCCTGTTGATACATAGCCATTCTAACAGGTGTGAGGTGCTATTTCATTGTAGTTTTGATTTTCATTTCTCTAACAGCTAGTAAAGTTGAGCATCTTTTTATATATCTGTTGGCCATTTGGATGTCTTCTTGGGAAAAGTGTCTTTAAGTCTTCTATCCATTTTTTATTTTCTTAAAGATTTTATTATTTTTTTTAGAGAAATTGGAATGGAGGTAGAAAGAGGGAGAAAAACATTGATGTGAGAGAGAAACATCCATCAGTTACCCTTTGTATGTACCCTGAACGAGACGGAACATGCAACCAGGCATGTGCCCTGACTGGGAATCAAACCAGCAACGTTTTGTTTGTGGAGCAAAGCTCAACCCAATGAGCCACACTGGTGAGTGTTTCCATTCATTTTTAATTGGATTGTGTATTTGTTTACTATTAAGTGGTATGAATTCTTTATATATTTTGGTTATTAACCTCGTGTCAGAACTGTTGTTTGCAAATATCTTCTATTCCATTGGTAGCCTTTTTATCTTTTATCAGCAGTTCTACCATATTTTGATAGCAAACATTTCTTTCATTGCCTAGTATCTAACTTGCCTTTGCTCACTTTTAAAATTTTCATCTCAGGCATTTCCCTGATATCATTTTGAAAATTATTTCTATTAACTTCCTTTAATTTTTTTATCTGCCTAGTTTGTGGTACAAGTCTCTATATCCTACAATGATAGAATAAAAGTAACTGAATCCTTTGAAGTCTTAAGTCGCTATTTCCTTCTTTTTCAACATTGGAAAAATAGTATTCTAGTGACAATTTAATCTTAATTTCAAAGTGCTGTTGTAAAGGGTTAATGAATATCTTAACTTGCAGCTAAGAGGCTTCAACTACTATCTCCTGAAATTAATTGAAAAATGTTTCAATCATTTCCGAACTATTTTAGGCATTTAGTCACTGAATATGAAAACTTTACTGAAACACAATTGTCCAAAACTTTTTAAATATTTTATTTTGCCATATTATATACCACTTCATTTTAATTTCCACACCTTATTGGTGTTTAACATAGAAGACAAGGAGATAAAGGATGAATATATCACTCGTTAAGTGGTTCTTGTTTTTCGTCCACATTCTAGGAGAACTATATACTGAACACTGACATGGATTCTGCTTCACATATGAGAAAACAAAGGTTCAGATCTTGCTCAAGAACACTTACCTCATAATTTGGACAACCAGGATTCAAAGAAATTTTTTCTAGAGACCACATATTTTAAATGCAAAATTTTCCACTGCAATGGAAAACAAGAATAAGAAGTGATTAATTTGAAAACAGAGGGGAAATGTGGAGGGGTGAGGGAGACAAATCTGGATGAATCTTACTAATCATTAAAGTAAACTCAGGGAAGGAACTGAATAGCACACATATGTGGGTGGGTCCCACCAAGAGTGACATCAGAAGATGTTGCTATTTAAGTGATTATTGCAGAATAGGCCACCCCAGAGGCAACCTGAATGATAACCGTGGGATGAAAAACTGAAGGTCCAGTCCCCAGATTATATCTTGACCTTCTGCATCACTTGAAAATAAAGGTAGCAGCTTGATTTTTGGTTCTCAAATCATGGGTAACCTTATATTTTTCTAAATCAAGATTATAAGACATCCTAAATTTTAAAGTATGTTATGCGATAAACAGACCAGTACTCAAACAAACAAAACAATAATATTATGATCAGGCAAACTCTACAATTCTGGACTCTTAATCCTGAAAAAATGGTAAATGGAATATCCTAAATAGTACAATGCTATTTCTTTCTTCTTTCTTTATCTTATCAGGATAAAGGTAGGTAGAAAAATTAAAAAATTCATGTTTGTTTGGACATCTTTGCACTTTAAAACATTAAAGACACCTCATTGTGAACATTTGCAAATTTACAAGGGAACGGACCACCTCTTCATCTATTATGAAACACAGTTTCCTCACTGTAAATTCAAATATCTCTAAAGGCTTAAGTTTAGTGAAACCATTTGTGCCTAAAGATTCTAACTCATACTTTTTTTATTTTTGTAAAAGCTTAGGCAATCAGGTTTTTAAAATTTTTTCAGGTTCTTTTAAATTCTCTAAAAGGATTTTTTAAAATCCCATAGATTATAAAAAAGGCAAATAAGCAGAGCTGGACGTAAATCCTACCTTGAGATTGCAGAGGTTCATTGAAACTGAGGAAATGAGACTTGCACTCTGAGAAACCATTGTTATTTTTCAATGTTTCATTTTTCTAGAGAAGGTCAAGATTTTCTGCCCTGAGTTAAATGAAATTTAGAACAAGTAAAAAGAATTGATCTAGGTTAAAAAAATTAGGAGAATTAGTGAATTAAGGCCTGCAGGTAAAAATTAGAGTACATCTACATAATTTTTAAAGGTTTAACAGTGTTTACGTCACTGATTCATGAGATGGAAATATTTTTTCTTGACATTATATGGGCTGACAAAGGCTCTTTTTCATGAGAATAAGTAAAAACAAATTCTGTCTTTGTAGTTTTATCTGAAGCAATGAAGTAGAAACCTCTTTTTTATTGTTTTTCATGGTGATGTCTGTTACATAGACTGCCATTATTTATACTGTGCATATAGAGAAGAATAGTGTAGTGACAATCAAAGGAAAATACAGGAGAAATTAATAGCAAATCTTTACTGGTATTAGCCTAGTCACCTTTATTTTAAAAATCAGTGTTTTTGGTCTCATGAAATATATTTGGTCTAGCCAGTGATATGCTATGGATTTTAATTGCCATTTTGACTAATATCTAATGCTTTTATCTTAGAGTAAAAACTTGAAGCAATTACTGCAGAAAGGAAATAAATTTTTGAAGTATGATAATTTATTAAGGTTGAGAGAAATGAAAACTTCACATATAAATGTGTTGTCAAGTTTTCATCATCTTGATAGTCTCTGTGGCCTTTCCAAATTTAATATAATAAATGAATAAATGTCATGTAAAGGAAAATTAAATTATCTTCCACAGACAATGAACTCTACAATTGTTGTGTTGTAAAATATTTTTTATCATTTTGCCATGGGAAGCCATTTTTTATTTGTAATGTGATTTTAAAAATGGCCTTAATTAACTCATTTTTAATGACAATTACAGATATTTTATTATACTCTCATCCTAGTTCACTAAAGATTCAAAGTGCACACAAATTATA
This sequence comes from Artibeus jamaicensis, assembly GCF_021234435.1. Classification (NCBI taxonomy): domain Eukaryota; kingdom Metazoa; phylum Chordata; class Mammalia; order Chiroptera; family Phyllostomidae; genus Artibeus; species Artibeus jamaicensis. The sequence continues at coordinate 34,099,162 of NW_026522046.1, read as the reverse complement.
TTTCAAAAGAAAAGTTTCAAAAGGAACATTACATAATCTGAACATTTCAGGTAATTTTTTATAGATTCACAATAAGAGCAAGAGAAATAATTGGCACAGTCAGGGACCTGAGTTGAGAGATAAAATTAGTACTTGACACAAATCCAGATGCACTCAAGGTTTAAGCTAATATAGCAATTAGAATATTGAGTCATTTTTTTCTTTTTAGAAAAGTTTGAAATCTAAATGGGGCTTATTTTTAAAATAGTAAATAGTTCTTAGTCTCCAACCCAATTTTTATTTTAAAAGAAACAGTTTAAATTAAATAAAAAACTAAGTTAAGTAAAACTTTAAAATACAAGAAGCCAGTTTTTTTAAATTTTAAATTATGGGAAAACAAACATCTACCACCACAAAAAGACTTTTCAGGGGGGGTTATCCACTTTGTTACTCTTCTGTATTAGAAAATTTTAGAGTTCTGATTATAGAAGAGTTTAGGGCAATCACTCAAGTAATTTAAAGGTGATAATTATACTATTGATCAATAAGACACATGCCTTTAGGAACTTACAATATCTGGTTGAAATAGGTGCTCCACATGAATTAATTATTTTTAGAGGAATCAGAACATGATTATGGTTGAAGACACTCTTTTCTGAGTCAGGACAAAGATTTCACTGAACAAGCAGTATTCAATCCTGGATGGGTGTGGAAGGGATGACTTGAATGAGGGAGAGTGAGAAACTATTTGCGGGAGCTCAGAATTCGCTAAGAATAAGAATAAACAAGGATTTTTCCTATTTATTATTTAATTTACTGGATTTTTTTTCTTAGATGATTTAAAGCTTCCAGGAGCTAACTGGGCCTTAGCCGCCTTCAAGTAACCAAATCACAGAAATAAATTCCACCCAGTTTGCAAGCCTGGCTCACATCCCAAGGGAGGGAACCCTACAAGCTCCGCACACTGGAAGTGGCCGTCATGACAGCCAATTAACATTCTGTCTAACACACATGTGTTTACCGTGAACACTCATGAAGCTGTATGTTTTATGAACTATGCACACTTCAGCCTGTAAGTTTTACCTAAAATAAATAAATAAATATATAAATAAAATAACAGAAAATACTATTTGAGCATGACAAAAGAGAAAGATAAAAATACAGAAGATGCCGTAGGATGGCTGTTGAATATACGGGTATGCCCCGATTTCCAAAAGTTTGTTGTAGGTCACTTTGCTTTTATAATAAATCTGCGTTAGTACGGTAAAAGCTTTTGTTATAAAAGTGAAACTCCTTTCCCGGTTTCTTTCAGTTTGTGAAAGCAGGTACCAAAAGCATAAAAGCTAGTGGTGTAATGTGAACTTGGGGGAAAAGGGTATCATTTGCTTTCCACCATTTAGACTTAGGAAAGGTTTCATTGGACCCTCTACTTTCAGACAGCTGGACACACTGGTAGATTCATAAGGGATGCTAATAAATATTCTGAGGGGGGACAGAAAAAACAAGGAATTTGTTTATAAAGATGTTGTGTATTTGTTCTTACATGCTTAAACTTCAGTCACCTTCAAGGTACTCTTCATTTGATGCAATGTACTTATTGGGAGATTTTTTTCACAGCTCAAAACAGTTTTTAAACTCATCAGTTTTGATGGCTTTCAGTGCTTCTGCTGTTTTTGTTTGTTTGTTTCACCTCTTCACATTGGCTAAATATTTCTCTTTGAGGACTTTTTTCATCAGGGAATACCAAAAGTCACTTGGGGAGAGACCAGGTGACTAGAGAGGGTACAGCATGGGACTCATGCAGTTTTTGGTCAAAAACTTTTGAATAATCAACACAATGTGGACGTGTGGCTCATAAACCACCCACTAAGAATGGGCACACACATTAAGTCTTCAAAATTTCTCTGAAGCAGAACACAGCCTCTCACAGCTACGCCAGGAGAATGCTGGTAATATGGGTTTCCCAGAGTACTCGGGGGAAGACCTCCAGGAGATAATTCCGGGTTTCTCTGCTCCTTCCTCTTAGAATGTGGAGAACATAAGGAAACAGAGTATTAGGAAAGAAGTTCTAGAGTGACAAAATAATGAGGATATATCTTATTACAGTAAGAATCACATTGTTTGCTTTCTTTTAAGATTGAGAGCAGTGCCAGAGTTTAAGAAGTGAGAAGAAGTTTGCAGTTTCATTATACACATGCTTAAATGACCTGTGCATAGTGAGAGGAAATAGTGGCCACTACATGTTCTCACAGAAACCAAAGGAGTAAGGAGATTGAGAGAGGGAAATGGAGACAAATCAGTTCTTCAGAGAAGCCAGTTAAACTGCATTTTAAAAAAAGATGTTTAAGTTTGTCTGAAATAATTCAGTTTTGTAAAGTGGTGAAAAAATAATTAAGTTAAAATAATTATATATATTTAGAAATGCAGACATTAAGATTCAGACAATTAGTAGTTCATATTTCTACCATTTTCAAATGCAAAAGTTAAAATATAGAAAAAATATGCTCTAACAACAGACAGGTATTACTTTAAACTGTGATACATTTGTGGAATAGAATATTATACAATATATAAATTTTAGAGAGTTTATTTTGCAATCACGGTGATAATTGGAAACAGATAGTGAATAAAGTCCCCAGATTTAAGAATTTTAATCACAAAGAAAGATGAATTGCAAAGAACCTATGGAAAATACCCTTTGTATTTTTATTCCTTTTAAAATTATTTCTCAAATAATAAGGTAGAAGTGAATAACTGTGAAAAACACAAAGCTGCAGACATCAGAGTGCGGATTACGGAGCCCCAAGGAATCAGAGAGGAGTTAGAGGAACATAATTCCAAGAACAGGCTAAACGAACATTGGCAATGGCTGGCAAGGACATTTCTCTGTTCTTCAGAAAAGAGTAAGGGAAGTGACAAGCTGCCGACTCCATTGTTCGGTGACTCAATAAGAATGTGTAACATTTAGAAATAGACTGGTATAGAGCAGGGGACATTTCTCAGATCAGTGTGTGCTTTTTAACTCAAAAGTAGCGTCTTCACAAATATCTGCTCTCCTGCCCTCAGCTGCCCCGACAAATGAGAAACTTCAAGCAGTCTTTCGGGCACCTCCTGTTTTCAGATGACTTTCTTCAAATTAGATTAATGTAAAACAAAAACTAAAATGAGGCTTTATGCTTTTTTTCATGATATGTTGCCTGCCTTTTTAAACAGTTTGGATAATATTCCTATTTCTTGAAAGAGATCTTGTTTTTAATATTTTAACAGAAATCTGGATCACTCTAATTTTCTGTTTTGGTCTTTCTTGCTCATGTCAGGGTCACTTTCCCACACATTCTGCACTAAGGAGGAACCCACTGTCTCCAGTGGGATTTCTCACAGTGTTTCAGCGGAGGGCTTAAGAATTTCCTTGCAGCTACGGATTATCTTTAACTTTCCTTGAGCTTCATTCCATCCCCTTTCTTCTTGATACAAAGTATTAACAATGAACAGAACTTGCATATGAAAACAATGTCAGATGCTCAATTTTGTTTAAATTAGTAATGAGTGGTATTATGAATTGAGTTGTGAATGTGGAACTGAGTATATGGATAAAAGTGATTAATTGTCTAGCTAATATATTCTTCAAAGAATATATTGAAGACTGCATTGGCTTATATCTTCCTAGGGAATTGCTGTAGCTCTGAATACCTTTGCATGTATGAGCATTAAATACAGGGAGCTTCTATCAAGTGCTTATCATTTAATAGGCATCAGGAAATAGAATTCCTAACAGAGACCCATCAGAAAATAGACCTGAAACTAAAACAACCTATGGTAGCACAATCATCAGTATTTTCTTACTTTGTTCAAAAATAATGATATTAATTGAGTTAATGATTTATGTAGGAAGAGAAATTTAAAAGAAGAAAGGAAATTTTCTTTATCTTTCATTTTGCAGTGAAAATCAACTATGGAATTAAATAGGAACTGACCAAAAGATGATTCTTCTTACCTCAAACAGAATGCTTGATTAAGGACTTGAATGAGTTATAAAACTTTTTGTCTCTAGTTCACTAGGCCAAATGCCATTGAGATTAATTGTCACTAAAAGTTGATGCAATGAGATGGATATTAAGTAACACATGAGAATTTGCAGGTGGTCTGAATTCGAGTGGAAGGCCAAGGGCTATGTATCAAACCCGTGTTCATGACAGTTATTAATTGAATGAATCAGCCCTTAATCAATAGTTCTTTGGAGTGAATTGTCTGCTTCCAATAAGGTAAATCCCACAAGAAATTATATTAGGGATTTATGCACCTGCCCATCTTATTGCATGAATAAACATATCATTCTGTGGTTTGCCTTGATTTAAAATGTATTTAAAGGGTGTTTTTTATTTAAAATGAACTAATCCAATAAAATGGGCCCAATGCATTATAAAAGGTAAAAGATGAATGTTTCTATTAATTTTTCTTGCACATGGTAGGATTAGAAGTTGTGGAAAGTTTGTCCTCATTTATTCTTCAGCCAAAAGTAGCAGGGCAAGCTAAGCATCTTGACATATCCATTTAACCTCCGCTTTGTATCAAAAAGCTGAACATTTATCAACCTCCCCAGCCTTGGCTGTTTGAATTGCTTAGAGAGAGCATCTGTATTCAAACATATGCTGTGGATAACTACTAAGATATTTTAGCCAGTTTGGTTTAGCAGCTGTTCTGTAAAACTGAGATGAGTAATTTAATAAGCAACTCTCCTTGCCTCTGATACTCTTTTCCCAGTGTATGCCAAGCTCAGCCAGAAAGGCAGCCTAAAAAGGGTTCACTGCTTATGAGACATAAAGACAGGATGATGATTTATGCAGAGGACCATCTTCCAGGCACTGACAAGCGCTCACTGTCCCACACAAGTCATCACTGCCGTTCTAAAGAGAACAGATGGCTTTGCACACATCACTGACAAAGAAGGAATTCTGCACAGATAGCATGAAACTTCGCTACTTTTCTGAACACATCTTGTTATAACCAAGCAATCAAAACAACTTGCCAAAAAGCAACTTGCCAAACACAATGATTATGAAACTCGGTCTTGCTCCTAGAAAAACATAGCATAGGTTAAAACTATTTTAAGATATGGATGAGGGCAAACTACTATACATTTGTTTTCCTGTATTAAATCAAATATATATTTTCACAGTATGAAACCAAAGCAAGTGCTTTTTATGTCTTTGTAAGAATGTGACTGTGAGTTATCAACACAAGATAAAATTCTGGGTTAAGTTACATGATACCCAATTTTTGTTCATTCATGGAGTGCTTGAATTGCTCAGAATTTAGTTAAAACAGAATTCTACTTATAGATCTTGGAAAATATTTTTTTCTCTTTCTGAGAGAAGAATTTTATTTTCCTTTTTTAAAAAAAGATTTTATGCATTTATTTTTAGAGAGAAGATAAGTGAGGGAGAGAAACATCAATATGTGGTTGCCTCTCAATGAAGACCTGGCCTGCAACCCAGGCATGTGCCCTAGACTGGGAATCGAACCAGTGACCCTTTGGTTCTCAAGCTCAAAGGGTAACTGGTCACAGTCAATCCACTGAACTTCACCAGCAAGAGTTGGAAAATATTTTAAAAAGAGAAAACAGCAGACAAGATCTAGAGTATTAATATTTTTGACATTCCATGTAAAGATTTCATGTAGCGATTATTCAGGGAGTGTATTCCCCAACAGTGCCCGACAGACTGTGCTTCTGTTATGAAGTGCCAATCAATTCTCATTCTATTATTACCTTTCAGCATATTCCGTATATTGGGCTTCAAACATATCCCCAAATTTCTAAATATACATGTAAACTTATTCAGAGAGCAGTTTTGTTAACAACTGGGTCGAAGTAAAATGAGTGCAGATGACTATAACTGTGAACCAACCTGGCAAAGCATCATAGATCGCCAGTGGAGAGAAAAAACAAAAAAAATTACAATAGGGAATTTTAAAGTTTCTCTAGTATTAAAAAGAATATTGGGTATATTAGCTATGAATAAAAATGTGTCATTTTGCTATGTTTGCAATAATAGCTACCTGACTACTCAACAGGTAGTACATGGGATACCAGCATTGGTAGTGTTAAACAAAAAAGAGGTTTCAGTTTCAATAAAAAATAAAAGCATTTATTTAAGCAAAAAGGATTGCAAACCTGGATGCACAGATTCGGGTGGCAACATAAATTGTGCTCTGGAGAGAATAAAGGAAGTCAGGGTTTATAAAGACCCTGTACTTATTTGCACAAGTACAGCTTCCATTAGGGTCCTACATGCAAATGAAAGATCGCTGGCTTAGATAACAGAAAATTAGCTAATTTAAATATGCAAATGAGGGAGGTGAAAACTACAAGGAGGTAATGCCTACATATGTCCATGGGGCCTTTGGTGTTCCAAGATGTTTATGGTTGGCCTTGACTTGAGTTTACCAACAGGTTAGCAATTTAAATGCACTTCTGAGAACTGAGATATGAGGTTTACATAGACTCACTTCCTCAGCAACCTCTCTACTAACAATTTTAAGTGATTTTCTTGGCAATGCCAATTCTATTTTACTTTCTCCATTATCAGCATCCTTTAGGAGCTTTGTAGAACATACTTTTAGGACCCAGAGAATGACTATGAAATCAGAATCTGCACTATAGCAAGATATCCTGGTGATCTACATGCACTTTAAAATTTGGGAAGCCCTGCTTACCCCAGTGGTTCTCAACCTTGACTCCATATTAGAAGACTCTGATGGGTTTAGAAAAGTTAGCCATGCGGGGGGAACATGCCCAGGCCAATGGTATCAGTCTGTGAACTAAGTGTGAGTAGTTCAGTGCAGACCTGCACTCCTCTTGAGAACAGTTTCTAGTACAGACGTCTAGGTGTACAGGGGTCCAGATGCAGGCGTGGTCAAAACCTGGCAATCAGTGGACCAGACCAATACTGTATTCAGTGCTAACGTTTCAGAAAACAAACATCTTTGTGGCAAATGTGAGGCACTGTCTGATTTGGGTCATGATCCCTTTTTATTTTACAAAGCTCTCCGTAAAGCTCTCTGTTCCTTCCATGCTTAACAGTAAAAAGAAACACATTTCAGGTTTCTGAGACACAAAGTGATCTGTATGCCATTGTTTCTCAAGTCCATGTCTTTACTGATGTATGAAAACGTGTTTTTTCCTCGTTTTTTTTGCTATTGCTCAGCTGTTAGGTCAACATAGAATAAATGCACAGAAGCTTTCTTCGTGAAGCTGAAAAAGTAAGCCAGCCCCCCCTCAAAAAAACCAAAACAAAATAACTCAAAACTTATAAACCACAACAGAACCATAGAGAAGTACTGAAATATATATGAAAAAAACTTAACTGACTTGATTTTTCTTAAAGATTTTATTTATTTACTTTTAGAGAGGGGAAGGGAGGGAGAAAGAGCAGGAGAGAAACATCAGTGTGTGGTTTCCTCTCACATGCCCTACTGGGGCTCGGCCTGCAACCCAGGCATGTGCTCTGGACTGGGAATCAAACCAGCGATCTTTTGGTTCACAGGCCAGCACTCAACCCACTGAGCCACACCAGCCAGGGCTGAGATGACTTGATTTTTAACTGCAGACGCATTATACAGATTCATTGCAATATGAACTGTGTTGCTAAATAAACTAAAAATGCCATCTGTTATGAAAACAATGCAATAATATTTGAAATCTAGAATTGCTCATGTAAAATAGAGTAAGTGATAAGTCAAATTTTTGGCATTCTAGGATATAGATGCAAATAACATATTTTAAATTTGTGAATGGCTTCATATGAATATATATGTATGTGTGAATATATATGTATGCTTGACTATGTATAAAAACAAAAAGCAAGAACAAATTTTTATTTGTAACTGGGAACATAAATAATATAATCTAAGCAATTATCTTTTTACAGTAGCTCTTAATGTTTATATATAGAGTATAGTTCATTCTTCTGTTACTTCAATCTTTGGTATGTACAAGGGATCCAGCCACATAATATGAAAAATAGAGACATCAATTGAAGAAGATACAAGATACAAGAAACATTGTACATAAGACAATGATACATGAGTCTCCTTCACAGTAGGCATCTTGGGACCTCACACAGTTCTCCCAATTTCCATCAGCTTTCCTGTTGTCTTTTCCTGAATCTCACTGATGGTCTGAAATCTCTTCCCTTTGAAAGATGATTAGTTTTGGGAAAAGCCAGAAGTCAAAAGGCACCAAATCTGAGCTGTAGGGACATTGAGTCACCTGGGTGATTTGATGCTTTGTCAAAAGACTCTGCATGAGAAGTGATGCATGAGTGGAAGCATTGTCCTGATTAAGCTGTCAATCACCAGTTGCCCATAGCTGCGGCCTTCTGAATCATTTGAACAGTTTCCATGGAGGAACATTCAAGCTTAATGTAAAATTTGATGCTGATTTGTTTTGTTCTGCTCGTTCAGTCATTTTGAGTGGGATGGCCACATAGTAAAAATACTCAGCAGCATCTACCACCCTCATTGATTAGTACAGTGAAATCGTCATTGTTCATGCACACACCTTGCAGTCCACTCTCCTTGGCTGCCAGGTAACATCACTGTTATGCAAATCATTTTGGTTATATTAACAACGGCTGGACTTTTCCAGATAGTCCTTCATATAACCCCAAAATCACTTTTAGCAGATGTCTGCACCAGTCGGAACTCTTCCTAAGAAAAGAAGAAACTGGTTTTTAAGCGTCTCAGTGCTGCTGAAATCTTCCAGAGCAGGGTGTGTTTTCAGTCATGACAACTTCAAACAACCTGCCGTCACCTCTTCAATGTGATAACAGCGTATCCCATAACCCAGAGCCCTCCTTGACCTGTACTTTATTTCACAGTCATCCCTCTAATCCGTAAGTGCCATTTCTCCCCTCCTGGATCCTTTCCAATACTTGCTGATTTAATTTCTGACTGTACATATAAGCTTAGGTTGGACAGAGGTTCCCTTTCTGTAGATACGCGGAGGAAGTACAGTCACATCTGAGTGGGCTCGGTCAGACAAACTGCTCACAGGCTCTCCTAGTCCCTGCTGCGATTCAGGTCTTACAGGAGCTGACAAAACCTTTCAAACTGGGAATCTATTTATTCCCTTGTCAGGAAGTGTTGATTTAGCACAGGGCCACACTTTCTCGTGTATCGTTAAATACTTCTGAGTCACAAGATGGAAAGATGATCAATACTGAATGCCCAGTGCCTGGGTTTGGGTAATGTATTTTTGACCAAAAAGGCCCTTGGAGTCTAGAATAAAGCAACCCTAAAGTGGTAGATAAAAGTATGGTGATCAACTTCAAAGACCCAGAGAGGTTGTGTGACTTACTGTCTTTCACACAATATTAAAGAGAAGACTATGTGAATTGAGATTTTGTCAAAACCTGATATTATAAAAGACAGCATGATCAAAACAATGAATGAATGGATGGTTAATGCAAAATTTGTAACTCATGAGGGTGATTTTTATAGTCTTCATCAGTTCAATTAAAGTTATTTTATTAGAGAAAATTTGTGGCCAGATGATAATGTCCTTGAAGTCATCTTTTTTTTTATGTCACGCTACATCTATATCCTAGCATTTTGTCCAAAATAGGATAGGCAGTCACTGAATAGCTACTAAATAATATGTCCTTCAAAGTTATTATTGTAAATTTTATAGCCACTTTAGACAGGCACCGAAAATGAAAGAATGTTTGTTGTCTACTAAGCTTTAAGAGAACATAATGTATTTGAATCTTTGGAATTATGTAAAAGCTACAGAGTTCACTTATAAAGAGAGTGGCAATATCATACTTGAAATAATCATAAAGAATGTTGGCTTTTAATTTACTCACCAAAAGAAGAGCAAAATGCCTGAGTTCACACAAAACATTTAATCATCTGCCAGGCTGGCAGGCACCCCTGACAACTAGGATTTTAAGATTCAAGGTTTTCCAGGCAAATGCAAGCCTCTTTATGTGGTAACTGTAGATAAATCCCAACACTCTACAAAGGACTGGCTGTCAAAGAGAAGCCGGGACAAACTGGAAATAAGTTATGGAGACTAATAATGGAAGAAGCTTGTAGTATGAGAGGACAAAACAAAAGAGCACACAATACTCAGAAACAATGTCTTTTTGGTCATTTACTTTGAAATTGCTATCAGTTAAAAGTGCGGCTGCAAAGAATACTTATTTTAACTCTAATAATATTTGTTATTCTGCATACACACTGTTAAAAAATATAGCTCTTGGCAAAATGTTTAAGATTTGTCAGAATCACTATGGTTTTTCCCCATGGTGAAAGTAAAAGGATAATGGTACCCCGAGAAAAAAAACACACTTTTTACTTGAAAGCACATTTAACATTCTTTGAAAGAATGACGCTTTTAGAATCTTGGATGAAATCTATGTCCTTCCACAATTCTGGAAAAAGCAATAAATAATATGTTACAACTGGCTTTATACTGCCAATTAAAATTTCTGGGTTTAATGTTATGAATAACAGAATACAAAATGTTCCAGCTTTTAGGACAGTAACTTTAAAAAATCTGGATGTCTTATTTCATAAATGCCATGGTGCTGTGTGTGTGTAAAATAAACACTGGAATTGTACTCTGATGTATGTCAGGAGCTACTTAGCATCTCCCTAGTGATCCAGATAATGAAGTGTACACTGTGCTGAGTTGTAAGAGGTCCCTTTGCTACATTAATTGTTCCTGTAGCAGTCCTGCAGGAGTGTCTGCTGTGAGCTGCTAGTCCAGAGTCAGTCACCAAGTCACACACACAGTACAACAAGGGGCCAAGCTTTCATGTCATTTTGCCAAGAGGTTTTTATTGCTGCTTACTTGACATCCTTTCTGAGGTGTTGGAAGAATCCAAAGAAGATGGGTGAAAGTCTACTACCAACATCCCATCTCCATCATACCTCTGATGTGTAAAACGTCAGTTCGATCATGTATTTTCTTTAAAGGTCACTTGAGCCAGAAAAATAAATAAGTTCTTTGACAATACGGTAAGCCACGCACATGTTTTTGGACAATGACTGCTTAAGATCGTCATCAGTTATTTTTCAGAAAACCATACATTTGTGGAGTTTTCATGAACTCAATTCTAAATTATTTTACATCACAACACTATTTTTACAACCATTTTTGTTCATATATTTATTTGAGGTCACATGTATTTCTGAAATGATGTATAATTTTTTGCCACTGTAGCCACTTTATATTTAAGAATATTTTTTGCCCTGGCTGGTGTGGGTCAGTGGATTGAGTGCCAGCTAGCATACCGAAAGGTCGCTGGTTCAATTCCCAGTCAGACAACATGCCTGTGTTGTAGGTCAGGTCCCCAGTAGGGGCTGTGCAAGAGGCAACTACAAATCAGTATTTCTCTCCTCTTTCTCCCTTCTTGCTCTTATGTTTACAAATGAATAAATAAAATCTTTTTAAAAAGGAATATTTTTCTTTTTTTGGTAAGTTCTAGCAACTGAAATCACATGTACAACTCTGTGAAGGAATGTCTTTTTTTAATAAGTAAGCCCTTCCCCATCTGACTTTATTTTTTTCTCTGTAAATACAGGGTAACTTTTTGGGGAAGATTCTAGGTTCGACTCTGCTGATGAACAGAGTAGAAAAGCCCTCATTCTTTGGTGGGATCTATAGATAGGCACATGGAAATCCGCAGGCATTTGATGTGAGGTTCTGCTATCTATTTCCAGATGAGCACATTATTCATTTTCGTTTCACAGGAAGTTGAGAAAATATGCCAGTGGGGGTTTCAGATCTTGGAAATCTGAGTTCTTTCAAAATCCTATGTAAGTTAAAATTTCCCTGTATTATATTCTCTCCTGTGAAATGTATTCAAAGTATTTTTTGTTTACCTAACCTATAGACTATTGTAATATTTATATGTGATATAAGATCTATCTAATAACCCTTCACACTAATATGAAGCAGGCATCAGATGTGTTTCTGACCTTCTTTTTCTATCTATTATTCAAATTTCTATGGCTGGCCGTGGCATCTCATAAAATGAGAAATCATCAAATGCTTGTTATATAATGCTTCAATTCAGTCCTCTGGCATGAGTTTTAACTGAGGAGCCAATATCAGTTATGAGAGTCCAAAATAAATAAATCGACATGCATAGAGTGTTAAAGTAAATGTCAAAGAACTTCATGACTCTCGAACACTCCTCTTTTGGTCAAATGGCTTTTTAAAAACCAGCAGGGTGAGTGTTTTGAGGAGGATATTTTGCAGAAAGCTATGCTGTTTTTCTTATTCCATCTGCCATGGAGAACCTCACAGCTAAAGTGTGGGGTTTCTCTGGAGCTCTGCCTGTATTGGGGTCACTCTGGTCTGTGGCATCTATAGGGCGGAGCTAAGAGCGACTCATGTCCTATACTTGCCAGAGCTTCCAGAGATCTGGGGTAGAAGACATGTGCATACCTTAATTAAAATATGGTCACCTTGAAGAGAATGGTCTGGTGAGCACTTGCTTTGTGTCCTATTAAAAAAAGGATGCCCTGATGGGTGGGGGAATATAAGCCAAAAGAAGCTTCAGGTGACTACCAGAGTCCTAGGGCTAAAGAAATTGTTGCAAGAAAGTGGCCACCTTGATTAAAGATGTGACGATGCCTCCATCCAAAATGAGATAACTTCATGAAAACGAACCTAAGCAGTAAACTTCCTAAGAAACCTTTGCAGATCAGAGAAGATGAAGTCAAGCCATAATGGCATCTACTCAAATTAATTTTTTTCTATCCTCCTGCCAGTACCTGCCAGCCACAACTCAACCACACACTGGTCCCTGAGCAAAGTGGCCCATTGGATTTGCCAGGGAAGGAACACAGCAAAAGCTGAACACAGGGAGCTGACTGTCAAGTCTGCCTGTCACTTAGTGGTCTCCCACCCTCAACAGACACCTGTCTCAAAGGGTAGAAGATTTGAAATTAAATAAGTTGAATTAATTAAATCAATTAAAGCCCTTTCTTAAAACTTTGATGGGAAGAAGAATTCTGCTTAGAACACAGCTGAGTGACTTACTCCTTATAAATTTACTGATAAACTCTACACAATATATTATTCTTTTATTTTTGAAGTTCCCACGGAGATCACCATTTCTCTTTGCCAGAATGAAGCAGCATTTTGAGACTGGTTGGGTGTGAGTGAACATTGATTTTTGGGACTGGCAGCCGAGGCCAGCTTTTCATTTTTCTTACTTTGATCTTTCACTATTAGAATGTAAGCCACAGCCCTGTGGGAGCTGGATGAGATAGTAGCGATTGCAGAGTTGAGAGACATTTACCAACGTGCAAAGCACTAAAACACTGGCCTATTTTATCTGTGAGCCTGGGATTGTCCCCGGAGGAACTTACAAGTTCATAAGAGTATGTTAGTGTTCCAGTTTCCTCTGTTTAGGAGAAGTAGGTTATTCATTCATCAGATAGGGTATATGTTCAGTTATCAGTTATTGGAAGCCCCGGAAGAAAGTACAGTGAGAGCCATAGGAGGGTGGGTATACAACAAACATACCATGGGAGATACTCAGTTGGAAACATCAATGGGCATGCAGGATGGGTTTGAACTAGAGGACATGGTGGAAATTTTTGCTTATTTAGCTCTTCGACAAAAGATGCTTAAAGAAGGACAGAGGCCACCGTAAGGAGTAAAACTTGTCCCTGTAGGGCAGTGTCAGAAGAGTGGCCTCCTGGATTTGTTTCTTAGCTTGTAGGCTAGGGAGAAGGGTCAGGATGCTCTTGGTTATGAGGATTTAATCAAATGACTCATGTAAAATGCTCTCTGTACTGGCAAGCCCTCTATAATTCAGGCATCTGTTCTGTTGCTCTCTGAATGTTGAGTGTGGGAGGGGGCCAGCCAACTGCCACTAGATATCAAGCTCTGTATAGTTTTGTGAGTATTAGTATCTAAAAATAATATGTGGCCCATTAGACTTAACATTTTGTTGATTTGGCATTAAGATAACAATCTTGGCCCAAAGGTGAAGCATCCTACCCTCCCAGAGCCATGCTGATGGAAACCGGCGAGCACAGTTACATGGTTACTGTACACAGAGATGCGCTTGCTTATAATGCACGTCTTTCTCATAAAGCAAATGGAAAAACTTGGAAGTAAAACAAATGATTTGCTCTATGTTGTAGAATTACTACGACATTTATAAAACTTGACCCACTTCTGTGTTTGCAGGTACACACGCACACTTATATAATATTTGTTTCCAAACAACCTTATGATTCAAATAGAAAGCTGTATTAGTCAAAGAGATGAGCTGTTAAGAAACAATCCAAAATATCAATGGATTAACATCATTTAAGTCTGCTTTTCAGTACAGTATGGATGTTGGTCAGGTAATTTTCACGTGCCACTCTCTGTAATTAGGGTGAATTAGGGAAGGAGATTTATTCTATTTATTGGTTCTATGGCCATGTTGGTTCTTGCCATTGAACACAAAGCAATAAAGTGGAAGAATGTGTAATATTTTAGGTCCAGGAGTGCAGTGGAACCGCTCTGCCCATATTTCATTGCCCGTGACTTGCTACTTGGATCCATCCAGTTGACAGGAAACTGATGAGGCGGAGTCTTTCCATGCACACAGAGAAATCTGAAACAGTCCAATTAAATTCTAGCATTGTCTTTAACACAGAAGCACATTACTGTGATTATATGTAGATTTTTAGAAAAGTGTACACTATTTGTCCTTATCAATAGCTGATATATTCTCTAAATAAATACTTTATATTTCCTAAATTCATATTTATAAAAGTAAGCAAAGGGATAGCTTGAATTTTGATTATGAGATTCCTTTGCCAGATGTGAATCTTAGGCTTCAATAAGAAGTAGATAATTCAGATTATTGAGATAAATTATGGCATAAAGCTTAATTCACAACTTTTGGTAGAATGCACAAAACAATGATATTTTCTAAACAAATTTCAACCTATTCGTCCACTGAAAACAAGACTTGTATACCAGTACTCAGGGGTTCTCATGTAACTAATATAATCTTATTTTGTTTTGCTGAAATTGAAAAAAATACAACTGCATGGAGAGTCTTTTTTTCCCTTTTCTTTTCAGCCATAACAAATTTGAATGAATATAAGATTCACACTGCTTAGTGGTAATTTCTCCTTCTGACATGGTGCATAAAGTACATTTCATTGGGATCTGAGTAAAATTTCATGGGGTGAAGCTTATTATACAGTAAGTACACACATTTAAATTTCATTGAATCTTTCCTAAGTTGCTATAGGTCTCTATACCTGAGATAATCCATAAAAACAATACAGCAAATCACTTATAATTTCACATTTATCTTAAAGTTGGTAACTAATAAACTGTTAAACATGAGGAAAAGTCATATACATTTATCATAAAAATAATTTTAAGTTTGAATGTCTTATCTTGACATCAAAATTAGAGTGATAACACCCTGTATCAATACCTGTCTCTTACTATTTCACATGTGATACATACAATATATGGTATGTTTTTAAAAAGAACATTGTCATGATAGATTGTTTGGGTGAATGACACTTGAATCTTTCATCCTTTTAAATTAAAAAATCAAGTACCTTTTATGTGTAATAGACATAGAGTGACAGCCTTGTGACACAGAGGACTAGTGCATGAAAAAATCCTTGGAATATATGAATTTAATACACTTTATTCTGGAATTTTAGTTTTGTGGTTAGTCCCAAAAATTCTAATATTTTTCCAAATTAGTAAGTCTGTTAATCTAGTCAAGGAATTAGAACATTTACTTCATTAGAATAGAAGTGTGCATAATAAAGGATTGAAAGATAAGTCACAATTAGTCCTCAATTGTTATCAAAATTTTAATTTAATTGTATATTCTCCTAGAGACCAGGAGTAACGATATATTAGTAGTAGGACCAGTAGAGTACTTTTGATTTTATTTTGATGTCATTACACACTTAATCAAACATTGCAAAAATAGTGAAAAGTAGTCCCATAAGCCCTTTATTAAGACATCCCTTTGAAGTTATCCAACTGTCCTAACAATGTCCTTTGGGGAATAAATTTAATTCTCAATCATTCCTTGCATTGCTCCCATATTCCTTAGTCTTCCTCATTCTGACACAATTCTTAATTCTCTAATAAGCTTTTTTAAATTTTCATTTTTAGTTAGTACACTCGGTACTTAACATTGTATATGATAAGCATATGCGTAGGTGCATATAATATATTTGATATGTAAGTAGTTGCATGTTTATATCTGTAGACAGCATCATCATCCCCACTCTTAGATGAAGAAATTGAAGTTAGGGAGTTAGACACGGGCAAAGTTGTAAGCTGGCAAAATGATTTAGACTTTGTATCATATCACACCAGTTCCTCTTGACATTCATCTCTGTGTGCAAAAGCTTCGTATTTAGAAAACAAAACTGAGTAAAACAGGACTTCATTGCATACCTTGTGTAACATGAACTCTGTCAAAGCATCCTGGTGAAAATATGCCCTGAGAAAGGACTTTATACACTTAAATGTGAATGCAAAATGGTCCACATGTTAAAACCAAACCATTTTCTGAGAAAAGAATATAGCATATCTGCTAAGAAGCTTAGAGCCCAATTTTAAATCTTGAGGAAGTTAGCTGTTTCTTCCAAGTGTGCCCTTGAAATAATGTATTTATGTAGCATGCTGTTTTATTTCATTTTTAGTTTAAATGATATCTAATTGATACTCATCTGATAAGATTTTGAATTCCTTTTTATATTTATAAATAAATCAGTGATGTCTAGAGACCTCCATAATAGGAAGAAAATATTTCTACAGCTGTCTGCCTTTCAGTAATTAACATTTCTTAGTGTATAAAATACTGAGATTAACCATGCACATGTTTATAAAATATTTCTTAGGTGAATAATAAATATAATTCTTCTAACACATGACATCCCAGACTGGTTTATTTTTATATTAATTCACATGGTATAGAAAGCACAGAACCTAGCCTTCAAATACACATAAAACAACTAATTGCTTAGCATAGAAATACAGATTATATATGTATAATCTGTGTGTGTGTATGGTACAAAAAATACATCCACTGGATAAAAAGTCATAAGAAAGATTTAGTAATATTTCTTTCATTTGTGTGTTAAAATATATCAATTTAGGGAACTTATAGCTAAAACTGTAAGGGGTTTATTTTAATAACCAACTCTTAAAAACAATAAAATATTAAATTATTTAGAAAGGCTTTTAAAATTGTTTAAAGTCATTTTTTACCTTGAAATAGCCAGGGCATGAAGATGTACGGACACCCAAATGTTTGCTCGAAAGAGGGCTAAATAGATAGTTGGTCACTCAAAAAAAAGTTACTGTAGTTTCATTGTGAAATTTATACATATATCAATTCATCACATTTTACACCTTAAGCTTACATGACCATGATATCTCAGTAAAGCTGGGAAACAAAAAGAAAAAAAATCTTTAGGAATATCTTTCATACCTGATTATTATTGTCTGTCGGTTGATCAAAAGTTCAGGGTGTTGCTCCAGCTCTGATTCTGACTGCTTAACTCAGGCTCCCATGGCATAAAGGGTCCCTGAGCTCTCAGGTGCAACTCTCCTCTGCTCTTCTCTGCCTCCTGTTTCAAGGTCTCTGGCGGCAGCCAGGAATGGAGGTACCACTCAGAGAGCTCGGTTGCCCGCTCCGTGTTGGTAGTCAACTCAGACCTGGAGGTAAGATTGCCTACCCTTGACCTTGCAGTTCTCAGGGTGGTTCTGGATCTTCTTAAGTCGATCTGACATGTGCCTTTGCTGTGTTTTTCTGTTCTCCAAGTCAAACATTAATTTCTCAGAACAAAACAAATGAAGTGTTAGGGACTTATTCTTGTCGAAGTTGAATGCATATCATATAACCAGGCAGTAATCTTTAATGTCATTAAAGTAGAAATCACCTATACTACATTCCATTAACATTCTAGAAAAAAGGAAGTGATAATAGGTAAAAATCTTGTGACAGCTTTTTCCCGATTTTAATGAGGTAACACTAAAATTAAAAAGTTGCAAAAACATATATCATGACACCTCCTTCCACCTCCCTGAAGACTGATTTGAATGTCTCACCTCAGACTCCAGTGGCTGCCTTTCCAGCATTAACTACTAGACCAGAGATTGTGTGGATGCCAGGAAAACTAGCTAATGACCTAGATAATTGTTATGTAAAAAAAAAAGTGTATTGTACAAAGTAGTTGTCGCCTTCCCATTTCCTTTAGTGATGTTTTGAGGGTTTATTTCTTTTAATTTTCTCTTTATTTCTCTCTGTCATTTCTGGCTCTGCAGGCAGCCAAATCCCTAGTACTTTGTCTCGACTTTTGTTGATGTTTCTTTGTGTCATTTCAAAATGTGTCAGTGTTCTGGAACTAAACATTCCAGGGGGGCTTCATGGGTGTAAAGGGAGTGAGAATTTATTATTTTGAAAGATAACTGACGTGCACTCCAGCACTTTGCAATCCCCCAGCAGTATATGAAAGTGCCTCTTACTCCACGTTTCTCTGCCTTAATGTTACCCAGTGTGGGGGGCAGATTTGCTCAGCGGAAAGGTGCAAAGTCATATCTCAAGACACTTTGTTTTCATTTATTTATCTCCTGTCTGAAGGTTTCACATTTTTTCTCATGCCTCAGAACTACTTGTATCTACTTTTATCTGTGAACATTTTAGTTACTCCTTTGCCTTTTTCTCTATGGATTGTTGTTTTTGTAGTAATGGAAACTTTTTATAATTATGGGTTGGTCTGTTACATGTTGTATTCTTTCCCCAGTCTTTCCTGTAGTAGTTTATTTTCTCATCTAGAAGATTTTTATTTTTCTGAGGTGAAAATATTTTATTTGCATGTGGGTGAACATGTTTTTATCAGTTTTGTTCAATTTAGTCATTTAGGAAGGTCGTATTCACTATGTGATTTTAAAACAACTATGACATGATTTCTCCTGTCACTTTTATGAATGTATTTTCTACCTATAATGTTGTTTTCAGTTTGGAATGGACACAGATTCAAGTTGTTTTTCTTTTTCCCAGACAATTGTCATTAATTTGTCAGATGATCTCCTTCTCAACCCCTTCTATGTATTGCATTTTTATAGGTGTTCGGGTACCTTTCTGGCTACCCCATTGTTTTACATTTACCTGCCTTCTCACACACTAACATATTTTTCTAATAATTTAATTTTATTTCAGAATGCTTCATCTTATCATATTTTATTAGTAATTTTATTTCCTTGTGAATAAAAGTTCTGTATGTTTAGTATCTATTCAAATATTAGTATGACTTATGTGTATAATATCTAACAACATAAACATAGAATAAGACATCATTCATGAAGTATCAAATGATTTTGCCTTTCTGAGATAACAAATACAATTCCTTGTTATGTTTTATTATTATTTGAATATTTCTGGTGTGCATTTGCTAACATAAGATATTTTTGTTTGTATATCATTGAGTTAGTTTGGTTGATTGCTGTTTTTCTTTTTTGCAGCATCTTTGAAGAATTGGGGCATATATTATTCAAGCTTCAGAAAAAAAGAAAACGTTATTTTCCTTTTCTGAAACAATTTTAAAGAGCATAGAAATTTTTGTTTCCTAAAATATGAATCTTCAGTTACTACTACCTGGGCCTTAGGATTTGTAAAGGTTTGGGGACAACTCTCTTTCTTTTCTCAATGAACTGCTTGTTTATTTTTTATTCATACTATGAATTTATATAGTAATATATATATTCATATTAAATGATCTATTTCATTAAGGACCTCATTCATTTTTATAGTTTACAGCAAAGTTTTTAATCAGATTTTTAAATGCCCAATGTTATCAATGTACACATGCTTTTATATAGAAGTTATTAACCCTTTGTTTGCCATTTGAATTTTAATTTATTTACTTTTGCATTGGTTTGCCCTATCTTTTGTCTTACATAATTTTTAAATGTCTCATAGTGAAATATGTTTTATTTTTCTTATATAGTTTCTAGGTTCTTGTGTTGACTAGAAAATTCATAAATTACACATACTACTTCCTAGTCTGTCTCTAATAAATTGGATCCCTTTTTCTACCATAAAACAAAACATTTTAAAATAAGTTAACCATTTTATTTCTTCACTTTCAAAAGTACTTGGTGTATTCATGGCCTCTAGATCTTGTTTTTGTTCCCTATAAATTAAAAAATTATTTTATCAATACTGTGATGAACCATATGTGACCTGTTACAGTTTAATTATTTAAAAAATATATTTTATTGATTATGCCATTACAGTTGTTCTATTCCCCCCTTCATTCCCCTCCACCCTGCACACCCCTCCCCCACCATTCCCCGCCTTTAGTTTATGACCACATGTCTCAAGTTTTTTAGATGCTATATTTCCCCTACTACTCTTGCCCTCTCCCATCCTCTTATTATATGAAATATTAAAGGGACTTACCTAAGAAAAAGAAGATAAAAAAGATGAACAGTGAAAGGACAGCAAACTCACAGTTATTGAGAACAGCACCTAAAACAAAAGCAAAATGGTTTAATTTTTATAGTTCTTAAGAATGTGCTATATCTCACCATTGACTTAATTTTTTATTGTGTATGCACTTCATGTATTTTTGTTTTTATTCAAATTGCCTTTTTTAAAACTATTAAAATAGGGCCTTGAACATGACTTTTATAAATGATATAAGGATTATAATTGTGCTGAGAAGATTATGTACTCTCAAACTGATGGGTGCAATAATCCACATTTATTCATTAGACAATTTCTAATTGTTTTTTATTGATTGATTTCAGGGAGAGAAAGGAAAATGAGAGACAGAGAAAGGAGTATCAAGTTGCTGTTCCGCCTGATCATGCCCTCATTGGTTGACCCCTATATGTGCCCTGACTAGAGGTTGGACCCACAACCCTGGTGTATCAGGATGGTGTTCAGGCAGCATTTTAGTTTTATGAAAAGTTTTTAAAATGAACTTTATTTTTTAAATCAGAATGCATACAATAAACAATATGCATTATATGTGATCACAATGTGTAATATATCACATCGGAAATACTTATGAGAGAAATTTACATGAATGTCTGTAACCAAGGAAAATTGATCTATAATAATATAAAAATGAACAGATGCTGTTTTCAAGTGTAAACTCCTAACTTGCTAACTGGCACATAGATTCCACAAGAAAAAGTTAATTCTTTTTCTGGCAAAAAAAGGAATGGATAATTAGAAATTGTAATATTAATGGACATAGATTTTTTGGACTTATGTCTTGTGAGAAAATTGGAAAACATAAAAATCACAAATAACTGTCTTGTATTGAATATTCCTTCTACCATAAATTGAACTTAATTTCACTCTTTCTGGGTATACTACTCAAATTCTATTTGCTGCTACACAACAGTTTGATCTAAAAGGCATGTGGGACATTCCAAAAAATGTAAGCATATTTTCCCGCCATTTATTGTGTTCCTAGCACTATATGGAACAATAGTTAATCATATGCATATATAATTAAATAATATATATTAATATATAATGAATATATTATAACATATTCATTATATATTATATACAGTGAACATTTTATAATATATAACATATATAAATAATATATTAATGCATATATTATATACATTATAAAAGAGTATTTCGTTATATACATTATTTTATATTGTATGTATTATATTATATATAATGAATATTATATATAATATATAATGTGTGTATACATGCATATAATGAATATATGTATATTCATTATATTTAATGAATAAATAAGTGGAGAAAAGAAAATACTCATTTTTTCCATAATGTATACCACAATCCTGTAACACAGTATTATTTCTCAAATCTTGTAGGTGGTGTACAAAAGATTCTTCCTTTTCTTTCTTTTTTTCCTTCCTTCCTTCCTTCCTTCCTTCCTTCCTTCCTTCCTTCCTTCCTTCCTTCCTTCCTTCCTTCTTCCTCTTACATATGTGTGTACAAACCCATGCACCCACATACACAACCTATACAATCCTCAGTAAAAGAAAATACCTCATATGACTTTTGCTGCAAATCTTTAAGATCTGTTGACATCGAATTCTTCCCTCCCTCAGACCCAAATCTTTCTTGGATCCAGGGAGAGCAGACTTGTGAGGGAAACAAAAGAACTGGTGTCACTCATTTCTAATCTCTAAATTCTTCCAGAATTCATCACCCTTACCATTCATTTCATGCTTTAGGTATATATTGCTTCAGAGTGTAATAAATTGTTTTATTTCTATTAGCCATATATTCCCCTCTAAAAGAAAGAAATAAACCTAATTCCAAAGGCTATAATACCATTTTACCCTTAGTGGGTACAAAATTCTGATTGCTTAGAAGATTCGAGAAGATAACAAAAGCTAACTCTTTTTTTCTTTTTTTAATTTTAATTTTTATTATTTTTAATATATTTTATTGATTGTGCTATTACAGTTGTTCTATTCCCCCCTTCATTCCCCTCTGCCCTGCCCACCTCTCCCCCACCATACCCCCCCTTTAGTTTATGCCCACGTGTCTCGAGTTCTTTAGATTCTATATTTCCCCTTATTATTCTTACCCTCCCCCCTATCTATTTTCTATCTACGGTCTATGCTACTTATTTTCTGTACCTTCTCCCCCCTTCTCCTTCTCCCACTCCCCTGTTGCTAACCCTTCATCTGATCTTCATTTCTATGGTTCACTCCTGATCTAGCTGTCCTCTTAGTTTGCTTTTGTTTTAGGTGCGGTTGTTAATAACTATGAGTTTGCTGTCTTTCAAAAGCTAATTCTTAAATCAAAGACAGACCTAGCCAGTTCAAATCTTATATATATAATTAAGGTAATACGTATATGGAATTACAGAAATTTTCATCATATCTCTTAAAGCAGTGTACCTTCTCCTGATATGTGGGTGGCACTAAACATTTTTTAAGAACTCCCTGTTCTGGTGTAAAAATGTATTTTGAAGTATTTGTACACTGCAGAAATGTCTTACATCTCAGACCTACATTTTTACCTACCACTCTGAAAATAAAGCTTTACAGTCAGATTTTTTATAGTTTATTTGAATGACCAAATATGGTCAGAATAATCATGAGGCTGTACAAGAGGTTAACCTTGTAATTATTCTGAGGCTAAGCTCTTGAATTTAGAGTTGTCATTGTTGTTACTGTTTTAACTCTAATTAATTTATATTTATTTCAGCAATTTTATTTCAGAATATTACTATGTAATGCCAAGATCCTACTGAAGTGTTACGTGAAACATATCTGTAGCTATCTGTCTAAAATATGGGAAAATCAGAGATCTGAAACCACAGCTGGCCTGAAGAGTTGGAGTAATAGACTAAGAATCTGCAATATTTATTAAGTGCATATCTTGTTTGGTATTTTTTCAAAACAGAACATATGCTAGCAATTGATTTTAAAAAATAAAGCAAATGGAATCTGTAGTAAATTGAACTAAAGTAATTCCTAGCATGATAAACCTGAACTTCTTTTATAGGAAATGAAAGATAATTTTTCAGATTCAGTAGTTTAATTAGAATTCTAGCATTATAAGTGTTCTATATAATTCAGATAATCTAGAGTATTTGTCTGTGTAGCAGAAAAAATATACATGAGAAAACTATCCAGATCATATTTCCCACACACTACATATTGTATATGTTCTCATATTGGTAATTCATTTTGAGGGTTGGCACAGTTTATTAATAATCAATATTTAGTACATCTAACTCAGTGTTTTTCATATTGACTTGAAAATATATGTTTGAGAAGTTTATTTAAATGACATTTCATGTTAAAACAAGGTAAAAACATTTCAAAGAGAACACACAATAAAAATAATTTTATAATGCTTACTAAACAGGGAAAATTAAAAAATATTTTTCCCAAAGCTAAAATATAAATGCTTAGATTCTTCTAGCCTAATAAATTACTCCAATTACATTTAAATCTAATGCATTTTAACTTGCTACATTTTTGTTGGTATATCCAAATATTCAATGTTTATTATCTCATTAATTATACCCTCTTCATTTCATTATTCATTAAAATATACATGTCATCCTTCAAAAAAAGGAGGGTGGTGGAAGAGAAACAAAGAGAAAGAGAAAAGAGAAAGATTAATTTCACTCTTATAATGAACATGGTCTTTACATTTATTGCTAATAAAACTGAATTATGTAATTGACTCCAAAAAAGTCAATGAAGGGACTTCTGATGTGTGAATATAGAGGCAATTTGTTTCTAATGCTTTCTGGTTTTCCTCCTTTAAACCACACAGAATAATTTTAAGCAACAGAAAACTAAAGCTTTATAAACTGAGTTGCATTTTCAGCATAACTAGAAGGCAGGGGACATCATTATAATTAACATTACTTGTAAGTCATGACACATCAGCTCAGAGTAGCAGAGCCCTGTGGGGAAACATTCAGAAGTTGTGGCCAGAGCAACCAGGATGGATAGGAGGGGTCTGAGGTCTTAGCAGTGGCACATCTCAGAAAAAAACTAGCAAATGCATACACATGTATTTTGCCATGTATAATGCACACTTTTTTTGCCCAAATTTTAAAGGGGAAAGTAAGGATGCATATTATAAATGGATGTAATGAGTACATACCATGGGTATAATAATGGAGATAATAATCCCACATACAATGCATGCAAAAGTGTGGGTGTGCATTATGCATTGTAAAATACAGTATTTCCCATGAGGAAAGTGCCTCACCCAAAGTGGGAACTGCTGTGAACAGGGCCAAGAGCATACATAGTAGGGACACTGAGAAAGAGAGGAGTTTCCCAAAATAGCTGTGTAGCCTGGAGGTGGAAAACCCCAAAATATACCAGTGAATTTATCTGTCCTACATTATGGATTCTGTAGCTGGTGAAGTCAAGGGTAACTCAGGAAGGTGGAGAGAGTGAGAGCTTGCAGGGCAGATACAGAGAAGGAGCCATTGATTTGCAAATCCTGAAGTCAACCTTGCCCCTTCTAATGTCCATTTTTCCAAACATGCTGCAAATAGCAGGACAAGTAAAATCTAACTAATGAAAGCATACATTTTTGAAAAGGAATTGTCACATCACCCATATGAAGTTAAGTTTGAGGGTGAGGGTTGTTATAACAATAAAAACAAAACCCCAAAAGGAGGGAATGTAGGGTATTTGACATGGGTAGAGGTGAGTTCAAAATATTGAAGTAGAACTTGGGCAGTTATGAAATTGTCACTATGAATGAACTGAAGCAAATAGAATAGGGCTGCTGGGTGATAGAAAAGGCCCCTTGCCTTTCATGATTGTTAATTGTACTTGAGATCAGTCAACTAGGCTCATGATTAAAATACATTTTTTCCAAGTACAATGACTGACTTAAAATCTTGCAGATTGTTTTTTGTTAAAAGAATCAAGGCTGCATAATGAAATCAAACAGAACCTAAATTATTAGACCATTTGATAATTATTATTTACAGTTAAAGTACAATATAATAAAAACTAATATTTTCAAGATCAAATTTAATTAATTATTTAAAGTGTAAAAACCTCATTGCTTTGAAAAGCTCATAAATGAGTAATTAGAATGTTATATTTTTGGTATTAACTATTCTATGATGCAATATATAAATAAGTTAAAATTATAGTAGAATAATAGCAATTTTATTAAAAACACAAACAGTATATTTGTAACAAAAATTATAGTATTCCTTTAACAAAAATATTTCATTGCTATAAATATCATTAGATAGTATTATCAAAAGAACAATGACACACTAGTTTTTTCTTATAGTGAAAAACTTGAAGTTGTTCTTTACTGACCAGAATAAAGAATTATTTGGGTGGGAAATAATTTCTTTCGTGCTTTACATTGTTGAGGCGGAGCAGATATGCAAAAATGTGAACTGATGTCTAGTATTATGCTTTTGTAACATTTTTGCCACTTCATCATTGTTTTCAGTCTATGTAGATGTCTGCTATATTAAAAACTACTTTCTCTACATTGAATATTTCTGAAACCTGTAACATTTTCCTGAGACATATTTGCTGACGATGCAACCTAATCCTCAAAGGTATGGGAGGCAGAAAAGGTAATCATTAAGCCCTGTAAATTAGGGTCTTTAGGAAAAAGCAACAACAAATGCATATGGGTATGGGTTAAAAGATTTACAAAAATACACTATGTCCAAAGGTGCTACCAGCTTCCCAAGCAGTCTAACATAATTCAAGGCAGATGAGTTACGGAAGAAAACACAGGTCCCCTCTGTGTGGGGAATGAGGGAATTACGTGAATTCTGTGTGTGTCTTGTGAGAACCTCAGATCCCATTGTAGTAGAATGGCTTCTGCAAACTAATGCCAAGAATCTGAAGATAACTCCTTATTATTCTCTTTAAGTCTCTAACTCATTCCAATTAAATTAAACACTTTAACTCATTGAAATGTAAAATAATCTCAGTTACGAAATGTATGGGCATGAAAGACGACTTGTATATTACGCCTTCAACTCGAGTACATTTTGGCCCTCTGCCCCATGGAAAGAGGCTTTCTCCACCCCGCTGGTTGTGTGTAACTTACAGGTAATGTGATCAATTCTCACCATTGGCCAGCACAGTATTTATTTGAATCTGTCTTCCCAGTGTAACTATTAATAGCTTCCCTTTCAACTTTAAAATTTGTTTTGTTTGGATAGTAAGTCACAAAATGGAGCTTCACAATAGGCAGTGATTTTGGTCCCCAAGCGACATTTGGCAATGTCTGGAAATACTAATATTTTGGGGGTTGTCACAGACTGGGAGGTGGAAGGAAGGTTGTTGTTAATTGTGTAAAGTCTCAGAAGTCCAGGGATGTTTCTACAAGGCTCAAGGCAGCTTCCTCCACAGGAAATCTTCTGACCTAAACTGTCAATAGTACTGAGGTTAAGAAGCCTAAATGTTTTAATGGGATGAATGTTACACAAACTATAGCAGCTGATCTGTGCCACCAGGATGCAGACTCTGCTTTTGGAGGCTTCTCTACTAATGTCTGCCCACGAGAGCAGAGCCAGCTGTTCCCTGGCTGCTTTTAACCTTGGGGGTGGCTACATAAATGTACAGAGCCTGGTAGAAAGTGAAAATGCAGGGTCCCTCATTTAAAATCCTGTGTAATTGTGAGTGAGTGACAGCAGAGTACTAAACGGAGCTCAATCCTTGTGACTACATAGGTCACACACCCGTGAATTGGGTCCTGACTCCTATCAGAAGTAGAGAGTTAATTTATAATGAATTCATTTTATGAGGATCCAACCAGAAGGTTGAATGCCTGAATATTTTTGATTCCGTGGTAGTGTTATTTAGCAAGGCAAACTTGTAAATTTAAAACATTCTGCTAGTTGGATCAACTTGACCAGTGATATTCTATTTTTTGATTTAGAAAAAAAAAGCTGTGATATTTCAAAAGCTAAAAGCATTAATTCAAGCTTTCCTTCTACTATTAAGGAAAGAAAAACCCATACTAATATTAATCCTTAAAAAATTCAGACTATACAAATGGACTTGCTTCATTATCTTACCTGGTCCATCAAGGTTAGAACACCCCAAGCAGACCAAGTGCGCCTTTCGGCACCATTTACAGTGGTGCCCCACTGAGGTGCGGTTAGAATACTGGTAGAAGTAACTGATATTTTCATTCCCTCCCCATCCCAAAGCACAACTATATTAGCCAGTAGATTCTAATAGTTTTGCTACTTAGAACATTAAGACTTAAGATGTTGAATCATGGTACCATCAGCTTATTTTATCTTCACCGTATTTCTAGATTGGGCATTGCAAATGAGCATACTTGTCATCATTTTCATCTGTTTCAAAATGTTAAGGATGTACCTCTCAAAAGAATTGTTTTATCTACTTTTTTCCTTCTCCCATTTACATTATGCCCATTCCTCCTGATCTAATCATAAATGATGGTTCTTTTTCAAGTAAACTTTCTTTGCTTCTGCTGAGAGCAATATTTCAGAATTTTTCAACCTTGCCACTAAATCGTAAGTTGGTCACATAGCAAAAAGTCATGTAATCCCCTGTTTTCTTAGCACAGATACACAGTGATTTGGCAGAGGAACAGTTTTGATTTAGAAATTATGTGGACATCTGAGTACACAGCCAACATGATTTTTAAGGGGAGAAAACATTTTACATTTTATACAGTAACTTTTCTTTCTGAAAGGGAGGATAGCAGTTTCAGTTTTGACTCCCTTAAACGGGGCTTCTCAATCTCTTGAGCTGAACAACTATGGGAAGACTGTTCTGTGTACAATTGGATGTTCATCAGCATCCCTGTCTGCTACACATTAAATGACAGTAACACTTTCTGAGTTGTGGAAACAGAAAATATTTCCAGACATGGTAAAATGTCCCCTGGAGGGAAAAATCAACCCTCGGGAAAAACAACTGCTTTAAAACAAATCTAAAACAAATATATCAGATTTTCAGGTTAAAATTCTTTTTATATTTCCCAAAGGAGCTCAGTGAATTTTCATGCAATAATCTATAAAGCTATCCTGACAAAGCATATTAGACAAATAAAATAGAGATGTTATTTTATTGACATAATAACTAGTCTTCCGAATATGATGAATGTGTTTTTTACATTACACTTTAAAAGAATAACTTTGAAAATTATGTTGCCTAGAGTAGTTGTATCTTGGCATGTTAAGCTTGGATACTAATATGACACATTGCACTAAGGTCAACATGTGCTCTTGTATGGCAAGACAGGTGAAGAAGGGCAGCGGTGTCTTTGGAGCTCAACATTTGTTCACTTCTCCCACATATTCACATAATCATATCATCCTAGGCTGTCTCTATTTAACAATACAACCATCTGAGCAAGGAGAAAAGTCAACAAAAGTGCATAAAAGATGAACTATACTTAGCCCTGGTTGGTGTGGTTCAGTGGATTGGGTGCCAGCCTGTGAACCAAAGAGTCACTGGTTCAATTCTCAAGCAGGGCACATACCTGCTTGCAGGACAGGTCTCCAGCAAGAGGCGCACAAGAGGCAACCTCACATTGATGTTTCTCTGCCTCTTTATCTTTTCCCCTCTGTCTAAAATAATCAATAAATCAGAACTTAAAAAAAGATGAACGTAACTATTCTCACAGATTGTTTTTCACCGTCTGTTTGCACAGATTCCCGGATCTTTCATGTTTATGATTGTTTTTACTGTTAAAGGGTGAAAAAAATTACACTGTTATAATTGCTCAGTAGATAAAGGATGAATTAATTGGTCATTTGGATGGAATCAAATCAGTTAATTGAACTAGAAAATGTGCTTAAATATATTTCAGTGAAGGCTGAATTATATACATCAACAGAGACATGTTCCCTTTTTAAAATTGTCTTATAATTAGCCTTTAATTAACATCACCCTATCTTCTTTGATTCCTGATAAATCCATCTGAAAACTGAATTCCAGAAAACTTAAAAGAAAAAGCATTCACACTGAAAAATGCTGGCTAAAAGATGATGGACAAGTATTTTACACTATTTCTACACATTATCCATTACTATAAACTAGGAAAAAAAGTTACTTCATCCAATACTAGTAAGCTTAACTTAAACTTACTGAACTAGTAAAAAATCTATTACAGAAAACTTAGAGTTTATTTTAAAAATCATTTACTGTAAAAATCATTTTACTTCTATTTTTAGAATGATGGCTTTATGGTTTTCCCTTAAAAATGAGATGTGATACACACTTAAACTATTGATGAAAATAACATTTGCCTTTTAGTGCATAATTATTTACTTGAATCATACTGAAATGACATATTGAGGAGAGGTGACAAGAGGTCACTCAGCATGATTAATAGTTTACTGAGCATGAGTTTTGCTTTTACATGATGTTTAGATTTCAGGGAAAGTATGAAGTAAGAGCGAGTGGAAGCATTGGCTTTCTAGTATAACTGACAAAACATCATGAACCTCTGTTGAAAAAGAGACTTCTTTAATATTATGGGATTGTATAGCCTCAAGAAATGCCTCCCCTGGCCAGTTAGCCCTGTTGGTTAGAATATCATCCCAATACACTAATTTTGCAAGCTTGACCCCTGGTCAAAGCTAAACCACTGGTCAAGAATCAACCGATGAATCTATAAAGTAGTGGAACAACAATGATGTCTCTGTCTCTCTCAAATCAATAAATTCTTTTAAAAGGCTATAAAAAATAAATGCCTCCTTTTTGCAGCCTAAAGTGAGAAAGAGTTGGAGTACACACATATGAAAGACCCAGCAGATATATTTCAGTCACTCTTGGTATTATAATCCTACCACTTAAAGTTGAATTATTTCAAAAATATTGCAATCAAGACATAAAATATGGTAAGCAATTGATATGAAAAATGCCAGCAAAATATTGTATAGATCAAACATTTTTCCTTGTGAAAGTCTTGTGTGAGCCATGAATTATGCAAAACTACCAGGAGATCCTATTAAAAAGGTGATATATCTTCAGGATCCTAAGACACGAAAGACCATTTGAGCTTTTCTCTCAAGGTTATTATGGAGTTATCAGAAATCCTGAGAGTCTGAAAGTTTTGAATGAAAGAAGAAGAATGAGGATAGATTGCAAATTATATGCTGGTGGAAGAGAGACACTAGAGAAAAATAATTGGATGAAATATGTAATTATTTATTTAGTAGGCTACTCATTTGTTCTAAAATGTAATTTTTCAAGTAAGTACCTGACTATAACAGTATTGTCACAGGTTAGAGCATGTATTTTGAAGAAGTTTTCATTAATAAGTGCAACATGTCACACAATAAGAACTTACTTGAACTTATATTGCAGAATTCAGTGTATTTTTAGATATCTCATTTAATACTTTAAAGTATGATGGTCAAATCACTGAGTTATTGGTAATAGCACTGCCATTCGAGCATGACTTAGGAGACCCCAATGAACTATGGGAATTCACAGAAGAGTAGGTTCAGATCATCCGTTATGGGCAAGAGTCTGGCTTTAACACATGAAATCAGCACCCTTTCTAAAAGCCATTCAGACTCTTGGATGATGTGGAAAAGCTGGATAGTCGACCAGTTGTTTTCTCCATACAGTCCTCACCAGGTTATTAGTTTCCTCTTTACTGTCTATTGATTGTAGCAAAACTTAATGCTGGGGACTTCAGTAAGATGTATGAGCAGAAGCATGTTAGCAGATAATCTGGTTAGCCAAGAAGAAAAATGACAAAATGCCTATAGGCACAATTTAAACAATATGATTTTTACTCTACAGTATGTCTAATTTTAGTAATTTTGTACAGGGTGCTGTTAAGTTGTGTAAAACACAGACACACAGTTTTAGTTTTGTTAGAAAACAAAAGATTGTTAAGAAACAAAGCATAACATTAAATGTGACACTGCTATTTCAAATTCTTGGAAACTTGATTTAATTTAATCAGTTTGGGCATGTATTTTGGAGGGTATTACATAATGTATTATGTATCAACACACACACACAACCTTGATGCTTTATGTTACCATTATTGTTTTACAATTACCATATTCATTTTCTTAACCCAAGTTTTCACTGAAAATGGTCAAAAGGGTAGCAAAGCAAACTTGTTCGACCATCAGCCTTCAACAGTCCTGGAGCTTAATAACCACGAGCTGGCCTGTATTGGCTAAGGCAAGGGCTTTGGAGCAGAACTAGCTGTGATCTCAGGTGAATAGCTTGACCTGTTGAGCTCCTCCTTGTCTCTTCTTTAACGTAGGGTTAAGAAGACGGCAAGCATGGCAGGTAGAGCAGCCGTAAGGTGTGCTGTCCTGTGCTTTCAGCTGGTCTGCTTCGAATCACAGGGGGCTCCGCTGCTGCAGACTACATGCTCAGTCCCCAAGTCAACTGCAACACTCGCCAACGGGAGGCGAAATGGGGGACTCTGGAGCAATAGGAAAGGTGAAGCCCAAGTAGATCTCAAGCCTCTCTCTATTAGTTTGCTAGGACTTTCATAGCAAAATACCACAGTCTGGCTACCTTAGGAGATGTGCTCTTTCACAGTGCTGGAAGTCCAAGCACTGTTAGAAGTCCAAGATCCAAAGTGCTGGCATGTTTATTTTCTGTGAGGCTTGCATTTGGCTGCCTTCTCATTGTATCCCCCTGTGATTTTTTTCTTGAGTTCCACTCATATTTTCTCCCACAGCTTTGGTCCCATCTTCTCAGGCTTTGGGGGGTCTCCTTCTTCCTATTCCCTACCTTACACTCCATTCTACCTGAAAGAGCTGCATATCTTCACTATAATCCTACCAGATAAATAACATAGTTTCCATTTTATAGATAAAGCTAGTGAGGTACAGAAAATAAATCTTCCCAGGTTACACAGAGAATAAGCAGTCCATCCAGAAAACGTTCTCAGGTACTTTCTCCCAAATTCTGCCTCAGTGTCTACCATCTAGAATTTCTTTGATATTGTCAGAGTTACTATGGTCTTCAGTCTTGTAGACACCGAACTTGATTTTTCGCAAGCATTTTGGACCCCTGCCTTTCTAGCTAGGATGTACATTAAAAGTGTTCACACCAGGCCCTGGCTGGTGTAGCTCAGTGGATTGAGCGCGGGCCTGGGAACCAAGCAACCACGGTTCGATTCCCAGTCAGGGCACATGCCTGGGTTGCAGGCCAGTTCTCTCCCTCTCTCCTTCCTTTCTCCTCTAAAGATAAATAAATAAAATCTTTAAAAAAAAAAAAAAGTGTTCACACCAGAATGGCATCTGTCAGCAACAACAGACGTGGCTCTTACAGAGGTGGGGACACTTATGCTGGCCTCACCAACACTGTTTCTTTTCATAAATTTGGCCCTGTCATAGTTCTGTAATGGACACCTGATCACAATCAAAGATCGCATGGTTATTCAGTGTGGAATAATAGTGAAAAAATTAAAGGGCTAAAATGTTTAATGACTTTCGTATCCATAAAGGGTATGGTCTTGAATAATGGGAGTAGATTCTTGAGAGTGATTTGGCTTTAACATCTTGCACAACTCTTAATGATATGTATGACTAAATTTAGCAGTAAAACTGAAATAAGTAAAAACAAATTGGTTCAGAGCCACATTCCCATGGATAGCTCTTTGAATAAACTGTCTACATTTTCTTTTGTGATTATCTTGCATTGCAACTTTTCCCATTAACCAACCTTTCTTCTGAGTAGCCACTTCCTTCAGTAGATCTGATGAAGGCTATGGGGCCATTGTCTCTTTTGAAAATTTGATAAATTGTTGCTTATGGCTTCTGTCTGTGGAGCCATGGTTTCTAAATTTGTTAAAACTCAAAAGGTACTGTTTTTTATGGCAGCATAAATGGTTTAGGATTACCTGAGGGTCAACCCTCTTATCCCGATACAAGCATTTACTGCCCTTAATGCTGATCATCCAATGTCTCTCCAATTAGAACAAAACCTCAGGGTACCAGAGACTGCATCCTAGTACCCTTGGCAACTTTGTAGCCACAATTCTTAGCAGGGCACAGCACAAGATCCCAAAATACCCAAGATATCATTCTGAATAAAATGATAATATGTTTGAAGGGATTTTGCCAATTGCATAAAATATTAATATTATGAGGTTTATTGTTCACATTAACTTCAGGGTTTAAAGACTATAATTTTTTTCAAAGAGCAAATTACTAGAAAAATTTATGCTCTTTATTTTTTATGCATTTCCATAGTGCTAGCTCCCAATAACTTGATATTATAAGTTATCAATTTTGATATCTTAGATAAGGGGAAATAGATAAATGCATATTATTTCAGCACTTCACATTTCAAAATTGCTCCTTAAATGCATTTGGAAAAACATGAATATTCAATTGCTTTATTTGCCATATCTAAGGATGAACAAACTAAAGAAAATATATGATTAATTTAAACCATCGCTATTAAAAGTAACAATTTGTTTCTAGTATTGTATCATAAATATGCATGGCAGTCTTATTAACTGATTCAGTCTAATTAGTGTCATAGGCAAGGTTCATGTTCTGGATAAAAGACTGCATTCAGCAATGTGCGTTGGAGCTCAGATACATGTAATGAGACACATTTTTCAAAGAAATGTTTTCATTGAGAGGACTTCTGAAAAAATTTAGTGAGATGACAGTTCAGTTTACCCCAACAAATATTTTTCTAAGAATTTAGTACATATATAATGTACTAAATTCTAGGTAAGCACAAGTGAATTAACAGCAAACTGATCAAAGAGTTTACAGTAGGAAAATTAGATATTTAAAAAGAAAATTCTAATTACATGGGACAAGTGCAATGCTAGAAGTTTCAAAGGAAATTATGGTGAAAAAAGAAGGATATTTAACCCTGCCTTGAAGATTGAAGTTGGTATAGTGACAAAAAATGGAAAATGGCTGGTTATGGTGTATCTGAGCTAATGTAAAGAATGAGAAGTCTAAATCCAAGAGAATGGGAAGGACTCAACCCTTATTACAGACAAGGGACTTGAGACGTTGCACAGACAAGAACCTGCTTAGTGGGCCGTGGTGCCAAACACAGATCCTGGAAGTTGGAGCATAAACTGTGAGATAGGAGACAGGGAAAGATGACCTCTTTCATCAGTGATGGAAAGCGTCCGCTGCATGGAAACCCCTGTGTGCAAGGGGTAAGGCTGGGTGGTGGGAGCTGCCCAAAATAGCGCTGCAGGTGCAGTGCGTTTTGCACAAAGAAGATTCTTCTTGTTAAATGTTTTATTGTTCGATTACAATTGTCCCCATTTTTTGTCCCATTATCCTCCCCTGCCCTACCCACCCCCACCCCGCATTCAGTCTTCTCACTGTTGTTTTTGTTCATGGGACCATTAGGCATGTTCCTTGACTTGACCCTTCCCTTTTTTTCCCCCAGTTATCCCTCTCCCCCGGTCACTGTCGGTTTGTTCTTTATTTCCAGAGACATGAAAATAATGATGTTGTATGAATGCTATTGCCTTAATACAAGTTGCACAAACATTTAGTAATAGAGGCATAATGAAAAAGTTAGGACCCATTTAATCTGCATGCAAATAGCTGTCTAATGTGAACCCTTTGAATATTTAAATATTATTGAATTGTATCATAGGCAGCATTTGAACATGAAAAGTGTAGAACAGAGTGCTGGGAGGAAAGTTTTCACTTCTGGGCTCATTTGTATCCTGTTATTCTATGAAAAGATTTCTTTTGGACCTGGTCAAAATTATAACTGGTATAGCATCCAGGCTACCAGGCAGTTTGAGACTAAAGGTGAACAATTGAGGTTACAAGCTCTATGGTGAAGTTGAAAAAGGTCTTTCTCACTGAAGTTGAAACAAATCTCGCACAGAATATCGCACTGGGCTCCTTAATTTGTCATCTGCCTTTGTACGCTTCTCCGTACATGATCTCAACTGCAGCCAAAATATGCTTTCAAAACAGTAATTGTATCCTTCCTTCGTATGCTCAGTTTGGAACCCTTTCATGGATTAGCACTTCACTTAAGATTGAAAATTACATCTTGAACATGGCCTATGAGGCTCTGACTATTTTGTTCTCTGTGAGAATCTCTAGGCTCAGTCCCTGCTTCCAGGAACCGCTGGTTCTCTCAAAACCAGCCCGTTGGCCCGGTTTGTCTGTCATACCACTAAACCGTTGTGTGAAAAGTTGTCTCTGTGTAAAATGTTTGCTCTTACTCTCCTCAAACTCCACTCTTCTCTCATGTAGTTCACTTGTAGTAATGTTCAGATATCACTTAAATGGTTTTTTACTTCCAGAAACCTCCACAATGTCTCCTCTGGCCCAAATGTCTTTAGGATGCATCTCACAGTTACATCTACCCACCTCTTCCAAACACTCACTATAGAGGGTAACTTTACATGTTGTTATCATTTGAATAATTTCTCATGTCCTTTCCAGATATTATGTTCCATGAAGACAGGGGCCATAACACCTTTTGTTCATCTTTCTATTTCACGGCAATGCCTAATGTATATAGCGATGACAAAAAGTTGAACTCAGACTTTATGCTGAATGATCAAAGTGCAGAACTTGTTTTCTCAAAGATTTGTTGGTCCATATAGAGCTTTAAAGCTGATGTAGTCGAGTAAATGGTTTTCTGGCTCATGTCTATGACATAAAGTGGGTAAGGCAATGGGTATTGAGGGATGATTTTTGAACCTCGGTCAATTCTCCACCCAAAGAAGTGGTGATATAAGGACGGGCTTCTTTCTATTCTCTCACGTTTAGTCAGAGGGCATTCCATGTCATTCCTAGTGCTTATTGTGTACTTTATGTAGTTGGAAGAGCACAGAGATTCTGAGTCACAGTTGAGAAAAGTAGTGACCAATGACAGGAGGAAGGAGGGATAAAACTTGGAAGTAACCACCCAGTAACAGTGGACCAAAGGTGTGTGGTTCCTGGAGCTCAATGGGGGACAGACTGACAGGGTAACAGGACCCCAACCATGGGACATTGGAATCTGCTCCACAGGGAAGAGGTGCCACAGCGTGTGAATCTGCAGTGGCTGACCAAAGGACAAGCAGGGTCCCTGCCACCACCATTGAGGACTCATACAAGTGTGAAAGAACAGGCCTCAAACATTTACTACTCAAGGGCACACAAAGCTGTCTTACATGGTAACCAATGAGTTAGCATGATCTGATTCCCTCACCTTGTGTCTCCCCAGTCTCTGTTCTGATGGAATTAAAATAGCAGAAAAAGAAAGGGGAATTGGGGAGTGGTAACGGAAAGGTGAAGGATCGTGGCTCTATTTCAAGGCAACTAGTAACCCGCAAGAGCTGGCTTTAGCTGGGAAAAAAGAAATCTTATCATTGAACAATTATTACAATGTTGATTAACATATTGAATATCTTTAATTACAGTGGAAACTCAGTTCTCAAACTTAATTCTTTTTGGAAAACTGTTAAAGAAGCAATTGGATTGAAAATCACATCTTCTTTGTTACTTAAGAGACATGTGACTAACGATACAGGTATCGGCATGAAAAGGTTGTCAGATAAATAATTGAATTAGACAACGGGGGTATTTTTTCCATGAACAACTTGGTTGAGAACCAAATTGTTCAAGAATCAAGACATTTGAGAACAGAGCTTTGACCGACTGTATTGAATTAAAGCTGCATATTCATTATAAGGTGACTCTTGGACTTCCCATTATTTAATAGGGATAAAATGTCATGGATTCATTCTGGCTTCTAAAGTAAGATTAAGGGGAGAACTATCCACCTTGAGATAGTTTAAAAAAACAGAAAGAAAGAGGAAATGTTATGACTACACCCATTGAGTACCACCCATTCAATGACATGTTATTAATGCACATTTGTTGAATGAATGAGTTTCATTTTCATCTTGCTGCCTGCTAATAAGTCACATGACCTCAAAAAAGTGTCTGAAAAAAATTAGCCTCCTATATAAAACTAAGAAATTCCTTTGGATCTCGTAGTCCACTTGCAGCCTCGAATGTCTACTATATTTTTGTAATCTTCATTTTTTGGAACTCACTTTCTAGAAAGTTTAGAGTACTGTCACCAAATAATAACTGTTTTTGTATTTTTAATATAGAGTTACCAAAATGATAGATGTTTGCTGTTTGTTCTTTTATGTATAACCTTAAGGCCAGAATTGTACTTGGGGTATTGAAAAGTTCAAAGTCAGACTAAATAGAAAACAAAACACCAAATTATTTGAGACCGAGAAGGTTCATTTTTAGCAACAAGTTTTATATAGGTTGTTTCTTTGATTGTTATATATATATTTATTTAATGTTGTTCAAGTACAGTTTTCTGTCTTTTACTCCCATCCCAGCCCACCCCCCCCAGTGCTCCCCACCTCCCTCCCATTTCCACCCCCCTTAGTTGTTCTCCATGTGTCCTTTATACTAGTTCCTGTAAACCCTTCCCCTTTTCCCCTGAAATTCCCTCCCCTCTCCCCTCTGGTCACTGTCAGCCTGTTCTCTATTTCAGTGTCTTTGGTTATATTTTGTTTGCTTGGTTGTTGATTGTCTGGTTTTATGAATTACTTTGTTTTGTGCAGGCAATTGTGGCTTAATAACATGTTTTTCCCAAGTATCTTTGAATGCTTGACCAATTTAATACCTAAGTATATAGATTCAGCCCACAAAGGAAGGGCATGGTGTGAAATGCTTAATTAGTTGTATAGGGCAGCATTTTATGAGTACATAGAGAGCAATTTAAATTTAATACCTTGTATTTTCCTCACAGGAAATGGAAACATTTGGCGCTTCCTTGTTGCTTCCAGTCACATAATTTGAATAGTTTTATTTTGGTTGTCTTCTTATCACATTTAATAAAATGTTAACTATGTGATAGAAAATAAACTCTTAAGTAGCTTTATATCATGAGTAAATTATATTCAAAAATATCTGTACAGAAAAACTCTAACAAGATTAAACTTTGAAATATGCAATACAATCACTATCTTGGGAAAGCAATATGAGAACAGATTTTCAGTGGGAGGGCGCAACCTGGAATGATATCGTGCCAGAAGATACCTAATAGTCACTGACAGTAAATTAGACTTTAGACATAATGTGAAAGTTAAAAAAAATAAAGCTTTAAGCATTCATGTTTTGAATTTTCTATTCACATTTATTTGGAAGCATATATAATTTTCAGTTCAGCAACATCAAGTTATGTGGAGCTAAGAGACATATAAATCATAAATCCACTGTAAAGAAACTGCCTATTCACATGGGCCTTTGACCTGAATGAAGAAAATCATTCGAGTAGAGAAAAACATAACACAGAAAGTCCAGATTATCTGTCTTATTTTAATAAAGCTTAAAACATTTTTAATTATTAAGAGCACAGAACTTATTTTTCTAACAGTAGCAAAATTAAAGACATCCAGTTAGCTTTAACACATGTACAGCATTTCAGAACATTTACTTTGAAACACTTTAAAACATGAGTGAGAATGACTTTGTGAAGCGCATCATCATAATAGGCATAAATTTGGGCACAAGTTTAAGTTTTAATTAAGTATATAGAGCAATATCCTCACTAATAATCCATAATGAACCAAAGTCTTAAGAGGTTTGACAACAGAGTATCGAAGGGAATCACATACGAGGACTGTGTAACAGATTCATTTGGCATCGGGTAGCTTGGGAGAGATTGAGCCCCTGTGTCCTAGTAGGGAATAAAGTCTGAGCAGCACAGAACATAAAACAGCTCCAAAATGGTGAATACCTATTTCTGAGATAGATGGATGGCTCGAATAAATGTTTCTCTATTTCATATAGTTTCTTTAGATTTCCCCTATATTGAGAAAAAATTTCATAATGCCCTGAGTATTGTACAATGCACTCCACAGTCTCTCTTCAACATGCTTTTTAAGAGACTATGTAATGTTCTGGCCACTGATCAAAGTCTAAATACATGGAGATGCCATCTAATAAATGGTCATGAGTTGAGGGTCCATTAGAGCTTGCAATTTCTCTAAGGAAAACCACTGCCAGGGATCTGATTTAGTAAATAATAACATGAACACTTACTTATTACCTGTGATAAATTCTAGGTTTCTGTCAGTTGTGTAACCTGCTCACATCCTTCTATGGGGCAGGAATGGTCCAATATTTATACTGGTTAAATTAACTCCACTGGGCATTCTTTGGATGAGAAGAGCTCTTGCTGAAGATGAACATAACTAATGCTATAATTAATATATCCTACTACTATATCAGAGTTGCCAAATCTTTCAAAATATGTCTAAGTCGACTACCACAATTCCTCTTTCAAGTAGGTGTGAAAGAAAAAGATACTTAGAGAAATGAAGAATTTTATCGAATATCACAAACATATACATTTAATTTTATTTGGCCTGTCCAGCTACTTTATTTGTTAGTTCGTAACAATCCTTTACAGATCTGAAAAGTGCCTTAAAGATCTATGCTTGCTTTGCAACGAGACAGACCTTGCAAGACTTCGTCATTGCTGTGATAGCCAGCGTCCAGCACTACCCTGGAGATGGTCCTTTCATGGTGTTCAAGTCCCAGGAAGGCCCTTTCCAACATGGAATCAAGCTGACTATTGTGGAAATCACAGACTGTGACTTCCAAGCTGGATCTTAAAAGACATCTTGACGTGTGTTCTACGGGATCACTCACTCTCTTTGGGAGAATCCAGCTGCTACGTAGTAAGTCACCTCTCACACCTTCAGGGTAGGTCCTTGAGGTAAAAACTGATGGCCCCTGCCCACAGTCTGATCAATTCACCAGGTTTGTCATTGAGCCCTTTGTGAAAACGGATCCTACAGCTAGAGTCAAGCCTTTGGATGATTGCAGCCATGGCTGTAACGTTAGCAGCCACCCTGGGAGAGATTCAAAGCCCACACCACTCAGAGAAGCTGCTGCAGAATTACACCCACAGAATCTGCACGAGGTGATCTTCACTGGCGTACATCATTGTGTTTACAGATAATTCATTGTTCGTTGTGCAGCTAGATAAGGCACAAAACTATTAATCACAATGGCCGTATAGTACTAAATTTTTTACAAGTTTTGTATAGTTATATATTTTGTTCTTCATAATCACAGTTTGTACTTGCTTTCCAGATATTTAAGAAAAAACATGGAATGCTCCATTTATACATAATAAAACGAAACACACAAACAAAAAAATCACTCACTTCATACAATGAATAATTTCCTGAAGAGAAAAATAGTGAAAGTCAATAGTGTTTTTTTCCAAGTTCCTGATACTCATTTCCTCTGAAATATTTTTGAGAGCCTGTCAGGTGTTGACAGAGAAAATACCATAAACAATCACTTCTCTCGCTGTGATTACATTCCAGGGTGGGGAGATAGAAAATAAACAATGAAGTCAATCAGACTGGGGGAGTGCTGTGGGAAATGATGAACTGGTTTTTGTTTTGTTTTTGTTTTGTTTTGAAGTAGAAACCACAGTTGACAAAGGCCTGCTGACACCACTTTTCAGTGGTGGCTGGAAAATGCAACCACTGTGTCCAGAAACTTAGCAGGGCATCCGATCTTTCATATTAGCATTTCCAGGTGAGAATGTGTGGCACATGTAGCCAACTGTTGTATTCAGTGATAAGATGTCCAGTGTAAAAGTGTGAAGGGTCAGGGATTCTCCTTGCCCGCACGCTGGCAGGGTGACCTGCCACAGAGTGTCAAAGACATGCTACCCTGCCCAGTGCTCAGACAGCGGCTGCTTTTTGGAATATATAAACCTTTGGTGGGCTAATAAAATGCATGGCCTCTTGGTCCAAGACAATGGCCATTTATTATTATGTTTGGTTTCTTATACATCGATTGTCCACAGGGTAACACAGTAAGAGCCAGAAGTCATCTGCATACACAGAGGATGCATCACAGAAGAGAAAGCTCAAAATGAGGCAACTGTGGTCCTACCTAGGGCTGCTCAGAGCCTCTGGATTCTCCCCTCCAGAGAGATAAAGAGCAACAGGAATACTACCATTAGTCTGTGATGTAAGCAAATATCTCTGGGGATGAAGGGAAAGTCATCTCTGTGTTTGTTACTGCAGAATATAAACAAAGTTCTTCCACAAGAGTGGAAAAAAAGACAAATATCCTGGAATGTATCTAGGATATTTGTAAAAACTGGCTATAGATGGTTTTGCTTCAGTTATTCCAGATGTGTAAAAAAGCAAGAAATCCATGGGAAAATGTCTTCCAACACAAGGAAGACTAGGAATAAGAATAAAAGGCATTTTCAGATGTGGTAATGAATTTCAGGCTCTTCAAAATGTAGAATATTCTACAAATGCTTGGGGCAAGTCCAATGCAAAAATGACTGCTAAAATGTATCTCAAAAGTGGCCGGTTAATTGAATGGTTAATGGAGACAGAAACTATTAAAAATATAGTAACAGAAGTTCCAGGAACTATGTAATAAAATAGCATCAACAAGAACAGCAGAAGCAACAATAATAATAACACATTTTTAAAACAGAAGACACTATTTTCCTATGGCTCAAATGTGTGAATGAAGAAACTTTCATCAGATGCCTTCCAACAGAATTTGTTTCTGCTTCTATTGTGGAGGATTGGATCCCATGCTTCTTTCTGAAACTGCCACCAGTGTCAATAAAGAGTATGGAATTATCAAAATGAGCTTAATCTACTGTAGTGGATATGAAAATGACCACCAGAGGGCGCAATGGGAATGACAACTGACCCGAATTCGGAAGATCAAGAAACTGATCCTGAAATACCAAACTGGTAGGTTTAGTGGGAACTCAATTGTTGAAGGCAGTGGAAAGAGTGTTCCAGGGGAAAAGGGTGGAGCAGGTATAGAATTTTTCCCAGAACAGAAAGGAGTTCAGTTTAAGTAGAACTTTTATTTTAAGAGTGTCGTTACCAGAAGAAAGAGCAAAAAGGTTTAATCACAATGAGTTAAGCATAAAAATGTTTCAATTCTTTGTTTATATACTGCATAATAATTGTAGCAAATTTATTCCACAACTTTATACCATACATATCTTGCACTAACATTAACTTCAAAATGTGGAACTATTAATACTTTCATAAAATGTATTCATATTTATTACTTGGAAAGCCAGTCTTAATGTCTTCATAAATGACTAAGGTTTGTTTATTGTATAATATGTTAGCAAAAAAACTAAAGTTCAAGATGAGAACAATATTTGTAGGTAATGAAAGTAAGATGTATATTCAGTATAACAAAATAGAAATTTTGGAAGTGATAATAATGTAGCTTTTTTAAATATAATCTTTATTTTTTTCAATATATTGTGACCAGATGGTTTTGCTACCTTCATAGCATATTCAATTCCATTCTTCCTTCAAATTCTTCTAAAGCTCTTAAGGAGAAAGTGGTTTTTATTTACCAAACAACTGTTTTGAGTCTCTGATCTTCTTTTCCTCATTTGGAATCACATTACATGAGTATGACAAGCAAGAAAGCACAAAAGAATTTTAAGGGGAAAGAGTTATGACCCTGGTTATACTTTGACTACAGTTTTGGTGAACTACTTACTCCCAAATCGATGTTCTCTGGTGCTTAGTCTCATGAGTAGTGACCACACAAAATGTTTCATCCAGGTGAAAAGATAGTTTGCTCTTCTTTCATTTTTACCACATCACAGTGAGTTGGATGTTGTGCTCCATGATGGGTCTAATCTCATGGATGGTATGAAAATGGAAACGTTTTTCAGAATAAGCATCCTGAATCAAAAAAGTTTTTTAAAAGGTGATGCCATCTTAAAACACACAGTTAAATTAAATTTTGTTTTTATTAGAACTTGATATACAATACAAAGTGGAAAAATAATTTTGCAAAACCATATATACCTACACATTCATGTTTCACATTCTAAAACAGAACATGTTTGTTACTGAACACAGCAGATTAGGAGGCATGTTTAATGATATGGTGCTTCTTGGAGGTAAGTATTATCTTGTGTGAGGGTAAGAGGTTTTCGCTGGTGCCTGTTGCCCTTCAACGGCATTCTTGCCAAATGAGGGTCATGAGACATAAATCTCCTATGAAGGGGGACTCTATGGAGAGACACAAGATGCTCTCATAGAATTACCAAAAAACTCCTAACCTATAATAGATACACATTGTATAAATAGGAGATTGTCGTTGGGAACCAAAAATATTTATTATTTTTAATAAGAAAGTAGACATCATTTAACACTTGTCTCCCATTCTGCATTTGGGGAAGATGCCAAAAAACTGTAATTCACCTTTTGTAATTTACCTAACCAAAAAATTACCTTTTATTTGTTTCCTAAAGGAAGTCAGTTCTATGTACTCAGAAAATTTTCTCATCTTGAAATGATCTGTCTATTGGACATTTCCTCATCAAGTTATTTAGTTAGCCCCCAAGGAGAAGAGACATAATTTTAATTTCTTATATTTCAAAAAAATTGCATGAATATATTATCTTGATTTTTTAAGCCAAGGTTGTCCTGTTGTGCTCACCTGAGTATTATGAAAATTAAGTATTCATGACAGATACTCCAAGTAAGAATGAAAAATATGTTTTAAAGTGGATCATTCAGAATTGAAGTGTAGGAAATTAGAAAGTAAAGCTCAGAATACGAACTAAAAAGCATTATTATCATCTCTTCCTATTTTGCTTGGCATCGGTAATGAGTGTTGGGGCTACGGGAGGGAGAGAGAGCAAAGATAATTCCCAGGAAGCCATTGTAAGACATTAGAATGAAATCAAGTTCAACTAGAA
Organism: Artibeus jamaicensis; assembly: GCF_021234435.1. Taxonomy (NCBI): domain Eukaryota; kingdom Metazoa; phylum Chordata; class Mammalia; order Chiroptera; family Phyllostomidae; genus Artibeus; species Artibeus jamaicensis. The sequence continues at coordinate 34,054,950 of NW_026522046.1, read as the reverse complement.
CTGAAAACATTTCACTAACATATTTACCAAAACTGAAGTTATTTTCTCCCGCTCAAATGAGTATCAGGCACAAATAATGATAATGAGATTATTACACATTATTGGATCTGAAATAAGTTCTGTTTCCTTAATTTGTGGCTTTTATTTCTTTGATTACTTCATAAATCTCTCATTGCTTCCATGATTTTCTCTTATTAGACGTTTACCTTTGAAACTAAGCTTTTAAAGTAGTGTGTGGCACATGGGTGGGAAGGCATAACTGGATTAGGAGGTGTTAAATGTATCCAAGTCCATTCAAGGAATGATTGATTTTTCTTTGCTGCCCAAATGCAACTTCTATCCTCAGTTTTTCATAAAAAAGATGCTGTAAATAAAATTTACACTTAAGTATTTATAGCGTACCAACTCCCAATTCCTATAAGAAAATATGTGAAGTTAACTCTGCACAGTCCATTTTGTTTTGAATGTATGCAAAGTGGAATAATTCATAGATGCACAGAAGAACCACTAAAGAAGATATCCTAAAATTTTTGAAAGCCTTGTGCGTTCTGTTGTCTCCAATATCCATCCTTTGAAAAGTTCCATTCAATTGCCCATTTCTTTATTCTTAGCACATTCCTTCCTCAATTTGCACTGTACCAATTTGCATTTATTTGTAGATCGTTGTTCATAAAACATTTCTTAGTGTTGTGTGAGTATATATTTATTTGTTTAACTCCACAACTGGATTGAAATTTCACGCAGGACAAGCACTTAACTGACTCTCTGCCCCTAAACTAGGACAAGTGCTCAATCAGAGTCTATTGAAAATTAAAACTATTGCTTCAAAGCTACTCTTTAGCATGGAACACAGAAACCATAGAGAAAAAGATTGATTGATTGGCCCATAAATATATTGTAAATTCTGTGCATTTCACACAGATAAATGAGCAAATTTCAAAAGTAAATAAAAGTTGAACAATCATAAATAGCCTTTATAACTTGTAAAATTTAAAAATTTAATCATTTAAATCAGTAGGAAAGTAGCACTCCAAAAATATAAATGGGGAAGGCTTATAATAATGCAATTTGCAATGAGGAGGATACTAGATAAATAGATGATTAGATAAATAGACATGCAATACATTCATATATAAATAGATTAATACATGGATATAGTCATATGGAAATGTAGTGACATCAGCGTTATTAAAAATTCAATTTAAATCAATATAAAAGATGTGTTTCTCTCTTACAGTGGCATAAACCTGAGGGATACTAATGCTAAGTATCAGTGTGTTCCTGCAGGAACCACACACCTGTTGGGCCCTGGGGGAGGGGAGCCACGCGCTAGGCGCGGCACGGAGAGGGTTTCCACCAGGTGACTCACGTACGCACAGACACATTCGAATTCTGACCTGTGATTGTACTCCGTAGTGTGTGGGACCTGTTATTGTAAGAACATATTGAGTGCATTCAATAATCTAAACTTGCAGACCAGTAAATTTTTAACCTAAAATGGGCGTCATTTCCAGCAAATTAATGATGAACATTAAAGATGGATGTTTGTCCACAGGTCACTAGTTGGCACCTTGTATGAACATATTGCATGCAATAGTCTTGAATTTCATTTTAAAGGGGAAATATATATTCTATCAAAATGGCTAACATTCATACTTTGAATTTTTATTCAAATAATCATTTCAGATTATGTCTTCTATCAGTAACTTAGACTTTGCTAACTATAGACCTTGCCTGCTAACATCAAATTATTGTTCAAAGGCAATTTAAATGAGATGGATCATAATTAATTCTCTAATAAAATTAAAGTGCATAAGAATTGCCTATATTTGTGACTATTTCTGCTATTTTTTTTTAGAAAACTGTGTTTGAGATTATTTTAAACTCAACCAATTTCAGGAATTGGTAATATGTAATGCTGTATGTATTTTTTCTTGAGAGAATAACATATGATAATATTTAGAATAATTGAATGACAAATTATACTACTATTTCATATTAGCTGAAATATCACAAAATTCAGTTGTGAATACAAAACTGGGATTCTATGGGGCTTCAGCTAGACAAAAAAGCAAATTTTCTAGGTGGTAAATGATCAATCAGCAACTACCTAAGAACATAAAAATATCTTAGTTCCCTTTTTGGATACAATATTTTGCCATGCATATTGTGCATGCTTGTGCCCAAATTTTTCAGAGAAAAATAAGGATGGGCAGTATACACGGTTAGTACTAATTCTGTATCTATGTAACTGCTTTTAATTCTTTTATTTATGCTTATGAAATAAAAGTACAACTCTAGAAAGCAATGATGATATCTATATACAAGATAATATCCTGGAATATGGCAATCGGTTTTTTTCTAAATATAAATATATAAATGAATGAATAAATTTAATTTAAAAAACTGATATGGAAGATATTTTTTCTGAAAGTGTGGGCCCAAAACATGGGTGTGTGTTGTACACAGGAGCACATCGCACAGGGCAGAACACGGCCATTGCCTCCAGCTGGCTGGAGAAAACGGTGCGGCCTGTGCATTGTGTTTGTTGTTGATTTTCTTGGTCTGGCATATTTTCAAATGTTTTTGTGACATCATCATTTGTTTGTGTGGCTTGTGGTTATAATACCAACAGAAAGAAAAGCTAGACAAAGGTGTGCAATTTGTTTGTTACATTTTTTCAAATGCAAAGATAAAGTAATAATCACATAGGTCCCATGATTTAAAGCTGCACAACATATAACCCTTTACACAATTAAAGTGTCTCAGGCAGAGCAGAATGACAGGCTAATTCAAGTGGGTGGCATTGAGGCCCAGGAGAGTCTGCTGTGAAACACCCCACAATGACATATTGATCACTTTGAATTATCAATGTTCAACCTTTTTCATGTCATGGCATATAGAGAGTAGTTACTAAAGTTCTATGACACCCCAAAATGTATATATCGTGTATTTTGCCAATCTGACTAAAAATAGGTATAATTTTGATTCATTCTCATTAGACAGATATTTTTGTGTTGGCTGTTGTCATTTTTTATTTGATAATCAAGGAAAAAGAGGGCAGTGACCCTGACTAAACAGGTAATGCACCTTTTAAGAATTCTGGTGGCACATGAGTGTGCTTCTTGTGACACACCAGTTGAAAACCGCTTCTTCAAATTAAAGTTACTTGACAAATGGCTGGTAGACAAAGGGCAAGTCCACCCTCCTTAGTCTCCTTGAACATGGGAAATAAACCTCCCCAGTGAAATCTCCCCAGTGAAAGGCACCCTCCTGGCTTCAAGGGGCTCAGAGAGATACCTTTATTTCTAGAGTTCAGGAATCCAGAGCCAAAAAGCTTGTAAATAAACAAACCTTGTTCATTTTTACTATTTATTCCTCTAGACCTCTTTCTGTTTAGATTTTTTTACTAATGATCACCCAAACCTAAGTTTCTTCTGTCAATTATTCACAAATGTGTTGTTTCTGTGTCTGAAAACTATAAAAAGCAGGATGGTCCAGCAGTCTCTGAGCATCATTTATGATCTCCCGTATGTGCATATTAAACTGATTTGTTTCTTATTAATCAGGCCTGTGTCAATTTTCCCATTCATCTAACCATTAGAACTCAAGAGGGGCAAGATTTATTTCTTCCTGACATTGGCTACAGGTATATTGGAGAACATCTCCAGAAATGATTAACAGAGCAAACCTTCTAGAAAAAATATTATGATTGATCATAATATTTAACTTACATACTTATGAAAATGATGAATTTAAAAGCAAACTTATAAGCTTAATTCACTTACATGCAATGGCTCCTATCCCTATTCTCCCTTTCAATTGTGACTTTTTCACCTATAATTTTTTACTAGATTTATGGTTATTTTTTTTAAATTTTTGTTCAGATTTAAAATGTTCAGATTTAAATTTTTGTTCAGATCTTGGGTAAGCTGTTCAGATTTTCAGCTGAGGTCGAAGTATCTGTTGAAGGTAATTAAGAATAGTTGAAAAGTTATGAATGGTATTTGCTGGAGGTAAAAGAAAAACTCTTCTACCAATTCTAGTTTTTTACAATGGTTTATACCAATGATAGGAGCCTTTGAACTCTGCTTCTGTCCCGTAGATAAAACTAATTACCGCATTCTGCTTCTGTATCCTGCTTTGCCACGTGGATAGGAAGACCCCTAATCTATATATTCCCCAAGAATCTTTTGTTCGGGGCTCAGAATTTGGAGACTGACTCCTCTGGGCCCATGCATGTAAAAAGGAATAAACCTCGTACTCCAGAATCCCTCGGTGTCTGGTTGCTTCATTTCCCGTAACACCAAGACTCCAAAAACTCAGTCTGAGGAGCTAATTCTACAGCCCAAGATAAATTGCAGCATCTTCAAGTTTTTGAACTCTTTGTGACAGCAACCTCAGGTTATTGTCAAATGATGGGCACTAAACCCAACATGGAGGTGTCAAGAATCAACCCAAAGAATCAAATCAGGTCCAACTATACCCTTCCTGTTCCTACTGTGTGGCAACTGTCTGCCCTTTCATGTAAACCACAGTCAATTATTCCTGGAAGGATGTTAACTCATTTTGGTGATTGCTGGTTTACTGTCAGGGGGAGGCCAAATGATCAAATAGTACCCTTAAGGTTAGATTTAGTAGAACCCTAAAAAGGGTTCGCTTCACCTAGGATGAGCTTGCCTGGGTGGTTCTTCTTAGCTAGACTCTAAAGTTTCAGGTTAGGCTCAGGTCTTCTCTTAAGGCATTCATTCTGGAACCTAGTCCTAAGGGACGATGCATAATATATCATAAGAGAATAAGAGTCAAACCAAAACCCAAACACATGAAGATTTCTGCTCCCATCAAATATGCTTATGTATTTGTAAACAAGTAGGCTAAAGAAAGGCTCAAGTCTAAGCCCAGTCTCAGCTGGGCAGGGCAATAAACTCAACCACAATGAATAGAAGAGGAAATGAATATTTGTTGAGCAAAATTAATTCAAACTATTCAAGAGCCCTGCAGGGTTGTTATGTGATTAAGTTAATTACTGTTTTAATCACTTTAGGGCAGCTTCTGCCCAAAACACAAATGACAAAAGAATTTGCTAAATAAAAACCCATAAATAAACCAGTGATCACTTGCAAAATCAAATAATTTCTTCTGTAATATATTTCCAGTGTTAAAACACACAGATCCTACTGCTACAACTCCTTCTTCAATCCATTAGAATCACTAACCAGGCGATAACCTAACAGAACTAGAAAAGGAAAACCTTACCTGTGAGCGCTGTGAATATTACATTATAACAGGAATGAAATCTTTCTTAGAATACAGAATGATTACATTTATGTGTTCTAAAATACATATTCTGAAGGCTAAAATAATTCTTCAAGTTTAATTCAGCTTCCCTAAAATAAATATAAATTCATTGTGGAAAAATACTATTGAGGTAAAAGTTCCAAATGTAGGAAGGTAAATATCCCAATTAAAAAAGCAATTGCCTGCCCACATAGCAGCATGCTGGTGAAGAGTCCAGATCAGAGGGATGCACAGCTATTATTCACACACAGAGGCACTGTATCAAAGGCATCATTTATGTTTTAAGATAATATTTGTAGAGTTTATCTTTGGAAACCAAGGTTAAAATGTTGAAAATAATAAGAAAGAGAATCAAGGCATTTCTCCAAATCTTGTACTCTTCCTATGATAACAAATTTTAAATTGTAAAATGTAGTCTTTAAATACTAATATAAATGATAGAATCTTTTAAAAATTATTTTATAAAGACTATTATTCCACCTGTGTGTGTATGTACTATATGTATATATGTTTCATACCTATAAATAAAGCTGCTCTCTCTGAGACAACATCATAAGTGACTTTTTAATGTACAACCAGATGCAAGCTGGTTGCTATGTGTGACAAGCAATGAGACTATCGGAACATTTAATTAAATATTCGTATTTTTCCTCTAGGTGTGAAAATAAACTAGAACTATTAAATCTGTATCCAAAGCAGTTTGATTTTTTATTCTTTCTGCCTATGTTATATAACCCTCAGATCGAAAGTCACACTTCGGAATAACATTTAGAACAGAAAACAGCAGAAATCCAACCAACACAAAGTGAGCGGTGGGCTTTCCAGCTGGAAGGGACAGATGTTGAACAATGTGAATGGGGCCGTCTCCCAAGAGTAAAATAACAGATTGACACTGATGGATTTTGAGGTAGGAAAATACATTCAGAATTTAAACTGAGATTTTCCCAAGTAAGACTTCTACTATACAGCATTACCTTTTTTCCACCACAGCCAATCCCACAGTAGTCTCTGTGTTATTTAAGTTGCTTTCCACAGATTTATTAGACAAATGCATTATTTGTTTAAAAGAAATTGAATTTTGTGCTGTATTTTGCTCCAATATATTTCTCTTTATCATTGGTAAGAATTGAAATCTTTTCATAGAAAACACTGTTGTTCTATGTGTTTAACTGTGACAAATATGTAAGTTGACAATCTCTGCTTTTTCTAATATTAGGCTCTAAACAAGAAAAATAAGAAAATTATTTACTTTACATGGAATGTACCTGGATTCAGTTACATTCACGCATTAACTTTTTTCTTTCAACCTCGGATTCAGTGACAAGAAATTTTTGTTTCCTTGGATGTTACTGGGTTTATAAAAACATTCCTAGACATCATGTAACTTCAGTGCTTCAACATTGTGATGTCAATGAATTTCTCTTTTTGCTTCATTTTAATATCTGATACAAGATGGAGAAGAAACTTGAGGGCTTGTGATATTGTACATAAAATGAAGTCCTGTGAACAAACTTTAAAAATAATTTAATCAGGCAAAACACTAAGTGCTGAATACTTATTATACTTTAAATTATTAATGCCTGTCTTGAGTTATAGCAGGAGAAAATTTTCATCAGAGTAGAAAGTTTGTAACTTTGTATTATCACACATACATATACACACATGTATAAAATGCATGTCTCATATTATGTACATATACTTAGACATATATGCATGAGGGCTGATATATGTCATATTCAGTATAACATTATATGCGTATTGTAATAAATATCTACAGCCTATGAATTAAATTGTGCCCCCTTCCCCAAAATATGTTGAAGACTTCACCCCTAGCACCTCAGAATGTGACCTTATTTGGAAACATGGTGTTTACCGAGGTAAGTTAAACTGAGGTCATTAGCACAGGCCCTAATCCAGTATGTCAGGTACACTTATCAAAAGAAGAATTTTAGACATGTGGAGAGCAAAACCAATAAAATAGCATTGATCCAGTCAAAATAGCATAAAGTATATAAAACAAAAAGGAGTCACTTATGTCAGCCTGGATGGCTGCCAGTCAGCCATGACACTTTGTTTCAAGGGGCAAACTACCCAAGTTATGCTAGACACATCTGGCAAGGTGACACCCCTAAGTCATCTGCACATGTGACTAGAATACCTATGTCTGCAGAGCAGGACCACCCATAGACAGGCTCTTGGGCAAGTTCCCCATGTGGCATCAGGAGAGACAAGAAACTTATCAAGAGACCCAGAGGGGTGGGGTACATGCTGTTTTCCATGTATAACTGAGGCAGGCTCCAGACCACTGTCAAGACAGCAAAACTCCACACAGCAGAGTGCGGTCCCAGGCCACACTGATCTCTCTTGGTGTTGGCCACCAGTGGTTCTGTCTGCTAGACTGAGGACTTGGTCTGCCCCGCTGCCCACCTGGCTCCAGAGATTCTTCCTTGCGAAATTGTGAGGTGTCTGTTAATCACAGGAATGAAGTAAACAAGGATATAATTTTCTTAAAAATGGACACAATTTTAGAAGCCTACATTAAAATATTTCAATCATAAAAATGTTACAATTGCAGTCCACATGGAATATATAACATAGAAATGGCATCTAATTAGAAGTGCCACATTTTAACTTGAGATTATGAGATTGCAGTTACCAGGGAAAAGCTGTGTGGTACAATGACCAGTCTTAGAATGCGTTAACTGACTGACCTGCATTTGAGCACAACCCTTGCTGCAGACTCTCCATGTGATTTAAAACAATCCATTTGTTGTCTTGCCACTCAGTATCATACACAAAATGAAGGGTTTCTATGAAGTGCTCATTCCTTAGGATCATTTAGAGCTAAAAGATGCATTTATTTATTCATTTATGTAACAAGTACTTGCTGAATACCTACCATGTGCCATGAATTGTTTTATATTTTAGGATTTAGGTAATGAAAAGAGCAGATAAGTTTCATTTGGTAGGGAACTTCTTTTAATGTATGTAAAAGGAGACAGTGAATAAGTGGTAAGCAAAACAAAGTACCTTATGTGGCTGCAAGGACTATATAGAGAGGAAAAAAGTATGAAACAATAAAGAACAAACGTGGTGTAAGGAATCACTAATTTGCTGAGCTGTATAAAAGCATTTCATGGAGTTCACTGAGTACTGGATATCAGCTTGAAGAGAAATGTTAGTACGTGAAATAATAGTACATTTAAAATTTGGTCAGACATCATTTTTCGAAAGGAGACTTTTGTGTGTCCCGTATAGTACAAATGGGACCAATAGGTGGAAGATAATGGCCACAATTTTGGACACAATATAAGATCTCTCTGATAATAAAAAATAATTAATTTATTAACTGAATACTATGAATTTTCTGATAAAATTTGACAGAATATTAACTGGAATTCCAACACTGAGTATAGTACCCTCCATCTCTAACATTTAGTGTTATTTCAACAACACAGATGATATTAGGTCCACACATTTGAATAATATACTACACACTCTAGGAAAACTCTGAGAAAGAGTATCAACCTAATAGAGATTTTCATTTCACTTTTACAATTGAGAGAGTAACTTAATTACTCCAAATGTTGTTTTACCTAAAGGTGTTGGAGCGGAGGAGGTGTGCTTCCCTTGAAGCTATATTTAGATGTGCAATTAAATTTTTGTGGGAAGATAATTAAGAAAAGAGTGGGAGGGAACTGGAGAAGTGGAGTGACGACTCTTGTGGAATGGAGACACTATGAATGGGGGATTTGGGAATGGGTGTTCCGGGGGACGGGCGCGCAGCGTGCTGAGTCCAATGGTGCGCATTGAGACTGGACCTCTTGCTTCTGTCTCTGCCACTCTAAGACTTTAATTCATTCTCCTTCCAGAAATGCCGGACTCAGAGATTTAAGGGTGTGATAGACTGTAGAGAAAAGAACACCCGGGTAATAATGGTAAGAATAGATCTCTATACCCTAATTTTAGGCTTACCCCAAATATGGGTTGAACAGCACCCCAAAGACCAGCTCCGAATAGTTGGTTCAAAATCTTTAAAACAATTATTTTTAACAATGAATTTTGAAATGGCTATAGTTTGATATCATTGTATTTTTTTTTATTAAACCAAGACTGCCGAGTTTTATTCCTGGTTCAATGTCTGAATGCCTGGGAGGTCATTTCTTATTCTTTCATTACCTCAGTAACACATTTATAAATGAAGATAATACTTAAAATTGACTCAAAGGACCATGTTAAAGTTAATAATTTTTACATGGTACAGTAAGATTTTGCTTACTGCCTCATTTAAGAAAAAAATAACCTTAGCCTACGAACTTCTTACAAGATATAGTGGAATCATTCAAAATGTCAGTGCCAGTTCTGTCTTAGTGATTTTCAGAACTAAGTAGATGTCTGAATTTGAACAAGACATTTTAAGCCAAGGATCTTCTATATTCTTGAATTCACTAATAATTAATTTTGGGGAGACACTGTTTACAAATAGTGTGGTATAACTGACATGAGCTATGAGATGCTCTTCCTCAGTTTCTTGAAGAAAGTGGCTCTCAGGGACATGTTTATATTGACAGAGTGCTTACTGCACTGCGTGCCCATGTAGTTTGGTGTGGAAGCAGTAAAGTGTGGAAGCATGCAGGACGGTTGACGCCTGCCCCTGGCAAACCAGGTGAGCGTGTATTTGACACAAACCTATCTCAAGAAGCAGTGGAGAGTTCTGAACAATAATTATACTATACAAACTGCAAGACTGACGGTAGCGATGGCATCCTGAGTTAGGATTTTCTGTCTTTTTTTTTTTTTTGTACGTTTCTCTGGAAAATCTGCATGAGTAAAGGACGCACATTCTGCACTTTCCACATGCATTTCACAAAAGGAGAAAGGAGAGATGCCACCGACATGGCAACAGGGAGTCTCCTGAATTCCTCTCCTGTGAATATACAGTGATTCTCTCTGACAAAAATCCAGGAACTGGATTTGAGTGACTCCTAAACTTCAGGTAACTGGGAAAACACTCCTCTTGAAAACACTATGAAAGGCTGAGACTCACTCTGGCCATAAACCCTAACCTCGGGTCAGTGTCTTACCATTGAAGGAGAACCCCCAAATCCAAGCTTCTCCCCGAAGAGCAGAGAGTTTGGGTCACACATAGAGCAAGCACCCCGACTCTTAAAGCTTCCACCCAGTGGCTGGGTCCCCAAAACACCTATCTTTGATAGCCAGTGCGGTGTGCACTCATGCATCTCACAGGACAATAGCAAACAAAGACGCAGTTGTTTAACAGGAGAGCTCAGGGGCATTCCCCACGGCCGGCCGTTCCGTCAGGGTCCGGGTAAAGGGAGCAGACAGAAATGCCCATCCCCCAGTTTGCCCCTGGAACGGTTTGATGAATACTTTACCAGCTTTGGCTCCAGGCTCCAGCTTCTAATTAGCTTGCATCTGGGTGCTGACTGGAATCCTCCCTGAAGCTCAAAACAGCCTGGGGGCACTCTCCCACATCTGCCCCCTGGCTTGCTCCAAGGATAAAACCAAACCCCCAGTTTCACCTTAGAAGGAGCTCCCCAATCATCTAGTGCCCCAACATTTACAGTAACTGATCTCCCAAATCACCTGTCTTTGACAAGCAACAGGGCTTTACATTCATGAGTCACACAGAGCAAGAGCAAAAAACAAAACAAAACGTTTTTTTAATGTGTTCACAAATTCTCCCTCTGGCCACATACCTGGGCTTGGGGCCCAGGGCACTGGCAAAAAAGGCTCTCTCCCAGTTTCTACCTGGAAAGGAATTGGCTGCATATCTTCCCAGTTGCTGCCAGGGGTTCCAGTTCTAATCAGTCTGCGTCTAGGACCTGATTAGGATCCTCCTGGGAGCCTGAAGTTGCTGCTACACACACCCTGGCTGTTTTCCTCCCTATTTCTCCAACAGGAGGACAAAGTACCTGGTTTCTCCCTAGAATGAGCTTGTCCACATAGATAGCATTCCAGCTTTTACCATTGCCGCAAGAGGGGACTGGCTCCCAAATCCCCTGGCTCTGGGAGCTGAAGGGACTCAGCAGTGACAATTTCCACAGTATCACACAGGAATGGTCACTAAGCACGGCTATGCTAAGGTGTAGGATACTCGAGGTCCTTCAGCAGAGGTTGGACCATCCCTCAGAAGCACGGGATGCTGGAGGTCACTTGCTGACGTGGCTTGTTCTTTGCCAGCCCATTTTGAGTAGTAAAAAGAACTGGTGTTTTTTAACACTGGATATTTGCTGTTAGATGCTTTTCTTCTTAGAGACTAACCTTAGATCAGGTTCCGACTGTACTGAAGTTTGTGTCCACAATTTGGAAGTGGGGTAGTGAAGAGTGTGGAAGGATACGTGTTTTGCAGAGTTGGTATCTCTCTGGCTCACTTATAAACTGAACAGAACATTCCTAACCAACTCTGATGAGTGTTTAAAGTAGAAGAAAAGAAAAATGAAAGAAGTAAAGAAGACCGTGGTGTCTAAGACAAAGAAAAGTAAGTTACCAACACATGGTGGTTAAGATATAATCAAGCTGAGTCCTATAATGGTCTGAAAGCACAAATTAACAGAAATTATGAAATAATGAATAACAGTGGAAATGGTTGCCCTGTATCAATAATGGCAATGAAATACTATTCTTAATATTCTTTGTTTTATTTGCTTGAAATGCTTCTGAAAGTCTCTCAGTGATGAAATTCTGTATCTTGGTATAGATTAATTTCTCTAAACATCTTCCAACACTTTAAAAAGTGTTTAAAATAAAAAAAATAAGGTAAATACATCACAGCCTATTTTCCATTAATGCTATGAGAGTTTTAACTTGGAATTTAATGTGTAATTCTTTATTTTAATGCACCAATATTATTTTTTGAGGAGATCATTTTGGAGTTCTCATTGGAACATTAACTTTCATAGAGTTCTATATTACCACATTTGTTACCAGGAAATTCAGCCCAATGTAGCTTGGAAATAGTGATTATTTTCTGACTGGAAATCAGGGTGGTTGTATTTAGAAGATTCTTTCCTTGTAGTGATTCTTTATGTTAACAACCTATATTATGGACTGAATACTGCTTTCTTGTTTTCTCTAAAAAAGTCATGTAGAATTAGTAAACTTTGATATTGACATTGAGTTCTCATTTTTCTTTTTAGATTAATACAGTTTCACTCATTGTGTCTATTAAAAGTAATAAAAATAAGACTTTTGTAAAGTTTATATATAGAAATGTACTCATAAACACAGATACACACCAGGTAAACTGATATTTTGGGACAAGTAAAAGTGAAAAAGTAGCTGAGGGGGGACTCTACAAAAATTTTTAAAACATCATAAGGACAGAAGTTTTAAATTGGTAGGCATCATGTCTTTGATTATAATCTATCTCCCTGGTTAGATGTTAGGCTTTGTGAGGTCAGAAAACTCTGAACTCATTTATCATTTGGTTACTCCTACACAAAATTCGATGGGTTGCATATGGGTAGATTCTCAGCAGTAGTATCATGATCGAAATTATTGAGCTAGTTTAGCAAACAGGATTCTTCTGGGAAAATTAAAGATGGCGAGTCCTAAATGCTCACACAGTGATGTGACTTATAGCCTATTATTAATAACAATGAGATGCATTCTGTATTTTAAAAATCTGATTATTCCAACATATGTAAAAAGGAAAGATCATATTCCATAAATTATAAATACATGTGTTATAAACACTATATTTAAAATAGATCATTTTACAAACTTTTTTCCATGTAATAGCAGACATATTGTGAGCTTTCTGTAGAAAATATACCAGTAATTCCAGAAGAATTGTGCATATCATTGAAGGATTCTCAACGTATTTAGTTTGCATTACTGTGCATATTAAAGTGTAACTATGCAGAATAGTGATCAATAGCAGAGTGGCATTTATATTTTTAATTCATACCAGGATGCCTGCAGATGTTTTTATTTAATATTGTACAGAAGTTAATAATGGATGATATGCATAAATATGCTCATCTGGGAATTATACTTAGCTAGTTATTGAATTATAAAGTAATCAAACAGCTTAACTTTACAAAATGCATATTTTCTCTAAGAATCTTGCATAGGAAAACCTGTTCTTCTCAACCACCCTCTTGTAGGGGCGGGGACATGGCAAATACAGAATTCTCCAGGAAAAATGTTCTGCATGTAGCTCTTTTCCTTGTTTGCTCATATCAATTTTTATCACAAATCTTAAATTATTTATGTCCACAGAGATTCTTGTCTTTTTTATTAAATAAATGAAATAAAAAAGACAATAGCAAGAAACAGAAATATGGAAATAAACTTAAGGTTAAGGAAAAAAATCTTTAATTAAACACACATCAGCATGATTCATGGGAGGGGTCAGCTCAAGGTCCGTCAAAATACTGTCAGCTTTGTGAATGATTACCACATCATCTGCACCTTTAAGACACTGAACAGAACTTAACAATTTAATGTTTAAACTCAAAACACCATTCAGAGTTGGGAAAGTAAGAGACAACTAAAGATAAATAGAAAACCTGGTAAATTGTGACTATTAACTATGTAAGATGAATTTATGTAAATGAACTTAATGGTTAAGGGAAGTGGTGTCACCCAAAAAACACTTCTGGTAAAAACCAAAAATTGTGTGTAGCTTGTAGACAAATGGATGACTATGGATTAACTGGTTAAACTTTCTAAAGTTTTCATATCAAATAACTTTTAAACCCTTATATTAGGAATAATTGTCCCTTTAAATATATATAAACACAACACGCAAATAATTATACATGTATATATACACACACCTACATGTGTAGTGTGCATATTTTTATCCAACATATTCATTTGGAGAATACAATTTCTTAGCATTCAGTTATGTCCTAAACTTCAGTTTTGAGTCAAGTTATACAGGTGAGCATGAACAACTAGGCTATATATTAAGAAACCTGATAGAGCTTTCATTAGCTTGGTGTTACTTCAGTGCTACCATAGTTAATTCCTTCATCTACTATTATAACAAAAATAGCAGTGACTCTAACCCTCAGCTAACACATTTTTATGAACTCCTTCTACAGTTTTGATATGTTGTTGTAGATTATGACATTTTGTTTTGCCTCACTCCTTTTCTACACTCAATTTTGATTTACATAAATGCGTGTGAAAGGATATATCTATTTAAGTTATATTCCCTCCTATCCCTTCTTCCCCCATAAAGGTAATACATTTTTAGTTAATGCATTGTGCTTTTATTTCGCTAGTGATGTCTTTAGATAGGAGTCTCAGATCAATCCAATCCAGTGTGTTTATATCACATGATCACAACTTAGAAGTTTGTGAAATAACCAACTACCTCAAGACATTTTCCCATAATATTATCATTTCTAACATCTTTAGTAGTAAATTTTTTAATTAATTTTATTTATTTATTTTTCAAGTACAGTTTTTTTGTCTATTTCTCCCATCCCAGCCTCCCCCGCCCCTTGCTCCCCACCTCCCTCCCATTTCCACCCCCCTTAGTTCTCATCCCTGTGTCCTTCCTATTTGTTCCTCCAAATCCCTCCCCCCTTTTTCCCCTTAACTTCCCTTCCCTCTCCCCTCTGGTCACTGTCCCCTTGTTCTCTATTTAAGTGTCTTTGTTTTTTTTTCTGCTTGCTTGTTTGTTTTGTTGTTTAGCTTCCTGTTAAAGGTGAGATCATATGGTATTTGTCTTTCAGCACCTGGCCTATTTCACTCAGCATAATGCTTTCCAGTTTCATCCAAGTTGTTGCAAAAGGTAGTAGCTCCTTTTTTCTCTCTGCTGCATAGAATTCCATTGTGTATATGTACCACTATTTTTTGACCCATTCATTTACTGATGGGCACTTAGGTTGCTTCCAACTCTTGGCTATTGTAAATTGTGCTGCTATGAACATTGTGGTGCATAGGTTCTTTGAAATTGATGTTTTAGGATTCTTAGGATATAATCCTAGCAGTGGAATTGCTGGGTCAAAAGGCAGGTCGATTTTTATTTTTCTGAGAAAATTCCATACTGTTTTCCATAATGGTTGTACCAGTCTGCGATCCCACCAACAGTGAACTAAGGACCCCTTTTCCCCACACCGTCTCCTTAAACTAGTCAAAGTACTAACATCATTAGTCCTCCCTATCTGTGGTTTCACTTTTAGCAGTTTCAGTGACCCATGTCAGTGGTAGTCTAAAAATATTAAAAGAAAAATTTTAGAAATACACAATGCATAAATTTTAAATTGTGCACTATTCTGAGTAGCATGATAAAATCTTGCATTGGTCCCACTCAGTCCCCCCTGGATGTGTCCATGCTGTACAGGGATAGTCTGGAGATACTGCAAGTTTGGGTTTAGACCACCTCAATAAGGTGAATATTGCTATAAGGTGAGTCACACAAAATTTTTACTTTTCTGGTGCATACAAATTATGTCACACTGTACTGTAGCATATTGAGTATGTGATGGAGTTATATCAAATAAATGTACATATCTTAACTGAAAATACTTTATTGCTAAGAATGTTAACCATCATCCGAGTCTTTATCTGGCGGGAGATTTGTCTTAATGTGGGTGACAGCTGATTGATCAGACTGGCATTTCCTGAAGGCTGGGGCAGATGTGGTCATTTCTTAAGATAAGACAACAATCTAAGTGTGCCATATTGATTACCATATCAATTGACTCCCTTTCACAAAGGATTTTTCAAAGATCACCATACAAATATAATACTAATGAAAAAGTTTGAAATGCTGTAAGAATTAGCAAAATGTGCCACAAAGTGAGCTAATTCTGTTAGAAAAATGATGTCAAAGGACTTGCTTGATGCATGGTTGCCACAAACCTTGACGTTGCAAAAATTGCGATACTTCAGAAGTGTAAGAAAATGAAGTGCAGTGAATGAAATGCAGTGAAATGAGGGACCCCTGCACCCTCTACCCTCCTCTTAGTCAGTAGTAGCCCTTGAATTATCAGAACAACTGTAGCATTCTTGCAGCATTTGCGTTCAAATCACCCTTATTTTACTCACTAATGCCACATTCATGTGATTTTCACTAGAGTATATTGTTATAATTGTTCTCTTCTTTATTTTAGAAATAGTTGATTTTTAGTTATTAGTGTCATGTAAAATATTCAAAGTGTGCTCAACTTTATACATTAAATTGTTCTACTTTGTTATCGCTGCTGTTAATCTTGTAACTATGACTATTTATAGATTAACCTTTATTGTAGATATGCATGTATAGGAAAACCATAGTATAAATAGAGTTTGGTATTATCTGTGGTTTCAGGAATCCACTAAGGGTCTTGGAACATGCTCCTCACAAATAAGGAGGGACTACTGGACCAAACATTGACTAGAACAGTATTAAAATCTCTCTCAAGTTAGTTACAAACTTACACATTTCAAAACATTTATACTCTGTTCATATCACAATCAGTACTGCAGATTGTGCCTTAGCATGATAAGGACAGAGTCATATCATAATTTAATATTCATGGGTATAGTATAAATTTGCTTTGTTAAGAGTAGAAGCAAGCCCCGGCTGGTGTAGCTCAGTGGATTGAGCACGGGCCTGCGAACCAGACAATCGCGGTTCCATTCCCAGTCAGGGCACATGCTCAGGTTGCAGACCAGTTCCCTGCAGGCCAGTTCCCAGCAGGGGATGCACAAAAGGCAACCATACATTGATGTTTCTCTCCCTCTCTCCTTTCCTTCCCCTCTAAAGGTAAATAAATAAAATACTAAAAAAAAAAGAGTAGAAGCAAGAATTCCCGTTAATTTATGCAATAATTTAGGGTCTAGAATTTCATGGAGGACTGCAAGCTTTTCTTTCCATTTAGTTATGGATGTTACATGTATGAAGATGTTCATCAGCGCCTACCTTTCTTTCTATCTAGGTATGCATCGTTGACTCGTTAGCACTCCCCTCCCCTCCAAACACAGGGTTCTGACTGTACATTTCATCATTCACTCATGCTCCTCTTACTTCCAGGGCAGCACCTGCATTTTTGAAGAATTAATTTAATGCTTTAGAGTACGATCTGGCCCTTCCTCCCTTTCTAGTCCTATTTCCAACCAGCCAAACACATCCAAAGGTCATGTTTGAATCTCTTTCCTTCACATTTATTTGGTGATGAAAAACATCCCAAATGCCAACATAGTAAAGTTCAAATGCCACTTCCTCCGAGATACCTTCCTCACCCCATCACATTTCCTGACTTAGTGGTTTCACCGGGACGACCCAAGGAATCTGCACTGCAGGGATTTGAATTATACAGTCATCAGTTATCAGCCATGGAATCTTGAACTTGTTTCTTTATTGTCTGTGCCTCAGTTACTTCCCTTTAAATCTGGGCTGGGGAGATATTGTAGGCTTATAACCCCTTTTCCAATTCTGAAATCCAAAACCCTGAAAAATAAAGGTTCTTTGTTAATTAACTCAGATGGCTGCAAACTCAACCTGACCCAAGTACTTTCAGAAGCAAAAGCTGACTTGAATTGATCTTACAATCTTTATCACACTTAGTGTGAATATTCATGTTTTACTATAGAAATCCAGTCTATTTTACTGCAGTTTGCTCTCCCAGATCCTCCTGAACATGTTAAAAATAATGTTTTTCATCATCAGTAGTGGTGTGTACACACAACATGTAGAAACTGATAAATGGCAGCTGTAACAATTAAGTGGCAGAAGTCCCAGCTCAGCTTAATCACACAGTGTAAACCTTCCCTGATCCCCTGCCCTGCATTGTTCAGAACTTGCACTTTAAATTAAAAATGAACATCCAGATCAGGGATTCACTATCTTGGTAAATCTACCTTCACAAACTTGATGGAAAGCAAATTTAATATAGCCCTAAGGAAATTTAACCTGAAGTTCTCTGTTTATTTGAGGACAAATACAGCATTTAGGAAGTGATGTTCTTCAACAAAAAGGCTTTTCAACTAAGAGGAAAAAGCAAGTGAATGGGCGTAGGTACTTAGAGCAAATGTGAAGAAGATCCAAGCTGAGGTTAGGTTTAAAAAGCATCTTCCCCTCAATTTAGACCATACGTTTCACCACAGTTCTGATTAAGCCTTCCTTTTTTAAGGTTCTTCTTAAATATTCTTGCATGTCATATGCAATGTTTCTCTGTTTTTTCTGGTATGAGTCAGATGAAATGTTCGGTCAGCCCATAAGTGGGGCATAGGGCAAGTCTAAAGAGATTCACGACTCTCCAGGAATATACACAGCCTATGGCATTTTGAAAGCCTGGGGACTATGGGACAGTTGGATGATCAGCATCTTCATCCAAGACTTGAGAGTTTCACTCTATAATTAGAGACCTAGAGAATCCTGAGTACAGAGGCAGATGGAGTGGGAAAAGAAAAAGAGCCCATGTTTCCCTCTAAGTGCCCACAACTGAAAGTGCCTCACCCTATAGGTAAACACAAATATACTTAGAGAAAATATATAGCAGGTGTATTAATCTGCTCAAGCTTCTATAAGAAAATACAACAGACTTGGTGGACTAAGCAATTAAACATTATTCTCTCACAGTTCTGGAGGCCACAAGTCCATGTTCAGGGCATCAGCATTGGTTTCTGTGCGCAGAGACAGAGGTTTCTCTGGCGTCTCTTGTCTTCAAAGGACACCAGTCCGATTGAATTCAGGCTGCATTCCCATGGCTTCACTTAACCTCAGTTACTTCCTACTGGCTTTTTTCCAAATGCAATCTTATTGAGGCTTCTGGCTAAAACATAATGGTTTGAGGTGAAACACAATTCAGCTTACAACATCCAGAAGAGATACCGTGCTGGACATTTTTACTTCTTACAGACCCCCTTTCTGCTTTCTCCGCCATAAAGAGTTCTGATTTCCTTCAGGTAATCCCTCTCTTCCTTGGGCACATCTGCCCCAACAAAAGCCAATCCCATGCCAGGTTTCGTGGTTCACCCAAACTGACTTGGGGCAGAATGGCAATATAACTATGGATCCAAAAAGGACCACTTTTAAAAAGTGAATGAGGACACTGTTTAATTCTGTCAGAACAAAAAGTTGTAACATTTCAGAGAAACACTGGAGTATAAGATAGTAGTTTGTCATCTGGTTCAGAAATGTGCCAATGGCCCAATCAGTGGCAGCGCATTTTAAAGTAATTTGACAGGGACTTTAGGAAAGTCCTTCCTCACTACCTTCCTTTGGACAGTGTCTTCACCCACATAAAATGTTCAACAACTGTTACCATTTTTGCTAACCTCTGGGAAGTAGCCACATGGAGAAAAACTTGGGGAATTAGAGCTGGATGTGCTGAAATCAATCCTCAATCCCAAAATTGCCCTAGCTATACATCTGCACTTCTACGTATAGAAAAATTCCCTTATGGCTTAAGGTAGTTGGAAAAGGATTTTCTGTTTGAGCTAGAAGCATTGCAAATGCTTTGAATTTGCTTTGGAGAGTTGTGAAAACATTTTTATGTTATAGTTCATTTCAAGATCAATTGCAGAATCTTCACTTCTTTACACCTCACTGTTTGCATTTCTTTCTTCTATTTTTCTATATATTTTCTTGACACTATTATCATCGCTTACTGGCTCGGCTCAAGTAGTTTCACTGTTGTCTCGAATCTCCTTTAGGTTTTTGGGACCTTAGAGTTGGCTCTGCGGACCATGTTCGCAAGCCCTTCTTCAAACACCAACTGTCTTAGACACTGGATGCTCCTACTTAAAATGATCAAAAAGCTTCAGCACAAACCCCAGGGAAACACAAATTCCTTGGAGAATGTTGAATGTAGAAGAGTGAATCACCGGGAGAGAAACACAGAATAACTTTAACTGGTGGCTGCACTTGAGTAAACTGCCTTTTATCAGAATATTTACAAAACTTCTCTTTCAACTTACTTAGAGTGAGTTGTGATTTTTTTTCTAACTTCAATTTCCAATTTCAGAGCTATATTTATTTTTATGACTTTCCTCTCTTTCTCTCTAAAACACATTAATATAATAAAAACATGTATCCATATCATATTTATTATTATGTCTAATATATATGCCATATATATATATACATCTATATATACATATTACTCATTCTTATATATGTGGACACACATACATCCATATGATATGATAAGTCAGGAAGTGAAAAATTTCCCCTACCCCTCTGTTCTTTTGGCTGGTCTAATAATTAAATCGACACAACACGGGATAAAAAGAAAACAAATTTAATTTGTACATACAGAGGTCTCATAGACATAGGACCTAAGAAATGACGAGAGCAGACTGTTTATATAGCTTTTAGACAACAAAACCTTTTGTGAAGAAACTTAGATTTTGGTACTAATTATTTAAGTAACTAAGCCAAGTTTGCTTAGAAAGTCTACTGGGCCCTGAATCCCGTATCTCTAGATAGAAATAAATGTCTCTCTGCAGGGGAGTATAGTTGTCACAGGAGATTTTTATTTCCTGCTTGTGGCAGCACAGAGGGTGGTGGTAAGCAGCATGTCCTTCTTCCATTGGCTGTTTCTCTAGCAACTTTCATTCAAAATAATTAATATGCCACTTTAGCATGTTTGCCCTGCACGCCATCCATGTCCACTATAATGGTTGGTCTCTCCTGTAAATCTTCAAGATGGTATTAACTATCCCTGCGTAATCAAGAGCATAATGAGATGATTCTGGAAAATAGACCTAACATTGCCTTTAGTAACTCTTAGATAATTAAATGTGGCTTGTCTCTCAGATTCAAGTCACAAGAGATCACATAAGCATAGTTAGAAACAGTGCTTTCAACTACAGACTGTGGCACAATTCAATGATAATATTCTGAATTCAGCTCACAGTGTTAGAGAAGGTGATTGGCTAGATATTAATGAAACAGGAGAGAGCTAGTGGAACTGGCCATCTAATTAATCCCAATTAGGTGGGGAAAAAAGAGCTTTACAGATACCTGGGGGAAGTAACAGGATCGAGGGTCCCTCTACCAAATGGACAAGAAGCATCCAGGTCTTCAGGAAAGACAGCCTTTTGGTCACCCAGCAGAGTCTGCCTGACTGAGTAGTGTGTGACAGTGGCAGTTGAGACACAGGGAGGTGAATAACTTTTACGGAGTGAATGCACAGTAGGAGCCAAAGTGGTAATCGAAATTGGGGGGACACGAGCCCCTCCAAAGGCCAGGAAAGACATTGGATAGTTTGAAAGAAAGCCGTCCTTTCCTGAGCCCAAGGACATATATGGAAGCTGAGCAAGGACCTTGGGCAGTAGCTTCCTTACAGCCTGCTCCTCTCTGTTTCTGCAGGAGTTTTCTGCCATTTTTTTTGCTCTACTGCATCTTGCCATTGTCTTAAAACTCCTCTTACTCCTTCAGTGGTCCTGAAGTTCTTTTCCCACACCACCACTGAAGAACCAACCTATTCCCTCTGGGAGCAATGGTGATATTCTTTGATCTCTTCCAAGTCATTCTGTGTGAAAAGGTTAAAAAAATGCAAAAAATAGAAAATCAGAAAACTTTTGAACCTTTTCCAGACATCAGATTGATTGATACACCTACCAATCTCCCAGCAGGCATTCGCCATTTCTCACTTTTAGTCAATGAACCTCCCACCCAGTTTAAACTGAGCACTAGCCAGAGACTGCATATCACAACTTGCCTTGCAGTTACAAACAGTCACATAAATGAGTTCAGCCCAGCTGGGGGTGGACAGAAATAATGTGTTCTACCTCCAGACCTTGGCCTTAAAATATTGCGTGTTAATGTGAGTGTGATATTGCAATTTATAACAAGATATATATATTTTGGTCTTCACCTCTGTTCCTGGTACAGAGCTCCCAAACCCTGGGAATTTCCTTAAGTGGAGAGATCAATAAAGGTGTCTTTTGTTATGATAATGAGGTGACTTTGGAGGCAACTGAGGATGGAGGCTGGTTGCCATGGGAACCAACCATGTGATTAGAGGATTGAGATTTCATTCATAACCTTGTGACTCGCCTTGGAGGCAAAAGGGTCTAAAGGTTGAAATAGTCACCAACAGTCAATGATTTAATAAATCATCCTTATGCAGTAAGGCCTCCATAAAAAACCCAAAGTACTTGGGTTTGAGAGTTTCCCCGTTGGTGAACCCATGGAGGTGTGGGGGGTGGAGAACTTAGGACATGGATACTGGTGTCCTTCCCCAATACCTTACTCTGTGCTTTCCTTCATCTGGCTGTTCCTAAGTTATATATCCTTTTATATAAAACTGGTAATCAAGTAAGTAAAATGTTTCTCTATGTTTTGTGACTTGCTCTAATATATCAGTCCCCAGGATGAGGGTGTGGAAACCTAAACAGCAGCCAGTTTGTCAGAAGCACAGAAAATAGCCTGGGTTTAAGATTCTTCTCTGAATTGGGGGCCTTGGGGACAGTTTTACATAACTGAGCCCTTCATCTACAGCATCTGATGCTGTCTCCAAGCAAATAGTATAAGAACTGAGTTGAATTGTAGAATACCAGATGGTGTCTGAGAGAACTGGTTGGTGGTGTTGGAAAAATAGCCACACTTTGAAATTAGGTGCAGGATATTAATGAAGTACCCCGTTCTCTTATCTTTGCTGCAGGCTGGCCTTGGAATAGGACTAGATGCATTCCTGGTGATGCAGACCAAAGTCATGGCGTGTGAGGTGCTAAAGCAACAAGCTGAACCTGTGATCAGCCCTGTAGAACAGTGCTGAAACACCAACAATTTCTTTATAAACACCAAAATTTTTAGTTTTTACACAAACTTAGCCTCAGTTCTACTTTACATACTCAGTAAAACTCACTGCCATTGGAATCGCTGCTTGAGTGCAAATATTCAAGTGTTTGCATATGGTAAAGAAATCATACTTTTATCCTAACGGTTAGTGTTTTTGAGTCCGATCTAACAAGAAATGCAGCCTTTTCTAAAAATATCAATCTTAAAAAATAAGTCCATGGAAACACACATATATACACACACCAACACTCCCACACATGTGAAAAAATAGAACAAATAAACCTTAACTATTTCATTCACATAAAAAGTCTTCCTTTATTGAATATGGCCAATGACAATTTTCTCCTTAGATTCTACCTATAAAACAGCTTTAGCTTCCACAACCACGAGGTATAGGACACTAATAGAGATCTGCCTCCCCATGAAGTTAGAGATTTGTTTATACGTTGAATATCAGATGGGTGTTTCAGAATCCGAATTGTAATGAAGTTTTCAAAAGCATCTAACCTTCATGAGATCTGAAATAAGTGCTTATTAAAATAAAAAGTTGCATCAATTCATATTAATTATCTCCATGGACAAGAATGATTCATGAAGGCTCAAACTTGATCCAGCTGCACTTAATAAAGCACTGAAACTCAAAATCTATGTTGAGTTAAGAAAGGCATTAGATTGCAAAGAGAAAGTTTTTTTGTTTCATTAATTTTATAGTGAATCAATTTCCCACACTTCTCATCCTACTGAATAAATTTCTTCATTAGCACAAAAATTATAATTTATATAATGCTCATCTAGGTTAGTACTCAATTTTTATGTGCATTGTGGTGCATTTTAAAAATTGATTTAATATTTTAAATAATGAGTTTCAACCATATCTTTGAGTTCTTCTGTCAAGTGGAATTCATTAAAAGATCAAGGTTACACTAGGTATCCTGATATAATGAGAACAAATTAATATTCAGCTTGGAAGAAATATAATCGCATATTACTTTACATAAACATTAACACATGTGTATGCATATGTATATAAATATGTATACGTATGTGCATATGTAGTTGTTGACTATACAACTAATAACATGCAAATAGCTTGTCTATCTATACATTTATCTATTGGTATATCATCAAATGCATGGTCTATGCAATAACATTTATGGCAGAAAAAATTAAAATATCACTTTTATTCCTGAAATCCCAAGCATCTTTAAAATCCTAGTATTGTGATAGGTGTCTAGTGGTTAATATAAAATAAATAAATTTCATCTTCAAGAAGTTTTTCACTTTAAAATTTTTTCAATTTTAATTAAGAAAGTTCTAAAATTTTGGTTTAGTGATAAGTGAAAGTTATCATTTATCATACCTATAAATACTAGATTTGGGGAAATTTTCAGAAAGAGGCAGTTAACTGGTCTGATGTAGGAGAGAGTGAGAGAGGTAAGATTTTTAAAGGGGATAGTTTTAAGAATGTCTTGAAATATAGACAGGAGATAGAGAAATACACATACCATCTATTTCAACAGAGAAAAACTTGCCTGTGCAAAGACAGAGCAAGCAGGGAATTCCATTTAGACTGATGTGTGTGGAAGGCACTGTGCCAATAAGGTCATGGTCATGCTCGGAACCAGATATTCCAAATCTGCCCCTCACACCCACCACTTCCATTCTTCCAATAACTAACAGTTTTGATCATAGTCATCAAAATGAGGAGGTAATTTTGCATTAAAACAAAACGATGAACAAGAAGCACTTTAAACAAATAGTTAATTTGATGGGGGCAGGGATAGAAAGAAAGATGAAATTTTTCAGTAAGGATTATTTTCCCTCAATATATATTCTACTTTTATAAAATATATTTTATTGATTATGTCATTACAGTTGTCCCATTTCCCCCTTCATCCCCTCCACCCTGCACACATTTCCCCTTTAGTTCATGTCCATGTGTCACAAGTTCTTTAGCTTCTACATTTCCCATACTACTCTTACCCTTGCCCTGTCTATTTTCTCCCCACCATCTATGCTACTTATTCTCTGTACCTTCTCCCCCTCTCTCCTCCTCCCACTCCCCTGTTGCTAACCTTCCACGTGATCTTCATTTCTATGGTTCTGCTCCTGATCTAGTTGTCCTCTTAGTTTGCTTTTGTTTTCAGTGTGATTGTTAATAACTGAGTTTGCTGTCCTTTCAGTGTTCATATTTTTATCTTCTTTTTCTTAGATAATCCCTTTAACATTTCATAAAATAAGGGCTTGGTGATGATGAACTCCTTCAACTTGGCCTTATCTGAGAAGCACTTTATCTGCCCTTCCATTCTAAATGAAAGCTTTGCTGGATAGATCAGTCTTGGATGTAGGTCCTTGTCTTCCATGACTTGGAATACTTTCCAGTCCTTTCTTGCCTGTAAGTTCTCTTTTGAGAAATCAGCTGACATAAATATTCTACTTTTTAATGTATCATAGTTTTTACCAGTATATATAGAGAATCACGTCTTTTACTTTGAAGAGGATATGCCATACTCAGAGAAAGTTTATTAGTAAAATTACACATTTAAAATTTTCCTGTGATTAATATTGCAGTTTCTTCTTCACATCCTGTGTTTGAAACACAGAGACATGACTTCTGTACAAGTATATAATGAAAGTATTTGAAATTCACTGAAGTTCACTTTTCAAAATATAAATACTATTTCCTTAAATACCTTAAATTACCAAATATTTTTCCTAAGTAATTGTTTTCCCCAAGCCTATTTTCCAATATACTCTCCTAAATTTTGCTTTCAATTGCATTCCAGGGAATTGCCTTTTCACACTAAAAATTTGGTTGCACTTTAAATACAATTAAAGTTTTATATTAATAAATTCAATATTGCATAGCAGAGTCCTATAACTCAGATGAGTGGTTTTCAATTTAGTTGTTTATATTTGTAAATATTCTTTGTCTTGTAAATCAACCCACATATATTATTAAATTGCCTTTTAATGATCTACCTTAGAGACAAGTGTGGTGCACAGAGTTACGAAGATCTTAATGGCTATGCCTGTAGAATCGTTTTTGCTGCTACATAATTATAAAACAAAGTTAGGTTTTCTTCCTTCCTTCCTTCCTTCCTTCCTTCCTTCCTTCCTTCCTTCTTTCTTTCTTGCTCTCTTTCTTTCATTTTTTTTTCTTTCTGGAACCCAAGTTTTCTCTTGTATTGATATTTTTATCAGCACTTGTATTGAAGTGACAATAACCAATGCTATGCTTAAAAAATAAAATGATTTGAGTCCAATGTCATATATGATCATACATAAAAAGTAATCCTTGGGAAGTTAAGTGACCAGGTTGCTTGGCAACACCTAGGTACATCCTACTACTATTTCTTTTACTCTTCTTGGATTCTACCCCTGTCAAGAACAATGCTTGATCATTAGTTCATTACTCTGGCCAGTAAGGAAGGGCAGTAACAGCCTTCTCCCAAAGCTTTAATAACTCCAGAAGTGTGAACACTATACCCTTAAACAAAATTAAAATTGATGCTTAGTTTTCTTGACCATTCATTTAGTTTTATAAATTGTAATAACAAAATTCTAGTATTTATTTTGGTCCTTTAAAGATAGCTACATTCGCTACAATATACAATTACAAAAACATGTATTTCAAACTTCAAAACTGTCTGTTCTTATCTTTCATAACATATAGACCTAATTCAGATCTTTTTAAAAAGGTTTTATATTTTTTATTTATATATTTTTTAAATTTATTTAAATATTTTTAAATTTATTTAAAAAATTTAAAGATTTTCTTTAGTTATCTTTAGAGGGAGAGGGAAGGAGAGAGGAAGAGAAATACCAATGTATGGTTGCCTCTCATGCATCCCCTGCTGGGAACTGGCCTGCAACCCAGGCATGTGCCCTGACTGGGAATCGAACTACTGTTGTTTGGTTCACAGGCCTGCACTCAGTCCACTAAGCTACACCAGCCAGGGCTATTTATTTATTTTTAGAGAGAGGTAAAAAGAAGGAGAAAGAGAGAAAAAGATACATCAATGTAAGGTTGCCTCTTGTACACCCCCTATAGGGGACAAAGCCAGTAGCCCAGACACGTGCCCTGACTGGGAACTGAACTGCTCATCCTTTGGTTTGAAGGTCTGCACTTAATCCTCTACCCCACACAGGGTCCTAATTCAGATCTTAATTTTGGTAATATCTGTGGCAATTTGGAGAAGATATCAATTATCTCAGATGGAAAAAATTGAACCAGTAATAGTCTCTGTGAAAATTAATTAATATATATGCAATTAATACAATATTACCTGAAATATAGTAGATGCTTCTCAACTCTGGGCATTATAATAATTTTGGTGAATTATTCATTTGGTTTTCTTTCATGTAAAATATACTACATGGTTAAGAATGACTAAGAACAAAATAAATAAGTGAAACTCACGATGAAAAATATTATTCAGTTAATATAATCATTCTGATTCTAGACCTCACTCATTTTTTAACTTTACTTCTATTATTGACACTATTCTCCACGATATCCTCAAATTCCCACCTCCACTCAGCCACTGCCCCGCCTTTGCCTCTGGCCGTCAATGCGCTGTTTTCTGTCTCCGTTGGTTATGCGGACAGACGTGTTCTTTGTCTAATCCCTTCACCCTCTTTCATCTAGTCTCTGCACCCCATGCTTAGCCCATTTTAGATGCACAAAATAATACTGAGGGAATCAGTTTAAGTTCTGTGTTCTTCCACACAACTGAATATAATACGTCAAGGTAAATACCATCTTGGTTTGGGGATTGTAAAGGACTGGTTTGTTTAAGTCTGGCAAATGTGACTCAGTTCTGTTTGAAAAACCTACAGAAGCAAAGTGGTGGGCAGGAGCCAGACCTTCAATCCGAGTATTCCCGTGGGAATCAGCCCTAGAAAATGCTTACAGATTGTTATGGCTTGCTCTTGCTAAAACTCTCTCACCCTTGTCTAAAGCAACAAATGTGTAGTGTCTATCTTCAAGGTAATTTCCAAAGCCTATGTGAGTTCTCCCAAGGACAGAGCTAATCAGCTCATTGCCATCCCCCTCTGCATGTTATTTTTATTTCCTTGGTTGTACCTAGAATGTAGACAATAATGTTCTATGTGATAAATAATAAATATTTCTTTGATATAAGACCCAAAGAAAATAATAAAAGCCTGTCTAGGCAAGGGTTGAGGCTCTCCCCTCTTGAGGGAGTGGCCAAGGCACCCATAGGTGCTCTCCCCGTGAGAGAGGAGTCATCCATTCCCTTTCCCCCCCACAGAATTGTTGCCTGTGCATTCATTCTCATCATCAGCCACAACAGGTGGATTCTGCTGGACAGGGTCAGCCACAGGGGACCAGGCAAAATTGAATTGCATTCTTTGACCAAACACTTTATAACTAATTGTCCATGGCCAAAATTCTTAAGCCACAATAATCAAATCTAAATTCTCTTATGTAAAAATATAAGCAACCCCAACACAGACCAAATTCACTTATGCAATCCAGACATTTATAGTTTAGAAGAAAACAGACTCAATTTACCTAATCCATATTCAGCGTGAAGTCCAAGACCCTTCCTAGGTTTTCCATATATTTTGAAGGTGTGAAGTAGCTCGGGTCTTGTGTTCCAGGAAAATCTGCTCTCCTGCCACCAAAACATTACCACTTAGAAAGCAAGGGCTTTCCTGGTCCGTTTGCTGTGGTATTGCAGTGTTTCAAACAATGCAATTCAGTAACAGTATTTCTGTTGAGTGACTTAATTAACAGGCCTACTTCCTTATATGTCTACACTATTTAAACTCTTTGGTGTTCAAAATAAAAATCATCATTAATAAGATCCTCATCACTTAATGGTATAACTGGGAAAGTGTTAAAACAATTGCAATGCCTTTTCCTGTCCTTTTACCACTGGGAAGTCAAGGACAGATATATTTGCTTACTTTTATGGATTGAACTTCCACTTCTTAGAAGGCAAGAGGATGTGTAGTCCTTTTTAGAATTTGTTATTAAAAAGTGGGGAGTGTTTATAAAATTCTAAGCACCGTGCCTGGTGCATGGAAACTTCTCAATAAAAAGAGTTTCCATAAAGCAGGTGGGGTTCATACATTCATCAGTCTCCTTGTCATTCAGACATACAAGACTCTATGTAATATTGTAGTGTATGAAAGTGCATTCATCTTGTAGATGAGGGAATGGGGATGCTGAGAGGTTAATTAACTTGTTCATAGATAGGGACAGGTAGATTCAACCCTGAAAATCAAAGTTAGCTATGCTGGCAATGACAAATGCCTCTAAAAGTTGTCAATGATCAATTCATTGTTTATCATATCAGTAACCAAAACTGTTCACACACTAGCAGTAAACCAGAATTATCAAACCATGGGTTGCTCAACTGTCTCTTACAGTCATTTTTGCTTCTTGGGAGGCAATATAATATAAGGTTACTTTTCATTAACATGTTTAAAATATTCGCATGGAAGGCTTACTGTTTCCTAGCACTATACATGCAGAATGTTTCTCAGTTCTTATTCTACCTGTTTTCTCCTTTTTTTCTTTTTACTTCAAAGTCAAAGCTAAATTCAGTTATTGATATTGAAAAACACCCACACTTGCAAAGAGAAGAAGACTGGATATAAGTTAAAGAATAAAGTATTTTATCTCCTTCTTATACTTTTTGGAACAGGCCTATCAAGATAAATAACTATTTGTTGGGGGGGGATGTTCAGTGCATTGTAGAATGTTTAGCAATATCTCTGGCTTCCAGTTACTGGATGCAAGCAGTATTACCTTACTTGTGAGAACAAAAAATTGTCTCCAAAGAAATGTTGGCAAATGTCACCTGAGGGTGGGATGGTGAAGAAATGCTTTAGATTATGAATCAAGACAATCTTAGAGTGATTTTCAAAATTTGGTGTGAGTCAGAATAAGCCGTGAAGCTTCTGGTGCCTACCTGGCCCCCACACTGGGAGATCCTGTGGAGTAGGTTTCGTAAGGGCCCAGGCAGCCACTCCTGTGCTAGGCCTCGGCGACCTGGGTGTACACAAAGGACAGAAACGCCACCACAGAGAAGAGGGGACATGTTGCCCCGGGAATTCATGAAGCGCAGAAATAAATAGATTCTTAGCTGAAGAGGTTTCACAAGAAGTCTGGCTTCATTATCCCACATTACCAAGGAAACCTCAGCCAGAGAGATTTTGTGTCACCAAAGTCATTTTTTTTTGCTTTTGGCCAGACAGTAGGATATAAAGCTACTTTTCAAAAACATGCCTAGTATTAACATAGAGGCTTACTATCCCCCAGCCCCATACATGCAGAACATATTGACTTATACATACACTAATAAGGGCAGAGGGAAAGAGCAGGAAGCTCATGCAATCTCAGGGAACCCATTTCAGGCTGGGCTCAGTATTAAGACAAAAAGTCTTCATTTGGAAATACAGGTTGTAATGGGTCAGCCAAGGTTTCCCACTCAGGCAAAACAGCAGTATCAAGAGCTACAGTGATCTGTGGTGGGCAGAAAAATGGCGCCAAGGCTGTCCTTGTCTGAATCCCAAGGATATGCTATTTTATGTGGTAAAAGGAATTTTGCAGATGTGAACGAAGATTTGGAGATTGGGAGATTGTGTTGGATTATTTGGGTGGCCCAATGCAATCATTGTCATCCCTGCAAGAGGAAGACTGACTGCAGAAGAGGAGAAGGGATGTGACAATGGAAGCAAATATTAGGGTGACGTGGCCAAGGAATAGTCTCTGGAAGCAGGAAAGGGCAAGGTAGGGATTCTTCCCTGCAGCCTCCAGAAGAAACTAGCTTTGTTGACATCTTAACTTCAGCCTCATAATACTCACTTTAGATTTCTGAACTCCAGAACTGCAAGGGAATAACTTTGTACTGTTTTATGCCATTAAGTTAATGGTATTTTGTTATAAAAGCAGGGGGAAACTTAAACATTATCTCATTGGGATGCTCTAAATTTGGAATTAAAATATGTAAAACATTTAGGCACCTGTCACGCAGAAACTATCAATGTGTTACCTCTCGTTATCTATAACATATTGTATGTCTTCAAATCACAACTTTGTTCTAAGCAATTTATTATTATTAGCCTATTCCATGATGGTTTCTAAATAGATATATCAATGACTTGCATGGGGGAATAGATAAAGTCTACCCGTCCCTGCCCTACATGGTCCAAGTGTCTTGGAACTTTTAAGATTGAAAAGACCTTAATACAATTTCAGTAAAGCCAACCATTTATCTGAATGTCGATACAACTTTCCTGTGAGGAAGTAGGATACCGTCATGTAAGTTAGAGTTTTAGGCACACATGTGACCAACAGCCTAAATCTGTTGATGAAACCTACAACTTATAATATTGGGTACCTAAACCCAAACTGTAAGATTCAGGTCTATAAGTAGCTTCTTCTCTTTTTTGCTTAAAATGTATCTGGCTAGAAGTTATTTTTGACAACCTTTTATTTTTTTAATTTATATTATGTTTTATCTTTCAAAAATAACAATGGCTATGTAAACAAATCACACACATTCTAAGCAGATAAAAAGATGAACAACTCTGATGGTGAAGGTATAGTCCTTTCTAGTTCCCTAAAATAGTTCAGCTAACATCTATATAATATGCTCAATTAAACTTTTTTGTACAGGATTTTCACCATACCTATGAGGTAGGTAAAGGATGAACTTACTATTAGTCCCATTTTACAGATAAGAAAATGGAGGCAAAGGGGATTTAATGATTTGCCTCTTGCCAACTCCTTACTCAGTAGCAGAGAAATGCTTATCTATCAGGCTTTCTGACTCCTGATTCAGCATTTTTAATACTTCTGGTGCAACTGATTAGATTTTTTTGTAGCAAGAGGGTGAGTCACCTTGGGCTTCCTTGTATGGATTAGTGCAAGGAAGCAGATCTGTAGTGTAGGAGAGGATACTTGGCTTTAGCAGCCCAGTCACCACGGTCCCCAGCCTCCAACTACAGTATGGGAAGAGACTTCACAGATCACAGGCTCCTCAGCGGTGCCACGATCAAAGCCTGTGCCAGCCGACCTCACCTGTGTTCTTCACATGGGGCATTTCTGCTTTTTCTGGTGCTATTCATTCTGAGTTCTATGATTTTTCAGCAGCAACCTGAGAGAGCACTGGTACAATGTTGCTTAGCCCATAGCTGGTCATCTCTGGCTTGTGTCTCCCCAGGACAATCATTTGTGGCTCTGGCAATGAATGACCTCTTTTATCAATGAATTACCTAGCTTTATTTAGAACTTTCATGAGGGCCACCACCCAAAGATAAAACTGTCTGGGTGCACAGTGCCTGCATAGAGTGGACACTAAGGATGATAGCAAACTCATTTAACTCTGTGCAGGTCTTCACTGCACAGCACTGTGCCCTTGATTCATGGTCCATAAATACTTTCATTCTTAGGCCACAGAAAAGGTGAAAGATTTCACTATGCTCTACAACATGTATCACTTGTCCTTAGAACATGATTAAGCTGTGTATATTTTAAAGTTTTTATATATGATATAAAATATATAAATATATAAATATATTTTATATCATATATATATATACTTTTAAATAAAATGAAAATACTCTTGCTCTTCTGTAAGGATCTCAGATTTAATGCATAACCTTCCTGACTTTTTAATACTTATGTCTTGTCTACTGCTGGTAATTATCAGATAAAGTGAATACTTTATTTAACCTTGTTAACATAATCATGGAAACCAAGTGACCCCTATGCCAGCCAATCTAATTGTTAGTTCACATCTTTGCATTTTTTAAGGCAAACATCAAATGGAAATTTGATTTGATGTTCCTTTTTTATGGTTCTTACCGGTTTAAAGAGAACATTGTATATCAGATGGATTTGGGTTTTTCAGGGGAAATATTGAATATTCATAGAGAGAGTTTTCTTCATTTATGAATGATTACTCAATACACTGTCATGATATTTTTACAGAAAGAAAGACATAGCTTTGACTAATCAAACACAGTCACCCACATCGAGTTGGAGCAATTCAGATTTTGCTCCCCGTTCACTGATCAATTTTTATCCTTTCTTCTTGCCTTCCATGTTACTCTTCTGAAAATGCACGTTAGCAGCCTCAGTGCTGGATGCTAATCCCTGCTTTGGGAAATTCTGCTAAGAGGTTTTTTTTCCTTCTTGGATGTATTTAATTGACTTTATTGCTTTCTTGTTCCATGCTAAAGAAAGAAGACACTCTGGTTTTATCTGTTTCTCAAAGGACATACTTTCAATATCATTCATAGAATTCAGAATGAAATCTTTAGCTATGGGCATAACCACAGAGTCGCCCACATAAGCATATTGCCCTTTTCATCATTCTCACATTTTATTTAACATTGAATTCATTTACATTTTTACCTAATAGAGAAAAGAGAAAAGATAGTTAAATTTTTGTCTGTTGTAGGTGATCCTTAGTATGTTTCTCATGTTTTCTGAGGTTTTGAATTTTCCACTCTTAAATTAAGCATGTTTAACCTGATGCATACTTAGATTTTATACAATCATCCATGATCAAAAGGTACTTCCATACTGAGTTTTAGTAATGTATGCTGACATTTTGAGTCTTCTTTTCTTACATCCATGCATCAGGGCACTACAATACGGTGATTAATAGTAAACTCTGAGCAAGATTCCTGTATTCATTTCCTCCATTGATGACATACTAGCTGTCAGTAAATTGATTGAGATTTCAGGGATCATACTTGTATCACATACCTACAGTTTAAATGAGCAAATATTACACTTTAAACAGAAACACAAATATAATCCCAATTAAGTGAATATTGTTTTTTTCCAAAGATTTTATTTTTTTTTATTTTCATAGGGGAAAGGAAGGAGAGAGGGAGAGAATATCAATGTATGGTTGCGTCTCATGGGTCCCCTGCTGGGAACTGGCCTGCAACCCAGGCATGTGTCCTTACTGGGAATCAAACCGCAATCTTCTGGTTTGCAGGCCTGTGCTAAATCCACTGAGCTACACCAGCCAGGGCTGAATATTGGTTTTAGTAAGGTTGACATTAGGGAAGTTTGCTTAAGTGAGAGCTGTAGATCTGCAATGTAACAAGTTTTGCATTTCCTGTTAGATTTCTCAATAGTTTAGAGTCCAGATTCAGGGGAAATATTTTGAATTATAAAGATTATATATTATAAAGAAATAAGTTGTCTTTCATTTCAATATAGGTCTATAATATTAACATCTGGCACCCTTCTTATATTAGATAGATCTTTATATTTGGGCATGTTTAAAGGAACCAAAAGTACTTGTTCAAATTGTTTCAGTATCATTTTTTTCAAATAAAAGTGGTTTCTAAAAATTTAATAATTTTTGACACCTCAAACATCAATCACACAGATCTTTTGGATCTATGGTATTCAATACAGTTGCAAAAAATTAGTTTCTTGAAGTATTTTTAGTTTCTTCTCTTTTTACTGAATTCGTGGAGGGCAACTTCCCCACGCATGCCTGAATAAACATACAAGCTGTATGTATTAGAAAATCTACTGTATTAAAGATAAATTTAAGTGGGGTATTTTCTGAAATTTTATTTGTAATATTACCATAATGCATTTCTATAAGAAAGGAAAGTTAAACAGCTTTCATTCTTCCTATAGATGAATCAATATATATACAAGTTGTGCTAAAAATACTCTTAAAATCATAGATTTTTTTGAATTGGAAGAAATTTTGCTAATAAACAGATCTGACTTCTATTTCTATAGTTGGAAATGCTAAAGCTTAGAGAACTAGAGATTTTCCAAGATTCCTACTGGTCTAGACTCAGTCTGAGACCTGAATGAATCGTCATTTTCTCATTTTTTAACAGTTTGATCCCAATATTTTTACATATTCTCCCAACTTAAATAACTCATTTCCTCTAGAGAATAATACTTAGTTTCTGCTGTTCAAGTACAATACAAGTTATCCATTGTGACATGGATTTAAGAAAACACCATTCTCATCAAAATTACCTAATGAATGCAGCCTTCCAAGTCCCTTTAACACCAGCAGTCTAAACGGACATGAGCCAGATATACTGTTACTCAGAAAAGAGGAAAAGCATCTAAAATTTAAAGTGCTGCTCTGGTAGGTTTTAAAAAGGCTTTCTCTGCTGCCAAGAACTTTTAGATTTCAGATGCTTTACTTGGGAAAATGACTGAGGATTGATCAGAGATCTGAAGGAATAGAGAATGAGTAAAATAGAACAAAAAAAGTAAAAAAAAAAGAAAAACAAAAAGATCTGTAACATGGGAAAAAATGACTGATAAAAGAAAGAGGCTTTAAATACCAAAGGTGAGAGACCTGTTCTTTTGGATTTAAAACAATAGACAGTGACAAATCAAGGGAGCAGCTCATCTTTTCTTCACAGTAAAGCACAAATCATGACATTCTTTGGCAGATCAGGAAATGAACACGTCCTCAGATGCTAATCTAAGCACCTTACAGTGCAGATAGTGAAACAGGTTAAGGAAAGAACAGTCGTACCCAGTGGAAGGTAGGCAGTTCTCTGTGCTCTGGCATTGCATCTTTTTTTAGCTGTACTCCAAGCAACTTTCTCGGAAGGACTATTTCAAAATTAGCTAGTTTTAAAAAAGAAAACCCCTGTGGTAGGCTCATCTGCATCTTTCATAATGTATAGAGTGGAGCAAAAAGTAGGTTTGCAATTGTTTGTAAGGGAAACTATAAAATAATTAATAAATAACAATACAAGAATAAACTGGCGTTTTGCGTATCACAACTGTAAACAGATTTTCCCCACCCTGTGCTGGTGTGTTTCACATCAGGTCTCATGACATTGACTACAGCTTAGTCATGTTTCCACTGAAGAGGCTGAAAAACAGTTTGTGTGCCCAGAATGAAAAAAGAAATGAGTTTGGTGGTTAGCTAACAATCTTTGCCACACCAGAATTGTATAAACATTTATTAGATATTATGTGATATCAAATGAAGTCTCTGTAACTACTCAATTTTAAATGAAATATGGTAGCTCTGCGATATGTCTTGTTTC
Organism: Artibeus jamaicensis; assembly: GCF_021234435.1. Lineage (NCBI taxonomy): Eukaryota > Metazoa > Chordata > Mammalia > Chiroptera > Phyllostomidae > Artibeus > Artibeus jamaicensis. The sequence goes on along the minus strand of NW_026522046.1, from coordinate 34,018,886 downwards.
AAATTTATGAAATGTTATTATCTAGAAGTGAAATATTATCACTATTTTTTAAATGCATGAGGTCTGTCCAGAAGGTATCCAGCCATACGCTATGAAAAATAGACATTTGGTGAAAAAGATACAAGAAACATTGTACAGAAGACAATGTTGCCTCAGTCTCCTTCAGAGTAGGCACCTTGGGACATCACATGGTTCTCCTAGTGTCTCTTCCACTGTTCAAAACACTCTGCAAAATCCTTTGCTGGAATTGCCATCAGCTGCCCCATCATAGTTTCCTAAACCTCACTGAAGTTCTGAAATCTTTCCCTTTTAATTGCAATTTTAATGTTTGGAAAAATGTGAAGTCATAGGGCACCAAATACGGGCTGTAGTGGGACTGAGTCACCTGGGTGATTTGATGTTTTGCTAACCAACTCTACATGAGGTATGATGAATGAGCAGGTGTGCTGTCTGTCACAGTGAAGCTGCCAGTCACCAGTTACCCATAGCTGTGGCTTTCTGAATCATCTGAATAGCTTCCTCAGAGAAATATCCAAGCTTAATGCAGAATTTGATGCAGATTCATTGCTCTACTCACTTAATCATTTTGAATGTGACAGCCACACAGTCCACATGCTCACTCGACAATGTCTATCACCCCAATGCCTAGTACAAAGAAGTTGTCATTGTTCATACATGGACATTTTACCCCACTCTCTTTGGCTACCAGGTCACTTTCATGTCATGCAAACTCTTCTCATTATTAACAATGGTTGTCCTTTTTCCAGACAGACCTCATATAGTTAACACTAAATCAAATTATTACATTGTCGATAGAACTTTGAGTACACAAACAATGCTATGATAAAGTCAATTTTATATTAAACACCTTGATGCTGTGACACATACTTTAAGGGATATCATTGGGTCGAATGAGAAAAATAAACTGCAAATCTTACTCCATTTGCTCTCATAGGCACTTCATTACCAAACTCATTCATTTTTCAACAAAGAAAATAAATGTTAAGCATCCAGCTGTTACAGGTCTGATGAGATGACTTACCTTCCTGAGCATTCATCAATGCTCATGTGATATCAAGTTTCAAGTAGCTAACAATAGTAACAAATGAAAGAGAGAATAGTATTGTTGAAAGGAGCAGGGACACTAGTGCCCATGAACCCACTAAATAAAAACGAGGATAAATGAGATAGCAAGTTGAGATCCCTTGGAAATCACATCTCCATGATTTTGTATTAAGTCAAGAAGAGCTCCTGTCAATTACAGCTACTTTGCAAAAGAAGTGGAGATCTGTTTATTTAGGTACCTCAGACCAGTGTGGTTGAATTTCTGCCTTGAGAAAGAGCACTGTGATTTCCCTTAAAGTTCCAGTTGACTAAATACTTTATCTTTTAATATAAGAAAGTTACTGAAATTGTCCTAAAATCTCATTGCATATCGGAGGCAAAATTAGAACGAAAATGCATACTTCTAAAATTTTCCTTATAAAATTTTGCGGAATAAAGTCTTCATTTGTAAAATAAGCCAGCACAAAGGTACTAAATCTAAGTTAGGATATTATGATTTTAACACGTTTCTTATACTTACAATGAGATATTTAAATAACCAAAGGCTCTCACACACACATATAATATATATTATATGTACATGTAATATTTTTATCTTTCATGATTATACTCGTAACCCTTCAATTTTTTATTGGAATATTATACGTAATAATTATGCAGTGGTAATCTCAAGGTATAGTCTTTTCTGACATTTCTAGGACTTGGACTTTGTTCTTGGAAGAAACGCACTTTATCGCTTTCTATGGGCGTTACAGCGCTGCTGGAGCTTACGCTGTTCTTTCACGGGGATTTTTTGTCCCACTTGAGCTGGTGTTTCTATTTCCTATATTACTCTCCTCAATGCAAATTACATATATACCCCCGGGTAGTTTTTGGCAACATCTCTTATAATTATATTTTTTTCTCAGTGATCCGCAGATCTCCAACGACTCTCTTTTGCCCAAAATAATACGTTTAAGGTCTTTATAATTCAATGTCATTAATCAATACATTTAATAGACGTCAGACTAATCTCTTCATTGATCTGCAACCGTAACATATCTAACCCTGTAGTCATGGCGTTAGCTATGGCATTCCTAGAACAGAAATGCCCTAATTAATTTTCCCTAACACTTAAATGCCACTCCCCCAGGGAGCGGTTGAATTCACAGTGACTCCCAAGGCTTCTGCCGGCCAGGACTTGCTGCCGGTTCTCTTTGCTTCCATTGCATGAAGTTGTTCTCCTATGAGCGTTATGCTGCAGTCCTGCTCTCAGGTACTGGATTATAACAGCACACTGTTAAATTGCGAGGTAGTTCTCTTGTTAAAAACGAGGGCATGCGAAATATTATGGTTATTTAAAAATCATGCAAGTTGTTGGAGATCATTTAAATTGATAAGACTTCCTACAGGGCAAATTTAACAGTTTCTATCCTCAGTTGAACAATATCCATGAACCAATGAATGTCTTAAAATCCATCTATTTTTTCCTGTATAGTACTAAGCACCTGTAACTCAAAATACTTCAATGAATCCCATTAAATATAATTCCTCTTATATAAAAAATGTTTGATTTCTTCAATATGTGGCAAGTTTGTAAAAGTTAATTAAAAAAACAATAGTGTGTTTTTTTAAATTGGCAAGTATATGGACAGACATTTCACAGAAAAGCAACTAAAATGACTCAGACTTCTTTTTTTAATAGCTTAATCTCAACCGTAATGAGATTATTGAAAAATAAAATGGAAGTAAAATAACATTTTTAGTTATTAGAATAACAAATATAATGTTTATTAAATGTCTGAAGGTGGGGAAACATGCATTAAAAACATATTGTTGGTGTGAGTATATATGGTCATTTGCAATGCTAAAAATAAACATACCCTTAGACTCTTGTACATAAAGACACATCAATAAGGATGATGCAGAGAATAGTTTCTGTGCCCTATTCATACCCTCTCTACATCTTTGTAAGAAAAAGGCAACTTCATGTGAGCATCTGCATTTATTCTGAGGGTGTTTTAAGCCATAAGAGTATGCTTGGATCATGCACAGATATAACAAAAGTGCTAGAGAACTAATGTCCCTGTAAACTGCCCACAGTCAATAATGGACTATATGGGAAGTACTTGGATAAATCCTACAGTTTCCTCACCTGTGAACTGGAAGAACTAAGGTATGTTGTACCCTGTGAGCCAGACTTCTCCAACAAGGCTGAGGCCTAGTAGGCCACATTGACAAGTTTCTTACAATTACACTTTTTTGGACTCTCTTCTTTACCTCTGTCTCAATCCCTGTCCTGAGTTTCTGGAATCATTACCAAATAAATAATTTGCATCCAAGATTCTGGATGCAAATTTTATTACATTCTGTTTCTGGTAGAACCTACACTGAGATAGATATCGTTAACAATATACAGGGTGCAGTGCAAATAATGCCCCTTTTTTATTATAAAATATTTTACTACAAAATCATAAGCATGTAATTCTGTAACATAATATCATGCTCAAGCATACCATATAATATTTTAGGTAAAATGTTCAAATTAAAACTATACATTTTTACACCTATATTATTACCCTACCAACCACATTGGAACAGGCGTTACTTCTGTTGGGCCCTGTGTGTATGTGTGTAAATTTATATTCATAAATAATATATATTCTATATGTATATTCTCATAAAGAATAAAACAATTATTTGAGCCAAAGAAAGATTACAATTCGGGGTTCAGATTCAAGTGACAACCTAAACTGAGCTTTGAAGGGAACAAAGAAATGCAGAGTCTGTGAAGGACCAGACCATAAGAGCAGGTCTCCTTAGGTCCTCCATGTAAATGAGGGATGTTGGCTAGGTCCTTTTGGATTGGTTATCCCATTATGTAAATGGAGGGTGCTGGTTTTTGAGATGGATTGGTTTCTTTCCAGTCAAAGAATGCAGATGGTCTGGTCACATCACTGAGGAAGAAGTAAAGTCCGTATGCATGTATGTAGCCATCACTGATCCAGCAGATTTGTTGTTCAGCCTTGAGCTGAGTTTGGCAATAGGTCAACAATTGAACAGTAGTTCCAAGAACAGAGACATGAGATGTGCACAAGCTCTACTTCCTCAATGGCTCCTCCCCAGTGCCATTTTAAGTGACTCTCTTAGCAATACTTATTCTATTTTATTTGCTCCATTCTCAATCTCTATTGCAACCTCACCTGTAAAAAGCAAGGATTTGGGGAAAATGTTTGTATACTTATCTGTAAAGACTGGCTGAACACATTAAAGTGCATCCTTTTGAAGTAGTGTGTTTCCTTTAAAAGTGAATGTGATAGTTCTCTGTGTACTGATAGATAACACATCATTTCCAAGCTAGGTTGCTAGGTAAAAAAAATAAAAATGAGGAAGTACTTAGGTTAGTGTGTTTATATAATCCTATTATATCTCAGGTAAAATAAAGAGCAATAGTTAATAAAAGTTATCTCTGATAATAAAACCTGGAGGCTGCAGGATATAAGTGAAGAGAATCAGCATCACGCTATAGAGCCTGTTGTGCTCTTTGATTTTTATTCTGTGCACATTTGTACTTGTTCAAACACTGAATAGACTAGATACCTTCCTATCTATGCAATTGTAGATTGACTCTCACTTTTTAGTACTAACTTGAGAAAATGGACCTCCATAACAGATTCAATACATATTCCAAGCCTATTGTGCTAAATGCTGTTATTCCTTAGTAAAGTTCAATCTGAAGCTTTAAGTGTGAAAGATATTTTATAAATAGTGTTCTGCATGACTAGCCATGAAAACAAAAACAAGAAAAGACAACAGCTCCCACAAATCCTGACTTTCTAACATGCTAATCTCACATTATGAGTATATATATATATATATATATATATATATCTTGAAAGATTTTCAGATGTGTTCAAAGAACATGATACAAGTGGACAAGAATATACCCTGGCTGGTGTGGCTCAGTAGATTGTGTGCCAACTGTGAACCAAAGGGTGGCCAGTTCGATTCCCAGTCAGAGCATGTGCCTGGGTTGTAGCTGGGTCCCCAGTGGAGGTGCATGAGAAGAAACCACACTTTGATATTTCTCTCCCTTTCTCTCTCCCTTCCTCTCTGTCTAAAAATAAATAAAATCTCTAAAAAAAGAATAAAATATGATTAACACTCATTGAGAGGCTAGAAAGGCCAGATTATTTTGTATTCAATAGGTTTTAAAAATCTTGTATCTAAAAGGATTCTGAAATCTGTCTATAAATTCAGATTGTAATTTTCATGTATTTTAATTTTTATATACTTATTGTTTATTTATCCCAGGCAGAAAATAAATTATGAGCAGAGTGTTATTGTATAAAAATTATACCTTGCTTGAGAAAAGCAAGTATATTATTTATTGTTTCCAATTTAAAACTCTACATTAAAATCCTTTCCTGTAAAGTTAATTGTTCTTCTCCCCTCCACACCTCCTTTTTGACATTTTTTACTTTGTTCAATAATTAAAGATTTTTCCAAAAGACAAATGAATCTTTATCTTGAGCCAGTCTGGCAATCTTTGAGCATATCAAACATGGGGAAAAACATGTAAAATGTATTTGAAATGAAGTTTAATTGCAGTCAGCATTTATTAGACCACTGTTGTTAACATCTCTGTCACTTTACAAAGGTGGCAAGAGTATATGGTGTGGAGAGCTGGCATGTGGTAGCACATTTTATCTTACAGGGTTTCTCTACATGCTTTTCTTAAGTATAAATGAAAAAGTGATACTTCTGAGTGGGGGCAGGGATATGGAGAATAAGTGTTGTTTTAAAAGTAACAGTTACAAATTAAACCAGAGACAAAAGTACTCAGATTCTTTTTAGATGTAATCATATATCAATGACAGTAACTTCTGACATGTGTTTCAAGAACAAGATGGCCCTGGCTGGTGTAGCTCAGTGGACTGAGTGCGAGCCTATGAAGCAATGGGTCACTGGTTCGATTCCCAGTCAGGGCACATGCCTGGGCTGCAGGCCAGGCCCCCAGTAGGGTACACATGAGAGGCAACCACACATTGATGTTTCTCTCCCACTCTTTCTCTTTCCCTTCCCCTCTCTCTAAAAATAAATAAATAAATAAAATATTTTTAAAAAGAACAAGATGCTAGTCCTAATTTTTATTAAATATTCTTTCTTGATATTTTTCTAAATAAAATAGTTAAATAGTGAAGTTAAAATGGGGTCTATTTTATTTAACCTGGTACAGAAGATACAAAATACTCTTTTCATTCTGTTGAATTAGAGTGAGGTGCACAGATGGTAACAATCAATTAGGCATTCAGAGAATAATTTTTAAAGAGCTGGAGAGCTGAACCACTTAAATGAAAACCATCAGCTCCATGTCTGACCGTTTTGACTGAAGATGCAACATCATGACATTTCAATCTGTGCTTGTTCAAAAGAAAGATCTGCTTCTGAGATGTCTGTTCTAATTTAGTGCATTAAAGGCTGCACCTTTAGAATACAAAAGGAAATGTTATAACTTCTTTTAAGAAAAAAATCATTTATAGCTACCAAGGAAGATACAGTTCAAAATACCATTGTCACGGATGTCTTCTAATATAATAAAGAAAACTAACATAGATTATTATAAAAACACCAACATGATTCTGACAGGAAACATAATATATCATAAATTCTCACAGTAACCTCTTTGCCAAAATCATACAAGATAGCAACAAGTAAAACTAAAACAGAAACTAAAATGCGTTGGATTGAGTTAAAACTTGTCTGTTGAAAAAAAATCATAGCCTACAATATTTGTATATTTTCACAGTCAATTCCAAAACATGTAAGGGGAAATATTTTGTGGTGAATGTCATAAACACACAATCCATATGGTCACTGAGGATTGAGTGAATCATGCCTGGCCTTTAGTTGTATTTACAATCCAGAACATTTATTGGGTGCCACTTTGTTAGGTGCTACACATTAAACATCATTAAAATTATCTAAAATATAAATATAATAGCTAATTCCTCAAGCATAACATCCACTACCCACAATGCCTGACACATGGGAGACTATCATGTTGGACCAATTCAGAGGCGGGAAATTTAGGACTGAGTCTTCTGAAAAATGTACTTTTTACTATTAGAGCTCTCAATTTTTCTCCTTTTATTGGAACAGTGTAGGTGTTACCTTAGTGATGTTTTAAGATTTGCAAATCTTAAGACCCTTGATTATAACTCTGTCATTTAATTCCAGGAAAGGCGACTGATTCATTTATACTCAGTGGGCAAATGTGATATCAACTGATATCTATTATGGACAAAGTAGTCCCCTTGGAAAATTTGCAATGAAACATTAAGAAATCACAAGGTTTACAATCTAGAATTCTGGTGCATTCAGTTTTAGGATTAATTTACTTCAATCTGAAATATAAGGCACTATTATTCTTAGACTGATTTCATCACTAAGGACACAGACCGGTAGGACAGTGTCACTTTTGTTTCAGTGTGAGAACTACTGAATGCATAGATGATGAAGAGGAACGTTGGTACCTTTCAAATAAGATGAGAGACCTGTTGCAGGTTCACCACTTCTAGAAAATATTTCCATAACTTGGATAGTGGTAAAAGTACCCACAATAAAATCAAGAAGGGTTATCAGTGCTGAAGTTATTTTGTTTTGCTTTTGCCTTTTTGCCAAAGTCTTGCAGAGTCTCTTAGCTGAGATCCCTTGAGTTATCACCTGAAGAGAACTGAGTATGTGAATATTGACAGGAACATCTTTTAACACAGGCAGAGTCTTCATTTACAAATGTACTCCACTTGTCAGTGTGAATGGAAAAATAATTAAGACATACATTTTTGTATGCCTAAGTAATTAACATGTGATTCCAAGTAAAAGTAATGTTCTGAAGTTTGAGACAATCTGACTTCCCCTGTGTTTCTGCACCAATTTGATGAGTTCTGAAATTAATTGTTTAAATTGTTCCTTAACTACATAATATAACTGATTAAAAGATTCCTCTTCTAGAGTTTATAATGTGAAATGGCTTATTAGAAAATGATCACCTTGCTAATGCACAGCAGGGGACTTGAAGCTTGAAGGGAGGCTTTCTGAAGAGAAAGAAGATTGATTGTAACAGCGTTGATCATAATACCAATCAGAAAGCAGTGGTGGTCTTTGTTATTTTCACACGTTTTCAGGACACTTACATTCAGGGAGTGTAGGGAATGTTTGCCTAGAAATTCTTGAGAGGTCATTGATTCTACATTTCCATGTCTGTTTGCTTTTATTAACAGCTAAAATAAAAATGTATGAACATATTTTAACAGTTCTTTTCTTTCATGGCATCTACTAAGCAATATTGTGTTAATTGGTGTAAAGACTTATCTGTAGAATCTTTTTGTCTGGGTTCTTGCCTTCAGAAGAATTGGCATTAATTATAACAGCAGAAGTCATTTCAAATGTCAGTTCAAAATTTTATAACTTGAAACAACTCATCCTTCAATAATTAGGTCAATAAAACTAACTTAATTTAATTTAAACAGTGATGTTGTTTTTAAGGCCTTATGGAGTCATTACAATTAGTGATTCATAATTAGTATTTTATTGATTCCTAGCACCATCTTGCCAAGGATCATCAAGAACCTATGATGATTGGTGGTAATTGATAAACATTCAGAACCATTGCATTAATTACATGCCTTCCAATTACATCTAAAGTTAATGAATATATTTGAATATTGTGGCTATAAATTTAAAGGACAGCTCAAGCTTAATTATAAGGCAGTTCTTTTCTAAAATTCTAATTTTAACTATCCTAGTTATTAGCTGTAGACAAAATGAGGCTTATTCAAAATATAAAGTTTGAATATTGTTCTACTTCTAAAATGGTAGTAGTGGATTCAAAACAGCAGTTGACATAATTTCTGCATAAATGATGAATAAAAAACCTACAATTTTTTTTGGAATGAACCAAGAGCAGAAAAAATTAATTAAAGTAAATGATTTCACTAACTTTGCTTCTATTTTTAATATAAAACCATGATAGAAACTATGTCAAGTTTAACTTTATTTACTTGATAAATTAAAAGAATTGCAATACGATAAAAACACACTTTCATAAATAAAAATCCCTTAACAGCCAAGATCATAAATATCTTTTTCTTTTGGATAGGGCTGGGACAGGACAGGACCACCCGTAGCTGGCTCCATTAAACTTATTTGGCAGGATGTATTTTGAAAACCATTTTAATAAGCAAATAGTTGAAAAGTAAATGTATACATATTTTGAATTTGAATGCCAATGAAAATCTGTAGTAATATCTATAGAATTCAGATGGTGTATCTCTTCAGAGTAATTTCTATAGAGTTCCAAAGACATAAGCATTAGGGGAGGCTGGGCTCCTTGGCCAACAGGCAGCTGATATACCCTGCTCTGAGGGTCCCCAGCTGTTTCTTTATTGTTCCCACAGTTTTTCCTTTATTTTTATTGTTAACACTATTATATTATTTCAGATGTTCTCATTCCCATCCCCACCCTTCCTTGGCCCGTCTCCCTCCAGCCACTGCCTTCCCTTCCCTCTGCCCATCCTCACATTGTTGTCTGTGTGTGCGGGTCACACATGTATGTTCTTTGCCTAATCCCTTCACCTTCTTTCATTGGGCCCCTCACTGCCTCCTCCCCTCTGACAGCTGTTGGTCTGTTCTATTGGCTCACATTTTTGAGATTAAAGGGCCACTGACCAGCCTAACTAATATAATAGTCTTAAAAATATGAGGAACACGGGGGGAAATTGGGACAACTGTACCAGAACAACAGTAAAAATAAATAAATAAAATTTAAAAGTATGTGGGCCAGTGTCCCTACAGAATAGAGAGAAAATGCTAAAATAAGAAGATTTTAGTGATCACTCTGAGCACTGGTGTTTTTCTAATATTTAAATCTATTTGTTTACTCGTATATATTTCTTTTTATAATATTTAAAATATTTGTTTACATTGAAGTACGTTCCTTTTTTTCCATTTCTTTGGTTTTTTATTTACTTTCAGAAACATTTGGTAGTTTTCAGTGTATACATCATCTACATACTTAGTGGGTTTATCTCTAAGCATTTTATTCTTTTTTAATTGTTGTTCAAATACGGCTGTCTCCATTTTCCTGCCACCACTTTCCTACTTCCCACCCTCAATCCTATCTCCCTTTGGCTTTGTCTGAGTTCTTTACACACATTTTTTTGACTTGACCCTTCCCCTTCTTTCCCCTGTTATCCCTTTTCCCACTCCCCTCTGGTTACTGTCAATGTATTCTTTATTTCAATTTCTCTGGTTATATTTTGCTTGCTTATTTGTTTTGTTGATTAGGTTCCACTTCATAGCAGCACAGCGTGCAAATGCCAAGTGCTGGAAGCAAGTGCCCAGCAGTAAATGAGGGGGGTCAAAAAACTGCGGTACATGTACACAATGGAATACTACACAGCAGAAAGAAAGGAGGTCTACCCTTCAAAGCAGCATGAATGGAGCTGGAGAGTATTATGGTACGTGAAATAAGCCAGAAAGTCAAAGATAGCTTGAAGTGAATCCTCAGATTTGTTATTTTTAAACTTAAAAATGTTTACATGTTGTATCAGTTTCCTAGGGCTAACATAAGAAATTACCATAAATCAGATAACTAAAACCAAGGAAATTCATTCTACAACAGTTCAGAAGGCCAAAAGTCTGAAAGCAATGTGTTAGCAAGGTTGGTTCATACTAGCACTTAACTAGCATTTAACCCATAAAGTGGATAAATGAATTAAATAGGAACAAAAACCTAAAGTGTTTAAAAGTGTGTCTAACTGGAATTCTATGCAGCAGAGAGAAAGAAGGAACTACTACCCTTTGCAACAGCATGGATGGAACCAGAAAGCATTATGCTGAATGAAATAGGCCAGGTGTTGAAAGACAAATACCATATGATCTCATCTTTAACAGGAAGCTAAACAACAAAACAAACAAGCAAGCAGAATAAAAACAAAGACAATGAAATAGAGAACAAGGGGACAGTGACCAGAGGGGAGAGGGAAGGGAATTTGGTGGGGGGGAAAAAGGGGAGGGATTTGGAGGAACAAATAGGAAAGACACAGGGATGAGAACTGGGGGTGGGGTGGGGTGGGAGGGAGGTGAGGAACATGGGATGTGGGGGGCTGGGATGGGAGAAATAGGCAAAAAACTGTACTTGAAAAATCACTAAATACAATTTAAAAAATGAATATATCTGTTTATTCTGTAAACAGCTATATATGTAGTATCCATTTACTGGTCAGGTGCTGCTCTAGGTACTGTGTGAAAGGCAGTTGGTAAAAGACTACAGACTCAAAAAGTAGGTTCTTACTTTTCATGAATAATATGGACAACATAACTGAACATACCATTAATGTATTATCTCACCAGAGCTTCACTGCATCAAATTTTGCAATTTTTATCTTAGTTTTACTTCAACAAGATTTATATACATGAGAAGAATCTTCAAGTTATTTTTTTCTTTCAGTATTTCTATCATTTTGTGATAAATGTGTTTGTGCTATTGGTTACATATAGCCATAAATTATAAGTCTCCCAAAAGTCTGCATAATCAAAAAGCATTCGAATCAGGTGTACTGAAAGCCCGAAGAGTGAAATAGGTAAGGACAAAATGAAAGATACAGATATCAGATCTAAATTTTATTTAAAAATTCCAGGCAAAACTTATAAGTCTTCATGGTTCCACTATTTATTACCAGTTCGTGTTTTTAGGTAGCTCACACTAATTGTAACCAGATACCAAGCACTTAACCATTTAAAACCTAATATTTACTCTGAGTGAATTAAATTTGAAATGTTAAGGATATTTGAATATGAAGGTTTTCTTGTGATTTCATATACTTATGGAAATTTTCTTCAGCTGGTTATGCTGGTGATGATTATTTTGGTGATGATAATACTGATGAAAGAAGAAACTTTTTTGTTGTTATTATTACTATAATGTTATTATTATTATTACTACCAGAGTTGACTCTTTAACAGTGTGGGGCTTAGACATGTTCACTTCTGAGCAGTTAAAAATTTGCGTATAACTTTTGACTCCCCCCAAACTTAATAGAGCCTACTGATAATAGCCAACTATTGACAAGAAGACTTAATAACATGAACAGTTATCATGTATTTTGTATGGTATATGCGTTATATACTGTCTTTTATAATAAAATTGGGTAGTAGAAATAAAATTGTAATAAAAATTACAAGAGAGAGAGAATCTATTTATAGTATGTATTTGAAAGATTTCAAGTCCAAGGGGACCCATGCAGTTCAAACCCATGTTCTTCAAGGATCAACTCTACAACACTGGCATCCATAAATTAAATCTATGGGTCAACTCAACACCAATCATGTCACCTATAATTCAGCTTTAATGTCCCAAGTTATATAAGTTATTATATTTTAACCTTTTAATTTTTTGTATTACTTCAAAATATTTATTTATTTCTCCTAGGTAGTAAATGGCTTCTTTCCTTCCATGTATACTTTTGTAATTACCCTTTTCTGTAATGCTCTCCATTTCAACATGGTTTTGAAATTATTCTGTGGTCTTTTAAAGGGAAATTCTTAATACATGAAATGTTTGTATGTCACTAGAATCATTGATGGCCTCCAATCTGTTGAAAATTATTATATTTGGTACAAAGGAAAAGCCCCAGTGCCTTCCATAGCCAACTGGGGATGGGGGACTGTTGTAGACCACCACTCTGCCTAATTTTAGGAATTGTATCTCTACCCCTTGTGGCTAAGGGTGAGAGACGACCTTTGGAATGCCAGCCACAGGAGACAAAGCTTGTCTCTGGTAGCAAACGCTGCCTCAGTTCCTCTCCCTGCCCCCAGAGCTTGGTCGGAAATCAATGATGGGTAAGACCCCTCACAGCGGGGGGGGGGGGGGAACCTAAGCCAGATTCGATCACCTTGGAGGCCTTCATGGAAGGACTCAGGGGATACAACAGAGAGCAATGGACTCTCGACCCCCTGGCTTTGGCAAAGCCTGAGTCCCCATGTCCTCTGGGAGAAGTGCTTCCTGGCTCTAATCCCCTTAAGCCTGAATACCTGATGGGGAGAGGTGCAGCTCCTTGCTTGGCCAGAGCATGCCCTGGGGAAAAATCTGGCACCACAAAGACTTGCTGATAAACCTGTGAAATCTGCTCTGCTAAGAGTGCTTTCATTCATATGATAAGGGTCTGGGAGGAAATGAGTATGTCTCCCAAAGTTTCTGCAACTCTCTTCCTGACGGACACTCAGATTGAAACACTCAGACCTCTTTGAAATGTTATCTACTGTTTGGTCCTTGCTGCCCTGTATTCCTGTGTATTACAACTCAATAAAAGGCTATGGAAAAAGGTGCTCAGGACCTTTTTCTCCTTGGAGAAACTGGCTGCTGCTGGCCTCTTTCTCCCCAGAGAAACTGGCCACAGCCCACGCCTCCATCCCCAAACAGATCTCATCTTGTCTCGGCCATATTTACTCATTCACGCATGTCCGTGGCACTGGGGGGAACCTCAAGAAAGTGGTCGCCCCCACAGGGGACTTTTATAATGTTGGAGAATTTCAACCAAATGAATCTGTAAGGACTTTTTCTTAGATAAACTTGTGCAAAGATGGCTATGACTCTACCCTAGCATAACAAAGAGATTGACTATATCTTTTAATTCAAGGTTCTATACTCACTTTTGTATCAAAGATTTGATCAGTTTGCAGAGAGCAGGCTTACAAAGCAATAAAGTCATGGAAACCCTGATCTCAGTGACTTGGGCTTGTGCAAAGATTGCAATAGTACAATTAGAAAGAAAAAGAATTACATGCAAGTTTTATCATAACATCCATTAAAGGCAGTGTTATTTGCAAAGTTTCGCTAATAATAGATTTGGAAGTAGCTTTTTAAAAGCAAAACCTAGGGTTGGAGAGGTGGATGATAAAGGTGAAGGGGAATAAGAGGTAAAAACCTCCAGTTATTAAAAATATATATATATAAATAATGTAATGGAATGCATAGCATAGGGATATGCATATATTCAATATTATTGTAATAACTTTGTATGGTGACAGTTACATATTTATTGTGGTGATCACATATAAGGAATATATATGTCAAATCACAGCATTGGACACCTGAAACTGATATAACATTGTGTATAAATTACATTTTTATAAAAAATTAAAATAAAAGTAATAGTTATGTTTATGTAATCCAAAAATGTGAACACGCTACAACATTTAGAAAATTCTCTTATTACCCTAAGTGCTACTTATAAAGTAATTGGGTTTATGAGCAGTATAGCATCATTTTTAGGTAAAAAAACTAACTTCATTGTATTAAGCTAATAATCGCTTTTTGCTTTTATTCCAATGGCAAATGCTTGGGACCCAGGTTTGATTTTTTCTATGGCTATTGTTATATTCTCTGTAGGAAAATCTTTGTTAAGGGCACTAAAACAACAATATCATTTTGTAGGATTCAGAATGTTTTAAAAATGTCCAGGACAGAAATTTTAGTGACATTTGTTTTTTTAATTTTGAAACCTAGGCTTAAGATTATCACTTGGACAAAAGCCTGGGAAAAATACAAACGCCTTATGCACGAGTGGGCCACAATCTTCAAGTTGTTAAATTGTAGTCTGACAGAATGGGTGCAGGGAGCTCCCCGCGAGGAGCTGCTCCCAGGAGGAAGGTCTATTATTCAGCCCAGTGATGAAAGTATTTGTGTCATCCTTGGATGCCAGTGAAAATGCTTCCCACACAGAGTGGGATGCATTTCAGTCCTGAGGTTTTCATGTGTCAGCTTCGAAAACAAAATGCATAAAAGCTGCCCAAGAATCTCCAAGAATAGCCTGAGTTAGTAGCAAATGAACAGGCATTCTGTTGGACATATTGATCCAGTTGGTAATTCTCTCATTGCTTGTTAAAAATCAGAATGTACTTAGGACCTTTGCCTCTGTACAGCATGATATGACATTGATCTTTTAGTGTAAAAGCATTTCTTAGGAATATCTGTCCACTTGAACTTTTACATGAGGCGAAGTTGGTTCCAAAGGCAAAGCTTAATCGAGGTGCATGTGTTTCTTTACTGAATAGACACATGAATGAAGGAAAGGCAATGAACAGAAAATAATTTCTACCAAATTTCCAGGCTCATGTCATGCAAATACAAGTTGGGAAGAGGTGAATTGGAAAGTGCTACTTGTAAATACAGCCATGTTCAATGAGGGTGACATATGCCTTTCACTTCTTGGCTTCTGAAACTTTCACATTCGCAGTTCGTACTCTTGCTGTAAAGACTTCCTAGTTTACTTTTGTTGCTTAAAAATGGTATTTAATTTTAAAATTAAGTATAAGAATACAACAAAGGACGTGAAAGTAATCTGCAAAAAATAAACAATATAAATGAACTGTTACTTTCATCCTTAAATGAAAACATTTACTGAGTGACCTCTACACACACTGTATGTTTGAGTTTGGTGGGAATAGTGATAGGGTTGGAGTGTAAAGATGGAGAAAACATTTCCTGTACTGCAGTAATGTAAACAACACATTTAAATAAATATTGAACATTCAGATTGGGGATATAAATGGGAAAAAAGTATAATAAATGCAAAAGAATAGGATACGTGAGGTTACAATTATAATCATAACTACGAGAATTGTTTTTTAATCTAAGGCAAATAAGCATAAAGTATTCAGAAAATACCTATGAGGAAGGACACAGACACTGAATAGGAAGTGACAGGGATAGAGAAGGAAGGCAAGGGTTTGGGATGATTCGAGAATTCAGGCCAATGAAACACTGTACACAAGATCATAGAGAAAAAATTAGTAGAACTGTTTGAGAAACCTTTCATATGCTACTTTGGCTAGAAAGATGCATTTCAGAAGTCTGGGAAAATCAGTAGTTGGGTGATTGTATTACATAGTAGGTGAGACCTCTGAGACAGAGCGAGAGAACAGAATTTGAAGGCAATACCATTCCCAGTCTCCCCAGGCACCCTGGGACTTTGCTCAAGACAATGTGCTGTGAGTACCTGGACTATTAAGCATTTTAGTTTGTTTCTTTGTTTTGTTTATTTTGCTTTTTTGGTTTGCTTTTTAAGAATACTTTTTCATGAGTCATCTTTATTCTGGGCAAAAACTCATTGCAGAATTCAGTAAATAGTATTATTTCCAGGGAACTGAAAGCTATATTGTAACAGAGTGCAGTCAGGAGGGGTCCCTGAAAAGGATTTGGGATGGGGTCCAGAGCTCAGGGTGTCCAGGAATTATTAAGATGTCCTCACCCCCCACCCCCCAGGTATCAGTTGGGGGAAGGTACAAATGGAGCAGGGCCATTGAGAGTTGTTTTGCATAGCAAGAGTTTTGCAGCTAACCTCTGGAATGGTCATTTAACATATCTATAACCTTTAACTGGTTTCATAGATTTGTTAAATAGCTGTGGCCAAGTTTTGAGCCAGGGGGAAGGGAGTGGCTTCTACCCAGGATGTCCCCTGAGTTACAGCACATGCGTGAGAGCTTGGAGTTGATTGGCTCCATGCCATGGGGCCACATCTGCCCAGACTCATGATGGCAGCCCAGTAAACTTGGAATAATACAGGGATGCTGGCAGGTGTAACCTGTTGTAGGAGGAGTTGGAAATCGGGCTGCAAAGGAGGACTGGTATGGGGATTTAAACACAGACACAGCAGCCATTGGAGAGAGCCATGCAGATTTGGGCAGAGTTAGGTCCCCCTCTTGCCCAGGTGAGAGAGAACCATGCCCTTTGCCAGAATGGGGACCTCTGCAGCCAGGTGAAGAAGAAAGCCACATGCTTTTTTTGGTCAGAGTGCTGACCCCTGAAGCTTTGGTAGAAGAGGTCTACGTGGCTTTGGGGTGCTCCCTTTGGCCTTGTGGCCTGGGAAGCAGGAGAGACTTTGCCTGGAAAAATGGGTGTGAAGAACTCTTGCTAGTGGACCATGAGAAGGTGCTACATGACTTTGGATTAACTGGAGATCCTTCCTGGATGGTGACACAGCTGATGGTGCCAGCAACCTGAAACATAGATGTGTGCTTCTTATCCTGAGATATGGTACCCCAAATTAGGGCAGGGGGAGAAGGAAGTGCTGTGGGTGTCTGTGGTTATCTTAAAGTATTTTGATATTTTTATGGGGACATTGGGTCACTACTTTAAGTGTGTACAGCTTTAAATAAACCTTTCCTTTTCACAAATCTCTGGCATTGAGAGATGTCTTTCCTCTGGTGGTGGACAGACGAACCCAGTTGGTATTAGTACACAATCCTCTGGAGTCCGGGGCCCTGGCGTATCTGCTCAGTAACAATATCTTTATTTGTACATCTTTAGTTCTTCATTTTCATTATGAGAAAAAAATGTAGAGTTTTGGCAGGGTCAAAGATACTCCATACCATTCCACATTTTAAACACACTGGGCACCATCCATGCAAAACCTTTTGGATATCCAACATCCTGGGAGACATGCAGAAGAGAGGATATAGTTTTTTGTCTTTTTCTGTTAACTCTTCTAATTAACTTCCAATTGAGGCATGATTTGTACATTTTAAATATTTTTCACAATTAAGTGAATGGCTTCATGTATACTTCATAAGTTAATTATTGAGAAATTGTATATTTAAGTAGGAAGATTTAAGAATCCTATTAAAAACCAAGAAATTACATAAGTTTGTGTAGGAGACCATTCTGCATGGCATGGGTCCAGCTTCGACTCAGGGATGCACAGGACCCATACCCAAGGATGGGTTCTCCTGTGGGGAATTAGGCCTGCAATGTGCCTGGGCTGCTTTGAGTCTTGCTTTTGCTAGAAATGCCCTCACCCCGATTTGCAGTGAGAATTTACTGCAGAGTGACTCCCTAGAATCCATGTAGTAAAACTCCCCAGTATGGAGCGTAACACGTTCAACCATGTTTCCCTTTTCATTTGCAAATATCCCTCTTCTGTGATGTGATTAGTGGCATTGGCTCCTTTGTTTTCTGTAAAAGGTAACCACCTAAAGCGAACTTGTGCACAGTAAATGAGGACCATCATGTAATGTGCCAAGAAATCTGGTAAAGGCCGGTCACAGCAAGGGCCATGGCTTTTGCTCTCCTTGAGAGAAAAGCCAGGCCCGCCCCTTTCCTCCACCAGACTCGGTATCTGTGTGAATGTTTCTCCTCATCCTATAACTTCAAGGACCCCCCTTGAAGCTGGGGTCTGCATCAAGTTTGAACTGATACATAAATTTCTCAAAACTACCCAGTGAATATTTCTTAAGGATTTGGCAATCCATACAATTTCAGTTTTTTCTATAATTCATGTTAGAGAGCTATTAACTGTACATCCAAATGATTAAAACCCCTAGATATTTTAAGAAATGACCTCATTGTAAACATAATCTTTATTGCTAAATGTTATTTAAGAAAATCAAATATTTTCTTCTACATCAAATGTGTTCCAAAAATCTGAAAAATATGAGATTGAGTTTTCACTAAACTGAGATTCTCGCGGGGTGATCTTAAAAATCTCTGCTGTTGGGTTGTCTGACTGCACATCCATGTCAGTAGCCAACATTTGTAGCTCCCTGTACTGGAATGAGAAAACAAATAAAACACTTAAGGGCAATCTTAGGTTCTTTGTTTGTTTGTTTGTTTTTAGAGTATAACCTGAATCCACATAAAATAGGCAATGTGCTACAGATTTAATGTAAACATGTCTATATACTTTGCTCCATCTAATTTATTATGACCAACCTTCAATGTTCTTTTGACAGAAAGAAATCTACATAGGCTATCATTGCTACTGATGAAGAAGTATTAAATTTCATATATGGACCAAACTTGATATGTCATTGTTTTCACAATTAGGCCTTGGAACTAATTCAACATTCATAAATTAACCTTGCATATTCCATCCATTGACCCCACCATGTAGAGTGTGAAGCTGAGGAATGTGCCAGAGATGTGGGTGTCCCTGCAATGGCTACTCTTTTAGGTAGGAAGGAGTCTATGTAATAGATTCTGGGCATTCAGAGTATCAGGAGAGAACCATGTTTCGGGAGAGATCAGTCTTCCAGGACTGGTCTGTCTGTCCTGGATGATCAGCCCATGTTCTAAGCATGTCTAAGCTATAAGTATATCCGGAATGGATAGTGTTTCTCAGCTGTCAATCTCTCTAGAGCGGTCTCTTTACCCAGACTCTGAGAACAGAATACTTAAAAGATATATATTGCTGAGCAGGTGAGAAATACCTTTGGGTTTTCCCTCCACCTTCTTCTAAGCCTGGAAACACTTCCCCTTTTTAGGCTTGAATCTGACTGTGCTTTGAATGTGTGCAAAGAATATGGAATAAAGTTGTCTGGGCACTTCATTCCTAAACACTCTAGCATGGTTTTCCCAAGTGCAAGAAAAAGTTTTATTTACAAACGAAACATTAGTATCATCCTTAAAAGCTTTCCATGGAACTCATGTGGATTATTGCCTTGATACTTCACTCTCTCTCCCTGCTTAAAAGGAACTACACTTGATTTGCCTGATGTCTTGTTCCTTTGCTCTTGCTCTCAGTGTCTCTTATCACCATTGTAGCAGAACTGGCAATATTCCTCCACTTCTCTGCCCACATCCTTTTCCTTCCACCCTAGTAAGACAATTATTTAGATGAGAGTCCAGGTTTTGCCTCTCTCCATTTTTTTAAATTGCTCTATTTTATACATATTATTATTGTTTATTAATGTTGTGATTCTGGTATAACAAATCACTTAACACTATAACTTCAAACACTTCTATTTATTTAAGTAAGGTCCTAAAAACTCCTGTAGATACGTTCTTCACTCTAGCGTACTATCCTGATTTTCACCCAAATACTCAGCTTTCTAGTTACATTCTCTCTTTACTCCCTTATCTTTTCTTCAGAATTTCAGGGCCAAATGAGGAGAGGAGAACATTATGTAAACAAGCAAACACTAATGGCAGCAACGACAAAAGGTAGGCTTCTCCACCACTACAATGACAGAGGAAGCACATTGAACTTGGTCCAACAAAGTCTTAACAAGGCACCACCTACACAGCTATAAACAGCCCCTGGTAACTTGACTCAGAGCTTTCTAGTTAAATCTAGTTTTAAGCTACATAACTTGCCTCCTTCTCATAGATAAAACTCTCAAATGCTTTCAACAGCTAAATTAGCAATCCCTGCTTACATAATTATCTTGTTCCAGGAAATTGTGAGTTCCCATAAGCTCTAAGGATTTCTGTTGCTTTGTTTTTATCTCTCTTTTTTATGTGCTATTATAGAGGGTAATGGTGAAATTAAGAGTAGGGGCCCAGGTTGAGTGAGAAGTCCAACCATAACATACAATGCTTATTCTTAGCTCTTAGTTATTACCATGAAAACATTCTTTTTTGCCTGTCAAGGAGAGTTCTCATCAATAGGTAGTATTTCTAATAATTATTCTTATGGATTTGGTAACAGGCAAGTCCACATTTATAGAAGGTGCACTTATTTGCATTTTTCGTCACTGTCCATTTGATTTCTGTAGGCTGTGCAACACCAGGCAGCAGACACAGCTGGGCTGCAGCCATGTCTCCACCGTCATGGCCTTAACCTTGGTCATATCTCTTGTTCCACCTCAGCACTCTCACCCTAGAGATGCATACTTCCTATCCTTTATCCATCTAGTACTTGTTCTTTTACAAATGAGACCATAATTGCATGTTTGTTACAGCTATACAGGCAAATCATCTCAGGGAACAAAGAGGGCAAGAAATAACATACTCTTTTCATTAACTCCAGGGATGTTAATTTCTGTCAACAATAATTAAATGTCTATAAGCAATAATATCCCTGTCAATAATAACTGGATTTATTTTGTCATCACAGAACAATTAAACATTTAGTGTTTTAGCTGATTTGAATCACATCTAAACTCGATTTAGATGTGATTGGACAAAGCACACAACTTAATATTTTAATTTATTTTTTTCTGTAAACTGATGCCACTGGACTTGCAAAATTCCTTCTCATTTAATTGTAATAGAGGGTAAACCTAAGTAGTCGATACATACTTACTTATTTTTTCTATTTATTTGTAACAGATTATGCCCATTATAATAAAAAATTAGAAAATGTTACTAATTTAGAATTTAGACATCAAGTTGAAGACATAAGATTTTGCCTACATAGCAAGTTAAAAAATTACAACATATATATATACATATATATATATGTCTTACCATTCGTTATATGATAATAATTATCTAATCTAAAAATGCAATCTTAATTTTAATAATTGCAGCAATTTAATATGATGTTGGTCTTCAAGGGGAAGAATAGTTAACAAAGAGCAGAGGCCTTCCTAATATCCTATCATATATTCCAAACTTATTGTTTCATTTTTTATTCAGGTTAGTATCATTAAATCAAATCTCAGGGAATCGAAAACTAATAATTTATTTTCCATGTAAGTATATTTGAAACATGTGTAGTTCAACTGAAGGGTAAAAAGCATAATGGCTAAACCATAGTTTTATAGAGATTTTTAAAGAGGGAAATAACAAGCTTGACAAGGTGAGAGATAGAAAAATGAGTTTCTTGACAAGCTACATTGTTAAATAAGTGAACAAGCTTCTAAAGGACTTTGTAGAACTGGAGGACCTTAGAAAAATAAAGTATCCTCTTATCTATACTGCAGGTGATGGTTTAGGTAAGATTATGACTACGGCAAAAAAATAAAAAGAAAAAAGAACTGATGAATGCAAATGGAATTTGGAGCCCTGTGGTTTTTAAATGTATTTTGGAAAATATGATAAAAACAGATTTAAAAGTCACACCTGATTATAAAATTTAACTAGAGAATATATTTGATTTTTAGATATTTTTAAACAAGAAAAAGGAGATGAAATTATTGTCTAATTCACATTAATGCAGACATTCTCTATAGAAAACAAAAGAGCTTTATGTTCCTATAGCCTTAAAATATTATGAAAAACATTCAAAGATATGTCATTGGGAGACAAAAATAGGAAGTGACAATAGAATTTATTTCATAAAGATAGACTGTCTTCGTTTAATAAAATAGTTTGATATTCTATTTTGGTTGTAAAATGTTAATATATGGAATGCTCCCTGATGGGCTAGGGATTAAAATCATTAGTATAAAATTGTGGGGTGAGACTTCTGACCAAGATGGAGGTGGAAACATTGTGCCTCCCTGCACAACCAAGTTTAAAGAAAACAAAGTTTTAGTAACAAACGCAGCCAAAACACAGACAATTGAACTATATGGAAGTCTGACAACAACAAACCCTTCATCCTGACTGGTAAGAGGAGTGGAGTCAGCGGCGAAGCAGGTCAGGCAGGACAGATCAGCCAGACCAACCTGGAAGTGCAGGAGCACAGGCGGTGGTTGGGGGATCCCAGGTGTGGGATGGCAACAGGCGGACCCAGTGAGGGCGCAAGGCAGCTGGCTGACACCGGTCACACATTTGTGTGAAAATAAACCAAGCAAAGGAGCAAACAGTGAGACAGACCACTCAGGCCATGGCCCCAGCGATGGGAATTAGATCCTGAAAGCACCAATTGGAAAGACTTTTGGGGTCGAGATGCCTGGAGAAGCTTCCAGGCTCACAGAGAGTTCATTGGAGAGACCCACAGGATCCTGGAGGGTGCACAAACCCACACACCTGGGAACCAGCACCAGAAGGGCCCAATTTGCTTGTGGGAAGAAGCACAGGGGACAGAAATCTGAGAGACAGCAGAACAAATGCCATTGCCCCTCTCTGACCCCTCCCCCACATACAATCACAACTTAGCAACTGGGTTGCCCCACCCCGGTGAACACCAAAGGCTCCGCCCCTCATACTTAATAGGGGTGACCTGACCAAAACATTATGGCTCAAGCAGAAAAAGAACTTGAAGCCCCAGAGCCAATAAATCTAAGCGACCAAGAGATAGCTAACCTTTCTGATGCCCAGTTCAAAACACTGGTGATCAGGATGCCAACAGAATTGGTTGATTTTCATCACAAATTAGAGAAACATATGAAGGCTAAACTAATTGAAATGAGGGGAAATGCACAGGAAACCAATAGTGATGGAAAGGAAACTGGGACTCAAATCAAGAGAGTGGACCAGAAGGAAGAAAAAAATGACCAAAAAGAAAAGAATGAAGAAACAAGAACTCAAAAAAAATGAGGAGAGACTTAGGAACCTTCAGGACATCTTTAAACATTCCATCATCTGAATTATAGGGGTACCAGAAGGGGAAGAGGAACAGCGGAATAAGAGGAAAACTTATTTGAACAAATAATAAAGGAGAACTTCCCCAATCTGGCAAAGGAAATAGACTTCCAGGAAATCCAGGAAGCTCAGAGAGTCCCAAAGAAGTTGGACCCAAGAAGGAACACACCAAGGCACATCATAATTATATTAGCCAAGATACAAATGAAGGAGAGAATCCTAGAAGCAGCAGGAGATAAAGGGACTGCCACCTACAAAGGAATTCCCATCAGACTGTTAGTGGATTTCTCAAAAGAGACCTTACAGGCAAGAAGGGGCTGGAAAGAGGTATTCCAAGTCATGAAATCCAAAGACCTACAGCCAAGATTGCTCTATCCAGCAAAGCTTTCATTTAGAATGGAAGGACAGATAAAGTGCTTCTCAGATAAGATCAAATTCAAGGAGTTCATCATCACCAAGCCCTTATTATTATTATATGAACTATTAGAGAGACTTATCTAAGAAAAATAAGATAAAAAAGATAAACAGTGAAAGGACAGCAAACTCACAGTTATTAACAACCACTCCTAAAACAAAAGCAAACTAAGAGGACAGCTAGATCAGGAGTGAACCATAGAAATGAAGATCACATGGAGGGGTAGCAACAGAGGAGTGGGAGGAGGAGAAGGGGGGAAAAGGTACAGAGAATAAGTAGCATAGACGGTAGATGAAAAACAGACAGGGGGGAGGGCAAGAATAATATGGGGAATATAGAATCTAAAGAACTTGTGACACATGGACATAAACTAAAGGGGGGATGGTGGGGGAGGGGGTGTGCAGAATGGAGGGGAATGAAGGGGGGGAATAGGACAACTGTAATGGCATAATCAATAAAATATGTTGGGAAAAATTGTGGGGTGAACTGTAAGTGAAGACAAAAAGGGAAAGGTGGAAGGACCGAGTGATCCTGAACTATTTACATTACCAAGACCAGGGCACATTGGTGCTCTGCCCGAGTCAAGGCTCAGCCTGTTGTCCCTTCCTTGAAATACTGTAAGGTCCCTGTATTGCCAAGGACCTGCCAGAGGCCACAGCTTTCTCGGTAGAGCACATTGAGCTCTGAGTTTTTGAGAAGCGTCTCCATGGCCCAAGGGTCCCTCTCTCCCATTAAAGGATTCCTGATACAGTTATAACCCTCTCGGGGTAGGGGTCAACCATATGCTCAGAGAAGTCCTGGAGCTTAATCCTTTTGGGCCACGTGGAGTCATATAGATGGCTGGGTTTTGGTAGGGTAGCACTGGGAGTCGATCAGTCCACAGGACCACCAGAGATGGGGCTACCCAGAATAGATGACCCTAATCATGTAGGTGATTCTTAGGACTCAGAGCTCTGGACCACTGACATCCAAATCATGGTTTGGCTTGAGCAGTAAGTCAGAAGTGAGGGCACTTGCTCACAGTAGCACTGTCTCGGGGCCAGGACACTGGAGTGGGGGCAGGCACCCCTTACCCTCTGTGCCACCCTCTGGGGCCACTCAGGCAATCACCCCACTGCAGCAGCAAGTTCCTGACCACAAACCAACCAGTCCCCCTGGGTGGCTCCACTACATGACCTGAGACTATGTTTCAGTTCAAAAGAAATCTAACATGTGGTAAATAAGACAGAAAGAGTCAGACAATCTTCTCCTACCTAATGCTCCTCACCGGGATAAGTAGAAGAGAGATGTATGGTCAACTCTGAAAGAGATCAAATTCACTGATGATGGCTTAAAGAGTTCAAGAGAAGATTTTGATAAAAATATATTGTTTAAATTTCCTGCTGTAAAATTCAGAATGATATATTTAAGATAAAAAATTTTGAATGTGCTACTGTTCATATTTTCCTGCATAATCTTAGTACAACTTTTTGTGGGGATCATCAGCAAAGACTGGCAGCAGCTTTTGAGGGAGTCACTCAGCTGATGATACCACGTCATTCACACTGATGAAGCCAGCAGTGAACAAATGGTCCGAGGAAACAACAGGGACAACCGCATCTGTATTGTTTCAGCACAAGTCAGTTCTAAGAAGTCACGGGAATGTGACTGGTGGTAGTGAGTCCCTTTTTCTCACTGCCTTTTCCCATAGCGGCAGATAAAAAGTCAGGCAGTGTGGCAGGCAGAATTCCTAAGACAGACTCCAGCGACCCTCTGCCCTGTGTCATTCCCTTTCCTCTGGGTGTGGGTGGAATCTAGAAAATAAGGAGATCTCACTCCTGTGATGGTGTTACAATTTATGGTGAAAGGAAAATTGTCCTGGGTGGGCCTGGCAACATCTGGTGAGCCCTTTGAATGCTGAGTGTTTTTTCTGGCCAGTTGAAAAAGACACTGGAAGCTACTTGGCTGCTCAGGAAGAAAGCAAACGTGCATTTTGCAAACCATCTATGGAAAACAGGGATCTCAGTGTTAAAACCATGAAGAAACGATTCTTCCATCATCATCCAGTGGGCTTGGGGGAGGAACCTGAACTCAGGTGAAATGCAGAGTACCCACCCTCACCCTTATTTTAGGACTTTCAGGAGAAACATTATAATGTGCCTTGACTTCTGACCTTTGGCAACTGAAAGGTAATAAGTATGAGTTGTTTGACTATGCTGTTAGTAGCAGTTATACAGCATTAGAATATTAATACTCAGGAACAGCATGTTCATTGATAAATCACTACACCACACCTGAGCCACAATATTTTAACTTTTTTTAAATTGAAAATTTTATATTGACAGAAAAAATATTTCAATCCCTGAAAAAATATTTGTCTAGGATCATACTTGTCCTATGTGTATCACTGCACCCCAACTCTGCATTTTTTGTTCCGACAATAAATCTTTTTATTAAGACATGATTTGAGTTTTCTGTTTCTTGTAGTCAAAGTACATTAAATGATAAACCAATATTATTTGAATCAGGTTAATATAGATGATTTAACTCTCAATTTTGCTGATATGAATATTTAATCTATAATCAATTGTTTTTTGTCTTGATTTCTTTTTTTCTGTAGCAGAGGATATAATAATGTTACCATGAATTCATTTATGTTATTAAGCCCTGAGCCTAGAAAATCATTGACAAATTTAGTACTTGATACTTGTGATGTCAGCTAGACACTTGCAGGGATCATTGTTCTATTTGTCAATCACCTGAGACATTTGCAATAATAAACCTCTTACTCAACCAAGACATTACATCTTTCTTTCTTCAAATCATCTACTAGTATCTTAAAATCAATACCACATGCTTCAGACATTACATGGTGGGTAGGGTGGGTTTCAGGTTGTGATTACACAGAGTTTGCATTCTTGTATTATTTTTATTATATACTGTATTATTCTCCATATGAACAACTGCAAACCTGCTTTTTCCACACCCTGTGTATGTCTGTCAAATCTTAAGGATAATGCTACCCAGTGGAATCGGGCCATCATTATCAGTCTAGTGAGGAAAAGAAAGGTAAAATTCTTTCCTTTCAGTTATATGTCTAAATATAAGATTTTTTTCCTGAAGACATATAGGTTAGAAATAATAAAATGTTTCTTTCAAGGTCACACTTATGGTTTAGCTCCTTTTTGTGGCTGACCATAATATTAGCAAGTTTTAAAATGAAATTGGACAAAATGTGTTAATGGGGCCCCTGAGCATTGCATGGGAATTCTCAGGGTTTTGGGTTAAGCAAGAACTTGACACTGAGCCAAAAGTGGAATAAAATGATCCTCAAGAAATCATTTTCTTAAGATTAACCTACTTATATAAAATAACTTTGTAGACATTAAATCATATGCCAAACATATGCAGTATACAGATGCTTGATGTAAAACATCGATGTTCTCTGTGTGTGTACACATGTATGTAAAAATGGACAGCTGTGCACTCATGGAAATATGAAAGAGAACAAAAGAAAATTGTAAACTATAAAAAAGGATCAAGTCAAATGGCATGCTTGCTTCAAAATATTTGACTCCCTCAATGTAAAGCACAGTGTTTCTTTAAACAAATTATTAAATTATAATGAGTTATTTATTAGCTGATTAGTAAATGAATAATAACTCTGTTTTTCTGAGAACAATATATTTAGATACGCTGATTTACCAGTAGAATTTTTTAAATTGGTTTAAGAATCTGTGATACACAGTGTATGAAATCAGTTTCTAAAGTTGTATTACTTTGGTACTTTGTATCAATGATTATGATAATTTAAAAATAGATGCCATAACTATGTATAACATTACATGAACAATTTATTGTTGGATACTCATGGTAAAGCAAGGCATGCAATTTTAAATTGTAAAAAATTTAACAAAAGTTTTAGTTTCAATTTAGCTCTAAAATTTCCACCTTTCCTGAAGTCCATCAGCTATTCATGATAGCTAATTTTATCCATAATTTTACCATTTTATATTCATATTTAAAATCTATATTTATATAGATTTATATATCTAGCCAAAACACATTGAATCTCCTAAAAACTAGAACTTTTAGCAGGCTATAAAATATAGCTTTTAGCATTTAATTCATCAATTAAAATTGTAATGTGATGCATTTACCACACAAATCATTTTCCATACTGAAATACATATAATACAAAATTTCTAATTATGGTTTAAATGATCTTTTGATAGCATGACTCTCTGAGATATTTTTTCTTCACTTGTTGTTAAAATATTAATTATAGATTGAAGAAAATTGCTACTTATTATACTTCTGAAAGCCCTTCGTCATCATAGTGAAAGTTAGCAAATACAAATTTTTTTTCCTAAAAAGTGTTACTCATATTTATATTTGACACATATTATAATTGCCTCCTAATAAACAGTCCCAAATTTCAAATGCAAAACTGCATTCTTTTACAGCCAAGTGACTACCAATATTTTTTTCTAATCTATAATCCTATTGATTAATATTTGCTCATCAGCATTTTATTAGCTTGTTTATTTATTAATTGACTTGGCCAAGCATTCATCATCTCATCTATCAAATGTCTGGAGGCTGATTATATAGTTTTTAATTATTAAAGGACTTATAGTTAATCTAAAATACATTTGTGCTGTTAACGTCCAGTTTATATTCAATTTTCTGAAAATTAGATCTAAATGATATATTATGAAGGTTTCTTCAGTGACTCTACTAGAGTTTATTTCCATCTTAAATATGTATGATATTTTTAATTAAATTGGAAAATATTTAATCAGCCCTTTGTTTTTGCTATTCTATGCTAAGCACTGTGCTAAACAGAGGGGTATAGTACAAGGACATATTCCTTCTGAACTCAGAATCTAGTAATAAACACAATACCTTCAGACCCAGAAAAAATAACAATGACATGAGTCAGAAGTATATGTTCTCTTTAGAACTTATTTGAATATGAGCTTCATTAGTATTTTTAAAAACTGGTGTTGTGAATTTATAATGCATTAGTGCATTGAATTGATGAAAATAGTCTCTGAAAAGATTGGAAATGGGGCAAAATAGAGAGACTCATAGATAACAGGCTGACAGCTGTTAGGTGCGTAGTGTGGGGGATGTGGAGGGATTGAGAAAAACAAGAAAGAGAGAAAAAACTCAGGGACGGGAGCACCAGTTTGATGATTGCCTGGGGGAGGGGGCAGGGCAGGGGTGGAGGAGGGCATGGGGGCGTACATGGGCCTGGACAAGGACTTGGGGTGGTGAACTCACAATACAGCACACAGGTAATGTGCTGTGGAGTTGTGCACCTGAAACCTGTAATATTTTGTTAACCAGCGTCACCCCAACAAATTCAATAAAAAAGAAAAAAATGGAAGAAGTATGGGAAATGCAGAGGAAGACAGAGGACACTCCACATGGGTAGAGTGTCATGATGAGGGACCAGATATGGAAATTCAGCTGCTAGACAATGAACGGACCACTAAAAGATGTGTAAAAAGAAGACAGCTTAAAGATAGATCAAAAGCAACAATTTAATATTAATTACAAGAATGTGTTTTAAAATTCCCTCAAACAGTTACGTATTCAGTCAATTTTCCCTGAATGTTTCTTTATTCAAGTTCCAACCTCCCACCAATACTAGTACCACTGGTAATAATAATATTAGCCAATGACTAATAGACTAGACTAGTAGTCATAAAAATAAGA
Source organism: Artibeus jamaicensis (assembly GCF_021234435.1). Taxonomy (NCBI): domain Eukaryota; kingdom Metazoa; phylum Chordata; class Mammalia; order Chiroptera; family Phyllostomidae; genus Artibeus; species Artibeus jamaicensis. Next base: position 33,989,466 of record NW_026522046.1, on the reverse strand, counting down.
GCCAACGATGACTAAGCACCCAACATGTGTAATTAGTGTTCTCACCATGCTAGTGATGTAAACATTGTTATAGTTCCAGTTTGAAAAGAGACACAAGGAGACGAAGAGAATAAATTTTCCCAGATCCTATTGCAATGGAGCACGGAGTGGAAATTAGAAAGCAGACTTTAGATATCTATTTATATTGACCATTCTGCACTGTTGCCATATTTCATGGCAAAATTGACACCAGTGTATGTGGGGCCACAAGTAAACATGTTTTGTGGGGACCCTAAAGATATATGAAAAAAACTGACATTTAAAAATGTGTTAACATTCATGAACCTATATGAGGTTGAGTGATGTATTGATGAAGATCTAAAACAATGAGTAAGAAGATTACTTGTTGTGCATGGAAATGTCTTTTCTGATTCAGGCCCAGAGACCATCTGTTCTTTTTCTTTAATGTCCCATGTACCATTTCTTGCTAATTTCGTAACCCCCAACATGAGAAAAAGGTTGCAATATTCCATCGCACTTGGCTCTTCTCGGACTATTACAGTGGAAACCATGTGGACATTTAGCCTCTTCTGTTGCTGCTGTTATTTATTTCCTGCTGCCCACAACATTGCATCTTGTGGTCACATCCATCACGCAGCACACCAGTACTGAGTTCAGACTCCCTCAAAGGTAGTGACTGTTGGGAGGACAAACTAGCAGACCAATCACCACAGCAAAAACGAGTGCTTTCTTTTTAGCTTACATGAATTAAGCATCTTAACATAAAACACGTTTACTCAATTTAGCCACAAAGGACCTAGTGATAAATTTGAAGACCCCACCCCCTCAGCTTTTCCCCTCAGCTTTACTGAGGTGTTATTGACAATGGAACATTGGATAAGTAAGGTGGACAATGGGATGATTTGATACACATATGCATTGCAAAATGTTCCCCCCAGTAAGCTTGGTGAATAAAGCATTAACTTCAGTTACGCTTTTGTCATTTTTGTTGTTATGCTGAGAACATAAAACTGCTCCCACAGCAACCTCCTAGTGCACGATGCAGTGTTGTTAACCATGTGGCTGTGCCTTAGATCCCCAGAACTTACCTACCTTGTGACTAAAAGTCTGCACTCTCTCGAGCGTGTTTCTGTTTCTCCCACCCCACGGCCCCTGGCAACTATGATTCTGCTCTCTGTCTGAACAATGTAAGTAGTTAAGTACTACTGGGTTTGATTTTACTGCTGACATTCCTATTTTGCTTCTACTCCTCAGTTTCCTCATCTATATAATTTAAATCCATGTACTGTATCTACTTCTGTTAGTGTTTGTGAGTTGGGAGCAGATATTTGCCTGGCTTTCCTCAAATGTAAATTAAAAAATAAAAGCTATATACACAGATATGCTGGGTGACATATTTGAATTGTTAAAGTTCCACTCATCTTTTTCTTTTTTATTTAATATGATGCAAATGAATTATTATATATATTTATTGATATTAGTATTTCAAAGGAAGCCACTTCATCTCTAGTTTTAAAAAAGTAACATCAATCGAAGAAAATCATTTGAAGTAAATAGATTGGTTGTAATAATCCATACTCGTCATTAATAGAATAATTAAGAAAATAGAAAAAATCTTTAAGCATATACCCTACTAGCATCTTCCTTTTTGTCTGTGGAACTCATGGCTATTTTACTATATTATACTTATTTTTCTGAATATAGTGATATCTTATAAAATGTAATACCTACAATTTGTCATGTTCTGATTTTTCTAATGGCATACTTTTAAAGAATTATTGAAGCATGAGCAATTCCATTTCCTTAAACATGTTTATATATCAATGATGCATAAACTACTATGTATCCCTTAGATTTTTAAAGGATAATATTGTTCAAACATATGTTCCATATAGATAAAGTATAATGCCATTTCACAACTAAATAGGCAAATAAAATTTGATTCAGAAACTTTTTCCTGAACTAAAGTGAAAAAGTCTATTTGGCAGATTATGTTCCGCATTTATTCTTTCTTCTACTTTGATATTCCTTGGAATCCATTTCAATTGTGGCTATCAAGTTTCACAGGATGGAGAAGTATATTTGTTTAATTGGATAAAATAACAACTAAAGGCAAAAATTTAAATAGAATTGTTTTAATCTCTTCAGACTTTTAGCAATAGGACCAAAAATAAGAATTACCAAGAGCTGGTATTTAGTGTAACTAAAATTTTAATGCTTTTAAATGATTTTTTCTCTCATAATCTAAAGCAGGAACCGTGATTAGTCTAGATCCAGGGAAACTGGAGCATCTGGTACAACGTTTCTATTCCACCTCTATCCCCCCTTGTCTGCAGCTAACACTCTGGCAAACTTTGGCATGTGAGTCTATTTCATTTTGTTGTAAGCATATCTTCCTTTTTTATCTGCAAATTTGTCTATTATCTAAATTTTCACTTAATTGTCAGAAAAATAATGTCGTATGACTTGTAGGATATTTTTATAGGCTCCCCCTGGTCCTCTCAGTTTCATATAGTTTAAAAATGTACTAATTCTGCCTTAACTTTTTTGTAATTTAAAAATGTTACTTAACGCAAATAGAAAAACATAATCGCTACGACTTTGATGTCTGTCTAATGGTAATACATGCACATAATATAAATAGCTAAAATGCATTTTAATTTTCCTTGTCGATCATATCCCATTTGAGGTGGACTTGTGAGGCTATCACCTGAGAGCAGGTGGGGTACTTGACTCCTCTAGAAAGGCAGGTTGAAATCCAGGTTTAGAAAAAAAGAGAAAGAGATATTCCAAGCCCTTGAAGAACCAGTCTGAAGAATGGAGAGCAGAGAATTCTGGTGTAGAATGAGTCTGTGCCAGTTGAGCTATGTGATGCTCTTGAGTAAAGGATATAGCGACGAGGCCAATGCAATGCCTTTCTTTCCTGGTGTAGATTAAAAGGAGAAAAATGGAAGAAAACAGAAGGGAGGCAAGTGGCCAAAACTGTTTGTTCTGTTCTCCCCTCTCTTGGTTCTGTGTTAGAGAACTTGAGCTGAGATAAAGACACAGGGACTGTGGCTAAATGGCCTCACTGTGTGTGTGTGAATGTGATAGCTGTGGTGTGGTCCTGTAGAGAGGCTCTGTGTCATTGTCGGAGGCACAGAGCTAGACGAAGGTGCAGCAGAAATTGAGTCATTTTTGAGCAGAAGCCAGAAAACCGAGATCTGGAGGCCTGCTGCCTATTTTTATAAGAAAAGCATTGGGACCCATACACCCATCATTTTAGGAACTGTCTCTGGCTATTTCTGAGCTCCGATGGCTGAGTTGAAATTGCTATGGTCTCTATAGTAGAGACCATAGCATCCACCACAAAGGCCCAAAGGACAGCATGCAGACAGAGAGGAGAGGTAGAAACACTGTGTCACTGGGGGAAAAAAACAACTGCAGTTAGAAGGCAGATCAAAGGTTTGGAACTTCCTCCTGAGAAGAGAGGGATTCAAGACCCACGTTAGGGCCTCAACCCTCCAACTCTGCACAGGAGAGACAAGATTTCTAATTACCTGTCTTTCTTAGCCAGGGGGATTACATGCAGAAGACTGTAAAACTGTAGGGAACTGGGGAAAAAAACCTCTTGAAGGACTCACATGAAGACTCAAATATACACCTGGAAACCAGCACAAACAAGCAGTGTGAAAAACCCATGAGTCATAGGTAAAGGAGACCCACTTCTCTCAAAATGCCCACAGGAGAGGCGAGATCCAGTTGGGTCTATTGCCAGTGACTGAGGCATTGGCAGGAGCCATTACCACAACCTCACTCTGTTTCGCTAATACTGGTGCTTGGGGATTTCATTTTCAAGTGCACTCCTACTGAGATACCTACCCATGTGCCTAAGCAATTGCATATTTGTCCCACAGCTGGGCAAGCTGTGCTTTTGCTACTAAATGAATGAGATAGAACCCATTAACAGAATGAAGTATAAAAATTACACAAGGAGATAAGGAAGAGTTTGAAAGTAGGACATTCAGCAAATAATGATATAATTTGAACACTCCATTCTTTCTATTATAGCCTACTTCCTTTGTTCCAGATTCTGTGGAGAATTTGCCAAAATGCTTTTAAAAATACTACAGATCAAGCATTTGCAGAATGTGAATTTTGTCATTTATTCAAGATCTCTAAAGGGAAGAATATCAGTGAGTTTAATCACTAGCCAGAAGTAAAGGATTATCCCTGCCAATTTTGAAGAATGTAAACATTTTAAGCAAAAATCTCCTGTTTGAACATTTCTTTTTAAGTTTTAACTACTTTAAAAATTGCTTATGCAAATGTATTCGATGTTATACATTTTTATCATTCTTCTATACCTTTGTGTGAGATTATTAAAATTAGAGAAGCGAGGTGATGTATCTGTGTACGTGAACTCCTGAGACAGGCACCATGGCTTTGAAATCTGGCTTCAACACTTAGCAACAGAGCCCTTCAGTGTGTTTCATCATTCAGGGCTGTGGTCTTTTCACCTAAAGAGAATAATACTGTTTCCTGTTTCATAGACTTGTAAGAATGCTATCTATGGTCCTCCACTCACAATTGGGTTACATCCCAATAAACCCATTGTAAGTGGAAAATATTGTAGGTCCAAAATGCGTTTACTACACCTAACCTACCAAACACCATGGCTTGCCCAAGTGATATTTAAATGTGTTTAGAAAACAATGCTATCCAAACTGCTGCCAACAACACACTGTGTAGTATGGCTTGTTTACCGTCCTTGTCTCATGACTGATGGAGATGCAGCTCACCGCCCTGCCCAGCATCACGACAGAATATTGATAGCTCAGGAAAAGAGCACAATTTAAAATTCAAAGTACAGTTTGTTCTGGATGCATATCATTTTTCCACCATCATAATGTAAAACATTATTAAATCAAACTATTGTGTGTCGAGAATTATCTTCATGTAATGTACAGAGAATAGTACTTTTACCACAATATTACTAAATACCCAAGTTCTATAATAATAATTAAAAACATTTTAATATTTACCAAGTCATATTCTAGAATATATTGTTGTGCCATTAAGCAAGATATGAAATATCAATTTTCCAACATTCTTAACATCCTGTATATTTAATTTTATTCTGGCTTGATAATAAAGTTAAAGAATATTATTGCACTCAGGGTATAAGCTTAATTATAGTAGCTTCATTTTAACAATTTTCTTATTCTCTTAATCCATTTTGGAAGCATGTTAGCATCTTTGCATGTTTGTTTTAATCATTCATAAAAGCTTTTGAAATTATGAATACTATATAAGCATTCATGAAATAAATGATAAATATTTTGAAAGCATTTTTCTACATTTTTTTCTGATGTTCTGTTGTGCTCATGTTGTTTATACTCTATATACTTTCCTTTGTGATCTCTCTTTTTCTTTGATATATTACTTTTATTATTTGATATAATCTGATCTCAAAATCAAAAATATATTCTTTCTTATATATTTTATAGTTTCATTTCTTATAGTTAATCATGTTAGCCTTTCTGAAATTCATGCCATAATATGATATGAGACTGGGGTATACCTTGATTATTTTCTAATTAGCTAACTTATTACCACAATCCCTCTGACATTTTATTAATCATTATCATTTGTTCCTATCTTATTTTGGCTGTCCCATTCAGCTGTCTGTCAATTAGATTGTTCAGTTCCTGAGGCAAAATGACACTTTTTAACATTTTTAAAGCTTTGTATAATATAATTGGGAATTATAGGGGAAGCTTCTTTTCCTCGTCTATTTACCACTTACTTTCATATTCCTTCCCTTGCAGCGAAAATGTGAGCATGTGTACCGATCCTTTATGATCTGAAGTAATGCCTTCTGGGGATTTCTGGAAAGGTTTACCTTTTCGACTGAGAGACAGAGAGTGAGAGAGAGTGAGAGAGAAGTGTAGATAGGGAGCCATCTTTTAAAGTCCTGAATTGGATCTGGTAACATGACTATGCAGTGGTAGAACTATATAGGACAACCATCCTGTGACCAAGAGAATAAGATGAAGTTGACTTAGAATCCTGGCATTGCTGAGAAGCTGAATTATATCACCTTTGAACCACCTGCTCTGGGAATCTTTTAATATTCAATTATTACATTAAATAATTATATATCATGCTCCTAAAACATTATGGCTGGCATAATTTACCATTATTACTAAATTGAGATATCTCTATTAAATCAACAGTGGATTTGATTATTTCCCCCTGATTTCTATCAACTAAAAACCAAAATTCTCAGGTCAATACTCAAAATTCTCCCCTGTCTTTTTTCTAGATTCATCTCTGCTTAATAGAGCTCCGTATCTCTCCGCAGATTGCAACTTCAGGTGTTGTTTAATCAATTCTAGCTAGAACATCTTTCTTACCCATGCCCTTTGACTGAACTTCTTTCCTGTTTTCAAGAACAGTCATGAATTCTAATATAATTACACATGCTTTGTCTTATCATAACTGAAGTATGATGCCTCTTTACTTTGAAATTTGACTTATATCATTTGAATGGCAATTTTTCACATGGGAATAGAAGCCATTTACAACTATATAGTCTGATGTCTACACTAAGATGAATTTAATGTTTTACTGCCTGCAACTAACATGAATTTAATAGTCCAGACATTTTTTTGTCCAGAGAGAAGATATCACAATAACTTTCTTAATTGTTTTAGGAAATTACTGTATATCCATTTATCTGAACAATAGAAGAGTCTACTCACACCCATGAGAATAAATACCTCCTTCTTAGAATAATAATGCCCAGTTTAGCTAGACAAACAGAACTTCGCTCTTTCTCACTCAGAACCCTTCTCTCACTGTGTCCCCCAATCCTAAATTCTTATACCACATTCTCTGTCTATTCCCAAATAGGTCCCCTGCATTGGAAGAGGTGCAATATAATTAATTCACAATCTCCCAACCTAGAAATACTTTCTACAATGGTAGCAGAGAAAACATTTTCATCATCAAATAAGCATTAATTAAACAAGAATGTGATGTGTATCACAAGTAATCAAAAAGATTGCAAAGACAAAAATAAACCTCACTAATTTACAAGACCGGGCAGATGTAACCCACTGCGTGTTTCAAGCAGTAACTGGCTCTGAAGTCAGAGGACTGAGGAGCGCCTTTGTCACACATAGTTCATCTTTACTTAATTATTGGGGTGACCATCTGTGTGCTGCTTAATCCGCTTTATCCATATGAAAAACAACCTTTTCATGTCTTATAACAGGGGTAATTCTGCAAGTTCAAGCAAGGTGCTCCAGAAGTTAAGTTCCTGCTCCCTCAGAGACTGGAACTTAGGAGCACATAGTCCCTAGATGATTACATTTCAAAGAGATAGTCTTTGAGGAAGATAGTCTTAGGTTGACAAGTAAAAAATGCCAATACAGTCTTCAAGGCGATTTATGTATGTTTCAGTGAGAAGAGAAAGTACTTTAAATGACATTTTTCTAAACTAAGTGCTCCAAGAAGAAGAAGGGTAGGGAAATCTCTTCACATATTTTTAACAGTGAGAACTAAGCCTTATTTTTAATTAATATTTGTCTTTACAGAAGACCCATTTTAAATGAGATCTCCAACATCTTTTTTACTTAATCTTACTGTATTTTTTCATTACCATTTGGTTCTGTATCTCCCCTCACCCCGGAAATCACTACACTGTTGTCCATGTCCATGAATCTTTTTTCCTTTTTCTCAATCCCTCCACCTCCTCACCTCACTCCCCCTCCACTAGCTGACATTCTTCTCTGATCTATGAGTCTGCCCCCATTTTCCAGACACTTCTCCAAAGAGAACATATAGATGGCCAATAGACATGTGAAAAGATGCTCAATGTCACTAATCACCAGACAAATGGAAATTAAAACCGTAATAAAATATCACCCCACACCTATCAGAATGGCTGTCATCAATAAATCAGTGAACAACAAGTGCTGGCAAGGATGTGGAGAAAGGGGAACCCTTTTGCACTGCTGGTGGGAATGCAGATTGGTGCAGTCACTGTGGAAAGCACTATGGAGACATCTCAAAAAGTTAAAAATGGACCTGCCTTTTGACCCAGTGGTCCCACTTCTGGGAGTATATCTGAAGAAACCCAGCACACTAATAGGAAAGAATGGAAGCACCCCTATGTTCATTGCAGCGTTATTTCCAAAATCTTTAGAATACACTGCCATTGATATTCCCCTTCTGAGCCTCCACTAAGTCTGTCAAAACAGTGGATCCCCCTACAGCAGAAGGAATGGACTTGTTTGTTTTATCCACAGGTTTTCATGGTCACATTTTTTAGGACCTGGTCATCGATGCCTATTTTATATCAGTTTTTGAAACTGCCACATAATCTCTGCTAGTTTATAAACTGCTACTTGAATAGAGAAAATACTTCTCATGTAAATATATATTTTTGTGTTTATTTTCTCTGAGTTTCTTGTAAGATGCTCATATTTATTTAAATATCAATGAATCCACAAGTTTTCTTTTATATTCTTAACAATATCTTGCCTGTTTTTTTAAAGATTTTATTTATTTATCTTTAGAGGGGAAGGAGAGAGGGAGAGAAACATCAATGTATGGTTGCCTTTCGTGTGTCCCTTGATGGGAACTGGCCTGCAGGGAACTGGCCTGCAGGGAACCGGCCTGCAACCCAGGCATGTGCCCTGACTGGGAATCAAACCTTGATCCTCTGGTTCACAGGCCTGTGCTCAATCCACTGAGCTACACCAGCCAGGGCTTGCTTGTATTTTATGATGTAAACTGGACAAAATTAATTGACTCTCCCTGGCAGACAATTTATATAGTTCTCTCATTACTCTGCACTTGATTTAATAATGGATACAAAGGTAATAACATCTCTTATTTAATATAAACAAAAATTGGCTGAAACAACTAATTACAAAATTCTAGTCATAAGTTAGTATTGTTTTATAACATCTGCAATAAAATATGCAAATACCACTGAGAGACAGACATTACTAGATGTCCTAATGGACTTTTGAAATTACTTCTTGTTCATCAGTGAATTCCTTCTAGTTTTGATAGTCATGATTTTTGTCTGGTTCTCCATTTCCTAAAAGAAATTATTTTTAAAATGTCCTTTAGAGATGAGTAAATCTTCATCCCTCTGCAAATGACCTCATGAAAGAGAGGGCTCTGAGGGAGATTTTAAGCCCTTTCATTTCTAATTAACCTCCTGCCCAGGAGTTGTACAGTTTCTCACTCATCATAAAAGCCACAGATTTCTTTAAACAATCTTGAGAGCAAAGGCCCCTGCTGTGACTAGACAAAGGCAAGGAGCCAATACAAAGTTGGCCATGACCTTTTTCCCCCTTTTTTCCCAGAGTCATCAGGCAGTAGCTACTTCCAGATCACAGATAAAATAGCAATACTCAAAATGGTAATAAAAAGTTCTATTCTAATTAGGGAGAGAAAAAAAAGTGATAATTTATTTGCTTCTATTTAATGTTCAGGAAGCCTGCCGAAAGTGCTGAAAAACATACTAGGGAGTTTATGTGACCTATATATCGCAATTACCAAATGTCTGCCAAGACAGGCAGTAAAAATTGGGCTAGTAAATTGCTTGCATTCAGTGAAAATATCATCCTCACATGGAGTAAGACATTTACATAATTCTAAAAAGATACATGGTGGAATTAATCACATGTGTCTTTGTATGTGCTGAGTCCTGTTTGGTTTGGTAATTCTTTGGTAATTGATTTTCTGTCAATTGTGCAATTATGTAATCCAAATCTTTTAAGAAAGATTTTATTTAGTTATTTTTAGAGAGAGGAGATGGGAGGGAAAGAGAGGGAGAGAAACACCAATGTGTGGTTGCCTCTCACAAGCCCCCAACTGGTGACCTGGCCCACAACACCGGCATGTGCCCTGACTGGAAATCAGACCAGTCAGGTTTGATTTTTTGGTGTGGAAGTCAAACCAAACCCCTTTGGTTTATAGGTTGGCACTGAGTGCCCTGAGTCATACTAGCCAGGGCTGAAATCTTAAATTATGTTACTAAGTCAATTAAATCAATGTGCTTACATTTTTAACTTTTAATGTCTGGGTAAATGCTTTAAAATTAATTTTAATGCAGAACTATGCAAAACTCTGTTATATTTAACATTAAAGTCAATATTTTTCTTAAATGTGACCTGCTGAGACAATCTCAAATTTACAGTTGCACAGAGAAAGAATATATGAACATCTCAATTTTCTGTAATGTAATCACAACATCTTAATCAAAGGAACAGATGCCACTCAGTTGGGACCACAAATAAAGTTCTAAATTAAATAAAGGAATCATTGGTTTGCTTAATTGAGCTGCACTGCCTGGTGCTTTAATGTTTATGTTAAAACTATTCTTTCTGGTTGTAGATATAATTGCACTTCGTGGGGATGAGTTCAATCACCTCCTGACATAGGGAGTTAATAGGTTAAATAAAAACAAATTTCCCAGTTATGACTACCTACCGCCTAAAAAGATAAAAATATTAGCTGTGGTGGACTCTGGCCAGCCGAGTTCTCCTGTTATGGCTGACGACATGAATAAATGTACAGGTGACGACAATCCCGTGGAGAAAAAGGTATGGCATGGCTGCTCTCTCAAGGGGAGAGAGCCTATGAATGCCTCCACCACTCCCTCAAGAGGAGAGCATCTTGACCCATGCCTAGACAGGCTTTTATTGTTTTCCTCGGTCTTACATCAGAAAAATATTTATTATGTATTATATAGAATATTATTGTCTACATTTTAGATACAATCAAGAAAATGAAAATAACACACAGAGGCAAATGGCAATGAACTGATGAGCTCTGTCCTTGGGCAAATTCACACAGGCTTTGGATATTACCTTGAAGATAGACAATATACATTTGTTGTTTTAGACCAGGGTGATGGAGTTTTAGCAAGAGCAAGCCATAACAGTCTGTATGCATTTTCTAGGCCTGATTCCCACGGGAAAACTCAGTTTGAAGGTCTGGCTCCTGCCCACCACTTCGCTTCTGTAGGTTTTCCACATAGAGCTGAGTCACATTTGCCAGACTGAAACAAACCAGTCCCCTACAATGAACTATCCCGAAATTAATCATTTCTTAGAAACAGAAAAAAAGTAATGTTGCTACAAGGCTCATTGTTCACTTTGCAATAAACTCTTGAACCCAAAACATTGGCTTTAAATGCATTAAGATCAAAAGAATTGTCACTGACAGCTCTCCTGTCTGGGTCACAGGGCATTAGGTTGCACAGTTCAGGATAACCTTTCTCAGTAGTGGAGAGTTCTCTTCTGTTACTGAGTAAGATACTACTGGTATCATTATAGAAACTAATATGTATCTGTCTTTAGCAGGAAAAACCCAGTTAAGCAATGAGATAACTACAATGATGCTCAGTGCCATTTTATTATTTTTGCACATTAAGATGAACACTAAGACCAATTCCTGAGGATGTGAACTCAGAGTCAATAAAGGTTTAAAATATTTCACATTAACAAATTCAGATTTACATATGTTCTAACAAATCATATTAGAAAAATGAGAAACCTGGATATATACTTGCTTGTCTAGATCTTATTAGTGACCATTGAGAGGACTGAGAAGAAAGTGCATCCTGGCGTGTATGTAAGTCATAAGACGCAGAAGCTAGAAACACAGCATAGCACAGGTTGGCTGTGTTATATTACATGCCATTCATAAAAGCCCAGAGAGGGTGACTCTTACTGACTTGCTTAAAGTTTTAGTCTATTTCTTATTGTTTTTCATCATGCATTGTGTTCTATAATCGTAATTATCTCTTTATTCTTTCCCCAACGGGCCAAATTTATTCTCTATACTATGTATTTGCAATTGCTCTTTGCTTCAAATATGTTTCGCTTTGTCCTATAAACTTCTCCTGCTTATATAAACTTTTCCTGATTATTTTTGTTTATTGCAACAGGAAACATTCATTTTTACCATAGTAAAATTGATTCTATGGATTGGCTGAAGGGGGGCTATAAATCAGCTCTGGGTTTATTGGGTTCCATTGGATTAGGCTGCACTTGACGAAACTCAGATTGGCTACATGCAACTTCTTGTTCCAGAACAGTGTGAGGATTGACTAAGATCTGGGATATGTTGATGTTAAAGCACGATTCTGAAATAAATTACATTGATGTACCCAAAGATTCAGCTTGGACTGTCATTTGTCTATCATGTCTACTCATTCCGTTGGCCAAAACAAATCACTTACCCAGGCCTTACACTGGAGCTGGAAAGTATACTTAACTTTCTGGGAGACAGGATTATGTAATACGCTTAGAAAGGAGAGAGCCAATATTCAAACAGCAATACGTATTGTTGCAAACTGTGCTGTTGATGGTGTAAATGATTTTCCTCCTGCATGAAAAATGCATTTAATATTTGCCCAAATGCTTTCAATGAAACATAAATGCAAAGTCCTATACCTAGTGATCTAAAACAGGTCTAGATGCAGTTCCTTTTGATCTGTAAACATGAATGAGTAATGCAAGCATTTTCCCCATTGACACCCTATATTTCATGATGAAACAGGGATACTCTACCAAAGGAACATACTCAGCTAGAGGAAGAAGAGAAGACACTCAGAGTCACTGCTCCATGGCAATTACTCTCCGTGTCACAGTAGAGAAGGTTCACCATTACTGACTGAAGGAAATGTTCTCTGATTAGACCTCAGTTCTGCTCACTCCTTTGTGTAGTAAATCACCAATCTCTGTGTCTCATAACTTTGACTCCGCCCTCTGCAGGGCTTTTCTGTTTACCATTGCCCTCCTTAGGCATATCAGAGAGGCACATGGGAAAATATGCTGCTCATAGAACCTGAGTAATTTTTCCTGTCTCTACCAGTAGCAATTGAAACCTAAGTATTGTTTTGCTTTCAGTTACAGTTTTTCTAAACCAAGCTGAGACCTATAGAAATATAATTTTCAAAAACTTGGTGGTATGTAGCTATTTGATTTCAGGGAGTTTTTGTGCTAGTAGTCCCACCCATAATTCTTTTTGAAACATATCTCTTGTCTAGATTTCTTCATAGGCATTTAGATCTCATGGTGCTTTGGGACCACCCATTTGGTGTCCTTTCCTTGGCCACAAATCAGTGAGAAGCCTAAGTAAACAACTTGACGATCACCTCTGACTCCCTGCCTTGATGTGGTGTTTTTCTTAAGGCTTTGTCTTTCTTCCTTTGTGGCTCAGGCCTGTTCTCAAGTTTATGTTTTACTGATTGCGGTTGAATGCATCTTTCAAACCTGCAAGTCTGAATTTTGTGAATTCTCTTTTTGCCTCTTTGATCTCTACTTGCCAATAGCTTAATATTTCTAAAATTCAATATTCCCTGTGATATCCTATAAATACAGTTCATTAACAGAGCAAGGGGCACAAATATGTGTGTAAGTTCTGTGATAACAGTGTCAAAATATCAGCATATTACAACATTTATGTAATTTATAGTGAAGACAATAAGTTGGCATCTGTGTTATTGAGCTCTGCTCCGCATATCTTCATTCTGGAACTGAATGAAGCAGCTTTTACCTGGGTGTTGAGAGAATGACCAATAAAATGGCATTGGTCCAAGCAAGATAGCATAAAGTATATAAAACACAATGGAGTCACTCATGTCAAACAAGATGGCTGCCAGTCAGCCATGACACTTTGGTTCAGGAGGGAAACTACCTAAGTCAGAGCATCTGCTCTGACTCTAGAACCCCTGAAATAAATTATATTTATAATACAAATAGCAAGTAAAATATCTAGGAGATTTTAAATAAAGAAGCACAAAATAATTTCTCTTTAACAAAAGAAAATTGTCCTTGATATCAACTGTTTGCATCCCTATTATATGCTAATATTATTTGGAATTACAGAAACACTCTGAAGTGGAGAAAGGTCTATTACAATGATTATGAATCATAGAAGATTTTCAGAGCAGTCCTAATGCCACTGGGAATCTTCTAGAACTCCTGAAGTTCTAGAGTTTAGAGAATTATGCTCCTTTTTTTCAGTGATATAACCATATTTTAACTCTAGGTAGATTTGTCACACACAATTTGTTATTATTAGTAAACACTTGTTTAGTCATTCAAGTAATAAATTATTATGTACTTAACTTTGTGTAAGGAGCATTTTGGTCTTACATGGATAAAGATTACTTAACTTCAACGGTTTAATTACCTAGAAAATGAGCTATGTAGCACAAAATATAAATGACAAAAACAGAGCGTTCAACACAGGACTACAGTATTATAAAATAATATGTAGGACCCGGGGGATCTAGCTTAATGCTGCCTGCCTGAAGCTGCAGGAAAACGTTTACTTGAGGAACTTACTACTAAGGTACATTTCGAAAGATGAATAAAAGTTCAGTAGCAAAAGGAGGACAGGCACTGACTATAAAAGAAAATGTCAGGTAACCTATATTAAAGTATCTAAAATATAATGTTGGATTTTGGGAACTGTAATTAATTTCAATTGAAAATATGTAAAGTATAAGGTGTGATGTGTTATGTAAAGTATAAGTTTGCAGAGCAAGGATGAAACTATGATGGGCTTGAAATGCTAATGCTGTAAAACTCACAGCCAACCAGTGGGCTACGGTGTAAACATAAGAGCCTCTACCCCACAGGGTGTGAACCCTTTTAGCAATAATACAGTTTTAGGCCTAGTGCTCATTATCAACATATTTTTTGTTGTTGTTGAGCCAATGAGAACAACAGTGCTTGTCAGTAACTTTACTGAAGCATCTGGATATTTAAGAATCTGAGGAATTTTAAATGAGTTACACACTTTTAATTTATATTTATATGATCAACCATTAAAAAGAGTCAAGGGACCCCAAATCAGACCATGGTTGATATAAATTTCCAGATCATTATTAAATTCATAAGCTTCTCTCCCAAAACTTAAGTATATGCCATCGGCTTTGAGGCAAAAAACTTCTCTAAATTCGATTAGCTACCCTTGAATCTGAAGGGCGCATATAGGGAAGGGACTTTATAATTCATGCATATCCTAACGAGTTTTTGTCATCTAAATCAGTAAATTACTTTTGAACTTATCAGTAATTCTTGAAATCATGACTTTATTGAATGGAAGGTGTTTTAGCCATGGAAACAAAGGAGCTGCCAGTGACTCTTTGCTGCTAAGCAGACCTTAAGTATGTGTTACATTTTAGAGATAAATAGGACATCAAGGAACATGTACAAAGGACATATGGACAAAGCCAAAAGGGGTAGTTTCCAGGGTGGGAGGTGGGGATGGCTGAGGCAGGGGGGTGTGGTGGGGTGAAAATGGAAACTGGACTGCAACAACAATAAAACAAAACAAATTGCCTTGAAATGAAGTTCTCCATAAAGTCAGGATGACTGTTAATCAGTGTTTTGTTCTGTCACTGTTAGTTAAAAAATATTTTGTAAACATTTAATTCATGTATTAATAAGACATTGTTCTGTTTATATTACTTATAGGGTAATTTTTAAACTTTTAATTTTAAGATAACACACTATACTCTTTATCTAAGGCTACCGCAAAATGTTTTTAAATGCATTCTTTAATTCAAAACCTTTTAGTTTTAGAGTAGACTCTTTAATTGGTATATGAAATGCACAATAGATATGTTTATTGCATAAACATCTATTCATGCAAATTTATAGAAAGCAGTGAGGTTGATCTAATCGGTAGGGAGTTCATTAAAAGTAAAAATGGAGAAAACTATGCTTTTAAATTACAGGAATGTAAAAAATGTATGTGATAAATTAGGTGATTTAAAATTTTTATTTCTTCAAGGTACCATTTACTGGGTCAGAAACCAATTGTATCACTATCTTCTTTAATGGCTTTTCATGCTAATCCCTTAGTTAAATAGATCTATTTTTTAAAACTAATTACCTACTCAACAATTCTGCCAGATAAAACACAAAGACAAAAACCTCATCACTGTAACAGATCTTTAGCAATGGAAATCATATACACAATTCCAGCAATTTCTCTAGTCCAACATCTAATTATGTACGTACCCATTATTTATTTCAGAGAAGTGACTGTCAAGCTAATTAGGACTTTCATTAGATTCTTCATCCATATAGAAATTAAAATAAACTCTGATAAGATTCCCTAGCAAACTGAAATACACACCAAATGCATCCCAAGATTTTATCATCTGAATGTGTTGCCACTATAATCCAAATCTTTTAAACAACCGTCAGTACTATCGCACAACCCCTTGCTCCCTTTGGCTTCATTGGCCCTTGAAATGATGAAAGTGGCATAGGTTAGATGTAGCCAATGAGTTAGTTCTCCGTGTTCATGGAAAGATCTTCTTTCTTCTCTTTGTCCACAGTGTCAGCACTACAATTGGCCTTGGAGAGCCTGACCAGGAGCCTCAGCAGGCCCCTTGTCTTTGTGCTTCAGACATCATGGGATGGCTGGAACAATGAGTTCTGAGCAGAAGTGATTTCAGTATCTCCTGAGGCTACAGCATTTAACTGTCAACATTACACCCTCCAGAGCCTGAATACAACTAGCAATCTTCCACCTCCATGGACTATGTTGAACGTGTCAGGGGAACAAAAAATAAACTTGGATTGTTTTAAGTGGTTGAAGATTATTTATTTTCTTTTCTGCAGTTTAATGTAGCATTTTAAAATATATTTTATTGATTATGCTATTACAGTTGTCCCATTTTTTCTCCCCTTTACTCCCCTCCACCCTGACCCTCCCACCACCATCATTCCCTCACCTTAGTTCATGTCCATGGATCATACATATAAGTTCTATGGCTTCTCCATTTCCCACACTGTTTTTAACCTCTCCCTGTCTATTTTGTACCTACCACTTATGCCTCTTATTCCCTGTACCTTTTCCCCATCCTTCCTCCTCCCCCCTCACTTACATCTTAAAGGGTATAACTGGTCTCCCCATTTCTTGTACCCTAATAGTAAAAGACCTACCATTGCTACATTCTATTCTCCATTATAATTAGAAGCATGCAGCTGAATTTGACTATAAAAAAACTAAACACTGTTGCTGACTGGTCTTGCTCTGATTCAGGACTGCTGAGATATAAGTAATATCTCAGTTAATTTTCAAAATAATGAATGCTTTCATCCCTTTTTTTCAGATAACAAAACAAAAGAAAAGAGGCTAAACACTTTCTCAGGGATTACAGTCAATAGCAGGTGTGAGGTTTGGACTGGGGTTGATGGCAAATTCTAGAGACTACCAATCTGACCTCTATAAAACTTGCCTCCCTCAAAATATCAGAAAGAGGTTGAACACAAGCAAGATATGTAAAGAAAGTTATATTGCTTCCTGGGATTCCAAATTAAGAGTCATTAGATTAAACTTCACCCAGAAGAAAATACTAGTCTTAGACCTCAATTGATTTGATGGTGTTTGCTCATGTTCTGGAGCTACCAAGAAGAATAAAGATGTATTGCACTGTGTTATTCTTGGTAGTCAATTAATTGCTGTTTAACTCTAATGCCATTTTGAATATTGATATATCTATTTGGTAGTTTAGATATACCTTGTTTTACTATAACATTGTCACTTCTTATGTGACTTTAATTTACCTTGGTTACTTTGTATTGTGAAATATTAAATAGAAATTCTAGACATTACTGGGAGAATTTAGCTTGTGTAACATATCGCCCTTTCTGGACTTTAGTTGATTTGGGATATGCCAGCGGGGCTGGCCTCTGTAATTAAACTGCCTCCTAATGATTACCAAATGGAGTTCTGGTCAAGCACAACTCCTCAGTTATTATCAAATGCTTAATATTTTTCTGAGCTTGGATCTAACTGCTCCCCCAGATTTGCAAGCACAGATCCCCATGTAAAATAGAAGACATAGACTCAAAACCCATCTGACAGACCAGTGGTGAGAACAGAATGCCCTAAAACACAGCTTAGAGGAAAAGATAATGAACACCTTAGAGAAGAATGTGCTTGTTGATGAGAAAAGACCCTGATATCGGGGCCAGACGAAGCAGAGGGTCATGTGGTAGAATGAAGCCATTTGGGGTAGAATGTAAGGCTGCCTATTAACCTGTCAACATTTTCTTTTAAGGCATCTTGGAAAGGAGAAGACTGGATGATAACGTAAAAAGAATGTGTCACTGAGAGACAAAACTGTGCTCTGTAATCTCCTTTTATGGGTCAAACATGCTGAAAAGAATATATTTTCCTACCTTCCAGAGATAGAAAAAAAAACCCTCAAGGATACCAAAGCAGGCAGAGGTGATGATGAACTTGGAGTATAGGCTGCAGAAGAAATAGTTTTCCCAAGTTTGTCTGAGGTCAAGTTATGCTTAACTCTGCTCAAGGAAAGCACTCTTCACATATGGGACAACTAGAGGTGGATTGATACAGAACAGAAGTGATGCAGACAATGAAGCAATGGGATGGTAAGGGAATAGAAGGTTAAAGAGCTACATGTCACCGTGTAGCATGGTGCAATTTAGGTTGCAATCAAGATGCAATGTAGAGTTTTGTGAAATACTTCCCCTTTGGCGATTCCTAGAGTCACAAATTGAGCAATGGCCTGAGGCTTTCATTTTTGGTGAATGATTTCTAGTGATCCAAGGAATTGGGGGCAAACGACTAAAGTGCCTTTTCTAAAATCCTTAAGTGATAGGTTTTAGAGCACGTGTGGTTACACCTAGTAAATGCCTGGTAAATATTTTCACCAAATATCGGATTTAGCAACTTTTTAGCCCATTCTGTGTAGGTAGGAAAATGGATTTAGTGTACAAATTGTTATTAGGGCAAGAGTCATTGCATTGAATGGAGCCATCGTTTTTAGATGAGAGTCAAAAATTAATTTTGAGTGTTTACTGTAACCTCCCCATTTTCCCACTAACAGCTGTAGTTCCATTCATGTACCGAAACTAATTAAATTTACATGACAGTTTTGTAAAGCCATGCTTGCTTATGCTTAGTTCAAGTGTGTGAAAAATTGCCAACTTTCTACCTCCTTTTGTAGCAAGTAAACTTGTCCTAGAAAGTCAATTCAGGGATTATTATACTTTTTCCATTACAGTCTTTGTGTAAACCTTTCTCCATTGTCAAAATAAAGACTTCATTGAAGGAAAGTGAAATAGAAAAGGACTAAAAAAATAAAGTTGATGGATTAGCTCAGTATTTCCCAGAAGAAAATTTTTATTCTCTTATGTTTGGTAGTTTCTTATCTCAGCGCATTATTCCTCTAGTTTTTTATCAATTACCTGAGGGGCACTTCTCTGCAAATACTTTCAATTCTATAGACTCTTCTGGCAGATCTCCCGGTTACCTTTGGCTCTTTATCACTAGATTCTATCAGATGCTTTCAGGAGAACTATTCTTTAGCCAACTCTTGGAAAGTGAACACTAGACAGTTTCAGATTTTTTTTCTCCTGTAAAATAGCTAAGGATCCCAAGAAACCTACTTTAAAAGCAAACACCATTTTTTAAAAAGCAGAAAAGTTCTTTAATTCATTCATCATGAGAAAAAATTTTATAAATTTTATTTCTATTTATGTGTACTCTTCTAGAAAATTCCTATGGAGTGACATATAAATATAGATAGATAGATGATAGATAGATAGATAGACAGAGATATTTAGAGTCAGGTCATCTACACATTGTTTGTTGACTAAATGTCAGAGGAAAATGTTCATTATTCTTAAAACCTGTGAAGAATTTCAGAAGCCTAAGAAATCTGTTTCTTAATATTATCTAAAAATTACAGTTAATATTACAGTGATAAATCTTCATTTATTTAGTGATTCCAATTAAGAAAGACTTTTCATGTTAGTGTTAATTCAACAAATACTCATAACTTTGAAATTATTAGTTTTAGATTTTGTGTATTATTTTATATTTTAGTATAAGACAAAAATAAACATAATTTTAACACAAAAACTATAATAAAGGTGAAGAACTCACCTTAATTGATTCCAACACTTAAAAAGCTGCAGTAATTATGACCGTGTCATTAACAAGAAGATTTAAACTTAGATGAATGAAACAAAATAAAGATGCTGGAAATAGATCCACGCATATGTAGCCAACAATTTAGCAAAGAAAATTTAAATTAAAAAATTAAGTCTTTTCAATAGATAACACTAGAACAATTTGACACCCATATGCAAAGAATCTGGTAATATGAAACAAGAAATTAAAAGTGAATTATGCAGTTTAATTTCAAAGTTTAAATGTATAAATTTCCAGAAGAAATAATAAAACAAAAATGTTTGTGCCCTTGCATGTATGCTGGTATTTCATTGTGATTTTACTTTGTAATTCTTCACAGTCTAACAGTTTTTAACTTTTTATACTGAAGTTATTTACCATTTTATATCTTCTTTCATCAATTTTTTATTGAAATAGTTTCCTCATTTTAAAATGGATAATTTTATGTCTTATTTTTGAGTTTGAGGACATTAATATATTTGGGATACAGAAACATGATATGTTTTTGTAAATATTTTCTTCCTGTCAATGGCTTTTGTCCCATAAATTTGATACATTGTTTTCATTCTGTGATATAAAATACTTTTTAATGTCTTTTGTAACTTTCTTTTTGACACAAATATCATTTAAAAATAAGTGGCTCAGTTACTAAATTGTTTAGGGTTTTCAAATCTCTGTGGATCTTTCTGTGTTTGATTTCTAGTTTTAATGTTGTTATAGTCAAAGCCCTATTTGATGTGACTTTAATTGGTTTTCATTGTTGAAGTTGTTTCTTTGTCTTTTTTATATCTATCTTTTTAGAAGTGATCCATGTACTAAAGTGTTCTCCCTTCTCCCACATTTCACATTTTCTTACAGCATCATATCTCGTTGAAATTTTCCCATCAATTTGGCCATTATCTACTAGTTTGTCATTATGATAAACTTCTGTGAATTCCTTCTTGGGGGTTCATCATGTTCATTGCTGTGACTTTTTTCCTTTTCATGAATTTCATATTTTGTTCCTGAATCTTGAGCTTTCCATGTGGAAAAGTAGAGACTGAGTTACAGATTTAAGAAAACACTTTAATTTTGTATCTGCATTTCCATTGTTGTTAAAATGGCAGTGATGCTCTTTCAAGATTCTCCTACCCTAGGCAGCTGTTGAGTCAGAAGCCCATTCTGAGCATAGTAGCAGCATGATCTGATTTACATCTTTGTTAAAAGATAACTCTTGCTGCTCTGTGCAAACTGTCAAGTAGAAACTGAAGAAATAAGTCAGCTGTGTATTTCAATAGTTCAGGCAATAGTTGAGCATGTGAAAAATTGTCAAATTCATGATATAATTTAAAGGAAGAACCAAGCTTTTCTTCATGGATTAATGTGGATTGTGTGAGAGCCGAGTAAAGCAAATTTTGAGGTAAATGTCCTTAGTAATTGGATAGATTGTGGTGACATTTACTGAGATAGAAGATAATGGGTAAGCAGCAAGGATTTCCCAGGGGCCGGGGAAAGGAAGACTGAATCATTCAGTCATTTATTCACCAAATAATTGTTAAAATATTGTTTTATTTGAAATGACAAGGGCCTCGTAGGTGAATTGGTTGTAATATTTGCCTTTGAAGCCTGAGCGTTTATAGGACTATAAGCAGGAAATTAAAATTCAGAGTGACAAATTATAAGACAAATGACATTTGGTACAGTATGAGAATACTAAGGAAGAAGACTGATATTATTTGACTCTAAATGTTGCTCCCACAAAGTATAGGAAATCTACATACAAACTTAAAATTAGAAAAGCTCATTCAAGTCCTTAAAAGTTAAAATATAAAACTAAAGTTAAGAATACCATTTCCTTAATTCATTTTTCAGTATTCCCTTATAGTCTAACACTTAAGTATTTTACTTTTAACACAGAATTCTCTTTCCAATCTGACCTCTTTTTACTTTTATTGTTCAAATTTACAAAATTAGTATTTCTTCACTTCCATACTTTGTCTTATGATATTTTTCTCTGGGAGCAGTGCTTTCCTCTCCTACAACTCCAATTCCAGGTGAAATCCTACTTAATTCTAGGTAATCAACTCATAGTTGATTTCTTGCAACATGGTAAAAACAGTAGGCTTACTCGCCTTTCTGTCTTCAATTATTTTCTTATATTGATTGTCTTACCTCTTTTTTTCTTTGTATTTTACTTGTTTGCTCCATTGTCTCTACATAAGACTTAGTTCTCTTTGTTTTTTGATTCATAACAAAGTGATGAACTTTTAATTTGTAACAGAGTGTGTGATACATGTAAGATGGCTTATAATTGTTTCTGCAGAAAATAAATACGTGAATGAAAAAACCATTTCTAAAACAAACACATTTTTGAACTTTCAATTGGAGAAAACCCATCATCTCCTAAGCATTTCCTCATTTTTATAAATAAATTAATGTGGTTACTTAGAATTTCAGAGACTACCATGGAAATACTGACTCTGGCATGCATGAAATATTTAACATTGCTCTAAATGGGTCCTGTAATGTCATGTGCCTGAGTGTGTGTGGTGTGTTGCAGGAAAAAGGGGTGACAGTGTTGATAAGTAGTAGGAGTATGTTTGTAATGGAAGGACAAGAAAATAAACTGCATGCAAATAGGAATACGTTTCTTTGGGTAAAGAATGTGTCTTGTTGTTTTTTTTTTTAATTCCCAGAGCCTGTCAAAGGAAATAGACAAAGATAAATGATTCTCTAAAAAGATTACTATTCACTTTCATGTCTTACTACTTCCAAGCCAAAGTATACTCTCTCCATGGTCTATCAACCTATAAAGCTAACTTTTTGTTTTATAGTCTTTCTGTGTAACTAGAATAAGAACCTAGATAGAGAATTATAAGATACTTTTACAGCAATTATGTATTTACCTATTAACATGTCATATATATTCAGTTCTGTGCTATTAACAAGAGTATCCATAATTTCATTTAGTTATTTGAACAAGAGAAATATGTCACTGTCTTCTCGTACTACCTACTTCACAGTTTCTAAATATATAGATTTTTAACTCCAACACCATTCTAACATGTGAGCATGATGGCACAAAATTCTTAAGCAAGATTAATCAGAAACTTTAAACACTTGAATTAGTTTTATATATGTGTGCATAATGAAGAGACTTACATAATGAAAACATTCAAACCATAATTTTTAATGTATTTCCAAAGATATTTATAGAAACTTATAATTGTGTAAGCAAATCGAGTCT
Source organism: Artibeus jamaicensis (assembly GCF_021234435.1). Classification (NCBI taxonomy): domain Eukaryota; kingdom Metazoa; phylum Chordata; class Mammalia; order Chiroptera; family Phyllostomidae; genus Artibeus; species Artibeus jamaicensis. The sequence goes on along the minus strand of NW_026522046.1, from coordinate 33,966,251 downwards.
AAGAGTGACAGAATGCCTGCCAGACTTTTTTGTCACCTCTCTGGTACTTACTACACTGTAGACAGAGATGTTCCCATCAATTTGTGGATAACTTGCACAGTTATATCCTTTTAAATAATGTTGACTTTTCCTTTGAAAATTGCTTCTGGGATCAATTTTAATTATTTTAAACTGAATCTTAAAAACTAATTGTGAAAATAGAAATTGCAGATAATTATGCTAATTGCTTTTTAGACTGTAATTTTGTATATGTGTAAATTTAAACTTATGGCCTAGGCACACTATATAAACACCTTTATCTCTATGGAAGAAAATAGAAACTTGACAAATCCTGACTGAGCAAGCCATTCTATATTTATTTGATATCCTAGGGTTTCCCTGTAATATTTTCTACAAATGTGTGTTATTTTCTGAGCTAGGAAACAATGAGGTCTTCAGGGAATTTCAGTTGTTCTGCTTTGATTATATGTAGGGGAAGAAGTGTGAGAGAGAAGAGGGAGAGGGAGAGAGACAGAGAGAAGGATGTGGTGGAATCCTGGCTGCGTCCAGACTAAGCCAAATTTCTCACAGTCATAGTGATTCACAACTTGACAGGAGGAGATCAGTTGTTGTTGTTGTTGTTTGTGTGTGTGTTTATACCACATAGCACAGTTTTCCCTGGTTAAAATAGAAGAAAAAAATCTTCTGTGTGACTCAAGTAACCAAAATTTTTCTGTTTCATCAGAATTACCTTTACCTTTATATTGGGACATTTGAAAATTTTACCTTTATAAGGGAAATTTGAAAATTAACAATCATTTATTCCTTCAGCAAGATAATGTTACATCAGCTGTGTTGGGAACCTTACACCTGGCTTCTAGCTAAAAACATTGCATTGATTACAGGAACCTGTGCGCTCCACAAGCCAATCGGCTACAGGCACATGAGGTGTCCACGAGTACCAGTTGCACCCAAGTAATCAATAAGCGGGCCCTTCTTTGTCTCAAGCTAGCCAATAGCAAGCAACCTAATCTCCTTCCTCTCCCTCCCCCCCTATATATATACCCAGTTCGGAAAAATAAAGTTTGCAGCTTGATCAGAATCTTTTGTCTTGCTGCCATTCTTTGCGCCTCTTGTCCCCCCAACTCATTTGTTCTAGGTAGGTGGTCGAGCCCCAGTTGATTGCTCCGCCGCGGGCCGGAGCACAGCTGCTTATTATTTAAAGAGACTTTTGATTCACTCCATTTCAGCTGGTTGCATGTGTTTATGTGTGTCGTGTGCATTATTTTGTCTGTAGCTACAGATTTTTCTTTTCATCATATACAGATGGTAGCAGTATTTAGATATCCACCTGACAGCAAATTATATGTAGTGGGATTATGCATGTATTAATTGAAAATCATTATTAACAACAACAAAGCCTGACTCCGGGAAATGTAGTTTCCACAGGGCATTAACCTGGGTCACGGGGTTGTATTACATGGTAAGTGCTGTCCTTTTGCTGAACTGAACTGCTATTGAAATACCATTTTCATGATTCTCACTTTTTCAAATTTGTGCAAGGGATACCCTGCGTGAGAAAAGCTGTGAGATAAAATTAGAAAAGGAGGATGGCCACTCTCCTGCAAACTTCATCAAACTCATGGCACAGATTGCATGTGAACCTGATTAAATAGCAGCACTGGATGGCATTGGAACCAATGGGTATTACTCTAAGCCTGGCAAAAAGATCGTCCAATGGTATAGCTAAACTAAATAAAAACAAATACTCCTAAAAGCACTAGTTTTAAAACCAAGTTTACAAATAATTCTCTTGATGTTCTTAAGATTCATAGGAAGGTGGCTCAGACAGTAGACAAAAGCTGGGAGCTTGTGTGCTGAATCAGCTCATGGACTTTACTTCCTTGTCATTATGGAAGAAAATCTTTAGACACAAACCATATCCTAAGATAAAAAATGGAAATCCTGTACACAATATGTATTATGTGCTTTTATTTCAGCCTTCCTTCTTTTTATTTTTTGTCCGGGCATTGAACTTTATTTTTGTACACATGAGTTAGTAGGACTCATACAAGAACTACTGTTTTTTTTTTTTAAATAAAGATTTTATTTATTTATCTTTAGAGGGGAAGGGAAGGAGAGAGGGAGAGAAACATCAATGTATGGTTGCCTTTCGTGCGTCCCCTGCTGGGAACTGGCCTGCAGGGAACCTGTCTGCAACCCTGGCATGTGCCCTGAATGGGAATCGAACCGCGATTGTCTGGTTCGCAGGCCCGTGCTCAATCCACTGAGCTACACCAGCCAGGGCAGAACTACTGTGTTTTGATGGTGAGGTCGTCTTCTTGAAGGAGGTTCTGATTATAGTTCAAGAAAATTTAGATTAGGAAACCCACCATGCAGTGGCAATTAGTTTTATTTCTGTATGTTTATTTTCAAGAAAAGAAAGATAACTATGAGTAGTGTGATTCAGTTTCTAGACCCACTCTTATCTCTCTGATAATTAGTAGCAAAAGTCTTACTGACCATACCTGATATGTAAGAGGGAGAGAAAGGGAGAGGGGGAGGGGGAGGGTGAAGAGAGAGAGAGGAAGAGAGCGGGAGACTCTTAAGAGTGATCCTTAGAAGCTGAACTACAATCAAGGTAACTTACCAGACTAGCTTTTATACAAATAGATAGGCTGATTTATATAAATAGATAGATTAGATGCATATGTATATAGACAAATAAATGTAGAGTAAGTTAAGAATACAAAATCTTTTTATCTATAATTGATTTATTGATAACCTACTCTATTATTATTAATACTGGGGTAAATATTAAAGTACATAGAAAAGTACGATATAGTCTCTGGCAATATAATCTTGCCAGGAAAGTAGGCCATATTTCTAGATGCTAAATTGAAAAGATAAATTATAAGCAAATCTTGAATGGTAGGCCTAGAATTTTTAACTTGATTTTGAGGGCAAAGGAAAACTACCAACTTTATGAACAGGATTTGGCCATTGATATGATTCATTTTAGAAAAAGGAATCTACCAACACTGATATCCAAATGTGAGGACCATTTTGCATTCATATTTTACTTAAATACTCTAATACAGTTGATACTGCCAGTCATTTCCTTTGAAATGCTGTTATCTCTTAAAATTGGTGCCCAGGAGTCTGCTAATCCTCTAATCTCTCTGACCATTCTTTCCTCTTCACTTGTATGAGTTTATCTTTTTCTTTCAGTGTTGATATTTCTTTGCAATGTTAATATTTTATTGCACTCTACCCTTAGTTAAAGATTCTTCTTATTTATCTTGCTCTTTATGGGCAATCAAATAAAATTACCTGAACTGAAATACTATTACTATCTAAGTGCTGATGCCTCTCAAATATGCCTCTGGCCTCTCTTATTTAAGCTTCATAATTACGTGTTAAACTGTACATTTACGCCTTCACTTGAGTGCCAAAGATATGGTACTAGGCTCAATACTGAATTCCTCTTTTTGAGAGAGTGCACATTCATTGTATTTTGAACCCAATATCAATTTGCCTTTCTTGACAACATGTCAGCTTCATTTTGGGGAAACACCTCACTCCAATTTGAGTGCATGCTTGTCACTCCAGGGTATCTGCCCTCTCACTACAGAAGCCAAAGTAGTTTTTTGGAGAATCTTGTGTACAAAAATATGAGGCACATACTAAATCTGACAAGCTCAAGGGAGGTCTGTGTGGTAGGACTTAGGAGAAATTCAGAGACCTGAAGTAACAACGTAGGATAGTCTGAAATTAAAATTTCTTAACTAGGTAGGTATCTTCCTTGACAAAGGTCAATCTATACCTTAACTGGGCCTGTTGTATTTTTGCATCCAGGATGACCTACCTTTGAAATGTCAGAGTAAATACCCCTTTTCCAGACCCCTCATGGTACAATCTCCCATCAGAACATGAGACTACAGAACCCATCATTACCATCTTGTTCTCCCACAGAGCATCTCTATGTGATATAAATGCTAATTGTTAACTATCCTATACCTGCCAATGTAAAGGAAGTACATGCCTATCAGTGTTACTCTTTATCCAGTCTCAGAGATTTCCTTGCTTTACTTTCTCCCACATTCCTAATCTATCAATCACCAGTGGATTACATGTAACCCCCTTATACCTTCTTTGGCTTTGATATATAAAATAAGTGGTAAAACTCTCACTTTCCAGGGCAGTATCTCAATTTGTTGAGATTTTGCTTCCTGGTTACTGTCATCAGTTTGCTCAAATAAATTCATAAAAATTCTTACAGGTCTTGGATGTTTCTTATGATGATAATATAAAATGTGGTCCTTCCTACATCCCTTCTATCACCACTCTGCATAGCCTAAGGGTGAAGATATGACTGAAATCACAGACAGTTGCTTTTTCTCTCTTTCATTTTGAAAGTCAGTACGCAAGGGCTAGAACAGAGTCTATGTGTTTCCATAGTGGCATCTCTCTTCCACTATTGAGTAGTTCTGCCAGCTTCAGTTCCTTCCTTTGTTTTTGTCCTATTTTTGTGGCATTATCTCAAATATAACCTATCTGATATCTTTCTGTATAAGTTAGCTGTTGCTGCCTAACAAATTACAATAAAATGCAGCAGTTCAAAATGACAAATGGCCCATCATTTTTGTGCCTCAAGAATCTGAGAGTGGTTTAACTGGGCAGCTCTGGTTCAAGGTTTCTTATAATCATGCAGGTGGCAGAGCTACAGTCATCACCAGTCTTGACTGGGGCAGATATATGCAATTTCACGCTCACTCACCTGGCTGTTGGCCGGCCCCAGAATACCTATTTTTGAGTTTGCTGTACAGGATGCTACACAGAGCCTTCTCATAACATGGCAACTAGTTTTCCCCAGGGTGAGTGATCCAAGAGAGAGCAAGAGAGTGTACCCAGGGGTGAAGATGCTCTTTTTTTTTAGAACCTAATCTTTAATATAATCACATTACACATACACAATGTAATCTCTAATATATGTTCTTTCTTACAGTGTTATGTAAGAAAATTAGAGCATGGATTCTATCATCGAAAGAGACATTTGGCACACGGTTGGTGACCAATTCCTTTTTTTGGTCTTCCATTGGTACAAACTTTCCTGGCATAATTCCTTTTTGACAATTCATGGGTTTGTTTTATGAGTTCTCATTTCTCTTTATTATCACATACAGCATCAATATCATGTTGCACTCTAAATAATAATCAAAATGTGTTTCCTATCATTTGGTCATCTCTTTGACTGCAAAGTGTCTTCATCATCTTGAAATCCCCATTGACCAGTAGTCCCTCCCATATATTAATTCAGTTCAAACATCTACACAATATTGTCTGCTTACTGTGTCCCAGGATCTGGTGATACAGAAGTGAAAAGAGAAAATGTTTCTATTTATAGGGTAAGGGAGACAGGCAGATCTATGGGAACTTCAACAGAACAGATGTAGGCTTAGGGGGTCTGGATGTTCAGAAGAAAGGGTTGCTCAGGCAAGTGGTGATAACCCATTTTCAGCACATGACGTGAACATTTCTTGCGGAACAAACATACATTTGAGTCATCATTGTAAGGAGGAATTGGACAACAAAGAATCAATGAATATTTTAGGTCAGGGATCCCCAACATTTTCTATAAAGACAGGGACAGAGAATAAATATCCTGGGCTTTGAAGCCTCTGCAGTGTCTATTGCAGCTACTCCACTCTGCCATTGCAATGTGAAAGCAAACGTGGACAACAGATCAGATATGCATTTGGCTCTGTTCTCATAAAAATACACAAAGAAGCAAAACCCTGTCCCCAATATAAGCAAAGACATAAACCTATGAGTGTAGATAGACATAGTTTGTAGAGGTATCTAGAAACAGTTGGCTATTAATATGGTCATCAATTAAAATGTGAATGTGTGTGCAGGTGTGAGGGTGCAATGGTATTTATAAATCACCAACAACTCTCCACCACTGGCTGGTCATCCTGAGTTAAAATCAGTTCTGATATTATTTACCCGGAGATGGTATTAGATTCCATGGGTTAAGGGTTCAGTCTTACAAGACTGCTCCTGCTTCAGATGACAAAGGCAAGCCTTGGTTGTCACCTGCGCTACTGGTGAACTGGTTGCAGATTGGAGGTTCCCATGATGCCACCTTGGGTTTGATTAATGTTCTAAAATGACTCACAGAACTCAGAGAAATATTGTACTTTCTAGATGAACAGTTTCTTATAAAAGAACTCAACTCAGGAAGAGCTTGATGGAAGACATGCTTAGGGTAAGGTCCCAAAGAGAGGAGCTTCTATTCCCATGGAATTTGGGGTCTGGCATGGCAGATCACAGCAGTGTTCCTGTTCACCAATTTGGAAGCCCTACAGATCTTCTCCTTTTGGGTTTTTATGGAGACTTTATTACATATGCATGGTTGATTAAACCATTGGCCATTCATTGAAAATTGATTTAAACTTTAGCTGTTATCTCTTCTTCTGAAAATGAGGGACTGGCCCTCAAATTTCCATGCTTCCATTCTTGGTTGATTCTCTTGGCAACAAGGCCCTATCCTTAGGTGCTTTCCAAAAGTCATCATGCTATCATAAATTCAATTGTGGTGGAAAGGGGTTATTACAAAGGACAAAGATACTTATTTCACCTTTATGGTTCTGAGGTGATTTCAGGACCTGAGGACAAGAGACCAAATATAATAAAAGTTATTCTCATTGTTCTTATTTCTTAGTAAATTCTAAGAGTTTTGAGACCTGGGAGCTAGGAACTGTGGATGAAGAGCAAATATATATGAGAAGTATATTTTGGCCACTGAGTGAGCAAATATATAATTCTTATAAATCACAGTACCACAGTTATTAATGGTGAGTACCATAGAAGTTTGAACAGTAATGAGAGTTAAGGTTGCAAATAAATGAAATCAAGGCATAAGCTCAGTTTGTCACTCGAAGCAGTTTCATTAATAAATCAGGTTGGGGAAAGATAGGTAAAGGGTAGTGATGAAGTTTTAAGTAGAACTATCAAGAAGGATTTTGAAGGAAATAGTTGCTAGTCCTATGACATATAGCAATGGGGAAGAGTGTGATTGGTTGGGAATTCAAGTGTTAAAGACTTTCTCTAACTAAACTTCTCCACTTGAGAGCCACCAGAATGTGTACCAGCGTGACACTGAGTAATTTAAATCAGGGTATGGCATGCCATGTTTTCTTTTAGATGTACCAATCTTGGGTTCTTATGAAAATTTATTTAAGGGAGTCAAGTGGAGAAAGAAAGATTTGGAGATGGTCCAAGTGAAAGATGATGAAAAATTGTTTTAGGGTAGTGATGATGAGGATAGTGAGGACAAGCAAATTTAATGTTTTCAAGATCAATTTTGCTAATCGGTAGTTTACAATCACTAGGGAAGACTGAAATGGTACTGTATGGTCTCTGCATTTTCACTTGAGCTAATTGTTAGTTATTTAATAGTAAATAATTCAGGAAAAGTATAAACAGGGTTTATGTGTCTGTGTGTGGAACTCAACTTTCATTGTTAAAATGTTAATTATATTTGTGCCAATCAAACAAACACATTAATGTCTAAATAATGTTACTTCTTAGGAAAAATGTAATATCTGCATTTTTTTCCTGTTGGAATTTGGAACTTGATTTTTCTGTGAACTTCTGCTCCTTCAAGTATGAATTAAGGTTGGTGATACATTATGCTCATGTATTTGTCTCTTTTTTTCTGAAGAAATTATAGACTTGGGGCAATGTTAAAGTCAAGTTATCAGTCTTTTCTCTTGCAAAGATAAATGTTGCATCACATCTAAATTAAAATTTTTTTTCTCTCTCTGGAGAGAGAGACAGAGAGAAGACAAACTAACATTATGGGGAATAAGTCAACGAGATTTGATGAATGGATTTATATTCCCATGTGGCTAATTGCAAATTTTCAGGGGCAGGAATTTCACAATGACTTTAATAAATCTTGTGATTTGTACATATCCATTCTGACTTATGCCTCCAGGTCAATACCACTAAAACATTTGGTTTCTTCCTTACTTGGCAGCTCAGAGGTATTGAGTGCTAAGTATGACAAGTGTGATTGGTATAGGGTCTTTTAAAGGATTTAGAATCATCACAAAGGGATGAGTGAGAAGGAAAAACCATTTTTAAGATCCTAAGAAGAACAAAATCCCTGTTAAGAATCAAGTTTTGAACATCACTTAATGGTGTCTCTAATCTAGTGTCATATATCACCTGAAATTGATTGTAGCTTCAAGCACAATGTGAGACAGGGTGAGATTAGACCAGTTCAAGAACCTTACATATTTTTCTAGAGTGAATTTCCAGGGATGGTAGCTAAAATTGTCATGGGTCTTGATTTTTCTTTGTAGTTATTATATTGGGGGTACACATATCTCTCAAATCTTAGCATTTTACTTACTATTGTTAATCATCTTGCTAATGTTTATCTTTTACAAAGTAACATGATTTTGACTGGGGGTAATTCAAAAGTCACAGAATAGTGTCAGAGACTAGTACGGGTAAACTTTGCTCTTTCTCAACACATTGCCAGTCATTGAAAGCATAAAGAAAATTTGAATACTTTTTGTATGACATAGTATTATTACTGTTTTTTGAGTTTTTCAATGTCTAGGCAATAGGGCATTCATCATTGTCATTCCTTTAATTTATATATCTTGAAGATTAAAAAGATGTTGTTCTCCATATCCATAGCAGTGAGATCATTTGAAATACAAATTTGTTGTTACTCATCTAATATATTTATTAATACCCTAACTTTATTCCTTAAAATTATGAAGTAACATAAAATTACAATGAAAATAGGATTCCTTTTTTAAAATGCAATAGCATGTTAACTAAAAAGTCAGGAAGTTAGGCTTGTATGGATTTAAATCTGTCTAAGGAAACTTGATCAGTAACATGAAAAGTAAAAAAGTTTATGTCATGAATAAAGCATATGAGTAATTTAGCTGGGTAGCAGAGGTTCAAATTTCTGACACCCTAAGAACTTGATTAAACTCTGAACTTGAGTTATTCTACTTCTCTCTGCCCTGAGTTACTCATTTATAAAATTGGTTACTCCCCATGAATGTAATGTAGATTTAATGAGTTACTAAATATAAATCACTTAGAAAACTATATAGCACATATTAAGTCATGCATAAATGTTAGCTGTTTTCAACTATTAGCTATTAATATCCTTTCCTCATAAAAATAACTTTGAGAAAAATGTGTTACTTGTAGTTGTTCCTTTGTTTTTCATTACATAATACAGCTGCTAAAAGTGAGTAAGGTATGCATACATATTAAACTTGAAATTTAGTGCTCTAATATAAAAACATTCTGTTTCAGAGAGAAATTAACCTAGACTGTTTTCATGTAAACTGTCATGCAGTGGTTGATGTTGCTATTCAAAATAAAATGAAGATTTGACTTATTTTCTTGGCTAATACAGTCTCAAATCTTTACATGGAAAATGAGATCTTTATACTGCCTCTAGCTTTTATTCTTTCTAGATGTATAGCAATTACTATGTTAATAAAAGTAATATGTATTAAGTGCCTAGATAAGTATTTGAGCACATATATATGTGTAATATGTACATGTCTAGAAGCTTCTATCTTCAAGGTAAGTATATCTATATACATAATATATACATATTTTATAGCTATGCATAATATATACTTTACATATGGCTAAGGATATGTAGATAAAGCTAAGTGCATATATGTAAAGTGAAATATATATATTTGCATATGTTTGTATTCACTTTATACACATTTTATTTAGATATCCTAATTATGCCTCAGTATTCCGGGATAATATAAGAAAAAATTACTGACAACATCTTTTATTTTTGAGACCAAGGAATAATCTAAATTAAAATGAGAGCATTTGTTTTGTTTTAACCCTGAGGCACCCCCGCAGCTGTGTTGCTCTTGCTACATTTCCAATTCTACAGGTAAGACGACATCAGCGTAGTTCACTGTGTTCTTTACTCTTTATGTTGCCTTTACATCTTTGGTTCTTTGCAGTGTGACTGGACACACATTATGCTACACATAAGTCTAACAAAAAATTTAAATAGATGATGCTTAATTAAGACAGAATTTGAGCCATCATTCGGTGCAAATTGGGGCCAATCATCTCATCCTGTGTATAGGAATAAAAGATATTACTTTGATATTTGCTTATTTTTTAATTCCTTCTGAAACATAACTTTCCCGGAAGAACCCCTCACCTTTTGGCTCCACCAGAAGATGAACATACACCTGTCTTCTCAGTGACTTCACATGACCATTACCACCCAAGAGGCATAAAGAAGAAGGGACATGGCCTCTCCTGTATCTCACTTAAAGAGGCCTCTCTCTATTTCTCATCTCCTTAGAAATGATAAGAAAGAAAGTTCAATGACTCTTTTATTTCTATTTTTTAGGGATGAAAATAACTTGGTCCAAACAAGGACCTATGCCATATGAAGTCTGTTGTAACAGAGCACAATTTAAAAATGCTCCTGAGGAAGGCATTAGATAGACATCAAAAAAGTTAAGCTGACAGGTTCACAACAAAATAACAGCCTCAATATGTTTGGTTCCTCTCCAGTAAAGATCATGAAAAATATTGTTAAGTTACTAAAACACATTTGCCAGAGCATAAGTGCTTACAGCTTTTGTATCATTGTTACCTAGTTACTAAACTGGAGTAAAAACATTTCTCTCATGCGGGACAATTGGATGACTGTAGTTTTATAGCAGATTTGCAATTATTAATATTTGTGCCAATAATAGTCTAACAGTGCATCTATTAATATATATGAAAATAAAATGCCTATTGACAAATGTGTAAAATTGGAAAATAAGCATATAACAAGAGCTGCATCTATTGAACAGGCAATATATGCAAACACATCAAGTAAATCAACATTTTGGGGACAATAACATTTATTTCTCATTTTAAAATTGACTACATTAGTGACAACTAGAAATGACATGGACTTTGCAACCAATAGGCAAAGATTCAAGTCTAAAAATAAAGACTGAACAAATTGTATTTCTTCCTGTCTTTGTAATCTTCATTTGCAGAAATTTACATACTTAAGTAATCATCTGTTTTCTTCAAGTAAAAATCATTCTAATGTCTCTCTTTCTTATCCTGAAAATAGTTGTCAGCCAGGTGGGTAGAACTGAAATTTACTGCCCAAATCTCTTGAAGCACAGGGCAAACTCCATGACTCCTTAAGACTTAAAACTTTAACTCTTTCAAAGATGGTTTTTTTTCAGTCCTATTCATCATCGACTCCCTCTCTTCTCTGTTGCATTTTTTCTTCCTCTTTTTTCTCATAAAAATTAAATTTGTAAATGATTCTTTTATTTTAGTTACAATAATTCTCTCAAGAAATATTTCAGTGCTGAGTCACTGACTTAAAATATTCTTGAAGGTTATTTTAATATCTTATTGGTGTATTTATATATTACATATGTGTATAGTGTGTGTACAGCTCAATGAATTTTAACAAAGTGAGCCTACCCATTGCACCAGCACTGGTTTACCATTTTTCTTTTATTTCTTCTTTTTTTTAGTAACTGTGATTTGCTTTTTTCCAGGTCCTAGATCACTTCTCTCACAAGTCTCTTACATTGAGTTAAGATTTACAAACAGTTAAATGTACAAATATTAAGTGTACACTACGATAAGTTTTGACCAATGTGTGTATACCTGTGTTGTCTTACCTGAATTGAGATAAAATCATCTAAAGAAACTTGTGTGAACCCTCTTTAAGTCGGTCCACACCCACTGCAGACATAGGCTATTGTGATTTCTGTCACCTTAACTTTATTTTCCCTGGCTTTTGCAACTCGTATAAATGGGATCATACAGTGCATACGTATTCCTTTGTATCTGACTTATTTTTCCATCAACATGTGATAATTAAAATTCATCCATGTGGCTTCCTAACTCACAGGTTTCAGCTTGTCAGTTGAAAACAAATGACTTGTAGAGCACGAGTCTTAACAAACCTGAACACAGAAAGCTAAGGGTGAAGCAAAGACACGATAGCTTAATGAATGGCACGAGCAAGGAGGTGAGTATGGAGGCTTTTGCAATCATTGGTAATGCAAGGTCAAGGATGAAGATAATGAAAAAAATAAGCATATATTTAACAAATACAAAGTTATTTACAACTTTTAAATAATTGTGGTTGACAGAAGCCAGAATCTGGGGGGAAGTGGGAAAGAATAGTAAGTCACTAGAATGAAAATCTGACATAACTAATACCAAAATTTAGAAAATATTTCCACTACCTACATAGTTTAACGAGATTGCAGAAAGTAATTATGGATTTGCCTATATTTCACTCAAGATATCAAGCAGACTCATCAACAGAAACATACAAAGAAATTCCATCTATTCTTTAAAGTCTGACCCAGACACACAGGTCTCTACTTAAACTGGAAAACCAGAGAGTTGCCATTATGCTGTACAGATGATACATTTTGAAGAGGTTTTTGTACTCTTGCCCATAGTTTTAGAGTCATTTGGGGATTGCAATTTTAAGAAATCAATGCAGCAGGGAGTCAGAAAGACGGAAAGTGGTATAGAAATATACAATAGTGCAACCTAGAAGAATTTTCATCCAAAACAAAGCACTTTCAGCGAGATGGATATGAGAATATTCCTGGAAATGATGCATTCTCTGCATCCTGTTGTCCTTTATTTTAGGTTATCAGAAAATCAAGCAATGATCTTAGTTGGGGTTCAATCCAGGAAACCTGTGTTTTATGAATGCATTTAGCTTATGGGAATAGGATGGATATCTGGTCTATATATGGGGAAGGGATTTCACTAATGCTTATGTGAAAAGTGTTCAGAGGTAAGGAACATACTCACACCTTAATTAATAAAAAATAATGTATTTGAAAAAATTAGTTTTACTAAATATAATATAAAAATTAAAGCAGGGGAAACCAGAAGTTCCTATGAAATTTTCTATAAAGTGAAGTTTAAAAAAGCAGTATCAGAAAATGTGAGAGAAAAGCAAATATTTGAAATTATCTACTGCAGGAATCCAAAGAAAATATAAATTTTTGTCATAGAAACAAATTGGTCTTTATGAAAGGATATAAATTAGTAAGCAGAAACAGATATCTTGCCCAAGTTTAAGAACTTTTGGTTGTAAGAAATAAACGTTTACTTCTACTAAGATTGAATCAAAGAAAAGGGGAAAAAAATAAAGCCCCCCCCACACACAAGTGGGAGATTTTATGGAAGGATCCAAGCTGTGCCAGGGAATTCAAGGGTTATAAGTACGAAAAAGGGACTCTTTCTATTCTATGCAATGGAAGGTGTTTGGAAACACCCAGCATGGCAGTCACTCCACTCCCTCTGTCCTTCGGGCATAGGGCATAGGTCTTCACCTTTGCTTCACTTCTCTTTTCAAAGAACAGTTGCCTGTGCGGATGCAAACCTGTTTTGTTGTGACCACTGCAACTTCAAGCTCTGTAGCAAATATCACCAGATACCAGTTGATATCTATGAGACCTTTATTATTTTTAAGAGATTTTATTTATTTATTTTTAGAGAGAGGGGAAGAGAGGAAGAGAGGGAGAGAAACATTGATGTGCAAGAGATAGCATCAATCAGTTGCCTCTCACATGCCCCTAACTGGGGACTTGGCCTGCAACCCAGGCATGAGCCCTGACTAGGAATCAAACCACTGGCAACCTCTTGGTTCTCAGGCCGGCTCTCAACCCACTGAACCATACCAGCCATGACTCTATGAGGCCTTTATATTCCCACTTTTCTCAGTTATCAGATACTGGTTGTCCTGAGTAACATGTGGACTTCAGGAAGGCAGCTATCTTTTGCTGAGATAAGCCATGAAGGTGGTAATAGCTACAGGGGTATGTTGATTACACCCCCCCCCTCAGAGCTGGAGGGGCTTTCTAGAAGGGGAATCTGGATGGAGTATCTATCTCTCTCTGATCATCACGGTGCATACCTGTGCTTCTTACATCTACTTCTCTATATACTTTCAGGGATCAGCTTCATGAATCCATGGAATTCTTTTCCTGAAGGGAAATTTAGAAGAGAAAAGTTAGTTGGACAAACTACAGTTCCAAGGCTGTAGCTACACTCAGGGCCCAACTGATGCTCATAGACTCTTTCCTCCTCACATTCATCCTCAGAAACAACCTTTGCTGGCCTTGTGGATGATGTAGTTATTAGATCCAGACCCTCATCACTGATCTTCATGACTTCTAAGGAAAGGCTGCTGTATTTGTCTTCTCCAGTCACAATTGGTCAAGGAATTAACCAAGAGGCACTTAACTGTCCTCCACATATACCCTTCACAATTTTTAACTTTTCATGATAATCACGATCAATGACTACTGCCAAAATTGTGTCTCTACCTCTTGTCTGTTTGTCCCTGGAGCATGGAACACAAAGTACACAGCTATAGTTGATATGCAAGTGCAATATTTGCTGTTTGTCCTGGCAAAATTCTGACTCTTAGAAAGTTGGATGTCGACTCTAAAAAGTCAAGAGTTGTGTGGATGTGAGGTACAAAGTTCCTTAGTGAGTCACAGGAATGATGGCAAGTGGGTGTCCTCTGCTTCCTGTCCTGATATCTCAGAAGCATGTATTCATTCTGTGGGGACACAGAGCCATATCAATGTCTTTGATTCAATATGTGTACTGCCTCCTGGGGGATGACATCCCATTTTTGAAGAATATCACCTCCAAGTTGGTGACTCAGGTATGTATCAGCCACTGCTTCAATTATACAGCAGATAACTAGATCCTGAGTTTATAGAGTAGGTGATGTGGTCAGTGGATCGCACTCGTGTTCTAAAAGTGTGTCTCTTTGTCCCAGGCAATGCCAGGTAGGCTCCAGACCACTGCATTAAAAAATATGCAGACCCTCAAACAGTGGTGCTTGTAGAGACCCTGGGGTCAAGAATGGCAAACTCATATCTATAATATATGTCTCTATAAGACCAAACTGCTGGCCATTCCAATTTGGAAAGAGCCTAATACAAGTCCCTTGACAGTGTCTCCTGGAAGATTAGGGCCACACTAGGTCCTCAGCATTAATCTTTGTTTATAGGAGGCTGGGTTTGACATTGAAGTAACTAAATAAGTAAGAGTCTACTCTGTTGGCACCTTGCATACCCTCCACCGCTGCCATATTGACTCTTTCTTTATTGTGCCAGTGCTGGGTGGTCAGTGTCAGAGGCTGGTGAATGTCACCCTACCCAGTAATTTTGTCCTCTGGTATTTAATTCAACATCTGTGGTTAATGTCCTCTCAAGATAGTTAATATGTGATAGAAAGATCTTCACACTTTGTGCTCACACTGGTGTCCATCTTTAGGCCAGTCCTCCTGAATCCGTTACTTCTTTCAATTTTTTTGTATCCTAGTCCCAGCATACATTTCTAACAGCACATGTGGCCATATATCTAATAACCCTGGGCTCCCTTGTTCCACATAAAGAAGCTTATGGGATGCTGCTGTTGAAACTCTGCCCATTTGGAACATTTTACTGAACTGCTTTTCACAATCACCCCTGAAAGAAGTATAAGGCAACCACCATCCATTTTTGACTTTCAATCACATAGTAAGTCAATCCATGTAATATCAAAATAGACATTTTTTTTGTTTTCTGTCTTCTTTAAGGGGGGGTGTGGTATGGGAATGACCTAAACAAGGCATACATTGAATGAAGAGCACGGGTACAACAGAGTTGGACGCTGCGGGATTCGGTCTATTTGACTGTGCATCTTACTTCTTCCTTATAGGCATGCCCCAGATCAACCCCACATTTACCACGTCCTTGTTAAAATGGATGGTGATGGGTCCATCCGACCTGATGGCTTGGTGGATTTGAGCAGATCTGGCTGGTAAGAGACTGCTCTTGTGTCATGGCCACATGCTGTCTCATGGTCAAGTATTCCTTCTCTACTGAGGTCCAGTAAACGTCAAGGATCTGTTTTTCATTCCCAAGGTTTATAATTATCTGCTGCTTGTTCCAGACCCTCAGATGCCTTCATTATAATTTTCCCTTTGATTCCTAATACAAACTCCACACTTTTACTGGATTATAGGATTTTACTATATTATAGGATTTGCTGAATCATATAGGCCATGTGTCAGGGCTGTTTCCTCTGAAGCCTAGAACTGCTGCAGACACTTGTCCTGCTTTGAGCTCCATTTGAAGCTGGCAACCTTTTGGAAAAATAGACAAAAAACTGTACTTGAAAAATAACTAAATAAAATTTAAAAAAAAGAAAAAAATAAATCAAAAGTGTGTGAACCATAACAATATCCATAGCTATGGAATGTGTTACATACAGAATCTCAAAGACTTAACAAGTCCCCTTAAGAAGGGACTTAAAATTCCCTTCTTAATTGTAGGACTTTCCAGATGTAATTATCCTTTATATTGGAGAAGATTCCTTAACCTCTATAGACTTAGAAGAGTTACTGACAGGGTAGGCCAGTGGATATTCACAGGGCTTTGCTGCTAATGTATGTAGTGTATGTGTTCTACCTAGCCCACTGGTGTGTTAACCTCCCCTACTCAACCAGCACAATAAATAAGCATAATCTAATCAATGTAAAGAATCAGTGTGTTATTCTGCAATATTTCCAAATGGTCTCAGTCTCTTTAGAGAATATTAGGACAGAGGTAGGAAAGTCACTGTAACCATGAACCCCAACTCTAAATGTATATATTTTTTGTGATGCAGGATGATTTTTCTTAATTATGTAAATTGATGACACAGTTTACAGGAAACACAGTTTCCAGTAGAAAATATCCAATAGGGATCAATACTTTTGGAATAAAAAAGGAGGTAGGATTGGGAAGAGGGATAAGTTGGGCTGCAATGCAGGCTCACCAAAGCTCTGGGAAATGCTCAAGTCACTATTGCTCAGGAGCTCTGTCTACCTTGGGGTTGGCTTGGCTAAGCTTTATACTCTTGCCACTCTGCCACCAAAGGTGGCTTGTCCCCCCCAAAATCATGATCTGGAACAAGACAGTTATTTTGCTTTTGAAGCTGACCCTAAAGGAGTCAACTGTCCCCCATGCAGCTGAACAGTATATTCTCATTGGTGTTATGACCTAATTGACATATCTCACTGTCTACCATAGGGACCTATATCTCTAGAAATGACAGCATTTGAAAATGTGCAAGCACCCAAATATCTGTTCAATACAGAGTGTAACATGGAAAGCAGAGAAGATGAAAGGAAGATCAGGAAAATAAGATAGGATGGCAAAAACTTTTTAATTGGTCAAGAACATTAAAATCTAGGATATACTGATGTTTTCTCTCAAAATTTAAGGAAAGCTGAGATAGATAAAGGAATGAGATAGACATTTATTAAGTCAGAAAAGAGAGTCAAAGGAAAATTATAGCTATTTTAGTCAGAAAAAGAAGATGAATTAGGAATAAGTAATTATTCAAGACATAATGTGTTTAGTTAATTAGAATACTTATTTTTCCTACATTTTAATATTCTTCAAATAAGGAAGAGGCTTACAACAAATGTCATAGTTTAATTGGCAGGACTTTTACTTCCTTAGTAAAACAAACTAATGGTATATCGCACCCTGTGTTGGGGATATAGAATTGATAAAACTGGATAAGTGAAGAAAAAAGACTACCAAAAGAAGAAGGAGGGAGAGGAGGGGGAAGAGGATGATGAAAAGGAGAAGAAACTAAATGAAATTTAAAAGACTAAATTTCCACTTGGGATACAGATGGAAAGGAAACAAACCTTCATGATGAGAGAACAATGGCTTGAATTTAAGATTCATGAAGTCAAGAGCCTTGTTTATTGCAGATTTTATAGCCTCTAGGCTATTGCCAGGCACAGAGTAAGTAGGTACAAACAAAAATATTAAGTTAACTGGCTAAATACTGGTAATTTACATTATAGAAAAATTATGCATGTTTCTAAGTACTTTAACATGTTTTAAGAGTACTGCTGATTTGATTTATTTGTACTTGTAATTCTGGTTCTGCCATTGTCATATACATATGTAAAGATAACCCATAACTAATTGATTATTTTCTCCTCCAGACACATGCAGAGTAATATTTGCCAATCACCATATTTTCAGTTAGATGGGGCCATAATTCTGGCCAACGAGTAAGGCCAGTATATGTCACTTTTGTTGAGTTATTTAATTGCTAGTGCAAGATCCTTCTTCACTTTCTTTCCCTATAGCTCTGGGCATGGAAATGTAGATTAGGCCATCATATCAGAATAGCTGAACTCTGAACCAACATAAGGAACACAGCTGCTAAGGAAAACTGCCTGACTGCACAATACTTTTGTAAAGAAGCAACTTTTTACGGGTTTCTAGAGTTGTTTGTTACTGCAACATAGTTAGTCATTTTGACTGACAATGCACTTATGTGTCAAATGACATTATGTAAGAATGTTATAGTTCATTTTTCTTACATTTAAAATGGCTAATGACTATAATACATATCTCAGGTGGTTTCAAGGATTAAATGTGCTAATATCTGTGAGGTCATCCTGAAAGCTTCTGGCTCATCTGCAGAGTTTATGAAGGCAAAGGAAAATAAAAAAAATTGAAAGAAAGTGAATTCTTTCACTTCTCTCACTTTCCTTCATAGCAGGAAAATTAGATTGTTCATAATTTCATAATGTAATGGAGTAATATGTTCAGAATTAAGATAGAAATGACCTGCTCCCTCAGTGGTTTTATAACTACTAATTTTGTCTTTGTTATGTGAAGTCAGCAAACGTTTTCTTATGTGTAAGCTTACAGAAATTATAGACACTTTGAAATGTTACCTGAATATATATCCTAGACAAAAGAAAAGAGATCATGCAAGATTAATAATTTAAGATAAGGATGAATATGATAAATGGTTTATCTAGACTTTTTTCAACCCTAGTTTAATAAATCTGGTTGGGTAGTATTTTATATTTTCAATTTTATTCATATCTGTGGTAAACCAAGGCCTTGCCTGACCTCATATACAATGTCTTCTTCTCTTCCCCCTCTTCCTCCTCTTTCTTTTTCAAGGGATTAATAGAGGGAGGAAAGTAAAGATGTTGTGAATGGGTATCAATATTAAGTGAAACATTTTTGATTAGGAAGATTTTGTTTTATATGTGTAGTAAAAGAATGGATTCCTGAGGTGTCCATGTTGTAACTCCAGAATCTGTTAACTATTATCTAGCCAAGGAGAGTTTGCAGATGTGACAAAGTCAAAGATTTTGAGATGGTAGATTATCTGGGGTTATCAGGTGCACCCACTGTAATTTCAGTGATCCATACAGGAGAGACAGTTAGAGTGCTAGTCAGACCGTGGGCAATGTAAGTATTTCTGAAGCAGAGGGAGACAGGAGGGGAGGTGAAGATGCTACATTCTATCTATGAAGATGGGGGAAAGGGCCGTGAGTCAAAGGATGTAGGTGGCCTCTGGAAGCTGGAAAAGATTGAGGAAAGAAATCTGCCCTAGAGTCTCACAGAATACAGTCTTGATAACCTATTTTAGACTTCTAACCTCCAGGGTAGGTAAGTATTATTCTAAGGCACTCAAACTGTGGTCATTTATTATAGTAACAATAAGAAATAAATACATGGTATTTTGAAATATTACCTTTTTGTGAAGTCATTGAGTTTTCTTTTTCTTAAATGACAGGTTTTTGAGCTTGTTGGCTAAAAAATATCCTGTATCATTGAAATGTTTTTGCATGTAAAATCACCAGTATTATAAATAGTATGATATTTTCATCTTTTTTACCTCAAGCAGAAAATAAAGAATAACTTAATAATTTGTCCAAAAGGAGTTATTATCCCTTTAGTTCCAAACCTTAATTGTTTTCTTTACTTCCTGAACATTTATAATTAATCACATATAGCTAACACATATTTTTTATAAATTACTTGTGTGTGTGTGAATATATAACAATCATTTTTGAATGCTCTAGTTAATATATGTACATAAAAGATCAAAATATAATTAAATTGGAAGAGATAGAACACGTGCGAATCAACTATCTAGTACCTTCTTTTCATAACTTATTGAACTGTATTATAAATATCATCCAGGTTTTTGCTCCCTATGTTAGAAACTGCTGTATTAAATGACCATACAGATCTCTTCCTACTGTTTAATTATTCTCTTCCTTTTCTACTGTGAGCTACTAATACCAAATATAGTGCACATTTGGATGCTATTGGGTATGATACTGAATAAGCAATGTGACTAGTTCTCATTGTGCATTCCCCAGCTGACTCTTGTACTCTATCTTCATGTCTCTTGAGCACTGTAGCTTATTAAAATTGTCTATTTCTGCAACATTTCAGTGACAGGTATTATGATGCAATGTATTTTCTTTCTCAACTTGCCAACGTGATAAACTAAAATTGTTCAATTATTTGACTAAGGACATTAATTTATCTGTATAACTATACATTCTTTAAAAACCACATGCTGTTATGGCAGGAAATAAGATTAAGGTTCTCACATCTTGAAAAATCAGATATATACCACAACTAAAAAAAAACATTTTGTTGAATGAGTCTATTATAACTTCAGCATAACTATGCCAACCTCATGATTTTTCACATTAGAATGAAATGGAGAACAGAGCCATTCTATTTCTAAAACACACTGATTTTCCCCAAACTTTCTGGCCTCCAGACCCCCCAACTAACCTAACCTATCATTACAACGGGCCATAATTTACATGAAAGAGGGAAGCCAGCCCATAGATACTTCCATTAATGAGATAGATGGTTTTAACTATATGCCAACATTGAATAATTTAAGTGCATTTAACTGCAAAAGGACTTTTAAAAGGAACTGTGATGATTTCTGCTAAGGTTTGTTTTTTTACAATGAAACTTAGCAACCACCCAGGATGTGACTGAATTCCTGCCAGTAATATTCAGGTCAGTAAAATCAAAGACAGGGATAATAGGCAACTCCCATTAATGCATCTTTGCTTCAACATTCAACTTGATTTTTTTTTCTTAAAGGGAGTCATTTTGCTACTCTAGGATTGAATTATGGCTGCAGAATACACAAATTTCACCTTGCAATTGAACAATATCCAGAAATCATTTCCCTTGCATAAAATTCAGTGATGTTATCACAAAGAACTATCTAACTGATAGAAGGAATAAGATCATCTGAAAATAGTCCTGAATCTTTCACCTTGGTCTTCATGCACCATGAGCCAGGGAGATTTGGAAGAGAATGGCACAAATACAGTGCCTTAATGACCTTACATGTTTTTACACAGGCCATGGGGCAAAGGCTTGAGGCACTGTTATCTGAGTCTTGGCAGACTGCCTTGTGATCCCCTCTGCTGAGGCAATGGGTAGGCTTGTAAGATACTACCTTATAGCCATCTTTCAGGCATCCACTTTCCCCCCGGGAGACTATCATGAGACAGTTTCCCGCTGTCTCCAAGGTTCAGGAAAGGTGTGCCCTCATTCTACCTCCAGATGTACTTACTGACTATAAAACCAATGAGCTGCAGTTGAGAATTGATTCTCAGCAGTTTCCTACAACTTACACTGCAGTCACTGATACTTGGTTACAATGTCATCCTTTTTTGGTGTGGGATCAAGGGGAAAGGAGCTCGCACCATTGGCCATTTCTTCCTTTCACTGTATGAGTTAAGTAATAAACTGTGAGTCTGAAGTGGCTGTTATATTAAGTTGGCCAAAAAGTTTTTTTTCTGGAAAGTAAAAGACACATTTTTCATTTTCACCAATAACTTTATTGATTTGGATATTATAAGTATGTTGGCTATTTCCCTCATGGTACATTGATTATTCTCCATATCTCAGTTTGATAGCTATCGACTTCAACTTGTGTACCTGACCGTGGAGCACTGTCCAGTGATAAATCTCTATAATAAAATGTTGTAAACCACTTTTATAGCTTTATGTTTAACTTTTTAAAAATTATTGCCTTTGCCTTTACAGGGCCATGGCTATTACTCTCCTAATGAAAACAGTTACAATAACATTTATTTCCTGCAAAACTTAGAGGGATTCAGCTTCCTTAACACCCCAATTTTCAGACAACCTTTAAAAATAGCTAGAAGCAAATCTGGGCCACATAGAAGCCAGATCATTAAGTTGGGTGGGTGTCTCCCCATGGATCAGATTGCTTTTTCAAAGAAGGCCCCTTCACTGGAATATAATCCCATCCTTTGTGCTCAACAGCTGGCCCAGTTCCCAGCATGTTCATCTGAGCGACGATGAGAAGATGGGCAAAAGAGACGATGCCTTTTTGTCCTTTGCTGAGCTTTGGCTTTTAGAATTTTCCTTTCTCTGAGCCCATTCTAAGGAAGTAATGGAAGTTTTCCTAACACATAGTATATCTAAGAGAGAGTAACCTTCTTAAGTAGACAGTTCACAACACTACTATTGAAGGAATCATGTTGTTAGGGGAGCGTTTTATAAGTCGAAGCCCAAAGCTCAAGTGCCGAAGAGTATGACTATTTTTTGCAAAGAGAGACTTTAAAAAGATAATCCATTAAGGTAAATGAAGTCATATGGGTGCACCCCAATCTAATCTCCCTGATGTTCATATAAGAAGAAAAAAATTGGAAACACAGGAGACACCAGAAGAGCATGTGCAAAGGGGGACAATGATGTAAAGAAGCAGCAAGAGGGCAGCCTTGTGCAAACCAAGGAGAGGCCTCAGAAGAAACCAAACCTGCCTACACCTTGATTTTGGACCTCTAGATTTCAGAACTATAAGAAAATAAATTCATTTTATATCACTCCATCTGTGATATTTTGTCATGGCAGCTCTAGAAAGCAAATACTTACATTAGGAACGTGATGAAGGCTGACATTGTGAATTGGAATGAGAGAAATCAAGTACATAGGAATTCCTTATGTACTAACCGCCAGCTTACATTTGCCTTTGAACTTCAAGGCCCATGCTCACATAGTGTAGAAGACCACAGCTGACAAGAGATTTTTTTTAGGCTAGAGATTTGCTGCTCTAGTCCAGTCTGCAGATTCCAGCTACGCCACTGCAGCCTTTGAAACAAATACTTGTCATGTTTTTTAAATTTCTGGAACATCTGAAATCTGACAATGGTGGGCTTTTTGTCACGGGACTGGCCTGCAAATAATGTTCAAGATATTAAGCAAATCCTTCATACTCCTTACCATCTGCAGGCATCTTAGAATTTTGATCATTAGAAAGAAAGAATGAATGGGAAGGATCAAATCAAGGAACAGGTTAAAGGACCCAAGGACAAAGACAATGGCGTTGGGATAGACTGTGAGAGTGGAGATGGGTGGATGGAGCAGGGCAGAGCAATGGGGGTGTGGGAAATTGGGACAACTGTAATTGAATAACAATAAAAAAGAGAAAGTTAATTGATTCAAAAACTTTTCTTACTACCACCTTTATCTCTCCTTGGTTCACACATCCTAGCAAAGAAGTTTTGTTACTGCAAGTGACTGTAATCAGGAAGGTTTAACCCTCTCTCAGTAGCTTCCCGAGTAATTATAAGGATGTTCAAGTTGGGACTTACATATACTCATTTCAGGTTTTGCCCTCACTATTTCTGGGTATGATGCTTTATTCCCTTATTCTTTTTTCCTAAAGGCAGCGCTAGGTCCTCATGATTGGTATAAACTCTGGGTAGCAGCCTGGACAAAAGTGAGCCTAGGAAATTCAGATTTAATTCCAGTTCAGTTACTTGAATTATTATGTTGAATTGGCATAGTCCTATATCATAAACATAATGACCACTTGGATGAATATATACCATGGGGCAGAGTGAGGAACTGAAGTAGGGAACACAATAGATCTCCCTAAACAGTATAAAAATATCCTTGTTCTTCAAGCACCTGACCTTTACAAACAAAGAACCTGAATGCAGTAAGGAAATGATTAGATGATGGGTAAAGTTACATTTTCTGAAATGAGTAAAAGGCAGAAAACTGTACTTGAACAACAATTAAAATAAAAAACAGAGCAATGTCAAAAAATAAAATGAAGCACACTGATTTTTGCTTTATCCTCTTAGTAGAGGATAAGCAACAACTCAGATATTGGTCAGAGCAGGGAACATGTGTATCATCAGATCCTAAAAGGTGTGGGAAAGTGGGGGATGTTGATGATCCTTGTTTTTAAGAAATGCCCTTTGAACCTTCAGAAAAAAAGCACTGTGGTGAAACTGTCCTAAACTGATGGCAGAATCTTCAGTTTAGTGGACTGCTATATTGGCTTCATCCACTGGACACTTCTGTCCCCAATTTGATCACTCTTTCCCTTAACCTAGTAGATGAGTCTACTGAAAAACACAGGGAATGGCTCTTGATCCTGCATCCTCCAAGTTAAACACAATTGTACTCTATCCCCCATGCCCATTTCAATAGTTATCACTTTGTCATTCTGTGGAAAGAAATGCCACCTGGCTGTACTATAGAAAATAATGTAGACTTAACTGAATGTCTTTACCAGGCCCTTCAAAAGCAATAACTAATGCAATTTTTAAACTAAATTGGAAAGTCTCGGGTTACATTTTTTTAAATGGAAGCCATATATTACCTGCCTCCTTTCCAAAACATGGTGAATTTCTCATAAGAGATGGTCATAAGAAACCTTCAAGTGTTTAAGTAAACACTACTCTGACCTTTGAAGACTTTCAGGTCATTCTCAATTCCTTGGCCTGCCTTGGATTTAGAAATGCCCTAGAATTTTTTTCTATCATGCAGAGATAGAATGTATGTAATTAGCAATGTATTCTGTAGTACTTAATTAATACCTTGGGCCATGTGGAATAGTGAATTCAGAAGCCTGACAAGAATGATATATGGTTTTCTAAGGTGGACTCTGACAATTTAGGGAATTTTTCGGCCGTTTGACAGATGCTAGGGTCTGTTTGAAGTCTGCAGTCAGGCATTATTCTTCCACTTGGAGTCATATTGATAATATCCTAACTTAAAAGCTAAAGACAAATGTACAGATTTGGTTCCCATCACTGACTATCCAGTTAATCAGCTAGCCAATGGAAGAAGTATACATATTAGGGAATTTCCCCGAAGTCAAGATTATCAAAAATGATGGGCAGATTTTGTTGGAAGATGATGTTCTATGAATCTCTTTTATTTCTGTGTATCTTGGTCTAGATTCTTCTCAATGTTTCCATAGTGAAGACTGCAGGAGATAGAAATAATATCTCCATGCAACACAAAGGGCATATCTGTTAATTTTCTAGTACAGCAAAGTACTGTTTATGTCTGGAGCAAAGGGTACTTATGCTTAGTACCCATGAAAGCTTAGTTCTCCTAAACGTAGGGTTTCTCTACTATTAACTAACTCATGTGCAAGCTTCACCTAGACACCTTTGCCATGCCATGTGGGAATTGAAACTTGCATAACTTGCTCCAGAAAATGCTGACACTCTGGTTATTGGAAATGTTGGGAGTAGTGAAGTCCTTGTGCCTCACCCAGGAGAGTCATATCTCCTGTGAGCATCTCCGTGACAGTAGCAGGCTCACTTGGTATTTTGCAAGAAGGATTAAATCAAACACTTCACAGTACTTGACACTCTGAGACATACTTGAGCATAGATATCCCAGTTCGTTTTTTTAAAAAAGAAAATATAAATTATCAAGAGATTATTAGGAAACCAACATAGATAATATCTAATCATTATTCAGTATTATCCCAAGTGGAAAATTAAAAGAACCTTGCTTAAAACTCCTTATGAATATATCTGTCTAGGGATTTAAAAAATTCTTTCTTTGACACTTTCATATAAAAGAACCATTTAATTAATTTAATGCAAGGCAGGAACAAAGGCATATCTCCTATTCTTTAGGAAATAAACCTCTAAGACGTTGAGTAAAATAGCATTATTCAATTATACAGTGGAAAGAGGCAGGATTCCACTCATACAAAGGACTCTGGCAACTAGTGCAAAGAAAAAAGACTCAATTTTTCTCTCTCTCCTGACACACAGGACAACACACGCTGAACTGGCATTCACCCTGGTCCACCAGTACAGGTGTGAACATGTGAAATGTGCTGGATAAGGCCATTATGGTCCTATTTTATTTTATTTTTTCTGCAAGAGAGAAAGAGGCAGACAGACAAGAGGGGTAAGGTTAAGTACCATCTGTTCGGACTGATGATTCTGCTCCAACCCTGGTGTGATGGATCTTTGAACCACCTGAGGAAGTCCCTCTTATCCTTGCTGACATGCCATGGAGCCTCCAGAACCCTTCTCCGGGGAAGCAGCCAATGCTACTCTGATTCACCATGGTCTCTGCTGTATCCACCATTAAATGTTTTAAATATCACAGCTGACTCATATTTGTTTCAGGATCACACTGAAACCTCTATTAAAATGTTTTATCATTTATTTAAAGTATACATTAAAAAATAAGGGAGACCTAAAGAATGGCTGTCCTAGAATAAGAAAGTGTTTGAAAATGCCAGTAAAGAATGGTTGATGGCTTCCCTTAAATACTTAAAAGTATATCACTTGTCTATGTTTGGTAGTAGTTTTAAACTTCTGCCTATACTGATTGTAATGGGCTAGAAATAAAGCTATGAAGTGGGTCATGGAAAAGTAGACATCTCTGTCCGCAACGAGAACTGTTTCTTTTTTTTGTATGGGAAGTGGGAAATTCCAATTATACATTGAAGTTTCAAGGCCATCTGTGTATTTTTAATGTAAGACATTTATATATATTTTATGTAGAAATTCAATAGAAGAAATGTATATAGGAAAAACATTAAGGATTTTCTTAATATAATCTGTGTATTATGTATAAGCATAGTATATTATCTGTGTCTGTTATGTAAATGATATGTATATTACACACACACGCACACAAATGTATCCAGGGAATCTCTGGATGATCAAATAGAGTCCTGGTGGGTTATAAAAAGTTTTCTTATCTAGATGTGTTGGTGAATAATATGAAATTAAGGTGGGAGAAACTATAGTGAATTTTTAAGCTATATTAATGGCATTCTCCAAAGATTATTTGGGTGTTGTTCAAATGTCATTGAATCAGGCATTATTTATTATTTTCTTTTCTGACAGCTAAGTTTAATTGCATTGTATTAGAAAACAAATTATTCTTTACCCATAAGGTTCAAGGAGAGAAAACCTTTTCCATGTTTCAGCTTTCTGTCTATGTATCTTCACTTTTTAAAAATACTTTTTCCATTAAGCTCCCTTTTTTCTTACATTTAAAGTATGATTTGGTCTCATTCATTTTTTAAAATAGAATAAAGAGATGCTGGCATTTAAAATATTACTACTGGGTTTTGTTCAGTCAAAGCACATACCAGAATCTACATGGACTTAAAAAACCAGGCAACTGATTTTCTTTTAGTTCAAAAGTACAGCCAAATTCTGTTGTCCTTTATGCGTCTATGGATCTAAGAATCAAAAACTCCCACCTTGCAAAGTAATGCCACTAACTTTTTAATCTGCTACAGCTGCTGTGCAGCTTAGCGACCTCTGAGAAGGTGGATCCTTATTTTAGACAGTTGAACTAACAATATTTCTAGGCAGAATTATGGTATAATTTTGATTTCACATGACTCAGAGGCTTGAGTCAGCTTTGTTCTGGTTTACTCTAAACTAGTATACCAATTTCAGAAAAAGTGGCTCTTTTAAAACAGCAGTTATTTCAGAAACTACCATTAAGTTCTTTTGACATTAAACAGTGTTATGAGATATGGACCCTAAATTTCGAACACTCAAATTCCTGAACATTCCTGGAAACCTACATAATACATATACCTGCTGCTTGTGATGGGGAATTCTCTCTGGTTCCTCTACATCAGATATTCAGAGCTTGGAGAAGGTGGGACACTCCTTCCGAGTCAAAGCTAGGTTCCAGTCCCTTTCTCTTCCTCCTTTTTTGTTTCCTATTTCCACTCTTATTTCTGATGCAGTGTCACTACTATAGAATTGTGTCATTCATCTATATTAAACCCTTTTTAATCATTGAAAACTCTCATATTTAATTGTAACCTAATTAAAATCCCTAGCAGATTTTATTAAAATGATCATCAAGCGTATGACTTTACAAATTTGATGCATATTTCTTGACATATTATTTTCTACTCTATGCTACATCTAGTACCATAGATAGACATGCAATATATAATCAGCACCCAAACACTCCATTTGACAGGACATAGAATAGATAGTGACTAACTGGAGGCTTAAGATCATAGAATTTATTTATAGCTGAGCTTACAAATTTTTCTTTGTCTTTGCCAGGAAGGAAACTTAAGAGGGTGAAGCTTCTAAGATTCAGGTGCTTGTTCCAACCCTGGAGGCTGTGGAGTTCTGAGAGCACTGTGGCAATGGGTTTGTCAATTATCTAATACAGGAAAAAACAAACACGTTCATATAGCATCTCTCAACTCTAAAATATTGAGTAATTAAAAAACCTATAGATCAAATAAGAAATGTCTGAGGGCCAAATTTTGGGTGTAGGCTTCCAGTTTGCCATGTCTTTACTTTTTGCTCTTGCTTTTGTTCTCTCTCTCTCTCTTCAGTGAGGAGTTACTCCCAAGCATAATCTGAGAATATTTGGAGAGGAAGTAATTTAAAATAAGGGAATCATTCTGCCATTCATAGGATAACTAGCAAATTTATCCTATGAATAACTGTTAAAATCTAAAGATAAATATAAAACTATCCTACTCCTTTTCCACCATAAGCATATATTTTTGTGAAATGCTATTGTGTTAGATTTAAAGAATAATTATTTGTGAAAAAACATGCTAACACTTTACTGCACTTACTAAAAAACTTTCCTGTTAAAAATCAATTCTAATGGGTTATTCTGCAGCGTCCCCAGACATGCATTTAATATGAATGCGTGACATACATGGATTGCCCTCATCCATTTAAGGATTATCTCAATGGCTAAGACATTGATCTCTCAACTGAATCATCTCAAAACTGAATGCAAATGAGTAGCACCAACCTGAAAGAACTTTGACTTTGATTATCTGGAGTGTCTCTTCATAGTTTAAAGAAAATCACTCAAAAATAAGAAAGGATAGAAAAAATCTGAAAATTGTCATCAGCATGTAGGGTCTGGCAGAAGAAAGGCCTGTGGGAGTGTGGTTGGCAGGCTCATAATATGGGTGTAATAATTTATAGTTTTCATTTGGATATTTCACCAAAAAATGTCATATGGTGTGCTTGAGCATCATATTGTTATGTTACCGAATTATGTGCTTATAAGTGTATAATAAAAAAGGGGTGTCATTGGTGACGGACCCTGTACTTGTTGACACATAGAATGCTGAAGCCAACAACAGCATTTACCTGTTTTCAGAGCATATGGTCATCAAAATCATCCTGTGGCAAGTCATAAGAAAGCCTCAGAAAAATTTAAAATATTGCAATAATTGGAAATTGTAAAATACTTTAAATAATTAATATATATTCCCTAATTATGGAACTAAGATGGAAATCAACAATAAGACTACAGTAAAAATATGTTGTACTATCAGAACAGTAAATAATATGTTTCTAAACATCTCCTGCATCTAATAGAAATCAGCATAAAAATTAGAAAATCGTTGAACTGAATTATAATAAAAATGGTGCATAAAAACTTATAAAATACAGTTAAAATGATGACTAAAGGGAAATATATAGCCTTAAA
The DNA here is from genome assembly GCF_021234435.1 of Artibeus jamaicensis. Lineage (NCBI taxonomy): Eukaryota > Metazoa > Chordata > Mammalia > Chiroptera > Phyllostomidae > Artibeus > Artibeus jamaicensis. The sequence goes on along the minus strand of NW_026522046.1, from coordinate 33,936,570 downwards.
TGCATGGATGAGAAAGAAGAAAGGGGAAAGCAACAATTTAACTTCCTATGTCAAGAAGAAAGAGAATAGGAAAAAGAAAAAATTATACAGACAAAAAACATATTGATTACAATTTTTAAAATTAATGTAGAAAGGAGAAAATAACAAAGCCAATAGTTGTAACTTTGAAAAAATAAAATATTAATCAATTTAATAAATCTTCAACAAGATTGATCAAGACAAAATAAAAGAGAAAGAAGAATATAAAAATAAAATTGGTAAAGTGGGCATAAGCATAGATCTGTACTATAAGCAATAAAAGAATATTATGAACAACTTTGAGCAAAGAAATTTGATAATTTACTTAAAATGAACAACTGCTTCCACAAATACAATTCACCAAAGTTATGTGATGACATATAAAATCTCAGTAGTGAGGCATCTGTTAAAGAAATTAATTAAGTTTGTTATTTCAAAAAAGTTCCCAAACAAAAACCCTGGAACCAGATGGGTATAATTGTGAACTCTTCCAACTATTTAAAAAAGAAACAACCCCAATCCTGCATAAATCTTCTGATAAACAGGAAAAGAAGTTAGAAGTGACTTTTTCCTAACTACTTTTATGAGGCTAAGAAAACCATGAATTCTAAATTCTGTCAGGAACAGTCCAGAAAGAAAAAAAAAGTCAACACAAAGCAATTAATTCTAACACTAAAAGAGACTTTAGTTAGAGGGAAGCTCTTGGGGTCTTTGAAAGCCGGGCATTGAGGCTAAAATAACTTAGGTTTATGTAAAGCGAGTCACACCTACAGGAACTTGATCACTGCGTGACTCTCTGAATCTCATTTCTCGGGGTCTCCTTCAGCAGGGCCTTTTGCAAATAATATTTTCATATTATTACAAAACTAAAATTCTCTTCAACAACTTATGCCAGATGGTCTCACACTCTACATATGTTTCCTTGGCAATTTCTCTGCTGCCGAACTCCTCATGGACTGTCAGCAGCCATTCAAGTACAGGTAGTGTTGCAAACTTGCCTTTCACCCCAGGCACTACCTCAAGGCCAGGAAGTTTACACAACTGTCAGTGTTTCTCAAGCCCTCAGAAATTTAATTTTGTAATTTTTATTGTATTCAGTGCACCATTCAAATGTTTCTTTCGATATTGACTTTTCTTTCCCTGTAGAATTCCTTAGATTTCTTTACAGTCCGGATTGGACTATATCCAGAAAAGTGTTAACATAGCAAGCCTGAGTCCGCTATTCCTGGAAATGCCCTTGGTGACGTCTGAGATTTAGGGAGGATTCTCATCATTTTCCAAACTAATAAGCATGGCTCACTGTGCCTAGACTGCTTGTACAAACAGTATTTCTTACGCTGAACACCTGCTTTCTATCTTAGGGGTCTGGGATTTTGAAATATGCCAGGCAGAGGTTCCCTATATGACTAGATCTCTCTTATAACCTTGGATACCAAGAGTCTAATGAATTTCTCTGGTAGACATTTTATTCATGTTATCTTAGTTCACTGCTAGAATTAAACACATACTGTGTGACTCAGTTGGGAAAGAACTCTTTGAAACTTGTGTCTAGTTTCCTTTGCAAAGGTGGTACATTAATCAGTCAGCTTGGGCTGCCAAGACCAAATACCATAGACTGGGTGGCTTAAACAACAGAAATTCATTACTGTTCTGGACACTGAAATTCTCAGATCAGGATGCCAGTGTGGTCTGATGAGAACTTTGTATTTGGCCACCTTCTCACTGCAACCTCACAGGAGGAAAAGATACAGAGTAGAGATTAAAGATACAGATACAGATAAAGATCTGGATATTAATACAATGTAGATATAGATGTAGATGTAGATATAGCTAGATTTTATATATATATATGATATAATATAGGTACAGGTATAGGTGAGGTATAGATAGATATAGATGATGCAGATATAGATATAAATGGTATAGATATAGATGATATATACAGATACAGATAGATGATGTCTTTTCTTACAGCACTAATCTCATCAGACCAGACCCCACTCTCATAACCTCATCTCATCTTAATTACCTCCCCAAAATATGACCTACCCAAAGTTCTAGAGTCAGAAATCACTGTCTCTCTTCATATTTGTTTCCTGAGTGAATTAATATCAAGGACAATATCGCTTTTGCCAGGTTTTTTTTTTTTTGCTTTGACATGCAGTTAACAGCTTAGTTGCCATGATGTCCTGCTAATTGATTTAATTCTATAATGTGCTTTAATGGGAATTTGGCATTATAACATGCTTGGATACATGTTTAAAGTTACATGATTAATTTCAGGTCATTTTTCCTGTGAATTGGCACCCCAAAGGCTTATTTTTAAGAAGCTAAAGTATACTCTATGGGTTTTATTAAATGATCAAAATGTACTCCCCTTTTTCTCTGACTTAAAGATGGCATTCTTCAATCTTTCTTTGCCCCTACCAGTCCACATCTAGATTTAACTCAGAGGTGTATGAGGAAGTTCTTTCTCTACGATCCCTTTCTCTCTTCCTCCATTGTCTAGTTTTCAGCCCAGTCTTCTCTATAGGGGTCTACTTCTTCCTTAATTCCTCTGATTCATGCTTTGACATTTGGCTGCTACATTTTTCTTCCATTGAACTAGATCAGAGTTGGAAGTGGATTATATTTCAGCTTAAACAAAGAGAATTAAGACAAATAGAATTAAGCAACAATGTCCATCTTGGTCCTCCACAAAAATCCAAATTTCCATGGTTTCTGTTCATCAAGTTAATGTTATAGTACTGTGTTATTAATACTGTGTTATAGTATTAATACACAGAACTTACATTGTTATGTATATCTGTGAATCTCACTTTAAAAAAAATCTCTTCATCTGGCCACAACTTTAATTTTATCATTCAGATATCATTTGTATACTTGATAATCTTGCTCGATTAGAACAAATGTAATTCGAACTCAACATGTTCTTAGTTGAAATCATGACTTTCTCTTTTGTGGACAGTACAATCTTTCTTCAGTATATCTCCATCCATCTTTTTAAACAAATTAGAAACATAGAAGTTTTCTAGGTTTCTTTCTGAGACTACTTTATAATCAGTCCTTCACCATGTCCTGTCAATTTACCTCAGAAGTGCAAGTCAGGTTATCGTCCCTCTTTATCTCTCTAGCACTGATATCCTTTTCATCTGGAATATTGTGTTACCCTCCTAAATAATCATTTTAAATTGAATCTTGTACCCAAATAATTCATTCTCCAAACAATATGAAACGGAGTGTACATTTAGAAATACAATTGTCAGGCAGATACTCTCCAGCTTCCTATTGGCTTCAGAACATGGGTCATACCTTTAAAAAATGAGCACGCAAGTCATTGCGGATCATGTATATAATCTCATACCCATCACATTTCTGCTTTCTTTCTGGACTCCCACTTTCCAAACTCCTTTCAGTTCCTCAAACTGCCTTCCTGGGTGTTCCTCAAAGGTCTGTGCCTTCTGAAGCAGAACCTTTACTCTAAAGGCTAGAACTCCATAGGCAATGTTTTCCTTGTTCTCTCTCATGAATACCTATTGTTTTTTTCTTCCCAGCTCAGTCACTGTTTCCTCCGTGGTGGCTTCCACAATGACAATGATTAAGTCGCATCCTTCCATTAAAGCTCTAACAGCACCATGCATCTTTCTTTTATTGTGATAACTATTGTTGGTAGTATTTTTATTTTTGTGTGATTGTCCAAGCACTGTTTTACTCACTAAACACTGGGCTCTTTGGACGTAGAAAACATCTGTGTTTATTTACCATTTAATCCCAAATACCTGGCTGTATATCCAGTTCATAATTGGTTCTCAGTCAGTATTTGATATAATGAATACATGGATTTTCCTTTTGCATTATTATTAAAACCATCTATTTTTCTCTTCTCAGCTTACCTAAAGATTTTACTCTGTTAATGTAGCCTGAGATTTTGAAGTGAGTGTGCACAGCATCTTGCATTATCTGTGTATGTGGAGGAAGAGAGGAAGGGAGGGAAGAAATAGGAGAGTCAGTAGGGGGGTGGGGAGAGAGACAAAACCAAATCTTTTTCTAAAAAGTTGAATATTCTTTACATTAACAATAATCTAATTTTGAATAAAAGCAGTTCATTGAAATTATTAGATTTTTAGAATGAATCACAGAATTTAGAATATCTTTCTTCAAAAAACTTTTTTGATGACTCTTATTAACTGTCTGGGCATAGTACGCATTTTAGTATTATCTTTAGCCTTTTCAGTAGACACTTTTTTAAAGAAATAGTCCATTTTTTCCCTTTCTTTGGCAGGCAGTGAATGGGACTTAATGTTATCAAAGTAAGAAATCCAAATCCAAAGAGCTATTTTGTCAAATTATATTTGAGATGTAATAACTGTCTCATCAGTTTAGAAATTTTCTATTCTTTTTTACCCGATATTCTCCTGAGTCTTAATTGCAACTTTGTACAAATGTTTTTTATATCTCAGTTTCAACTGATCTCTTTCTCTACTCCTGTCCACTTCACCATTAGGTAGGTTTTAATCTTTTCAATTCTCTCTTCTGATGGACTTTATAGCAATTTCAACAATGTAAACAATTAGAGATACTTATCTATGAGCATGGAAACTGGGCCAGACACTCTCCAGCATAAATCTAAAAATGAGAGGTGTGGGGGCAACTTTGCCTGCAAGTCCGTCCTTCAGCCATGGATGAAGGGAACACTACCAAGACATAATCTGCTTTGGGGAGGAGAGGTGGCCAATTTCTCAGAGGAAAAAGGCCAGGAGCCCTTTCCTCAATGGCTTTTATTGGGTTGTAATACACTGGAATACAGGCAGCAAGGACCAAACAGTAGATAACACTTCAAAGAAATCTGAGGGCTTAGTCTGAGTCAGTGTCTGTCAGGTAAGGGGGTTGCAGAAACTTTGGGAAACATGCTTATTTCCTGCTTGGACCCTTATCATATGAATGAAAGCACTCTTAGCGAAGCCAGCTTCACAGAACTTTAGGAATTCTTTCTTATGTCTGATCACCCAGGATCCCACTGTAGCCAGCAAGCGGCTGCACCACCTCCCCCATCATAGGTTTTTAGGCCTCAGTGGATTAGAGCCAGGAAGCACTTCTCCCAGAGGACCTAGGGACTCAGGCTGTGTCAGAATAGCCAGGGGGTGAAAGTCCATCACTCCTTCTTTGTTGCAGCCCCCCTCTAGTCCTTCCAGGATGGCCTCCCAAGTGATCGTGTCTGGCTTAGGTTGCCCCACCTCTGAGGCATCTTCCCCATCATGGACTAACCGACCATACATTGGGAGCAAGGGGATGAAGCAGAAGCAGCATTTGCTACCAGAGACAAGCTTCGTCTCCTTAGTGGCTCGCATTCCATAGGTCCCTCACTCAGTCTTAGCCATGGGGGGCAGTTACAACTCCTGAAACCAGGCAGAGCAGTTCCCCAAAGAGAGATTGCTCTGAGTTGCCTAAGATGACAGTGCAATCTTAGGCTTGCACTGTCTTTTCTGGGCTTCAATGACAAACATCTTTGTTCCCAAGGTTTGATTAGGTAAAACTAAGGAGCACCTTACTGAGTTAAGTGAACAGGCTAGAAGGAAACTAATCTAGCTATATTTTGATGTTTTCCAAGTAAATTTACTGGTGAAAGTGAGGAGAACTCTACAGGGAAAACGTGTATAGTTAACTTTTGTTATGGGAAATCTCGAGGTGAGCTGAAGCAGATAATATTCTGAAGACTAGGATGACTCTTTGGTAGGTAGGGAAGGACATATGAAGAATACACCTGAGAGAAAGAGCCATGTGACTTAAATGTACACCAATGTCAGTTAATGATTCAAGTCAAGTAATATCTTCAATTTTTTATTTCTTTTGATATTTGTCTCTTCATTCACTTAGCTCAGTGGTTTAGAGTTCCTAGATGTTAAATTCATTGAAATTTAGTCTAATCCATTTTGCTTTTCCTGTGAAACCTAATAAGGTCATGATAGTTCAAAGTGGGCAGCTTCTTCTCTCCACCTCTTAAATATTTTTGTTCCAGATTACATATTCCTTTGTGATTCTAAAAAAACTCACTGCCAAAGTCAATATGAATAAATTATGATCTAGGAAAATAATTAGTTGTGACAAAAGGTTGTTTTTTTCAAACAACATTGAGTAGTTCTCTTACTAAAATAGTTATTTGTATTCTTTCTATAGTTCACTAAATAAAAGGAGTCATTTTGAATTTTAAGAAAGGAATGAACAAGAGCTATGAAAATCTCTTAGACTGGAATAATGCCAATGTGATTTTATTATGTAAAACACATTAGATGAAAAAGATGACAATATTTCCAATACAAGCATACATCATTTTATTGTGCTGCACAGATACTGCATTTTTTTTTTGACAAATTGAAGTTTTGTGGCCAATCCTGGGTTGAGCAAGTATTACAGTGCTATTTTTTCCAACAGCATTTGCTGTTGGAGACAGCAATTTGATAGAGTTTGTGCCTCTATCACATTTTGGAACTTCTTTTAATATTTCAAACATTTATTATTATTACTCTTATTATTATTTTGTTATGGTTATCTATGATCACTGATTTTTTATGTTGCTATTGTAATTATTCTGGGATGTCACACCCATGTAAGACAGAAAACTTAATTGATAAATGTTACATCAATAACCAGATGAAAGGATTAGTCAAAGAACATTTATGTATCACCTATGGACATGGACAACAGTGTGGAGACTGACTGTGGGATTGGGGGTGGGCTGGGTGGAGGAGGGGAAAGGGGAGAAAATTGGGACAACTGTGAGAGAGCATAAACAATGAAATATTTTTTAGAAAAAGCCTTTCTACTTTTCCTTTCCTCAGTCTCCCTTTTTCCCTGAAAAGCAACAATATTGAATTTAGGCCAGTTAATAAGTCTACCATAGACTCTAAGTGTTCAAGTGAAAGGAATAATCACACATTTCTCACTTTAAATCAAAAGTTAGAAATGATTAAGCTTAGTGAGGAAGACATTTTGAAAGCCAGGATGTTCTGAAACCTAGGCTTCTTGCACCACTTAAGTTGTGAATTCAAGAAAACAGGTTTTTAAAAGATTTTATTTATTTATTTTTAAAAATAGGGGAAAGGAGGGAAAGATGGGGGGGACATCAATGTGTGGTGACCTCTTGAGTGCCCCCTACTGGGGGCCTGGATTATAACCCAGGCATATGCCCTGACTGGGAATTGATTAAAGGACCCTTTGATTTGCAGGCCAGCACTCAGCCCACTGAGCCACACAAGCCAGGGCAGAAAACAGTTCTTGAAAAACATTAAAAGTGCTACTCCAGTGAGAATATAAATGATAAGAAAGTTAAAATGATCTTATTAAAATATGGATAAAGTTTTAGTGGTTGGACTAGAAGATCAATCAGCCACAGCAACTCTTTACGACAAAGCCTAATGCAGAGCAAAACCTAACTCTCCTCAATTCTACAAAGGGTAAAAGAGGTGATGAATCTTTAGAATAACTTTTGAAACTAGCAGAGGTTGGTTCATGAGGTTTAAAGAAAGAAATAATTTCCATTATATAAAAATGCAAGATGAAAAAGCAAATGCTGATAAAGCAGCTATAGCAAGTTATCCAGAAGATTAGATAAGAAAATTAATGAAAATGGCTATACTAAACAACAGATGTTCAATGTTAATGAAACAGCCTCATATTGGAAGAAGATACCATCTAGAACTTTCACAGCTAGAGAAGAAAAGTCATTGACTGGCTTCAAAGATTCAAAGGACAGGCTGACTTTTTCTTTAGGGAATAATGCCACTGGTGATTTTTAAGCTGGCACCAATGCTTATTTACCATTCAAAAAATCATAGGGCCTTTAAGAATTGTGCTAAATCTACTCTGCTTGTTCTCTATAGATGGGACAGCATAGCCTGAGTGACAACACATTTGTTTACAGTGTAGTTTATTGAATATTTTAAGCCCAAAGTTGTGACCAATTGAATAGGAAAAAAAAGAGGCTCTGTTGAAAACATTATTGCTCATTGACAATGCACCTGGTCACCCAAGAGCCCCGATGGAGATGTACAATGAGGTAAATGTTGTTTTCCTGTCTGCTGACACAACATCCATTTTGCAGCCCATGGATCAAAAAGTAATTTTGACTGTCAAGTCTTATAATTTATGAAATATATTTCATAAGGCTATTGCTACCATAGATAGTAATTCCTTCAACAGATCAGCACAAAGTAAATCGAAAACCTTCTGGAAAGAATTCCCCATTCTATTTTAGAAGATGATTACTATCTTAAGAGAATTTGTGAGTCGTGGAAAAGAGGTAGAAATACCAACATTAACAAGAGTTTTGAAAAAGTTAATTTCAACCTTCATGGATGACTCTGAGGGGTTCAAGACTTCAGTGGAGTGAGTAACTGCAGATGTGGTGGAAACAGCAATGGCAATAGAATTAGAATTGCAACCTGAAGATGTGACTGCATCGCTGCAACTCCATGATAAAATTGTAATGGATGAGAAGTTGGTGTTATGGATGAACAAAGAAAGAGATTTCTGGAGATGAAAACTACTCTTAGTGAAGATTGTTTCAATGAGAACAAGGGATTTAGCATATTATGTCAACTGATAAAGCAGAGATAGGGTTCGAGAGGATTGCCTTCAATTTTGAAAGGAGTTCTACTGTGGTAACATTTTCACAATCAGCATCACATGCTCTAGAGAATGGTTCATGAAAGTAAGAGTCAATTGATGCAGAAAACTCCTTTGTGGTCTTATTTTAACAACTTTCCACAGCCACCCACCCTTCAGCAAACCCCACTCTCATGAGGCAACAGCCATCAACAGAGAAGCAAGACTCTCCACCAGCAAAATGATGATTGTTGAAGGCTCAGATAATGGTCAGCAATGAAGTGTTTTAATTAAGTTATTTACATTGTTTTAAATATAACATTACATATTTAATAGACCAGTATAGTGTAAAAATAAATTTTATATGGACCAGGGAAACAAAAATTTGTGTGCCTCATTTGCAATGATATTTGCTTTATTGCAGTGGTCTGAAGCTGAACCCATAATGTCTCCACAGTATGTCTCTATCTTCTTTGGAGGTAAAATTCTTGGACTAAAGCACATTAGTTCAGAAAAGAATACATGTAGTGACAAACTCCTCTGTGTGTGTGTGTGTCTGTGTGTGTGTGTGTGTATATATATATCTTTGCATCTCATATGTTCCTGAAACAATTGCTTTTTCTGTAAATACTTAGGCAAAAGGCAGTTATGTCATTACCTGAGGCTTTATTTTAAAGCAAATAAAGTACCATTTACTTTCCCTCTCAGCTGTCAGTACCACTGCTAGGATACCACTTGGTGGATCTGAGGGAACAACTAGACCCTCATTTAAGGCAAAGTCTCCCCTGGGGAGCTGAAAGCAGGGTGCTTTCTTTCCAGAACAATGAAGGTCATTCAGCTGTTACAACGGTGTAGAGAAATCCCAGTTTATCATAGTAAAACACATTGCTCTGGGATCAGGATGTGCAGCCCTAGCATCATGGTGAATTACGGGTGGTAATTTAAAGTCAGGCCATTTAGCCTTTCTCATAATACAGTCAGCAGAGGTGAATAAACCTTAACATCTGCCAGCGGCTGGCAAAATATGAATGCTAGAATTTTCATTGATTGTGGCTTTTCTAAAATAAAATTGTGTAAAAATGAATTCACAGACAGGTCAACTTTCCCATTTTTATGCCATTTTTCTGATTTAGAAAGAGTAATGACAGTGCAATCTTAAATCAGTAGCTTCCTCTCTCACACCAGTGATAAAGCAGCTGTCTCTTTATTTATGAATTCACGGAAAGAGTAGATAAGTCTATGATTACCTGTATACTTAGTCCTATGCTCTAAGGCCAAACCATTTGCTGCATTTGGCTGTCAGGGGTTGGCGGGCAGCCTGGTAGATTGGGAAGGAACTGACAGCATTTCCACAGTGAGAGCAGAGGGCTCTGGCCAAGGGCGGATGGCTGGTGTATTTCCCTTAAGCTCCCTAGCATGTGACTGGTGCCCCCGTGAGCTGGTCCAGGTGATGATGCTGGAGGAGCAAGGGGATCTGAGTTGGGATTTTTTGCTTACTTCTAGATGACATTGGGCAGATTACTGAAATGATGCCTGTCTTTTTTGTTTTACCTTAAAATCAGGCTAATTAGATTTTTAGTACTTGTGACAAACAGAAATATTATTCCTAGCTCATAGAAAACAATGAGTGGTGGGCATCTGCTAGTTTACGAAGACCTAATTAACATAATAGATATCAAGAAGCTAGGTCTACCAAGTAAAAAGGGCAAGGTAGTAGCATAATTATAACATTAAAACTCATAAAGGAGTAAATGTACTTTGAGTATCTAAGTGAGAAAATTGAGACCCTGAAAGATGACTAACTGCTCTGTATTATAACTTTTAAGAAATAGTGTAAATATTGAGGGTTTGGGTGAAAAAAAGTGAAGGGATTAAGAAGTGCAAGTTGAGAGATACCAAATGGTAAAGTACACCATAAGAAATATACTCAATAATATTATAATAACTATGTATGGTGCCATGTTCATCTTTTAAATATCAGAGGAAACATTTTATAAATTATATGATTGTCTAACCACTATGATGCACACTTGAAGTTAATATAAAATAATACTGAATGTTAACTGTGATTAAAAATAAAATTAAAAAATAAAGGTTAAAAATAAAAAAAATAGTATAAATAATCTGATAGGTGTTAGTCCTTAAATATTATACTATTCTCTTCCAGAGATGGAGTTGGACAATATTTTTTTAATAATTAGAGAAGCCTTTTTAAAACTGTGTAGTTGCCACCTTTAGATTTTAATGTGTTTTTCGTGTTCTCAAACATTTATTGAACATAACAAGAAAAAGTAGACAATCAATAGAAAGAAAATAAGGCAACTCTAACCTTCTTACTCAGCAATAGCCACTCACATTTTCCTTTTTTATAACTCCACACTTTAAAATGCATATAAAGATTAATTACATATCAAAAGTGAACTAGTAGTGAAACCTTTATGGTGAATTGAAAAGTACAAAAATGTAGTATATTTAATATATTACAAAACTATAAATTTAGTTCAGCTTTCTGTTTCTGCCATTTCAAGTAATATGTTAAGAAATTAGAGTGTAATATGGAAAATATAATGTCTATATCAGAAAACACCAAAGCCATAAAGTGTTAATATTTACACAATCAAGTTATCATTGTACTAGTAATGATAATAATAAGAAAAATGTAGCATATGTATTAAAAATAGAAAACATCTTCATTGGCTGGAAATGATGGTATAAATTTTATAAACCACAGCTGTGAAAATGTTAACGAATTTGTGGCTGAGTATCTCAGAGAAAAATAACAGAATGCTGTACCATTTGAAGGAAGGCTTTTGCAGTTGCATGGGAAAGTTCTGCTTAAGTAATAGTAATTATTTCAGGGTAATTGAGCCTCTGTTACAGAGGGGCTAGGGAAATGAAAGAAATCATCAGCTTAGAGAGAAATGAGGAGTTGTGTTAGTTGGATATGTATATTAGTAACAACATACTGGTTAGAAGGTGAGAGCTATAACATTTAGTGCAAATTGTTTCTGAGTGGCTCACTCTGTACAGAATTTTACTAAATTATTTAATTAGGGCTCAGAAGTAAGAGTGTGAAAAATGCTATGCTATGCTATGCATAGTGTTTTTTTGGGGGGAGGGGCGGTTAAAGTGTCTCTCATATTTTCTCTATTTAGATTCTAGATAAATTCAACTAACTCCTATTTGTAAGGCCAGGTTAGGAAAGGAGAAAGTTTGTTCTTCCTGGTCCCTTCAGAGAGAGAATTGTCAAGTCCTGGGTGTTCATGGATTCACAATGCTTTTTATGCTCTAAGGAAACCTATTCTTCTTTGTTACATGGATCAACTGTAAGAAAGGAGTTTTGGGAAAACAAAGTGAGTTTGGTGTCAGGCGGTCTGTAATTTTGATGACAACTGTTGACAAGAGTTGTCTGGAAATACCAGCTGCGTAGGACCTGGAGAGCTTGACATCCAAGAGACATTAGTCCTGTCTTTGCAAGGAATGACAACAACTGATTCCTGTGATGCTGAGTGGGTACAGACCCTTCTGATGAGGCATTGTGGGTGCTGGGGGAGTGGGGCTCCCAGCTGACCCAACTGGCTCATTGACCAGGAAATGCACAGTGAACTTCCATGATCATTTTGGACAAATCTACTCATTTCCTACAAAATGAATGGAGGGGGACATTTAAACCAGGCCAAGGTTTTGAGTAGAAACATTCAAATAAAATCATCTCCTTCCTTTAATGTACAGTGAGAATAATTAGAGAAAGCCAGCACCTTAAAGATATGATACTTTCCTAGGGAAATTTGGACTGAAATGATACTTTAAGCTTTTATGGTTATTCCTTGTATGATCTATTCTATCCTTGAATGACATACTTTTTTTCTGCTTTAGAAATTTTGTTTATTCTCATTTCTACAAGGGAGTCATTCACATTTCACTACCATTTTCATTATTTGGAATCATTAAAAATGAAATAGGCCTTCTGTCATAAAAATGTTATTTATTAAAAATGAATGTAATAATTGATTTATGATTTAATGTTGGCTTAAATGAGTCAGCAGGAATTATTAATCGAAAGGCAGATGCTTTAAATATGCTTAACATGACTTATCTGAATGGGTTGTTCCATCAAAATATAAATTCTATATTTTATTCAGGATAAGTGAGCATAAGATTCACTTACATATTTATGCATTCTATAATTATTGTGCACCTGCTATGTATAACCCTTTGTTATGGCTTATAGTATGAAACAACCTTAGAAACCATGGCTTGATAATTTTTGCCATTAAACTGTGATCCCTAAAGACTTACCAAACTCTCAACCAAAATATGTACATAAAAGTCTTTTCAACCATCTGTATGTCCTCTCTGGAGAAGTGTCTATTCATGCCCTTTGCCCATTTTTTAATTGGATTGTTTGTTTTGGGGGTGTCAAGTTTTATAAATTATTTATAAATTTTGCATATTAACCCATTATCAAATGTATTGGCAAAACATTCTTCCATCTGTGGGTTATCTTGTCATTTTGTTGATGATTTCCTTTGTTGTGCAAAGCCTTTTTAGTCTGATGTAGTGACATGTGTTTTTATTTTCATTTGTTTCCCTTGCCTGTGGAGATATATCAGAAAAAATATTCCTGTAAGAGATGTCTGAGATTTTACTGCCTATGTTTTCTTCTAGGACTTTTTTATTTCAAGTCTAACATTTAAGTCTTTAACCCATTTTGAATTTATTTTTGTGTGTGGTATAAGAAGTTTCCATTTTTCCACATATCTGTCCAATTTTCCCAAGACTGTTTATTGAATAAGTTATCTTTAGCCCTTTGTATGTTTTTTGCTCCCTGTGTCAAATATAATTGACTCTAAAGTCATAGGCTTATTTCTGGGCTCTCTATTCTGTTTCATTGATCTATATGTGTTTTCATGCCAGTACTATGTGTTTTTATTACTAATGATCTTGTGGTATATTTTGATATTAGATAGTGCAATTCTTACTTTGTTCTTCTTCCTCACAATCCTGGTTGCTATTTGAGGTCCTTTGTGATTCCATATACATTTTAAAAATATTTGTTCTAGTTCTGTGAAATAGAACCAATAGATATCTGAAAGGATACTCAATGGCACTAATCAAAGAAAATAAAGTCAAAACCAGGATAAGATATCACCTCACACCTGTCAGAATTGTCATCATCAATAAGTCCACAAACAACAAGTGTTGGTGAGGATGTGGAGAAGGAGAACAATAGGGCTCTGTTGATGAGAATGCAGATGGTGCAACCACTGTGCAACTGCCTTATGACTCAACAATCCCACTTCTAGGAACTTATCCAAAGGAGACTGAAACACTAATTCGAGAGATTGTATGTACCCCTATTTTCACTGCAGTGTTATTTATGATCACCAAGATTTGGAAGCAGTCTGAGTGCCCATCGGTAGATGAGTGGATAAAACATCTATGGTACATTTATACAATGGAATACTACTCAGCTATAAAAAATAAGAAAATTATACTCTTTCTGACAGCATAGATGGACCTGGAGAATATTATGCTAAGTGAAAAAAGTGAGTCAGAGAATAACAAATACCATATGATTTCAATCATATGCAGTATCTAATGAAGAAATTAAAGTAGAAGCAACATAAAGACAGAGTCATAGATGGAGAGCAGGCTGACAGCTCTGGGGGGGATGGGGGGGTGGAGGGATTGAACTAAAAGGGGAAAAAAGAGAACTCATGGTTGCAGACAACACAGTGTTGAGCACGGGTGTGTAGTACATGGAGGTCAAAGAAGGTATAGACAAGATAAATGGTAATCAATAAAATGCAATAACATAAAACATAAAAATTCTTTTTGAAACTTTCTTACTTTGGAGGCCTGTTTGTTATTGTAGCAAGCAAACCTTGTACATGAAACATAAAAGAATTTCGGGGTTGCATAAATGATAACTAATTTGACATGGCTGGAATACTTTGGTGCTCTGTACCTTATGGTAATAAGATGGTAATTAGAGAACTAGAGTAGATATTAAACTAAGGGAATAGATTGAGGCAATTCTATTTTAAATTTAAAATATTTTTCCTGCAGAATATTGAATATGCAGATGAATATGTTAAATTGGTCTAGTTAAAATGTGTTAAGAGTTCTTGTGGGTTCTCGTGTCTGATGGCCTTGTTCTTGAATTCTGGCTTGACCATTAACTAGCTGTGTATCCTCCTTCAGGCATAATCCATGTTTAGACTGAGTTTAACAACTCTGACATCAGTATGCATATTGTAATTGATATTCTCTTAAAATTTGTGACCATGGCATAATTTTTAACTGCTTATACACTTCGGAACATTGAATATTCATATTCTACTTGAAAATTTGTGTAGCAAGTGGCAGAAGATTGGAAGAGTATTAGAATAAAAACATTGGAGAGTTCTGCTCATCCTTAGGATTGAATTGGTATGGGACAGGCATCCAGTAACTGGTGAACCAAACACAGAGCAGCGATCTCAGAGTGGTGTTTTCTAGTTAACAATAGCACACCACCAGAGGCGTTTGGCTAGTTCATGCATTCTTTCAAGAAATGTTGCAAACTCTTAATGACACAGAAAAATTTTGTCAATATTGTTAATGATGAACCCTGATGAAAGAGTTATTAAAAATTGGATTCTGATCGTGAATGCACTTTAAGAATACCTAAATTGATTAATTTTACTTACATTTCTACTTAAATAGGTACAGCCATAATGGTTGATTAATAAAATCTGTACCTAATTTGTCTAAAAATCTCTAAATGAATAGAAGGACTTTTGCCATGTTAATTAGCAGTGACATTATTCTGATTGATCTGTCTCTGTTTTTTAAAAGATTTTATTTACTTATATTTAGACAGCGGGGAAAGGAAGGAGAGAGAGAGAGAGAAATATCACTGTGTGGTTGCCTCTCACACGCCCCCTACTGGGGACCTGTCCTGTAACCCAGGCATATGCCCTCGCTGGCAATATAACCAGTGACCCTTTGGTTCACAGGATGGTACTCAATCCACTGAAACACACAGGCCAGAATTCTCTACATTACTTTTATTAAAAAATAATATATAACCAAGAAAAAATAAATTAATTAATCCAGGAAAAGATGAATGGCCTAATAAATAGAAAAAGTTCCCCTAAATATATTATTTAGTGTCAATGGAAAACTATGAACACAGGCCTTAAGGCTGCAGTAAGATAACAATTTGACAATATGAATTCTTTTTAAGTATTCCTTGCATTATCCATGTTTATTATTTTATATTCTCTTTAACTCTTAATGGTCCACATTACAAATGTTCCTTTCTGAGGGAGCATTTGGAAAAATTTAAATGTATGATTATTTTAAAGCAAAGTGGAAGAAGCAAATGATGCAGATTTGATTATCTGAGAGAAAAGGAACGCCAACACAGAGCAGGTTAAGTTCATTTATTTCACCTGCTGAAAGAGGTTAGATTGTCTTTCTAACAGACCCCCTGCTTTAGGCATGAGTGGTTACAACCACTAGCCACACTCTTCCCATGAGATCCTATTAGTTCTTTTGTGCTTGACCTTCCCGAGCGGGCGGTTTTATTGGCCAATTCTTCTGGGAAACTTGCTACATTTGTGAAGCAAAAGAAACACTAAAATATCCTCAAGTACCACAACTGTATTGTTCAAAAGCCAGTGCTTCATTACCACAGTGCTGCCCATTAACCATCATGGGTTTGCAAAAATAAGTCACATGCAATTCCAGTTCCGTTTTCAAGTGTAGTCTCGTGATCTCTTTAGAACTGAAACTACGGGGGGTAGGAGGGGAAGGCTTGTCCCAGCCCCCTAGGACATCTATTTAAATTTTATTTTCAAATGACCAAAACAACTCTCAAGAATACCACTGTGTATTTTCAGGTTACTGCATTTCCCCTCCCTTTCGACAAGAGTGCCTATTATTTGAAGATCAATCAATGTTACTCTATTTACAGGCTCAAAGAATAAATCAAATAAGCATTTAGACTGAGGAAATATGGATACTACTAAATATTTATTGGGAGTAAATGCAGCAGTATTTCTTTGTTAATGCGGTCTTCTGGGTTTAGTTTTGTGACTTATTTAGGTAAATTCAATTGAAGTTAATGATTTAGCAAAGCCAGGCATAAAATATAGAGAAGTGGAGTGCCTATGAGAGAACAAGGCAGTTATGAATTCATAAGTAGACAGATATAAGAATTATAAATAACATCCAGGATGCAGAGCATAAAACTTGAGATAAACACAGAAGAGTTTATGACACTTTTGCCTCAATCAATCTATTCCCATTTCTCTAAAAATATTTTTTTCAGCCACAGATTAATTTTGACTTCTCCCCTGCACTCTGTGCTTAATTGCATCGTTTTTCTTGTAAAAGCCAAGCTAATGTTTCATGATTTTTATCTGGAGGCACAGACATACTTTAGTACCATTCAAACATTTATTCTATTCCCAGGAGCAGAATTCTTTAATTTATTCATTCACTCAAAAATATATTTAGAATTTCTACTCTGCTAGATACAATTTGGATCTGATTGAATGTAGGGAAAGGGGGAAAAGGAAACAAACCTAATATCCAGAATTTGAGCTTCAACCACTGATCCTACTATCTAAGTTAGAAACAAAAGATGGGAAGAAAATGAGACAGAGGTAACTGAGATTATGATTTTTGTGTTGAACGTAATGAGTTTGAATTGCCTGTGGGACATAGTGAATATAGCAATTAGACAATTGGATACTTGGATGAAAGACTCATAAAAACTATCTATCCTGGAGAAAAATTTTGAAAGCATATAGGTTTGAAAAGGTATTATCTTACCCGGACAACATGTGAATACAAAACAGGGATCTATTTATTTTATAGGCGATATTCACTGTTCAGTGATATTTATTTCTTAGTCAAGTTTATTGAGGCATAATGTACATACAATAAGATTTACCTCTTTAGGTATACAGTTCTATTAATTTAGAAAGATGTGTTTAGTTGTGTAATCACCACTACAGTTGATATAGAAAAGATTCCCATCACTACAAAAAGTTTCCTTGCATCTCTGTGGTCAAACCTCTCCCTCCAACATCAATCTCTGGCAATCTCTCAATATTTTCTTGTTCCTTAAATTTTATCTTTTATCAAAGCTTATATAAATGTAATTATACATTATGTGATATGTTGCGAGTAGATTCTTTCCTCTGTGTAATGGCATTGATTCATGAATGTTGTGTGTATCAATAGTTCATTCCTTTTTATTGCTGCGTAGGATCCCACTATATAGATATATAACACTTTGTTTATTCATTCATGATTTGATGGACCTTGTGGCTGCTTCCAGTGTTGGGTGATCATCAATGCAATGGCTATGAACTTTCAAACATACTTTGTTTATGTGGATATATGTTTTCAATTCGTTTGGGTGAGTAGCTAGGAATGGGATTGCTTGGTCATATAGTTAGCACACATTTTAACCTTATAAGAAACTGGCTGTGCTATTTTGCATTTCTACTGGTGATGTATGAGCATTTCAGTTCTGAATCCTTGTCAGCACTTGATATTGTCAGTATATTATAAATTAATTCTAATAGTGTTTAGTGATGTCCTAGTGTGATTTTAATTTTTATCACAGTAATTATATTGTGTTTCATCGTGTTTATTTCTCATTAAGTAATTTTCTTTACTAAAAATATATTCTGTAATGCTCAATATATGTCATACAATTTTTTACTAAATTCATTCTTTAGTATTTTACATCTTTGATGGTATTATAAATAGAATTGTTCTTTTAATTTTATTTTCACACAGTTCACTGCTAGTGTATAGAAATACAACTGCTTTTGTATGTCGATCTTATAGTTTGCAACTTTGCTAAAACTGCATTTTATCTCTAATAGTTGTACGTGTGCAAATAGAAATAGTTTTACTTCTTTCCCATTAACTGAATGTATTTTATTTCATTTTCTTGACCATTTGCCATGGCTAGACCCTCTAGTACAATATTGAATAAAAGTGGCAAAAGCAGACATTCTTGTCTTAATCCTGATTTTAGGCTGGACTATTTCAATATTTCATAATTAGCCATAATGTAAGCTCTGGGATTTTTTGTAGACATCCTTTGTCAGGAGGAGGAAGTTTCCTTCTAACCCTAGTTTGTTGAGTGTTTTTATCATGAATCCATGTGGTTTTTCATCAAACGCTTTCTCTGCATCTATTGAAATAGTTCTTTTTCCTTTATTCTATTAATAGGGTATATTTTATGGATTGATTTTTATATTTTGAAACACTTACAGCCCTTGCATTGAGTAAACTCAGTATGGCTATGGTGTATAATCCTTTTGGTGTTCTGCTGGTTTTGGTTTGCCAGATATGTAAGCAATGTTAATATTTTTCATCAAATTGAGAAAGCTTTTGACCATTTCTTTAAATATTCTTTCTTCCCTTTTTTATCTCTCTGTTTCTTTTGGGACTCCCATTATGCATATGTTGGTGTGCTTCAGGGTGTCTCACAGATGTTGGCCTCTGCTCATTTTTCTTTATTATAATTTATCTTAAATTGAATAACTTCATGTGACCTATTTTCAAGCTTTCTGATTCTTTCTGCTCAGATCTGCTGTTAAGCCTCTAATTGAATTTTTCATTTCAGTTATCATACTTTTCATCCAAAGTTCTATTTGGTTTCTTTTTGTAATTTTTATGTCTTTATTGGCATTCTCTCCTCAGTGTTATGTCATTATAATTTCCTTTGGATCTTTAGACATATTATTTTTTTAGCTTGTTGAACACTTTAGAATAGCTGACTTAAAGTACCTGTCTAGACATTCCTGTTTGGGCTTCTTCAAGTATAGCATTTAGCAGTGGCTTTTCCCCCTGTGTGTATGGGCCACACTTTATTTTTACTTTGCACATCTCAATTTTTACTAAAAACTGGATATTTTAAATATTATTTTGTGGTAATTCTGGAAATCGAACACACTTCTTTGTGCGTGTGAGTGTGTGTATGTTTGCTTGGACTTAATGTAGTTGTTTCTATTTATTTGTGTAATGACTTTTCTAAACTATATCAGGTCTGTTTTTTGGTATATTTGACCTCTGAAGTCTCTGTTCCATTAGCTTAGTGGTCAGCTAATGTTTTGGGAGAATATCCCTAAAGACCTAAAACCAAAAAGTCTTCTAATCTTTGCTGAGTGATTCTTTGGGTATGTTGGCATAAACAGTCAGTCAAGCAGTTTACAAGTGACTTCCTGGTCCCAAGGAGGCCAAAGGGCCTTCAGTTACAGCACTGAGGACCTGCTCAAATTTCCCTGAACACTCACACAGCTCTGGACAAGTGTGTGAACTTCCAGCTTCCCAGGACTATGTTGGATATTTTCAAAGCCCAGGTAAACATCTCAACTCATTAACCACCCACTTCTTCCAAGACTTTTGGTGGTCCTGCATTTGCTCTGGTTTTTAGCTGTCACCTATGGTAGCTGTGTCTAAAACATTGTCCTTCTAATATTTTTTACAAAGTACTCCTGGAGGCAGTTTTAGCACTGGGCCAGTTCTGAGTCGGGAGAAATAACAGCAAAACTTTTGAGCTAGTCTTCCAAGGAATGACTAGACAGGTAAATAATAATAATAATAATAATAATAATAATAATAATAATAACAATTATTTTAAACAAGGCCTATTCTGTTCCTTCTGGCACTGAAAATGTGAACTATTATTTTCACAGCCAATAGGGGGTCAAACTGGAGTAACTTTAAATACCACACAGCTTATTGTGCTTACTGACATTCTGCTGTTTTTCTTGAATAAGCACTCTCTAAATTATTATGAGCCTTTGGTGAATATCCAGACTTGGAGAAAAACGTGGATTTTGACCCTTTTAGAGCAGTGTATTCATTGCCTTCTCAGGAGTGGAAATTTGAGGGTCTTATTCTTCCATTTTTTTTTCTGTCAGCCTGTGAGCTCTAAAAGTGAATTTGTTACACGTGGCATATGTTTGGGCATGGCTTTTAGTCTACTCTGGCTAATATTGCTTTTTCATTGGGATGTTAAACCATTTAAATTTAATGTGTTTATTCATATTGTAGGATTTAAGTCTATTATATTGCAGTTTGTTTCATAGTTTTATTTGTTCTTTGTTCCCTTTTCTTCCTTTTTAGAAGTGTTGTCAGAATTTATATATCATTATAAATTTTTGTCCAGTTGTTCTATCAATAACTTTCTTTTCCTTCTGAGACTCTAATTACATGATAAACTGATTAATATTGTCCCACAGATTGTTTCGATGTTTTCCCTAATAGTTTTTTTCTTTGTGTTTCAGTTTTGATAATTTCCATTGATACATTTTCAATCTTGCTTCTGAGATGTTTGACAAAATTCTTTAGTGCTGATACCATGATTTTTAATTTTCCCATTTCAATATGACCCTTTCTTATAAATCTCCTTTTTTCCTAAAATAGTAATCTCTTTATATATGTTATCTGTTTCTAGCAAAAATTTTGACATTTTTATTATGGTAAATTTACCTACTGGCAGGTTTTCCCTGCCTATGATCCTCTATTGGATCATTTAGTTAATTATTTTAGATCCTTTCTTTATTGTATTTGGTTTATTTTGTTTATTCATATAATTTAGTTATTATTCTACCCCTTAACTAAACATGTTTTCTCAGTTTACTGCTTCTGTTTATTTTGCTCAAAATATTGATAATTGGTTTTTATTATTTTTTGGTGTTGAGTTTTTAAATTCTCTATGAATTTTTGATATTAACTCCTTATCAGATGTATCATTGGTTAATATGGAATGGACACTTCTCCAAACAGGATATAGAGATGGCCAATAGTTATATAAAAAGATGCTCAATGTCACTGATAATCAGGTAAATGCAAACTAAAACCATAATGAGATATCACCTCACACCTGTCAGAATAGCTACCACTGATAAATCAACAAACAAATGTTGGAGAGGGTGTAGAAAAAAGGAACCCTCGTGCACTGTTGGTAGGAATACAGACTGGTGCAACCACTGTGAAAAACAGTATGGAGTTACCTCAAAAATTAAAAATGGAACTGCCTTATGACCCAGCAATTCTACTTCTGGGAATTTATCTGAAGAAACCCAAAACACTAATTCGAAAGAATATATGCATCCATGTTCATTGCAGTGTTACATATGATCACTAAGATACAGAAGCAACCCAAGTGTTCATCAGTAGATGAGTAGAAACACAACCAAGGGTTGTTTATACAATGAAATACTACTTGGCCATCAAAAAGAAGGAAATCTTACCTTTGATGACAGCATGGATGGACCATTATTTCACTTAGCACACTCAGTGAAATAAGCCAGTCAAGAAAGACAAATACCATATGATTTCATTCACATGTGTAACCTAATGAACTAACAAGGCAAATAGTGACAGACTCATAGATAGAGAGCAGGCTGACAGGTCGGGAGTTGGGTGAAGGTGGAAGATGAAGGGTTTGAACAAAAAAGAAAAAAAAAGCTCATGGACTTGGAGAATAATGTGGTGATTTCTGGGAGGAAAAGGAGAGTAAATGGGATTAAAAGGTGATGGACTGAAACTTGACTTGGGGTGGTGAACATACAATACAGTGTATAGATCTTTTATAGACTGCGTGCTTGAAACCTGTAATATTTTATTAAACAATGTCTCCCCAGTAAATTAAAAAGATACATTATTTATGCTATACCCCTCAGCACTCCAGGCACAAATTTAAGAAAATAAATACATAGATATATAATGGCTAAATCATTAACATGGACTTTTCTATAAATATATATATATTCCATTGTTTTCAAATCTATAACAGCCTTCCCTGAATAGACCTTTATGAGACTCCATAGTATAAGGAAGTTTCATATTATGAGGATGCTATAAAACCCAGCTCATTCTCTTGAGTCCGTTTGGTAGATTGAAGTGGGCTCTGTGAAGATAGAGATGGCAACATGAAATATTTTCATTTACCTCAAGATTCTCTTCAGTTTAGACTGGTTTGGTATTTCAACTCCCTCTCTAGTATTTTGTCATAATTCCAAGAATACTCTAAATATTGGTGCCATTCTGCAGCTAAGCCTGGTTTAGAAGTTTTAGAGCATTTTTTTATTTTTATTGAGAGAAAAATGTCTGCCCATTTAGTAGAATACAGAATAATACAAGGACAGGTACATATGTTCTTGATTCATTGTATTTATGGCTGCAGTATGTCTTTAAGATTATTTAATCTCTTTAATATCTCACCTAAAAGAAGAGAGTAAAAAACAATATCACACACATCACTGTGAAATTATATGAATTAAATATAAATAATCTGTTATATACAGTACCTGTACATAGTTGTGAAATAGTTGTAATCATTAGTGTTGTTTTTATTAGTGTAAATATCATCCTGAGAATTTTGGCTTATTTGCACCAAAAATCTCCCCAAGGGTTACTTTCAGGGCTTCTTCAAATTTGGATTAAAAAGTATCACTTTTTATTTGTTGAAGAAATTTGGCCACGAGTTAATTCTTTTCATTGATATTATCCTGTAGATTTTTTGGTATGTGAGTTATCCACAGGTGGATTCCTGATTCAACTCTTCTTTGTGTTTACGTGACAGTTTTGATTTATAGGGAGATTTCATAAAATATGTCTCAGATAATTATATACTGAGTTTTCAATAAGCAATTATTTAAAAATGTAATGTGGAAAGAAAAAGAGACTTTTTTGCACTTTTGTGCATTCATTTTCAAAATTAGGTATGCACAACAATCACTGAGAATTTTTAATAAGAAGACTCCTGGGCTCCATCTGAAACCAGCAGTACCTGAATCTTTTAAATGGATTCTGGTCCACAAAGCAAGTGGTCTCCAAACCTGCCTTTAGTAAATACTATGACTGTACTAGATTTTTATTTTAATAATTTTATATCAAACACAATAGAAGAATGAAGCACACTCTATCTTAATTAAAAGAAACACAGAGAAGTTATTACATTAATCTCTTTCCATAAGCTCAACAAGAGCATGAGTAACAAGTCATGTAATGACTGAATCTGGAAGAATACCATATGTACCTAATGACACAATGGTAATTGAAATACGTGCTTAAAATTTTTCAGCAGCCACAACTTTATATCACAATGATTTATAATGATTCTCGAAAGTTAGAAAAGCCTGTTCTTAATGAAAATAGCGTATAATGCATCTGAAAATACGTTTTCAAGTACTTTGTGTCTTTTTGTGTATTTAATATGGATCAATCCAGGGGAAAAAAGTAAAAGTAATGTTAAACATTCACTGAAATAGACAAAAATACATAAAGTACTTGTATCCATATATGTAATATGCATAATATCTATTGATCTTGATGCAAATTATAAACATGTATATAAGTCAGTCTAATGATTGAGTAGTAATATTCCTTTTTATCTTGAATCTCAGCTGTTATTTTTGTGACAATAAATGACTTTAAAATCAAATAATATCATTTAATTAATGGCACATTGTAAGTAAAAACATTACTGTCCACACTACCAAATTAGTTTTCTAGCAATAATATCCTTTTATGTCTTTGTTTTTATAGTAATTATAGTTTTAATAACTCACATTTCATATTTTAAATATTTTCAACATTTACATATTATTAAACTATTATTTTTTCATTTATACACAAAATTGACAATTTTCCTTCACACACACATACAATCTTTCTCTGTCCTCATAAAGCAACCAGCCACAGTAGCAAAAACACTTCACTACTTTGAAAAAAAGTATTTACTGTTTATCTTAAATGATGAATGCGCTATTTCTGCTCTCAAGCTAAAAATATTTATTATTTAAGTACAATTACAATAAACAATAGCATAGACAGATCAGGAAACAGACTGGTTGTTTAAATAAGTCAACTTATAGTTTTAAAAATTGAAAGTGAAATAATTTTGGATGAATATCCTGAACTCACACTCATATAATTGGAAGACATGATTAAATCTATGACTTCTTCTTTGCTTAGTGTTCGCTTTGAGAGAGTCTTCTGCCTCTATCCAAGGAATCTGGCAGTTAACAGAGTGACTGATGGGAACATTAAAACATTATTCATGTTTCTGGTTTTCTTTCCTTTAACTAATAGACCTATTTTCTTAACACAGTTTATGTTTAGAGACAAATTGAACAGAAAATACAGAGAGCTCTCATATATTCCCTTTACTGAAGCCCAGTTGCCCCAATTATTAACATCTTTCATTGGTGTGGCAAATTTGTTATACTCGGTGAACCATTATTGATACATTATTATTAACTAAAGTCCATAGTTTTACATTAGGGTTCATTCATCCTTTGTGCTATACATTCTGTGGGTCTGGAAAGGTCATATGTCTATCACACCAGTATCATACAGAATGGTTTCACTGCCTTAAAAATCCCCTCTGCCCCACCTGTTCATTTCTCCCCCCACCTCCAAACCATGGTAACCATTGATCTTTTTACTGTTTCTATAGCTTTGCCTTTTCCAGAATATTCTATAGTTGGAATTCTGCAATATGTAGTCTTTTAATATTGGCTTCTTTCATTTAGAAATATTCAGTTAGGTTTTTTCTATATCTTTATATTTATGGCTTGTTGGCTCACTTATTTTTAGCAGTGAATGATATTTTATTGTATATATGTACCACTGTTTATTTATTTAGTCATTGGAAGATACCTTTTGCAATGATTTTTGGCAATTTTGAATAAAGTTGCTATGAACATTCATGTGCGGGTTTTATGTGAACATAATATAAATTTTAAAAATTCTTGTTGCAAAGGGTAGTAGCTCCTTCTTTCTCTCTGCTGCATAGAATTCTATTGTGTATATGCACCACAATTTTTTGATCCACTCATTTACTGATGGGCACCTAGGTTGCTTCCAACTCTTGGCTATTGTAAATTGTGCTGCTATGAACATTGTGGTGCATTATGCTGAGTGAAATAGGCCAGGTGTGGAAAGACAAATACCATATGATCTCACCTTTAACAGGAAGCTAAACAACAAAACAAACAAGCAAGCAGAATAAAAACAAAGACACTGAAATAGAGAACAAGGGGACAGTGACCAGAGAGGGGAGGGAAGGGAATTTAAGGGGGGAAAAAGGGGAGGGATTTGGAGGAACAAATATGAAGGACACAGGGATGAGAACTAAGGGGGGTGGAAATGGGAGGGAAGTGGGGAGCAGGGGGCGGGGGAGGCTGGGATGGGAGAAATAGACAAAAAACTGTACTTGAAAAATAACTAAATAAAATTATTTAAAAAATAAAAAAAAATTTCTTTACTGAAGATTTGTCTAGAAAACTCAAGTGACACTATTAGATAACACTAGAATTAAGTGATATAGGGAGAGAAAACTTAATTGTATAAACAATAGATTTCTTGTACGTTGACAATAAGAACTTAAAATGTGGGGAAAAAAGGCCTTAAAATAAATAGTTGTTTTATGACAGTGACAAAAATAATAAAATAACTACCACTAAAATTAAAGCCATAACTTTCAAGTTCTATTTGAAGAAATGTATAAACTGTTAGAGAAATATATAAAATAAGACAAAGACAAGTAAAAAATATTTTTCTGGATGAGAAGAAATGCAAAGACACAGTATGTTCTGAGTATAAGAAATATTACAACAATATCAATTATGCAAAATTAATAAAGCATTTTTAAAGATGTTATTTATTGATTTTTAGAGAAAGGGGTGAGGAGGGAGAAAGAGAGGGAGAGAAACATCAATGTGTGGTTGACTCTCACGTAGCCCCCATTGGGGACCTGGCCTGCAACCAATTGCTCTGACTGGGAATTGAACCAGCAACCCTTTGGTTCTCAGCCCGTGCTCAATCCACTGAGCTACACCAACCAGGGCACAATATTAATAAAGCATTTAATGGCATTTAATCAGAACCACAGAAGTATATATTCTGGATTATTCCTTAAAAACTGTGGTGAATCAAACTACATGACTCTGAACACGTACTTCACAAATACGTGACTTGTGACCATTGTCTCATCATTCCCATGCTTTATTTTCCTCATGTGTAAAATGGGAATAATAAGAGCACCTACTTAGTGAAATAGTTGTGAGGGCTAAATGAGATAACACATTAAAATTGTGTTTCCTATTTCAAATACAGTGCTTAGAATGTATCATGTGTTTTAAGAAACTATATATCCTGGTTTTATGCCAAAGTTTTCAAACATGCCAAATGCTCCCTTTACCTAACTCAGGGATCAGTTAACTATGGCTCACGAGACAACAGCTTGCTACCTATTTTACTGGAAAACAATTCTGCTCATTTATTTACTGTGTGTTGTCTGTGGCTGTGTTACCCCTGCAACAGAGAACATATGGTCTTCAGAGTGCAACTATCTACTCTGTGGCTCTTCATAGAAGTTTCCTGTCCCTGCCTAGACAGGTCTTTCTCCAGTTTTCTTTCTTTTTTCTTTTTTTAAAATATATTTTATTGATTATGCCATTACAGTTCTATTTTCCCCCTTCATTCCCCTCCACCCTGCACACCCCACCCCCACCATTCCTCCCTTTAGTTTATGACCACCTGTCTCAAGTTCTTTAGATTCTATATTTCCCATACTATTCTTGCCCTCCCCCCTATCTATTTTATACCTACTGTCTGGCTGATATATTCTTCTGGTCTCATCCTGTATGTCACTTCCTTACTTAGACATTATACCGCAAACTAATTTATGTCCTCTCTTTATATCAAAACTTATAGTTCTTTATGAATTTGTATGATGTTTTTCCTTAGTTGACTGTATACCTCATAAAGGTAAGGAGCCTGTCTTGTCTGTTCACTGTAGTACACTAATTTCTGATATAGTGTACTACACTATATCATGTTTTAATTTCCTTAAAACATGGTAGTTATTCAATAAACATTCATTCAATTAATGAATAAAGAACAGTAAATAAATAATCTAAAATTGTAAATAGTGCCTTTTATTTTTAGTTAATCCAATTATTTATTTTTATTAAAATATAAACATACAAAGTAAAAATGAGCAAATAAACTGATTTATGGTTCCATAATTTAAATTAATCACAGTTACTATAATCTTTTTCTGTCTCTCTATATACTTATATTTAAATATATATTTATATATACATGTATATTTATATATATTTTTTTACAAAACAAAGATGCCATTCTTTAATATTGTAGAGCATTTTGTTATTTTTTTACCATCTTTAAGCTTACCTTCTCTCACATTGTGTGCATTTTGGTGAAAGCATGAGTCTCGCTACCCTATAAAAGAAACCCATGGGACCAGAAAAATGCCTAAATTGAGCGTGGGACTAAGACTCAGTAGTTGGATGTTCATATCAGTGCTGGTGGCACCATGGGGTGAGTGGTAGTGACACTGACCTAGACTAATGCCACTGTCCTGATAACCTGGCCTGCTGTCTCTGTGTGGTGCCCTTTGATTTGCTTCTTATTGCTGAATCAGTCTCCCCATCAGCTTTTATCTCTAAGCTCCTCTAAAATTTCCATCCTTTTGGTGACCTTTATGTTACCCTTCTGATGACATTATTTTCCATTTAAGTTAGCTAGAGTACATTAATCTTATTTGCAGTGAGATTTTGACTTACAATACTATCTATTTCTTCATTTTTCATCTCTCCCTCCTTTTCAAAGAGCCTTAGCTATGTGCCAGGTACTGTACCATGCCATCCGCATCTATTTTTTGTAACTCTGTATAACATTAGTCAAGTTGATTTTGTTCCTTTTGCTTCGGCAAGATCTTGATTTGTGAATGTGTCCCCACCAGTCTGAAGAATTATTTCTAAGGGGGCTATAAGAAATATTGTTGTAGATTTCTGAAAGCTCAATATTTCTGTAAAGCTACCTGTTATAATTGTTAATTTACTATCATAATTATTTTAAGCCAATTTTATTCATTATCTGAGCTTCTGACTTTCATCTTTGAAATATGTAAAGAAAGGGAGAGTAACATGAAGTCCTCCTTATAAAGGACTCTTGTCATGGTTGGTATTTTTGAGGGAAAATATTCTTGGATTAAAAGCTAATGGTTACTGGAAGTAATTTTGAAGGCAAAGGATATGATCATTATTATTTCTTGGCACTAACAAAAAAATCAAAATTGCTTCATTACTACCTATCACCTACTTTATGACTCCTTAAAAATATCCTTTCAAACAATCAAAAGCCTTTTCATCTAGAAGGTTTGTATACAGGGATCGGTTGTATCAGTAGAGTACCCAAATCAGGAAGTCAGGAATCATCTTCTAAGGCCTTGAAATATTTTAAAGCAGAGAACATTTTGATTCGCTGATTATGTTTAGTGGGTTATTATTAGCACACTGCTTTTGAATTGAGCTAAATAAAATGCGATTAGAAATATAGCCTCAATTGCTCCTATTGAAAGAGCAGTGTCAAAATGCTTACTTCTTAGTGTTCCTAGAGGCACCCTTGCATGTGTTCATGTCACGAGTCTGACCTTGCTGAAAACCATTATTCTAGCACCATTCTCACTGAGACTCTACCATCTCTTCCTGGAAATCTTCCTTGGACAGCATGTGTCCAGCTTGCATCTGGTGTGACCCACTAACCATCATGGTGTTCCCTGCTGCCCTCCTGCTGTCCTGCCTGAGGACCACACATGTAGGGGCAAAAGCCCCGGGTACTGCTCATACTGGAATGAGGTTTATATTGGAATGCTCATGCCAGGCAAAATTGGCTCTCGGCAGCTTCTGCTGAACTAGTACCTCCACAGGTTCTACCAGTCACACTTTGGGCTTGACGAATGAGTGTCATCAAATAGTCTCCATTTTCCTATCTCTGCGCTGCCTCTTTTCTTGCCAAAACCAAATTTAAACACTCTCCTGCAAGTCAACTTTTTCTATTGCTACCCTGCCAAATGTACCCAGTTAAAGTAAGACCCCAGCAGGGGCACAATCCCTGCACAAGCCTCAGAACCCTGCTACACCGACATCAACATAACAGGGCACTTTTGTCAGTTTCATTAAGTGAAGCACAGAGAGGTAGAGGGGCTTGCCCAAGGTCACACAGCACGTGTGTGTGTAGGTGGATCACAGTTATATCTGACCCTCAGGTTGAGCTCTGTGTATTTCTGTGACCATTATCTTTACTTTTAATAGTGGAGGCATTTTTAACACGTCTTAGCAACTGCACTTTTAAGGAAGGGTGTGTTAGGGATAAACTACTGTAATTCAGTGTAGGGAGCAAAAATTAAGAATTTTTATCTGGCTTGTCCAAGGAGAAATTATATGTCATGATTTGTCTTTCAAATGACAAAGTGCAGACAGCAAGTTGCCTGCGGATGTATTCCCTTTATTCTAGTCTCGCTACCAGCACCAAAGGCTCTCAGAGGAGGGAACCTAAAGACCATGTCTCACTGGAAGTAGATACGAAGGTTATGTGCTAAATTGTATTTGCATAATAGCATCGCTGACTTTATGCTTTTGAGAAATTTATATTTCCCCTCAGTAGCACAAAAATAAATTAATCATAATTTAATTTCACAACACATTCTTAATAATTGGGCCATGTTTTATCTACATTGGTTATTAGTATTTTTAAGCACTAATTAAAAAACAACAATGCAGTAGTTAAATATGAATCGACCACCCCAATAGAATTGACACCCTGTAGATGGTCCTCACTGTCCCTTGCCAAAATTCTTTGCCTCCCAGTGAGACAAGAAGCTTATATTCACTTATGTTGAATGTAACTGTAAAAATAGCAAGTTTCCCAGCATTTTTTACTTAAACCTGGTCTTATTAATTTAGTTTCTAATAGCTGCTAAAATCTTTCTAAAATTTAAATTAGTCTAAAAATATAATATAGTTCAAAATGTTGTTATCATAAAATAGTTTGCATATATATTTATAAGTTTGGATGGTTTTGCTGGCAGAGATAAAGATCGTGGGAAACCAAGTCTGCTGGGTATCTCCCTAAGCCACCCTTTGGTAAAAACACTGTCGCCGAATGCTGAACTAGCACTTACATTGTCCCACAATGACCCCTAGCACTGCTACACAATTTACCCACTTCTCATTCTCTTTTAGGTGTAAGGCTGTTTTTTTTTATTATTATTTGAAGTGCCCATCTATTGGGGCAAAGGATTTAGCCATATTAGAATCCCACTTGTAAATCGTTGTGTTTAATGTGGGGTTTTTTTTTACAAAATTGAATTAGTTGCCTACCTTTAAAATGTGTCAAATTCCCACTAAAAGTGCAAATTCTAGCTCTTGTAATATATAAGGAGATCTGGAAATGCTGAGCAGATTCCCTGGCAGAATCAACGGGCTTGAGCTGAGTAGTAGTTGATGCCTATGGAAGGGGAAGCACCCTTCAGTTCCCACCCCTTCAACCTCTGCTGGTACTTATGTGGCCCTGGAGGAACTGGTGTTTTCAATCTGTGAAGCACAGGACATCAATGGATGCCTTTGGAATGAGCCTGCTTGGATTCAAGACCAGAGTCTTTGGTAGTTTTAGGGTTGTAACCCTATTTTTTAAAGGAGGAATAAAATTAGAAATGAGTTACAGAATGGCATGTGAATTTGTATCTTCCTATTAATACAGTAAGTCCTCATTTAATGTTATCAACAGTACATTCTTGAAAGCTATGACTTCAGTGAATTTGACCATAAGCTAATTGATATAAATAAGAGTTACATTCCTATAACATATTCTGTATATATTAATTAGCCCTTGGTGTAATTGGTTTCATTATACATTGTGTTGTTTAAACTTGCAGTTTCTAAGAATTTATCAACAATGTTGAGTGAAATCTAGTTTACTTATTTGTACAGTGTGAATTTGTAATAAGGATATCTGTCCTTTATCTTTACAGATGAATCAATGAACTAATATACAGGGCAAAGTTTTTGTAAATGTCATGAGATTGCACCAAGTTAAATTGTTGTTATAAGAAAAAAAGTAGCATGGATTCAGTCTCATCACTTTTAACTTAAGGAATCTATGAACCTGGACTCAGATCATTGATCCAACTTCTTCGTCAACTGGTCAGGAATCACACAGTAGAGTCAGGGTGCTATGTGGGACCAACCACCCATCCCCAGGGCTTCCTGTCCATTACCTGAGCCACCATTGGTTAGAACCCTACCTGCCTTGGACCAATTATGCTTCCAGGCATAGGGCAAGTCTAAGCTAAGTTCTTTGGATGTTTGCAGCAGTTACATTTTGGACCTTGCAATCACTTCACTACTGGCTACTGTTTTGTGGCTAGCATCACTCCAGAAAGTGTAGAGCCCCCAGGCTGAAAGTGAGTCCTGGAGTGTTTCCAGTTCTTGTAAAAGGGCAGTTGATCCTGGCATTCCAAAGTCTGTAATGCAAGATGGAAAGTTCAATATTTCAAAATCAGAGATCATAATAATATAGTCCTTTCCATGTGCCAGGAACCTTCCTAACTGATTTCTGTTATTTACATAATTCATTCCGAAGGCCCCTCTGGTAGATATTTTGATTGTTGCAACTCTAGAAATTTATGTAATCTTTTTGAATCTTGGCATACTAATCTAAACAAGGGCAATAAGTTGGAATATTATTGATGACACAGAAACACCATCATTCCAGGGGAAAATCCATTGCCTGTTTGTGAATGTGCCTGTTGTAAGCATTTAAAAATGAATTTATAAACTGCAACAATAATTTAAGAATGCTGTGGATCAAATTAACTTACTTAGGCTCAACATGTCAGGGTGTGGTCTGCATTCTTTTATTGTCCCAATCCCCAAACCTCTTACAGACACTTGTTAGGATGACAACCGATGGGTACATGTCTGTTGCTGATACAGATACTTGATTTTTAAAAAATTTAGGGAAACTAATTCTAGCATATTTTCCTTCACTTTATTCTTTTATGTTCTCATACCCTCTTTGGAATACCAGACAGCAAATAACAGGATAGCTAAAACTACAGATATGCAGGACTCAAGATTAAAAGTTTGTTATATTGCCTCATAAAATTTTTTCAGAGATTTTGGTCTTTTGGACAACATGGTTTTTGTGCAGGCTAAGCCAGGGTTACAGAGTGGATCTGGAATTCAGATGTTTGCCCACATGACTGGGGTGATTTTTCACGTAGTCAACTGCTGCTTCACTTGGCTGTCCATAAGGCCCTCAGCTAATTGCACACAGCTCTTGAATAACCTCATATTCTCTGGGTGTTATTGCTCAATTTACTTTTTAACAGAATCATAGCTTTACTGTCAAAAAAGATATGCTATGTTCTGGTGGTAAAATCTCACTGGCTAAAAATGACACACTAGGAAGAAATAAGTCACATAAATTTTCTTGTTAATTGCTATTAAATGATTATGGATTCACCCTGTTGCTCCCTGATGCTTTTTAAAGTGAGTACCAGCATTATCAAGGATGTGCATAAGGCCCAAAATCCCCAGCATTGACTCCTAGTGCCCCTTATACAATAAGCAGTCTCTGATATCCCTCTAGGTTTTTACTGCAGGCTCTGCTGTGGAAAATTCAACATTCTCCAGAGACAATGCTACAGAAAGGAACCAAGTACAGGACACAGAAAGGTACATAAAAATTACATGGCAGAACAGAAGGCGAATGTGGTAAGTAAATGTGACATTTAAAAGTCCTGATGATTATGACTTTGAAAGCCTCAATTATTTATGAATATTCATTTTCAGTTCTCAGAGGAACAATAGCCTAGTTATTATTATGCTAGTTGAGGAAACTCTAGAGGTGTGAATGGAAATAATTAGCTTTTGAAAGTTTTTATCTGTCATATTTTTCATATTAGTAAAAATATATATTATAAAGTTAAAAATATGATGGAATGCTTCTAAACTTTGTTCTAGGAAAAACTTAATCAAGTATAAGAATGATTTATATGGTATGTGGGCAGACAAATGGAAAAGTTTACTAGGCCGATAGATTGAGAATTGTAGTGTGTTTGCTGAATAAACTCAGTTCTCGCATTAGATTTAATGTGTTGATTCTCCATATTGTCAGAATTCATTTATAAGCAAATTAGTTAATTTAAAGAGTTTTTACCCCCTTTTTTCCTGCTTCATTTTTCTGTAGCTTTAATGCAGTGAAGGGACTTTACATACTATTCTCACCCTGGCTGGTGTAGCTCAGTGGGTTGAGTGCAGGCCTGCGAACCAGATGATCGCAGTTTGATTCCCAGTCAGGGCACATGCCTGGGTTGCAGACCAGTTCCCAGCGGGGGACACATGAGAGACAATCATACGCTGATATTTCTCTCCCTCTCTCCTTCCCTTCCCCTCTAAAGGTAAATAAATAAAACCTTTTAAAAATTTAAATAAATAAATAAATAAAATCTTTTAAAAAAGAATCCTGGATGTTGCCCCTTGCTTTCTTTGACAAAAAAGCCAAAAAAACAATTGAACAAAAAACAATACAAAGAAAAAACAAAAAAGATACAGACCTGACCCATTCTTTGCCTCATAAATCAGTAAACTGCTTGTCTCCACTGACCCATCAGAACAAAATGCTTTATAAAACAAGCAAACACAATCACAGAAACAAAACAGCCTCTGTTAAACTTCCGTCCTTTGCCAGGTCACTAAATCTGGCAGAATGGAACTTTTACTCAGCAGCCATTCCCGTGAGTAGGGGTAGCCTCAGAGGCAAACATTCTCCCATCTCCTATCCCAGCAGGCCAGCCTTCCATTCCACTTCCCTTCCTATGGTTCCCTTTAGCCTTGTTCATGCCTCTCTCTAAGAGAAAACTGTTTCTGCCTAGGCCTTGAAGCTTGGAAACTTTATGATCAGCATCTTCTCCCCACCGCAACACTTGCCCTCCCCATTGCAATTGTTTGCTGTGCCTTTTCAACAATCCTTTCAAATAAATCTCCTCTCCTTACTAAATCCAGATTTGCTTTTTTTAGGCAATAAGGAAGGAAAAATGGAAGCACAGCACCTTCATTCCCATCAGTTTATAACCATCATGAATAAGTGTATGAAGAGAGGTATTGTGTTAGTCTTGAAAAATAAAATGAATGTGGCAAGAAGCTTTTTTCAGATCAAAATGAGCAGGTGTCATCTAAGCTTGGCTGTGATGATGGTTCTGGAGCAAGGCAGGATGGTCCTGTGTCTTCTGTGAATATAGCTAACAACCTTCATGCATCTAAAGAGACAGAAAGGCTGGTAGTAAAAGGTCATTTCAGTAAGATTATCTTTAGCCACTCAGATAAAATTGTGGTTCCTGGCCAACAATAACATTATAACTACCTTGTTATGAAAAGCCACTTTGAATGAACATGAATATCTTTCTTAAAAAATTGGAATTCTTTTCATAGCAACTCTTTCAAGGAACTCTACATCCAGTTGTAGAAATAAAGGTATGGACATTGTCTTTTGCGGTAACAGAATATGGATATAGATAGAAAATGGATAACATGGATATTGATGGAAAAATGTCATTAAAATTAACCCAATGACTCAGAACGTAATCTTTGAGTGGATTACATTGGATGCAGTCAAAAAGGCTATGTCCGGTTTGGAGGCAAGCGATCCGCCATCCATTACTTCATGCTTGTGCTTGGAGAGAAAACTCCAGGCAAGGAAACTCTTCTGTCCCAGGATGCAGGCTTTTCCATTCCAGGCTTTCTCATCGTTTGCATAAAGAGCTCCCTAGCACTCACAACCTAAAGGAAATGTTGGAGGACAAAGAAATATCCATCCTGAGGCTGGACCACTTCTGACTCAAGACACTTGTGCGCATTCCTTAAGGGGGGATTTCCAGAACAGTCAGCGAGTGTGATGTCAGGGACTCCTCAGCAGCCCAAGTTCCTGCTTTTTCTTTTTCTTTAAATTTTCTATTTATTTATCTTTAGATAAGGAAGGGAAGGTGAGAAGGAGAGAAATATCAATGTATGGTTGCTTCTGGTGCATCCCCTGCTGGGAACTGGCCCCTGCTGGGAACTAGCCTGCAACCCGGCATGTGCCCTGACAGGGAATCGAACTGTGATCTTTTGGTTCCCAGGCCCGTGCTCAATCCACTGAGCTACACCAGCCAGGGTGAGTTTTTGCTTTTTCAATAGCAGTATATTGCTTGGAGAAGCATATATGTTTTTAATTTCATATTACATACAAAATATTTAATTAACATAAAAATGCTAATTAATTCTCTTTTAGGACATTCTCAAGTGAATCCGATGTCGGGGTTGTATATGTTTTTATTTTTTAATTAAAGTTTATTTGACCTATTCCATCGTACAAATTTAAAGGGTACAATAGGTTAATTTGATTAACATATATTGTGATATGATTGCCAATTTAACAATAATTAGCATATCTATCAAGTCACATAATATCCATTTCTTTTTTTGTGGTGGGAATAATTAAGATTTAATCTTATCAAGCTTGATGATTATAATACAATATTGTTGTCTAAACAGGGTCTGGCAGAAGTAAGGTTTGCTTGAATGTGGTTGGTAAGGTAATAATATGGGTGTAACAATTTATAGTTTTGATTTGAACATTTCACCTAAAATGTCATATGGTGTGCTTGAGTGTGATATTGTTATAGTACAGGATTGCATGCTTATGATTTTGTAATAAAAATTTGCAATAAAAATGGGGCATTATTCACACAAACCCTGTATTCATCATATTGTGCATTAGAAACTAGTGTTTTTATCAGTGATTCTTCAGTATTTTCTTTATTTTTCCTTTTGTACTCCAGCATTTTGAATGTTAGATCTTACATGATTTTCCCATACTTATTTCTTTGTACTCTCCAATCCCTTTTCCCTTTGGGAGCAGTAAATTAAATATGCCTTCCCATTTACCTTTCAGCTATATTTATTTTGTAATTTAACCTATGCATTGAGGTGTTTTTGTTCTGATATAAAATAAAACCTGTTTTTTAAAAATTTTTAGGGCATTACTGTATTTCCTTGTGTATGGATGTTTAAAACCATGCTTACTTTCAAATCCAATCTTACGGCTTTGTTTCTCTGTGTTCAGATGTCTCCCTCCATTGATACTGCCGTGTCTCCGCTCTGCTGTCGGCTCTCTTGTCTTGCGTCATCAGTCTTGATATTATTTTGTTGGGGGTCCCCGCTGAGTACTGAGTCCACATGCACACAAGCTTACTGTCTACATTAACATGCTTTATTCCTCCGCTGACTTCATGCGCTGAACTTTAGTATTACAGAAACCTTTTGTCAAACAAGATGGAAATTACAAGTAATTTCATTTTCCATGTCAGGATCTTATTGAAAGGTACGCGTTAAGACCTTTTGTATTCCTTGCCTCAATATTCCCCCCTTTGTCCACAATTCTAAGGAATTGAATTAAGATTCTACCCAATCCTAATCAGGCCTCCACATGGAATGACACACATGGAACCAGGCTTCGAAATCTGAATAAATATATCTCTTCCATCTGCCGAGGCAGTGTACCCCCATGGCGTGGTGAGAAATGAATTCAGATTGGTCTCATACACTCGTACTGATAATGTTTTAGAGGATCAGCGTACTATATTGCTCAAGATTGAACATAATCTTTGGAAGCACGGAAGAATGTGCTGTTTGCTATAAGAGTAAAAGCAAGTAAGTTTTGCTGTTGGTTGGCTTGGCTGGCCACTGGCAAATCGCCACTCCTTCCGTGTGACACCCACCCACGGGGCCTGCCTTTCTCTTTCTTTCCCAACAGCCTTCCAACTGAAGTCAGGAAGCATTGTAAAGGCTCACTGTCTCCTCAGACTTCCACCCGTACACCTGGAATTTAAAAGCTGTAATTAGTGTATACTGACTTGTGAATCAATTCTAATTGAGTTTAGACCAGTTTGAAAAAGTACCTGTACTTGGATATCAGATCATTTTTGACTTATTGAAAGGGGAAGGTGATAGAAGCAGGAAAGCCCCAGACAATAGTTGCTAACAGAAAAGAAAATGATTGTAGAAAATGATTCTGTCAGAAGATAAGCCTCAAGGAAGCCATAACCTTGATTAAGGTGGGCCCAGTTTGCTTTCACCTCCTTGGGGAAAGAGGCTCTGAAGCCTTTCCACTTGTACAGACAGCTGTTTTCATTATGAAGTTCCATTCTATGCTTGAATAAAATGGTTTGGTTTTAAAATAATCTGTTCTTTGAGGAATTGCTATATTTTATATAATGCTTTTTTCCCAGAAAATATTATACAAATAATATACACTGTATTTTATAAAACGCTTGAGGTTTCAGTTTTAATGTGCATTGTAGATAAACAAAGACAAATTTCCCTCTCCCTCTTCAATTTTTAAAATCTGGAGTTTGCTACCATATGGGGGCAACTTTCCTCTCAAGCCTCCCCGCCCCCGTGTGCCACAGATGAGAGTAAACATGACTGAGACATGGTGTGATCTGCTTGGGGAGGAGAAGTGAGCAGTGGCCAGTTTCTCGGGAGAAGAAGGCCAGCAGTGGCCAGCGGCCTACAATGCTACCACTTATTTTATTTATTGATTTATCAACAAAATTTCAGGTCCTGAAGATTTAAGATGGATTATACAATGACTTGAACAGAGTGGAAAGTTTTATGTTCAGTCTCAATTTTATAAATCATCATTCTTTCTTAAAATAAAGCTGTTAATAAATGCTTAGGTTAATACAGTTAACATTCCACATATATATACACCTCCATATATATCAGTTCAATCCTGAAAAGTGATAATTTAATATAGTTTCCCCAAAGCTGCTAGATTTCTGTATTGAGGTCTACTTCTAAGAAGGTCAGAATAACCTGAAACCATCAGTCTTCATCACTGGTAATTCTTATACTTGAAAGAATGTTTTCATCTTGAACTTGTACCCTTTTTATACTATTTTAATCCATTTAATAGCATCACTTAAATATAGTTATGATGCTTTAACAAAAATAAAAATTTTTGAAAAGTTGTCGTTTGCCCACTCTTAAAATTTCTTCCCTAAATAGCTTGCCACCACATTTTAATAATTTTCTAATTTTGTTTTTTTCATATTGATGAATGAACATTTTAATATTTGAAACAATAATTAGATAAAAATATATAATGACTCCTTAAGTATTCAAGCCAGCAGTGGGAGTAGCCAGCAGATCACATTCACATCATTTGCTGTGTTTTAAGTAACATCAACCTAATATGCTACGTTTTTCATTGCTCATACACCACTGAAGTAGTTAGAATCAATGATGCCATTCCCACATTTCAGATATGTAAACTAAGGCTAAAAAACTATGTGACTATTTAAGATCAGACTGCTAGTTAGAAGTAACTCTTAGATATTGTCCTTTACCTCAAAATTATTCAATTATTATTACAATTCCTATATACATATAGAAGTAAAGAGTATTTCATTGTTCTTGATGTTCAGAAAATAGTGATTGCCTTCCATTCCTACTGAGAAGTCATGCTCTTTCTGTGTGAGAACACATTTTCTGTATTTCTAGAGAAAATTACTTCACCTTCTATCTGAGTGTTTAGCCTCTCTTCTCTATGTCTTTTATTCACTCTCTTATATTCCGTTGGGAATATATCCAGGTTTATATTCTGTCTGCCTGCTCAGCTCAGTCACCATCTGTACACTCACTGATATTCTTGGTGTATTTTTCATATCTGTTGGCCAAGCCGTTAATTAACAACAACTAACAAACTCTAATAGATCACTTTTAAAAATTTAAACACAATATTACTTATTTCTGGATTTATATATATTAAAATGTTTTGGGGCCACTATGAGCTTTATTTCTTTTATGTTTTTGAATAAATTGACTATATGTACTGTAAATAAGTTTCAGATTGCTTTAACCTCCTAGACTCTAGGTGTGGATTTTCCCTTTTAGCAAATTCATGTCCATATATTTCAATTGTCTGTGAGAGCCCTTCTTCAAAAGAATTGCCTTCAAAAGTAGTCTTACGTGTTCCTTGCTGTAGAAGCATCTATGGAAGATGGGGAGTGAATCTTTTCTACTGGGAGCTGTGCTGAATTGCCCGATGTTAATTTAGCCACCCTTTATTTGTGGTTTTCTCTGTGTGGCAGAGAAAAAGAAGATAGCTTCCTTTTCCAGAACTTTGCTCCCTCCAAACTTCTGAGTTGTAGTTTACCAACAAGATAACTGCAATATTTAGAAGGTATTTTCTTTCATATTCATTTGCTGCTGACTGAGATGGCAGCTTTCAACCATTCTGGACAGCCCCTGAGAACCACCCGTTCTAGTGTTTAAGTGAAGACTTTGCCTTTTGCCTTCCTTGCCTCCCACCTGCAATGACCTTGCATTTGATAATAATTCCTCCAGCTCTCCCCCCAGTCATGCAATCAATACATATTATATAATATATATGGATTTCATTAAAATGACTTTGTTTTTCAGATAGAATCAAGACTGATGTAAGTCCCCACAGACTTGCAGAAACCAGTCATGTCTGAACAATTTTCAGGTTAGTTTTTTAAATATAAGTTTTGTCCCCCAAAACTTTGGGGTCAAGGGTTAGGCTTCAGTTTGATCACAATTGACACCATGTTTAACTTATCATTTCTAACTTAATTCAGCTTCTGGGTTGACAGTTGGCAGTGTCTTTCCCATTCAGAGATAAACAGATCTTTTCTGTTGGTTTGTCATGGCCCATGACCATGTGTGGCAGACTCCAGCCAGCAGAGTTCGCCTGTTGTGACTGAAGAGGAGAACAAATGCACAGGCTACAGCAATCCTGTGAAGAAAAAGGGGACAGTGTAGATACTCTCTCAAGAAGAGAGCACCCTGACCCCTGCCTAGACAGGATTTTATTGTTTTCTTGGGTCTTACATCAAAGAAGGATTTATTATCTATTACATAAAATATTATTGTCTACATTTTAGGTACAATCAAGGAAATGAAAATAACACATGCAGAAGGGAAAGGTGGTGAGTTGATTAGCTCCATCCTTGGAAAAATTCACACAGGCTTTGGAAATTACCTTGAAGATAGAAAATACACATCTACTGTTTCAGACCAGGGTGAGGGAGTTTTAGCAAGAGCAAGCCAGAACAGTCTGTACACATTTTCTAGGCCTGATCCCCACGGGAAAACTCAGTTTGAATTTCTGGCTCCTGCCCACCACTTTGCTTCTGTAGGTTTTCCATACGGAGCTGAGTCACATTTGCCAGACCAAAACAAACCAGTCCCCTACACCTTGTATCCACTACCGCTTTATGGCAGCACATTTGGATTCTATAGTCCCATAAGTATAGTGACCATACAACTTTTCATCTAAAAAAGGTAACATCTGAGGGCATAAGGAAGTACTACTAATGAAGCCAGTACAATAGGCAATGATGGAATGTTCAGGCAAACTAAGTCACTTTACACATAGGTTGCATTTCCTCATTTGCTGCTAGGGCATCAGTACATCTCCTATTATTAATTTCAAGCCTCTCTCTCTATGTGTGTGTGTGTATGAACTAATCATTATAAGTACTATGTTATGTGTATATAATGTTATATATTATATATAAAATAAATGAAATGCATATGTAATATCGTATGTAGCTAAATATGTATAATGGGTAATATGTAATATACATATCTTTCACACATTCAGCATTTATAAATTGCAGTAGCCAAAACAGAAACAATGACATGCTTGGCTTTGATTCTTGCTGGATGAGAATTACACAGTAATTATATTTTAAATTGAATTTTCTTTTCATTTTATTAAACTAAAAGTGACATGTTAAGTAAGTTACAGTGTAGGATGGCCTAAGGTAATTAAAAGTAATGTGAATTATAGTAGTTATAAATTCTAATATTAGTGAATAATAGTTATAACTATGTTGATGTTAGGTGTTGTAAACCCACAGTTAATACAATACTGAGTAATTCAACTATAATTTAAGAGATCAATCATGACAATGCTATTTTCAATTAAATTTTATTAAAATAATGAGGGATATATGTAGAAAATAAAGTGTATGTGTCTTGTATGTAAAATGCATCTTTAAGGTATTCAAAATTATTGAGTTACTGCAAAGAAAATCCTTCACAAATATGCTGGTGTATTTTGGACACACTTAAAAATGATTTACTAAAACAAAATTGTAGTACACCACTTAGAAACACAGTCTGAAGAATAAGGGTCTCATATCAGTGAATATTTCAAAACTGGCTCACTAGTTCCCTATATAATATGCTTTACGTAGACTTAGGTTAATATTTGTAT
This sequence comes from Artibeus jamaicensis, assembly GCF_021234435.1. Classification (NCBI taxonomy): domain Eukaryota; kingdom Metazoa; phylum Chordata; class Mammalia; order Chiroptera; family Phyllostomidae; genus Artibeus; species Artibeus jamaicensis. Next base: position 33,894,753 of record NW_026522046.1, on the reverse strand, counting down.
AAAATTCAATCTGGACAAAAAAATTTTGACACTTTTTCATTCAAAGACAAAGTCAATGCTCTTTTTCCTTGAATAAGAAAGGGTCTCCATGACTGCTTTGACAGTTAGTGTGCGCAAAAAAAATGCTGTGGCAGTTTCTGGGCTCAGGCTTTAGAAAGTGGCAATTCCCACTTAGTGTGTTGTGGGAAAACCTACTAGGGGTTGCTGGATGGGAGGGCGGGTGGGAAGATGTGTGAAACAAGTGAAGAGGTTAGGAAATATAAGTGGCAGTCTCAAAACAGTCACAGAGACATAAAATACAGCACAGGGAATATAGTCGATGATATTGCCATAACTATGTATGTGCCGTGGGTACTTGAAATATCAGGGGATCACTTTATAAAGCATATGATTTTTCTAGCCACTATAATGTACAGCTGAAACTAATATAAAGTGATATTGAATATAAACTTTAATTAAAAATAAAATTGTAAAAAAAAACAGGCCATGTATTAGAAGAGCCCCAAGGAACCTCAAGGTGTTGCTCATTGGGAAAGACCGTGAGTTCCATGCCTGCAAGCCTGGCTCAGCCCCCAGCCATACAAATCTTTCCCTATCTAACTGTAAATAACATACTTCCAGTACTTGCCTATTGTTGACACAAAGATAATGGGCATTAGAGAGCATATAGAAGATATCTCATTCTGAAATATGGGCAATTTGAATATGGCTAAGATTTTTTCTAAGAAAGAATTGGCAAGATATATCACATGATACCAAATATTCATTTAATTTTACTTTTAAATTAATTACATATTTTAGGTAAAAATAATTATATATGGCACACAGGGAGTAGACAAGAAAGGTGATATTTTTTATAATAACTTTGCTCAGTTCTCATTATGTGCTTTTACAGTAAAGGGAAAAGGCTGACCTTGGGACAGATATAAACATTTAGTAATCTTATCTAATTTAATCAAAGTTACATTATTACAGATAGCTCTTCCTATGCATGGATTTTGCATGCACAGATTTAGCCAACTGTGGATTGAGACATTTGTTTAAAAAAACCAAATGGTTAATTTGTTGCTGACGTGTACTATGTAATTAGGCCTAGGTGGTTGTGTCTGTACTGAACAAACACATACTTTTTTCTCGTTATCATTCCCTAAATGATGTAGTGTAACAGCTATTTACATTGTATTAAGTATTATAAGTAATCTAGAGATGGTTTAAATTATATGGGAGGGTGTGCATAGTTTATATGCAAATACTACCTCATTCAACATAAGGGACTTGAGCAACCCTGGTTTTCTGTGTTCTCAGAAAGCCTGGATCAAATCCTCCTCCGTGGAGTCAAAGGACTAGTGCATATGCTGCTGAAATATTTTGAGGCAAATAAAGTTTTTTGAAGGCCTGCAGACCAGCCTATCAGCCACTATTACAACTGACTCTGGGAGGCCCATGTAGGTGGCTTCAACCAAGACAGAGTGATACAGACATAGGAACAGAAATTAGTGATAGATCTAATCTACAGAAAAATATTTTATCTAAAATAATTCTGAATGATATAGTTTTGTCAGTATCATTTTAGAAAATTCACTCACATATTCCAGCACATCTATCTGCCTCTATTATACACACACAGACCTGTGCTGAAGCCTTCCAGATTTTCAAATTGGCTTTTAGCCTAAAGAAATGTGAAACTCATTTTCTACTGAGAAACATAAAGGAATCTGGCACGGAGGAATGTTCTGAAAAGAGATTTCTCTAAGACGAGTTAAAGACTTGAGTTAGAGTAGGGAGTTAATTTTATTTTAGACCTACCTTTATTACAACATTTTATTATTTATTATATTGTACCTTTTATTAATTTTATTGGGGTGATACTGTTCAATAGGGTCATGTAGTTTTCAAGTGCACAGCCTTATGATATATGGTCTGTATGTGGCACTGTGTCCACCACCTAAAGTCAAATCATCTTCTGTCCATGTTTGACCCCCTTTGCCCTTTACTTCCCCCAACTCCCACCCTTCTGGTAACCACCATGCTGTTGTCTGTTTCTATGAGTTTTGATTTTATATCCCACATATCAATAAAATCACATGGTTATTACTTTTTCTGTCTGACTTATTTTGCTTATCATAATATTGCCTAAAGGTCTATTCGTGCTGTCCCAAATGTCAGTATTTCATCTTCTCTGATGGCTGAGGAGTATTCCATTGTGTACATGAACCTCACCTTCTTTACCCACTCCTCTATCGAAGGACACTGTGGTTGTTTCCGTATCTAGTCCACTGTGAATAAAGCTGCTGTGAACACAGGGGTGCATATCTCTTTGAGAATAAATGTTTTTTTAATTTTTCAGGTAGATACCCAGAAGTGGGGTTACTGGATCATATGGTAACTCTATTCTTAATTTTTTGAGAACTGGCCAGACTGTTTTCCAAAGTAGCTGCACCAGTCTGCATTCCCACCAGCACTGAATGAGGGAGGGGTCCTTTTTCTCCACAACCTCTCCAGCACTTGATATAACCTGTTCTGCTGATAATAGCTATTCTAACAGGTGTGAGATGATATCTCATTGTGGTTTTGATCTCTATTTCCCTAATAACTAGTGACATTGAACATCTTTTCATATATCTGTTGGTTGTTTGTATTTCTTCTCAGGAGAGGGGTCTGTTCATGTCCTCGGCCCATTTTTAAATCATTGTTTGCTTGGTGTTGAGTTCTATGAGGGTTTTTTTTTTTTTTTATATTTTGGGTACTAACCCCTAGTTGGAGCTGTTGTTTGACAATATGGTCTCCCATTCAGTTGTTCACATTTTGCTTTGTTGTAGAAGTTTTTTTGTGTGTGTAGAAATGTTTTAGTTTGATATTGTACCATTCATTTATTTTTTATTTACTTCCCTGTCCTTTGAGGTCAAACTCACAAAACATTATATATGACCAAGGTTCATAAATTTAGTACCTATATGTTCTTCTATGTAATTTGTTGTTACTAGTCTTATATTTAGGTCTTTGATCCATTTTGAATTAATTTTTGTACATAGGGATCTTTTAGAACTAAACATTAGAGCTGAGAATTGCCCATAAATTTAGGTATTACAAATTCCTACTGTGCTTTTCAAGTTTTATCTTCTTGGAAGAAAACATCACAGGCACTTTTTCTGAGAACTTACTTTGTGTACTACAACCTTGGAGGACATTTGGCTTCTGAATATTTCTATTGGAGGATATTTCATCTGGAGAATATACATTTTATGAAGCTTACAATTAATGTGAGTCTCCTCATTTTCAACATTCTGTTCACTTAAATGTATTTGTCTATTTCCTTTTTGTTTTCAGATCTTTCCATTTTTCACCACTAAATTGTGGACCTGGTCAATATTCTGATCCTGTGTTCTGTTTTTCATTTGCTTCCTAAATTTATTTTTTAAGCTAAAGAACAATACAAAATAAGTGAAAGCACCATTTTTTGGTTTACAGCTGGGATTTCACACAGCATGTGTTACTAACTGCATCTGTGCAGAAAGTCCACCATATGGGTAGGAGGGAAATCATTTAATTTAGTTCACACGCATAAAGTAAGTGAAAAGTTGACTATATTTTATGCCTTGCCAAAGACAAGCACATCACAGCTAGGAACAGAGTCCAAAAAGTTTTATAATCAATCTTCTGTTTTTCTTGGTAAATTACTCCATATTTTAAGTCTGTTCACTTCTGTACTATAAGTTATATATCCTCTTATTTTGAAAATGTATTTTATGCATTTTAAGCTGTTAAAGAGTAGATGTTTTTAAAGTTTTTGTCTTTGAATGTCTTTATATAATGTCTTAAATATGCAAGTTATAGGAAATGCATATAACACTTGAAAATGATAAACATTTCTGGAGAAAATATCAGTGTGTATTGTATGAATAAGGACATAATTTTAACTTAACCCTGGCTAATGTAACTTAGCTGATATTAAGGTTGCAAACATTAAAGAAAGTTTATGAGGAATCATGCTGACAAATCATCCTTTGAGAAACATTTGTCACTAAGTTATAAAAAGCAGAGAGGATTGAATGTGGAAAAAGACTTCTTATGAGTAGAGACCATGGGGATAAAAAATGAAATTTACTGTCATCATTTTCAATAAAGTCATTCAAAATATTCCACTCACTTTGTAAGAATAATCTTCCTACAAGTTTTTTTCAGGGTTTCTTTGAGCCAATAAGCCTTCAGATAATGTCTACCAAATGGCATCATTGTGAATATTAAAGGGAAGTCTAAGCATATGTTCTATATTTTTCCTAGAAGACACTTTAGGAGGGTTGATTGTAAAAATGTATTTACTGCTGTGGAAAAATGACTCCTCTTTGAAGTCTAATTTAATTCTGGATGAACCATCACAACAATGAACATAGGATCCATTATGTAAAAATAAAACTATGAACCTCACATTTGTTTTTTTAAAAAAGAAATGAGAGTGTTCCTGTGTGCAAGTATTATATTAATAAATCTACAGTGAGTGAGATATTGTACATAGTAATACATATTTGCTGTAAAAGCTTTCACAGCGATGTGCTAAAAATATTAGAATTCATCAACGCTATCCATTGCTAAGATGTTGTAATTACTAATTTAATTTAACGAATAATTCAACAACCTAATGTAAAACGCTTGTGAAAAGTCACTTAGTTATTAAAATTAAAATAAATAGTTATCTTCAAAAAAAGTGAGTCATTAAATAAAATGCTGTTATATTAGAGGTATACAACGGTAAAAATTATAGAAATAAAATTTACTAAAAATCTAGATTAAAAAAGTCCCTGCCTTTTTAGTTATTCACACTTGTTTTAACTTTTTATTCAACCTTAGTCAATATAATATATGTGTGATTTATTAAAGGAAATTTTGTAGCCTTGAAACTGTTTAAAAATTCAAATAATGAGTTTTATCCCTACTAGCTAGACAGATAGCACATGTATCGGTCTTATGATTCTCCTTTCTAAATGATTTGTTGGTTAATACCCTAATTACCAACTCTAATTCTATAAGAGAAGAACATAATAAGGCTTTTTTAATGTAATGCATTTGCATAAGTGTTTAAAATGTGTTCTGCGATCTACAAAGTCACAAAAGTTTTTGAATAGTACTTGAATAATAAAATACTTTAAAGATTTTACTTAGTTTCAAGTCGTGTCTGTTGTAGAACTTTTCACTGAAATAACCCTGGGAATTTGTAATCAGTCCTTGTTTCACAGACTATTTTGATCATGGTTGAGAGATATTTAAAGGGTTTTTGGTTGGGTTGTATGTTTTAAGAGTTAAAATCATATTGTATCATTATTCATTTTATAATACATGCATACCTCAAATACAGTGTGAGATTGATTTCAGTCTACCACATTAAAGAAAATATAACAATAAAGCAAGTCACATAATTTTGGGGGGTTTCCAAATGCATATAAAAGTTATGTTTACACTATACTATAGTGAATCCTTTGTAGATATTTTCAATTTACTTTGCTCTGATCCATCAGGGGAATTGGTATCTATGGCAACTATAGTTTTATGAAATGCATTTTCTAAATAACAAGACATAAAAGTTAAAATTATTCTTTGATCCATGGGCTGCAGTGGGTATTTCTTTAGCAGGCACAAAAACAACATTTATCTTGTTGTTCATCTCCATCAGAGCTCTTGGATGACCAGATCCATTGTCAATAAGCAGTAATAATTTTAAAAGAATCTGTTTTTCCCCTGAGTAGTATGTCTTGACAGTGGGATTAAAGTATTCAATAAATAATGCTGCAAACAGATGTGCTGCCTCTCAGGCTTTGTTTTTCCATCTCTAGACCACAGGCAGAGTAGATTTAGTATAATTTGTATTGGTCCTAGGATTATCAGAATAGAAAGTGAGGATTGGCCTCAACTTAAAGTCATCAGTGGCATTATCCCCTAACAATAGAGTCAGCCTATCCTTTGAAGCTTTGGCTGAGACATCGACTTCTCTCCAGTTATGAAAGCCTTAGATAGTGTTTGTGGGGGCATGGTCAGAGAGGGGCCACCCAGGTTACTGGTTTGTGATGCTATATGTGGGGGCACATCACAAACCAGCAACCTGGGCGGCCCTACCCTGGTGAACACCTAAGGCTCCTCTCCTCATATGTAATAGGCACGAACAGATCAAAACATGGCTCAAGAACAACTCAGAGCCCCAGAGCCTATAAATCTAAGCGATGAAGAAATAGCCAAACTTTCAGATGTACAGTTCAAAACACTGGTGATCAAGATGCTCACAGAACTGGTTGATTTTAGTCACACATTGGAGGAACATATGAAGGCTAAACTAATTGAATTGAAGAAAAATGTACAGGAAACCAATAGTAATGGAAAAGAAACTGGGACTCAAATCAAAGGAATGGACCAGAAGGAGGAAAAAAATAACCAAACAGAAAAATATGAAGAAACAAGAATTCAAAAAAAGGAGGAGAGGCTTAGGAACCTTCAGGGCATCTTTAAACATTCCAACATCTGAATTATAGGGGTACCAGAAGGGGAAGAGGCACAGCCACGAGTGGAAAACTTATTTGAACAAATAATAAAGGAAAACTTCCCCAGTCTGGCAAAGGAAATAGACTTCCAGGAAATCTGGGAAGCTCAGAGAGTCCCAAAGAATTTGGACCCAAGAAAGAACACACCAAGGCACATCATAATTATATTAGCCAAAATTAAAATGAAGGAGATAATCCTAGAAGCAGCAAGAAATAAGGAGATAGTCACCTACAAAGGAGTTCCCATCAGACTGTCAGCGGATTTCTCAAAAGAGACCTTCCAGGCAAGAAGGGGCTGGAAAGAAGTATTCCAAGTCATGAAATCCAAAGACCTACAACCAAGATTGCTCTATCCAGCTAAGCTTTCATTTAGAATGGAAGGGCAGATAAAGTGCTTCTCAGATAAGATCAAACTCAAGAAGCTCTTCATCACCAAGCTCCTATTATATGAAATGTTAAAGGGACTTATCTAAGAAAAAGAAGATAAAAAATATGAACAGTGAAAGGACAGCAAATGCACAGTTATTAACAACCACATCTAAAACAAAAGCAAGCTAAAAGGACAGCTAGATCAGGAGCAGAACCATAGAAATGAAGATCTCATGGAGGGTTAGCAACAGGGGAGTGGGAGGAAGAGAAGGGGGGAGAAGGTAGAGAAAATAAGTAGCATAGACTGTAGATAGAAAATAGATAGGGGAGGGCAAGAATAGTAGGGGAAATATAAGAATCTAAAGAACTTGAGACACGTGGTCATAAACTAAAGGGCGGGATGATGGGGGAGGGGGTATGCAGGGTGGAGGGGAATGGAGGGGGGAAATAGAACAAATGTAATGGCATAATCCATAAAATATATTTTTAAAAAACAGTAAAAATAAGGTAAAAAGAAAGCCTTAGATAGCATCTTCTTCCAATATAAGGCTGTTTTGTCCACATGAAAAATCTGTTGCTTAGCCCTGGCTGGTACAGCTCAATAGACTGAGTGCCAGTCTCCAAACCAGGTGGTCATCATTTTGATTCTCAGTCAGGTCCTCAGTAGTGGGTGCATGAGAGGCAAGCACACATTGATGTTGCTCTCCCTCTCTCTTTTTCTCCCTCCCTTCCCCCTCTATAAAATAAATAAATAAAATCTTAAAAAATATTTATTGTTTAGTGTAGCCAATTTCATCAATTATTTTAGCTAGATCTTCTGAGTAACTTGCTGCAGTGTCTATATCCCCGCTACTGCTACACTTGCTCTTTTAAGTTATGCAGTGGCTTATTTTCTTAAACAACACGAATCAACCTGTATTAGGTTCAAACTTTTCTTCTGTGACTTCCTCACCTCTCTCAGTCTTTGAAGAATTAAAGAAAGTTAGGGAAATTCTCTGGATTAGGCTTTGGCTTTAAAGAATTTTGTCATGGGTTTATCTTCCTGCCAAGCCACTAAAACATTCTCCATAGCATCAATAAGGCTATTTCATTTTCTTTTTCATATGTTCACTGCAGTAACACTTGTCATTTCTTTCAGACACTTTTCCTTTGCACTTACAACTTGGCTAACTGGTGCAAGAGATTTAGTTTTCAGCTACCTTGGCTTTCAATATGCTCTGCTCACTAAGCTTAATCATTTCTAACTTTTTATTTAAAGTGAGAGACATGAGACTCTACTTTTCTATTGAATACTTAATGACAATTATTAGGTTATTAATGAGCCCAATTTTAATATTATAGTTTTTCTAGGAATGGGAAGGCCCAAAGAGAGAGAGAGAGAGAGAGAGAGAGAGAGAGAGAGAAATAGTCAGTCAGTGGAGCAGTGAGAACACACACAGCACTTAAGTTCCCAGTCTTAAAATGGGTGTGACATTTGAGTGGACATTTTGATGATATTAATTCCTCTGATCTGTGAGCATGGTATATGCTTCCATTTGTTTGTGTCTTCCTTAATTTTTTTCATTAGTGTTGTATAGTTTTCTGAGTACAATTCTTTTACATCCTTGGTTAGGTCTATTCCTAGGTACTTTATCTTTCATGTTGCTATATCAAATGGGATTTCTTTCTAAAAGGTCATAATTTTTAACCACTCCAAAGTAGATTTGTTTCCATCTATCTCAACCACCATGCAGCATATAGTATATTTACTTATGATTTTGACACTTACCATTGATTTGACTTTTCAAGCATTACAATAATGGTTACTAGTGAAAATGTCATTTTCTAGATACAAACTTGCTTACATTTTAAATTTACCTTTCAGTTTTTAAACAACATTGATACCCAGAAAGATATGAAAAATGATGTTGTAATACAATTTTGTTTGGAAGTAGAAAGGATCACTGGCTATCTTTAAGAAGACTGATTTTTCAGCTCTCATTTGCATTTTATTCAGATAGATAAATAGTAGCTAGATAAAAGTAAACATATGACAAAAGGCTTGTCAATGTTCTTTGAATGATATTTCTATTCTACTCATCTCTGGAGTAAAACAGAAATGAATAGCCAATTTATTCACTCTTGTTTCTGTCTCTCTCATGCTATTTGTTAAAATTAAAGATAATAACTTTGTAATAAATTTTAGAGGTATACCCACAGGTACATAGCCTCATACATAAAAACATACGGACACAAAAACAGGACTTATACAGTTATTATGTAGTTTTGGATCATGCCACATTTAACATATGATCAAACATCTCCTCTGTTTATGTCAAAGCTTTCATGAGATAGGGAAAACAAAACTAAATCTCATTTACTTCTCTTAGTTTGGCTCTGTTCACATCAAACTCATCTTTTAGCAGTTAGTTGCCTAGGCTGTGAATTTGTTTTGGAGAACTCTACTTGGATTTATGTCTGACTGTACTGGTTTCATTGCACTAGAACCAATTCTGATTAGAGAAATATGTGAGTGTTAAAATAAAACAGGTCTGAAGATAAAACAGAAGAAAAATTCCGAAGAACTTATTTATTACTGTTATGCTTAGATGTAAATCCTCTGAAATAATAGTTGGTGGTGCTTTAAAAAGTAACTTTGTAGAATTATTTGAATATACTGACTGTTTACATACAGAAATAAATATACGAGTTAGATGGTAGTGCTGCATTTTCCCTTTCTAAGTAGGTGTGATTAAAAAAAAAGACAATAGAGCCCAGATGTGTCAAGGACTCACCCATCACAAGGCATCTTTAGTGAAAGCTGTAATAAGAAAACTACTGTTAGAATGAACTTACAGAACTTGGCAACAAAAGCCTCAAAACATAATTTTGGAGCAGTCATGCATGAGCCTTCATATAACATATATTATTAGCGTGCTAGAAAATTCATTTGTTGCTTCATGCAATAAGTTTCTTAAAGTGAGTTAATGATTTTTGTGGTAAAATGTATATAACGTAAAACTTACTATTTTAGCCATTTTTAAGTGTACAGCTTAGGGGCACTAAATATGTTCACCTCATTGTGCCACCATTATCATCATCCAGCTCCAGAACTTTTTCATTTTCCTGAACTGAAATTCTGCACCCACAAACCAATAATAACTCCCCTTTCCTTGCTCCCCCCAGCTCTGGTCAACCATTATTATGCTTCTGCTTCGTCAATTTCACAACGCGAAATACCTCACACGTGTAGGCGCACACAGAACTTATCCTTTTGGGACTGGTTTATTTCACTTAACAGGACGTCTGCAACATGACACATTCATGTCATAGCATGTGTCAAAATTCCCTCCATTTTAAAGCCTGAATAATATTCCATTTGGCATATATACGAATACATATGTATGTATCATATCTTGTTTATGCTCCTACCCATTGATGGATACTTGGGTGCGTCTACCTATTGCCTAATGTAAACAATGTTGCTATGAACATGGGTGTACATGTGTCTTTTCATGTACCTGCTTCTGATTCTTTTGGCTATACACCCGCAAGTGAAATTGCTGGATTAAATGGACATTTAAATATTGTGTTGTTGAAGAAATGATCTTAAAAATATTTATTTATAAGCTAAAATACTGAGTGTGATTACCACTTAAAACACTACTGTTTCTGGTACAGTTAGAATAAGCATATGTTCAGCTTTATAAAACCAGTGGACGTGGGCCAAGGAGATTGTCCTTCAGTGGCAGAAGGAGGGAAGGAGTGAGGAGAGGAGTCACGAATATGACTCACAGGTACTCCTCCACCTAAAAACTTGACTTTGTGGAAATGCAGATGAATCTTATTATCCCCTAGTTTCCTTCTTTTAATGTGTTGTGCTTAAGGAATAAGCCCATGATGCATTAGGACGTCCTAATGTCCCGAGAAGACCAGTGGAAGGTCAGGACACTGGGTTTGTGCTTCCACGAAACTGTTTTCCCAAGACTAGTCACTGTACCCTTTGTATCTCTTGGTACAACTGATGGACAGTTTATTACTGGCCCCCAAATGACCCACAGTAATGAAATAGACTTCAATGTTGTCCACTACCTTAGGCACAGATTTTACTTTCTATTCAGTTTGTCTTCTCATGTTATATATTTTTTAACCATTTACCCCCCTTTACCCTTTTCTACTTCCCTTGCCACCCTGGTAGTCTTCACCATACCATGTCTTGCTTTGTTATCTAATATTGCTCACCAACAGTTATGCATTTCAAATACATAAAGGTACATACAAGCACCAATAAAATGCATAAATATAAAAATCTTTCAAATTATTTCTCAAATGCCTACAATGAAGTCCAATTTCCATTTACAAGTTTTTTTATTTGCAATAATTTTAATAAGTTGTTTGTCTAGTTCAAATGATACATTCTAGATGGGTCTCATTGCTTTTTAGTATTTTTCTGTTTGTAAATGTACTACTTTTGTTTTCTGTGTTTAAAGAGAAACTTTTGAAATCTATTACCTAAAGCCACATTCAGACTTGATGTAGCCAGTTAACTGGAGACCATGTTGATGCTATAACAATTTTTTTGCCTAAGAAAAAGTGGAATCCAAGAGATTTTCTTATTCATAGACCCTGCCTTGTCTCTGAAACATGTTAAGAAACACCAAGTCGAATATGGCTTTTTGCACATCTGGCTGAGAAAACAAGTCTGTGTGATATCTAGAAACAAAAACACCTTCTCTTCATTGATTCAAAACTCTGTTTCAAGAGTACTAGGTAAGGGCTGATCAAATCAGATTCATAAATTCTTGTCAAAGCTGTTGGCCTTTGCTTAACTGCATGTCGTTTGCTCAGCCATTAAAACTGGTTGAGCAATAATTTTTTAAAAAAATTAGTCAGTAGAAACTAACCATAAACCACCAAGCTCAAGCTCCTTTGGCGTATTTACAACCAGTTCCTGTGATGAACAAGGACCTTCAAGTTTTGGCTGTAACACGGTCCGCCAAAAGTCATTCCTTGTACATCTCTCACAGTGCCTGGTCAATTCCCCAAAATATGGAGGTCTCCACAGATCAATTAAATAAAGACCTTTCCCTTCACTTCCACACTTTAGAACAAATTGAAAATAAAGACTGTCCACATGGAAATGCCAAGTCAGGGGAACAGAGGCTGACCGATAAAGTAGTTAGCAGATTAAATGCATCTATTTGTCTTAATGTCAGTATCTTCTGAGTTAAGCATGTGGTCTCTATATAGGAATAGAAGATCATAAGTGACTTTAAATGCTGGAAGTTTCTTCCAGGGGTCCTTCATACAAAGTAAAATCAAACCCTGAGGACTGGATAAGTCCTAGAAAAGAAACTAAGACATTTGTGGACATAATACAAGGAATTCTGTAAACCAGCACAGAATGACATCATTGTAAATATATCACAAAGAAGATACACACAGTACTCATTTCTGGGGTAAGCTGCTCTTACCTGGACATTTCCTAAAATATGGGATGTAAACACCTTTAGCTTTCTAGGCCAAATTGAGATAGCAAATTACCTTAGCTCTGAGGAAAAATAGAACCTGAGTCCTGGGAAAATATGTTAGGTAAAAGAAAAGACTATATTAAAAAGTGTTTCTGTATCACATTTTTAACCACTTCTCTTATCAATTTGTTTCTTAGTATTTTAATTTAACAAATTAATTTTCTTTTTAAGGCACTTAACGGTAGAAGTTATTTTTCAAATTAAAGCTATTCAAATTCAAATATTCATTTTTTAATAAGGAAGCGTTGCAACATGAAGTGCTACTGTACTTATAGGTCATGTGTTCTTTTTAAGAATTCCGCAAATAGAAAAGTAAAAATAGATGGCTTTCTTGTAGCTTCTGTGCTGTTTTGGAGGAAGGAGAACTAGAAGGGGAAGAAGACACATGAAGGATCCTTGATTTAAAAGTACACATTTGTTTTTCTTCTAGTAGAAAACAGAAACCCTGCATTTTCAGGGTTGCTTTCCTGAAAATTTGTTTAGTAAATTGATATTTTAATCTTCAGGTAAACATAGTAAAAACCTTTATCTCAATTCACATATGGAAGTCATTCGAACAGCTCATTGCCTTGCATGATGTTGAAGGTGTCGTCATTTATATATGAAATGTCCACTAAGTGAATCAATTGTTCTGTTCGATTTTTGGCTGTAGCTTTCCTTCATAGCTGTACATTTGAATCACCAGGAGTACTTTAAAAATATACTGATGTGTGGATATCGGTGCATTTTAAAATCTCCCCAGGTTATAGGAATAAGCAGCCAGATTTGAAAAATGCTGCTTCAGGGGAGACTGAGAAAAAATGTATCACTAAATTTGTCAATGTGGTATAGAAACAAACATACTTTAACAGCCCTTGTGAGGATTCATGTGTATTCATTCTCTTCCTAATGTTAAAGAATGTGTAGAAGCTAGAATTTGGACTGAGCTTTTCTGGAAAAGAATGAAGACTGGACATAGGTAGGCACAGGCGTGTGGTAGTGGGTAAGTGGGTAATGGTTAGAGAGGCAGAAGGGAGTGTGAATTGCCACACAGTTCCAGGGAAAATGTCAAACAATGGATGTTTGTCTTTACTGATCTGTTTTTATTTTCCAAACTCCTTATGTCTCCCTGGTTACTCTGTGTCCTCAACTTTTTACCTGACTCAGTAAAACAGCCCTACCAAATCTACTCTGCTCCCAAATTTACACGTGCTTGACAAGTTTATTTTCTTTCTGCCACCACTAAATCTTTCATTAGGATGCCCATCTATTTATCTCGAAGAAGAAAAAAAAAGCATCAAAACTAAGCTATACAAAACAGAGTGCTTTAACTCCTAGATTATTTATGTAAAAGGCAAGAAAATGTAACTCATAAAAGTAAATTGATAATATTTGAGGTGAGGATATTAAACAAAGTAAAAAATAAAATTCATATAGTTAAAAACAGTTTGGGTAAGAAATATTTCTTAATTTTAAAGTATTTATTCACTGTGAACTCTATCCAAGTGCTATATGAAATGTTAATGCTACAGGAATAAATAAGGTATGGTTTCTGAACATGAAACCATGCAATTTAGTAAGAAAAATGTGCAAGGCAATAGTTTAGTTGAATATTGTGTAATGAATTTTGTACTGAAGAACAGTTAAAAATATTACAGGAGCATATAAAATCACGTCTCTGGGAAAAAAACTTCAAAGACTACCATTGGTCCTTCCATCACACCACTTGGACTGTGGATGATTTCACCTCTACATAAGGATAAAATAAATGCTATGCTTGCTTTAAAAAATAATTAATGAAGCCAGTACACATTTTCTAGATTAAGTGTTTTTGGAAAATTTGAGAACACACTTATTTTTATTCTCTGAAAATGAGAAGAAAAACTTAAAACAAGCCACATATTTAATGAGGCATATTAATGAAACAATGTGATTTTGCCATCTGTAAAATTATTTAATGTTTCCCTCAACAATCCTCCATGTTTTTAGTTTTAATATTCATACCAACTAATTGCTTTAAGCTAAAAGAGAAATAGAGAAAAATGTGGAAGTACTGAGGTGGGGAGGGAGATAATTTTAATGACGATGGATAATACCTAGACTAAAAAAGTGTGAGTTATGGGGAAAAACGTTTACTTTTCAATATGTGTATGCATATACATCTAACTAAAAGTCACATTGTCATAATGAGGAAGAGTATACACTATATAGGTAGAAACATCTAAGCATTTAATTTTGTAATATTACAAACAAATAGATTACTTCTCTACTTTTTAGAGAAGCCTCAAAATATTCTTGATCTAACATGGAGAACATTTTTACTGAGATTTGTAGAGATATTATATTATAAAAACACATATTTCTGTACAGTTTTAATTGATTAGGTTTTTGAAGTTTAACCGAATTCTCATTTTAAACATTTTATTTCTTGAAATAAATATGATAATGTACACATTAATTTTATATAAAAATTCTGATACTAAAATAAAATTTTAATTTTCGAGTTATATTTTTATACTCCTTTGGATATAATCACAAGACTCAAGCATTTTCTTATCCTATTAATATATTCAAAACCATTACATAGAAGAAGGCAAAACATCCAAGGAGTGAGAATTTTTATGAACAATAAAATCAAAATGAGAAAATATATTTTCAAAAACATTTATGGTTTTGTTTATAATTTATTTTTGTTTAAAAACAAAAACAAATTTTATCTCTGATACCTTTCATTAGCTCTGACAAGTTGTTAGCAATATTACCTGACATGGGTGTTCCCAGCTCATGTCTTCGTATAGCTCTGAAATATCACTGCAATTCAAAGAAGCATTTTAAAATGTGTTTGGAGAAAAATTGTATTATTATTATTATTCTTTTGCAGTTCATATGGAAACTTTCAGTTTCTCCTTAGGCAGCTCACAATACTGTTATTGACCTACCTCACTCAACTCGTGCATGTCTAATGTAAAAAATGCAGGGTGTCTTTTGGAATATTATAATTCTGTAGCACTGTGTCACTTTTATTTGTAATTCAGCTGAAATTTACAGTGCGATCAGTTTTTATATGTGCACACACCTGAGTAACCCACCCTCTATCAAGAAGATTTATATCATAGCAGATGGAAAGTTTTCACACTTTTCATCCAAGTTAATCCTCACGCTCAAAATTCCTCAACTAACTGTGATTTGAATTTGTTATCCTGTGTGTACTTCACATAGATAGAATCATGCAGTGTGTATTCTTTTCTCTCTGGAATCTTTGGCTTAGTGTGTTGTTGAGGATTACCCATTTTGTTAAGAGATATAGATTTTTCCCTTTTGATGACTTCAGTAGTATCCTCTGGTATTTGTATATAACAATGAGTTTATTCTTTATCCCTTACCCTGTTATAGAACATTTGAATTATTTACAATTTGGGCTATTATGAATTTTTCTCTATACACTTTTCTGTATAGGACTTTTGATTCTATACACAGGTTTTCATTTCCCTTAGGAACATAAATATTTCCAATTTAGGCCATTTTCCTAGGTAGGGGTAAAGAGCTCTCTCGGTATGGCTTTAATTTGCATGTCCAGATAACTATTTACTGCTTTAGAGCAATACTTAAAAATGTTCATGTTTCATCATGTAAAACACATGAAGCCAGGCTGGAGGATGGCCATTAAACACAGCTTTTTGTGTCTCATCAGGGTCTTTATAAATAGCCCTCAGTTGCTGGCAATATAAAGTTAGGTGATAATTGGAACTATAATACCCAACCAGTGGATTGGAGGGAAGGGCTAGGAGAGTAAAATCAAGTCATGCACAGCACGAACATTATCATTTTGATTAAACAATCACAGGACAAATTATTTCTATACTCACTATATTTTAAAATCAACCCCTACTATTTAACTCACTTTTCAACAGGTGATGATGTTACCTGAGTTTGAAAGGCCTTTAACTTGGGCGAAAAGATGAGAAAGAAAGAGTTGGATTAATAAAGGCATCATAGTTTGAGGTAGGAAAGTTGTAGCAAATAAATGATTGAATGAACCTATAAAAGGCAGAACAAGGACACTTTTATAACCAGAAGACAATTTTATAACCACATAACATGTCATCTTAGCCACATACGTCTTGTATGGTCGGGTGAACATAGGAGATATGCTGACCGAACCTCAGGGGCTGGCTCACCTGTCAATGGGTCAACTGTGGATTTATCTTTTCACAATTTTTACCTACCTTGCAAGGAGAAGGGGGAGGGAAAGCTAACTTGACTGACAAAGCTCTCATTGGACCATTTTTACTTTGCATTAACATATCAGACAGTTCACAGTCACATTAGCAATATAGTTCAGGAGAAGAAATTTAGAGTTGTATTTTTGCACCTGTATATGTGCTGAGATTTTTACTCACTCTGTATATTCTCACTTAGTTGCATCAAAGCCAACTCAGACAGGCACTTGGATTTGCTTCTTATCACTAGATCCAGCTATAATGCGTCTGACAAAAATTAAATGCATTAGGTGTATTGTAACTCAGCAACTATTACATTTTTGATAGCATCATAAAAAATTCAAACTGCCAAACTTTAGTTCATATCTGGAGAGAAAGATCAAATGTGCATGTCCTACATAGGAAGCATTAATTCAAATCACCTTATTGTCTTTGATTTTGTGAAAAAATTATCTTGTTTGAACTCACCTCTTTCATGTGAATGTAAAGCACTTAAAATATAAAACCAGACTTCATTTTTCAAATTTGAAATGGTTACTCCTAAGGATAGATTCTGATACACTCTTGGCAGCTCACAGTTGGATCACTTTAACTGACATTCTTTCCTTAGAAGGCCTATTACTAAGAAATAAAGCGAAGATTATCTAAAGTTAAACTACTTTTCTTTTCTTTTAATACACAAAAGTTGACTTTGATGGTACCTTGGATTATAAAATATCATCAACTGACTGGAGGTATTACTGGTACAGATTCTCGGTTTCCTGAGTGATATCAATCAGCAGAGGATACATAAAAACTTCTGGACTAAAAACTCTGAGATAATCTGGTTAAAAGTAACTGAATCATTATCAAAGATCTGTTTCAAATGGAGAGACATGAATAGGAAATGGGATATGGATGGATATGTAATAGAGAACAGTCATTATCATCAGGAACCCTTAAGATTTTTTAAAAATATTTTATTTATTTATTTACAGAGAGGGGAAGGGAAGGAGAAAAAAGGGAAACATCAATGTGTTGGTGCCTTAACCGCCCCCAACTGGGGATCTGACCTGGCCTGCAACCTGGGCATGTGCCCAGACTGGGAATTGAACTGGAGGCCCTTTGGTTCACAGTCCCATGGTCAATCTGCTGAACCACACCAGATAGGGCAGAAGATTTTTAAAAAATATTTAATTTCTCGTATTTTATCTTTCTTTCTTCCCCATATATGGTTATTATATAATTTTATCAGAAATCATTCCTACTTAAAAGGCTAACACTTATTTAATAAAAATGGGATACTACAACTTTATTCATTTTAGTAATACAGTTCAACTAATATAAAATATCATCACAAAAACATCTACATTCACTTGAAGTTTGCTAATTAAAAGCATAGAATTTGAAATAAATAAGAAACCTCGAGAAATATGTCAAGTGTCAACTGAAATCAGGGTAATATTGGGGAAAGTAATTTGATAAAATGTACTTATCATTTATATCAATAATACAAAACTATCATCATTTCATAAAAAAAAATCAGGATTGTGCAATTAATGTTCAGATCCAGGTGAAAGGGGCCAATACTTTCCTTAAATAATTTAGAAATAGTTGTTTCCTTATATGTTATAATAAGCAGTAATAGCTTAAATAGCATAACATTAGAAACAGTTAATGTAATACTTTAATTCATAAAATATTATAATTTTGTCATTTTTCTTTTGCAGGCTGCTTAGCCCTCCCTCTCTCTTTTTCTCTTCTTTCCTCTTATTTCTCCCTTCTTCCTTTTCATTTAAACATGGGGTAATAATACCTAGGTTACAGACATAGTTTAAGAAAAAACAAGAAACTGTGTACAAATAATAGTGCTTAGAATGTAGTTGATTCTAAAAATAGTAGCTTATTACAATTTTCTTAAATAGTGTCACATGCTTGTATTTATTGTTGCAGTTATGGAAATACATAAGATTTTCATCTATATCAAAATAAAATTCACATAGGGTATTTCTTACTGACTTCATATGGCAAGAGTTTATGTACTCAATTACAAGAATTAATAGTCCTTAAAATTTTGTTCTAACTTGGGGATTGTAGATGATACCATTTACATGTAAATCTTAGTCAACTTCCCTTTTAATGTATCTGTGGAATATGTTTCTACTACATTTTCTTTGTACTCATTATCTTGCCTGCACATAACTATTTCTTAAAAAACTGTGAAAATTAAAATTAAAAAGTAATGGAAGTATGATAAGTTTTTGCAATGTTCTGATATCATAGCAGCGGAATAAATCACAATAAATAATCCTTAATATTATTTTGTTTTCTTTTCTTCATCATTAAATGTATACAAAGGGGAACACAAAAAAACATGAAGTTATATTGTGCAGGGCAGACCCCTTGTAGTACAGGCTTTCATGACTAGGTGAGTGTCCTAGGAACCCATGTGCATCAGGGCACCAGCTGGTATTGCTGTGAGAGGCTCTGCTTGGCTTCGGTGAATTTTTTGAAACTTTTTCAATGTGTTTGCCCATCTTTCTTTTTTTAAAGATTTGTTTGTTGATTTTTAGACAGAGGGTAAGGGAAGGAGAAAGAGAGTGATAGAAATATCATTGTGTGGCTGCCTCACACATGCCTCAACTGGGGACCTGGCCTGTAACCCAGGCATGTACCCAGACTGGGAATTGAACCAGTGACTCTTTGGTTCCCAGTCTGGCACTCAATCCACTGAGCCACAGCAGCCAGGGCATGTTTGCCCATTTCATGGTGGGCAATTTATAAGCATATCTGCCCACATGATGCTGAGTGTTCAGCACTTTTTGAACAAAAATGACATAATTCCTGTGCCCTACCCTACCTACTCACCCCATCTCACCCTGAGCAACTTTTTTGTGCTTCCCCAGAGGAAAAAAATTAAAGGGAGACATTTTGTTCATATGGAAGAGGTGAAGCAAAAAATGGCAATAGCACTGAAAGGCATCAAAATTGAGTGGTTCCCAAACCGTTTTGAGCAGTGAAAAACACATCTCAATAGGTGTATTGCATCAAATGGAGAGTACTCTGAATGTGGCTGAAGTTTAAACATGTAAGAAAAAATACAAAATTTGTAAATCAACTCATGGTTTTGGGGGACCCACTATATTACTCTGCTGAAACTTTATCAGGAAATTGTTAAGTATTAGCATTCTAACAGAGTATTGTATTTTAATATTTATTTGAGTTGATGCAAAAGATGGCAGGCAAGTGGTAGCAAATCTAACACAACGGCATTTACATTTTCTTTGCAAAGTTAAATATATGGTGTTGTGAGCTATCAAGTTATTTTGCACACATCAGCAGTTTCTAATAAACTCAGTGATTATTCATAAAACCCAGGCTTAGGAGTTCATGTATATTTTAGAGAAATATATATTTTTCACATTAATATTTCATATAATGAAATGGTATAACTAAACCAAGCACTACAATAAAAAAAATCCTCCAAATGATTTAACTCCTGAAGCAAAGCTTTAAATTATATTCTCCCCCATCTTTTCTCCCATTTGCTTCAAAATCAGTTATGCAATTTCAGATAAGTTTGAAGCAGGTATTATTATTCCTATATCAAATATTGAAAAATTGAGGTGGAAATATATTTTCCCCATAGACATAGAGCAAGGAAATAAAATAGAAAATAAAAGAATAATATTAAAGAAATGTTATTGCTCTTCTAGTGCTGTATCCCTTCACTCAAATAGGATCATCTCATAGTTTTAACCACTTTTTACTATAACTGTGTGAATTAAAGCAACTCATGATTATTCTTTGGGAATCAGCACAGAAAAGACATTACAAATAAAGAAAATTATAGGTAGGCATCATTATCATTAATTTTATTTAAGCGATATTTTATATATCAAAAATTTCAAATGTGATAAAGTTATTGCCAAAAGTAAATTATAAATAACAACATAAAATTTAAATAATTAAATTAATAATTATATGTACCATGAAAAGTAAATTGTTTTATGCATATTTTTTTACCTCTGTGAATTCTATGGCTATTGTAGATTGAAGGTTACCTATAATTTCTTCCCAGAGTTTACATTCTTTTGTCACGATGTAGGATGTGGTCACGCCCTTGCTGATGTTCTCTTCTGCTTTGGTATTTAGGAGCCAGTAGGTCTTGAAGCCTCTCGTCCACTTCCTGCTTCTCTTTCTCCTGTAGTGTTTCCTTGGTGTGGATTGTTTTCTACAATTCTCTGAAAGTCGGGGTGATTCAACAATCAGTTTTCTCCTTCTTTCTATTTTGTACTATCCTTGAGAGTGTATCTACTCACACAGCTTTAGAAATTCACTCTCTGGATATAATCATAATCTTGTCTGTCTTGTCTCACATTCAACTTTTTTTCTGAATTCTAAAGCCAAAATTTTGGCTCCCTGATGGATCCCTTCACTTGGAAGTTTCAGTATCATCCCAAATTCAAGATGTGCCTAAAACATAACTGAAGGCGTTTTTGACATTTTTCTGTCTCTCACTCATGTTACCAGTTTCTAGATTAACAATTTTTAAGACCATAGTTTTAGCTTCATTGTTCTCCTATTTATTTTTCATTTTGTCACCTTCAGCATAACAATCATTTTTCTAATTTTATATTAACTCCTTTACAGTAAATGCTACAACTTGAGTTATACTGCTTTCCCTAAAACACAAACAATTAAATAACCTTGTTTCTATCCTCACTGTGATTAATAATTATAAAATAAGGAGTTCTTGTTAAGGAGTTCTTAGTTGGCTACAAAATACGTGCTTATCTGCGCCTATTTTAAGCACCAGTCCCAGCACAGTTACCATCGTCTGCTACTAAATAATGCCTCTTAAGTACATGCTCATTGTGGCATTTTCACAGGGTACTGCCTTATGTTAATTTTTTCTTTAAAATTATAAATAGAAGTTCATTCTATAAAAATTCAAATTATTTACACGGCTTATATTTTATTTACTATAATTATTGTTCAATATTTTGAATACCTAGAATCTAGAATTTTGTGTCACTGTAACACTAACTCTAGTAGAACAGAGATTAAGGTCTATTTCCTGCACTTACCTCTTCCAGTGCCTACAAATTTGCCTAGTACTTAAGTAGGTGTGAAGAACTTTGAAAGAACTGAGATTTTCATCTACTTTCAAGCTAACAGAAGACCCGCTTACCATACATAAAGTGTTTTTTTTAAACTCACATCCCCTCACCAAAAAAAAAAAACCACCATGAGCTCCCCACCTGCTTTTCCCCTAGGTTTCGTGGCCCTGATTCCGATGGGCCTAGGCAATGTGATGCATGGACTGCTTTTGCTTGTATCCAAAGTACTTCCATTTCAGAAAATGCCCAACTTTATCAGGTGTTGCGATCAAGCCTGCCCAGCCTTTGCAACAGAGGGAAACTTTACCTTTATTATTGTGGCCACCAAACAAATAATCTCTCTCCTCTCTCTCTTTCATCTCTCTCTTTCAGGGTAGTTCATTGTACAGACAGCTTTGGAAATAAATTATAGCCTAGAACAAAAGCTGTCAGTGTCTTTGCCTGTAAGTTATCCACGAACATAGGGACTTACAGAAAATTGTTTCCCAAAAGGTGGGGCTCTAAAACTATTTTTGGACTGAGTCAGTAATGAACTCTTGATTTTGTGTTGCCACATTTATCTTGCTTTTCTCTCTTGAATTAATCCTACTTTCCATATCTTCAATTTCATTTTCAACATCCTCTTCCTCATATTCTTCTAATATTGAATTTCCTCTTTGCTTCTTAAGGAAGAGTTCTAGTATAAGTCTATGCAGATATACTTGGTTTTCTTTCTCCTCAGAATCTTATAGTGATTAATATCTAGTTGGACTCATCTGAACTCTATGATTATATTTTACATTGGGATTGGGAAATAACTAAAGGGAAAGCAATACATTATACTTAGAAATAAATCTTTCCTCCTGAACAATTTTCTGCTAAAACCAGACTTTTCTTTAAATTTTATTTTAGTAGGAAAATTGCTTTTGTATTCAAGTGTTCATAATGGTATGCATAGGTAAATATCTGCTATAATGCCTTAATATGAAAACGACACTTAAGATAACCAACCTTTTTGTAATTTAAGGTACACAATCCATTGCAAATAAGCCACTGCACTTCTCTCCATCTAGAAAGAAATCAGTGGGATGGACTCCCCCAGAGGTTGTGGGAATGAAGAGTTCCTTCTTCTAACTCAAGGATGCTTTTCTAGGGGCTTGTGATTTAGTTGGAAGATGTTACCTAACAAAAATGAAAGTATAATCCAATAAAATGAAGCATCTGAAGAATTCTCAGTGAGGTTACAGAGGCGGTGAGTGAAAGATTTCAGAGAAGGGCGCCCCCGATGCTGGGAGCTCAGACTAGAAGTGGACATGTAGAAGGTGCACAGTGGAAGGGGGGATGGAGATCCCTTCTCGATCATCCACTTATCACGATGCTTTCCTCTGTGGCAAACAAGAGGCTTCCTGGTGAAATGCCATTCTGGAAGTCTTTATCTAAGAAAAATAATGTGAAATCCGGTATTAAACTTCATGGGGCAGTATGTATCTGTTGTAATATCTATTCCAATAAAAAGAAATTATCTCTTATAAATCTTTTAAAATATACTTACTTTTGTCTATTTATAAATTAGTTTTCTTTGCATTATAGACTACTCATTAAATCATTAGTACCACTCTTATTTAATTAAATTTTAAAATGTGTTTTTTGTGATTAATGTTATCTTTGTCAGGGCTTAATAATGTTATTTTTTAATTTTGTTTCATGAACTATTGTATACGCTTAGAAGTAGAAAATGTATAATTAAATTCAATAATGCCATTCTGATCACATAAAAATATTAAATAGTGGTACCCAAAGGAAACTAAGAAATAAATTTGGCAGTGCCAATACATATAAATATAAGGAAATATAATTAACAATAATTTACTGCACCTATATCATCCCTATAAAAATATATATTTACATATATTTTTCCTTTCTAAGACTTTTACTTATTTTTTAAATTATTTTTAGAGAGAAAGGAAAGGATTGAGAAAGCGAAGGAGAGAAACATCAATGTGTGGTTGCCTCTCCTGAGCCCTCTGTTGAAAACCTGGCCCACAAGCCAGGCATGTGCTCTGACCAGGAATCAAAAGAGTGACCCTTTGGTTTGCAGGCTGGCACTCAAATCCACTGAGCCACACCAGCCAGAGTGTCACTATTATAAACATAAACCATTGCTCAACTTCTATAACTTTTTAAAATTTTTCTACCAAAGGTAACTTTGTATCAAAAAATAAATTATTCATGTACTGTTGAGTTTTGGATACCTAAACAGGCATCAATGGTGAGAGCAAAGGTAGAGACTAAAAAGATGTGATCATTAAAATGAACACCTGCAATTTACATTGTAATCAAGTTCAGAACTGTAAATATCTACTGGTGTTAGAGACTTTTGTGACTTGTGGTCTGGGTTGAAATCCTTTCAAGTTAACCTGTTTTGAGTTTACTCACAGTGCTTTAACAGCTGTAATGCAGTAATACATCATATAGTTTCATTGTCTGTTTTCTCCTTTTACCAATAAAAAGAAACTTTCCATATCTTATGTATTTTAAACAGGCCAAGGTAGACAGGTATCAGTTTGCATACAGTTTATCTTATAGAAATTATAATGACTGTAAAACATTTGGCATTTGAAAATAAATCAAATAAAATGGAAAAAGGAAATAAAGTTGTCTGTTTTTCCATTTAAAATAAATATGAAATATAAATTCAAATTGTTCTACTAGTTCATCATTTATTACTCTGCAGCATTTAAAAACCTTGATTATGCAAATTAATATAACTTTGCATAGTTCCAAATTAAACACCTATATTTATGAGAAAGGATGACTCCTTAATATTATAACTCAAGATAGCTTTTGAGCTGTCAACTACTGTACTTTTTAGGCTAACTTAGATTTATATATAATCCTTAATGAATGTGCAAAGACTGAAAGAACTCAGTAATTACTTTCTCTAATTATCTATTTTAATTATATTCTAGCTGTATGCAAAATTAAGCAATCTAGCAGATATGTATTTAAAAAAAGTAAAATCAAAAGCTTGCTCTATGTAGATGTTCACATCTGAAAAACTCAAAAACATTCATTTGCACAGACATATGCATCTTTATGTTGATTGCAGCATTATTCAAAGTGGCCAAGACATGAGGACAACCAAAGTGAACTTCGATACAGAATTGACTAAAGGAGATGTGGTACATAGAGACAACGGAACCCTACTCAGCCATAAGAAAAGATGAAACACTGAAATTTGCAGCACATGCATGGGCCTTAAGAAGATTATACTAAGCAAACTAAGTCAGACAGAAAAAGCTAAGAACCACAGGATTTCACTCATATGTGGTATATAAAACTGAAACTCACAGACACAGACAAGGATATGGTGGTTACCAGAGGGAAAGGGGTGGAGGGTGCAGTAGAGGAAAAAGGGGTGAAAATACAGTGACAGAAGATAATTTGACATTGGGTGGTGGGCACACAATGCAATATACTGATCATGGATCATAGAAATGTCCACTTGAAATCTTTATGATCTTAATTACCAATACCACCTCAATAAATTTACTTTTAAAAAAAGGTGGCTGAGTAGTTACTGCCATAAGTTCATTCCTCATCTCCCTAAAAAGAGATTTAACATATGGCTAATAAGCAAAATCTCATTTAAAAATAGGCCTGTTTATACTGCAGCACAGCTCTGCCATTTTCCCAGCTTTTAAAAATTACTTCTGAAAAAAAAAAGCCCACAAACATCAGCCTTGTTCTAGAACAGATGAGACTCCCAGCTTCAATATATGTGTTATTTAATTGGCTTACAAAAGAAATCCATAGTTGTGCACTTTCTCATTAAAATGAATCTGTTAGTTAGTTTTGAGTTTATTCCAAATAATAAAGCTTACATGTATTAATTACTTGCTCATAAAATATTAGACAAACATGAGAATTTTGAGCAAATGTTGAAAACCTTAGTTATAGATTTTGTTAACATATACCAATGTACACATTGTGTATAGCAACACATATAAAATTAAAACATTTATAGATAATGGTACAATTTAAAGCATAGTGTTTCCCTGTCTCTATGTATTCTAGCAGAACCTGATGATTAATCTCTGTAAAAAGAATATGTGTAAAATTATTGGGTTATATGACTTTAAAGATCCCTTTAATAAATAAATGAATGAATGAATAAGTGAGTGAATAAATAAATAAGCAAATAAATAAAGTAATAACAGCAATTAAAAACAACAAAAAACTACCATTCTTGAACACTTACTTCTTAGCATTACATTGAGAACTTTATAAATATTGTCTTATTTAATACCCATAGTTACACAAAAAGTCTTCAGTAGGCTGATTTTTCAAGTGACAGAATTGAACATGGGGGAGAATCAATTACTTGCTAAAGTTTACACAGATGTTAAAGGTATAATTTAAACTGAGAAATATGTTTCTACAAGCCATACTATACCTTTTCTCTAACACTATTGATTATTCTTTAATTGTGCTCAGATTTCTAATAAATGTAGTTTATTTATAAATATACATATATAAATAATACATATACAACCCTGTGTGGTGTGGCTATGTGGATTGAGCACTGGTCTGAGAACCAAAGGGTCCTTGGTTCGATTCCCTTGCAGGCCAGGTCCCCAGTGGGGGATGCATCAAACATACTTTGATGTTTCTCTTCCTTTTCTCTCTTCCTTCCTCCCACTCTAAAAATAAATAAAATCTTTAAAAATTATATATCTATAAGTGTATATATATATATATACATATATATGTACACACAGGTATAGTATCAATAATATTATGGATTTTTAAATCCTCTGGATTTTGGCTTTTCAATATCTGAAATAATACTCAGAATAACCTCTATTTCCATTTTTAAATGTTTAATTTATTTGCTTTTTAAAACTACGTTTCAGAAATTTGTCCTGAATTCTTTCATATTTTTGGAGATGTCTGAAAGAAAAACCTACTTTAAATTGCCACCACCATCTAAAATTTAAACATTTTATTATTATAACCAATATTATCTGACACTGTTGTTCACATATTTGTACACACTAATGTCTTCCCTCCAGATGGAATTTTTATAAGTGAAATTACTTCATCAAAGCACTCTGTGAACATAACAAATACTGATGGACATTGTTGACTTGAATGCTGGAGATTCACATAAAGGTACACTTTCACTAACTATCTATTCATCAACTCTACCAACCACAAAGGCAAAAATGGCTCCCACGGTATTAGACCACGGCCCTGGAGGTGAACGTCACAGACAGTGATGCTGGGCCAATGCTGACCTGACCCTGCTTGTTTCTGCATAATTTTATGCAGCAGAGAAACTCTGCCAACATTGAAACATTCACTTCTGACCCTTTATGTGAGAGGGAAATAAAGTCTATGACATTTGAGTTGATGAGCAATGTTCCTTATTGGATTATGAATGGAAGAGGGTCTCTCAGGTTGAGCTGAAGCAGGTAAGCTCAAAACCTGCCTTTCACAATGGCATTATCATTTGTTCCAAAACCCATCAGTGGTGAAGTTATATATTATGAGAGTTCCCTGCTCAGATTCAGCTGTTCATGTATTGATTTTTAATCTCTGAATGATGTTCCTTAAGTAATTTTGAGCATAACAGTGAATTCAAAAGATTGTTTGCTGTAATTCATTTAATGTCCATTTGTTATGTAGTAAAAACTCTTTCACATATTTGCTCTGCCATGCAGTCCCTTACACACTTTTCTGTCATTTGTTTTTAAATCATGTATTTTTGTTAAAACTATATGATTTTTTGAGGATTAAATAAATGGTTTTACTTAACAGGAATTCAAACAATGAACTATTATGTAGCTGGTGAAAAGAAAAAGAGAGCTATTTTACATGAAATAACCATGTTAACTCCATCTCTACACACATGCAATTACATGAATGTACACATACAACCAGAAACTGACCATGGAGCATTGTCCAGAAAGAAACCTCCAGTACAAGACTTCACAAACCACTTGTGATGTGCTTGATTAGTCATAGCACCTTCTGCATACTTTGGACAAATCTTTATTTCTCAATGTTTCAGTTGTGTTTCTAACTTTCTTGAAATAATGTGTAATATGCTGAAAATACTATGGTTTTCTTTCATCTTCGATATTAAAATGACCACACAAAAATTCACCAGGGCGGGGCCACCCAGGTCGCTGGTTTGTGACGCTATATGTGGGGGTGGGTCAGAGTGGGAGAAGGAAAAGGGGGGAGAAGGTACAGAAAATAAGTAGCATAGATGGTAGGTAGAAAATAAATAGGGGGCAAGAACAGTATGAGAAATATAGAATCTGAAGAACTTGAGACATGTGGTCATAAACTAAAGGAGGGGAATGGTGGGGGAGGGGTGTGCAGGGTGGAGGGGAATGAAGGGGGGAAATAGAACTGTAATGGCATAATCAATAAAATATATTTAAAAAACGAAGTACAATAGGAAGTTATAGAGTAGCCATGGGTATGTAAAGTACAGTGTGGGAAATGGAGCAGCCAAAGAACCTATGCATGACCCATGGACATGAACAGTGGTGAGGGGATTGTCTGAAAGATTGGGGGGTACTGGGTGGAGGGGATGAAGGGGGAAAATTGGGACAACTGTAACAGTATAATCAATAAAATATAATTTTTAAAGAAAAAAGAAATAAAGAACTTTATTAAAAAAGAATAAAAACAAACAAACAAACAAAAATTCACCAGCATTCATGTTTGTTTTTAAATGCATGCTAATATGACTGCTGTCACAATACAACCTAAAAAGTTGTATCAAATGAAGTTAAAGATGACTAAGTACTTCTAGAGCCTCCTTATAGAAAACAAACAAACATTTTAGTCAACACAGTATATGAAAGATTAAAATAAGGGAATCTTTCAGTTCAAACTTTACATATTCTGGACATTTAATTTTTTAAGAAAACTTTATTATATTTTTTGGTTTGTTTTAGATAAATAAATATTTTAGCGTTTTAAAATAAAGTTTTTGTCTCAAAATAAGTTTAATTTCCAAATATTAAATGTTTTAGAAATGTTATTTAACATACTTAACTTCTATTCTATTGAAGTATAATAATTATGCTTAAGATATTCAAAAATACTCCCACATGTAATCAATGTAACATGTAAGTCGTATGTCACAGTTTAAAGTGTATTATACATTTTGGAAAATCTATTATTTTAATTTCCATTCAGGTTTGAGGAAATGATACCTGAGGAGAAGGGTGACATAAGGAGACTAAGTATGAACAGAAAAAATATCATTAAAAAGTTTGTTTCATTTCTTATTTTTAAAAAAATTGTTTATATTATCTGAAAAGTTAAAAGCAATATTTAAATATATAAAAGTTTTAAAAGTTTATGCAGTCATAAATTAGTTTAAAATGTAAGTTAGTAAAAGATGATATTTATCCTAAAGAATGTAATGTCTCATTAATGATCTCAGAATGTTCTATTAGGAAATAACATATAAAATATTATAGGAGTTATAATTAGAACTTAAATAATGCATTTGATATAAATTGATTATGATACAGTTCAGTGTTCAGTAGTTTCATACATACACATTCTTACCATTCACTTATGTTAAAAGCACTGTCAGTAGTTGTTAATTTACATTCATATTTAGATATCCAAAAGTAATTTAGAATTACTTATATTTACTGTTTTATTTATTAATATATAATTATATATTTATCCTGTTATTTTTGACATGAATTTTTATGTTCACAAAAATTTTTCTCCAAACTGTTTCAGAGATGACATACTTATCTCTGTATCTACATAAACTATGACAGAATTTCTATGGCATATTTTTATTTGTGTAATTCTTAAAAATATATTTTTTTAACTGATTTTTACAGAGAGGAGAAGGAAAGGAGAAAAAGGGAAACACCAATATATGCTTGTCTCTTGCACACCCCCTACTGGGAGCCTGACTCACAACCCAGGTAAGTACCCTGACTGAGAATAGAACTGGTAACCCTTTGGTTCTCAGGCCTGTGCTTAATCTACTGAGCCACACCAGCCAGGGCTGTTTTTGTAATGTAATATCTTGCTACATAGGTGTATGATTGTTATTATGGAAAAGACATGCAGGTAATGATTATTATAAGAGCTTTTTGAACTCTGTGTTTTGTGTACTTATGACTATAAACCTACTTTTGCCCCATCCTGTACTGTATCATAGATGCTATCATTTGTTTTTATTCTGATGTAATAACTTATTTACGTGTTCTTTAGTAACATTGATAAATGTGCAGAGTTAAGTTTTGTGCATATAGTCAAGAAATTTGAGGATAAAATGGGCTTTGGACATGAAAAAAATTGGGAAGTATAATAAGCTTTGTTCAGGTATCACATAAAGCATAAAACCAAAATGAGCTCCTGATCATTAAATGGAAAAATTATTTTAAAGTCAAATCATGCCACTCTTTCTCTTTGTTTTCCTCAATGGATGACTGTTTTAGGTAAGAACTATTATTACCAAAACAGAAATACAAAATTATATCCAATTCAGAGTCCCAGTTAGGACAATAATTCTTCAATTATTACTTTGGAGCTTATCTTGAAAACAAATTTAATCTCAGAAAAGAATTGTGTGGTCTCTGCAAAGATGCAATTAGGGAATAATAAAATTTCCGGGAAATGGAAATTTATGTTCTAATGCTTTTATACAATTAGCTAGTCTTTTTTTCAGTTGGAGAACAAATAACTTATACGCAATAAATAATAAAGATTTTGCTTACAAAATATTGACTTTAAAGAAATATAAGTACAGTATATATAATAGATATGTGGTAGTGTTCTATGTCAAATAGCGCTTGTATTTAGAAGAACAATGTACAATTTTATACTAATTACAAGAATTGTTAATATTTTTACTGTTTTTCAAACACAGAATATTTCTTCAAAAAATATCTTCATTTATTCTCTGACATTAAACATACAATGAAAACAAAATGCCTGTTAGAAATTTTTTCAGAGTAAACAGACAACTTTCAGATTCTGTGCTGAAACCAACTGTAGAAATAAATGCCAGATGTCCTTCAGCTTGCAGACTTCAGAGTGAATTTCATGTGTCCCTCAACTTTGATCTAAACAATTGCAGTTGACAAATGAAATCAGATCTTGTCGGGAGGAGAAAACATTTCCCCACTTTCTAAACAGTTTAGTCATTTACAGTCTTTTTTTGGAAAGAGACATTTCAATTTGCATACTAGTTTCTACTAAGGAGAGTTGGATGAAGGCAGAAATATCTTAAAATGCTAGAATTCAAGATTATCAACAGAGATGTGAAGTGTGTAATTCAGAACACAGGAGAGTGGCCTAGGTATAAGAATGCAAAGAAAGAGGTATAAAACCTGGCTTCAAATTTACTTCTGATCATTTTTTTTAAATCTTAGGTTGATTGAGTTATAATTGATATTATTGTAAGACATTTAAAATGTAGAATGTGATAATTTGGTACCTACATATATTGTAAAATAATTCCCCACATTGAGTTAATTAACACATTCATCATTTCACATATTTATCTTTTCTTGTGTGTGAGAAAATCTAAGTTCTGCTCTTTTAGCAATTCTCAACTGAGATTATCATTAAGTATAGTGATCATGTATTACAGATCTTATTCATCCTATAGCTGAAGTTATACCAGCCTCTTCATATCCCCCACCCCAAACACTCCAATCCCTGGCAACAGGTCTAATTTTATTTTTAGATTTTATGTAAAAGTGATACCATGAAGTACATGCAATACTTATCTTTTTCTATCTGGCTTATTCCACTTAGCATATCCCATCAGGGTCCTTTCATGTTGTCACAAATGATACGATTTCTTCTTTTTAATGGCTGAGTAATATTCCATTTTACATACATAAATATATTAATGCATTTATAAATATATAGATATTAGATAATCTGCAAATATAATATATAATTATATTATACATAATATATATTTCACATCTTCTTTATCCATTCATCTGTCAGTGGATACTTTGGTTGTTTCCATAACTTGGCTATTGTAAATAATGCTGCATTTACCTCTGACTTTAAATCTTGTCCAATCATTTTAAATTGTGAGGGCTGGTTGATCCTCAATTCCCCCATCTTGAAATACAATATCAGGATCTTAGCAGGCTCTGAAAATGCAAAGAAATTAGGTTTTTGAAAAGTAAAATATAAGCTAAATAAGTATAGTTCTAAAATAAGTTATTTGATCTATTATAGTAATTAATAATTACTTTAACAGCAATTAATTTTCAAAGTTTTTAAATAAGAGCCAATAAAATCAATTCTACCTGGAAAATTTAACAAAGACGACCTTAATACTTAGCGCTTTAAAAGAATGAGAGAGATCTGCACACACTGACAATGAATTCTGTCAAAGATATATAATAGTTGTATACACACGAACTATAGAACATATTTATAGTATGACCATAATCATATAAGATTGTATATTTTGAAAAATTTATTAAGAGGGTTAAAAGCCATGATTATTGGGATGGTGCTACTGATATTTAGGGAATGGTAACAAGACATGTTAAATATCTTGCAATGCATTATCAAATTGCACAAAAAGAAAAAATCACCAGATTCTGTACAACTTTTGAAATATCTCACTATATACCTATGTAGGCTA
Source organism: Artibeus jamaicensis (assembly GCF_021234435.1). Lineage (NCBI taxonomy): Eukaryota > Metazoa > Chordata > Mammalia > Chiroptera > Phyllostomidae > Artibeus > Artibeus jamaicensis. Next base: position 33,862,395 of record NW_026522046.1, on the reverse strand, counting down.
AACAAAACCAAAAGCCAAAAGGGTTATTACTCTTGTAAACCTAGTACTTAAAATTTAATTTGCATATAAAAGATGGAAAATACAATAGTTGTATTTATATAACAAAAATAATAAATAATATAGGTGATTATAATACACATGGTATTAAAAAGAAAAAAAACTAAAGGAAACAAGAAGCTTCCAGAATGATGGGGTAAAGAGATCAGTAAACACTTCCTCAGCAAACAGCAAATGAACTCATGAAAAAAATTTAACCCTTTAGAGACTTGGAAAAGTGAAGTATATAATTGATAATATTACTGTAGATAGCTAGCTAATTATTAATAAGAAAGAGAGCAGAGGGAATTAGACATTGAGCTTAATCAACTGAGAAGCATGAGACTGTTTGCTTCACCAGAAAGCTACAGCTTCCCAACACAGGGCATTATAGCCTTGCTCCACCAGAGGCATTAATATTCTTACCTATCCTCCTGTGGTACTGTAATGTTGGGGAGATGCTGGAGGAGGTGCTTGACCACACACGCCTGTCAGTCAAACTCAGGGGTGGGCCTATCAAAAAGCACTCGGAAGTTTAGGATGTTCATTGATTATTTTGATAAAACAACTGGTCTCTCCCAACACAAGCTACTATAATCCCAGGGGAACAAAGAAACTTTCTCTCTTGCTCAATACTTCCCCCCCCACCAGTAATGCACTCACCCTGTTCATGCTCTCTCTCTCTCCCTCCTTCTCTCTCACCTAGGAACATGCAGCCATGTAGATCCAGCATCTACAGGGACCCACAACAGACTGCATGGGCTCTAAACTACTGAATTTTAAAAGTCTGAACACTGGCTTTTGCTTTGGCCTTGCTGAAGACATGGTTGGACTTTTTCCATGGTGGGATGGAGTGAGATGGGAAATGGGAAACCCAGGGGCAGATTTCCACCCCAATAAGTCTTGTCACACCGCAGTCTCCCATGTGTGGATACTTGGCTGGCTTTCCTCCTAATTCTGTGGAAGAGACTGATTTGCACCCGCAACATTTGACGAGTCAGCCAGGAGTCAGAGGAGCTGTTACTTGTCCTAAGAAAACTGCTTAATCTTCACTCAACTAGTCTCTCTCTACCCCTCTGATACTGCCTGCACTTTTCCTGGTTTATTTACTCTCTGTCCCAGCACTGCCCAGCTCAGGTGGGTACCCTCTGTTGCTTTGGATTTTACTCCTGGTGTGTGAAACCCCACAAATGCCCAGCAGCTTGATTCCCTTTTGACCTCTCCCACTCCGTCTCTTGGTGGATCAGACTGCACAATGCAGGTCTGCCATTCTGGTGGGGTAGACCATAGTTAGATCCACTGCCTAAACCACAGCTTGGAAAAGAACTCCCCTCTTTTGCGGTTGCATGGTTAAGGGTTTAGGGCAGGGGTGTCAAACTCATTTTCACCAGGGGCCACATCAGCCTTGTGGTTGCCTTCAAAGGGCAGAATGTAATTTTAAGACTGTTTAAATGTAACTACTCCTTAACTAGGGGCAAGAAGCTCAGAAGCTTGGCACTGATCCTGGACAGAAACAGGGTGCCTGGCCAGATAAAACAAGGTGGAGGTCCGGATTAAGTAGTGTGCCCTGTGTTTGCCACCTGTGGTTTAGGGTGTGGCTCACAGCCCAGCATCTTGCAGAAGACATTTTACAGCCTTATCTACGGCATTATCCTCAATGCCTATCTCATTCTTCTCTGCCTTCAACCTGGCAGCATGGCTGCCTCTCAGCAGCCTCAGGCCCTACACCATGTGGGAGAGGGTAGTGAAGAAAGCCACCAGCCACAGCTGTTGCCAGGTTGGTGTCTGTAAAGGATCCTGAACTGCTAAGGCAACTGGAGCTACAGCTGAGAGCTCTGCTTCCAGCTGCAACCATGCACCTTGAAGCCTGGTAAATTTCAGTATCTCTTGCAAAAACAGTAGCCTGTCTAGCTTCAAGAGAATCTTCTAGTCTCCATTTATGATTTTACAGGTGTACCTAGTAAGTAAAATAGCTTCGGATGTAATTGTTCCATGATCTTGGAGACTGACTACATGTCTATTACTCCCTCCCTAGAGAAAGCAGTGGGATTTACCCTCTGGTCCTGGAGTGTTAAATCTCTGTCTGGCCAGGTTAACAGGTAATGCTCCCCACGACTCCTAGCGGGGGAGGCTGCCTCACTCTTCTAGGCCTTCTGAAGGACCTGAACTGGTGGGAATATGAAAGGCAGGGCAAACGGTTCCTTGTCCAACTGCTAAAGGACAGAGGCTGCAGTGTCTGATTAACACTGACAGTTAATAAAACTTCACACCACTTTGGAAAGACCTCCACCCTGGTGTGAGAGGGGTACAGCATGGGCTGTGGGACATTACAGGCTGGAAAATGGGTCACAGGCCATCGCAGGTTTTGGTGGGACTGAGGCTAGTGAGGATGGAGGGCACCCATGCCTCCCTCAGGTACCCAGTACTTCCCACTTTTACGAGGATGAAGGTTTTATCTCCCTCACTTATCAGATGAGGGATTTTTTTCTCCCTGTCTTATAGGTATGAAGGTTTATCTCTCTCTTTTACAAGGAGGAAAGTTTCTCTCCCTAAACACAATCGGCAATACAGTCTCCATCCACAATGCCTCAAGAGAATTCTCTTTTAGGGTGCATAGTCTCGAACCGGAAGACCTTTGATTTTGGATTTCTCAAGGAAAAGGCTGTCTGCCGTTAAAACACAAATATCTGGTCTCCAAGAATTTTTATCTGGACTGTTTTCTAAAATACAAATTTCTGGGTGAGAGTTCTTATCAAGATTAAAAAAAAAACTTAGCCATCTGAGCAAATCAATTTAACTGAATTCAGGTGTAACTTTCTACATCAGTGAGTTTTGCTTTATAATATCTGTCTCATGGGAATACTGTATTTTGCCATGTATAATGTGCACCCATGTTTTTGTGTACATTGTACATGGGATTATTATACCCATGGTATGTAATCATTATACTCATGTATAATGTGCATCCTTACTTTTCACTCAAAATTTGGGCAAAAAATGTTTGCATTGTACATGATATATCTCTAAAAAATGTAAGTATGTTTGCAAATAGAAGAGACCGTGTTTCTAAAAGATATGGAATATGTTTGCCAATCTGAGGACCGCCAATTGCCTACTTTTAACTAATACAGAGTTAGAGTTTGTCCTTTTCACTCTGCTAAAAGGACAAGGATTTTCCTTTAGTTTTATATTTTCTTCCTACCAGACCCTTCCAGAATTTGGAAGTTTTTAATACAGTATGTTTGTATTGAACTGCTGTGTATTCACAGTGGTCAATTTTGAAGCTAGTCTGGACTTACTTCAATTATGATTTCATCATGCACAACCAAGAAGTCCCTGTTTTGGTGGGATTTTTATTTTTAACAAGTTGATGTTTCCTTCATTGTCTCCATTTGCCTAATCATGTTCTAGAAATTCTCTCTCTTTCTGTTTTCTGAGTATAACTGTTTTCAAAAGAGTTGACTTATTTATCAGTTATTTTCCATGGCGTATTAAATGACTTTGATAAGATCATGTCAGGATAGGAGTAAATCTACTTGTAAAGTCTAAGTGACAACCTTAATTGTTTGCTTATCATTCTTATTGGAAGGGGCAAAAAGTCCATTCGCTGTTTTCCCTCATAAGATGGCTCTAGTAGTGCTTAGTTGCCTTCGACCTTATACAAAAGAGTTTTGTTAGATTGTATCATGACAGCTGTCATATTAGTGTGCATTTTAAAAAGTTATGAAAATTAGTGCAGTTTTGTATAACCATTTTAATATTGAAAATGGAAGAAAATACACAACATTTTTGGCATAGTATGCTTTATATTTCAAGAAAGGTAAAAATGCAACTGACATGCCAAAAAAGATTTGTACAGTGTATGGAGAAGTTGCTATGACTGACTGAACTGTCAAAATTGGTTTGCAGAATTTCATGCTGGAGGTTTTCTCTCTGACGATGCTCCATGGTTGGGTAGACCAGTTGAAGTTGATAGTGATCAAATCGACACATTAACTGAGAACAATTAATGTTTTACCATGTGGAAGGTGGCTGATGTACTCAAAATATCTAAATCAATAGTTATTGATGCTATTAAGTTATTAAATGAAATAGTTACTTCATTCAAACTCATTCTCATTTATAATTAATACTGCATTAGAATATTATTCTATTAATACAACTATAATTGTCTACTTAATTTACTCTAATCACAATTAGCATTTTCCATAGCATACTTATTATTAACATTGTCACTTTTTCTGAAAGTTCTTTTTCAACAATTAATGTTATTATTTGACTGTGAATGGTTCACACTCCAATATATGAATACTTTCATTCTGTAACCAAGTCCACTTAGTATTTATCATGTAATAAGAATAAATAAATGAACAGCACACACTAAATAAACAAGAATAAATGTGTGTAACTTTTCTCACCGAGACTAGTTGCTGCAGCTAATGTGACTAATAATCATTTTCTTTCTGAGAAATTTGCTTTATCATACAATTTAGACTTGGGAATTATGTAAGATTTTTTTGTGTGCATGGGCCTTGGTATTAGACTTAAAATCAGTCTTTCCTAGAAAAAAATAGGTAATATTAGGAAAATAGCTTAGTATTTTTGTTCGTGACATTAGTACATGAGGTAAAATTATCTTCAGTGGATCTGTATTGTTGCCAACAGTATTGCGATGGATTAGTCTTGAGTTCATGTCTCTAAAAAGCTTCATGCTCTGCTCCCTGGAGAAGGTGATTGTTCCTGTGTCCTTAGCTTCCGACTTGCTCTCACTTAACACTAGTCAACGAAAGAACAATTGTGTTGAGAGGGGATTTAGCCTCCTTGTTCCTCAGTCAATGCAGTAATTGCCCCAATAAATCTTCCTCTCAGAAGCAATTTCTACAAGTGTGATAGGTTCAGTGGCCTCTTCAAAGATAATCAATACAAATTTGAAGATATTTTCACAAGTGCAAAATTGTGTAGTTAAAATGGCCTATAATTCAGATAATTGTTTTCTTATTTTGTTCACAGGGTCACACACACATCACACACATACAGGGAAAACTTTAACTTTACATTGTATTTAATACACAAAACAGTGAATTAGCCTAAGGGTATATATTAAAAGACCATCAATTTTTTTAGTTAGCTGACTGATACATATATCTATAGATATAGATATAGATATAGATATAGATATAGATATAGATATAGATATAGATATAGATACACACACACACAAATTTCCAACAGTTTATCTTTTTCTCTTCCCGTTTTATTCTTTTTCTCTCCCTTCTTATTTTTCACATTTCAGGTTTCTAGATAAACCGATGATAGATAGATAGATAGATGGAAAAGTATTAATAGCCACAGATATTTTGTTAATTCTTCCCTGGGCCATTATTCTAATACTTTTGATATTTAATCTATTAAAGAATTGAGAAGATATAGTCAATTCCAAATGTAACTGACACTAAACTGCTAAATAAGTTAGATTTAAATTTTGTATTTTTCTAAATATAGGCTATAAGGATACTGAATTTACATTTGACATTTTTTACTTTTTGAGCAGACTTTTTTCTTTAAACACTTTAAAAATATCATCTCACAGTTTTTTCATCTCTACAGTTTCTGATGAAAAGTCAACTTACTGACAATCCTCTACATGTGACGAGTCATTTTACTCCTCCTGTTTTCATTTTGTTCCTGATGTTTAAACATTATGAATATAATGTACAAAGGAATGTACATTTGTGTTTCTCCTACTTGTACCTCAGTAAGGTTCTTGAATATGTAGATATGTAGCTTTCATGTTTTCCATCAAATTGAAGACATTTTCACCCCAATTTTTCAAGTATCTTTCTGCCCCTTTCTCTCCTGTTTCCGGGCCTGCTATGGTGTGCGTCCTTGTATACCCGATGTCCCTCAGTTCTGTTAACTCTGTTCACTTTTCATTTTCTTTTTACTTCTCAGCCAGGATAATTCCTATTGAACTATATTCATATTTGCTGGCTCTTTTCTAGTCAACATGGTATTGAGCTCTACCAATGGTTAGCAATTTTTAAAAATTCAGTTATCGTACTCTTCAACTCCTAAATTTATATTTGGCTCCTTTAAAAAATATGTTTATTTGAGCATCTTTTCATGTGACTCTGGAACAAGAACCTAAACAACAAAACAAACAAGTAAGCAAAATATAACCAAAGACACTGAACAGATACAGAACAAGCTGACAGGGACCAGAGGGGAGAGGGGAGGGAGTTTCGGGGAGAAGGGGAAGGGTTCACAGGAGCAAGTGTAAAGGACACATGGACAAAAACTAAGGGGGGGTGAAAATGGGAGGGAGGTGGGGAGCACTGAGGGGGTGGGCTGGGATGGGAGTAAAAGACAGAAAACTGTACTTGAACAACAATTAAAATAAATTTAAAAAAAATTTAAAAATAAAAAATATGGTTTTTTTTGGAATTCTCTATTTAGTGAGACATCATTGCCATACTTTCCTCAATTCCACAGACATGATTTCCTTTCCTCTCTAAATACATTGGTAATGCTAACTTAAATTCTTTGCCTCCTAGGTCAAGAATCTCAGCCTCCTAAGAGAAATTTTTCATTGTTTCTTTCTATTTCTCATTTATATGTACATACTTTTCTATTTCTTTGCACACCATGTGATTTGTTGTTAAAAACAGATCATTGTAGATTTTAGACAATTATTGTAACAACTCCGATATCAAATTCTTCTACCCTTTCTTCTATCTACTATGTAAGTTTATCTTTGTCCACATAGCCATTTGTTTAGCAATTTTTCTGGAATAATTTGTATCTTGTATTCCATAGTATGTGGTCACTGAGTTTTCCAGTTTTTTTTTTTGTTTGTCTGTTTTTGCTTTGTTTTGTTTGCATCTTTAAAAAATTTCATCCAGCCCTGGCTGGCGTAGCTCAGTGGATCGAGCTAGGGCCTGCGAACCAGAGTGTCACTGTTCGATTCCCAGTCAGGGCACATGCCTGGGTTGCAGGCCAGTTCCCAGCAGAGGACGCATGAGAGGCAACCATACATTGATATTTCTCTCCCACTCTTTCTCCTTCCCTTCCCCTCTCTCGAAAAATAAATAAATAAATAAAAAATTTCATCCTGACTTCTTGGGGTTAACATCTTCCAGTATACTTCAGTGGTCAATCGATTATCCACATTTTCTTAAATGCTTTGACTGTGTGTCCTCTATCCTGGAACAGTGATATCAGTGTTAGAAGGCACACCTTCACACCGCAGACTGATTATAGGACAGCCTTCATTTTCACTCCCTGTGTTTGCGCCAGTGGTAAGTGGCTGGTGCCTTTGCTTTCCGTATGTCTTTCCTGAGTATGTAGTGTATAGTCTGCATGTGCCTTCAGACATTTAGATCAAGAGGAATATCACAGAGCTCTTCAAAATTACGATAAACCTGTACTTGGCTTTTTTGTGACTTCAGAATAGGTAAGCGATGAGCCTGAGAACATAAATTTTTATTTAAATAATTAAAGTTGGTGAGAGAAGGGAGTTGAAACTGAGTATCAAAATAGACATCAAACATTTTTCCTATAATTCTGAAAGTAGTTCATGATCTAATACAAACTTCATTGTTAATTGTTACCTTAAAGTTGTTTATTTGATAGGTTTACTAATGTTTAGTGGAAATATGAGTTGCTATATTATTTGGACAATAAAAATACTTTCTATTAAATTGAGATTAAAAGTTTGACTTTTTGTCTATATTCCAGAGTCAAGAAAACAACCACCAACAAGAATAATATATTTTTTATTGATTTGTTTTGGTGTTTCTTTAAATGACCTGCTAAAGGAATGTAAAATATAACATTGATTATACCGTATTACTACAAAAGGTTTTATTTGTCAGAACAACTTAAACATTATCTTAGAAGTCTAAGTATTATTTGTTATACTTGTTAATTATTCTATGAAATGATTTGAAGTTAATTCAGTTTTTGACACTAAGTTAAGAGAGATAAGTGAAACTGTAACCTAAACCTCAGCTTTACAACTTAATGTTACAGAACAAGAGGTCCGAGGGAGGGGCAATACAATATTTGGCCCACCTAGGGATGCCAAAAACTGCTATACAACAGGGGGCCCCTCCCCAAATAACAAAATACTAATATCTATTGGGCTCTTCTGTCTGCCGCCAATTGGAAAGACATCTCTCAATGCCAGAGATTTGTGAAAAGGAAATGAAATGTTTATTTAATTAATGCTATTCAGGCCTAATGCCACCACTAAAATATCAAAGTCCTCTAGGGTATACACCTACACCCACACAGCTCTCCCTTCTCCCACTGTCCCAACTCCGGGTACCATAAATCAGGAAAAGAGCACACGTCTGTGTTGCAGGGCGCTAGCACCATCAGCTGTGTCACCGTGCAGGCAGGATCTCTAGTTAATCCAAAGTACTGTGGTACCTTCTCATGGTCCACTGGCAAGAGTCCTTTGTACCCAGTTCCAGTCAAAGTCTCTCTTGCTTTTTCAGGCCCCGCAGCCAAAGGGGGTACCCCAAAATCGCATGGGCCTCTTCTACCAAAGCTGCAGGGGTTCGCACTCCACCAAAAGCATGTGGCTTTCTTCTTCACCTGACTGCAGGGATCTCCATTCTGGCAAAGCTGCGTGATTTTCCCTTTCACCTGGGCAGTTATCCCCTCATGTTCTGGAACCAATCTTTTTCCAAGCTCTCACACCTGCCCCCTCACTCAGGGGCACAGCCCCTAGTTACATCTTGAGTCCCAGCTACTCCCTTCTCCCTGGCTCCAAACTTGGCCACAGCTATTTAACATATCTATGAAACCAGTTAAAGGTTATAGATATGTTAAATAATCATTCCTCCAGAGGTTAGCTGCAAAACTGTTGCTATGCAAAACAGCTCTCAATGGCCCTGCTCCATTCTTCCCTTTCCCCTGGGGGCGGGGAGGAGAGGACATCTTATATGTTTCTCCAATATTCCTATACACTTTGAATTCTGGACACCATTCCAAATCTTTTTTTGGGGGCCCCCCGGCTGTACCCTGTATCATTAAGAACTGTTGTTAAGAAAATATTAAGCTTAAGCTGCTTTAAAAAAATTCTAAATGTTGTTTAGAATTGTATTGTAGTTAGATTACTTTAAAACATAGTTTTTATATGTATTGGAAACCATTACTAAAGGGAATAACAAAGGTGAAACTATCTTATACTTTCCCAAAGTGCAAGAATTGTATGCTCAATATATTTAAATAACCCTGTTGTTGTTGCTCCGTGAGAAGTCAAATACACCTTAGACCCATGAGAGTCTTATTCTTTAGACCAACAACCGATTATCAAATAGTTAAAAGATACATTTTAAAATATAAAAGTAAGTAATTTAAAATAACATGTTTTTTTTAATTTTATTTATTTATCTTTAGAGAGGAAGGGAAGGAATGAGGGAGAGAAACATCAATGTACGGTTGCCTTTCGTGCGTCCCCTGCTGGGAAGTGGCCTGCAGGGAACCGGCCTGCAACCCACGCATGTGCCCTGACTGGGAATCAAACCGCGATCTTCTGGTTCGCAGGCTCGCACTCAGTCCACTGAGCTACACCAGCCAGGGCAAAATAACGTGTTTTATATTTTATTTACTCCAGCAACATTGTTATAGATGGAAAATAAGTTTTTGTGGTGTCTACAAGAAGCAACGTTCCTGAGACCTGCATGGAAGAATGAGGTTTTGTGGTGAACTTTATTGATGATATAAAATTAGAGGGGTTCCCTCCTGGTGTCCCAGTATCATTTTTGTATCATTTCATTCCACCATGGAAAGTCCAATCTTGTCTTCAGTAGGGCCAGAATAATGGCCACTGTCCAAAGTTTGTGTTCCGTGTTATAGTCCAGTCCAGCTTCTGGCTAACTCGGTGTGTTTCCAGCTGCATTTCATTGCTATGCTGGGGTGGTCAGGCTCCTCCTGGGGCCTGCACATGAAGTCCCCATGGCCATGGGCCATGCAACTGCTGGGGCCAAATGGTCCTGGAGAAAACAGGTGCATACACCATGTAAGGGCAGGTCACTGCGTAACAGGGTGAAGTCAAGAGGTGGGCCCCAGAAAAGGATTTGGGATGGGGTCCACAGCTCAGGGTGTCCAGGAAATATTAAGATGTCCTCAACCCCCCCAGGTGTCAGTTGGGGGAAGGAACAAATGGAGCAGAGCCATTGAGAGTTGTTTTGCATAGCAACAGTTTCACAGCTAACCTCTGGAATGGTCATTTAACATATCTATAACCTTTAACTGGTTTCATAGATATGTTAAATAGCTGTGGCCATGCTTTGAGCCAGGGAGAAGGAAGTGACTTCCACCCAAGATGTAACTAGGGGCAGGTCCCCTGAGTTATAACACCTGGGTGAGAGCTTGAAGTTGATTGGCTCCACACCATGGGGCCACACCTGCCCAGACTCACTATGGCAGCCCAGTAAAGCAGAGAGGGTATGGGAGTCCTGGCAGGTGTAACCGACTGTGGGAGGAGTCAGAAATAGGGGTACAGAGGAAGATTGGTGTGGGGATGTAAACCCAGACACAGCACCCATTGGAGGGAGAGCCATGTGGTTTTGGGCAGAGTGAGGACCCCCTCTTGCCCAGGTGAAAGAGAACCACATGCTTTGCCAGAATGGGGACCCCTGTAGCCAGGTGAAGAAGAAAGCGACACACTTTTGGTCAGAGTGCTGACCCCTGCAGCTTTGGTAGAAGCGGCCCACTCAGCTTTTGGGTGCTCCCCTTGGCTGTGTGGCCTAGGAAGCAGGAGAGACTTTGCCTGGAAGAAGGGTGAAAGATCTCTTTGCCAGTAGACCATGAGAAGGTGCCACGTGGCTTTGGAGTAATTAGAGATCCTGCCTGGATGGCGACACAGCTGACCATGCCAGCAGCCTGAAAAACGGACGTGAGCTTCTTTTCCTGAGATAGGGTACCCCAAATTAAGGCAGGGGGGAAGGAAGCACTGTGGGCATCTGTGGGTATCCTGAAAGACTTTGATATTTTAACAGGGACATTGGGTCACTACTTTAAGTCTGTATATCTTTGAGCCCAGTAGGTATTAGTATACCGTCCTTGGGAGGGGCCCCTGTTGTTCTGTAGCAGTTTTTGGCATCCCTCGGTGGACCAAATATTGCTCCCCCTTGGACTGTTATTCTGTAACAACTGGGCAAGAAAAAACAAAGACAGATTTCTTCTTTGTTTCGCTGGGATTATATGAGTTTGATTTGGGGACAGGCCAAGTGTTTTTACAAAATAACCAATGAACTTCCAAGGTTTTTGTGGGGTTTGGATGGGTTTATACTCCCATAATTAGATTGACAGTCCTCTGTGATCCAGTATCTCACCCTGTTCTCCCCCATAATCCATACTGGAGAGGTTGGGGTAGGAGTGTTCATCTCTTTGGTAGAGCAAGGCTGTAATTTCCTGGAGGGTGAGGTTGTAGCTTCCTGGTAGAGCAAACAGGTTTATGCTTCCCAGATTATGGAGTTTAATATCCAGTTTCCTTTGCTCTCCTTTTCTAGCTAAATATGGACAGCAACAATAAGATATTAGAATATTAAATGTGAGATACATACACATAAAAGTGTGCACACACAAATACATGCAGATGCAAAGTCATTCCTCTGAGAAGCATCATGTCTTTCATTTTCATTGGCTATTTGATTCTTACATACAACCTACTGTGGGAACATTTTGACAAAAAAAAGGTGAATAAATTGAGAATGCCTTCAGGGATTAATAAGTATGTATTTTGTATGACTATTATTTTATAAATATTAAAATTATATAATATTTCAGTTACTAATAAAAACAAAACACAAAATACTCATGTAATTGAAGAGATATAAAATGACAATATGTTCTCAAATTTATCTGTACTCTGAATTTTCCATGCATTTTGAAATAGGATAATGTCACTGCTTATACCACCCTATAAAATTCAATTAAAAAGGTATTTTGTTTCCACTTATTCAGAGAAATAAATAACCCATTATTTAAAAGTAATATTTTAAAATAAAATTGTATGTATTTATGACAGCTGATAGAACTACAAGCAATATGTATAATAATGAAATTCAATGCCTGTGAGACATGGAATCCAATTCTAATTAAGCAAATTCTATAAAATGGGATGTCGTTTACATTACCAAAACACCATCTGCTTCTCAACTAAAAATTGTTAAGAAAATGGAAGAGTTGTATTATACTGAAAAATATTTATGACTTTCATTTCTTTTTTTTTTTTAAGATTTATTTATTTATCTTCAGAGGGGAAGGGAAGGAGAGAGAGAGAGAAACATCAATGTGTGGTTGCCTTTCATGCATCCCCTGCTGGGAACTGGCCTGCAGGGAACTGGCCTGCAACCCCAGTATGTGCCCTGACTGGGAATCGAACCGCGATTGTCTGGTTCGCAGGCCTGCGCTCAATCCACTGAGCTACACCAGCCAGGGCATGACTTTCATTTCATAGCAGAAAAACCAAATAAGAATAACTTAACCTTCATGCACATCATTACAGAAATTTTCCAGTTGAGTATTGATTGTGAGACATACAGTATTCCGTGAAGCTATTTAACTATGTATAAATATGTGTTTGTGTTTGTTTACATATCTATGTGTATATCCCTTCCCACATCTATGACTCTAATTCACTTAGTTCTACTAGTGAGGTTAATCAACAAATTATAATCATCTCCCAAAGATTTTCTGTTTTTATTCTCAACCAATAAGCATGTAAATTTTTAGGTTAAAAAATTTACCAAAGGCACATCAATACTTAATGAAAAAAATCACTTAAGAAAAAAGTACAGGAAAGCTTACATTTATACTGAAAATATATGTAACTCTAAAAAAGCAGAAAATCTTGTGACCATTTCTGAAAGAGCTTGCCTTCTGAAATCTGTTAATGTATAAATATCTAACTCATAAAATGCTGCTCCCACGGAGTTCTCAATTGAGTGTAACTCAGTGCTATAAAAAGAATGTTTAATTTATTGATATTAAAATAACTTTTTGCGTGATAACAAATAAATTAGTAAATAATGTTATTTATCTAAGTTAACATGTAATAACAAGAAATAACACACTACTACCAATTATTTCACTCTTTTTTCATGCTTCTTTACTTTTGCTTTTATTTCCCTGTAGTCTTGTTGTATTTGTTACCTGACTGAGATTTTCTGATTCTTTGGCATTTTACGATGCACAGGATATGATATGAAAACTGCATTCATTGGGAGTTTAGTGATATCATCTGCCCCTGCTCACAGCTCCAAAAGCAAGGAGTCTATAAAACTCTGAGTATGAGGATGTAGTAAATGTATTACTTCTCACTGAAAGGTTCAAAGAGATCAAACCTGCTTCACTGTAAGGGGTGGGAGGAAGGTGGCAAGTCCTTAATTGCTGAGTCATGTAGGGCTGGACTGGACTGGACTCAAGACACACAAGCAACAAGTAGGATGACATCAAAGTAAAAAGCTTCTGCACAGGAAATAAAATAAAAAGACAACCTAAGGAATGGGAAAATATTGCAAATTATATAACTGATAAGGGGTTAATGTCCAAAGTATATAAAGAACTTGTAAATCTCAATAGAAAAAAACAGCAGAACCAAATAATCAAATGAAAAATATTGGCAAAGCATTTAATAGACCCTTTCTTTCCAAAGAATATGTACAAATGATCAAACAGCCCATGAAAAAAAAAAAAAGCTCAACAGCATGAGTCTTTAGGAAAATATGAATCAATAATAGAGCGAGATATCTTCATTTTTGCTAGAATGCACACACAAAGTAAAAAGGCAAGCGGTGACAAAACTGTGAGGATCTGGGAACAAATGAATTCTTGTGAGCTACTCACGGGATTGTAAATGGAAAGAGCCACTGTAGAAAAGAGTGTGGAGATTACTCAAAATATTAAACATGGAACTACCCTATGATCCAGCAATTCCACTTCTGGAAAAATAACTAAAGGAAACAAAAACAGGAAGTTCATGTTGTGGCTGTGCCCCAGAAAATTCAATGCTTGGATGCAATGTACAATATGATAATGATAGGGAACACCACTGTATGGTTAAAAATAAAATAGTCCAAAAAGAAAGTAGAATAAAATGACGAATTCTTGCTACTACTCCCATTAAGAGGTAAAGTCTAATTCTCCTTACTTGAATCTGGGGTTGTCCCGCAGCCCAGGTGTCAGACACGTGATGAGTCTGACATTTTGGATCAGCCAACAGCCAGAGAACTGACACCTCCAGATATGTGGTCCCATTGAATCCCTCACAGGCATCTCCAACCATTTGAGCCACCTGAACTCAGTCATCATGGGGCAGAGTTGGTCACAGTTATGAACAGCCCAAATTCTGAATCATAAAATCATGAGCACATTAAAATGATTGTTGTTTTGTGCAGCCATATTCCTTGCTGTTTCCTCATGCAGGATAGATACCCAAGAGAAAGATCCAATAGAAACAATACAGGGAAGATGAACTACAAGACACATAGAAATGCTTTTGTAGTTCACAGTTCACAGAGCTGAAATTGATATTACCGTGAATCGTCTTTGGCCTAAAGTGGAATGTGTTCATTTGTGTGTGTGATATGCTGTGTGTGACTATATGTGTGTTTGGTGGAAGGAATATTAAATTGGATTTCACAGAGAATAAGAACTTCAATTTTTATGCTCCATGTAGGAAATGTTATAGTTTTGTCCTCAATTATTCTGTTACTAGTTCCTTCATTTGAAACCTTCAGCATTTCCATAATACAGAAAAGAAGTACAAGAACAGATTTTTAACGAGGCAGCTAGTAAGAAGAGACAGGGCTCAAAACAGAGTGGCCCTTAGAATGCTCTGAAAAGTGGGCCAATGCCACAGTGTTCGGTGCATCCGGCCTTATGCTTACTTCGCACTTACGATTTTGACCACACTTGACATCATGATGAGGCATGTCCATGTCCAGACTCTTGTGGAGAGATTCTTTTAACTTGATGACCAATTATGTGACCAGCCTGTACCCACATGGATACTATTTGCTAATATTTGTTGGTTTGTTTTCCTTTCCATGCTCTGTAATCACGTTACTGGGAAAAGTATAAAAGCCATCTCAGAAAAAAAGAGAGAAATATAATGATATCAAAATGTATGAGGATATGAGAAGCAACGTTGTAAGGTGAGGAGGGCAACGTTAAAGAGATCAGGCTCAAGGGGGCTTATCCCTTCCTCTGTCATCAGGGCCATACTTGGGGGGACAGAGGATTCTGGGCTACAGGAATATCTGGAATGGTTTTCCATTGGTGGCAATGTAACCAAAAGGGGAGGATATGGAATATTTTCAGTCTTTTAAAAATATTGTATTTATTTATTTTTAGAGAGAGAGGAAGGGAAGAAGAAAGAGAGAGAGAGAAACATCAGTGTGTGGTTGCCTTTCATGCGTCCCCAACTGGGAACCTGGTCCTTAACTCAGGCATGTGCTCTGCCTGGGAATTGAACCAACAGCCCTTTGGTTCATAGGCTGCCACTCAATCCACTGAATCACACCAGCCAGGGTGGAATATTTTCAGTCTTTATTAAAAGAGGATGAATCTGGAATGTAGTAAGATACTAATTCTGCAAGACAAGAATAAATAGGGAGCAAGAAGGCTTTGAGCTGCCCCAAATACTCCCTCCAGCAGTCTGGTCAGAGAAAGTCGGGCAAAAATCTCAGGACTCCACGTGGGACCCTTTATTTGGCTCTCACAACAGTGTGTTTAAGTTTAAAACCTTGATTTCACTCCTTAATTTCTGTACACTTGGATGTATCACTTAACCTGCTCTCTATTTTGTGTTTCTTAATATAAGGACCGATTGTAATCACTGCAAAGGCATTTTGAATATTCAGTGATTTACTATATAGAAAGCCTCACAGGGTGTCCATCCTGTGGCCCCTTGGCCATGTGCGGCCCAGGACGACTGTGAGTGCGGCCCAACACAAAATCGTAAGCTTCCTTAAAACATTGTGAGATATTTTTTTGTGATTACATGTTGCAGTGTATTTAACGTGTGACCCAAGACAAGTCGTCCGTCATCCAGTATGGCACAGAAATGGCAAAAGGTGGGACAGCATCACTAGTAATGTAAACAGTCCCCAAATGTTAGATTATTATGATTATTACTGTAATTAGAACTGAAATTATATCTTTAGGGCCTTTTTTTTTACATTTGGAAGTATGTACAGATCTCAGAGCTTTATTCCTCACAAATCCCCTACCATGATATAACATCTGAAAAATCAACACAATAAATCTGGGGTACAATGTAAAAGTCTTTGCATATAGTCACCTTTATCTATTTTTGGCCCCGTTATATTCTAAATTCAAGTTCTCCTGCTTCTGTGATAACCAGATTTGTGGGAAGAATTTAGCTTGACCCTTGCAGACAACACTGCAGCATCCTCAGAAGTCAGAACAGATAAATACTGCTCATGGCATCCTTACCGATCATTGCCTTCACAGACCTTACTTATGTTCTTGCATAGGCTTATGTATTTTGTCTAGTTAGACATAGATTTAAAGTAAACACAGCACTGAGGCCATGTAAATAATATAAGTGAAGAAATCATTGCCTGAAATTGCATGTGTATGTAGATATATATGATATATCCATGCATAAATAAATATGTACATTTAAAGGTATGTTCTATATACATTTATATGTTTTTATACAGGCCCACTGGTTTGCTTGTTAATGAAAACAGAATTTTACCTTTCACTCATTCTTCACAGTTCAAACAAACAATCAGGACACTTTGTGTTTTCTCAAAGCCATCATGGTATGAACTTGAACAGTTAAAGAGCTGTGGGAAACGATTGCAACTTCGGCTGAGTCATGAGCCCTGGGAGTTGTGGTCAACAGTAGAACACAAGCCATGGTTTTTTGCTCTCCTATTGTGTCTGAAAACACCTTCCTTGTAAATGAGTGTTTAATTTATTTATATGATCAAGGTATTGATA
Organism: Artibeus jamaicensis; assembly: GCF_021234435.1. Taxonomy (NCBI): domain Eukaryota; kingdom Metazoa; phylum Chordata; class Mammalia; order Chiroptera; family Phyllostomidae; genus Artibeus; species Artibeus jamaicensis. Next base: position 33,845,367 of record NW_026522046.1, on the reverse strand, counting down.
TGTGTGTAAGTCTAATACCTGTATATTTATTGGTTTTTGGCTACGGAAGTTTATTGTCTTTTTTGTCCCTTATTCCTCTCTTGTCTTTGGGAATAATTATCTTTTATTATCCTGTTTTAACTGCGGTATTGAAATTTTGGCTGTACCTCTTTGTTTTTAGTTTTAATGGTTGGTTGATATCTGAATTTTCCATCGAGTAGCCACTAGGTACATATAGCTGTTTAAATAAAAGTCTAAATTAATTGACACTAAATGTCCTTAAAATTTTAATTATGCAGCTGCCCTTGCCACGTTTAAAGGCTAGCTAACCATAGGTTATGAGGAGTTCGTTGGGTAGCATGGACTAACAGCATATTCAATCATCAGAGAAAGTTTTATTAAACAGTATTTCTAAAGTTCACAGTATTAATACTTAACCTGTCACATTAAACCTTTAAATAATATTAGACTATTCCAACAAAAATGTGCAAATTTCACATCAGTATAATTCCCTTTATGTTTTTTCCACCTTTTGTGTTTTGTATTCTAGTTTACTTATTGATATGGTATACCCTCCAGAATGTATTAGTATCATTTTTTACTTCAGTCAATAGTATTTTAAAAAATATTTTATATAGGTGAATACAAATATGCACTACTGAAAAAAGATAATAAAAAGTCAGTTTATAGGTACTCTCAGTTTTCACTTTCTTGGTGCTTTGTTTTCTTAAAAAAACACAGTTTGGTTAATACAAGAAACCATCAGGTAACCAAGTTAATGTAAAATAATTTTACATGTGTCGTATATGATGTATCTGAATTCTACCATTATTGTTTTAAATAAGTCCCCCCAAAGAATTGTTAATTATATTAAAGACTTAGCAATTAAAAAATAATAATTACAGGCCAAAAAGAAATCACCAGCGGAAACAGCAAATAGCCATATTGGCCTAACTTGGTTTGGGGAATGTGTTAATATGTAAACTGTCAGGTACCACTTATATTTACTCAATCTGCATACACATTTTATCAGATTCCAGGTGGTTTTTAGGAATATTAAAAATTGATAAGACTCTCCCTAGGATGGTATTTTTCTAGATGAGCCACAAAGCAATCACTTGGGGTAACAGATTCCTGAGTTTTATCCCTGAAATCCTGAGATGATTGGACTTCCATGTGACTAAACTTGAGGATTTTGTGGACTCAACAGGGGATTGTCATGTGCAGTCAAAGCTGAGACTGACTCTTCCTAATTTTGTTGTTTGATTTCTCTCAGACCCGCCCCCCATGTCTAGGAGAATTGCTGGTACTTGTAGTTTCCCAACACACACTGGTCCAGTTAGGGCGTCTCTGTACAAGCAAATATCTCCCGAGTGAGACTGGAATAATTTTCACGTATTTTGAAAGAAAGAATTATTCTTACCTGCAAAAATATCACTTCCTATTCACTGCTCTATCAGCCATAGGTAGTCATTTAAATTAGATATTCAAGGTAAGCATGTTTCACCTAGTTGTCTTGGTGGTGGTTCTACGTTTACAGACTTGATTCAGATAGGGAAGATTTTCTTCTCTAGAAGAAGCAGCTTATAATAATGGTATTTTAAAATTTGACCAGTTGCTACTTACATAGTAAATAAATCACCAAGGACATGCCAAGTTTAAAATTTGGAAAAATGGATTATTTTAAACAGGCATATTTGTGCAAAGCACACAGGTGCACAGACACACACAGGAGCCTATACTGTACCTCCAAACACAAGATTTTATATTTTTCTAAGTTAAATTACTTTTCTTTTAAGAGATCCAACTCTTCCCAGGTGGCTGTGTTTTCACTCCATAAACATTGCCATGTTCTGAACTGTTGAATGTTTCTCAGTTGATTAAGTTTGTCCTACCTCAAAAGATCTTTCCTTACCTTTCAGAAAGATGCCTTCAAAAGGATAGAGAAAAAAACACTGTAAAATATAAAGTCTAATGATATACACAAACATTTATATAGAAAACAAGATAAATTTTAAGTTTTTCAAAACTAAGTCATTATCTAGGACAGTTATTATTTTATCCCTGTCATAAGAGACTATTCTTTTATATTTTTGAAAACAAGGATGTATCCCTTGTATGTAGTTTGTCTCATTTCAATGACATAAGGCATATAATATTAAAAATATACAAATGTTATTTTTATCCCCACATAATTTAATATAGAAAGTAAACAAATAATTGGAAAAACACAAATAAATAACTTTCAGGAAATAATTGAAAACGAAAGTGAAGCTTTTGTCTTGTTTAAGGTTCACGCTCTGCATCAGATCACTTGGGATTTTCTACATAGCACTATGATGATGCATCATGGTGCTCACTTCCACATTAAAGCATTAGCTGCTTATTTGTTATATCAAAATTAATTCTTCTCCGCATGGCCTATTTCTTTAAAAAGGCTTCCTAATCCATGTTCAATGAGTTGCTATTTCAGAAGAGCAATCAATTATCATAAACACTATAAAAATTCTAATACAGAAATCTATCCTCACGGGACATCAGGATGGTAGGGGATTTAACCATGGAAGCTTGCCTGACAGGTTTGCGGGCATGTGGCCACGGGCTGCATTTCTGTACTTGTTTTGTCTACAAACAAGGGACTTCTGTCTTCAAGGCAGTCCATCTGGTTGTTGTCTGCAGACCCAAATTGCTCTGCACATTCTTGATGTGAAATGAGCCAGGCTTTCCAGCGTGAGACAGAGTGCAAACGCTTTAGGAAGCTGTACTAACTTATCCGGCCCCAGAGGTGTCCTGATAGCCAGCTCTGAGTCTTTTCATTTGATAGGCATCCACTGACAATCTAGAGAAGTGAAAAGTGAAAGACTCAAGTTCCCTGTGAGGCTGAAACTCAATAACTGCTCCCAAGTTACAGTCTGCATAAAACCTTGTGAAATGTAACTATCTCGCCCAGGATTTACAAAAGAAAGTTTAACACCTTCTAAAAGAAAATACAGAGAGTTCATTAGGCCTGAATAGATCAGTTTTGGCATAAGCACTTGGTTCTTACTCAGTGTTTTATATTTGTGCATGTATATTTGCCTTTTAAAGTGTTTTATAAGTGTTTAATATTCAGTCAATCTATCTACAACACCTTTGTCTAACAGGAGGGAACAGTGTTTATTCTGAAATTGCAACATGTCCAGTATAAGGCTACAAATTAATTTCTTGTAATGGCTGTGATATCTTCACTAGTTCTGATATTTATAAAAATGAGATTTTTATATTCTTTCTTTTTTAAATAAATGCTCAGACAGTTGTCACTGGTGCAGACCTGCGTGTTTGTATGTGTGTTTCTTTGTGTGTGTGGAAGAGAAAGATTTAAACAGTTAAAATAAAAGTTTGGTTGGTTCTATCCAGGTGCATTTTCTCCACTGTGCCACCCAAGCATTATTTAAGTTGGTTTACTTTCCAGGTAGAAGAAGCTGGTCCATCAAGATGAACAAAATCATGAATCCTTTAGTTATTCTCTAAAACATGTATCGTTGTTTGTACAATCAATTTTGCACACAAGTTATTTCATGGTCTGATTATTGCTAATTTTCCCAGTCTTATTTCCCGTATCACCCCTATGCATAGTATTTGATTTAGGCTTATGAACCTAATTATAATAAACCCAAAAGTCATGTACTGCTTCACCTTTACTGGTCATTCTACCAAAAAGCCTTCCTCTTTCATATAATACGGGTGATCCTTATCCATTATTTACAAAGAAATTACGTCTAGAAATTTTTCTGAAGGTTTCTGTACAAAACAGACACTTACCTTTATACCCATAGCTCCAGACTTTCAAAACAAAGAGACAATTATACTATTCTAGTTTCATTATTTTACTCTCCAGAGAGATTATATGACCTAAGTAGCAGGAAACACGTCTGAATCTGTGTTCTAGCAACTGGCATTGAAGCAGGCACCGTGAAGAGGTTCTATAAACATTTGTTAATTTATGGTGGGTAGATTTTTGCAGACATTGTTGTCAAACGAGATGAGACTCCTATATGACAACCTTGCAAAGAAGGATTCCTTGAGTTTTTTTAATCACCAGAAGAGTTGTTTAGCTTCAAAATTGTTTCATGTGCAGACTCATAGAAGGATTGCTTCTACAGAGTATATTTACGATCAATCTCAATAACAAAACACACTGTGATTGTTTTGAACTAGCTGTATTTCGAAAAGTCGTGACTATTTTGTAATGTCCTTTTGGAATTTCAATACTAGGACTGAGTCAATGTTAATCACCCTTGGAAGATCTCCAAGTTTAATATCATGATTATACCAGTAAAAGATTGCTTGGGATTATTCTTTAGACCAGACAGTGTCTGTAGCTCTTTCTGTCTCCCTCAAAAAAAATCTTTTCAATTTTTCCATGAAACAAGTACAATTTTTATCCCATTCATTGTTTTGTTATAAGTTTCCTATTAAAATCACCAACTTCCTTTCCAGTCAGCCAGTTTTCTTTCAGAGACTGGCTTGTCTTGTAGCGAGAGAAAAATGTTCTATCCAAATTTACATTAAAATGAATTTTAAAGCAATTCAGGATGTTGACTTTTGGCAGAATTTTACTTACTATGAAGAGGGAAAGAATGGGATCTGTCGATCAACATGATGAAACTCAGCACACATCTGCCAAGTGCACTATATATGTTGCTAAAATGTATTATTAACCTTGAACACAGTGTGTTTTGTCAGATGAAAGAAATCCCATTAAGACTGCCAATTTTAATATTAGCAGCATAGCTGTATTCAAAAAAATAATGGGGCTTTTATAAATCGTGAAAGTGCAAGGTAGATGTTATTTTCTGCTAAATTTTGTGACTATTACCTATACATGAAAATATGATGTAAAGTATGAAACATTTTTTCCTTTTAGTGGCATTTATCTGGTGGGAAAAAATCAGCCAGAGCCACGCATAAGTAAAAGCACAGTTATTTTTAGCATCTTTTAAAACCTCAAAAATACCAGTGGAAAATAATTTTTTAATATTTTGATAATCCAAGGCATCACAATGGGTTTAGTCCACTCACAACTCTATCTCATGGAAATCATAGACTATGTCATAATAGTACTCAGAGCTTTAACCTTATAGAGACCAAAAAAGAGGGATACACAGAAAGAGAGGGGGTGAACTGTGCTATCAATCAGTGTATGTGGCAAAGGCGGCTCAGATTTCAGTGTTATTTGTCCTGCATTTCTCCTCGGAAATTTCATGTGTACTCAGGTATCTGCTCTGGTTGTTCTATTCAGTGTAGTTTTCAGTCTGTTTCTTTTGTCTTCTTGATATATGCATATATCGAAAAGACTATATATGTGTGTGTGTGTATATATATATATATATATATGTGCATATATAGTACAAATTGTACAAATAAACATGGAATTATCTATAGGGAGAAATGCTGAATGAAATAACAAGACAAACATAAAGGGAGTCATCCATTAAAAGTCACTATATTTCTATACAGAATATGTGCAAATATACCTTTATTCTTCAACATACACAGATAGTATTCAGACACTGCTGTAATTAAGTGAGAAATGCCCATGATGCAGAGCTGTTGAGAGAGCATTCATCTCGAATGCTATTTGGCCACTCTCCTTGAAGAGAAGAGGCTGGACTCAAAAACCAATGCCAATGATCAGCTGTTAAAAGAAGGCATCTCTTTTACTACCATTCATGGTAAAGGTTTCCAGTGTTGACTCAGATATGGTATTATGTGGTAAGAAGGAGTTAAAAAATGATTGGAAAATAAATAAGTGGTGAAAAATAGTTAATCCAGTAACATGTAAAAGAAGGGGCATTTAAAGCTAGATTTATGCTATTGCATTGCACATTTTCTTTGATCTTAAGATCAACAGACCTCATAAAATTTTTCATGTCAAGTTTGTAATTTTTTATGGTAACCATATCTATCCCAAGTTGAGCACAGCCCTTAATGGAGTGGTGAAAACTGTTACACATTTTATGAGTTATATTTTCAATTGCCAGATTTATTGATTGTCTATAACACACAAGTCACTATTGTGGATGTTTAAGGTATAACAGGGAAAACAAAAGAAAAACAGCGCCCTTAAATTGTGAGCCTGTCTGGTGCACACAGAACAGCAAGAAAGTTAATGTGGTCAAAGCGAAGTGGACGAGGAATCTGAAGGATAAGGCCCTCCTATGAGACCCAAAGTGCCCACAGCTCCCTCTGTTTTAGCAGTTACAACTACTACCACAACCACATTGCATTTTGACCTATGATAGTCTATATTAATGATACGTCTGCTTTATTATTTCATAATTTATACTGGGGATAAAGGGATGATACCACAGAGGAAACAAAATTGTAGGCATATGTACTAAACCACAGCTAAAATCCTGTTCATGATTCAGCACTGTGTCCCAATCTGGCGGTGTTTAAGGACATCTTATTTCTTGTAATTTTGATTCCATGTTCAAGTTCAAAATTCTTTGTTCAGAATAACATAGTCTTGCTTTGCCTTCACTGCCTGACCATTGTTCTTATTTTCAACAATGCAAATAATAAACATTATATTTGTAATTTTAAATACAGAACAGTGTAGAACTAAATGCCATTTAAGAACTAAAATAGATAAGTGTCAGTTTTGATTAATCGTGAAAGATAAAAATAAAGAAGTAGCACTAAATATATATGGGCAGATAAAGAAATTTTTCTCTAATTGGAAAGGAGAGGGGTAAAATATTTCAGGACCTTTGAAGACATCACAATATATCCTAGAAGCTCTTAACTATTTTTAGTTTTTTAATGTGGAATTGGAATAGCTCTCTCTTCCCTTCAGCAGCTTACAACATTTGCTGTTTTTCATATCACGGCACACTGAGACAACAATAATGTGTGAGATAAATGGAAGAAGCAAATTCTGGTAAAAACAATACTCCTATGGACCCTACAAGCCCCCAGCCCCGCTAACCATTGTAAGAGTTGAGGGAGTCAACAACCCACATTCATTCTGAATATTACAGTGAATGAGAATTTCCAGCCTGGAGGTTAGTTCTGCAGTTAGGTTTGCATTTCTCTCTCTCTCTCATTCTAAATTTTAAATTTTACAAATAATCTCTAGATTCAAGTATTTGATTTTATCTACCATCAGCAACCAAAAATTTTACACACTGGACCAAATGCTATTGAATCGAAGTCTGATTTTCCCATTCTTGTTCTAGTCATTTTATTTTTTTTCCTTTGTATTAGAAAATCTTTTATTACAAAATCATAAGCATATAATTCTGTAACATATCCCACCCATGCATACCATATGACATTTTAGATGAAATGTTCAAATTAAAACTATAAATTATTACACCCATTTTACTACCCCACCAACCACACTCAAGCAAGCCCTACTTCTTTTTTTTTAAATATACTTTATTAATCTGTACCTTCTCAGCGACCAAAAATTTTACACACTGGACCAAATGCTATTGAATCGAAGTCTGATTTTCCCATTCTTGTTCTAGTCATTTTGATCTTTATTTGTCTGTTTTCTCAATCTTTTTAAACTGAAGAAAAAACAGAAGACAGTAACTCTGGTATAGCATTGGACTTTTGGCTCATGTGTTATCAACAATCAGGTAAGAATACTTAAAAACATAAACTTTATTTGGGTTCATTATATATCTGCTTTTAATTTAATTTTCTCATACAGTGAATATTGATCTCCTAAAGCAATACCATACAATTTAGATTTTAAAAATGAATAAACTTTCATTAAAAAGTGATTGAAATGTCATCATTATATACAATTACTTTCTAAAAAGCATGTAAAAACATTCAAAATTCAAACAGAATCTCCAAAGGAATTCCTTTGGTATTCCCAAAGGAATCTCACATAATACTTTAAGATATGTATATATATATCAAAGAACTTTATTGATTCTGTTCTATCATTTTGAATAGTCAGAAATGTATCCGCATCAGGTCGAATTCCACTAAATTAATAATATTTAGTCAATTCCCTTTGTATTCATGTGTACTTTTTTCTAATTTAGTAAAGTAACAGGATTGGCATATTTCAACTTAAACATTAACTGATTTACTAAACTTGATCACAACATAATTGACTTATATGAAGAATATTTGTTTACAAAGTCACAATGAATTTACGGCAGGGATGAATCCATTGATACAATGTATTTACAATGTATTTCCAAGAAAAAGAAATTGTGTAAAATAGCTAATTATAACCTTAAAGAGTAGTCCAGGTTTTTATTTTGGTTTTGTTTTGAGGGCAAAAGTTTTTATATTCCTCACCTATTTTTTTTATTTATAACCATGTATGAGACATAAAGGAGGCTTATTATAAGTAGCACTGAATGGGGTAGCCTCCTTCAGACCAGGCTTTTCACCACCATTCTGAACAGCCTGAAATGTATTTAGGCAAGCACAGTCCGTCTGCCAATTATGTAATCTCTGTTTTGTAATTTGAGAGAACTTTCAACACAGGTAATAGGATATGAAATTGTGAATTGTACAAATGCTATTAAAGCCTATTTTATGTTTGGGGTAAATTTAATTATCTTACATTTTATAATGTGGATACTATCATTACTTGAATAGTGTACGTTTCCACTATACTAAATACAGCCTAACAACTTTTTATTAAATGAAAACAACATTAAATGTATGTATAAACTGGATTAAGTTATTATAAAATGGTATAAATTTGTTTTACTATGGTATCCTAACTACACAAAAAGGATAATTACTAATTTCTTGCAAAGCAAAACTAAATTGGGTCATCAGTTTCAAATGAGACTTATGCAGGAAAACAAAATAAAATGCACATTTTAATTAGTATCTTGAAAACATGAAATAACATTAGGTGTTCTTTCTATATGCAAGAGAATCAATATACATTTTAAGATATTTAAATTACTTACAATTTTTGATTATTTAAAAATTGATAGAGTTTAAAAATATGCTGTAAGTAAAATAATAACATATTCACTAAATAAAATACAATAGCTCTTACTCTTCTGATACTGTGTTTTTAACAGTTTTCTAATATATAAGTCAGATTAATAAAAGGAATATTTCCTTTCAGTAAATAAGCTATTATTTCTCAAAAACCTCTATCTTGAATAAGGTCATGATACTTTTAAATGTTCCAATGTCACATATTGGTGTCTTTTCAGAGCATTAAAGATTAACATTCACAGGAACAAGTATAAAGGACACATGGACAAAAACTAACAAGGGCAGAAATAAAAGGGAGGTGGGGAGCACTGGGGGGTGGGCTGGGATGGGAGTAAAAGATAGAAAACTCTACTTGAACAATAATTAAATTAAAAAAGAGGAACAGGCAAAGCTTTGCTTAAATAGATCATAATATTGGTGATAACTGGACAAGGATAAGATATATTATAGGGCTTCTGAGCTGCAGAAATACAGATTTTCTTTAATCATTAGAATGCTAGGGCATTAATTTAATTTAGAGTAAAAAATGTTATAAAAAGGCACTATAATTTTGTTATTTTCTACATTGTACAGAAAAACAAAAACGTGAAGTATTGCTTTATAATGTGATTAACTATGTCTAAATTTGTCCTCCAAAGTTTTTGAATGTAACATCATGATTACTGAGAATGAAAGGGATATATCCAAAAAACAGCGGCATAGTAGTAATTTCACAAAGCATACGAGTTACCGATCCTATCAATCCTTTGCATGTAGCAACATAAAACAGACTCTGTTGGTCAAGACTACTCAAATATAACCTCTTCAAGGAGGTTCAGCTTCTTGTTTGCAATCCACTGTTGCAAATGACAAATCCTCACCAAAGAGCATGTCCTCTACTCACTGTTCATTGCTTTATCTACTGTGCCATATTGCCTTGTAGCTATAAGTTCATGTTTTGATGCATGAGAAGTTTTCAAATACCAAATACACTTTGGATATAAAAAGAGCAGAAAACTGACTTTGGAAAACTTAGACACCTGCGATTAATTTTAGCTGCATACACAGCATTCACTTAGACTCACAGGCATCATGGGTGCCTATAAGAATGGAATACATATTTTGTTTTCCCTCCCATTAAAAAGATTTTAATCTAAGTGCTTTGACTTATATATAACTGAGCATGAGATTTTATTCCAAAAAGCAGGGAAAATTTTTTTGTCTAAAATGTCATGACATATATTAGTTAATGACACTGCATTATAAAATTTTTCTTTGTATATGTTCTAATTTTAAGTAGGTTTGCCTTTTTGATAAAACCATTAAGATGTAGAAATATTTTAACCACCTCAGTAAGTTCAGATATTAAATAACACTGTTAGGTATTTATTAACCTGTTTGAAAGTGTTGCCCAAATGCAACAAAGCTAATTTTATTGCATTTGATATTAAACTATTTCTTCTGATAATAGTAAGTTCTGTTGTGTTCAATGGACACACATGGGTGAAATAAAATAACACTCCCACCAGGAAAAAGGGAACTGTCCTTTTTGTCTATTTAAGTTGGCTTGAAAACATCTTCATCTTGAGAATTAAGTATCATATGTGGTAAAATGTTAAATATACTTAGAAAATGTGTTTTGTTCTTTTTTTACTAAAAAATTGACCTTAAAATGTTCTTTTCAGTAATTTTTGTCTCAGCAAAATGAAATGATGCAATTTTGGCTAATATGTTCAGTTAGATTATACAATTTACATTAAAGATGATTTATATTTATATTATCAGAAGCTGTCAAGAAATAAGTGAAAATGATAAAAGTGTTATTTTAAATATAGCCTCAAACCAATAAGAAAGAATAGAGTAGTTCTCAGAAATGGTCTAGTTATTCATAACACTTGGCTGCTTCTTATAGTCCATTTTATCAGTGATTGCTTGTGCAATTTGTTGAGATGAAATATTGACCTGAATTCTTGGACTATGTTTTCAACTAAATATAGGAGTTTCTTTTTTTAAAAGATTCCTTACATATGTTTCTATTTTTCCCTAACATGTAGTATATAACATTGTTTTCTGATGAAACTAATTTTGCTACCCCCATATAGTGTTCAATTAAATAGCTTAGTAATAAGCAGGGCCTACTACATGGGGAGTAACTAAACAGTTTTGCTCTATCCTATCTTCTCTAGAAGCATCTTTTGAGTTTTGACATTCCATCTACATGTTTAAATCCAAAAGTGGAATAAAGCTAAACAACAGAAATGGAAAGATTGATTTTTATATGCTTATGTGGGCTTCTAAGTATTTTTATCCATATAAACTATGAAATAGGATACAGTGACTTCCTACCTGAAAAATCAGTCTTTCATCTACATTATTGCAATATATTTCCAAACATCTCTAATTTGGGTAAAGTAGCTTGAAATTTAAAGTTGTATGAGAACTTCCTCTTCAGGATGTGCTGAATTGATTTGTTTTAAAACACAGAATAAATACAGACTGTATCTTGTAAGTTGTAATGATGTCTATTCATCAAAACTGACTCATGTTAGTAATAAAATGCCAAGTAAAGTCCAGGAAGATTTTCTGGAAATTCATAAAATAACTAAAAAATTTATATAGAAATATAAACAGCCAGGAATAATCAATCTAAGACTATGAAAGAAAGATCAAAATACAAACCTTGAGGTCATGGCCTGTCAGACATTGAAGCCCCAAATGCTAAAACATTAGAGTGTGGTATTGGCATACACATAAATAGGTTAATTAAGAAAGATAAAATGCAGACACAGGCCCATAAATATATTATAAATTGATTTATGGCACAGATGACATGGTAGAGCAGTAGAAAGAATGGTAAATAGCACTGAGACAATGTACATGAAAAATGAAACTTGTATGCCAGCTCCCGTAATGAAATATCAGTCACAAGTGAATTATTAATCAGAAGGTAAACCAACCTTTTATGGAAAAAGAAAGAAAATAATTTACCCGGCTTTAGGGAAATAATGATTTTTAAAACTAGACAAAAAGCTGCCATCAAGACATTTCCCCAAAGAGGACATACAGGAGACCATAAAAGGATGAAATGATGCTCAGTGTCACTAATTATGAGAGAAATGAAAAATTAAAACCACTGTAAGATCACATCACACCCGTCAGAATGTTTACCATCAATCAGTCCACAAACAGCAAGTGCTGGTGAGGATGTGGAGAAAATGGAACCCTCGCACTATGGGTGGGATGCAGTGTGGAGAGCCGCATGGAGCTACCTCGAAAAGTTAAAAATGCAACTGCCTGCGACCCAGCAATTCCAATCCTGAGAATAGATCTGAAGGAACATGTTAGTCATGCAAAAGAATTACTTAAATGAAACAATGAAAAACACTAAGAGTTAGTAAAAATACGAATCAAATGAACTTTTGTATACTGTTGATGAAGAAGCAAAATTGTTAAGTCAACTGCAGAATCTTGTTTGCCAGTTCCTTCAAAATCATACCTCTTCTAACTACATACCTGAAAGAAATGAGTAAACATGTTTGCAAAATACATGTATATGAATATTCATGACAGCAACATTATAACACCTATAACCTTGAAGATATTAAATATCCATTAGTAATGTAATAGTAAAATAAATTGTGGCAAATTATGTAGTAATTTATACAAATTAATATTTGTTAATGAAAATGAATGACTCACTGCTCCATGCTATAACAATGTACAGCTTTGTAAACATAATGTTTAGTGAAAGAAGCAAAAAACAAGAGAAAAACTACTATTCGATTTATACTGAATCTGCTTTTTGAACCAGCGATTCCACTGCTGGGAATACATTTAAAGGAACCCAAAACAGTAACTCAAAAGAACATAAGTACTTTTATGTTCATTGCAATATTATTTACAATTTTCGAGATATGGAAGCAGCACAAGTGTCTATGAATTGATGAGTGGATAAGATAACTGTGGGGCTTTCACACAATGGAATACTAATCAGCTATAAAAACAAGAAAAATTTACCCTTTGCTACAGTATGGGTGGACCTAGAGAACATTATGTTAAGTGAAATAAGCCAGTCAGAGAAAGACAAATACCACATGATTTCTCTTATAGGTGGGATCTAATGAACAAACTGAACTAAAAAGCAAAACAGAGACAGACTCACAGATGGAGAGCAGATGACAGGGAGTGGAGGGGAGGTTGGGGGGGGTGGAGCAGAAGGGGAAAAGGACTCAGGGACATGGACAGCAGCGTGGTGATTGCTGGGGGGAGGGGAGTGTAAAGGGAGTAAGTGGTAATGAAAAAAGTACAGCGAAAATTAAATAAAAAATTTAAAAATGAAAAATAAAATGAGCGAAACAACCTAACTTTGGGGAAGACAGTTTAGTAGGTACTTTTCAGGGGCTACAGAAATTTATAAGTATCTTTAGAAGCCTTCTGGGTTGCTGATGATATTCTGATTCTTATACGTGAGTTTGCCTTATTAAAGAAGACTGTGGTAATAACATATGATTTGTGTATTTTTATGTAAGAATGTTACAATTCAAAACAAGATTAAAAATGAAAATGTTAAAAGATTTATGGGTCTGGAGATATGAATTTTTATAATTTTATTTACTGATTTAAAATATTGGGTTTATTTTTGCTGTAATGACATTTTTAAGGAGTGAGAAAGAAATTTATTATTCAATTGTATGATTATCCAAATATATATGACAATCAATATTGATTTCAGATTATCAATATTCTATTGTCTTTCATTTAAAGCCATAATTTACCCCCCAAAAATTAGTAAATAGTTCTAAAATTTTAGGTTTCAGAAAACCTGCTAGAGAAAAAAATGTTTCTTGTTTCATATTGCTATTTTCCCCCATCAATTTTAATTAAAATATATGCATTGGCATTTAGCAGTAGAATATGCCTAAGGGGAAATCAGATATTTCTATTCAGTCTAAAGTATCCACTAGGATAAAAGAGAAAATAATGATTTTTAATCAATAACACAAATCTGATGATTTCTTGTTCTATTTCTTTAAAAAATGTCATTGGGGTTTAGAGCGGGATTGCATTAGATCTGTATATTGTTTTGAGTAATGTGAACATTTTAACTATGCTTAGTCTTCCAATCCATGAACACAAAATATGTCTTTATCTCATTGTGTCTTTTTCAATCTCATTTAAAAATGTTTTGCAGTTTTCAGCACAGAGGTCCTTCCCATCTTTTATTAAGTTTATTCTTAAATATTTTATTCATTTTGTTGCAATTATGAAAGAACTTTTTTTAATTTCTTTTTTGGAAATTTTATTGTTAGTATAGAGGACTGCAGTATATTTTTTTTACATTGATTTATTTGTATCTTGCAAGTTTACTGCATTTATTTATTGTTCCTAATAGTTTTTTTTTAGTGTAGCCTTTAAAGTTTCCTCTATAAAGAAACATGTGATCTGCAAAAAGTGACACCTTTACATCTTCTTTCTTAATTTGAATGCCTTTTCTTTCTTTCTTTTTCTTGATTGCTCCAGCTAGGATTTCCACTATGATGATGAACAAGAATGACAAGAGTGGACGTACTTATCTTGTTCCTGATTTTAGAGGAAAAGTGTTCATTTTTCTTACCACTGACTATAATATTACTCAAGGCTTTGTCATATATGACCTTTATTATGTTGAGGTACTTTCTTCTATATTTATTTATTGAGTGCTTTAATCATAAACAGATGTTGTATCATACCTAATGCCTTTTCTTTATCTGTTGATAAGATCATGTGATTTTCACCCTTTATTTTGTTAATGTGGTATATTTCATTGATCAATTTGCCTATCTTGAACCATCCTTGTGCCCCTGGAATAAACCCCACTTTATTGTAAAGTACTATTTTTAATGTATTGGTGTATTCTATTTGTTAGCATTTCATTTAGGATATTTGCATCTGTATTCATCAAAATATTGGTCTGAATTTGTGTGTGTGTGTGTGTGTTATCTTTTTCTCATTGAATGTGTTCAGAAGTACTGCCTCTTCAGTTTGTTAGAAGAGTTTGGAGAGGCTAACTATGAAATATTTTAATGTAGAATGTAGTAGAATTCACTAGTGAGGTCCTTTAGTCCTGGACTTTTATTTTATTTCATTGTAAGATTTTATTTATTTATCTTTAGAGGGGAAGGGAAGGAGAGAGGGAGAAAAACATCAATGTATGGTTGCCTCTCATGCTTCCCCCACTGGGGACCTGGTCTGCAACCCAGGCATGTGCCCTGACTGGGAATCCAACTGAGATCCTCTGGTTCGCAGGCCTGCGCTCAATCCACTGAGCTATACCAGTCAGGGCTAATTTTGATATTTTTAAATAAAATATTCACCGTCATTTCAAGATGCTTTACTGTGACATCTCCTGACGCCGCTTGGCATGTGTTTGGATCACAGGATAACTATCTTAAGACTGTGTAGAAGCAAAAAGTAATGACAGTAAAATCTGTTTGGCAGGGATTCCCAAACTTGAATTTCCACTGGGGTCTTATTGGTTATTTAATTGGGTAAAATAGTCTGGGTTTAAGTTCATATGTATTTGCCTTGTGACTACATACTGTGGTGAGGCACAGCCAACTAAGGCAAGTGGTGCTACTTCACTGCAGTCAAGCGCTGTCAGGTTCAAATTAACATTCTTACAATAGCCAAGAGTTGGAAGTAACCTAGGTGCCCGTCAGTAAATGAATGGATCAAAAAATTATGGTACATATACACAGTGGAACTCTATGCAGCAGAGAGAAAGAAGGAGTTACTACCCTTTGCAACAACATGGATGGAACTGGAAAGCATTATGCTGAGTGAAATAGGCCAGGTGTTGAAAGACAAATACCATATGATCTCACCTTTAATAGGAAGTTAACAACAAAATAAATAAGCAAGCAGAATAAAACAAAGACACTGAAATGGAGAAAAGGGGGGCAGTGACAAGAGGGGAGATGGAAGGGAATTTAAGGGAAAAAGGGAGAGGGATTTAGAGGAACAAGTATGAAGGACACTGGGACAAGAACTAAGGGGGGTGGAAATGGGAGGGAGGTGGGGAGCAGGGGGTGGGAGGGGTGGGGCTGGGATGGGAGAAATAGACAAAAAACTGTACTTGAAAAATAACTAAATAAAATTAAAAAAAAACATTCTTTGCTGCCAGCATTTATAATTTTTTTCAGGAGAAGTTGTAATTTTGTACATTTATGTGAAATCTTCCAACTTTAAAGGTTAGTCGTACCTTCTAAACATGATAAAAACAGAACATATGCATGTCTGTTGAATACATATGTTCCTTACAATGGCTGTCCCAGGACTTTTATTAAGAATGAAGATCAAAAGCTTAAACCACCAAGTGTCAGCAAACAGGAACATATCTCTTGAGACCACTGAGAAGAATGTGGCACCAGACTGCCTCCGAAATGACTCTGCTTTAGTTTTATGAAATTTTTGTTTACATAACTGAAAAATAGTATTTGCTTCAAAGAACATACTTGATTGCTTTTTATTTCTAAATAGTCAAACCATCAAATGTAATTCTACATAATTTATAGATGAAAGGGCTGAATGTGTAAAATTGTAGCAATAAATTGTACTTACAGCAAAAGCAAAATAGTGTTAAGAGAAATCTCATAACCATATTGTTTAACGGAATCATACTTAGGGATAACAGAAATTCTATTTTAATCCAGTAAAACTGAATTTGTAAGACAGCATTTTATGGTATCTTATTACTATTTTTGTAGATATTTGAAAGGGAATACGAAGAAGAGATTTCAAGGTATAAGTCCATCATTTTTTTAATTAGAGA
Organism: Artibeus jamaicensis; assembly: GCF_021234435.1. NCBI lineage: Eukaryota > Metazoa > Chordata > Mammalia > Chiroptera > Phyllostomidae > Artibeus > Artibeus jamaicensis. The sequence continues at coordinate 33,828,623 of NW_026522046.1, read as the reverse complement.
AAATGTCATAGCTTCTTATAAAATTTCTGAAAGAAATCATAGAAATACATGATTGTTAAGATATTCAGTGTAATAAGTTATCACTGAGTACTTAATAATGTTTCATTGAAGATAAAATAATGAGGAATGCTTCCTGGGAAACCATGTTTTATTAGTAAGGATTGCACTAAATGATATATGAGTAAATTACACCTCTCATATTAATGTTTGCGGTCCTTCAATACGAGGAGTTTTTGACCCATTTACAATTTGTATAAATGGAGAGAGGCAAAAGAGCTGTAGAGGAGGGAGAAAAGGAGCCACCAGCAGGTGTGTGCTCGCAAACATTCAGCCGTCTACAGGAGGAACTCCTCCCTCCCATCGCACGGTGCCAGATGCTGCTGTGCCTGAGCCTCAAGCTGTGGTGGGTCCCTAGGGCACTATTAACACAATCAAAGCCGACACTGTCATCACAGCTACAAAAACACCTATGCTAAATAGCTCTGTGTTGTGAAACTGGTTGAAGTCCGTATGCGGAACCTTCACTATATCCAATATTTTTTACCATCTGATTTAATTGGCCTTAAAAATGAGCCATAGTAACATAGCCTCAAAGCACTGGAGTACAGAGTGAGCATGCATTCTGCACATAGACGGTTTCATCCACTCTCTGGATAGAAGAAGCATAATGGAAACGCATCTTTTAGAACTCAATGTATGCAGAAAACAGGGGGACAGTGACCAGAGGGGAGGGAATTCCAGGGGAAAAAGGGGAAGGATTTACAGGAACTAGTATAAAGGACACATGGACAACAACTAAGGGGGGTGGAATTGGGAGGGAGGTGGGGAGCACTGGGAGGGGTGGGCTGGGATGGGAGTAAAAAACAGAAAACTGTACTTGAAAAATAATTAAATAAAAAAGAGAGATGTTTAAAATAAATAAATAGACTCAATGTATGCATATAATGTGTACATGTATACACAGATATAGATACATAATACACATATACATATATTTGAACAGAATATGAACTCTGGAGTGGATTCATGCTAAAAAGGACCTATTCTTTTCCCAGGAGAACTTATATTTGACATCAAAGAACTACTATCCCATTGCTATTTCCATACTCCATTGCCATTTCCATACTCCATTGCCTTTCTTTTGAATATTTTGTTTAAATTGAGCAGTTGCACACATTGCCTAAATTGAGTGACAATTTTGTGTATTTTTCATTATATTAAGGTAGACACATGATTTCCTTTCCAAGTTATTAGTTTGATCACAGGCAATTATTGTATAATCAGTTTCTTTGAAAGGTTGAGTTGCTTCATACTTAAGATATACAGAATATTACGTAAGATTAAGAAAGAACAGTCAATGAAATGATGACATGTCCGTCCACAACTTCAAAGGCAGGTTTCTGATATCAGAAGATATTTCTCTTTCATACTTTTTTCTTAGTGGACCATTGGCATTTCCTTTTGCGTGTCACAGTTTTTACTGTCTGTGATTAAAGTATAGTTGAGTAACTAAGGCTGGCCCTGTTTATCTTTTCCCTAGTTTTGTGGAGAAAATACAAAGTCAGTTTGTTGACATTTAGGTGATATTGTGTGATGTAGGATTTAGAGCAAATCATTAGTGAATCTAACAGGTAATATTTAAAACAGAATGCTGAGAATGCTTGGCTCCATCTATCTGCAGATTTTTGTAGTGATGAATGACTGTTGTTATATAACCAAAGATACAACTAGCTGTCTAGAATAATCAGGTCCTTTAAGAAAAACAACCCTGAAATCTTTGTCAACTTCCTTTACTGCTCATTGCTTATGTTTTTTGTTGTAGCAGATACTAGTGATTCTCATACCAAGTTTTCTCTTTTTTTAAATCTAGGCTAGTACTTCAATTGCTATCTACTCTTGGTGTTGAAAGCTAATGGCTCATACTTGCATCCATTATCATGAACTGCCCATAAGATGTATCACTACTCTCTCTCTCTCAATTTTTGGTAGCTTCTAGTCAATGACTGAGCTCAGTCCCCTATATTTGGGTGGGATTTATGCTCCAGAGCTAATCATGAGATCAGAGGGTCTCATGAGTAGCCTTCACCTGAGCCAACATCTTAGTTTAGTCTCTTCCTCTTGCCTACTTTCCTTTCTCTCACTTCTTTACAGGTTTCTCCTGAGAAGATTCTCTCAGAAATCACTTGTATAACTATGTGTTTGAGGTTTTGTTTTTGAGGAGCATAACCTTAGACACACTTGCTCATACAGCAAATGCTTATTAAAAAGATAGGGGATGTTAAAGTACTTTGATGGGCTAAATCAAGACTCACTATAAGGAAAAGCAATTGTACTCTTAATAGAATTTAAACAATGTAATTCTTGGTAGCATAACAGTTTTAAATTTTCAGTTGAGGTGGGACAGCTAAGTGAAATACTTTTCTTGAGATGCTTAAAGCCAACCAATCTCGATTTTCCTGGCAACCCAAGAAAGCAACAATGACTGGGGTTTTATAAGCTGAAGGACTCAGAAATTATGGCGAAACAATTTATAAATGCATTATAGGAGGAATGTAATGTGAAACTAATGTTGAAAATCAGCTGCATCTATTTATTATCCGGGGTTTCTAAAAATATTACAGTTAATCATTTATGTTCTTGGATTGTTTAATGATAGATAGCCCTTTCCATTATCCAAAGTCCAAAGAAGCAAAAAGGATTGAGGCAAAAGATGAGAGATTTGGAAACATTGATGTTTCAGTCATCTTTATTTTCACAATACACTAAGGTTTCTATTTGTAGAGAAAAGTTAAAATGTAACTCTTACTTGATCTATTCCCTTTTTTTCTTTTGCCTTTTCTTTTTGTCTTCAAAATAGCAGCAGCTATGTTTACTCAGTAGATTCCAATTCTCTCCTGAGTCAGGTACTTTTTTTCCCATTCTTAGGAAAGTTAGTGATAATTCTGCCTAGTTAATGTAGGCAATATGAAATCTTCCATCAAGTACACACAAGTCCCTTCCCCAACCTAGCAGGAGACCTGGTTCTGACAGCAGTCATAGCAGTCAAGCTAGAAGTAGCTTGGAAGAGGGACATCTACAGATTTGAAGAAACCAGCAGTGGGCTTTGTAGTTTAGACAAGAGTAAGCAACCTGAGAACATGCTGTGAAGCTAAGTCCAAAGATGCATTCTGAGAGTCTTATATCTTTTTATTGTTTAAAATCTGGCCCGTACTTATAACATTTAAATGATATGTAAAACAATTAATTTGAAGTTTTGTGTTGTCACGAAAGGAATCAGGATTATTTTAGGAACACACAATATAGGTAATTCAGACTAAACTTTCAATCTATCAAACCTTTGGTCTAATGACCGTCAGGGAAGAGTGAAAGAGCAGACGTTTTTAATTGGTCTTTCCTAATGGGGTGGTACTTGAAGGCTCATAGTTTTTATATGCTACATGTAATTTTAACTGCTGCTCTATTGTTTTATGTATTCTAATTTAACACTATACATGTTTCACTTGGATGCTTACACTGATCTAACCATGAAGGACACACTATTACAAATTGAAGAATGACTGAGAGGAACATACAAGAGATTCAAGGGAGAAGCAGATATTGTAAGTATATTCAGGAAAGTTAAAGCCAAGATTGAACTGAGACCTTTGAGGAAAATGAAGGGCAAAGCAGTTTGCTTGGCATAGTTTAGAATACGAAAAAAATGTTTTGATGAAGGTTGCATTTTTGATACAGAACAGTTTTTGTGAGATTAGTCAATCTTCCAGTATTCAAAACAGGACAACCCTGCTATTTGGTACTGTCTGAAAAGGGCGATTATTTTGCTGTTTTTAAAATTGCACCTTTGTCAATGTTTTTGGAAAGTCAGAGACCAAGACTTTCTAAAGCTAAAATTGGGGTTGAAAATTAAAGATTACAGAAACAACCAAATGGCTAACAATGTTAATATTCCAGAAGGAGCAGTAAAATAAAATGCCATGAGAAAAGATGGAAAGGAAGCATTATTTTCTATGGGCTTCCTTGAAGTCATGTTGTTAAGTAAAATGCCAGTTACTAAATGTGATTAATTGATGTATTGTTCCTTGATTTTAGTAATACATTTGAGACAATTTTCCAGAATTATTATAAGAAAAAGGAAAAACAAATATAAACTAATTGTTGGCTGAATTTATTGCTCAATCAACTGAAAGTTATTTATTTATAGGTGAATGTTCTCAAGAATAAGGTCCAGATCTTCACCTAATAATCTGTTTGGTGTTGTAATCAATGACATGTTGGACAAATAGAATGATGTCAGAGTCACAGTAGAGAATCTCTACATTTTACAGTAGAAGGGCTAGATAATAAACCAGTAAAATATTAATTTTTAAAAGTCATAAAAGAACACAGAAATATTTCAAATGACAAAATAAGGTATTAAAATTATCAATGGAGAAGAACAGATTTAAACTAGTGAGACAGACTTAGAGATTTATAAAACTATGCAGTTTTAAGGCTCATGCTTTATAACTTCACCTACATTATCAACAACAACAAATACTTAGGGGACTTATCCACTGATAATGGAAAAGCATATAAAATCAATTGTGTGACATGGTAATAAGATGTTTATGCAAGCTTCATTTGGATTAGCAGATTGATAATAAGATGTGTTATGTTCAAGGGGAAAAGCAAAAATAAGAATTTCAGAAAAGGAACAAAATTAGTATACTGAAAAATGCTAAAACAATTAAGAGAACTGTAGAAGACTTAACAATTGAAGCAAATTGTTAAGTTTCTAAGTTTCCAACCTAGAAATAATGTCAAGAAGAATGTATGCAGAATGAGTTATATGAACAAAATTAAGGAAACATGTGAAACACAAAGGGAGTGTCAAGAAATAGGTAGTCAGAATATGTACTGTACAGTTTTTAGAGTTCTCAAAGGAGAGGGGAGAAGACATAAGAAGACATAGTATCTGTGAACTTTCCAAAACTTGTAAAGATATCTAAGTTTAAGTTGAAATATCACGAACACTAAACTGAACCAATACAAGAGATACTTATCAGAATAACACTTCTGAAAACTAAATATAAAGAAAAACATCTTAAAAAGCATCGAATATTGTCACTATTATAAGTTGATAACATCAAAGAGCTGAAAGAAAATACCACCAATTATAAAAAGTATCCTTCATAGTTGAAGGTGAATATATTTCAAAATAAAATAGAGAGAGATTAATCATCCACATGTTTGCAAGAAAGGAAATACTGAAATATGTTTCCATTATAACTGATTCTAGATGGACATTAGAAAATACATTAAAATTGATGTTTTAGGATTCTTGGGGTATAATCCTAGCAGTGGAATTGCTGGGTCAAAAGGCAGGTCAATTTTTATTTTTCTGAGAAAATTCCATACTGTTTTCCATAATGGTTGTACCAGTCTGCAATCCCACCAACAGTGAACTAAGGTCCCCTTTTCCCCACACCCTCTCCAACATTTGTTGTTTGTTGCTTTGTCTATTATAGCCATCCTGACTGGTATAAAGTGGTATCTCATTGTGGTTTTAATTTGCATCTCTCTGATAGCTAACGATATTGAGCATCTCTTCATGAGTCTCTGGATATTCTGTATGTCCTCCTTGGAGAAGTGTCTGTTCAAGTCCTTTTCCCATTTTTTAATTGGGTTCGATGTCTTCCTAGAGTGGAGTCGTGTAAGTTCTTTGTATATTTTGGAGATTAAACCTTTGTCTGAGGTATCATTGGCAAATATGTTTTCCCATACAGTTGGTTGTCTTTTTAATTTAATACTGTTTTCTTTAACCATGCAGAAGCTTTTTATTTTGATGAGATCCCATTTGTTTATTCTTTCCTTTATATTCCTTGCTCTAGGGGACATATCCGTAAAAATGTTGCTGCGTGGAATATCTGAGATTTTCTTGCCAATGTTCTCCTCTAGGACTTTAATGGTGTCATGGCTTATATTTAAGTCTTTTATCCACCTTGAATTTATTTTGGTGTATGGTGTAAGTTGGTGCTCAAGTTTCATTTTTTTTGCACGTATCTGTCCAGTTCTCCCAACACCATTTGCTGAAGAGGCTATCTTTACTCCATTTTATGTTACTGCCCCCTTTGTCAAATATTAATTGACTGTAGAGGGTTGGGTTATGCACCACAATGTTCATAGCAGCACAATTTACAATAGCCAAGAGTTGGAAGCAACCTAGGTGCCCATCAGTAAACAAATGGATCAAAAAATTGTGGTACATATACACAATGGAATTCTATGCAGCAGAGAGAAAGAAGGAGCTACTACCTTTTGCAACAACATGGATGGAACTGGAAAGCATTATGCTGAGTGAAATAGGCCAGGCATTGAAGGACAAATACCATATGATCTCACCTTTGACAGGAAGCTAAAGAATAAAACAAACAAGCAAACAGAATAAAAACAAAGACGCTGAAATAGAGAACAAGTGGGCAGCGACCAGAGGGGAGAGGGAAGGGAACTTAAGGGGAAAAAGGGGGAGGGATTTTGAGGAACAAGTATGAAAGACACAGAGATGAGGATTGGGGGGGGGAATGGGAGGGAGGGGGGAGACTGGGCGGGGGGGGTGGGATGGGAGAAATAGATAAAAAAAATGTACTTGAAAAGTAACTAAATAAAATTAAAAAAAAAGAAAAGTAACTAAATAAAATTTAAAAAATAATAATAAAAAAAGAAAATACATTAAAGAAAGAATAGCAGAAAAAGAGGTAAATGACTAAGTGTAAATAAATATTACTTGCATAAAATAATAAAAACAATTTTATAAGTAAATGTAGCAAATAAACTGTACAACACTCAAGGTAATAAAAGATAAATATAAAATAAAAATAATATATACACATAAAAGAGTAAAAATAAATAGGAAAATGCTAAAGTTATAAGAAAAAAATGAGAATTACTCTATTTATTTAAATGTTTAAATAGCATTGTGGGTGTAGACAGTTTTCAATTATTTGATACAGATGGCAGCTACTTGCTTTTTCTCTTTATTATAATTTGATGAAATATGCACTTTGCTTTACGTATAATTATTTATATATTATATTCAATAATTTCTCTAAAAGTTTAAAGAATATGCAGAAACAAAATAAATGGCAAAATAAGCCTGGCAAAGTCAAAAAGGGCTAGACATATTACTAGCAAGTATGAACAGGCATGTCATGTGTAATAAATATTTATGCAAGTCTGAGGTTGATGTTTAGTAAAAAGAAAGACATAAGTATTGAGTCAACATCAAGTAAGAAAATTGGACCTTAAAATTGCTTTTGATTCAACCAGAAAATAGGCAAAACCATGGAAAGTTAAATAGCATTTCCAAGTTCATGCTACATATAGAATGGCAGCCCTGGGACTGCCATTGACTAAGAGACTTGTGGGTCTCTTAGTCATATTTCATTTTTCATGACACTTCCCAGTTTTCTTTCTATTTGTAATTATTACAAAAAATGATAAATATTCTTTATGTAGTCAAACATAAAAATTTATCGTGTAGATAGAAAATGATTCTAAAGGACATTCAAAGACTGTGAAAGGCATTCTTGCATTTTTGTGACATTTCAACTCAATGACTTGTTAACTGATTACACATGATACTTAATTTTTTTGGTTTCAAGTTGGCTGGGCAAAGGGATGTCCGGATGTCTGGTGATCATTCTTTCCGGTATGTCTGTGAAGACATTTCTGGAAGAGATTAGTAATTTATTCTGTAGCTTGACTAAAGTTCAACCCTCCCCAATGGGGGTGGGCAGCAACCAATAGCGTGAGGTCCAGAATAAAACAGAAAGAGAAAGGGAAGGGCAAATACCCCTTTTCTGCTTAATAAGCGGGAATGTCTAACTTTTCTTGCCCTTAGACGTAGGAGTTCATAGTTTTGGGGCCTTTAGACTCCAAGACTCACACCAATAGTACCAGATTCTTAGACCTTTAGCCTTTAACTGTGAATTATACCATCAGCTCTTGTGGTTATTAGACCCTCGGACTCACAGACTGAATTATACCACGGTCTTCTTAGTTCTACAGTTTGCAGACAAGATTGCGGGCCCCTCTCTCTGTCTCTTCTCTCCATCTATTTATCTCTCTCTGTTTTCCATATTATATCAGTCTGTTTCTTTAGAATACCCTAGTATATTACATGACTTCCAAAGGTAGGTATATATCTATATGGGATGTCTCAGAGTCATAGAAGAATAGGTACACTTTAATAAACCTACTTCATTGGCACAATCTCCTTGAATCAATCTCTTTCTGTCTCTCTTTCCCTCTCCCTTTCTTTCTCCCAATTCCATCCATATCTATACATGCACCCTATACTTGTAATCTCTTCTTCCAAATTATTTTAATGGTTTTCATGGCAAACAAGATTTCTTTTTGTTTCACATGTTAAATAACTTAACGAAACCCATACATAAAAGTTCCTAGAATAGCTTTCTGAAATGTCAATCTCTTAAAGTAAAATTTTGAGTGTGACAGCAGAACATTTTAAGTGAGTATATTGTTTTTTCAAAATGTTCTTTAAATAGAGGGTCATTTTTAACTTTTTTATTACTTTAATTTTTTACTCCTGTGTGGTTTTTATTACTTGTGTAGTTGTGAAAACATTGTGCATCTTCAAATTTGTATAGTTTTGTTTAATATGGTAAAGGTGTTCTACAATATCTTCTGTGTTTTATAGTAGATGATCCTAGATATACAAAGCTCCTCAAAAATCTAAGACCAGAAGTGTAGGAGGGTTTTTTTTTATCTGCAACCTCTCCAACACTTGTTAGTTGTCTTGATAATAACCATTCTGACAGGTGTGAGTTGATATGTCATTGTAGTTTTGTTTTGCATTTCTCTAATAGCTAGTGAAGTTGAGCATCTTTTCCTATATCTGTTGGCCATTGGCATATCTTCTTGAGAGAAGGGCCTGCACAAGACTCACTTGCTGCTGGTAGGAATGTACACTTGTACAACCACTATGGAAAACATCATGGAGGCTCCTCAAAAAACTAAGAATAGAGTTATCATATGATGCAGCAACCCCTCTTCTGGATTCTACTTGAAAATCTTGAAAACATTTACTCATAAAGATACTATATGCACCCCTGTGCTCATAGCAACATAATTCACAGTGGCCAAGACATGGAAACAATCAAAGTGTCCATTGATATATGATTGGATAAAGAAGGTGATATGTACATGGAATACTACTCAGCAATAAGAAGAGATGAAATACTACCATTTGTGATAACATGGATGGATCTCCATGGATGGATCTCATGCTAAGCAAAATTAATCAGACAGAAAAAGCCAAGAGCCATATGGTTTCACTCATATGTGGGATATAAAACAAAACAAGTGAATAAACAAGAAGAGCAAATAAAATGAAAACCCATAGACACAGACAACAGTATGGTGGTTACCAGAGGGAAAGGGGGGTGGAATGGTAGTAAGTGGCAAGAGGGTGAAATATACGGTGATGGAAGAGACTTGACTTTGAATGGTAGGCACACAGTGCAATGTACACACCATGTATCATTAAACCTATATAACCTTATTAACCAATTCCATCCAAATATATTTAATAAAAAATAATATAAAAGCCACATTTCAAATCACCTTTGAAGTTTTATTGTTTTAGATTTCAACATTTCTACCTGAATTTAAAGAATATTTTGCATGCTTATAATTGCTCCTGAAATGCACCATAAATTAAACCTGAAATGATAAGCTGTGTAGAAATATTTTCAAATTGATTTCCTTAATTTTCCAAAAAGAAAGCTTAAATTATATAAAAAGTAGAATAAGAAACTGAAGTAAAATATTAGTTGCTTCTATAAAATAAAATGGCTGCCATTCTGTGATACATAAAAATAAACTTTTCTTAAAAAGCAATACCAAATAAATCAAAATAAACATTTAACATAAACCTACAAAATGTCTTTTTGTTATCTGATTTCAATTCCTTTATAATCACTGCCTCATCAACTACTTCTTTTTAAGGAGTAAGGATAAGATCAAGAGATATTCTAAATCAGTAACCATAAGAAGCAAGAGATATTCTAAATTAGTGTTTGTTATATGTCTTCTTTCTATAACTCCATTTCCTTTCAAACAAAAAACACATAAATTGTGAAATATAATCAATTTTTTATTTCACCCAATATTTGAATATTCTCTTTTCTCTCATCCTCTGCCTCATATTTGTTGTAGGAGTGTGAGGATTCATGTGTTTTAACCTCTTCCTTCTTGTCCGTCTCTTTTAAGTACTAGTGCATATTTTGGAAGTATAGTGTTTGAGTTAAACTCTTTATTTGTTTCCCTTTATGTTCTTGAGGCTTGTCTCCTCAATAATGTCCGATAGTCCTCACTTTCCTCTGTGCCTTTGGAGGAGTAAATCATCAGTCTGAGAGCAAGATAGAGGTACTTATCTTCAGTGCCTCAGATAATGTTGATCATCTGTCTTGGCTCAGAACATTCTTCTCTAATTTCATATTTTCATCAAAAGCTGCCAAACTCAAGAGAAGAACCCTTGCAGAGTCAGAAATCACCTCCAAAATCAATGATAGAGTGGATAGATGGGTATATTTGTCAAATGCCCAACTCTAAAACTGGAGTATAAAAGGAAAGCTGAAGGTATGATGCTTTTCAAATACATTACTCAAAATGTTATTTTTTCCTTACATGGGATTGGATTTTATATTTTTAATAACTGTGCAAAAGTCTTCAACCCTTTAAGACTATAAAATCTTAAATACGGTGAACTGTATGTTTAAAAACATAAATCATACACTTTTTAACATATAGGAAATAAAAATATTATTTATGCATGCTTGATGACACAACCATCATTATACACATGGCTAGTATTTGCTATTTATTATACTTCAGATTGAAAAGTAATGAAAAAGTAAGGACAATCATTATGTTAATGAAATGTTAATGAAGCATGTTTGCTTTTCCCCGTTTGTCATAAAAATAGTCTTGCTTCATCTATTAGAGTTTATCAGAAGTCAGAGAAAATAGTCAATGCTATGCAAATTATTTTAACTACCATATGATAAACTGCATGCTTGCCTCAAAAACTAGTTAACAATGCAGCAGAAAGCAAAATGAAAACTGTACCTTTTGTGACAGCAGAGATAGAACTGGAGAATATTATGCTAAGTGAAGTAAGCCAGCTGGTGAAAGACAAATACCATATGACCTCATCTATAAGAGGAATCTAATGAGAAAAATAAACTAATGAACAAAATAGAACCACAGGCATGGAAACATGGAACAGATTGAAAGTGACCAGAGGTTAGGGGGAAGAGGGATAATAGTGGAAAGAAGGGACTAGACAAAAAAGGTGTATGAATGACCTACAGACACAGAGAACAGTGTGAAAATTGACTGTGGGAGTGTGGGGTGGGCTGGGAAGAGGAGGGCAAAGGGGGAAACTGGAACAAATGTAATAGAGTAACAATAAAAATTATTTAATAAAAAATAACTCACTAATTTTTATACCATAGTGAAAGTTATATTCTGAAATTGTATATAGAAATCTTTTTATGATTGCTCTGTTGCTTAAATAACCTACTAGATATGTTTTTTGAAACTATATTACCATCCATATTAAGATCTTACTTAAAAATAATGTGGCGAGATCAAAGTTCATTAAATCCAGGATTATGTCTAGCGCAATCAGTGTTGAAAGGCAGAACACATGGCAAAATGTCAGTGCAGCAGGAGTAAGGCCCCTCTACTCCTGGTTCTAACACATACACGTGCTTCTCTATAATTAAGCAGAAGTTGGAACAGGTAGGCATTCCAGTGAGAATTCGGATTCTACTGGAATCTTAATATTCTGATGGAGAAAACTATCATATGATTTTACCCTATGAAATAAGATCCCATAAAATTGTGCCTGGTCATTTTCTTCAGTAAGGCTTTTAAGATGATAAGACTAGTTAGACTGAATCTTTTCTACTCTTCTGGGAGAGCGCATTGCTTTACTGGATAATTCTACTGGACGTGTAATGAAGAATTAATGCCAAAACTGCAAAGATGAAATATTCAAATACATGTTAACAAAGCAAGTTGTCTGGCCCCAAAGACCAACTGAATCCAAAAAGAAACACCAGACAGGTAAGGAAAAGAGGTTACTAGACAGGGCTTATTTATTTATTCATTTATTTATTTATTTATATTTCAACTTTGCATTGCAGAGTATATATATTTTTAATTTTATTTAATTCGAAATGATTAATTTTGCCTGACTCTAAGAAATTCAAATTATAAAATTAAAAATCTTCAATGCAACACACATTCAGAAAATCGAAATGTCTGTAGATAGAAAAAACTATTGCAGATGTAATGTATAATATTCTACTTATGGGTTAAAATGTGGTATGTAAAATTTAGCTTATTAGAGTATATATTATGGAGTCAGATTTGGAAAGGAGAAAATGTGACGAAATACATACAATGTGTTCCTTTAAACTATATATATCTATATATATATACATATATATATATAGCTGAAATGGGAAGTACTAAATGTTCTAAACTGTCTTCAATGTTATCAGAACTTGGAGAAGAGAAGGAAACACAAAATACATTAACTCAAAAATAAAAATCTAATATCATAATTTTCCACATATTTGAATTATTACTGATGAAGAACTCCTAATTAGCATTTTGAACTCTAAAAAGATAATGCAGTGAAACTTCCATTAGTAGTAGGTCAAGAAGAAATTAAAAATTAAAGTTCAATTTTTGTCCTGTTAGAGCTCTACTTACTAAACTTAAGGATATCTATATATAATTATATAATTATCACTATCAATGAAACATGCTTATACTAAAACTATTCAAATATATGCTATAAAATATCTATAACACATATAAGATTTTATATTCTACATTTTCACATAACTAAAACAATCTATTTAACATAGAGTTGTTTAAAACTAGAGAAGGATTATGTACTATTTTCTCCTTGTTCATTAATTAGAAGTACTGGTTTCCGTTTTGCATTCAATATTCTTACTAGGTTTGGCAGTAAGATATTTTTAAGAACAAAAATTTCCACTAGTTTTTGGAGAGTAGGGAGCAAAGAAAATAAGTTTATCGTTTTTCACCACTTATATGGGCGGGCATGAAAATAAACAATTCCATATCTGACCAGTTCTTCTTGTTCTGTACAACTCTGTAAATGAATCTTTACAATGTCAAGATTGCCATTAGCTTTTGGAAAAACAGCAATGCATTTCCTCCTTTTACAGATTGATTTCTCTTTGCTCAACAAATTAAAGTGTTACTAATGATGGCAGTGATCCTGGCCTTCGGGGTAACTCCAATGACTACACTACATATGTTTGTGGTGGCAACTGTTTCCTACTCCTGCCCTTCTGAAAAGCCCAAGGCTTGTTCCCTGGAATAGTTATGGTCATTAAATGCATCCCATGATTACACTCTATCTGTGATTATATTTTGGAAAAGAGCAACATGGTGAGAAGATGGAGTATGACTATCCTTATCTGAAGTCTTATTTGCACAAATGTGCTAGAGAAAATTAAAAAAGTAAAATCCATTTCACAACATCAAGACCAATAGGCTGATATTGGAAAATAGTAAGGAATATTATTGTAAAATATGATGCCAGTTGTCAATGCCAGTGGATTACCTGTGTGAGGTTTAGGGTACTAAAATTTTCAGTGTGGCCACTGATTTTAAGTTGTACAATTTCAGAACTTTAGTTTCATGTTTTGAAGTGAGAGACTTAAATCTATTAGTGCATTATTTTTGTTGTTTTAAAGTACCAAGATTTTATTTATCTATTGTTTTTCTTTTCTTGTTATTCATTTTTAAAATATATTTTATTGATTATGCTATTACAATTGTCCCATTTTCCCCCCTTATTACCCTCTGCCCTGCAAACCGCCCCCCCGCCACCAGCATTCCCCCACCTTTGTTCATGTCCATGGGTCTTACACATAAGTACTTTGGCTTCTATATTGTATTAGTAAAATTTTAGATTTGCTACCCTTTGTCTCACTGAAATCTTTAGCAAGTACCTACTATATTCTTAAGAATGAAAGTCTTTATCTAATGTTCAATATGTTATATGCAATGGATTGCGGGTATTACACATAATTTGAGAGATTATTTATATGATTAAGAGTCCTAAAACATGTTACACTCTCATCAAAAAAAATAACGCTTTTCTTAACTTACATTGTTTAAATTTAAGTATCTCTTTCCTCTTCTCTTTGCTTTAAGCACAGGTAAAAGCTATATGTAAATATGAACTATGTCAGCAGAATTTATGAAAATAAAATGTAGCATACACTTTTAATGATTAAATATGTTTATCAGAAATACTTAAATATTCTCAAAGCAGAAACACCTAACTCTAAATGTGGACTCAGTGAAATTAGGCATAAAAATTGCATTGGCTTTAGAATGTTATCAAAGACTAAGAATCTTTGAGAAAATTATATCCAAATACATGACAAAGTTAAGATTAAAAAACTGTGAGATAAGTAATAGGAAGAGTAGGGTGAAATCATAAAACTGGAAGGGAAGCAGAAGAGATTAGTTTTTTTAAAGTCAGTCTGGTTTCCAACTGTGTCAGGTACTCCTTTTTTACTTCCGTAAAGAGGGACACACTTAGGTTACTTCCATTGATAGAGACTCATAGTATGTATGTACATAATGAAGTAAGGATGGGAGATACTATCCATTGCTAGGGCTCACGGAATAATCATTAGGAGGATGCTATGCAGTACAATAGAATGATCATCACTAGGATGCTATGTAATTCCAACATTCGGTAACAACGATTGTTCTAAACAATCGTTCTAATAGTCGTGGACAGATTGCCTCACTCTGTTCTGTTTTTTGTTCCTTACTGATACCTTACTGTGCTCTACATCTTGACAATCTTTTGCTCATGATTAATAACACTTCTTGGCTCTTACTTATTCACTCAGTTTATTTTGCCTTTCTGATTCTAACCGTGCTACTCTTTACAATTTTCCAAATGTTCTGTGATTAGATGGTCAAAAAGAGAGGCCTTGTTGAATCAGCCAGGCAGCATACTGTTTAAAGTGTTCTACATGTGCTGAGCATTTTACATTTTATAATCTAGTCTTTAAGCACGAATGTGACTCTCAGGCACCAATCATTTTCCAAATACTTATATCCACAAGTATAAAGCATAGGTTGACATAAAATCAGCTCTGAAAAATCAAAAATAATAATGATCACTGGGAAATATATATAATTTCAACTATGACCACAGTTAGTACATATATCTGTATGTGCCCAGTGACTAAAAATAATTAGTTAATTGATTGAAGTATCCAGAGTCCCAAATTTCTTTGAAATTCCTTGTTATTTATTTTTAAAAGCAAAATATGTGTTTTAATAAATACATATAAAAAATGAATAAACATGTACAATAAAGAATGAAAATTTCTTCTAACTCGTTCTGAGAAAATTACTATTAGTTGGTTATGTCTCTTTCTTTGCTATGCATATCATTCAAAAATATTACATTTTTACAACTGGGACTAGAAAGCAATAATTTTCAATAACTTGTAGATTTATGTTCATTCTAAGCACCACATAATACTCTACCTTATGTTTCCTTTTTTATTTTTTGGCATTGTACTCTTACAAATTATGCCATATATAGACCTTTTGTAGTTATATATTTTTATAAGCATTTCAATAGTATAAAATTCTAAACCTAAAATATTGTATGAAAGCTATTTGGTAGCTTAGATACTTATTAATTAGGTATGGGAAATATATCACATACTGTGTGAGTCAATGGTGACCCAAAGGTGCAAGTATTCTATAGCTCACTCTCCTGTGTTTGTCTGCAGCTGTCGCTCTACTGCCATTTCCAACTGCATACACCATTGCCCCTTGACTACCATACAGTTAATCAATCTCCCTTGAACTTCCCCTAACCCATCAGCCATCTCTGAACTTTTCTCAAAAGAGAAGTATGTTACAGGAAGAAAAACAAACACCAGAATAGATGACCCCTGCACTCCTGTGTTCAACAAATTTTACTTTATTTTCTAAAACCAACTATCAATTTCTCTCTAGTTTTTCCTTGTTTCACTCTACTCCCTGGCAATTATTTCTTACGTTTTTCACAGATTATTCAGAATGACTTTATGCCCCATAAATTTTTAAATGCATATTGTTTTTTAGCAGAATTCTTGCCTTATCTACTGTACAAGACAAACCATGTGATCAGAGCTGTTAAAATCCTGGCACTAAAGAGTAGTCTTTTTCCCTTCCCATAAAAATGAGAGTGTTACCATTTTCTTAAGTTGTACAGAATATCAATGAGCAAAAGCTTGTGTTTCCTAAACTCGGGTGCTGGCTAATAAAGGAGAACAAGAGAAAGGAACATCAGCAATGTATAAACTGGTCTTCTGTAAATTCAGAACCTCAGTCTTTTCATTCTTCTGGGATGTGTACACCGCACTGACACTTCACACTCACAGGAGTATGTTTCTTTTTAAAGACACCTTATTTAATATGTATTGTTGACTGATGAACATTGAAGTCACAGTAAGCATGTTAACTCATGCCTGAATGAAACTTACCTAAACATACTTATTTTCTCAGTAAGTTTCCTGATAGCTTTTCGCACTTAGGGAAAGTGCATAGCACTTCACTACTACATTTAGGGACCATCTTAATCAGCTGGAATCACAAATAGCAACATCAACAAAAAACAAAAATGAAAAGCAAGTGGCATTATTGTAACGCAAAGAGGACAATTTTACACTATGAGAGCTGAAATAAGAAGAGAATGGCTTGTTTGACCTCAGCTGGCAATGTGAGCATCAGGCTCCTCAAACTTTTCACCATCCTGTGCATATGCATGCCCCCAAATGACCACAAAAGATTGTTAGTATTGATTTCGGAATACAAATGCAGCAAAAAGAAAGAAGGAGCTCCTACCCTTTGCAACAGCATGGATGGAACTGGAAAGCATTATGAGTGAAATAAGCCAGGCAGTGAAAGACAAATACCATATGATCTCACCTTTAAGAGGAACCTAAACAATAAAACAAATAAGGAAGCAAAAGATAACCAAAGACACTGAAATAGAGGACAGGCTGACAGGGACCAGGGGAGGAGAGGGGAGGGAATTTCAGGGGGAAAGGGGAAGGATTCACAGGAACAAGCATAAAGGACACATGGAGGAAAACTAAGAGGGGGGAATGGGAGGGAGGTGGGGGGCACTGTGGAAGTGGGCTGGGATGGGAGTAAAAGACATAAAACTGCACTTGAATAATAATTAAATTAAATATATTAAAAACAAAACCAAAAAAACAAATGCATGTTAGCATGCAGGAAAAATTGCAAATACCAAATTGTTAATAATGGAAATTGACAGTTCCTGCTGGAAAACACATATTTGTGAAAGAAATCACCAAAATATAATGTTACTGTTTTTATAGAGAAAAACTGATAATTTTGAGGTAAAATTTTCCATCTTAGTTCTCAGGCTACTCAGAGAATTACAACTACTAGACTTGACTTTCTGATGTTATAATTTATGGATGTTGCTTTTCTGTTAGTCATACCACACTGGACTAACAATAAAAAAATCTTCTCTAAAACTTGCTCTCAAATCACTAAGTGACTTTGAGGGTTTACCGCCTTAGCTGTGAATCAGGTTGAATCATACTTGCCATGTCTATACATCCGTCACCAAACCATTCGTGACAAAGTCACTGAGGGGCATTGTAAGTCAGCATAAATTGGAGGAATTATGGCTCTATGGCTCATATTAGTAAAAAGTTCTACTATCAGTGCCTGTGGAATGGGACTCTTATGGGACCCTCAGAAAAGCATTTCATAGATCTTCACCCAGGTGACTGTGGTGTCCAGGATTTATCAGGGTGAAAACAGAAGAGTGACTCTATATCCCCTCTTTGTCTGTCCTATCATGGAAAATGTCCAACTGTGATTTCAGAAAGACCAAAACAAAGGTCAGTGTCCAGAGTTTCTGTTTTTATATTAAAGCTTATCCTTCTGAGCTCACAGGCAGCTGCAAAAGGGTCTCAGTCCCCATCCAGGTGGCTTAGCACAGTTCCTGGCTACAACCGATGGCTGTGCTGTGGTATCCAGTCTCCCACCCAGAGCCTGTATTTGAGTCTCCACAGTTGCTAGACCAGCATGGTTACTATGGAGAAGTGAACAGGCAAGCACGGGGGCCCCTGCAAAGGGGTTTCTTTGTTAGGCTGGATCATATTATCTCCAGACTGGGAGAGACCAGGCACTCTTCCAAAACAACCAATCAACTTAGCAAACTTTCACGAGATTCCGATAGGTCCGCCCTCTGGTCCAATGACCCCTTTCCCAGGTTAAACTGGCAGGCCTTTATGGTCAAGCACCTCCCCCTGTGCCCTTTTGACTTATTTTGCATATGTACTTATATCCCCTTGTTCTCCCAAACAATCATGTACTGGAAGGAGGGGTTTTAATCCTTAACATGACAGTGTTGTGATACCTGAAGTGTGTGAAGCTGTAGCTTCCTAGTGGAACAAGCGGGCTTATGCTCCTTGGTTGATTATTCTCAAAAATGTCTTTCTCACTTACTTATTAATAACTAGTTAACTATGTACAGTAACACTATAGGGCAGAAGTTGTACAATGCATGTTGTTATACACCATTGTAAAAAATGTTAGTTAAGCACATATGTCACATTAGGCTTAAATGCAGGCATGTAAAAGGGAACATAATAATCACGGTTAGTTTGCTCTCTCCTCAGTTGGCATGTCTTATCATTCACAGTGAGCAAAACAGCTCTTTGGCTTTGTTCTTACCTTACAAGTCTACTCAGATTCCTATAACAACCACTAGAAGAATTCTTAAAAAGAAACATTCATTGGCTTGAAATGTTTTGTGATTAAAAGCATGGCTGTAATTTTTAATTCATTTGAGTAAAGATTCCAGGTCAGATCGCTCCCATCATCCAAATAGTCTATAACATCATTGACGGGAAATATTAGCCACGAAATTAACAGCAATATTTCTTAGTTTTGCAAAATGCTTTAAATAGGATAGACTTCTGTGGATGAACACAGGCCATATACCAAGTCTGGCAAGTTCAAGGGAGGCCTGCATGGCAGCCTTACAGACTCAGAATCCTACATAACCATACGTAATGGTCTAAAATTACCACTTTTTAACTAAAAGCAGTCTATGGTGGGTAGTCATATCGTAGCCTCTAATCTCCAAGGACAATGGTTCACCATCACCTTGACTAAGCCTTTTTCTTTTTGTATGTAGGATAACATACCTGATAAAAAATAACTTTCCAACAACAAAGTAATTTCCCTTTATCCAGATCCCTCAAAGAATGAACACCAGACCAGAGACACAAATCCCTTAATTGCCATTGTTATGTTAATTGATGATGGTTAGCTACCATGTAACCACCTGTGTAAAAGAAGTATGTGTCCATCATTTTACTTTGTATCCAACCCCAGAGGTTTCCCTGCTTTACTTTCTTCTGCCTCCCTGACGATCACCAATGGATTCATGTAACTCACTTACATCTTCTCTTTGAATCGTAATATACAAAATAAGATGCATAGCAGCCATTCTCTGGAGCTTTTTCTCAATCCATTGAGGTCCTACTTCCCGGCAACTGTCATCAGTTTGGCTCAAAGCAACTTATAGGAATTCTCTACAGCTTTGAACGTCTGTTACATTGACACTTTTCATGCGGCATGAAAAAAGTGTATTTTTTCTTTATAATCTGCATGGAAGATGAAAGGACTGCCTATAATTTGGATTTAACTTTTAAAAAAAGTAAATTGATCAGGAAAGTAAAATTGAACAGCCTGGAAATCGTGTACACACATGCACACACACACACAACAATAGATACAATACAGATGTACGTGTATAACAATTTAAAATGAATCATCATGTTTACAGAGCATATTTTAGGGAATCACGACATGGCAGATAAGTTTCTCTCTCTTCATTGGTGTAAAAATGTACCAGGACTACTTAACGCTGCAGGCCTGAAACATCTGTCTGACTTTTACAGCCATGTTCTATAACCCAAACTTTACCTCTTTCTTTGTCCATGTATTTTGATAAGTCCTGAAGCTTAGTACATGATTATTATGTGTGAAAACTATTCTTTTATTACTTATATTGAACAACTAAAATGAAAATGCAGTACTATAATAATCACACATAAATTCCAATACCCAAAGAGAAAGTCATTTGTATGAAACACTTTCCAACTGTGCATCCCAGTCATTTTTGGTAGTTACGCATCAAGGAAACCTTTGGAACATTTAAACTTTTTTATTTCCAGAGGGAGAGCTCAAACTTAATTGAAAGATCAGAGAGTTAAAGACATCTGATTAAAATGTATGCTATTCTCATTGATGCTCTGGTATGAATATTAGTTTAGAAAACAAAATGAGTTCCAAAATGCTTTTAAAATTCTATTCCATAAAGTTTATTCAGGATAAATTTACCTACCTGTGCCCCATCCAGTGAGGCAAGCTTTCAGTCGAAGTTACATTTAAACCTGTTGGTTTCCAAAATGTGAAAGAAGGTGTGTCATTATCTGAGAGGGGGGCCATATTATTTTAAATGGAACTTAAAGGTATTTTTAAGCAAAAAATTACTAAATATCAGAGAAGTAAAATACGTTTTTTTTCAAAAGATAAGGATTCATGGAAATTCTTCTGTATACCTGACATCTTTAAGAATGATCTTGCACTTAATTAATTTGATAAAATAATCAAAATAAACTACTTAGTACAAATTCTATTTTTAAATAGATTGTGTTATCTACTTTCCCAAATGACTTTCTTCCTGTTGTCTATCAACTTCACCTGCCTTCTCTGTGGGGCTGTTCCTAAATTCACTTTAAATATAGAGGTGAGAACAATGACTGAAAAGATAACAAAAGATGTATTGTCACTGCTGATGTGTTTACGGTACACCTGCAAGGTGACTAAGTCAAACATTTTTTGTCCTAAAAACAAAGCCAGATGAACTTGAAGTACTTGCGTGTTTTAAGCATTGAGCCATTTAATTTTTAATGACTTTAAGGTTTTAAATTATAAACAACTTTCTCTAGTTTTTTTTAGATTCCTGCAAAAAGTGGATTGATGTAAAAAAGGCATAGAAAGAAGAAAACAGGAAAGTAAATACTCTGATTTTGTTTGTTATGTTGACATTGCTCAAGTAGCACCAGGTGATACCAAAATGACATGTAAGCTTGTGCAAAGGCTTTGACAGAGTGACTGAATACAAGACAAAACAATCTTCAACTTCTAGTGATTAAACGCCTTAATTGATTTTGAGGTCATCTTCATGATGGCAATTTCAAGAACAAAGCTGCATATTACACAACTCACTCAAAAGCATTGAAAAGGGATGGCAAAGAATTTCAAATCTATTTTCTAACAAAACTGTCTGAATTTTTAATTTGTCAGGGTAGAGTGAGGTAAACAAACTCATGTCAGGTAATTCAGTAGAGAGAATTTAACTTGGAAAATTAATTCCAAAGACTTCATAAGAGAAAAAGGACAATTAGAAGATAATGGCAAAATCTTCACTTTAACAGCCACAGGAGGCTATTGCCCTTCTGAGCACTGAAGAAAAAAAAGGAGGAGGTGGTGGTACCAGCCTCAAGAATTCAGCGCTTCTAGTGAATGGTGGAACTGCCACCAAACCAAAGTGAATTTCAGCTGCCCATTGCCACCAAAAGGCAAACTCTAGCAGCAGAGGCTGGGTAAAAAAAAGTTTTTATTCCAAAGCAGAATGATCTGAGACAATGGGGCCTTCCCATGGCAAAGTTCATCTCCCCCACCAAATGCAAGCAAAACCCAGCTGCTCCTAGTGAGACCCAAACCAAAAGTGGTGCCCAGAATTCCTGCTCGATTTTAAAGTACAGTCCTTGGGAGCCTAAGGTAGCTTCTAAGTGGTGATCCAGGTGCTTAGCTTGCTCCCAGCTGCTGTCTAGCTTCAGGCTTCCTCCTGGAGGCTGCGTGTGGAGCAGGTACTACTAATGGCCATACAGTTTCTTGGGCTACGAGATCCCATACTCCTAGGCCAGTGAAGGCACCAATGAATGCTCCATGAGGTCAGCAAAAGAGAGAGACTCTATCCTGAAGGCCATGGGTGCATGGAAAAAAACAGGCTAGTATACTAGCCAAGTGCAGATATGAAGCAACAGCCATGAGTAAGAGTGAGATCTCTTTGTTCCAAGTGTGGGATGGACCAGGTACTTTATCAGAATAAACAATTAACTTCCTAAACTTTTGTGTACTTTTGGTGGGTCCACCTTTTGTTTCCTATTATCCAATTATCTAGCTAGCCCTGCACATGCTCAGTGTAAGGACTTTCTCCTGCCACAATCTTGCCTAGGGTTCAGGGGAGCATATATTTTGTTACCCCAAAAATGTAACCTGCCTTACAGGAGCACTGTGAAACTCAATGTCCTTGCCATGGCCCTTGGTGGTTGGCGAAGTTATTATCTGGTTGTATGCCACACCTCATTCAACTCCCAATTGTATGGACAGTCTGTCTATTGGTATTGGGACCACAGCAGATATGCCTGTCATGATCTGGGACCATAGAAGCAAAGTCAGTGTGGCAGGAGCAAGGGTATAAGAAAGATGTAGAGTCTGCCACATATCTCTCCAAAGAAGAATTTTCTTCTATCTTGAAATCTTCTCCTAGTGTCTCCTATTGACTGAAAACCAAGCCAGAGTCAGTAGTCATGGAAACATAGGTAATGTGTACAGCCCCCTTTTATGCTAGGAAGAGCAAGGTCAAGGCTGTAAATGGCACTGAAAACAAATGAATAACATAGTACTCTTGTGTAAGCTTTGCTCTATTTATGTCTCTTGTAATTTTTAAAGCCTCTAATTCTCCCCACTTCTAATAGTAAATAAATTATTTAAGTCTCATCAGCAAGACCTTCAAGTACTTTAGCAGTCTAATACCAACCTAATTTTCTAGACTGATCTGCCACTCCATGAATTCCAGTCTTACAGAGGTAAATAAACTAAAAGTAATTCTTTACCCCATGAAGGAGCTTCTGGTCTCTGCACCTTCATGTTCTTGCTCTACTTTCAATGCCTTTGCTGCCCAGTGTTTTTCCATCCAGTGATTCTTGATGCCTTAGGATGTTAATTTAAATGTATTATTTCTGTGCATAGTTTTTGATATGCAGGTACAATGAATTACTTTTTGTGATTCACAATATTATTAGTGAAACATTTATAATATATATTATTAGTGGCATTTTTGTTTCCATTTAAAAAAAATAAACTCCTTCAGGACAGAGAACTAGTTAACAAGAATAGCAAATTGGTTATTGTCAGTTATCAGTAAATGTTAAATAAATGAATAGATTATGTTTTCCTAGAAGCTAATAAATTATATTTGTCTAAGAAAATGTCCCACCTATTAAGCATCGTTGTGGCTTTCACATTGTACCTGAAGAATTGATACTGTGCAATACTTAAGGTTAACAGTGAAATATAAAAAATGAAAATATTTAATTTCCTCACTAGCAATCTCTTATTACTATTTCTCAAGCTTTCTTTTCAAAATGACACTTTTCACTTTTTTTCAATAATATAATATTCGAAAGTTTACATGGTTGATTATAACATCATTATGCCATTTGAAAACTGGTCAATAATCAATGATCTCTGCAGGAATTAAAGAAAAGTGATCATGGACTTTGAGCTTTATCAGTGAGAGACATTACTTCTTTGCTACTCACATTCATTCCTTCTGTGCCCAGTCCTTAAATTCAGAAGTCCTATGTACTATGTGAACCCAATTCTCATAGTCCTAAATGTCTGAGTTGTTAATAAACTCTTGACTAAAACTAGGAGAAGATATCTCTTAGAAATGTCTGCATTTATTCTCCTTCTAGTGATATGTTTACATTTCAGGCAAGAAGAGGGATGAGTAGCAAGTACCAATGCCTTTTTCTAAAAGCATTTTTTTTCCAAAAACCCCTGTTAGATTTCACCTCGTTTCACCATACAGAAATGTGTTACTTGGTGATCCTTACATAAAAGGAAGTGAGAAATTATGTTCTTGACTTTTCAATCTCTATAGCAGAGGAAAGAAATTGAGGAAATAATTGAGACTGTATTTTGAATAAGCTGCTTCATAGTATCGAACTGAACAATTTGAGGATTTGGAATTAAGAAACAGGCATAAGGCACTGAGATCTCTTCCCCAAGCCATGTGCAAACCGCATTCTCCAGTGAAGAAATTAAGAATTTTTCAGAGTGAAATGGATTATACAGATGAGAAAAAAGACAGTATAAAGGAAAAATACCATGTGGCCCCAGAGTAAAGAGTTAAGGAGGACATCTGTCTGATGTCATTTCATTTGCTAAGTAGCCCAGCAATTATTTACATAAAGACTCCCAAGAGTCATTAGTTTCCTAAAAAAATGCCTTTACTTAAGATGGCTTGAATTTTTTTCTCTACAACCAAGTTTCCTGATTTATATAGGAGTCAAGATGAAGAGTAATGTAAGTGGAAAGTCTGCCAACATCGGCTCTATTTCTTTAGTTTATGCTCCCACCCTCTTAGACTCCATGAACTTGCAAGAAAATCCACTCTGTGCATAGATATTTTGTATTCTCTGATTTTTATCCATGCAAAATTATTAGCAATCTAGTGAAGAACACTTTTAAAGGATAGCTTTCTTTCACTTTCTAAACAATTAGCTAATCATTTAGCATTTAATGGGAATCAGTCGGAAGCAACATTAAGAAGGATGAAAGGCAATGAAACATCTGTACTTATTTTGGTTACCGCATGGTACAGTACTTTATCTACTTTGATTCTTAGTAATGTCTGTTTATGTAGTTTCATTTGTTAATACTAAGATCTGTGAAAATTAAATCAGAGATTATCACTGTTCATTCTCCTAATAGGATTTCTTCTTTTACTTGATATGCTTCATTTCTGTTTGCTATTGCACCCAAATCTCTGGAATATTAGAGAATCTAACAGAGATAGGCCTTAACACAAACAGTGCTTGATAGATTCTGTTCTCCCTATGGAGCTTCTTTTATCCTCTTATGCTTTTTAGAACACTCTTTCTAAAGTAACATATTTGCTTTAGAGATAATACATCTTTTTGAAAGGAGGCATTTGATTGTTGGGGATAAAAAAACAGAAAATAAACTTTAAGTATATATTAATATATATTAATAAATATCTATATTTAACAAATATAAAATAGAATTGTGGAATGACTGAAAATAGATACGAGAAGAGTTTTTTTATTAATAATTTAACTTAATTCAATACTTGGTGAAGAATACTATTGAAAGAGCAATTTTAATTTTGTAAGAGCTCTTATTTTGTTTTACATTTTATGATATTAAATACCCACATGCAATTTCTGTTTAAATTTTGGCCATTAATCATGTGTCTTATGAATGTATCTTTCACATCTATATATATATAATATATACTGCATGTTATACATATTCACATATATGCTTATTTGGTTAAAACATTTTAAGTAAAGAAAATTTACTGTAAAGTTCATCTTTACTTAACCTTGTAATCATGAAAAAATTTACATTTAAATACACAGATATTCCATTTTTATTTAGATCATAATAAAAACTCAACACTAACAGGTGATAATATACTCAGAGCAACCTTAGATTTTGGATTGTGTTCATCCATTGGAAACATAGAAAATCATGACATTTTCTTGACTGTTTTTATGATAATGGAAATGTTAGTTGAGGATAGATGCACGAATATTCAAATAAAGACTATTTTGTAACTAGATCGTATGGCTAGTATCTGGTCAGTGGGACAAAGTGGAGATGGTGTAGGCAACTTTATTTTCCAATTCTTAAAACAAACAAACAAAAAAAGCATTGTCTTGTTTTTTAATCTATTTCTGCTGGAAGAAATACAGATATAATGACGAGACATTTTGAACGATTAAAATAAAAAGACAAAAATTATGAATGAATAGCAAAGATAAGCAAGAGAAGGACCCTAGATCTTTAATGTGAGACAGCTGTGATTCTAGATTTTAGCTTCTAATGCATTGAACATTATCTGAGAGAGAAATAAACTATTTAAGACACTTTGTTGCTGGATATTTTTCAGCAGCCAAAATGGTACCCTAAATATTCAGTCGACATTATTACATCAATAAATTTATGGTCATGTTTTACATACGAAAGGATTTCAGGGAAGATGTTTGCACACATTTGTAAATTTTACTAGAAAACTGAGTGTTGTGGATTTTAAGCTAGATCAAGAGAGCAAAGGAAATTTTCAGTCTCTGATTACATAATTGGAAGGACTCTCACTTATATTTTCATTGTTTTCAACATCATATATCAAAATGTAAAAATTACTTTGGAGTTCTTTTTTTTAAATTTTTTGGAATGGCTTTGAAACAAAGCAATAATGATCTGACATCTCATTGAATTTTGCATGAGTAAGTTTCTGAAATCAGCCATTCATCCAGGATTAAATTACATATTTATCTATATACAGATGTAGATATGTAGGTATAGATATAGATACATATATACACATACATATAGAGTCTGGCACAAATAACAGCCTTTTAATTATAAAATCTTTTATTAAAACATCTGAGATGGCATTGCTGAGAAAAATGATTATATATCAAAATTCCACTGATACTGTATTTAAAAATTAGATCCAAACACTATGGTACACTTACACAATGGAATTCTATGCAGCAGAAAGAAAGAAGAAGCAGAAAGACAGAAGGACGCTTTGCAACAACATGGATGGAACTGGAAAGCGTTATGCTGAGTGAAATAAGCCAGGTGGTGAAAGACAAATACCATATGATCTCACCTTTAACAAGAAACTAAACAACAAAACAAACAAGCAAGCAAAATATAATCAAAGACACTGAAATAGAGAACAGGCTGACAGGGACCAGAGGGGAGGGAATTTCAGGGGAAAAGGGGAAGGATTCACAGGAACAAGTATAAAGGACACAGGGACAAAAACTAACAGGGGTGGAAATGGGAGTGAGGTGGGGAGGACTGATGGGTGGGCTGGGATGGGAGTAAAAGACAGAAAACTGTACTTGAACAATAAATTGAAAAAGAAAAATTTAAAAAATAAAAATTAACATTTAAGTGGAAACTGCAAATTTCAGGGTTTGTGAGGAAATTTTTGTGTTCATTATGAATGGAAGGGAGACTCTCAAATATACAAGGTACCGTAATTAACAAAACTTCACATTATACCAATTAATAGTTAGATCACATCCTAACATATAAACACAACAATTTGAAAAACTTATTATTTCACATTTTAAAAAATGAAACAAATAACAAATGTTGCCTTTTAAACTGTGTACTTCCTGGTGTTGCTTTTGAATACACATATGAAAAATTAATAATTTTAAATAATAGGGATACTAACACCGGTGCTCTCAGGTGACAAATCCAAGAGACACTTTTCCAGTGTGTTTTTTCCCCAGTGTCCAGGATTTTAAATTCAAATACTAATCTTTCATTTAACATCTGTTTATTTGGATCCTGCTATATAGAGGTTGGCAAAAATAGGTTTACAGTTGTGAATAAGCAAAACCGAATTTATTCTTGTATTATTATTTATTATATTATTTTCCATATGAACAATGTAAGCCTACCTTCACTCGCCCCTAGGTACTTACCCCTGTTGTTAGGAATTAAAATGGGAAGTGGGAAGGACATTGTTCCCATTTTTTAAGTTGAGCTCATTGGGATAACATTGATAATAAGATTATGTTTCAATTATACAATTCTATGATACATGATCTGCATATTGTATTGTGTGTGCATCACTGAAAGTCAACATTTCTTCCATCACTGTATCTCAAATATTTGATCTTCTTTACCCTTTACTATGCCCCTAGCCACCATTCCTCTGGTAACCACCATATCATTGTCTGTCCATAATTTTTTGTTTGTTTGTCTTATTTGTTCATTTGTTATTTTCAGTTTTATATCCTACATGTGAGTGAAATCATGTGAAGGTTCTTGACTTTTCCTTTCTCATGTATTTTGCTTAATATGATATTCTCAAGGTCCCTCCATGTTCTCACAAAGGACAGTGTTTCATTTTTTCTTCTGCCTGATTGTTCCTACTTTTAATGATGCTTATTACTTACTTGATAAAAGAGACAGATTTGCAAACACTTAGGGTAAATATAGAAAAACTATTTGGAACAAAGACACTTTGAGATGCAGTTTCTTTCCTATATGAAGAAAATACATGAAGATGTTACGAGAGTGAAAGATGATGAAATGAACTTATTTAAAACTGATTGAAAAATCTGGGAAAGCCATTGTGAGAAGGTGGCAACCGAAGAAGCTGGGCATGTGAAATGCTGGAGAAGAAATTTCTAAGGGAACTACATAACTTACCCTGAAGCCAGCTCTGCACATTTCATGAACTGAAAGGTGGCCAATGTGACTGACATACAGGAGAGAGCAGGAGAGCAGTGTTGTGGAGGTCCCAGTGGTAACCAGGGCCTGATTATTTAGAGCCTTGCAGGCCAAGGAAAATATCACTGGTTGTGTTATAAAAATAATTGGAAAGATTAGATTAGAGGAGTAATTCAATAAGATATAGGATTAAAGTAAATTGTGGAGAATGTAATTTAATAGTCACATAAATAATCTTAAAGATTTCAAGTGAAGACAGGAAATGCGCGCATAAACTATAGCGCATTTCAAGAAAGATGTAGCAAACTTTTAATTGTTCTGCTGTACTAACCATCAATTGTTAATATATGATTCATGTTCAAATACCATGGTGACAAAGGGGAAAAATATACTTTTGGGTATTTTCTAGAATTTGAAAAGTATTAAGTCAAATCTGCTATTTGACTTAGTCTTATTAGTTAAGGGTGGCTGATTTCAGAGTCAGAGTTTAAAAATGAAATAGATTTTTGTCAGGAAGGAAGAATTTATACTATCTTCAATAACATGAAATGCTACAGAAAGTCTACTGGTAGTATTATGGTTAATGATTTGCACAGTGCCTGCCCTGTCTCATTTAATCTTAGCAACAAACAGATAAGAAACATAAAACTCTGAAAGTTTTTCTCTTAAGAATTCTAAAGTATGCATCTAATAAGTGAGAGGTAGATATCTCATTTTTTCCTTTCTGTTTTTTAAACTATGTTGGCCAAATGTTTACTTTTTATGAGTTATAATTTAATGTTCAGAATTTAATACCAATGTGAATTCAGCAACACATATTAAATGCTTTAAAGTAGGCATGCATTTTTCCTTCAGAATGTTACTTCTAGGAATTTATTCATAGGAAGTAATTGGATATTTAAAGTGAGAAATAATCTAATTATCCAGGGAAGCCCTATCCAATCATTGTTTATAAGAATCAAGATGCATATGTATAGATAAAAATGTATTCTTGCCATGTAGCTAAGTATAACAGAATAGGAACAAAACACTAAAATAATTCATAATAAAAAAGCTATTTTAAAATTAAATTTTTGTGTATCCTTGTTTGAGGGAATGCATTTTATCTGTCTTCCAATTTTAAACCTTTAAACAATATTAGAATAACAAGCATCAAAAATCCCTTATCTTACTTGATTGTTAGAATCCCATTTTTACCCTTTTTTGTTGCTCAGATTATCAGGAAATTTTTCAGTAATGCTTAAAAGATACACATATGTATTTCAACATTTATTTTAGGTAGTAATTTTGCTTTATTCTGATGCTCCATCATTCTTTAGCCACTGTCCTCTGCTTTTTACAGATACCTACACAACTTGTCTGCACAATTTTATCCCTACTGTTAAAACTGTTCTCTGCTTCATATCTTCCCTCACCTGCTGACAGCTTTCTAATGACCACTCTGTCTGTGGTAAAATTTTCCCACAGCTATCATGATTTTCATAACTACAAAGTTCAGCATGTGACTTCCTAATGTCCTTAAAAGAAGTGTTACATATTTCCACATTAGTTTCCATGTCCTCCATAACCTCCACTTAACCTACTATAATTTTCTTCAGAGTTCTATCACACCCTTCTGCCTCTCACAACTCAGCCATGCTGGGCTTGAAGTGTTTTGAAAGCCCTCTTTCTATCTTTAGAAAGATTGCTATTTCATTGCTATTGTACATCCCATTCCAAGGCATTAACAAATCATAGGAAATGAGATGCAGACTGGGTGAACCAGAAGAAAAGTGCTCACACATTATCATCTGCTTGGTAGACATGGCGATGACTTAAGAGCTGGGAGCCAATAGGATTTAAAGTTGTTTCATGTATCTGAGATCAAATCATCCACAGAGACATACCTTAGAGTCTTGTCTTTGATCCTTTATAGACTTAAAACTCCATTTACAGTTACACACTCTTGTTTTAATATTGTCATAACTTTGGTTCTGTTTTCAGTCCAAGCTCTATTTTCTTTTTCTTCTACATTTTATGCACATTTTCTTAACTCTTTTTAATAACTCATCTAAACTTTGTCCTAAGAAAATATTTATATTTTATAAGCATTCAGATCACATGTTATAATTTCTCAAGTCTTTATGAAGTAAATATTGCTTTGAAAAATCCCAGAACCAAGGTTAAGTTTAGAAAATGCCAACTTGGTCCTTAGGAAACAATATCATATCTAATATTATGAATAGCAAATCCTCTTTCTTACATCTGATTTTTCTAATAATAAACAATGTTAAGCAAAAAAAATTAACTTCCTTAGCTCAACTACATATATCCCCAGCAAAAGGTAAAATAATTGAACCAAATAATCTATAAAAGATAACAGACTACATTAAGCAGATATTGTACCCCATTCATCATCAGAATACCTGACTACGAAAGATTTTTTTATACCTAATAGCATTGTATTTTAAATCTCTTGGCCTTGCCTGTTGCTTATCTAACACACTACTTTTATCTTATTACATAATTCATTTATTCTACTCTTATGTGTCATTCCATTCCCTGATAAGTATTTTGACTATCTCTAAACCATCAATATGGGCATAGTACCAGTTACTTTTATTCCCAGTTTACTTTTTGGCTATTTAATATGGACTAGTCAGTATTATATATTATTTAATTATTGCTTATTTTAGTTAATACTTTATTATTGTTATATAATACATATATGCTATTGATAAAGTCTATAGATAAAATACTGCACCCTCAAATAATTAAGAATAAGACATGATAACAAAATGACACTTTCAATTAATAATATTTAAGGTTTGATAGATAAAATGGAATAAAGTGGAAAGCCATCTAAATCAACCTTGGACACAGTGGGATTCTTTAAAGAAGAAATAACACTAAAAGGAATATTTGATGAAAATTTGACATTATTGAGGGCATATAAAGTTCTGTGTTTTATTATCAAAATTACCCCCAAATTCTATTTAGCTGGTCATAGGTATAATTAAAGTTGGAGTAAGTAAGATGTAATGAAGTATAAATATAATAAATCATTAAAGGATTTTGGAGAGAGGCATGATAGGATTTATAATAGGAAGTTTAGAAAAGCAGTGAATGGTGAATCATGAGGAAGCTACTGCAGTAATGAGACCTTTAGGGAACCACTTTAGTAATCCAGAAGAGAAGGAATCTAGGTCTTCGGGGAAGTACAGAGGAGGCTTCTATTTGAAGAAAATTGATGAAGTTTAATTGAAGGCAGTAAGACTCCGAGTTCCTAATTAGACACAAAAGAGAGACATACATAGAGATAGAGAAATACAGAGAAGAGATAGAGATAAAAAGATGATTACAATAGATAGATGATAGATAGATAGATAGATAGATAGATAGATAGATGATAGATAGATAGATGATAGGTAGATAAAGAGACAGAGAAAGTCTGAGACTTACTCCATACAGCACGAACTATTACATGGAACGTGGTTTCATTCAATGAATGGCATTCTTTTAGACATCTTTCCACAAGATGTCCATAAGTACATCTGTTGAATGTCCATAAGTACAGTTTTAGATAAACTCTATCTTTATTGTTTTGGGGAAATACATTAATCTATTTTTTTTTAGTTTACAATAAAATGTTATCACTTCTAAAAATTTCCTTGAAGTACAATTTCATTTAGAATGTTATTCAATAAATAAGTATTGTTTCAATACTAAATGGCAGAAACTAATTTTGGCTATGAAGATACAATGATAAAGAAGAGAAATACAGTCCATATCTTCTTTCAGATTTTTCACAGGTCATAAGCACACAAACATAAGCACAGTCATGACCAATTTGTATGCAACTTGAAGAAAGTAAAGAGTATATTCTGTACAGAATAAGTTTCAAGAACATGAAATATAGGAGTGGGAGATACTTCACAGGCTGTCCATAGAATACTTTTCAAAAGAGAAGATATATTTGAGATGAGACTAGGAAAGGGAGAGGTGCTATATATGTTTTCTTTAGGAACAAAAATGAAACCTCATCCAAAATTTGTTTCAGTTGTCAAGCCTGATAAGGCCACACACACCCCAAAAGGTATGAAAGAATTTATGATGTACATGACAAGCCTCCCCAAGAGCAGAGCAGGCCTCCAAGTTCCAACAATGTCTTGAGAGAACAAGGAAAATAAACTAATTTGGAGTTTTATTATGGTCAGTGTGTGGGGCCATGTAAATTTCCTTTTGAAAGAACTTAGCAGTGGTTTGAAACTCCTGTTGACCCCAAGAGAGAGAGAGGACCTGGGCTTTTTATCAGCTTGTCCAGATGAGAAAGGGGAAGAGATGAGGCTTAAAGGTTGTGTGAAGTCAAATATTAGAAAACATAAACTCTTTTACAGAAGGCTACCTTTGGACAAGGCTGGATGATGGCTAAGAATAGGGTTGGACTAATTCCAAGAAGAAAAAATAAGCATGTAGACCTTAAAGTCTGAGATGGTCACCATGATCAATGCAGAATGCTGATGGAGGGCAGTAAATAAATGTGAGAACATCTATCATTTTTCTCCAAATAGTTCTGTATTTTCTTTCCAACATCTTAACTAGGACGTCATTCAGAATAATGTAATCAGGACAGTCACCAGCTCTAGGGCAGGATCCCATAGGCTCCCTCCTGAGCCATGAATTAACTATGGCCAGATCCCAGAAGTCACTGAGGTCTTGGGGAGAGGGGAGATCAACAGGCACGTGGGTAGCTCAGCAGCTCCTTCCCAGTGCATGCAAAGTATTTATTTCAAAACAACACGTTGTATCATCTGTAAAGTCAGAATTATTCATGACATAATGAAAAGAAGTTGTATTTAGGAATTGTGTCTTGTGCTTCTATGAATTCCCTAATCTCACTTGGTATGAGATAAATTTAAGAAGTTCCAACACTGCACTATAGCTTTCAGAGAATGAAAAGCATACTGAGGGCAATAGTTGTGATCTGTTTTCCTCCTAGAGTTAAGCAACTTACCGAATACAATGAAATAATATAGTATACTTACATTTCCTTCTTGCAATACATTTCTAAATATGAAAGAATGCATTGGTGAATACAGTGAACAGAAGGCTTCTTTTTTCAAAAATATCATTATAGGATAAGGCCATTTACATTATATTGGTTGTAACCCATGGAGTTTTCTAGTAGCTCCTCAGACCATGGTCCATTACTTGTTTGTACTCATTGGAAAACAGTTTTCATTGGTATACAGACTGTATTAAGGAATTTGATGTTAAAC
Source organism: Artibeus jamaicensis (assembly GCF_021234435.1). Lineage (NCBI taxonomy): Eukaryota > Metazoa > Chordata > Mammalia > Chiroptera > Phyllostomidae > Artibeus > Artibeus jamaicensis. The sequence continues at coordinate 33,794,862 of NW_026522046.1, read as the reverse complement.
CTACTTTTTATTAGAAACAAACATAAAGTTCTACTCTGGATGCTACTCCACCAATACCAGCTTCAACACAGAAGACTAAACAAAACATCAGAGCCAAACATAGGCATTATCAATACCCTAACACATTTCATTCATACCACAATAGTCATCACAATGTTTACTTCCACTTGAACCATAAGCTTAAGAATAACTGCAGTTCTGATGTTATTCAGGAAATAGCAGTACAGAACCTATAGCACAGAAGTTTATGTTTTGTTGCCATGTAAATATCACACTTAAAACTATGCTGTCTCTATGCTTGGCCATCTACTAACATTCTCCTGGGTAGAACTAACCCGAGTTTTAACTTCCCGTGGATTTTCAATCCTATACTCAACCATGAAACTAAGCCTAAATGAAAAGTTTTACAGAAACTAAGCCTAAATGAAAAGTTTTACACAAACTTAGAGCTTGTTTTATAGCACATTTTATTTCAGAAACTATCAAATAGTTTTCAAAACATGTTTTATCATCTGTAAACTCAAAATTATTCATGCCGTAATGAGAAGAGGTTGTATTTAGGAATCATATCCTGTGCTGGCATGTGTTTCCTAATCTCACTTGGGATGAATCAGAGGTTCCAAGGATGCACTATGGCATTCAGTGAATGAAGCAGACTGAGGACAATAGGTAAACAGTTGAAGGCATGTTTTCCTCTTAGACTTAAGCAATATACCGATTGCAAGTCAAGTAATACAGTAGTACACTTCAATATTTTCTACAAGTAAAGGAGCTGAAAGTTAAAACTTATCAAAAGTCAGAATGAAAACACGAACATTTCAAATGATAACATTTCTTAAATTTAGTGTAAGTACAAAGTATAAAAATGTAAGATGTTTAGTATATAACCTGCATCCCCTTAGCTTTAAAAACCTATGTGATACTATACAGGGGTATAATTAGCCCATAAGAAACTTGTGTAAATTTAAAAAAAAAGATTTCCACTGGGTACAAACATCCTCATTCTTATTCTCCTGGTTGGATGAGGAACACAAGTTGTATTTCAGCTCCTATATGCTACTCTTTGAGTGCTGTGTGCAGTGCAGAACTTAAATCAGTGTATAGACTGACATTAATGCTATAATTCTTGAAAAACTATCATCTAAATGTTATATTCGTTTCTAAAATTATGGAAGAAAAAAGTAGTTGTGTTGCAAGTAATATCAATGAGTTACTATATAGATATATATTAGAGTATCTAACTTTAATGAAATTAGAATATTTTAATATTTTAGAACATTAATATCCATTTTTAAGTCTCCTGTTAAGAAAAATAAAAGAAACAGTAGTCATTGTCTTATGATCTGAATAAAAGAATTGATAAAGAAAACATCTTTTGTGTCTTATTCTTTTTGTTTGTTGATTGATGGTGAAATTATCTCTAAGAAAGGAAGGACTCACTCTTTTGAATATTTGCTTTGAAATAGTACCAGAAAAGTCTTCACTGCATTTTTTCATACTTGATGGACACAAAGCAATGACATACATATATGTATAAACAAATTCACCAGCTGAATGAATTTTCATTTCCCTCAAGAAACATGACAGGAAATAAGTTGGAATTTCTTTTTCTTTGTTACTTTTTTTTTCTATGAAAATACTAATTATCCTCAGTAGGTGCTCTGGTAATACATTATTTAATCTTTCTTTGTTGAAATAACCCAAATGCTGTCAGACTATTCAAAATGGTTTTGTCAATTTTTAAAAGCCAGTTTTTCTATCAAATGTGGGTGGAAGAGTTGATGAAAATTACCTGACATAATTCACTGGTAAATAATAATTCAGTTTGCCTTATTAAAGCATTTTTTTTCATTTTAGAGTTGTGATTAAGTTCTAGCTTTTTCTTTTGCATTTTATAATGTTCTGGGAGAATATTAGCAAAGTTACCAAGCTACTTTTTTTTCACCCATTGAAAGAGTATTTTACCTAAAGCAAAAAGTAAAAATCATTTTCATGGTTGATTTTTCACAGTGACTGACACAAATGTCTGACAAAAAGACAGACCTTTTACTACAACTGCATAGCATATTTATATTAAGGAACTCTTCTTATCTAAGAATTGGCTTTCTATTTTTCTCCAATACTTTCTGTGACTCCTTTAGCTGTCTGTATTTTAATAATAATGGTTATGACCAAAGAAACAGAGATTAAGGCATGCATTATAAGCCATTCGAAGGGAAAAAGTAGACATCTTTTAGTACAACTGTGTGCCCAGATTGTGTTAATAACTGAAGAGTTTTAGTTAAAAAATACTGACTTATCTTAAAAGTCCACCTTCATAAATCTGCTCTGCTTAAGAATTTGAAAAACTTCTGGAAAGAACATTGTAATAACTGTGCTGAGACTATTTTATTTTATTATTTAGCAAAATAATTTAATTGATCAAATGTCCTTTTAACAAAATATAAATACATAAACATATATATACATATTTTAATATAGTATCTTAAGATATATTTACAAAGAATTTGCAGTCAAAAAGGACTGACTGATCATAACTGCTTTTTTAAAAGTATTTCTAATGTTGAAATTTTTATTGATGAATAGCAGGTTTGATGCATTTCTTTGTATGAACGTGTTACAAAATCTTAAATTATATCTGATGAAAACATATAATTCATCTTAAGAATTTTTCTAAATCAATTGCTTTGTGAGATATTTGCTGCACTGGCTGGTGTAGCTCAGTAGATTCAGCACCAGCCTGCAAACCAAGAGCTCACTGGTTTGATTCCCAGTCAGGGCACATGCCTGGATTGCAGGCTGGGTCCCCAAAACGGGGCTCAGGAGAGGCAACTGCACATTGATGTTTCTGGTCCACTCTTTCTCCTTCCCTTCCCTTCTCTGAAAATAAATAAACACAATCCTTAAAAACCAATATTAGCTCAATAAGTTTGAACATGCTCTAATTTTAAACAACTGTATATAAATGTCATTACCCATGTACAATTATAAATATATAATTATATATGTACAAGTGTAAACTCCTAAATGAAAATAGTTGTATTAAATATTTTACAGTAGCATTCACTTATGGAATAATGAAAATCTAAAAATAATAAAAATAAGGGAGAAATAAGTACATTTGTTAATTATTTAAAATAGTAATTTTGAATGTGGGGCAGGGAAGGGGAAAGCAATGGGGGGAAATAGGGACAACAGTAATTGAACATTTGTTTAAACACCATATACAAAGTTGGTTTTGAAAATAATGAAGTTGCTTCTATTTAAATTTAAGAGAATGCCACACACGTTATATGGAAATATACATACAGTAAAGGTTTTCTATATAAAACTTTAAAATGAAAACAATTATTTTTTCTCTTTCAATGAAAATCATACTTTAATGATTCTCAAAACAGATACAATGAACTTAAGCCAAACAAAATATAATAAGAAGATTGCATTTATTTTATTGGAGTTTCTTCTTCACTAAGTCATTCTTGTTTTATTTATCTAGTGTTAAATCTACATCATGAACCATGAATTTGAAAGGCAGAAAAGAATAAATACAGGAGAATAAAAACTAAAGAACTAGAAAGAGAATGGACATTACAAAAAAGTGCTTGGATATTTAGGCCAAGTGGGGCCTAAATATATTTTAGTTACAAAAATCTTAGTTACAATCTTATCTACCTTCAAAACTATCGTATCTTTCCAATCTTCTTTTGGCATTTTAGTTAAGTAGGGCTTGGGTAGCTTTCTTACTTTAGCTCAAACAGCCATGTTGACGATTTGTTCCTATGGCAGATGGCAGATGCTATCCTTGTCCCCTGTATGACTCACACTTTTCTCACTGTGCAACTTCCAAATGCCTGGAGCCTTTTGTTTTGGGAACTGTTGCAAACTGAACTGCCAGCCTGCAGTGCCAAGGAATGAACACTATCAGCAGCCTATGCTAATAATCTTTCATATGTGTATCAATATATTCTACGGATGGGTAACATCAAATAAGGCCATTTTGACTTGTATTCTTTTGAATTGTTTCCAAAAATTGTCTGAGGGGTTCAAGTCCTTATTCTTAATCACTACACATAAGCCTAAGATGACAATGCCTCGTAGCCACCAGAAAAACATGGATACAGTAAATTATTTCACAACATACAATGTTGGTTATGTAGTTTTGAATACTTCATCAGGTTCGCAAACCCATTAGTGTTAAACTGACTCATTTTAATTCAATAGAGTACCACTGCTAGGAAGAGCTCACTGCTGCGTCAGGCACAGTGATGGGTCCAAGGTCTTCTTGGCCACCCCTCATGCTTCAGTTTTCTAAAATGATTACACTTCTGTGAGCATTCATGAAGACAAGCCACATTCTGGGACATAAACCTCGCCTTAACACATTTAAAACAGTAGATGTGATACAAAATATGCCCTGAGACCACTGGGGAATTAAACTAGAAGTAAAAAAACAAAAGAAAGCTAGAAAATTCCCTAATATGTGGTGATTAAATAATAAACTTTTATTTAACATGTGTACCAAAAAATAAATTTTAGGAAAAGGTTTTTTGGTAAAGATTTTATTTATTTATCTTTAGAGTGGAAGGGAAGGAGAGAGGGAGAGAAATATCAATGTGTGGTTGCCTCTTGTGTGTCCCCTGCTGGGCACTGGCCTGCAATCCAGGCATGTGCCCTGACTGGGAAGTGAACTGAGATCCTCTGGTTCATAGATCTGTGCTCAATCCACTGAGCTACACCAGCCAGGGCTTAGGAAAAAATTTTAAAAACACTTAGAACTAAGTGGAAATGAAAATATAACTTACTAATGTCTGTGGGATGCAAAAAATGCAGTGCTTAGAAGAAAATTATAGCACTGAAGAAGCTATTAGAAAAAGAAAATCTAAAATCAATAATCTCAGAATTCATTTTGGATAGAAAAAAAGAGCAAGTCACATTCAAAGTAAATAGAAGAAAAATATATGTATATATACACACATATATTCTGATTATCTGTGTGTGTATAAAATTGCCCTGAGTTCCCAGCTCAGAACCCCTAAAATACTTGTAATTTCCTAACTGACAAGATCTCTAAGAGCATCTTTATTCTAATAGCAATATTTAGTCTTTAACCCTGGTCTCTAACACTGAGCTCTTACATCCCTTGGCATTTTGTGGGTAATAGGAATGTCCATTCAACTGAGGTGACTCTTGATGAGCTTCCAGATAGATTCAATAGCAAGACCAAGGTGTGATTAGAAGTTTAGAACTTTCAGCTCTACTCCATATCCTAGGAGAAGAAAAGAGGACCTAGAAATGGAGTTTGTGTTCAATTGTGCATGCATAATTAAACCTCCATAAAAGTCCAGAAATACAGGGTTTAGAGAGCTCCTGGGTTGGTGAACACATTCATGTGCCAGGAAAGTGGTAGACCCAGCTCCATGGGGTCAAAAGGTCAAAAGTCCCTGTGCTCAACACAGTTCCAGAGCTTACCCTATGTATCCCTTTACCTGTTTGTTTATGTATTTATCATATTTTATTACATAATAAACCAGTGAACATAAACTGTGCGTGTTCACTGGTTTATTTTATATATATATAAACTGGTTTACATAAGCGTTTCCCTGAGTTCCATGAGCTGTCTTACCAAATGATCAAACCCAAGCATGAGATCATGGGGGCTTGTGATTTATAATTGGAAGTTCAGAAGCACTGGTAACAATCTAGAATTAAGACTGGCTTTCAGGGTGTGAAGGTCAGTCTTGTGAGACTGAGCCCTTAACTGGTGGGGTTCACATGAACTACAGTTAGTTCATAATTGAACTGAAATGTAAGACAACCAGGTGGCATCTCAGAGAATGTGTGGTGTGGGAAAAAGTCCCACACAGCTTGTGCCTGCAGTGTTGTGAGTGTGGTAGTAGGGTGTGAACACAAGGAAACAAGGGATTTTTTGAGACATGACAATAATTACAAATATAAGACTGTCGATAGAAGAAGTTTCATTACGACTGGTATTTAAATGATTTATAAGTCTTGATGAGAAACTACACTTGCTCAAAACACTATCCTTAAAATCATAGAGACATACATTGGTTCAAATAGGGTTTAAAGAAATTTGGACCAGGTGGACAAGAGAATGGGAGTAAGTGTGTGTAGTATTCCAGAAGCAATCTGCATCATTTATAAGGGACATAGTTAAAAGGTTTCATGGACCACGTTTATGCTTTGTGTTGAGTCATACCCTATACGCAGATCATAATGTATTGCCAAGTCTCCCAGAACTCTTTACTTACAAAATCAACAAGGTATAGTGTAATTAGTGCCAAACTATTGTTGAAAAGGATCCTTCCTCCATATGTTCAACATATCACCAAGTAAAATTGTGTTTTTTATATAATTTAAATGTAAAGGGGGAAAACACAAAATGCATACAAAAATACAATTAGAAAATTGTATGTTCACTTATTTCTTCATCAGATACATTTTTAAGCATAAATATGGACTAGATAATATAAGAATAGGATATATATTTTGTAAACTACAAAACCCTGTAAATGAGGATTAAATTATAATCCTCATTTTTTTGCATACATTAAAACAGACATCAAGTCTTAATGGTGAAGGAGCAAAACAAAAACATTAAAACCATGTCTAAAATAAAAACGAAGAGGGGAAGAAATAGTACATAATTGTCAAAGATAATGTGAGTAAAAAGCACTGCCTGTTGGGTGTCAAGCAGCAGACAGATTTCATGGTCAGCAGATTTTCGCCCGGTACTGGAAGATAAAAGGAAGCAAGTAGAAAAAGCTAGGACGGTGTTCCCAAGAAGGGGAGATTCTCCACTTTTATTTAAATTCATTTCTTTGCTCCTACAGCTGTCCTCGTTTTGATCTGATCCAATACACTTCTCTTTCCATCACAGCTACTTAGCACACGTGTCCAAGCTTTTCAAAAAGATAGAATCATTCAACTTGGAACCATCAGTTCTAAGCACTGTACTGTTAAATTTTCCTAATTTGAGTTTAATGGATGCATGCATTTAGGGAACTCAAAGACCTTTTAAATAATTAAAACCTCACCAGGAAGTTACATTTAGGGGCTAAAATATCATGTGGTGAATTCCAGATCATGTATAGATAGCTTTTGAAATATTCACTATTTTAAGTTTCACTCTACTTTGCTCTTAACACTATTTCATGTTGAGCAAAATTATATTTTACTTTATTTCAGAAGAGGCAAGAAGTACATTATGAAGGAGCAGGGCAGGCTTATTGAAGATTTATGATATGTATTAAACTTTTAGCAACAAGTTCCTGAGGTGCTTTTTATGCTCCTCCTGTTTGATTTAAGAAAACAGTGGCCCAGGGTATGCAGTGACTTGCCCAAGGTCACACAGTAAGTAAACGGCAAACAATATCCCCATTTCTCCAAAGAGTCTTCTTTTCATATATCATAGTAACTGGTAAAGAACCGCAGAGTGGGAAAATGACTTTTTCTAAGTCATGGGAGTATTTCGTGTCACTTTGTATGACAAATTGTCAGCCATAGTTTCCAACTCAGAGTCATAAGGAATAAAGATAAGCCTCTGAAATAGCACCAAAGAGCAGAAGAACATGAAATTTCTTGTGCACGATTCCCAAGTCTATCAATCATGAGTTGTGTAACCTTATATAGGTCATGTTAACCTTCTCCAAGCCACCAAACTCTCATCAATAAAATGGAGATTAAAAAATCATAGCCATAGTGTTGTTCTGAAGATTAAATAAAACAATATTTTAACATGCCTGTTAGTTTTCAGTACATAGAAACATTCCCTGAGTATAACTGATGCTCTCTTTTTCCTTTTACCAATTTCTCTAGCCCCCGAATACATATTCTATCATTGAACAAAAGGTCACAAGTATTTGTGCCACATACCATATCTAGATGCTTGATCTACCTTGATCTACAAAGGACAGAACCTTAACCCTGAATCTTTAGAAAACAGAGTCTAAAGCAAGTGAAAATGTAGATGATTTATTTAGGGAATGAAAATCTAGGAAATCAAGATAAGAAATGATAGAGAGTGAACTGAAGAAAGATGCAAACAAGCATCTTTCTTTATGGATTAAGTCCTTTGTTGGCTGCTATTTTACAAAGAGTTTATAAGGGACTTGCTTCTGTAGGTGGCTCAGCAGGTGAGCTGTTTGGTCTGTATGAGGAACTTCTCGGGACAGGCTGAAAGTAAAGCTATGGCCCAGAGAGGTCAGTCAGAGAAAATAGAAGAGTTATGTGCCAATTTTCTTTTTAACTTCTGTTTTTCACTGGCCAAAGTTTACCCCACTGGGAAATTCCTCACATTCCTTTCTGAAATGCAACGCCTACTGATTGTGGTTCCACTGAAGGATCCCAGATCTCAGCTCTGTGTCATGCTGCTTTATTCCAACGAGTCAGGTGGGTGAGCAGTCAGAAACTCCATGCTTTCACTGGCTGACCTGCTCTGCAGAATTGGCCACAGGGAAAGGCTGTAGACTCTCATGGAAAGTGAATTGCTGACCCTCAGAAATGGTGACAGACTACAGGGGATGAAAATAAACTATGTAGTTGTATCATGGGCATCAAGAGAGAAAAACACTTAGAAAAGAAGAAAATAAAGAGTAAGATGTGCCCATTGCTGCCAAGAGAGTTAAAGCCAGAAAACTTTTATTGGATTGAATTACAGAGACAGGCTGGTTCATATTTGAAAAAGCACATGTTTTGGCGGTGTCCAAAAGACAAATTAGAGTGGAAAAGCAACACAAACAATATCCCTCTATTTAACATTCAATGCCAGACAAGAAACACAAAAAGCAATATCACATCATGAGGGACTGGAGGGCCAGCATCAGAAAATACAAATGGTATTTTGGTGTAGCAAAAATATTGAAGCATCTCCTAAGAGACTGAAAACACGCCAGCTTTGAGTGAAGAAACACTGCAATAGAAGCCATTAATTGCAGATTATGTAGAATACAGTAATAAGAGTATTGCTAGTCTTATAGTAAGTATGGCTACTAGAAGACTAGTAATAATACTCATTACTGAGAGCAGCAATACTTGAAGCAAAGGAACAGAATTATTGGTAGAAACCTTAAAGGCATAAAAAATAGGAGGGAAAAATAAGTACCTATCGGTCTGTCTCTATCTCCCTCGCTTTCTCCCTCGGTCTGTCTCTATCTCAAGTCACAAGAGAGACAATTGCCAACAGTGAGAGTCTGCAGTAGTCAAAAAACACAAGAATCAGACTTAGAGTGGAAAAGAAAAACATATACGAGTAAAAAAATTGTTAATTTAAAGATCAGTCTTAAATGCTTAATATTAAAATGGACATATATATTGAAAGTCAGTGTGTATCTTTCTAAACAATTGAGTAGAAATATGATTAATCAAAGCAACCAGTACAAAAGGAGGCCAAAAAGGAATAAAAAACAATAAACAAAAGATAGGAAAATAAAGCACATAATAAAAGAATGGAGATATATGTATATATCTAAAGCCGATTTTAATAGATTACATATATCATACAAATAAATTTGTTAATGATCATGAGAAATATTAGAACATTAAACATTTTGGTTAGAAAACAGAAATTATTAGGCTGTACTGAAAAATCTGAAGCTATTTATGAAATGCAGACATAAAAGAGGATAGAAAGTTTAATGTGAACAAAAGATAGAACTAGCAAATGATATTCAATAGAGATGTAAGTCAAACAAAATAACTCTGTTGTTAGATATATTATTAGGGATTAAAAAAGACTTTCATAATAAAAATTAAAATATCAAAAGTAAGGTTAAAAAACCAGGTACAGAAATCAAATTAAAATACATATAAGTTAAACGTGACCTAAGTGAGAGATTTTATCTGTCAACCAGTGGAATGAGGAACTTTATTAAATCCCAGTTTCAGATAAATAAATAGCCTTTTGCACCTGTGCACTTGTAACTTGATATTTATATTTACTTATTCAGACTGATACAATCTCATCATTCACATTTAATGCATAAACAAAACGAGGTCCACCATGACTTACTAACTTCTCAAGACTGCGTAGCTTGAAAGCTCTATGGCCAGAATTAAAATGGTTCTGGGGGATTCCTGGGCCTACGCTTTAAAAAGATGTGTCCTCTCAGAAGTTATTCATTATTTTTTAGTGAAAATAGTTGATTTTTGGGGGGAGAATCATACTGTCAGCAGAATTATGTTAATGAACACTCATATAAAATGTACGTATCTACACATATATAATTTGAGGGTTTTTAAAATAAGTGCTTCATATATTTTCTCACTTTCATTTCTTTTCTTTTTTAATTATTGTTCAATTACAGTTGTCCCAGTTTTCCCCTCATCACTCTCCCCTGCCCAATCCATCCCCACCTCTCACTCTCAACCCTATCCCACTTTGGCTTTGTGCACGGATGTTCCTTGACTTGACCCTTCCTCTTCTTTCCCCTGTTTTTACCCTCCCCCTCCCTTCTGGTTACTGTCAGTTTGTTTCATATTTCTATGTCTCTGGTTCTATTTCGCTTGATTATTTATTTTGTTGATTAGGTTCCACTTCTAGGTTTGTTAAAAATAAATAACCAAAGCAAAATTTAAATGTGCTTTTGAAATTTATTAGAAATTTATTATCAGATTACAATAAATAAATCAATATCTCCTTTGCCCAAAATATTATCTAATGTTTACCTCTGTGGGACTTTGAGACAGTGGTTTTAGAAATCTTAGAATTAGGGAGCCCAGCAGAATGCTGTAGTTATCCACGAGTCGCCTTCGGGTCCAAATGCACTTACTTGACCTGCTCTACCGTAGGAAGTTTTGTTGGAAGCACAGTCAGAACCTGTATCAGCAGGGAGCACTGGGCAGACAGTGCAGTTATAAGAGGCTCCGCTTCCTACATCTATTTTGTTCCTATTTTTGTTTCTTTTTTGCTGCTGCCGTGCCCCTGTACCAGAGGCTTTCCTCAAGCCCAGAGCACATAGTTTCTAAACAAGCTTGCAGCCCCTGTCCTGGTCTAATTGCTACTTTTTGGTTTCCTTCCTGAAACAGGTACTGTTATCCATGATCTCTCACTAGCCTAGCAGCCATCTAATTCCCAAAGGTCCAACTCCATCTCTGACCTTGCTTGACAGCTTCACTCAGCCTGTACCCTTGGAGATATAAAGGTACCTTATGCAAACCTACCACCAGCACACTGTGCACCCTAGACTCCTGGTGCTCCAACTTCCTTCTGAGCTCCTATCTCTTCACTTGCCTGCACACCTTGTGGGATGTTTCCAGTTCACTGGGAGACTGTGAAGAACTCTTGCGGGGGCTGCAGACACACTTCTCCAGAGGAGATGGTTATCCCAGCCTTGGGGGGGGGAACACACTCGCCCAACTTTGTCCTTGCTTCCTCGTGTACTCTGAAATTCTCTTTAGCTCTTTATCATTGCTTTGCTCTTATGGATAACAATTGTTTATATTGAACTTTTCCTGTTTAAATTATACTGTGCTTCCTGCCTCCTGATTAGATACTGACTGATACAAGGAATATCAAGTAAATGTGGAGGAAATGGAGAATTGGATGTAGTTATAATGAGTTGTGTTGATTGCAATTCAACAGAGTAACAATGGGGATAATTTCTGAGACCGCGATTAAGGAAACTACAGAAATATTGTTAGAATACTTATTTCATTGCCTAATAAAGAAGCAGCTTGATAAATACTTGACTGCCTGGCTGAATAACTAAGTTAATGAGGTATATAATGGCAGCCACCACAGTCCTTGTTCCAGCCTCATTTTCTAGTTTGAAGCTGTTAATGTATGCCAAAATGATTACTATCTTACGTTAATCACATTCCCAATATATCTGTGTCTAAATAGACTTGAATTTATTTACAATGAAAATATAACTCTCCAGGATGGCATCATGTTTTTGACAACTTATCAAATACATGTGAAGTATAGGTTTAATTAGTTCATCTGTATGTCTACTAGCTTTGAAACTACAGAGAATTTCCAGGTAAAATTTTGCTCCTTGCTCTCTGTTTTGCTAAGCTCCATTGATTATCCTGTTCTTTTAATTTTTTTTCTTTCTTTGGAGGACAATGTAATTACTTAGGCATGCGGTTATTTATTATGTTTTGCCTCTAGATTGCATCGATTAGACACTGGGTGCTTCACAGTATCTTCAACTATTTACAAATTGTTCCTTTGGTGGGATAATTATTACAGATGGTTGATTGCATTTATTACATATACTCACTTGTAGTGTATATAATAGTTTCTAGGGCTGTTAAAACAATTTACAACAAAGTGGGTCATTTAAAGCAATGGGAATTTATTCTCTCACAGTTGTGGAGGCCAGAAATCTAAAATCAAGGTTTAGATTCTCCAGAGGAGAATGTTTCCATGAAACGCCATGTTTCCTCTGAAACGTCTGTGGGAGAATTCTCCCTGCCTCTTCCAGCTTCTGGTGGCTCCCGATATTTCTCGGCATTCCTTGTCTTGTAGCGACGTAGTTCCACCCCTGCTACTTTCTTCACGTGCCTTCCTCCTGGGGTGTATAAGTGTTCCCTCCTCTTCCTCTAAACACACCAGTCTTTGGATTTAAGTCCTATCTGACTTCAGTTTGACCTCATCTCAACAAACTACATCTGAAAACACCCCATTTCTAAATAATGTCACATTCTGAGAATTCCCGAAGGACCTAACTCTTAGAGATACTATTCAACCCACCACTGTAGGGATATTTAATTTCAAAATTGGGGATAGTTTCTAGGATGGTTTCTGAAAAAAATATACACACATTAGAGATAATCCATTTCAGTTTTTTAGCCCACTTTTATATTTGGAAGGTATTAAGCACTCTTTTATACTAAATACCTAAAATGGAGAGAAAAATAAATGGGTTTGTCTATGGTGAACACCATTCACCTAAGCTCCCAACCCCTCTTTTGCTTCAGTCTCTTTTAAAAAGGATGTTGTTTTATTTAGACCATTTGTGAACCTTGATAGAGGTGGGCTAAACGCTTTCCATGGTTCCTATGGGAATCAGGGAATATTATTCTAATAAATAAATAAATAGTGTGGCTTTTTAGATAATAAGCACATGGACAAAAATAAAAAAGGGAATGGAGATAAAAATTTCAGAGTTATGCTCACTGAGAAAAGCAGTTTTTGATTAAAGGAGAAGAGGCTGTAATAAAAAACCTGAGAGTGCTAGGTAAGTTTTCAGGAGAGAAAAGCAGCCAGTGTCGATGGCCTGAGATGGGTGTTTCTAGGCCAGCGAAGAGTTCCCTGTGACTGCAGCAGAGTGAGCAAGGTGGCCACACAGAGTCGTGAGGTGGCCGTGGGGTCAGGGAGCATCTTCACCACAATAAGGACTTTTCCCTTTAGTCTGTGTAAGATGGGGTCATTGGAGGTTTTTGTCAAGAACAGTGAGATGGTGTCACTTATATATTTAAAGATTACTAACACTGTTGTGTTGTAAATAGTCTGGGTGCGGGGGAACAAAAATAGAAGTGGGGATGTTAAAGAGAAAGCTCTTTGCAATGATACAAGGGAGAGATGATTATGGCATTGGTCAGGATATGAGGTATGGAGGTAGTGAGGTTTAATAGCATTTTATTTTTTAATTTAGTTTTTATTGTATTTTTCCATTACCATTTAGTCCCTTTATACTCTCTCCCCCCAGCAATCACCACACTGTTGTCAATGTCCATGAGTCCTTTTTCCTTTTTGCTCAATCCCTCCACCTCTTAACCACCCCCTCAACTAGCTGTCATCTGATGTTCCTCTATGCACTTTATCTGTATAATTCCATGGGAGAAACTCACTGATTTTGTAATTCATAGACATTTCCATAAACTCTTGTCAAATTCAGCAATGCCCTGTACATCACTAAATCCAATGGGCAAATCCCAGTGCCTATTACTCAGGTTCTGCTCCCTGATTAAATGGTAGGCTATCCATACATGGTGGTGGGGAAGTCTGCAGACACAAATGTTGGGGGAGGGTAACCAGGAATTCAGTTCCATCCATGTCTTACCTGGGAAAAACTGATAGCCCTCCTGCATGGACATATCATGTAGATGGTCAAATACATAATTCCAGAACAGAGGGGGAAGATTGAACCTAGAAAAATAAATGTTGGAGAGGTATGGTTGGTGCTTTTCACAAAGATGCAGAACGAGATCAGCCAGGAAGTGAGTACATTTAAAGAAGCAAAGGAGGCATTTGATGTTAAGAATTAGAAGGAAGAGGAAGGTACAGCACGGAGAATGCAAAGGAGAAGCCACTAGGGAGGAAAAAATACTAAAAAGAAAGTGATGCCCTGGAAGCCAAATAAAGGCACTGTTTCAAAGATACAGGAGTAAACAATGAGCTGTGGTAGACACTGCTGCTGGGTCAGGTGAGCCCAGACTGAGAATCAACCAATGGCTTTAGCCTTTGGAGGTCATTGGTGATTTTGACCAGAGACAGTTCACTTAGGTAAATGTCCACAAATCATAAAATCTATATGCATCTCTGATTGGATGTCTAAGTGATAACATGAAGTGACCCATGTATCTCATTTGGCTGTGGTTCAAATAGGAGATGATTTATGTCAGAAGTGCCTTAAAACTGGTAAAAGAATGCATACATGTAAGGCACTGTCTTTTATTATTTTTAATCATTGATGTTCCATGAATCCATTTTCCTAGTCGATTAACTCTATTGAGTTAATTGGACCATTCCAAGAACCATTTGCTGTGTTATTTTTCTTTTGTGTTTTTTTTAACTTCTTTATATCTAGTTGCTTTCACTTTAAGTCATAAAAGATAGACATTTTCTGAGATAACGGATACTGGAAATTCTTTACTAACTCTTTCTGTTTTGAACCATGCCATATTTGTGTTTCTGCTAAAAGTTCCATGGCACTTAGGTTTAAATCTTGTTTTTACAGTATTCTAGTACATCAGAAAGGAGTTTCCAGCACAAAACAGTGAATAAACCATCTCTTAAAGAGTGATATGGGCTTGCATCGTCTCGTAAATACAGATGTGAAGTGCATTTGGTGCATGATCGATCTATTTTCTTTGAGAATATAGAATTATGTAGAGTGTGTAAGAACCCAGTTTTGTTCCAGTTATTGAACATGTGGTCAGAGAATAAGACATTTAAAAATTTCTATGTCAAATCTTCATTTTTTCAGAGATGTAGTAATGCAGATGTTTCTCTATATTCCTTTACACCTCTTAATTTATATAGTTCATTTCTCAGAATGATGCCCAAAGATTATTTGCTTCCATATTTCTAGTCACTTTCATTCTTCCAGTTTTCCTGGATATCTCATTACAAATAAAGTTCTATGTGTACAATGACACCCTTTTTCCATAAAATCTTTAAATGTATCTCTTAGTCTTATTTAAACTCAGTGAAAAGAAAAACACAGACATTTCCTAAAATATGTTATTAAGGCATTCACTGCACTGGCTGGGAAAACTATTAATATTATAATACTGACACTAAGGCTTTTTAAAATAAAATCCAAATGTTTCATTGGCATAGCATTTAATATCCACTTCTGAAAGCAGTATTATTAATATTTCAGGAATGATCAAAACTTATCAAAAGTGAACAAGAAGATAATAACTACACTTTGCATCATTACTGAAGGAATCAAATTTCTATGGTGTTTCAAAAATGGACAAAGTATTTTAAGAAATTATTGAAATAAGCTTGAACCAGCTATTATTATACCCCTATTATTAGATAAACGGAAGTTTTCTAGATGTTATGATAGAAAAAAAAGTTGAATAAAGCACATACTCTACCTTCAGGTAATTAACAACATAAGAAAATATATAAAAACAGTGTTATTTATGGTGAATCTAATCTATGTACGGGTGTGTTGCTAGATCCTGGGGATGTGATAATGGATAAAACACTACCTCTTTCCTTCTAGTTTCCTTAGGAGGAGTCCAATGGGAGAAATAAATGAGTACTTGAACAATTAAAATAACATCTGATAAGTGTTAGTAGTATGAATGAAAAAAGTATAATGGGAATTCAGAGAAAAGCCACTTAATTCAAATATATATATTCATATATTCATATATATGAATATTCATACACACACACGAGAGAAATGTGTTCTAGTAAAAATGGCGTTGAATTGCAAGCCCGAATGAAGAGAGAAGAGGGAGAAAAGGTAATTCAAATCTTTCAAGGCACATTTGCAGAAGTAATGCTTTTCACCACATTTCAAAGGTGGCGTACATTATAAACCAAATTGTGTGACTCCCTAAATTCAAATGTTTAAGTCCTAATCCTCAATATCGCAGAAGGTGATTAAATTTGGAGATAGGGCCTTTGCAGAGGTGATCAAGGTTAAATGAGCTCATTGTAGGTGGGCCCTAATCCAATATCAGGGGAGTGCCTATAAGAAGAAGAGATTAGGGCACGGACACTGGAAGAGGAAAGACCACACAAAAACAATGTGAGAAGTCAGCCATCTACAGACCTAGAAAAGAGAGTCCTCAGAAGAAATAATCTCTGCCAACAACTTGACTTTGGATTGTGAGCCTCCAGAACTGTGAAAAAACAAATTTCTCTTATTTAAGCCACCTGGTCTGTGGCCCTTTGTTATAGCAGCCCCAGTTTACTAATCCAGCCTGTTATGAGGTCAAAGACGTACATTAGACATGCCACAGAGCATTTTCTGTAGCTATTTTCCAAAAGTTCAACTTCATCATGATGTATGTTTAAGAGTTTTACATTGCTTTAATGAGTAGAATAAGGATTTATCAATGTCACTGTATTTGCAATACTTAATGAATTGACAAAAAACATGACTTAATGTGGGATGATAGCTAGGAGGATGGTACAGGTATCTAGGTAAGAGATGATGTTGGGAAAGGAAGTGAACTGCTTCAAGAGATATCTCAGAGGGGTAATGGCCAGGATTTGGTGGATTGTATGTCAGTAATGTGAAAATAGTCAAGCATGGCTCCCACAGTTAGGAGGTGAAACACTGATTGGATAAAAATGCCATTCACTGAGTGGATGATTATAAAAAGTTGGAATACGCATCTAACAACCTCTCTTTCAGGATGGATACACTTATTTTCTTAGATCCAGAGAGCATTGGTAGCTGATGGCTTTCTTCTCAGTTACTTCTCAGAACTGCTCTCAGCTAATAGGATATTCTTCCTCAAATGTACACATTTTCCTAAGTAGTAGCCAGTCTCCAATGACTGATTAATGCAGTGATGTAACATCTAGGCTGTTTTCCCTCAAGGAAGGCAACCCTGAGAGCCTCTGGATGCTGCAGAGAGCCCTGGGTGTTTGCTGGCATATTCCACGTACACTGTTCTTGAAGTTCATCTTCTGCGGTTGACCAATTCCATTTCCCTTACTCTGGGTAGATTTTATAACGTAGATGCTATCCAGTATACTTCCTGCCTGTTCATTTTCTCTCAAGTTCTATTTCCAAATGACTTGATAATCTTGAACCAGGAGTTGTCCTATGGAGGTTGTATATAGGATTTTCAGACCTGGATCATTTTCTCATTGGTTAATTGACACTGAGGACCAGCATACTGGTGGTATGTGGAACAGTGATGGCCCCTGGATATAGCAGTGGTACAAGTTTACTACTGAGAAATTCAGATGGATAACTAATGGAAGAAAATATACTGAGTGGTACAGAAGCTTAGACATTGGCAAGCTGGTAGGAATTGATGATCAAATGGACTATGGGATTAGTTGCCCATAACTAAGTGCTATCAATATGTCAAAGACAGACAAGGCTGCAATTGTTAATCACCAATCTAAGTGGCTATGAAAGTCAGAATGCCAATACACTTTAAAAAAGACCTTTATCTTCTATATTCAAAGGACCGAAACTTAAACATCAAGCCCAGGACTTAATTACAAGTGTAGAGTAGTTCCAGAAAAGGCTGAATTTTCAATGTGAAAATTATGAAATTCTGAGGTCAAAACACAGATTGGAAAGACAATAGACTGCTACAGTTCTAGCAGGGAACCTCTGAGTCAATGTACTTAAGATCCATGAGAACCAACATCTTCCAGAGCTCCCTGAGTCTAAAGAAGTAGCCTACTTCTCCAATATGTTTCATGATTAGCCTTGCTTATATAATTATGTGTGTGTGTGGGGGGGTCTTCTTTGATAATACAATCCACTCCTACCAGGATCTGTCCAGTCATCCTGCACACCAGATTCAAATGAGAACCAAACAGAATTAGTGCTGAATCTTCTAGCAAGATACCAATAAGAATCTTGTAGAAAAGCCAGAAGGTGAAAGACAAATACCATATGATCTCATCTTTAAGTAGAAGTTAATCAACAAAACAAACAAGCAAGCAAAATATAACCAGAGACATTGAAATTAAGAACAAACTGATAGTAACCAGAGGGAGGTGGGAGGGGATAATGGGAGCAGGGAAGGGGGAAGGGTTTTCAAGAACATCTATACAGGACACAATGACAAAACCAGGGGGGATGAGATCAAGGGTGGGAGGTGGGGATGACTGGGGTGAGCAGGAGTGGGGGGGATGGAGACAATTGTACTTGAACAACAATAAAAATAAAATGAAATAAAAATCAAGATAAAAAGCATCTTGCTGAAAATATGACCAGCTTGGTTGATTCATGTGTTCTAAGCAGATTCTTTGGTGAGACACCAGGATCACCACCATTCAGGAATGAGACAATTATTCATCCAGTTACCAGGAGGCTACCAGCTGCTGAGTTACAACTGAGGCTTTCCTAAGGAATTGCTCTTGACCAAAGGAAATACCTCTCCTGACATTACTAATTCTCCTTCAAAGGTCAGCCCATATCTAGTAACAGGGGAATACCATGGTACAAAGTTTCAATTCCCTTGTCTTAATTTCTAAAACCTTACAGGACTATTCCATCTCCAGAATTTCCTGTTACTGACTGAAGCCTGTAATACAGCTATGTTTTAGTTCAAATACTCTGTGCCAGCTTCACTCTTTAAATCTTTTATAGATATTTCCAAAGTACTTCCCTTGAAATTTCTTGCAGGTGAGTTTATCTGCAGGAGTCTATTTCCAGGGATACCTAAGATAGTAGTCATGAGGAAAAGCAAATTAAAAGAAATACATATAAAAAGTTTAATTGATTTTTATAGTTATCTGAAATCTGCTGGAGCCTGTTAGATATGTGAACTTGGAGCTTATTAAGGTGATGTATGCTGGAGATATACTTGAGAGTTAGAGACATAGAAACGATAGCTGCAGTCACAGGAATGAAGAAGGTCACCCAGGACAAGTCTTCAAGTGAGAAAAGAAGAAAGCCTAAGACGGAATACTGAAAAATAGCACATTTAATAGGTGGTCAGAGTGTCAGAATCTAGCAAAGCAGAAGGAAACACTGAGGAAGCAAAAAAAATATTAAAGAAGAGAGAACTTCAGTGAGTACAAGGAATACTGAGAAGTCAAGATGGCTATGGTGTGAAAATATACCTTTCTTGAAAAGGTTAGAGATCTGGACAAGAACCAAATTGAGTGGTGAAGACAGAAGCCAGATATCAGTAGTTTAAACAGCATGTGTGGTAAAGATTGGGAGATGTTCACTTCAGATATGTCTTCCAAAATGTTTAATCATGAAAGACAAGAGAAAGATGACTAGAGTAAGATATGAGCTGAATGAGGTTTTTAAATTTAATTTTATGTTTGGTGATGGGAAAAGTGGTTAATGCATAAATCATACATTCATAAGCATGTAAATAATTCTAAAATATTATTTAAAAATATATAAAGAAATATCTATGGTAGTTTGGATATATACTCCCCTCCAATAAACTCTAACAGCTTTGAAAATAAAGTTCTGAAGTGGCAGACTATGTCTGGGCAGTCTGAATAATCTCTATTTAATGTCCAAGGCATGGTTTTATGAGAGCCAATGAGCAGACGTGACATTAGCATTTTGCTGGTTGTTAAAAGCTATGAGAATATACCAGTTAGGGGAATATATAAAAGTGAATATAAAAGTTAAAAATTTTATGTTTAATAAATACAAATATTTAATATTTTGTGTGTACTGAAGCTAGCAGTTACAATACTATTTTAAATTAACATAGACAGGAGATCCATATACTAGCTTAATATATTCCATAATATATCTTTCAGTTTGTCTATAAATAACTAGGAATGCTGCATTATGTTAAAAAGTTTTGGCCCTGACTGGTGTGGCTCAGTGGGTTGAGCATTGGCCTGGGAAACAAAAGGTTGGAGGTTTGATTCCCAGTCAGGGCACTTGCTGGGTTGTGGGTCAGGTCCCCAGATGGGGGTGTGCAAGAAGCAACTGACTGATGATTCTCTTGAACATTGATGTTTCTCTCCCTCTATTTCTCCCTCCCTCCCTCCCTCTCTCTATCTCTGAAAATAAATAAATAATAAAGTATTTTGAAAAGTTTTGATATTCACATATGAAGGAGGAACAGAAGTTTAGCAATTTTAAAGAGTTTATTCCATTAAACGTTTGACTACTTTGAGCTATATTTGTTTTAAAGTCCTGAGATGTAGTTAGGAGCTACTTTACTTTAATGTCCTGGGCGAAGTGTTAATACTTACATAGCTATCGACGATTTTTATGTGGCTTTCTAACAGCTTACTTAATTTCTATTGGTTGCAGGAATTAACTCGCCAGAGAGCCAATAAGAAATGCCTGCTCAGTGGTGAGGGTGAGGAGGAGAGAAAGAAAGTACTCGGACTGCCCGATGGAGTCTTTCCTAAGGGTGATGCATTCTATAAACACAAATGATATGTTTAATAAATACCAAATCACTGACTACAGTATGAAAATCTCTACATTGTCCTGAAGATGAAGACTTCACGGTTAACTGAAATAAAATGCTGTCAGTGGTGTTAAAAAGTCACTTCTGAACAATACAGCCTAAGTATTTAAATGTTTGGAAAATATTATTAAGACCTGAACAGACACCTCTCCAAAGAGGACATACGAAGGGCCCAGAGACATATGAAATGGCTCAGCATTACTAGCCATCAGACAGAGGCAAACTAAAACCACAATAAGATACCATTCCACATTGGTCAGAATGGCCATCATTAGTAAATCAACAACAAACAAAGTACTAGGGAGGTTGTTGAGTAAAGGGGATCATTTTTCATGGAAATGCAGACTGGGATAGCCACTGTGGAAAACAGTATGAAATTTCCTCAGAAAACTAAAGATAGAGCTTCCTTTTGATCCAGTAATTCTACTTCTGGGATTATACCCTAAAAATCCTGAAACACCAATTCAAAAGAACCTATGCATCCCCAGTGTTCATAGGAACATTATTTATAGTAGCCAAGTACTGGAAACAGCCTAAATGCCCATCAGTAAATGAGGGGATCAAAAACTATGGTACATTTACACAATAGAATACTACACAGCAGAAAAAAAGAAGAAACTCCTACCCTTCACAACAGCATGGATGGAACTGGAGAGCATTTTACTAAGTGAGGCAACCCAGGTGATAAAAGACAAATACCATATGATCTCACCTATAAGTGGAAGTTAATCAACAAAACAAACAAATGAGCAAAACAGAACCAGACTTGGAATTAAAGAAGGAACTGACAGTGACCACAGGGGAGGGGTAAGGAGGATGACTGGGGAAAGAAGGGGAAAGGGCAAGCCAAGGAATATAAATAGAGAACTCATAGGCATGGACAATGGGGTGGGGTTGACGATGGGAGTGGGGGAGGGTGAGACAGGAGAGGGCAATGGGGAAAAGGGTGGGCAAACTGTAACTGAAAAACAAAAAATAAAATATAAAAAATAAAATAAAATGAAACCTAAAAAATAAGAACATTATAAATGAGAGACAACATATCCAGATAAAGTTCAGTTTAATAGTATAAAATAAATGTGATAACAAGGAAAATAATGTCAATATTTCCTGTTTTGATTGATAAACTAAAGCAGTGATAGATTTCTGTGCACATTCAATATTCTTATAAATACTGCAAAAATAGTGAATTGTTCCTTTTTTTGTGGCCGTAAATATTTCAGCTTCAGAAAATCGTTGTAGAGGTATAAATTCTACTCAGTGACAAGCATCCCATAGCTAACTTTGACTTTTAGCTTTTACTGAATAGATAGACAAGCTGGACAAGTTGTGTGCTATTCAATGCACTTGACAATCTATGAAAATTCATCAGGTGACAGGTGCTGAAGCTGCAGACATGTACTTGGTCAAGGGAATACATACTGGACCATGTGTAAGGTAGAAAAATCAAAGGCAGATGCTCAAAATGGAGACACTCACGCAGGGAGAGATGGGCACCAGGGAAGACAAGAAAGAGAACCAGGCAGAAAAGGGCATTTGGTCGTCAGAACTTCCAGGGCTTCTTCCAGGATTGAAACCCATTTTTCATCTTTTCTTGAGTTATTAGGCATCTGTATATTTTCATAAAATATTTTCTTATAGTCATATTGAGAAATCCTATCATTTCAACCCAAACTGCCCTAAATAGAAAAAATAGTAATTCAGTATAAAAAGACAAAGAAATCTGAATTCGAAGTAATATACCAGAAGAATAAAAGTAAACAGGATGGGAAAGCAAGAGAACAGAGCAAACTGAAGCTAGTAAATAATGAAATTTTTGTAAATATAAGTTTAAAAGTAATTCAAGAGTTTTTATTTAATTTAGTAAAAGTAAACAAAAGATATGTGAATTATGACCTCTATTAGCGCATTTGGAAATATTTTCTTCCTTGAACTGTGCTTGTCCAATGATGTGACGGAGATATTTTTCAATGTTGATTCAGAATTTTCAAATACTCTTGTTTATAATTCTTTGTACAATGATATAGGTCATGTTTCCAATTTTAAATAACTAAATATTAGAGTTTCTGTGCCTCTTTTACTAGAATAAGCTATTAAAAATAAAGTCCAACATTTCTCACTGAAACTCAAAGGAAATATTCTTATGATCTTGGAGCACTTATTATTTTTTGAGGGGTCATTTCAGTAATTTATACTTTTGATCCTGGCCATTGTATTTCTTCTCTGTTTACAACAGTGCAAAGATAATGGAATAGAGTACTATAGGATTGTAGGCTGTATAGGGAATATATTCTGACTGCTATTAGCTTTTGCTACATCTACTAGATGTATTCACACTTGGCACATGAAACTATGCTTGTGAAAATGATGACCCCAAAAAAGAAAGTAAGACATGAAACTCTTCTCCATATAATGAAGATCAAAAAAGGCAGGAAGATATATACATACTTATTTTTGTTACAATGGATAATTTCACGGACACCTTCAATTCTCTAGCAACTGCAAGATCTGATTTTTGTTTCATTTTCTGAGATTAGTCCTCTGTTCCATGTTAAATCAGGACCTCCTGAGACATGACATGTCTGATGCATCGTATTGTGTAATAATGAAATATAACAAGTCAAGGGTTATTACACATCCCAAAGTAAACCAAACAAAAGAGCAAGGAATAACAAGGTGCCCCATAGCTCCAGAGGACATATTTCTTGGTGGTTGAAATATTAGTGACTGGTTCAGTGCACTTCATCTTGAAAAAAATGAAAGACTAATAATGTCATTATCCCAGGTTCTGCTTCTATTTAAGAATTACCTTGGACTGCACAATAACAAACAAAGTGAGAAGGGAGAAAAATGTGAAAGAAAATGCCAAGTAATCTCACTCTTGACAGATTTTTTTCATAAACCTTAAAAATTGCAATCTAATTATTGGCCTGATTTCATATTCTATTGTATAATACTGCATTACTGATATTTATAATCAATTTACCAACATGTATTTAAAATATTGTACATTCACTCACTCAAGCACTTAATGTGTGTTTGAATATTTAGATAAAAAGATCAAGTCTCTCTTGTCAGACCAGTGAGAGAAAAAGCTGTGCAAAGAGAACCCGAATCCATCAGATTTCAACATAACTGTGTGTGTGTGTGGGGGGGGGGGAATGTTCCCAACAAATTTAATAGGAAGACTATAATTTTCAATCAATTTAATTCTTTAGGTCATTAATGCTTAACACTTAATATTTCACCTCAGTATGAGTCTCATGTGTTTTTCTCAATGAAACATTCATTTGTCCCTGATTGAAACATTCTTCATGTTAGGCATTGATTCTGTTATAAACCTGAACCTGCCAATACAAGTAGTATTTTTCTGTGGCAAGATTTTGACCTCTTTATTGGATGAAACTGTTCAATTGCCCATTTGTGCATTATTGCTTGAGAGTGTTATACTTTACCCAAGGTTAGGTCAACTACTACAAGTTGATTTTGCCATAATTCCATTCTAAACTTCTGGGAGGTATCTTGCTTTGCCTCTTAAAGTGATGAATGCTCTCATAGAGGTTGGGGAATTGACCAGTGTACTACAGAAGAGGAATACATTCTGAGTGCCATTATTTCTGATGGATTGCACTAACATTAGACTTTCCTATGCAGAAAGCTTTAAAAACCATGGTATCTGATTTGTGCTAGGGTATTAAGTAATGAAGAGGTAGCAAAAGGGCTTTCCAAGCAGAAAGACAAACATAAGTAAAAGCATTGAACCATGAAAGTGTATTCTGTCTAGAAACAAAGCCAAGAATCACTTGGAAGACACATCACTGTCTCCTTGGGAGTCAGAGCACATGGTTTTCCTCTCTGTCTGCCATTCTTATTTATGACAGTTTTGTCAATTTATTCATACTTTTCAATAAACTCAGTCGTGCACCCAGAGCCATGGTATAAGCAAGAAAATAAACCTATAAAGAACATTGCCTACTTCAAAACACCAATATTTCAGATAATTATAACAAACGTAATAGAAGTAATAGCAGAGGTAGCTTCCAGGAGCAAAGGCAATGATCAGCAGCTAAACCAGCCTGGCAGAACAGGGTAGAATGAGTGGGGGAGGGAGTGGACAAGCAGGGCTTCATGGTGGAGAAGCCAAATGCTGGATCCGTTTTAAAAGATCAGGAGGAAACTGAAAAGAAAAGACTAAAAGAAAGTCATTTTAATTAGATAAATAAACAGAGATACAGAGATTGCGGGTGAATCTAGAACATAGAGTGTAAACCTAAGATCAGTGAAAATGTATGGCTGAGATAATGTTAGTAGGTGGTTCCAGGGAGGCTGTGAGGTCCATGTGAAGGAATTTCATTTTGATCCTGAGCAATATCAGCAGTGGTTGAAAGATTTTAAAACAGAAATGGCACAACCAGCCATTCATATGGACAGATTACGCCATAGGTCTGTTTGATTTGAGGATGGTGGGTGATGGATTTGAGGATGCATTGGTAAAGGGAGGGAGATCAGGCCACACAGTACTTCACTGAGAGCGGATGAGAAGCCTAATTAAGGCAGTACTCTTAGGGGTAGAGATTAGTGATTGCACTGGTCAGGAACATGCTATCAGGCAAATACGCCTTTGTGGTTGAGTGGTAGTGGGGGCCGAGGGGGAGGAAACAAATTTGAACTTACTTTTACCTTTGCATCTCTGGTAAATTTGTGGACAGTGCTGTCAACAAAAAAGAAAAATAAAAAGGAAGAGAAGAACTATTATGTAACTCTCGGACTGAAAAAAGTCATCTTTATTGCATTTCAAAACACCACTAAAATTGCAAGAGACATTAAATTCACAAGAACCAAAGCATGGAGAGAAAGAAAAAAGTCAAGAAACAATGTAGCTGAATATTTTAAAGTAAGGGAAAGGAGTGGATATTTTAGCAGAGTAGAGAAAGAAGAAGCCTAAGTTATAAGAGAGGTAACAATATGCATAAAATTTGTCTAATTCTTCTGAATCTTTTAAGTGTTTAGGGTTTGAAAGTTCTGGGGGAGGTGGTGGAGGACAAGGGACTGAAATTAGAAGCAATGCATTAGTAACAATCTCTCTCCCTCAGCCGGGGTCCTTGAGGAAGTTTATCTTCTAAAAATACTGGATTAGAGTGCACCAGGCTCCAGGACACCAGGCATGGGGGGAAGACAGAGCTGAAGCAGTAGACAGAAAAATGAAGCATCAATGAAAATGTTCACTCTGGATCTCATGGCCCCGTACACGCTCCCAGAACATTTCTGGACTCTGCTCCCAGAATGCTTTCTGACGTGTATATAAAACCTCTCACAACACACACGGGTCACACATTCTTTCCAGGGTGGGGTGGGGGCTGGGGAACAAAACAACTTTTCAGCAACAGAGAAAATATGTACCCATTAGAAAAGCCTATTCCTGTTTAAATAATTTTAGAGTCCATTCTGTCAGCTAGAAGCTTCCATTGCCTATCCCCCTTCTAACCCTATATTAGTTTCCGAGGGCTGCTGTAAAAAAATGACTACAAACCAGGTGGAGTCAAGCAACATCAACTTATTCTCTCAAAATTCTGGAGACCCGGAGTCTGTAACAGAGGAGTTACAGGGCCACACTTCCCCAAAGGCTTTCGGGGAAATTCCTTCCTGGCCTGTCTCAGGTTGTCCGGGCTCCAGGCATCCCCTGGTTTGCAGTAGCATAACTCTAATCCCTGACCCTACCTTTACTTGACTTTCTTCCTAGTGCGTCTGTCTTTTATTCTTTTTTCTCTCATAATGACACTTGTCATTGGGTTTAGGGGCCACCGTAATCTAGGTGGACCTCGTGTGGAGATTCTTGACTTAACTACATACATAAACAAAAAGACTTTTCTTTCCAAATGAGTTCACACACACAGGTTCCAGGGGTTAGCATGTGAGCTTGTAATTTTGGGAGCCGTAATTCAGCCACCACATACTCTGCACTCCCAGAGCAGAACACGCTGCTGTCATTCTTAAATATGAACTGGCAGCCGTGGAATACTTCGAAGCAAGTTGAAAGGGGGTTGATACGGGAGTGAGAAAAGCAGGCAATGAGAAGATATGAGATGAGATCAATGTCTGTGCAGAGGAATTTTTGTTTTGTTTTGTATCATTTTGTTTTGTTCTAGAGAAAGAAGCGCCTGTCTGATATTGGAGAAATGAAGATGACAACTGTTGGACAAGCATGATGGTTTATGGACAGTAAGTGGGGAAACATGACTGGTGGTCTCATTTTTTTTGCTGATGCAATGTGTTAACTGGACCCTCAGAAAAGGCAGACACTAAGAGAGAGTTAGGAGCGGAAGTGACTCATGGAGAGACAATGCCTGTAAAACATAAATGGGGTAGGAATCAGGATTGGACAGAGAGCCTCAGAACATATTGCCCGGTGTCTAGTAACAGCAATCCATAGTTTGGCAAAAAAGAATCGGCGGCAGTACACCCACAGTGTTCAGTCGCTCACAGCAGGCGGCCCAAGAAAAGCGCAGTCTTTGGTTTACACTCTGGGCTGTCAGCTCACGGCACTCCTTCAGCTCCTCTTTGGCTTTTGTATTTGGAGGAAGAGAAACCTATTACAAGTTCACTCAGATTACAAGTGAAGAAGAGCAAGGATTTCTAGGAGCAGTTGTAACCCTAACCTAAATTTGCCCTATACTCTGACCCACTGACTACATTTCCATAATCCTGGGCTACTTTTACTTTGGGAGCATTACATTTGGATATGGCATATAAAAACTCATGGGCATTTGTTATTGTTTTGTTTTCTTATACAGTGTAACTTAGCAGTGTAAAAAAAGTTGTATTTTGAAGGAAAGACTAAAGACTGTATCCCATGAAAGACCTCCCTCCAGTCCCCAGCAATGCGAGCCCTGAATACTCGACCCACAGAATCTTTACTGAGGGAAAAAAAGACAGTGAAATGTCCACGAAACCTGGAAAGAAATTCTAGAGAATACCGGGACAGCAAAAGACACATGCAAATGTAACTAGGGATTACCAAGAATCTGATAGTCACCATACTAGGCTACAAAATGGGAAGGAAATACAACTGTATTCAGACTTTTAACTGAAAAACACTTGTAACAGAAATGAAAAACATATGGCTGACATGCCTGCTGGTGAGCTGGAGGTTTTGTTTTGCAACCAGTTATGGTAATAGCTTGCAGTGCAGTTGCAGTCTTTCACAGGTGTCAAATGTTGAAAACCAATGAGTTCTGTTGACAATGCAAACACAGTAAATCAATTATGAACATGACAAAAATATCTCGAGGTAAAAAAGTGGGTCAGAAAGAGCAGCGTTTGTGTTTTTGCTGTTGTGAAATGTTTGGAGCCTTCAAATGCAAGGGGAAATGAATCCCTTACACTAGAAAACTTTACAAAAACTCTCATTAACAACTAAAGCAATCTAATGTAGCTTAACATTACTGATAAAAATATTTTATGTACATATTAATCATATATGTATAAATGCATGTGTACAAATTCACACAGTTTTTTCTTACATGAAATAGAAAAACATAATTACAATTGACCAGTTTCCACTTGCTTTTGAGGGAAAAAAATAAATGTATAACTATGAAAAACAATTTTTTAAATGGCATTAAATCTTTCACAAGATAGGTGTTAATAGCGTTGCTTAAAAGCTACTCTGTTTCTCTCCCAGTGTATCTCTCCCACTCCACCTGTGTGGCAACATTCCAAAATGTAGATGATTCCACGGAAACAATAGTGAGCACCTTTCTGGGGAGTGTGAATGAGCTGCCAGAGACACACACGTGGAATCTAAAGGGGATTATTGGCTACAGAGATAATTATAAGTCTTTAATACCTGCCCTTTTGAGTCATCAAATTGTGTAAAATTATTCTTGATGCTTGCAAGTGAGAAGGAAGAAATAACTTGTCTAAACCTGAACTTCTGCAGGAGAGTCTCATAGAGGCAGTTCTGGTCATCCCCAAATCCACTGCTGAAGGAAGAGAATTCCGGTTTCCCTCGAAGCTTGACCCTCAATCTCAGTTGACTCAAGGACAACAGTATGACAAGGAGTTTGTCACATGTTATAATGGCAGCTGCGAGTCTTCTTCCCCCAAACATACCATGTCAAGGAAGAGGTTTTCTGCTGCAAACCTCAGCCCCTACACTGAGCTGGCAGTAGGGCTCCCTAGATTCAGGATTCTGAACCACTATGATGAGTCTTCATGTGGGTCCCCACTGCCCCCGGAGTAGAAATTCACGGGTTCTTTTTGAAAGCATCACAACATAAGGACTGTGCTCTGTCTCCTTAACTCTCACTCCAGGTCCTGCGAGTTCACTCAGATTTCTATCAGCTGCCCCAGAACAGAGCGAAAGCTTTCCTGTCACTTATTTGTAACCCCACAAGTTTTAACAATAAGTGTGGTTCCAGCAAGTCTGATATATCTGTGTAACTATTTGTCATTTTTTTAGCATGAGAGAAACAAAAAACAAAAAACAAAAAATTTATTTGGAAATTTGGACACACACAGAAATCAGGGTCCCTAGCTTGATTCCCTAGTCAGAATTCCACCTCAGGACAATTTGGAATCTTTTAACCAAATTCTGGTGGAACAAGAATGTGCTTTGTTCACCTGTCATTTAGCTCACAATGCATTCACTTAAACAATAATATAAAAATATAAATAAAAATTCAAAAACATAAATGTTTACTGATATTCTATTTCCTCAAAATGATTTACTCCCAGCTACCATTTTGTTTGTTTATAAATAGAATAGGGGGAGTTGAGGTCTTTCATATATTAACTTTCTTATTTAACATTTATCCCCTGGAAGGCAAGACTCTCTTACAAATGTGATAAATGGGAAAAAGGGCGAAAGACATACTGGTACAAGGCTGAGAGAACAGCTATGCCTGTAAACTCATCACATTTTATATCTCTTTTCCCAAACTGTATTCTATGTAGAGTTGTTGAAAATGGAAAGCTGAGTGGATCTAAACAACAGCATATAACATTTGATTTATAATCAATATATGATATTTCTGACAAATGGAAAGAAATGTTCAGTTGAAAAAGTATTAATTGAATGCAGGATTCTAACTGAAGATGCAACCATATCTTTAACCTCTTCATTAAAACAACTGAACCACTATATCTAATCTAACCAAAGTCTCCAATGAAATATTAAATAATATAATTTATTATTTAGGAATTACTGTAGTGCACTGAAAATGGATTTAAATGACACCATTAAAATAATGTCACCAAAGAGAAGCACTATAAATGATCTTACTCTCAGTCCCCTCAAATACTTGAAATTAAGATGGAATAAATCTGCACTTTGGGAAGATTTCCCAAATTAGGATTGATATTTTATGAGTCATTACTTTTGGATGCATTATACTTTGAGACACTCGATTTCCTAGGAGAAAAAACAATTCTAGTCCTCATAGTCAAAACCCTCTGCTTTCCAGGGTTGAGAAAATTTGGGTTTGCTGAAAAAGTACTGATTCCCAAGTAATCACTCAGTAAGTGCTTGCTGAATGGATGAAGTAAGACTACGCAACATAGCTGGACAAGAACTCAGGACATCATTAAGAACACATTATAATTCTTTCAAGAGAAACAGCAAATGATTATATAGTGCCAACTTTGTGCCATTACAACAGCCCAGGATGCTATGCACTTAGCTACCCTACCTACCTCCTGTCCCTCCACCTCCTCCTCATTTCTGCAAACACACCCTGCCCACCCTCTCTTTGTTAGGAGGGGTTGTCTTTATATAAGCATTCTTCTAATTCGGATCTCATTAATGTATTCATTCTTCATAATCATCCTTCAGGTTTCATTAGAGAGGACTTTCTTCCTTTAGGAAGAGCGGTACTAAGTCAAGTACTTCTCTTCCCTCACTTCTTAGCATTAAACGTTTTTCCATTTCCAACTTTCAGTTACATGTTCATTTTTGTCATCTTTGAAGCATTGTTGCCTCTTCCCTAAACTGGAAGCTCTGAGAAGGTCAGTGGTATTTTAGTTTGTTCAAACTTGGACTGCTAGAATACAGTATAGTATGTGTTCAGAGAATCAAAGAATATACGGCTGAATAGGAATGGACCACAATTTGCTACATAGTCAATTAATTATTACAGATCAAATGATGTATCTGTAAAATTGGACATGCTTATCTTATCTGATACAGTTACATTTATTTGTAATATGGCAGAGAGATGTTGAATGGGGTATGTTCTGTCCAGCTTCAGTCAGGACAATAATGGGGTCCCTCCTGACTCTGCCACCAGAGTGTGTGTGTGTCTATACATACATACATACATACATGCATATCTGTATATATACACACACACATACATACATAAATGTGTGTGTGTGTATTCTACGTTCTGTTAGCATTGTAACATGATACCTAGATACTGGGACCGGGGTAGGCCCAATGTACTTGTCCAAACATTACAGTGAAAATGAACATCTGTATATGGAATATATTACTTGAACTCCAAAGCAAAAGACTTCGTTGTCCTTGTACAAGGGCAAAAGCAGTTTACAGTTGTTCATATGGAAAATAATACAATAATTAATAAATAATAATGCAAAAATAAACTCTGTGTTTTGCATACTCACAACTGTAAACCTACTTTTCTCCCCACCCTTTCTTTTGATTCAGTTAAAATGATTTTATTTCCATCAAGATGGAAACTTTAATTTTCAGAAACGGTTAGAAGTATATTCCACTGTCATGTTAATGTCCATGCACTTTTAGTGTCCTCATCAATTTTAGCTTCACTGCAACCTTTGTGGTGTACAAGAAACAAAAATAAAGCACATGTAAATAGAAAACAAAAACTAGAAAACAACACAGTAGAAAAACAAAGGATAAAAGGAAAAGATAAATCTGTATAGATTGACCTATTTTTTTCTGGAAGAAACTCTTAAATATATTGAAATGTTTAAAAATTTCAAGTTATAAAATGTAATTTAGAAAATAGTACTCTGGATTTTCTAAAGATCTTAAGAGGATAAAATCAGTAAATTTTGTATTTAGGCTTTAAAATGCTAACATAAAATTTAAAAAGCTGGTCTCTTATACTTGAGCAACTTTTACTATTATATTTTCAACAAATATTTCCAAATGAGTTAAAAAATTTAGGCCATCTATTTCTTGTGATTATGTATACATCACTTATCATAAGAATGATCCTTAGTAGATGATTTTATAAAGTGTAATGGATATCACATAACAATTAAAAATATGAAATAAAATTTAAAAGCATTGGGCCCCAGCGACGAGAGGCAGCAGAAAGGGCCGCCATTTCCCTGCTCTGACCTCGCCCCCACATACAGTGTCACAACCCAGCGACCCTGCCCTGGTGGCCCCGGCCCGCCCTTAAGGCTCTGCTCAACATACTTAACAGGCGAGAACAGACCAAAAATGGCTCAAGAAGAACTCAAAGCCCCAGAGCCCATAACTCTAAGCAACGAAGAAATAGCAAAAGTTTCAGATGCACAGTTCAAAACACTCGTGATCAGGATGCTCACAGAACTGGTTGATTTGAGTCACAAATTAGAGGAACATATGAAGGCTAAACTAATTGAAATGAAGGGAATTGCACAGAAAATCAATAGTGATGAAAAGGAAACTGGGACTCAAATCACGGGAGTGAACCAGAAGGAAGGAAAAAATGACCAAACAGGAAAATATGAAGAAACAAGAATTCAAAAAAATAAGGAGAGACTTAGGAACCTCCAGGACATCTTTAAATGCTCCAACATCCAAATTATAGGGGTACCAGAAGGGGGAAAGGAACAGCCACCATGGAAAACTTATTTGAACAAATAATAAAGGATAATTTCCCCAATCTGACAAAGGAAATAGACTTCCAGGAAATCCAGGAAGCTCAGAGAGTCCCAAAGAAGTTGGACCCAAGAAGGAACACACCAAGGCACATCAGAATTACATTAGCCAAGATTAAAATGAAGGAGAGAATCCTAGAAGCAGCAAGAGATAAGGGGACAGTCACCTACAAAGGAGTTCCCATCAGACTGTCAGCAGATTTCTCAAAAGAGACCTTACAGCAAGAAGGGGCTGGAAAGAGGTATTCCAAGTCATGAAATCCAAAGACCTACAACCAAGATTACTCTATCCAGCAAAACTTTCATTTAGAATGGAAGGGCAGATAAAGTGCTTCTCAGATAAGATCAAATTCAAGGAGTTCATCATCACCAAGCCCTTATTATATGAAATGTTCAAGGGACTTACCTAAGAAAAAGAAGATAAAAAAGATGAGCAGCAAAAGGACAGCAAACTCACAGTTATTAACAACCACATCTAAAACAAAAGCAAACTAAAAGGACAGCTAGATCAGGAGTGGAAACATAGAAATGAAGATCACATGGAGGGTTAGCAACAGGGGAGTAGGAGGAGGAAAAGGGGGGAGAAGGTACAGAAAATAAGTAGCATAGATGGTAGGTAGAAAATAGATAGGGGGAGGGCAAGAACAGTAGGGGAAATATAGAATCTAAAGAACTTGAGACACGTGGCCATAAACTAAAGGGGGGAATGGTGGGGGCCGGTGGGTTCAGGGTGGAGGGGAATGAAGGGGGGAAATAGAACAACTATAATGGCATAATCAATCAAATAAAAATTTTAAAAAATTTAAAGCATTGAAATCATAACCAAGCTTTTTTGATAAAATAAAACACAACAAATGAGCACTATTAAAAGTAACTATATGCTACTTATTTAACTTGAAGTAAATCATACATAAAAATAAACACTGTAAAAAGTATGCATGATCAGTGATTATGGCTTACTTGAAACCATTCTGGTCCATCAGTTAAATTTATTTTATATTCAAAACCATATTATATCAATCTTAGAAATAATTTATCCACCTACTCTTGGCAACAACAACAAAAAAATGTACTTACAAACCAAAAATATTTTTAACTTGCACAGGAAATCATAAGATACAGATATATACATAACTGCAAAATACTTAAAGTTTTTCAAACTTTTTTATATATTTAAGAATTAGTTTATAACAGTTGATGTCTAGCTTGACTAGCAATCTAACTTTGGCACTGATTAAAAATAGAGTGGTCTACCCTGGCTGGTGTAGCTCAGCGGATTGAGTGTGGGCCTGCAAACCAAACAACCATGGTTCAATTCCCAGTCAGGGCACATGCCTGGGTTGCAGGCCAGTTCCCAGCAGGGGATGCACAAGAGACAACCATACATTGATATTTCTCTCCCTCTCTCCTTCCCTTCCCCTCTAAAGATAAATAAATAAAATCCTAAAGAAAATAGAGCGATCTAATATTTTGCTGTTAAGAATAGGTAGACTTTCTTAATGAAAATAATAAAAGCTGATTGTTCATTCTCATACTTTAAAGTTTGAAATTAATTAGTCTAACAGAGTACTAATATTCAACCATACACACATCTTATTAATTTTATCAGAGGAAATAAAATTCAAAAACAAAGATTAACTGGAAATTAAGTAGCAAGAAAGAGAAAAGATTTATATTGACCTTAATCCCTTCTCTGATTCTGAGTTAATCTACCAGTTACAGTGTAAAGTCAATAATAAAATCATTCTAATTTATTCAGAGAAAAACTGGCTTGTCAAGTTTAGATTAATTTTATAGCTATGGATGAGCCCTGGTTTAAAATCTGATCAAAAGAAATTCCTGGATGAAAGATTATGAAAAGTAGGGCTCCCATGAAAAGCACAGAGTCCCAGCAATCCCAGTGTCAAATACAGTCTAATAAAACACAAGTATTAGTATTTACTATGTCTTTTTTGTTCCCCTTAAACACATAGTTTTGCATTTATATAGATGAGTCTAATTCAGTTAGTCATTCACTTGGGCAAGTGAATGGATTGATTATGGAAAACCTTTTATGAATCAAATGTCTATGAGAAGATATTGTTTAGCACCCTGATGGGTTTGAACTTGGTTAAAGCACCAGCAGAATATGAGTGTACATTTTCCTACAGATCAACATAATATTGTGATAAATGTTCGAAAGTGGACTTTTCCTATCAAGACAATTTTTCAGTCCCGTTTAGAAAAAAAGACAGTGTTTGTCTCTTTTCCTTCAAATTTGTTATACGAAAAAATGCTGTACAACAGAAATTCAATCACTTATCTGACCTATTCCCTGGAGTAATTTTCTGTTTTGTGATTGGTTCGTTCCTTAGCTGTTGCTCAGCTGTATACACAATCATCCTATACATTGCTGTTCTAAATTTGAAATGTTATGTCCCTCAAGAATCATCATTTTATATAATCAGTAGTCAATAATTCTCCTTTACTTAGAATTTCAGTTTTTACTCTTTTGATATATTTTAGAGCTCTCAGTGAATTGCCTTATTTTTTATTTATTAAATATTTGGATTAATTTTTTTAAAACCTTTCATCTTCTAGTCATCTTACAGCTTGACAAATATTAACTTCTTTTGTTTTGACCTCAAACAATTATTTTTAATATTTCATTGATAACACATTTTATTCTTTAAGCACACATCGTTTTTATGAATATATCTTAAATTATGCAGAATTCATTTGTGTATGTACAGAAATTAGAGTAATTCACATAGTAAATTTTCTTTTACATGTATGTATGAATTTCAATATCAGGAAATAATCAGTTTATATAACTTTCAGCTTTAAGAAGCCAGATAAAGCTGTATCTTTATATATTTGTTCTGTATTGCTCTTCATTTTTTATCATTAATGACTACTTTCTCAAACAACATGTTATAGAAAACATTCTTAAAGAATCATTTAAACTCCCTGATCTTTGGTTCCTGCTATAAATTGACTTTATACACAGCAGTCTATTGAAACCATATAAAATAGTTTTGTGATTCTAAACCATAGAAATGTATGTGTTATTTTGCTAAAAGATGAACTTAAAACCTGGTGTGATTCTTTATTCAAAGTATTTTTCATGAATATAATAGCAACATCACAAACCCCAGATACAGTGCTTGGGTT
The DNA here is from genome assembly GCF_021234435.1 of Artibeus jamaicensis. Classification (NCBI taxonomy): domain Eukaryota; kingdom Metazoa; phylum Chordata; class Mammalia; order Chiroptera; family Phyllostomidae; genus Artibeus; species Artibeus jamaicensis. The sequence continues at coordinate 33,759,048 of NW_026522046.1, read as the reverse complement.
AAGTGTTTGTATAACTCTTTTTCTCAGTATGTAATTTCCTCTTCTTTTATATTTCTTTAACTGACTCTCTTAGTCTGGCCTCATTATACCTCACTTTAGTAATACTTCAAAATGCTGGCATTAGTGAAAAGGCTCTAAGCTCTGAGAGCAAGTGATAAAGATATAAAGTACGTGGGTAGATGAAGAAAAGATTTGCCCTAATAATTTAAACCCATTTTTGCCATCATGATTTGGACAAATTCATTCAGCAAGCTAATGAACTATGAGAAGTGAGCTACATTTTAAACACATTGTTTGATAAAGAATGTTTTACTAGGCTTGGTTTTATCATTGGAGAGCTGTGGTCCCATATACCATGCTAGGGAATTTTGATATGTTTAACTAACCTATCTTGTATTTTTGGAAAGAGTAATAAAAACAGTGAGAATTATCAAAAAAGCAGCTTGGTCCCTCTGTTGAGAAATCCGATCTATTTAACATGCTTTTGCATGGCCAATAGTACTTTTTCTTTCTGTGTATCTCTTTTTACATAATTTGATTTATTCAAAACAATTTATTGTGGCTGACAGACTTTATGAGAAGAGCCTACTTGAGAACTGAAACTAATAATGTGGAGAAAAATAATTGCTCTGGACTGACAGTAAGACAGAGGCTTAGCACAATGGAGAAGAACAGGTCCAATCAAGTGCTGGATCCCACGGATTAATAACAGCGTAAATCAAACACAGGACAATGGGAAGGATTACAAAAAGGCTTTACTGATCATTTCATGTGGGCCCAGAAAGGAGTTATTTAGGATTTTAAATATCATTTTATAGAAACACAGTGAAACAGCTGCTCCATGTCTTCTGTGGAGTCTGAAAGACAGAAACCGTCTTCTTTCTGCAACTGGGAGATTTTTAATCTATTTTTGTTAAGATAAGATTATCTGACTTAACAGTAACATGATATGGTACCATTCCTACTGAACTACTATGACTATAATATGTGTATAAAATATGTAAGTAAGATGCATTTTAACCACAACACATTTTAATATCATTAAAAATTTTCTAGTTCATTTCCAAGTAATTTGTGGAAAATGTTTTTAAATTAGATTTTTTTACAGATTTTGTTTATTTATTTCCAAAGAGAGGAGAGGGGAGGGAGAAAGAGAGGGAGAGAAACATCAATGTGTGGCTGCCTCTTCTGTGCCCCCAACTGAGGACCTGGCCTGCAACCCAGCATGTGCCCTGACTGGGAATTGAACCCGTGACCCTTTGGTTCATAGACCAGGGCTCATCTACTGAGCCACACCAGCCGGGGCAATTTATGAAACATTTAAAAGATGCACCTTCCACCTTCCCATTTCTAATGATTATGAAAATGATCAATGAATGTAAGGAAAAGATGCCTTGTTTTATATCTCCAAGTAATAACAAATAATATCCAGTTTTAGCGTTGCCTTCATTACATTAAGTATGTGGTGAGAAAATACTGAGAACTCATTATACTCTAAAATGTCACAAAGAAACCTTTGATTTTTCTATTTTAGGAAGAAATAATTATTTGTTTTACAATTGTGTTAAGCTAATGAAACATTTTTCCTTTCTCATAAACTTTTTTATACTTGGTTAAAAATAATAATAGTAGCTGATATATACTGAACATATACTCGTACTGTAACAAAATTGTTTTGTCAGCTCTCCAATAAATCCATTCTCCTGTTCTTACCAAGGAATAGGGTTGTAACCTAAGCATGAGGCTTACTAGCTGGAGAACTGATTTCTCAGCCCAACCTATAGGTGGATACTGTTTATGTGAATAGATTTTCCCCAACAGAGAGAATGGCAGTGTGGCATTGAGGGGCCTGGCTCTGTGAGACTGTGACCTCTCTGCTAAATTCTGATTTTCCAGGCTTGCTGGGCCACACTCTGAAAACCATGTGCTGATTGCTATACTGCATGGAAAACTGTTATGTGAAAGAAACATGCTCTTTGTTTCTTTTTATGTTACAATATTGCCTTGATTTTAAAAATGTAATAGCTTACTGAACCTTTTGTTCCAGCTAATAAGTTAACCATACATCATACAACCTTCTATAAACTCTATAATTTAACCATCAAAATATTGAAATATATGAGTACTTTCATTGTTACCCTTTTTAGAGTAAAGAACCTTGGTTTTATTTAGATGAAGCAATTTGTTCCAGTTAACTCTGCTACTGCCATATTTCATCAACTCTAAAATGCACATTTTTTTCATAGAATATCTCTGATAACAAGATGCATCTTGAAATAATTGGTACCCTACAGGTCATTTACAGAAGTTGTGTGTTTATGCATCTATGGTATGACAAAATAACAATGCATATTTATTTTTTTTAAATAAAGTCTTACATTTGATAAAATAAGTAAGCATGGTCGTGGGTATTCCAAACCTAGGCAGGCCTTAAAGAAATGCCTTCAACATAACACAAAACAGGATTTGGGAAGAGTAGTTGTGAGTTATCCAAGTTGATTTGATTCTGTTTATTTTCAGTTTCCCATAGCTCTTCTAATTTTTATTTTAATGAGTAAATGACTTTTTAATCTTCCAGCATAAATAAACTACTCTTCTGAAATTTAGAAACATGACAGGTGAGAGGGTGGCTGCAAATTAAAAAAAATATATTTTCTGATTTCTTGGGATATGTTCTGCTGTAGCAGAATTAACAAATAAGACAAAACGTGTGGCTCAAAAGTACCATGTGTTTGAAAAAGAACCTCTGTCAAGCATGGTAGCTCCCCAGCTAAGTTCCTGCCAAAGCAGTAATGCCTTCTTTTCTTTCTGTCCCACGTCCTCCAATGTCTCTCCCTCCCTCCAACTTGCTTTCTCTCTCTCCCCACTTTTGTATTTCAGAGGGAGAAAGAAAAGACTCACTCTTTTCATTTGAAAGATGTTGAAACTATCAGAGGTGATAAGACTAGGCAATACACTTTATGTATTGAGTAGATTAGGCAATCCTCAAAGAAAATGGTTTATAATTTTTTTAATATTGATGAGGTTTATTACTTTTTACAGTCATGCTTTTGGTATTGTCTAAACTCTTCACCTAGCCTAAGATTCTGAATATTTCTCCTTTTTATTTTATTTTTGTTGTTGTTTTTTTAAATATATTTTATTAATTATGCCACTACAGTTGTCCCATTTCCCCCCTTCATCCCCCTCCACCCTGCACCCCCTTCCCCCACCATTCCCATTCCCCACCTTTTGTTTATGTCCCGGTGTCACAAATTCTTTAGATTCTATATTTCCCACACTATTCTTGCCCTCCCCCCTGTCTGTTTTCTCCCCACCATCTATGCTACTTATTCTCTGTACCTTCTCCCCCCTTCTCCTCCTCCCACTCCCCTGTTGCTAACCCTCCATGTGATCTCCATTTCTATGCTTCTGCTCCTGATCTAGCTGTCCTCTTCGTTTGCTTTTGTTTTAGGTGTGGTTGTTAGTAACTGTGAGTTTGCTGTTGTTTCAGTGTTCATATTTTTTATCTTCTTTTTCTTAGATAAGTCCTTTTAACATTTCATATAATAAGGGCTTGGTGATGATGAACTCCTTGAATTTGACCTTATCTGAGAAGCACTTTATCTGGATGTAGGTCTTTGGTTTATAATTTTTTGTCTCTGTATTCTAGACTTTGGTATAGAGCCTACTACCTACTAACTCTTGAGAGTCTGTTAAATTTCACTACATTTTGAAATAACTGATTTAATTCAGTAATATTGATCATCTAGTAGGTACCAGTCCAAATTTCTGGCAGAAGGTGGGTACTTGCAATACTGGGGGGACCATTTGTAAAGTATTTGATCGTATGATCACTATTCTGTGCACTTCAAACTGATACAAAATAATATTACATGTGGACTTTAATTAAAAAATAAGATTAAAAATAACAAAACTTTTCTGGCAAAGTTCAAGTATAAGGAACACAGACACACATACACATTAGAGTCTATCCTAAAGGTAATGGTTATTCTTATAATTATATTAAAGAAAAAGACTAACATTTCTTTTGTATATTTCTCTTAGTGTTATTAATTTCCTTTATAAATTTGGACTGTGCTAATTAAAAAACAAAACCCCTAATAATACATTTTATGTGACTTACACATAGACACACGATTTCAAAATTGCCATTTTTTATTTCAGAACATCTCTTCTAAAGACATTATCCTGAAAATACATTAAAAAAAACAGGTTTTAAACATAAGTGTTTACAACTGGATTTTATAAAGCAAAAAAGGTAAATGATCTCTGGTTATGATTATGTAAATATAAGTAACTATATCACACTAAAGGCGTACTTGTGTTTAAATTTTGGTAATGGTGTTTATTTCTGTTAATTTTATTTTTTGTGATCATAGAAGTCTGTTATGTATAGCTCTTTCTACTGGAAATCAAATAGAAATAATGAAATATATAATAATGTTTTTGAGGATTTATGAAAGCCCATTACAATGCAACACAATTTATAAGAATTATTACTTTATTACTCATTACAAGCCTATGAGCTATTGTGCTGTTATTCCTATTTTGTTGCTGAGCAAACAGCCCAAATGGATGAAATTATAAAAACGCTGCATAGCAGAGAAACTAGGACTGGAACCCGACTAAGCTCAGAACTGTGTCCTGACCAATAGGTTTCATTATTTCCCCTGATAAAGATGAACAATTAATGTCTCTATTTTCAAATAGTAGGAAAAACAGTATATACATATGGGGCAATGGTAACTACTGTCTCTGAGTGAAAGTAAACATCAATTTGGACTGGAAAGGATTCCTTTCAGTCAGGCTAGGGGAGGGAGGGTGGGCTAACACCGAAAATGAAAGCTACTAGGTTAATAGGAAATGTATTTTCCAAGATCCTAAAGCAGCTTTAAATGCCCTAATGATCTCCTTCTTGAGTGAATGCTACTTTCTCACTAACTGCATTCTTTGCTGTTCGTATTTGTAACTAGAGATACCTGATTATTATGTCATTTTCACTTTGTGAGAACACAAAAATGCCTACTTAACCCCCACTTTTCTTAATGTTGCCTCAAACTAGTGCCTACTTTTCCTTGACTTCTTGAAATCATTTCATGTGAAGCCAAACCTTACAGAGGACACTCCCCTGAAATGTCATCTTCTTTGCAATGAAAGCCCTCACTTAGATTATGAATTTGTCCTTATGATCTTTTGATCACATAGATATAAACTTTATTTCATACAATAGGTTGCCTTCATACAAAGCAGAAGGTGATAAATGCTGTTAAACGAGTTGAAATATTCGATACTGGGAGCCCTGAAGAAGTGATCACATTTGAGTGAAAGGATTGATGAGAGTTTATGTAGAGTGCTTCTTGACATAGGTTAAAGCCTACATCAAGCTTCAGAGCCAAAGACCTATTTGATTGTGTCAGTATATTTTAGAATCAATGAATAGTTTGAACTTGAAAAGGACATTGTTGGGAAACATCAAAGCATTGTTTGGTTTGAGTTAAGTTTAAGGATACTAGATCTGGGGAGGAAAGGTGGAGCCACAACGTGGAATGTCTCAATTACCAAAAAGGCAGACATAAGGTTAGTAGGTTACGAAGTTGGACACAGGCCTTTAAAAGGTGTTCGATGGCCAGAACTTTGGATTAGGACAAGAATGGATTGGGCATGTGAAGTGTAAGAGGGAGAGAACTTTCAGCTACCTATTGCAATACTGTGAGTGCATGTGCAAGAAATGGGCCAGTGCCAGAATGATTAAAGTAAGCAAATATATGTGTATGACAATATTTGATAAAAAATAAAAGAGAAGGAACCCCCAAAATGTGCTAAGATTTTTAGTAGAAGACCAAGGCCAGAATTTGCCAATATTACCCAAGAGGGAAAAGTGATTAACTTGTTTGATTGACTGGTTAGGAGCAGGCATTGTACTCAGAGCCGTGAGCTAACATCTGAACATGAATGTCTAGAAAAAGAGGAGAATGTCTAAATGAGAAAGGACAATTTGAAGGTGGGACGCATAGAAGTGATTTTGAAAGTACATCAACAGAGAATATTAACAAAAGAAATAGGATGAAATGAGAGGAATAAATACATTTAGGGGCCACAGTTTAGGAGAGAATGAGTAACAAAAAAACTGGTGGATAATAGAATAAAAATGATGTGATAGATAAAGAACAAAAATATATATTGCCTGTAAAGACTTTGAGGAAGAAAGAAATTGAAAACAATATTATTTAGTGCATTTAGTGTGAGGAAGAAGAGAATGAGATTTGTTGCTTATGCAATCACCGATGCCCCATTTACAAAGTCCTAAGGTACCCTAAATTGTGTTCCAAATCTCTGTTTGCAGTCTGCCTCCCAGGACAAAATGCTAAGGAAGGATTACCATTTAGAATTTGTCCCAAAGCATACCCCTTCCAAATTTCTCGCTTATGTTCTTTAACTACTGTAGTTCTTTGAAGTTAGAATTTCCTACGAATAATGGTTCTGGAAGAATGTAACAATTCAGTGCAATATTAAATGAACACAGACATGTGTTAGAAACTAAAGACCAGTGGTGATTGGTAAGATCATCTGAAACCGCTGCCTGCATTCAAACCACTGTGCTATGCCTACTGTTGTATGAATTCACTACTTAAGGACAACTGATTGGCTATTTAAGCTTAAACTTTTTAGGTCATTTCAACCTAAAGAGTATGTATCATATAGTTAAAGACCATGGATAACCTCAATGACTGTTTCATCTATAACCTCTCTTCAGCACACACCTCTGATTTATTGTAGCTTTGTTGCTGCTTACTTACCATATAGGAGAAATGCCAAATAGGTTAATTTTTTTTCCATAAATGTGAGAGCTTTTCTCACTTGTCATACTTGCCAGTTTTTCTTATTCCTAATACAAGAATGCCATTTTCAACACAAGAGCTATGAAACATTATAAAACTTACCTTTTAGCTGTAGTCATTCTGGGAACTGCCCAGAGCACCTCTAAGGACAATGCTGTGTCAGTGACGGCAATCACGTCCTGCCTCTCTCTCAGACGTTTGCCATTTAAGCCACAGCTTAGTTCTGAATGGTCTCTTGATTTTAAACTGCTTGTTGAAGGATTCACCGACTTCTCATGTAAAAGTCAATTTTACTAATTTTTCCAGAGCTTTTGACATATTTGAAAGAGTCAACTTCCCTTCACTTTAAACATAATTTTCACCAGGTGATTGACACTCTATTAATTTAAGTGGGAAAATCCTCCTTGATGCTCTTTGTACACTTTTAAAAGTATTCTTCTGTTGCCTTGCCCTAAGCATGCTGTACTCTACAACATTCTCATTGCTGTGTGCTTCAGTTTATCTGTAGTACATTATAATCATCTTCATTTTTCCAGCTGGCTGTTCTTTCCTACTTTAAACATTCTCTTACAATTCACTTACTCCTTACATTCTGAACTCTCTTATGGCAACTGCATAACTGATTTTTAAAAAGTAAAATAAATAAAATAAAGTAAGGGACCCAACCCATAAGTTGGGTCCAGATTAATTTTCTATTACCTGAAAATGAACAACAATGGGAAAAATCTTATCTTCCAAAACACATATGAAGAGACGCTCTTCTACATATGTAATAAGTATTTTTAAGACCGTGATGAATTGTATAGGAGACTGTTCTATGTGGAGTAGGTCCAGCTCCCACTTGGAAAGGCCAGTGGAAAGTGAGATCTGGTGCATAGGACCCATGCCCACGGATAGGTTCTCCCGTGGGGAATCAGGCCTGCATTGTACCTAGGCTGCTTTGAGGCTTGCTTTTTGCTAAAACTCCCTCACCCTGAATTGAGGCAGCAAATGTTTACTGCATATCTTTAAAGTAACTTCCTAGCATCTATGCTAAACCTTCCAAGAATGAGTGTAACCAGTTCAACCACTTTTCCCTTTACATTTGGAAATATCCTTTTTTATGTAATTAGCGACATCCTCTTCTTTGTTTTCTATAAAATGTAACCACCTAAAGCGAACCTGTGCATAGTAAATGAGGACCATCTTCAATGTAATGTGCCCAGAAAAATAGTAAAAGCTTGTCAAGGCAAGGGTCGGGGCGCTCTCCCCTTGAGAGACAAGCCATGCCATCCTTTTTCCTTCACAGGACTCAGTTGTCCAAGTGAATTTGCCTCATCTCATCCAGAACACTGTGGACACTGCTGGCCGGTGTCTGTATCAGAACAGTGTTACTCTCTATCCACGCAAAACTATTTTAAATATTAATAAGACACTGATATTTTTCCTGTGTCTTCTCATTTTGTTTGCATCAAATTGTGCCTACTTCTCTGAACATACTACTGGAAACTTCCTTACATTTCTCTAGAAAGCTCTTCTCAGAGCTCACAGGACTGAATTTTTACATTTATATTCTGCTATGGATTGAATACTATCACATACTACCAAGATGATAGTATTAGAAGGAGGGGTTTTGAGGGGGCGATTAGGTCATGAGAGTAGAGTCTGTATTAATGGGATCAGTGCTTTTATAAAAGAGATATCTTCCCTTCTCTTGTCACCAGTTGAGGATACAATGAGAAAATGCCTGTCTGCAACACTACAAAGGGCCCACATACTGATCTCACACTTCTAGCCTCCAGAACTGTGAGAAATAAATTTGTTTTTATAAGCACCGATCCATACTTTGTTATAGCAGCCCTAAGGCTGTATAATGAAAGGAGGACATTTTCATGTGTGTCTAACATGCTAAGTCCCCCAGAAGACTTTCCAACCTTCCAACCCTTGTTCTCAATCCTGTCTTGAGTCCCTACTGTCTTTTTTTCAAGTTTCTGTAGTATTCCTCTCGCATTAAGCAAAAATAACAACGTTATGGAAAACATGAGTGGCCACACAAGGAACCCAGATATTTTAAAACAATATCTGGTCTCCCCTATCAATTCACAGTCTCTTAAATTGAGATTTATATCTCCACTATCAGTTTGCTATCTGTGTTTTTGCCTGAACCCAAATTGTTATTGTGTCTAGTTTGCTATAAGTACCGACAGTACCACTGAAGAATATTCTCAACATTCCTTCAGAAGGAAACAAAATCACTCAGGGAGCATGATTTTTGTCATACCTGTTATTTGGAGAGCTCTATTCTCTCAGGATAATTGGTGTCCCTGGGGTAATTTCTACCTATAACCTCTCCCAACAATACACACTAAAGAAAAAAAACACACACACAGTGTTTTTGAACACCTGTATTAATATAGAATCATATCACTTTCCTTACTATACTCATTCATGCCTTTTTCTCTTCAAATATTTTCCCAAACAACTAGTAAGGAGAACGTGGATGTCAAACACAGGTTTACTGTTTACTGGTGGATGATAAACTTTATGAGAGGTAAGTGAGTTGATTTGTCTTCATATGCATCAGTAAAACTGGCAATAGCATTTCTTTATTGCTAATTATTCTTAATTTTTGTATTAATAAGTTGCACCTTTTGAAATCATTGTAGAGGCCTCTATATTGCTGAAGAAACCAGGAAACAGATGGTAAACTATACTGTAGGCTGTGTAAAGATCCAGAATCTTTGGCTCCTAAGAAGAGGATTAAAGAAGCACATTGATGACTGATCTCAACTGATAAGCTGGCAATGATGTGTTAGTATATTGGAATTTGAAGTGCTTCAAAAATCCAGGAGATTTCCTCCCCCTTAAACTGCAATTTAAATCTTACCACTTTCACCAGGGATCTCTTATATAATCTATTTATATGTAAAGTTACACTTTAATAAGAAAGAGAGACTCCCACAGGAAACAGCTGTCTGATAGTAATTATACTAATAGAGTTCAAGGTGTTGAACTTGTAATTCAGTGATTCTACATACTGGTGAAAGCTATGGAGAATCCAAAATATCATGTGAGTTTAAATGAATGGGCTTGTTACAGAACAGAGGTCCAAAAGGGGCGCAATATTTGGCCCACTCAGGGATGCTAAAAACCGTTACAGAAAACAGGGGCCCCTCCCAAGGATGGTATACTAATACCTAATGGGCTCATCTGTCCACTGCCAGAGGAAAGACATCACTCAATGCCAGAAATTTGTGAAAAGAAAAGGAAAGGTTTATTTAAAGCTATACAGACTTAAAGTAGTGACCCAATGTCCACATTAATATCAAATTCCTTTAGGATAACCACAGACGCCCACAGTGCTTCCTTCCCCCCCACCCTAATTCTGGGTACCGTATCTCAGGAAAAGAAGCTCACATCTGTGTTTCGGGCTGCTGGCACCATCAGCTGTGCCGCCGTCCAGGCAGGATCTTTAATTACTTTAAAGCTATGTGGTACTGATACAGGGTGCAGCCAGGGGGACCCCCAAGAAAAAGATTTGGAATGGTGTCCAGAATTCAAAGTGTATAAAATTATTGGAGAGACATATAGGATGTCCTCACCCCTCCCCAGGGGGAATAAACGAATGGAGCCAGGCCATTTAGAGCTATTTTGCATAGCAACAGTTTTGCAGCTAACCTCTAGAATGATTATTTAACATATGTATAACCTTTAACTGGTTTCATAGATATGTTAAATAGCAGTGGCCAAGTTTGGAGCCAGGGAGAAGGGAGTAGCTTGGGACTCAAGATGGAAACGAGGGTCTGCACTCCTAAGTGAGAAGGGCTTGGGGACTCAAGATGGAACTAGGGGCTGTGCTGCTGAGTGAGAGGTGCCTGTGTGAGAGCTTGGAGAAGACTGGCTCCAGGACATGAGGCCATAACTGCCCAGGTGAAAGGGAAAACCAGGCAGCTTTTCCAGAATGGAGATCCCTGCAGCCAGGTGAAGAAGAAAGACACACGCTTTGGGTGGAGTGCGAACCCCTGCAGCTTTGGTAGAAGAGGCCCACGCGGCTTTGGGGTGCCCCCTTTGGCCGCGGGGCCTGGAAAACAAGAGAGACTTTGACTGGAACTGGGTACAAAGAACTCTTGCCAGTGGACCATGAGACGGTACCACAGTACTTTGGATTAACTAGAGAGAGATCCTGCCTGCACGGTGACACAGCTGACGGTGCCAGCAGCCTGCAACATAGACGTGTGCTCTTTTCCTGATTTACGGTACCCAGAGTTGGGACAGTGGGAGAAGGGAGTGCTGTGTGGGTGTAGGTGTATACTCTAAAGGATTTTGATATTTTAGTAGTGGCATTAAGCCTAAATAGCATTAAATAAACATTTTGTTTCTTTTTCACAAATCTCTGGCATTGAGAGATGTCTTTCCAATTGGCAGCGGACAGAAGAGCCCAGTAGATATCAGTATTTTGTCCTTGGGAGGGGCCCCTGTTGTATAGCAGTTTTTGGCATCCCTAGGTGGGCCAAATATTGTATTGCCCCTCCCTCGGACCTCTTGTTCGGTAACAGTACCTTTTCATGGTCCACTAGCAAAGAGTTCTTTGTACCCATTTTTCCAGGCAAAGTCTCTCCTGCTTCCCAGGCCAGGAAGCCAAAGGGAGCATCCAAAACCTGCATGGGCCTCTTCTACCAAAGCTTCAGGGGTCTGCACTCCACCAAAAGTGTGTGGCTTTCTTCTTCTTCACCTGGCTGCCGGGGTCCCCACTCTGGCAAAACTGCATGGCTCTCTCTTCACCTGTGCAAGAGGGGGTCCTAACTCTGCCCAAATCCATGTGGTTCTCCACTTCACCTGGCTGCCAGTTGGCATTTAAATCCCTGAGCCAGTCCTCCTTTGTAGCCCCATTTCCGACTCCTCCCACAATCGGTTACACCTGCCAGGACTCCCATTCCCTCCCAGCTTTACTAGGCTGCCATAGCGAGTCTGGGCAGGTGTGGCCCCATGGGGTGGAGCCAATCACCTCCAAGCTCTCAGACAGGTGCTATAACCGGGAGGTGTTGCCTCCCAATTATATCCTGGGTGGAAGTCACTCCCTTCTCCCTGGCCTAAAGCAAGGCCACAGCTATTTAACACATCTATGAAACCAGTTAAAGGTTATAGATATGTTAAATGACCATTCTAGAGGTTAGCTGTGAAACTTTTGCTATGCAAAACAGGTCTCAATGGCCCTGCTCTATTTGTCCCTTCCTCCAACTGACATCTGTGAGGGGGTGGTAAGAGGTGAGGACATCTTATATGTCTTTCTAATATTTCCTGGACACCTTGAGTTCTGGACCCCATTCCAAATCCCTTTTTTTGAGGGCTCTCCTCTTGGCCGTGCCCTGTTACAGCCTTAGCCAAGTTAATCTTGTTTTGAAGTTCAAATTTAACAATTTTTGTATCTAACAAGTTAGAGAAAGCTCTTCTTTTTAACCAACATACAGAAAAAGGCAATCCCTGCTTTGGTAACATTTTGCATTTAAAAATATTAAACTGCAAATAACACTTTAAGGTCACTGATTTCTTGAGGTCCTTATTTCTTTTCATTCATGTATATGAAAAACTTCAGATGATATAAATATATCTATGAGTAAAGGGAAACAGAGAGATGGATTGACAGGCAATTAGCTCATTTCAGGGTGAGCAAGTCGAACCTTTGCCCTTTAAGGCCCGTCTTAGCTGCTTTCTTAAGCTGCTGAAGAAAAGATATGATCATCGATTCCCATTCACCCATTTCCTAACCTCCCTACTACTAAAAATGGTTCACACTAAAACATGTCTGAGTATATTTGGTATTCATAAATGCTAATGTAAGAATCACAAACAATAAATACATGCAACTAGAGAGAAACAATATGAGATACCATTGAAGATGAGCTCACTTTTTTTTAGAGGTAGATTGAGATTTTCTTTATTCCTTTTTAACGTACCAGTAAGGAGTCTGGTAGACAGATGAAATCTCAGGTGTTTTCTGAGACTAAGGAAAATTCTACCAGAATAATTGCGGCCAATTTATCTAAACAAATAGTGACATCTTATACCTTATTGTGTCCTTGAAGTCAGAACCACATATCAACTAAATGGAGTCTTCATAAAATTGAACTAAATCTTAGTGTTGTTTATTTGGCAACTCTTTCCATGCTTATGCTAACAGAATTTTAAAACATTAGTAAATATTCAGAACAAAAAGATGTGATCTCTTATTTTTATACTTTATGTAATGACCATTATATAACATTTCTCTTGGCATTCACTCATTTGTGATTTTTTTTAGTTGAATAACTTCCCACATAGAAAATGGTTTTACTTAAATACTTCCCAACATTCTAAAAGATACTGTGGTCAAAAAACAAGAAAAACACCAATAGAACTTTGATACTTAGAAAAAGTTTACCTAAATTATATTTTTTGCTCTATGTTTTTTCTTCGATAATTTTTAGGAGCAATTTACCATGTTGTTTTTTCTCTTGTTCTGAACAAGGTCGAGGTTGGAAGCAGGCCATGGAAAAGTTCATGAGAGTACAGGTGTATGCAGTTAATATCTAGTGTGAGCTATGAGCTTATCCCTTCCTACCAGCTTATGTGCTTGGCAATGTTCTAAGTGTACTATGTACATTTCTGCATTTCCTCTTGATCTGGAACTGTGGACTACAAGTGCTTATCCTCATTTTACAGTTGAAGAGACTGAATATAAAAGAAATTAAGAAATGTGCCCATAGTTATATGCAGGCATAAGGTAGTATGAAACTAGAGTCTATTATAATAGCCACACTATCCCTTTGGTAGAGTCAAACGAATGAACAAAACCCAAAAAAACCTCCTCCAGGAAAGTTTGCATTGTTGAAGCTGATACTAAATGTTTCTGTGAATTCTCAGGACATTTATAGACCTCTGGTTATTTAAATTTATATAAATTAAAAAATAAGCCCTGGCTGGTGTATCTCAGTGAATTGAGCGTGGGCCTCCAAACCAATTGCGGTTCGATTCCCAGTCAGGGCATATGCCTGGGTTACAGGCCAGTTCCCAGCAGCGGATGCACAAAAGGCAACCATACATTGATGTTTCTCACCCTCTCTCCTTTCCTGCCCCTCTAAAAATAAATAAAAAATCTTTAAAAATTAATTAATTAAAAAATAATATTTGACATAGTTATTGTCAAACTATTTAGTCATACAACTTAATATTATGTAATGTTTCACTGTAATTTTGGTTCATGTATACTACTATTTGTAAATGCAAATGAGTGTATAGCATAGTATTTATATATTAAAATATTTATTATATAAATAAAATAGAATTACATTTTATGCAAACCCATCCTAATATATAGAAAATATAAGGTGTGGATAGATGTAATTACAATAGTGTAAATATGAGAATAATGCATAAATTAATTAAGTATTGATTTAAACATTTAATGATTGAATTTTTATTTTGTTTTACTTTTTAAAATATTTTATTTATTTATTTTTAGAGAACAGGGAAGGGAGAAAAAAGACAGGCAGAGAAACATCAATGTGTGGTTGCCTTTCACACAGCACCTACGGGGGACCTGGCCCACAACCCAAGCAGGTGTCCTGACTGGGAGTCAAATCAGTGACCCTTTGGTTTGCAGGCTGGAATCAATCCACTGAGCTACACCAGCCAGGGCTGCATTTTGATTTTATGTGATAACATTTATCTGTTAATAAAGTTATTTGAATAATGTCGAAATCATTATGAATATCTATTTTAAGTTATGTTGTGATTATTCTATACATTCATAATTAACTTCCTTTCATTGTAATTTGATATTATAAAGGGTCAGGCAGAAGTAATGCCTGCTTGAGTGTGGTTGGTAGGGTAGTAATATGGGTATAATAATTTATAGTTTTAATTTGAACACTTCATCTAAAATGTCTTATGGCATGCTTGAGTGTGATATTGTTATGTTGTTACAGAAGTGCATGCTTATTAATTTGTAATAAAACAGGGCCATTATTGGCTCTGGCTGGTGTAGCTCAATGGATTGAGTGCAAGTTTGTAAACCAAAGGATCACCAGTTCTATTCCCAGTCAGGGCACATGCCTAGGATATGGGCCAGGAACCCAGTTGGGAGCATGTGAAGGGCAACCTCACATTCATACTTCTCTCCATCTCTTTCATCTTCCCTTTCCCTCTCTCTAAAAAAAAATCAATAAAATCTTACCCCCAAAAGGGCCATTATTTATGCTAGAACCTGTATATGATAGCAATATAGCTTAAGTAAATGGCATTTTATAAGACATAATTTTAACAAGGAATCATTGTCATCATGACAAATAAAAGTAGACGATTATCATTTTTAACTTTTGTGTTCACAAAGTTTTACCTGATCTTTCGTTTTTAAGATAGTTTAAAATATTTATGTTGGAAAGTAAAAAAGACATTTAAATAACGAATACTGGAAAGTCTATGATACAAAAATATTGTGTAAAATGAGTGACTATATCCTTTGGAAAGTGTAAATTTTCCTACTTTTCAGTTTTTAGAATGGTTTATTTTTACAAAATTTTCTTTCTCAAGATATTTCCTCTCAGCTCAAAACAAAGTAGGCCATTTAGCGTGTGTTCATTGTAGATGAAATAATTGATGCTACTGCAGATTTTCTGCGGGTTCCTCTAACTTATCCTAATTTGATTTTATATTGCATTTGTAAGACAAATACAGAGTTAAAATAAGTGTATACAAAGCAAATGTTTTAAACTATAAATAATTCCAATAAATCTTTCATTACCAAACAATTTTATTTAAATTAGTATTGAGGAAAGGAGGGCAAAAATAAAATGAAAGAAATTATTTTCTTATATGTATTAAAATTTTAAGACTGAGAACTATATTAATTCTATTTTCTGCCATTATAGAATACTGTATATATTAAATAATTATTTTGTTTAGTTAATATTTTGTAGAGTTTATAGATCAAGATTTAGAACATCTAAATCATTACCTTAAAACAATATTGTCCTTAATCTATATTTCAAACTTTATATAAAATTGCACACATATTAAGTGGCATTTTGAGTATACACTGGAAATTATCTCCTAAGGGAACGTGTTAAGTTAGCATTGCATGGTAATCAAACCATCTATTATCCTAACTGCATTACATATGTTTTAGCTTTAAAACCCAGTAAAAATAAGTAAATATTAGGTATGCATAATTTGACAATTTAAGTCCACAGATTTAGAAATACATACACATTTAGTAAATGGAAAACTGTGATTCAGCCCCAGACTGTGATCTGTCAGCCTCTGAAACCAGTATTGTGTTCTTTTGCCTATACTGAGTATATGATTCTATAACATTCATTTCTGAATTTATCTCTCTGCCTCTTCATGTAACGCCACCTTCTTCCTCATGCAAACAACTTTTGTCCTGTTTAGTCCATTCTGATCCCCCCTCCATGTTTTCTCCTGTTTTGCACTTACTTTTCATCCTCTCTGTTTCCTTTCCCTAATTTTAAAATATGAAACTAAATTTATTTTATAAAACAGTTACATGATTTATTAATTTATAAGATGACAATTCTCATTTTTTTGAAAATCTAATATAGGTCCATAACTTGTTTTCTTGCAAACCTATGGTTTATCACTCTTTATTATTTATTCTTATAGGCTTTACAGTGGATGAAATAAAAATGATTGAATTGGGGCTTAAAAAGGAAATTGGAGATCATTAAGTCTCATCTATCTGCCCACAGAACTCTCCTCTTAATTCTTTTTTTTTAAGATTTATTTATTTATTTATCTTTAGAGGGGAAGGGAAGGAGAGAGGGAGAGAAACATCAATGTATGGTTGCCTTTCGTGTGTCCCCTGCTGGGAACTGGCCTGCAACCCAGGCATGTGCCCTGACTGGGAAATGAACCTGGATACTCTGGTTTGCAGGCCCGCGCTCAATCCACTGAGCTACACCAGCCAGGCAGTTCTTTCATGACATTCTTAAGGATCTGTAGTCTTTGTTAACAATTTCCAAGATGGATAAATCCAAGTTTATTTGTTATGCCCAAGAGAATATTTTTGGAGATATTTGCAAAAATCTATCAAGAAGTAAATTATTTCAGTGAGTCCATTGGTTTTCAGGGAGGAGATATGTCTCACAGGTGTGAGCATTCTGAGATGGAAAAGGACAAGGGGTCATTAGGCAAGAGCAACTGTTCCCTTTCTTGTAGTAAATAAAAAATGCATGGAAATTAAGGAGGAAAAGAGAACTTGTCCTATGCTTCCTATCATCTTGATTATCTCTTATCATCTTGATAACATAAGATACAATTAAGACTCTTTATTTTTTTTCTCAGGAGTGAAGTCTCTGGGTTTTAACACAGTGATTTTCTAATTTTCTGATAGTAGGCACTTTGTTTAAACTATTTGTATTTCATTTTTACCTTCTGCACACTGGGGCTATCACTGATACCCATCTCTAAGTTTCTGTGTGTACAAAGTTCAAACATATAAATATGTGGAAGATGCTTTAAAAAGTATATGAACTAGAGTAAGTACTCCATAAATACTACCTATGTTTAACTTTGATATAGTGTACCTAAGATCTGTGAGCATTCTTATGACCATATTATTTTAATGTACATTTCCCTTTTATTGTAGTTGTATAAAAATTGGTTAAGATATATTCAATTATAAAAATGCTATTTTTATGTATTTCAATGTCACTTTATTCCTGCTTTTGTCTGTCTTAATCTACTCCTGTATTTCTAAGGGGCAGTTCCCCTGCTTCACCACAAAAATAAGGAAAATTGATTTTCATTCATTTCTATAAATTTTCAGCCCTATTTTAGTCACTACCAGATTGTCAGGCATTTCCCCCAGAGTCAAAATCAGACTAGGAAAGCATTGCACTTTATGTCCATAATAATCTGAGAGATGAACTACCACTGTATTAAGTTAAGAACTTGTCAAATATTCTACTTTCAACATAATAAAAGATGTTTAAATAATTCAAAGGGAATATAACAATCTAGCTATTTGAGAATTTACTGTGTTTCATTTTCACAAGAAACATATATTTAGAAATTTATAATTTTGTTCTTTGACAATCATAGCATAAGTAGTAATACCTTTTTTAAATCAGTAGTATTCACATCCAAAACACAACCATATTTCCTTTACATGTGATTTGTATCATTTTTTACTTCACAATTAACCATTTTTAGTAAATGTACTGATGTCTGCAGGATGTACATACAATTTTCATATAAGCTTCACCCACATAACTAAAATAAATAAATAAATGAGTGAATAAATAAACAAATAAAGTGATGTTCTTTTCCCCTGACAGGACTAAATATTAAATTCCAGAATAAATATTCAATTCTAGAGAAGGAAAAACTATAATGACAGATGAGTGGTGGCCAAGAGCTGAGGGTGATGAGAGAGGAAAGCTACAGAAAAGGGCACAAGAGAACATTTCATGATTAATATAATATATTGTATACTGTAATTTAATTGTGCTGGTAGTTATAAATATATGCATAATATACACATATGCATAATTATAAAAATATGTATACACACAATTTAATGAATTTTAACATATATATGAGCAAAAATAATGTATTTGTAAAAAGTTGTGTATTCTTAAATGTTTAAACTTCAGTCACCTTCAAAGTACTCTCCATTTGATGCAATATATCTATCAGTGTATATTTTTCCATTGCTCAAAACAGTTCTGAACTCACTGATTTTGATAGCTTTTAGTGTTTCTGCCATTTTTCTGTTTCATTTCTTGGGGCAAGATCAGGTGAATAGGAAGGTGGGGCACAGGGGTCATGAGGTTTTTGATCAAAAACTGCTGAACACATAGCATGGTCTGGGTAGGAAAGCTCATAAATCATGCATTATGAAATGGGCAAATGTGTTGAAAGTTTTTAAATAAAATTCACTGAAGCTGAATGCAGCCTCTCACAACAATAGCAGCTGGTACATGGGTACAGATGGGTTCCTAGAACACTCACCTAGCAGGAGAAGTATGTACTATAAGAGTCCCACCCTCCCAAAGCTGTTTGAAGAAAAAAATTATACACATGTATGGGTGTCAAAATTAATTAAATTGTATACTTAAAATCAGTGAGAGGTAACATTTTGTGTGTATAGTTCAAAAAAGGCTAATAACTTCTTAAAAAACAAAAGTCATAATGTCCACTATGCAATTATTTAAAGGAGAACATGCTCTGCTCAAAGTCCTGTGGAGGATTCAATCTTAGGTGATAAAGTTCTTAGTACAAGTTCTTGCCAAAACTGGCAGACAGACAATCCATGTAGTACAAAGACCTTTATGTTGACCTATCTATTCCAAGCTGGTAGTTTAAATCAGATTATTTCAACTCTCACATCTAGTCAGCAAGGGAATAACAATTTAAATTCAAAAGCAGGCTAGTGAGAGTGGCTGAGTATGGAATTTCAAAGTTTTGTTCATCTCCATAAAGATTATTTCTGAAATCATTGGAACTGCTCTAAACACACATCAGTATCCAGGTTCCTTGAAACTTTCCATTCCTATGATTAGTGTTCTTCATTTTCTTCTCCTTGTTTCCTCCACCTTATCCAGAACATAACCTTGAACAAATTCTATTTCCTCTTACTTGAGATAGCAAAAGTAAAATTACCTTTTTGCAACCAAAAAAAAGGGGGGTGGCTTAAAAGAACTTGGATTATATAAGGTCCTGCACAAATAATGTCCCTTTTCTATTACATAAAAATATTTTATTATAAAATCATAAGCATGCAATTATGTACCATAACAAAATCACAGTCAAGCACATCTTTTGACATTTTAGGTGAAATGTCCAAATTGCTGTCCATCTCTTGAGAGACATTCACGTACCCTACCAACCACAGTCAAGCAGGTGTTACTTGTGCCAGACCCTATAGATTTATTATACAATCTATTGTTCATATCAATTGTTGCTCAGATAAATCCATCCTAATTTTAGCCTTGGTCAATGTTTTGGAGATTATTTGGGGATGTTATGAATAATTTGATAATATTGTACTGCCTGGTTTTATCTCATAGAACACATTTTCTAAAAAGCTAATGGTACCATTCTACAAAGGAGGAACAATTTTTATGTCTCTGTAAATTCATTATATGACCACTGAGCACAGCTCAGAGATCTACCATTTGCTGATCTGCAATTTCTTCTCCCCAATCAAATATAATACTCCAATATTAGTCATTTATAATAGTTGAACGATGACACATTTTATGTTCTAATAATGTGCTAAGTCTTACAAAATTCACTGCTTTCCCTGCTGTACAGATTAACTTATTTAATTTCCCAACATTCCCTATAACACTTGAGGAAACTAAGAAAAAAGGAAGTTCATTGACTTGCCAGAGAACTAGCCCAAAGAAAGTAGTGCAGCCGGTATTACTCTAAAGCAAGATGTAGAATTCCAAAGTCCAGAGAAATGTACAGTACTCCCATAAATTAATGTCATTTAAATGAAAAAGTATAATATGATGTATACCTCCATAAAACAAATTAATATTTGAATCAACATTTTTAAAGTTTAGCTGCTTATTTGTTACAAAGCACATATAAATTTATTGTTGGATTAACATGTAGATGTCCATAAACACATTTCCTCTTCCACATTTACTGGTTTTTAGGGAATATTGTATATCTAAATCAACTATTGAGATCTCTAAAGATCAACAGTAGTTTTCTTCAAAAAGAGAAAAACAAAAAAATCAAGACAGTAAGATACAAGGAAATGGTAAATTTTATTAGAGTCTATATTTAAAAGGATTAAGAACAGAAGAAATTTTTAAGTAAAAAATTATTTTTTTCTTCAAAAACGTTTGTGTACTTTATACATTGAAAATTCCCGAGGACACATGAACACCTGCTAGGATTTATTTCATCCTGAGACACTTTTCTTTTTAGTTGCACATTTATGCTGTTCATTTCCAGTATGATTTTAAACTTTGTGTTTTCACTTTTAAATGAAAATTCTTCCTACTCTTTTTGATATGCTGCTCCCCTTTTATTCAAACTATAGTGAATACTTCCTCCCACGTCTCCTTCGCCTTTTTTTATTCTCCCAAAGGCATTTCCTTGAAATGTAATACACGACTTTAATACATGCTTTTTCCTCACAAACCATCAAATTTAAAATCCTTTGTACTTATGATCTGATTTCTCTGATTCCTTCTCACTTCAAATAATTACTGTATGGTTATGAAACATACATTTAAAATAATTCCTTTTTGTTGAATTTTTCAGTTTAGACAATGTAATTGACCTCTCGGCAACCAGGAAATCTTTTCAGTTTATTTTTAGCTGTATTTGTCACCCCAGCTGTCAAGGTAGTTAAAAATTTCCCTGGAGAAGGCAGTTAAACAGTGTCAGTGAGAGTTGTGTTTCAAGCACAAAATTTCACAGCATCAGAACCCGCGCTGCGAGCGTAGGTCCGCATCCAGGTGTGAACTAATACCACCCTCGCTCAGCTTTCACTCGAATAGAAAGATGTTAGCAAACTATGATCTAAATCATATAAATATGACCTTGTCTTTTATTAAATGCAATTATGACCAATATTTCCGGATACTACAAAACAACACTGCGATTTTATAGATAATACAGAGATTTTATAGATAATATTTCTACAGATAAAATTTCTATAATATATTTTCAAAAATTTTTCCTTTTAAATATAGAAAATATACTCAGAAAATTACTGAAAGTAGGGAAATATTAGGTCAACATGTAGTGTAGGCACTTTGTATTTCAAAGTGAATACTGAAGTAAAAAGAATGAGGTAATCTTAATTTTGAAATAATTGAACTAAAGACAATTTGTTTATTTATTTATTTATTTATTTAGGAAATAAATATTCGTGGCAGCTTTATTCATAACAGGCAAAACATTTCCTTTATTGGAAAACAACCCAAGTAAATATTAAGAAGAGTAGATAAATAAGCTATTACTTGTTTACCCATTAAAACACAACTCATTACTATAAAAGAATGGACTACTGATACCATGCACCAACCTAAGTGACTCTAAAAGACAAATAATTTAACCCGTAAAAATATTTACATGTCTTTCTCTTTTTACGCAAGACTAAATACTGCTAAATTCATGTTTAGAAAATAGTTTTAAAAACATTCGCTCATAATTTATTCCTAGCTGCTAAATTTCATAAAAATTATGAAGGCGAACAACATACAGTTTTCAGCTGCTCTTCTTCATACACTAACATTAATGGAGCATAAAGTTGTTAGCAGTGGAACACTTCAGTGGGATGGAACTAAGGCAGCGGTACACATTATTTTAATGAACAATGATGTGTGAAATGAATCATAGCGCTGTCAACAAGATAATGGTGAATTATAGCCTATTTGTGGATGAAAGGCTGTGTAACAAGCACATGGAGCAGTCTGCAAACGGTGCCAGCCGAGTCTTATATTTGAAAAAAGGAAAAAATAAAGGAAGCTCATAGATTGCAGGACATGCCCATGAAATAAAAAACTCTCTGAAGTCCTGTTCTGAGGGTCTGAGATGAGATGAATGTTTTATCAATTTTCTATTGCTGCTGTTACAAATTCACCGTAAACAGCATCTTATCACAACACATTTGTATTGTTATACATGGCTAGAGTTCAGAAATTAGATATGGTTTTCACTGGAAAACGATAAAATCAAGGTGTGGCCAAGGCTGCATTTTATTCTGGAGTCTCTAGGGGAGAATTCATGTCTTTTTTTTTCGGACTGCCAACAAAAGTCAGTTTCTCATGGGCTAGAGATCAGCTTTTGCTTGCTGTCTGTCAGCTGAGGGTGGCTGCCTCAGTTCTCTGACGCATGGCTCCCTTCCTCCATCATGATAGGATGAGTCCCTCTCATGCATCGAATCTGCTCCTTCCTCTCATCTCTCTGACTAAATGAGGAAAGTTCTTCTACTTGTAAAGGCTCATGTAATTTAGTTGTGTGCCAACAAGGACCTCAAGTTCCCCTCCCCTTAATCCCACGTACAAAGACTCTTTACCCACAACAGGTAGCATATTCACAGGTTTCAGGTATTAGAACATGGGCACCTATGAGGGGGGGTGAGCATCACTCTCTACCTATCATGACTGTTGGTATAAATTTACCCAGCATATTAATTTGCAAGGACTTCCAAAACATAATACTATAGACCAGCTGGCTTAAGCAGTAGAAATTTATTTCTCTTACTTCAAAGTTCCAGGGGCTAATGGGGACACAAGTCCAAGATCAAGGTGTCGGCAAGTTTGGTTTCTTCTGAGAATTTTCTCCTTGGCTTGCTGTGTCCTCACATGGTCTTTTTCTGAATGTCGCCTGTTTGGTATCCCCTTTTGTGTGTCCACATTTTCTTTCCTTTGGATTAGGGCCTGCCTTAAAGGACTCCTTTTATTGGAATCACACCTTCAAGACCCTGTCTTTAAATATAGTCATTAGGTACTGGGGATCAGGACTCACATGTTTAAAGTTGCGGGAGACACAATTCAATCCATAATGGACAGCGATTTTAGCATTTGTGCAAGCTGGAAGTAGTCTAAAAAGCTACTTCTCCAATGAGTGATTGAGGAAACCTGTATCAGATAAACCAAGTAAATCAAGGTTATCGAAGCAATTATAAAATGACAAGAAACCCAATCCAGTATACCACATATACAGTACAGACTAATTTTCCCAATATGCCATTTTACCTATTCATACTGTCATATAATTTTAATACATACGAGATCTGTCTGGAAGTTACCCAGCTATGTAATAGGAAAAATAGATACATTTACTGAAGAAGATACAAGATTAAAAAAACAGCGTATGTAAGATATGATGCCTCAGTGCCCTTCAAAGTGGGCACCTTGGGACCTCAGGCAGTTCTCCCAGTCACCATCAGCTGCCCTGTCACATATTCCTGGGTCTCATTAATAGTCTGAAATCTCTTCCCTTTCAAAGGTGATTTTAGTTTTGGGAAGAGTCAGAAGTCTCAGAGCACTGGATCTGAGTTGTGGAGCTGAGTCACCTGTGTGATCTGATATTTTGTCAGAAAACTCTGCACTAGATGTGATGCATGAGTGGGTATGTTGTCATGATGAAGCTGCCAATCACTAGTTGTCCATCGTTTTGGCCTTCTGACTCTTCAGAATAATTTCCGCAGAGGGATGTTCAAACTTAATCCAAAATTTGTTGCAGATTCATTGCTCAACTTTCTCAGTCATTTTGAATGCGACAACCCCACAGTACACATGCTCATCCACAGAATTTACTGCCCCCACTGACTAGTGCAGTGAAGTCATCCTTGTTTACACATGCACATTCTATTGCACTCTCCTTGGCTGCCAGGTTACACTGACGTCATGCAAACCATTCTTATGATATTAACAATGGCTGGGCTTTTTCTGAACAGACCTCATATATTACCAAATTTTAATAGCAGGGCTTGATTTTGCAAAATAAAAACATAAAAAAACAGTAATGTATTACTCCATAGTGTGGCTTCAAATTTTAAATATTTTTAAAATTCATGTTTGTGACTGATCTTTTGTCTTTCTTTTTTGTAACCAAGGGCATTTTTATCAGGCCTCGGGAAAGACACCACCTCTCTACATATATTCTAACACACAGTAATGAAATGGGTCTAGTTCTGACTTTAAATAGCTCTCAGTGAATGGCCAAGGAAGCTGGAAGTCCCAGGCACTGTGGTCATATGCTATGATTTGGGGTAGTCCAGGCTTCACTCAAGAGGCACACCCAGAGAAGAGAACAGTACATTTGAGGGGTACCATTGAGACAGAGTATTGGAGGAGATAATAGTAAGTTTTTCAGGTGAAGGAACAGAGAAAATGACAATTTGTCAACTTTAAGGCCCGGAAGAGAGAGAGAGAGAGACAGAACTTTGCCAATTCAAGGAATTGAAATAAAATTGTTTGTTCTGCTCAGAGTCTGGAACACCAGTAGCGGATTGGAAAGGCAGGAAGGAGAATGACGGTTGGCAGATGGATTCATTAGTAGGTAGGTATGAAGCTAGATACACAAACAAGGTCCTCAGGATGCTCTCAAAAAAAAGTCACTAAGACTTTTTCTGGAAAGCAAATGTGAGTTCCTGAAGAGTTATACATAAATAGAATGATCATATTTATATTTTGTCAAACCAGTCCAGTTTATGGGAGGACAAATAGAAGTGGAATCTGAGAGTAGGAAACAAATAAAAAAGCTGCAGCAATAATACAAAATAACACATTATTACACCAATTATTTTAGTGGATGCTTTTAATTTTGAATACCTATTCAAACTTAACTTTTTGAATAGGTATTCCTTGTAGCCTTATTTTGCTAAAGAGGGAACACAGAGAGTTTAAGGGATTTTCCCCAAATAAAATGTCTATTAAGTGGTGGAGGTATGGTTTGAGCTCTGGCGATTTGATGTCTGAGCTCATTCTCCTAAATAATGGTACACAACACACATTCTTAATGAAGGTGAGATGATGGAATACAGAAAATTCCAAAGGACTCAAGACATATGTTGAATGCAAAAAACCTGTAGACAAACTGAATTTAGAAAGGAGAGGAGAGAAAAAGGTGTGGTACACAATTATTTGGCTCAAAAAATCTTTACAGAAATCTGTGTTTCAATGGCAATTTGTGTATCCTTTAATTGCAAATGTTTTCCTGCTTATTTTTAATTTGAGGGTTTGCTTTATCCTTTCTTTACCTGACTTCAAATCCTTTGTGGATAAGGATTAAAGTTTTATTTTTCTTTGTAAACTCCAAAAAGCTAGCTTCTAACATAGTTCTTTGAATTGTGGGGGAGGAACAAGATTTCCTCTACCCTCAAGATTCTTTTGGCTAGTCTAATCAAATAGACATGAAACAAATTAGCATGAGAAAATAATCGAGTTTAGTACATACACATGTATGGGAGCCACACCTACATGGGAGAGTTAGGGATACCCACCACCTACATATAAAAGTTTCAGAGCTAGAAAGGGAACAGAGTACATGAGATCCTGAGCTAGGGATGAAGTAAGGTGCCTTGTGAACTTCCAAGGGTCTTTGCAGAATAAGGGTAGATGTTAGTAATAGAAGTTTGTCTTGCCCTACAGCTAGGTCAAAAAAGGTTATCTCTGACAATCTCTTATTATAGACAATGCCCTTAATTCGAGTTTTCTAGGTAGATAAGGGAGGGCATAAGTTTCTCTCAAGCCTGAGGATAAAGTTGACTTCAGTTCAAAATTATCTGTATACTATAGAGTCATATTTTGGGATGACTCATTTGAACCATCATAAAAGAGAGTGGGAATATAATAATTTTCTTAATGAGAAAATAGCCTGAAGTCTTTGGTTTTGAGGACTAAAACAACAATGTTTACGCAGAAAGAAAGAAAATTTAGTAATTCTAATAATTAAACTTCAGGCAAAACAAAAATTTAGCAGGGTATTTCAGGACAAATGTATTCCTTGATCAAAAAAACCAAACCAACAAGAAGAAACAAAAAACCCCTCCAGGAGCTGCCTTTTTCTCACCTTTTCTTGCACTGGTTAGTTGGGAGTTACAAATATACTTACTCTGGGCTGGCTTTTTTCCATGTAATGGATATAGTAACCCTGTGGAAGAAATAAAGTGATCCTGCTGACAAATGACCCCTCCATATTTTAAGGTAAAAATAAATTTCCCAAAGAAAGGAGAATCATGTTCTTTCTTTTTAAAAGGAAGGAAAAAGATGTATATAAATATGAATATGTTAGCTAAAAAGGATTGTTATCTACACCTACCATAATAATAAGTGAGAAGACATATGTGTTATTTCTTGATAGATATGTTTATTTTATAAAGAAATAAGAGCTTAAACAAATCCCTTGTTAAGTATTTATTAAAAAATCACTGAAGCAACAAATATTCAAAAATAAAAAATTAATTTGACATTCACCAAAATGTCAGTGGGTTATCTTGTCATCTCACCTGGTTGACAAACTTGTTTAGACACTTAAGAATACATCTGCAAATAATTTATTCTGAAATATACATCATGATGTATATTTTACATCATATTTTACTTGAAAGCAGATTTTCTACTACAGTCTTGCTTCTCTATCGACATAATGGCCAATTTAGAACACCTGTTCTTAAATATTTTTAGTTCCAGATGGTCTGTTCTAAGTTTTATGGGAATGAATTTTAGATCTTAAACTGCACATGTCAAAGTACTTAACTAAAATCAAAAATTTTTGAGGGAAAATATGATTCATGTTGTCCAAATATATGAACTCCTGTGTCCTATATCCCTGTAAAAATGAACTTGCTACTGTTTGGAAGGGGAATTCAGGTCAAAGTCCTAAATTTTCAGGACAGTATATCAATAATACTCCCTAGATATTTCTTCCATAAAGCACATGAGTTATCCTTTACTCACCAAGATGGATACTGACTCATCGAGCTCTAGGAAAGGATTTAGCCATGACCTTGTATTTTCTAATGCTTGCCTGACACATTTAAGAACTTAAAGAAACTCTATTTCTTTAAACTTTCAGATTCTAGCTCTTGATTAGGCCGGATTATTAGAAAGCAACTTATATACGTTTTTATGTGTCTCTATAGAAACATACTCATTGAGTGATGGTTAATGTCATATTTTTAACTTTTAAAGAGACACAAGGAACTAAAATATTTGCCAAATTTGTCATATATAACCAAATATAGCTTTTATGAATGTCAAGTTGATACGGTTCTTCCAGAAATAATTTCTAGTTGAAAAAGCTTAGCTTTCCTAACATAATTGACTTCTTTAATGAGACAGTTCAAACTCTGAAATTCAGTTATGTTTCTCTTACTTATTTTTTATGATGGTTGTAAAATTAACGTTAATAATCTTATACTATGAAATTTTCCTATAAATAGTTTTTCTAATTAGTTTATTTAATGCATATATTTTTAAAAATATTTTATTTATTTACTTTCAGAGAGCTGGGAAAGGGAGGGAGAAAGAGGGGGAGAGAAACATCAATGTGTGGTTGCCTCTTGCACACCCCCTACTGGGGCCTCAGCCTGCAATCCAGACATGCGCCCTGACTGGAAATCAAACCGGCAAACCCTTGGTTCTCAGGCCCATGCTCAGTCCATTGAGCTACATCAGCCAGGGCTCAAATGCATATATATTTTTTAAATTAGTTTTTTTTCCAAAAATACATGTTTGAACTTGTAATGGTTAATTTAATGTGTCAGTCTGGCTGGGGTAAGGAATACCCAGATAGCTGGTAAAATATATTTGGGTGTATGTATAAGCCTGTTACCGAAAGAGATGAGAAATTGATTTACTAGACAGAGTAGAGATTCACCTTTCCCAGTGTGGGATATATACACATGTATGCGTGTATGTCTGCATATGTATACAAGCTTGTGTGTGTGTATATACACATACACACACAAATATATATGCACACAAGCTTATATATATAATTTAATAATATATACACACAAATAATATTCATATACATGTACACATAGATACACATACACAATATATGTGTATACATAATATATATTATGCATATGTATCATTATATATCATCAAAATATATGTATACATACATGTATTATTTCATTTAATATGTTAAATTAAATACTATATCAATTTAATATGTATTATTTAATATATTATTTAATTTAATGTGTTAAAGTAAATAATATATACTAATTTAATATATTTAAATTTAAAATATTTATTATATTTATATGGATATAAATATAATGTATATTATCAAATGATATATGTATTATTTAATTATATGTGCATATATGCAAATATTCATATATATGCATATCACATATGCACGTTATTGTATATTGTTTAGATATAATATATATACAAGTGTGTGCATATATATATGTATACACACACACATGAACATATACCCACATGTTTACTTCATATTGGTTCTGGTTCCCTAGAAAGTAGTGACTAATACAAAACATTTTCTAATTATCATTACTGTTGTTTGTGTCAAATAGAGTGGACTTTGTAGTTAGGCTCTATGCATGCATTATCTTATTTAATTCTAAAAGCACAACTGTGAAATTGGTATCACATACTTCATGGATGTTATAATAGACCTAGAGGCATTAAATAAGTTGCCGAACATCACAAGTAAATTTCAGATCCTATTTTGAATATAAATCATGCCAAACTTAGAAATATATGACTACTGTACCTCTAAGGTATCAGAAGTTAAGGATGAGATTGAATGCTATGACTGAAGACCCAGAAGTCTTAAACAATACCCATTCCTCCAGCTGAGGACACAAGGTACAGCAACAGAAACAGGTGTCAAATATCACTTTACAAGAACTCAGTCCACCAATGAAAAGCTCAGTAAAGCAAGATTTAGGTTTAAGTGGGATCCCTCAATGTGTATCTAAATCATATTGTCTGAATTCATAAACTATTTAAAGAGAGTTAATTATATCAAAATAGATTTTAAAACAAAATAATAACAGCCGCACTTGACAAAAGAAAAGTGAGAAATGTTTACATTTGAGGGTTTTTTAAAATATTTTATTTATTTATCTTTAGAGGGGAAGGGAAGGAGAGAGGGAGAGAAACATCAATGTATGGTTGCCTTTCGTGAGTCCCCTGCTGGGAACTGGCCTGCAACCCAGGCATGTGCCCTGACTGGGAATCTAACCGCGATCCTCTGGTTTGCAGGCCTGCGCTCAGTCCACTGAGCTACACCAGCCAGGTGAGGTTTTTAATATACAGTTAAGGTCTTTGGCGCTAATTAATCATATTAGTAACTTCTCTTCCCTTGGGACATAGAAGAGATGGCTAGAACGATGTGTTAGAGGAAAAACCAGAAAGTTTCTCCTTCCTTACATTAAACAAATATGGCTGTTGATTATTATTTGATTATTAATCAGTTACCCACTAATAATATTATCCTGGACAAGTTACTTTATCTTATTATTTGTTTCATTAATTCACGTGAATCTATCATGATAACAAAGTAATGAGTATGAAACTTCAGTACCTAGCAATACTAATTGGTTAATAAATATTAACTTCCTTTCATTCTTTTGATCTTTTCATCAGTCAGAGGATAATGTTATCATCTACTAGTACCTAATATTAACCTAAGTTTTTCATTTTCAAAAAAGAAACATAACATTTCTTTTTTATTAAAGAAATCTGATGCAAAGACAAACCATTCTATTAAATTATTAATCAACTATGTTCTTATGTAAATAGCTTCTGCGTCACAAACATTTCCTCATAAAAGCACAGCTCACTGTTTTAGCACACCTCATTCTCCTTAGCATCACTACTTCAACTGGGATGGGCTTCATAGGATTGTATGCAGAAGAACCCCACCTGTGGCCTAATGCTCTGCTGTTGATGTCTTGATGTTCCTAATTTTTGAACAAGGGGTCTGTGTTTACATGCAACACTGGGCCTCACAAACCATGGAGCTGGAACTCTCCTGCTTACTCTTTCAGCATTCCTTGGAATTAAATTAATCAAAATCCAGTTAACTCTAACCGTTACAAAAAGAAATTGAGAATCCCAGAATCTTACAAACTTAGAAATATTCATTAACATTACATACATTTTTAACTGTTCTGTGCCCCTAAGCCAAGCAGTGTTCTCCAAAAATCTAGGCTTCAGAATGTATTCGGTTATTGACTGAAGAAAATGTTACCCCTAGCAGTGCCTTTATTCACAGTCCTCTGCGCCCTGGGCTTCCTCAGACCCCTCAGTCAGTTGCTGTTGTATGGTCTGGAGGTAAAGCAAGGGAAAGTGACCAATCACTGTGAATTGTTTTCCTGTATTTGTATTGCTTTTCTTTCATCGACAACCTTTCCAGCTTTTTTATGGGATTTATTGAAAAATGTTTAACTCTCCTCCTAGTGATTAAGGACAAATCTATAACTTGTTACGTTAGGAAGTTTAATTCTTCCAGCCATTCACTTAGTAATAGTTACTGAATCGCTATGCTTAACCTAGAATTCTTATAGGCATAAGAGACATAACAGTGGGAAAGCTACAAAACCCTCTCTTTGTGGAAGCTTAAAAACTAGTGGGCATTTCTACCTTTTCAGTAACTAACACACTTGGTATCAGAACCACAAGAAAAAGATAAAAATAGCATAGGTATTTGTCCTTCTAAATACAATGAATGTTTCTATATTCCATGGGCAAAATTTTAAGATATATTTATTTATTTAGCTGAAATAAAATTATGATGTCACTAATTTTAGGAATGATAAAATGTCCCCTTAAAGTTGAATTGCTTTTTGATGAATTGATTCCTTTCTTTATTTTACAGTATTTGTTGTACACTTCCAGACTCCATGAAAGTACTAAATGTCAATTGAATTTACAACTGAAAACAAATCTATTGGGAAATACAGCTATGATTAAATCAGTCATCAACTCAGGTTAGACAGTCTTTTGAGATTTAATCAAATTTATCTGAGTTTCCTAAGATGTACCCCATAGAAAATTCAGTACCTTTGCCAAATACTCTATGAGTGACCTCTTCCTTAAATTTTTGTTCTCAGGTCTGCTTCCAGTTCTTTCTGCTGATTCATATAACTCACTTTTAAAACTGTTTCCTCTTCGACTCTTACCAATTCAGTTGTAAAATACAGCTCTCATCAGTGGACACAGTATATATATTCAATTTGAAAGCAGCAAGTCACTGGTACTGCACAACTTACAAGTAGGTATCAAATATTTTATTATTATTTACCAAGAACTTTATTGCTTACCAGGAATTGTTCTATATCAATTATTTTGGTCACCCTAAAAATTAAATATTTTTCCTAATCAACTTCTACATAAAGTCTAGTGCCAGAAAATAATTTTATGTCATTTTTGTATTTTCTCCTCTTTGAGTGTTTAATCCAACCCCCAAATGCCTACTCATTTCTTATCAATATAGTTTTAGATGATTTATACTTTATTGTCTTATAATAATCAAACTCAAGCCATTTTATAACAAAAAGTTGAATTTTATTTCTGAGATATAATCTATAAAAGGTTAAAATAACACTTTCAAAAAGTTCTATAAGCAATTGGGTGATATAATACAGGGTGGGGCAAAAGTAGGTTTACATTTGCGAGAACGTGAAACACAGAGTTTATTCTTGTATTGTTATTTATTAATTTAATTGTATTTTCCATATGAATAACTGTAAACTTACATTTTCCCCACTCCGTATAACACAATATAATATGAACGACCAAAGAAAGAGAAGTATAAAGTACAGTGCAATACACAGGAGCATTTGGGGGGAGTTAGGATGACATCGTTTCTGAATTAAAGTGGCACTTAAAATGAGAAGAAATAAAAGTGTATCATGCACAGACAGTCCATGATTTAAGATAGTTTGACTTCCAATTTTTGACTTTGATGGTAGAAAAGTGACAAACATTCAGATGCCTTATTTCCAGTTTTGAATGGTGACCCTGCAGTACACAACTGTGTTATGACACTGGGCAGGGGCAGCCCCAGTCAGCCACATGACCATGCGGGCAACTGGCCAGTACTGTGTTGTGATCATTTTTGTTTTAGTTCAATGCTTCAAACATTCTTTAGGATCAGGCTGCTTTCAGCCATGTATATTAATGAGAAGTAGCCATACAGCCATTCTTTTTTACACTTTCAGTACAGTATTTAATAAATTACATGAGGTATCCAACAGTTCATGATAAACAGAGCTTTGTATTAGATTATGTTGCCCGACTGTTGGCTAATGTGAGAATTCTGAGCACTGTTTAATATAGGTGAGGCTAAGAAATGATATTCAATAAATTAGGTATATTAAGTGCATTCTAAACTCACGATGTTTCCAACTTACGGTGGATTTATAGAAAGGTATCCCTAGCCTAAATCAAGAAGCATATGTATAGTTAAGTAAAGCACTAGACATGCAAAACTAAAGTTGATTAGGTGCACTTAGGGAAATGGCTGGGATTCAGTATGCCTTGTATGAGGAATGTGGAATACAAGAAAAAGGGTGCAGATAGGAGGGAAAGTCGAACAAAAATATGATCACTATAGATATATACTGTTGCTATTAAAGGGTTTGAGCTTTTCCTAAAAATAAAAGCATTGGAAGGGTTTTAAACAAAGTGATAATTTTCTACTTCAGAAAACTGACTGGGCTATAATACAAAAAATGAATCAGAGGTAACAAATTTGAAAATTCAGAAACTAGTTAGGAAGTATTGTGGGAATCCAGATGATAAATAATTATGGTTTAAAACAGGATGGCAACAGAGAAAAAAAGAGGTATAAGAGAGTTTGCTATGAGCCAATATTGATTGAATTTTGAAAATCACTGCACATTGGACAAATTAGTTGATTTATATTTTAGGCATTAAAGGCAAAGTCGGTTTGGCTAAATTGTTTGTCTGTTATTTAACTGTGTTTTGTTGCCTGGCCCCAAGGTTTGATCTACAATTTAGAAATGCTAGAAAATGAGCAATTTTTCTTATAGTTTGAAATTTAATTTCCTTAGACAAAAGGCTAATAAAGAAAAACAAGAAAGTTAAACAAGACTCCCTCTAAAGCATCCTTTATGTAGCCTGGTGCTTCTCAGATTTCAGTGTGCATACAAATGACCAGAGAGCTTGGTAGTTGCCAATTCCAACTCCATAGCTTTGGGAAGAGTATTTTAAATAAGTTTCAATATGATATTTTTCATTTTTAGGAATTTTCCAGTTATTGCTGATATTCTTGCCTGTGGACTACCAAGGACCTGCCTTCTACCTGAAAACAATTCTTAGTTAAACCCAGTTCATTGATAATCTTGGCATTATAACAAATAAGAGAGTACTGTTGTATCCAGATTGATGTTAAATGAATACTTATCTTCATGTTTTATTGTATACTTTTACTGATCTCCTAATCAGAAAGCCCACTTAAGTTCAAGTTTTCCCTGAAAAGTGAAGGGTAAATGGGGGTCTATTCTTTCTGTAAAACTCCTTGAATTAATTTGGGATGACTGATTGATCTCTACATAACTCAATACCTTCCAGTGACCAAAATAAAGCACCATTTAGTTAACCTTAAAAGTGACAGTGCAATATGACTGTATCTGCAAGCAAATTTATTTTACAATTAATAAAAATAGAGATGATTTATAATAGTTTAACTTCAAATTCAGAAGAGCTGCTCCTATTGTTAAAAATAGTTAGAAATGTAAATTGAAGGTCAAACCACAGTGTGCGATTGTTATAAAGACTCACAGACTCATTAATGGTTTTGAACACTTTAACTTTGAGTAAAGCTTTAATTTTTAATAGGCTTCAGTGTCTTTCTCTTATTTTTTGTCCATTGTTCTTTTGAAACATAAGAAAAAATATAAGACAAATGTTATTTTTTAAACTTGTTTCTGGCCATAATCTCAAAGGAAAAGAAATATTTGGTTTAGTCAGAATATGTGAGTTATTACCAGTGGTGAGGTCACAAATATAAGTGAACTGGAAGAATTCCACATGTCACAAATTCATTTAGGAAGAGTTAGAAAATTACTATGTAATGTGAGAAATATTCTTGCAATTTGGTGTACTTCTTTTATACCCAGATTACACTAATTATTTGTAAACTATAAACATTTTTCTCTTTGCATTGCTCATGTTTCTTATTTGTCTATGCAATGAAAGCAAAGACACATGAATGAATATAATATGGTTTTCCTAATTATTTGGCCATTAGCAACAATGAGGATTCTGACTTTCTCTTATAATTATAAAATTATTGGTTTGATACAAATAACACATTCCAGAAAGGAGAAATTTTCCTCTACTCTTATAGGCTCTTCAGTTGGTCTAACAATCAAATTAACATGACAGATTGAGAGGAGAAAAAACAAATTTAACTTTGTACAAACGAGGAATCTCCCTCAGAAAGTGAGGTGACAAGAAATAAGGGAATTGAGGCACATATGATAGTCCTCCATGAGGTAAAGAGGAGAGGATAGGGATCTGAGACTTCAAAGGCAGAGAAGACAGTGAACAGGGAGATGAGAAGAAAAAGCTCTGATAATTGAATGTGTGCCATGCCAGACAGAGAAGTCTTTTTGAGGGGAAAAAAGTTACCTTTGGAAATGAGTTTCTTGTTTATACAATCTCCCTATCTAAATTATTTTAGGTAGCTAAAGAGGAAAAATAAAGTGAAAAATTCCTGAATATTCTGATTTTTTTCCACAATAAACAGCTAAAAATCATCCTCATGACAAAGAGACACATTTTGGAATGGCAAAATTTTGCTCCCCTACATATATAGTACCCACACTAAGTCAGAAAGTGACAACATAGATTTATTATCTAGTGAAACATTGCATTCATGCAAAATTGCTATAAAGAAAAAGAATAAAAACAAACAAACAAACAAAAAACAGCCCTCGCTGGTGTGATTCCGTGGGTTGAGTGCTGGCTTGTAAACTGAAAGTTCAGGTCGCCTGTTCAATTCCCAGTCAGGGCATGTGCCTGGGTTGCAGGCCAGGTCTCCTGATGGCGGCGTCTAAGAGGTAACCAATAGATGTTTCTTTCCCTCCTTCTCCTTCCCTCCCACTTCTCTAGAAATGAATAAATAAAATGTTTAAAAAACATAACAGAAAAGTAACTGAATAATGTTTATTGCCTTTGTACTTCCAAAATTTTTCTAAAATTCCCTGTTGTTATTAAATATTATGCGAAAACATATCTGTTTAGTTGGCATTGAATTTTCAAGTACTTAAATTACTAATATTAATTTAGTAAGCAAAGGGTTATTACTTCATATGAAGTAGCTAAATCTATTTACACAAATAAAATTCATTTAAAAGTCTGCATTTTCTTTTAGTGTATTGTTTCTTACACCAATTTTCCATGGCAGTAAACTCACCTCTTATGAAATAAGTAATTTTTTCTAACTTGATGGTGGCATGGGCAATGCCTAATTTTTGTTTTAATTTATTTATCTTTAGAGGGGAAGGGAAGAGGAGAGGGAGAGAAATATCAATGTATGGTTGCCTCCCATGCATCTCCTGCTGGGAACTGGCCTGCAACCCAGGCACGTGCAACTCCTGACTGGGAATCAAACCTCGATCCTTTGGTTCACAGGCCTGTGCTCAATCCACTGAGCTACACCAGCCAGGGCCTAAAATTATTATTTTAAAGAAGAGAATCAGTGGCCTCCTAAGTCTATAGATCTCTCCCACAGAGCTTCTGGGAGGAGGGAGCGCCTGGAGGGCACCTGGAAGCATCGGGATCACTCTTTCTCATTATTTGTCCTGTGCATGTCTTTTAATTTGTCTGTAATTGAGTTGTAATAAATCAGAAAATGTGTATAAAGTAAACCATGGGGTGTATTGATTTCAGACAGTTTTCTAATTAGAAAAATTAGGTGTCGGCATGGCAGTACAGACGTTAAAATAGAAATGAGAAGAGTAACACAGGCCTTGGCAAAGGCGACACCCAGATTTGTGAAGCATTCATATTTTTCTTCTCTGCTAAAAATTAAAGTAATTAGGTCATCTTTTAAAAAAAGATTGAACTGAATGACTTCTTATTAGGTTTAAACAAAGGAGATATAGATAAAATAAAAAATAATGTAATTCTACTGAAGTTAAAGTTCACAAATTGGAGTAACTTATATTCTAAAAAATCTTGCTTTGATGTACAGCCAAATGTTAATTTTTAACTAATGCGCCGTTGCCTCTTTTTCACTTTAGAACTCTTCTTTTGCCTCTTTTTTCACTTTTAAGGTGTTTATAAAAGCACTTTTAAAAAAGCACTTTCATAATTCACAACATTATCCAGATTACCTAATTTGCATTGGCCAAATTCATGGTAGACTTGTTTAATTTTTAGTTTCATCTTGTCTGGGTAGACTTCATACTGATATTGACATCTAATATAATTATAGCGTTATTATACTTGGCTTCAAATAAAAGTAAATCCAGGTCTTACATAAGGAGAGACTTTGTTCAAAAAACCTAGACAATAGGGAGAACATTCAAAGCTCAGCACAAATCTGAAAGTGTCTCAAAATAAAAGAGACATGCTTTTCTTTTTGGAGAAAGATAAGCAGAGCTTAGCAGAAACTTATGAGGGGAAGTTGAACAAGCCAGGAGAAGTGAGTAGATAGTACAACAGAAGCCACCTGACAGGAAATGTGTCTGTTGGGTCAGCTGATTTGGGATAGCTGCAAGGTGGGCATATTCTGCATCTCTGTCCTTGCCCAAGGCTGGGGATAAGCCAAATTTCAGGGTCCTGTCATTTTATGCCTCAGAGGGTGCAAAAGGGTGAATATGTATAGATTCAGTTCATGTCTGCCTTTCTGCAGCTCTCCAGCAATGTCCACTTATTCCATGGACCCAGGTGGTGACCACAAATAAGCATACTATAACTCATTTAGTCAGGAGAGAAGGAAGTCTGGACACAGTTCGGTCAAGGCAAAACAAAGAGTAAAGAATTGCAAAGACTTGGCCAGGAGCTATAACAATATACATGGTGTAAGTATATAAAACTGATGCCCTAGTATTTGACTTTACTTACAGTAAGGTAATTCAATGGGTTAATATGTAGTTGTGGTATGCCAGAAAGGTATTTGATCTTTATCCTCCTTCCTGGAACCTGAAAATGGAATTCATAAAAACCTTGGAATTTCCTGAGTAATAAGTGTGATAGCTTTTGTTTCAATGAGTCAGCCCTTTGTGAATGGGACCCTAGATAGCTTCAGGATGGGGGCTGATTGCCAGAAAGATCACGTCTTTACTAGAAGCCCAGAATTTTTTGCCCCACCCCCAACTTTTAATGAGCATGGAAGGGCTAGTGATTGAATTAATCACCAATAGTCAATAAATTCTCCATAGAACAAAATGTAAGTGATGGGGTTCAAGAGTGATCTAGTTCATGAACCCACAGAGCCACTGAGAGGACAGAGCACCTGGAAAACACATGGAAGCTCCATGGTCACTCCTTCCCCTCGGTGCCCTGTGCATGCCTTTTATTTTGCTTGTTCCTGGGTAGTGTCCTTATAATAAACCAGCAAATGTGTACAAAGTATGTATCTGAGTTCTGTGAGTTATTATCAATGAAAGGGTAGTAGATCTACTTCCAGAGAACTTGACTCATTGGATACCAAAGAAAATGCAAAATAATAAAGAACACACCAAACATATAATCCTTAGGTTATAATAATTTGTAAAAAAGTGAAATGAAAGGCAGTGCTGAGTTGGACCTTGATGCTGGATAGAGCTCAGATTTCAGGCAGTCTGACTTTTAGCCACTAACTTTAAAGACACTTAAAAGAAAAAAACTGTGCCAGGCCAACAGAAAGTGACTAAAATTCTCTGGTGGCTAAGAAGATAGTCAATGTGGCAGAAAGGCAAAACCAAGAACCATCTGAATCCAGGGGTATGTAGACATGGGATGTCTCATTTTGTGGGTCAGTATTGCCAGCTTCCCAAAGCATCTTCATTGAAATGGATTAAGAGTGACTACGTCAGGGTCAGTATCTTTGTAAAAGCTTCAGCACGGAAGGGCAGTTTGGGATTGCTACCGGACCCACAGACAGCTCCTTAGGGAACAATCACAGATGGAGACATGAACCAGACTCACTACAGGTTAAACCCTGACATGGACACCGGCCCACAGTGTCCACAGCATTTTGGGTGAGATATGAGGCAAATTCACATGGACTACCGAGTCCTGTGGAGGAAAAGGGACAGTGCGGCTACTCTCTCAAGAGGAGAGCACCCCAACCCTTTTGGGGACACGGTTTTATTGGGTTCAATTAGCATAGGATTACAGGTAAAGTTCATTAATCATTGTCAGGCAGTAAGGATCAAACAATAGACAGCATAGGAAGAATTATGAGGGCTTATTCTGAGTCAGGGTCTGTTAGCTAAAGTCAGGGTATGTTAGCTACAGAACTTTGGGAAACAAACTCATTTCCTGCTTGGACCCTTATCATTTAATTGAGAACATTCTTAGCAAATCAGGTTTTACAGGATTTTCTGTATTTTTTCTTAGACCTGATCACCCTGGGGAACCCACCCTTCCCAGCATGGGGCTGCACCACACTTTGTCATGGTCCCAGGCTTAAGTCAGGCAGGGGAAGTAAGGTAGCCAAGAGATTAGGAGACGTCTCACAGACAGAATGAGGGCTCTGGCTATGTCAAAGCCAAGGGGTGAGGGTCCATCACCCCCTTTTGCTATAATCCCCCAAGTCCTTCCCTGGGGCCTCCCCATGATCATGTCTGTCTTAGGTTGTTCCCCCCTTGGGGAATCTTACCCATCACTGTCTAACCGATAAAGCACTGGGGGCCAGTTATGGATGAAGTACAGGAACAGAAGTGGTGCTGCTGCCAGGGAGATAAGCTTTGTCTCCTTAGTGGCTTATGGTCTGAAGTTTGCTCATTCAGCCTTAGCCATGGAGGGGTTACAACTTCTGAAACCAGGCAGGACAGTTTCCAGCAATACCCAAGGAAAGAGACAACCTGATGTTCTAAACAGAAACTATTATAGGCACTGTTTACCCTGAGAAGGGAGCTGTTCAAGTCCTTCTATGAAAGCCAAGTGGAAACCCCCCTGATGAAACAGCTGATATATACCACATGCAAGCCCTCTGCGGTTGGCTTTATGATAATGCAGTTATTCATCCACTGAATATGCCTGTTACCCAGGGTTTGGTAAATTTTTATGGTTAATATGACCCCTTTTTTCAAGGGCATCTCATGTAACCTTATTGCTATAAAACTGATCAAAAGTTCAGAAGC
The DNA here is from genome assembly GCF_021234435.1 of Artibeus jamaicensis. NCBI lineage: Eukaryota > Metazoa > Chordata > Mammalia > Chiroptera > Phyllostomidae > Artibeus > Artibeus jamaicensis. The sequence continues at coordinate 33,719,433 of NW_026522046.1, read as the reverse complement.
TTATTTAATTTGCTGTATCAGCTTCCCCTCATGGGCCTCACAGAAACTGAGAAAACATTAATTTAATTAATGAGAGGCAAAGAAGAGAGTCAAGAAACTTGTCCTATCTATGTGGAAATCTTTAGATAGTTATTTAAAAATGAGACAAATAAAATGGATATCGATGGTGTTGAAACAGAGGTCTTCATTTTGTTTTTGAAGGTCAAGAGGAAAGCAGTCCCCTGCAGGTCTCCTAACATCTAAAAGCCCCACACAAGTTCATTCTATTTGACCCTGTTTGGAGTAATGCTTTTGGGAAGATAGAAACATTAAAAAAATTGTTTATTGAGGGCAAGAGGATACAAACAATATAAAAGTCAAAAGCTCATCTGGCTTTAATTGGCTTCTTTTTCTTTTATCAAATGGGGTTTGATTTTATTTGCTTGTGAAATCGTTATACTGGGGGAGGGTATGGGGCAGAGATTCCTTAAATTGACCCATTGGGAGAAATCTTATTATGGCATGAGAACTGCTCGGTGCCGCCTACTTCTTTCCCTTCTGCTCCATGTGTCCTACAAACTAGTCATTTCATGTGATGGTGAGCCCATCAATCAGGGAAGAGAAGCTCTGGGAGCCCATTCTGCTGTCTTGGCACTGATCCAGGTCCTTCACTATTTTATCCATGGCCAGAGGGTCTTTTTGATTTTTGATGAAGAACCACTTGATGAAGTCTCAATAGAAACTACAATTAGTGATGTAAAAGATTGATGTGATTAAGGTGAAAATTTAGATGATATTTTCTTTGAATGGGCTCTATTTGAAGTGGTTTTATCTCTTTTTCATGAACATATTATCAAGATGGACACTATGTATGGCTGGAGACATGTCCCCTACCTAGTGTTATAAAGCATAAGGTGAGTAAATCACCCCCTCAAGTGATATGCTAAGTGGAAACCAATAAAACTGCCTAAGCCCCAACAGTATAGAATGAAGTACCAGTACACAATTGGAATGCTGCTATAAACATGTTCTCTGTGTGATATCTCTAGGTGGAGTGTATATTAAGTCTTATGTCAAAAGCCTGTGAGTGACTGCCAGGGATGGTCACTGGGACTCTGGTTATGTCCATTTAAGGGACAATTATTAGCTTATTAGAAGATGTGTTTATTACTGCCCCTATGATTGAAGAACACAAAAATAATCTTGAAACCTGAAGTACCCACGACATATTGGGTAATATTGGATAAATTTTCATATGCAAAAAGTGGTGCCCAGAAAAGTTCCATAATAAAATAAAAATTGTATCTGTCAGACCTGTATACTAGGGGAAATCAAGGAAAATGAACCGTGAGTAGGGGGCCTCTTTTCCCCTGGGCCAGACTCGATGACTCTATGAAGAGTTGATGGGTTATATGATCCCTTGGGCAGTGCCCTGTAAACAACCATCAATTGAACAAAGGAGTTGCTTCGTTTGTGGGTGGTAGTTCCAAGATTTGGAAGGCTACTACTTTGATAGAAGAAGGTAAAAACAAATCAGCTCAGTGAGGTGAATCGCTTGTTGTCTGCCACAATGCGTTTGTTTTTCCTAATTTGTTGATGCAGGCCAAGTAGTCAGACAGAAGGGCAGTGGCAAACTAGCCTATCTAACGAACAAACTAAAATAACAAGCAAAATAGAGACAGAAACATAGATAGAGAGCAGGATGGCAACTAACGGTGGAGCTGGGTAGGGAATGGAGAGATTGAAGAAAAAGGACAAATGACTCATAAATATGGACAGCAGTGTGGTTACCATATGAGGCACAGCCTTATGGAAACCACTATGGTCATTTGAAGGGTGTATCAAAATGGGATATGTTGATGCCTAGCAGAAGAGCTTCCTGCCAGGTTGGGACAGTCATTGGAATTGATGAGTGGCGTTACCATCAAACAGTCAGAGCACCAGGCAGTTTCCCTCACCAGTCTAAAGGGCAGTGGGGAGAGCTACTTACACTGAGTGTGTGAAAAGCTGGCAAGATACTTGCAAAAAGAAAAAAATTCCTTCACCCAACTTCCAGTACCAGATTGGGAGTAGGGCCAGAGGAAGGTGGCACATGAGCCATAGAACTCAAAATAGTGCAGGGGAAGGTGCTGGACCAAAGACGCCTGTCAGTCTAGCCCAGGGAAAGAAGAGATCAGTTGGGAGTTTGACCCAGCTAAAGTTCATGAAAGTTTGGGTGTTGATTGGTCATTATGAGAAAGCTCCTGGTCCATCCCAAACCCAAGCTAATAAAATCCCAGTGGAATAAAAAGCACTCTCTGTCTCTCTTTTGCTAGTGACCTCCAGTTGAAAGGTACACTCACCTGTTCTCTCTATGGGTCATGTGGCTTTAGCAACCATGGCATCCAGGAGGGAGCCTCTCTCTCTCTTTCCTACCTAGTGATGCTCTCACCGGTGCATTCATGGACTCTTTTGTTTAGGAAAGCATGGCCATAAAGCCTGGGAAGTCACATGGCCCATGGTCATGTGGGCTCTACACACAGGCTCCAGGAGGGAGCCTGAAACATACAGCAGCCAGGAACAAACTAAACTACCTGGATGGAGACGAAGACTGATTAGCAGCTGCCTGTGGGATCCAATGGTCTGTATTTTAAAATGGACCTTTGTCTTGGTATTGCTGAGGATAGCTGAACTTTTTTTATGGCAGAAAGGGGAGATGGGCTTTGAGACAGGAGTGTGCCATTCTCCCAGGTTTTATTCACACAGCACCTAAATAAAACCTCTTTCCATTGCACCAGCATCTGCATCACGAATTTTGCTTGTATAGTGACAAGCAGCTGGACCTCTGATTTTTGTTCAGTTATAGTATGCTCATTTGTGGTCACCACCTGGGTCCATGAAATCAGTGGATGTGGTTGGAGGACTGCAGAAATGCAGACATGAACTGAATCCATACATATTCACCTTTTTGCACCCTCTGAGGCACAAAAGGACAATGAGAACTGTTCTGTGTGCCAGTAAAAAGATCATAGACTGCAGATGGCTAAGCAACTGATTCTCTGGGGTCAAGGATGGTAAGTTACATTGATGTCACTAGCCTGAAGGGGTTACCGATAAGTTCTAAAAGAACTTGACCCTGACTCTGGGCTGACTTTGCTGACCTGGTTATAGAGCCAAATACTGAATTCTCTCAAAGAATGGGAACAAAAAATGCTGTGCCAGTTTGAACCACCGAGTCACATTTCTTTAGACCAAGAAACACAATGTATAGCACAGGGTATCCAATAATGGGCATCAAGTTATCTTCCTTAGAGTAATAGTTTGATAGAGAATTGCAACAGTCAATGAAAATGTTGATTGTTTTAAATGGGGCTAGACAAGGACCTTCATTTTGTGTGTTCCCATTCAACATGAGGATGCTTAAAGAAGTGTCCCCAGTAGACAGATTACTGTTTTTGTGGTGGATCTTGGGAACAGAGGATGAAGGAAGGTGATGTTCTGACTGTGTAATTCTTTCTCAGCAAGGAGGATGCTGGTGTGATGATTTTTTTTCTTTCCCAAATCACCTCTACTTCCTTTTTCCTACAAGATATAGTGGCATCACAACCAGGGCTGAAATGATAAGCATTGGAAGCATGGATAATTCTTAAGTAAGAATGTATAACTGTGTTTTTAAATCTTTATGTCAGAATTCCTAAGAACCTGACAAAACATAAAGTGTCTGTAGCCCACAGGGCAAGATTGGGGTTAACAGTGAATGCAGCTATATTGCCTAGCAGTAAAAATATCTGACGAGTTCTGTTCGTCCATAATCCCACCCAATGTGAATAGGAGTGGATAAGGGACAGTACTTGACTGATGAGTATTGCTGCCTATAATCTAGATTAGTACAGTGGTAAACCCTAATGTCTCTTGCAAAAACAAAAAAATTGAGGCATGCATGGAGAGGAGGAATAGTACCCAAGGATAAACGAATGAAGGAATTCCAATATTACACTGTTAAACAGAAAATTAGGCCCCAAATGGCATCATTTGTGCTAAAGTGCCTGACTTAATTGCAGCTTTGACCTTCACCAGAAATGTAATCTTAATCAATCAATCTGGACTTTTCTGATCAACTCTAAAGAGTTCATCTGTGACCTGGACCCTCTTTATACCCCATAGGAAGAAGAGGCAATTTGCACAATAAAGCCCTTGCCCTTTGTCTCCCTCCCCTACCCCTGCCAAAAAAATGATGCCCTGGGCCTGAAAATAACCTTATCTTTTATTTTGATAATAGCTTCCTGTTCCACCCTTCTTCCTACAAAAACATTCCATTCTATGCAACTCACTCAGAACGCCTTTTTTTGTTGCTAGATGAGGTGTTATCAGATCCATGAACCCCTTAGTACAACCAATTATATCTTCAAATTTACTAGGTTGATTATTGTTTTTAATAACATTATCACCTGGACCTTGGCTTAAAGCAAAAGATATTGTCTCTAAGGTCAGTTAGAGCAGGTCCTTGTTCAATGATGTTTATAACATTGACAAGATGCCTGAGGAAGTTAACTCTTGTTTTTATTAATAAGCCTATGATAAAAGTGGTTTATTTTACCTTGTTTTCCTTTAAGTCACTGAATCAATCAACAATGTTAAGTGAGGACTTGCTGTGCATCACATCCATGAAAGGGTGAAGCCATATATCACTGAGAGCACCCCTGCTTTTGGAACCTGACAAGGCCTAATGGGAGCCTTCAAATTTGAGTGCCTTGCTCTGGGAGACATTTCCATATAACATGATGATGGACTAGACTCACCGTTTATGACTGAATGGAACTCTAGTAATGTTTCAACATTTCTTAACTGTTAATTCTTTTTCTGTAAGGGATCCTTGGTCTAAAACAGGGAGTAACTTGTGGTACCACAGAAAGATATCTGATCCTCATCCTAGTTCTTGGCACAGAGATCCTAAACCCTTTGGGTTTCCAAAGTAATAGGGGAGTCTTTTGTTCTAATAAGGCGGTTTTTGTGCTCCTATATATCCCTAGCTTCAGAATGGGAGCTGGTCACCTGAAAGACCACTTCTTGGTTGTAGGTTCTGAAATATCATCTCTACTTTCCAACCTTTGAGAGAAGAGAAGGACTGGAGATTGAGTTAATCACCAATGACCAGTGAAATCTCCATAAAAATCCCTAAAAGACAGAGTTTGGAAAGCTTTTTGGCTGAGGAACACATAAAGGTGCTGGAATGATACCATGCCCAGAGAGAGGGTGGAAGATCTTCACCTTCAACCACCATTTCCCTAGATCTATGCATCTCTTGCATTTTGGCTTTTTCTGAGTTGTATCCTTTTTAACAAACCAGCAAACATGAGTAAACTATTTTCTTAAGTTTTGTGAGCTGTTCTCACAAATTTCAAATTTGCGGAGGGAGTTGGGGAATCTCCTGATCTGTAGGTCAGATGTATGCATGGCTTGGGACTTGCAAATGTCATCTGTAGTAGGAGTGGTGTTGAGAGACTGAGCCCTTTTAACCTGTGGGATCTGATGCTAAGTTCATGTAGATGGTGTCAGAACTGAATTGAATTATTGAACATCCCTATGGTGTCAGAGAATTGAAATGTTTGGTGTAGGGGGATAAGCATTCAATAGTGTAAGATTCAGTCTGTATTAAAGTTAGATAAACCTTTTTCCCATTTATAAACACATCATTAATTCTGGCTCATTATATGGGTCTAATTGGTCATAAGAGGGATTGAATAAAGGAGAATGTATAAAATTGTGAAAAAGTTATTCTCACCACTGAGAAGAAGAACTTAACAAAGTTCTACTGATGGGCTAGTAGTTTTAAATTTGCTTGTAAAGGATAGCACATTATTTTAATCTTTCCAAGGACTTGGGGACTATTACTTCCTTAGGCAACTGATGCTTAACTAAACAATCCGTTTTCAGTTGATGCAATTCTTCTTCCTAACCCAGTGAGTTGATTCCATTAATCATCGCTGCTCTTCTCAGAACTCGTTCCAAATCCCTGTGTGTGCACAGTATTAAGGTAAATAAAGCAGAAAGAAACCAATCTGGTGTCATCAGATTCACAAGCTCTAGGTAACATATTCATTCTTTTTTTTTTTTTTGACTCAGGAAGCCACAGACAGTTTATCAGTGATGATCAGGAGCTTTATGTTTTGCAGTTTAGCTCATAGCGGGTATGGAATGAAAAGTACCATCTCCTGTGGACTCAGCTCTGGCTTCACAGAAATCCTAGTTCTCACCCTTCCATGATACCTGAGGGCAGCTCTTGTCTCAGAAGACAAGTCCCAACAAAGACAGCCTTGCCATCAATACCTCCAATGCATTAACTCAACTGTTCTCCAGAACATTGTTTTCTGTTTTCTTCCTTTATCTAATCTCAGGAACTGGGCTCTAACCCTCCCCTCTAATTCTCTGGCTGGACTTCAAGCCCTTATATTTATATTTATATTCTTAAATTTCTATTTTTTTTTGCACAAAACAGACACAAAACATCATAAATTGTCAGACTGTTAAGCTCCATGCACGGTATAATACCTGCTATGCATACATCTTTTCCTTTAGTACTCATTGCAAAAATATGGCGTCGTTAGTATTTTCTCACTTTTTCTAGAGAAGTTAAACAAAGTAACACCTATGATTAACAACTATTAAGAACCAACTGGTCAACAGGATCGAATTGGATTGATTCTGTCCTTACTACCCTACCACCCTGTAGGATTCTGTCCATGGATCACTTTCCAAGATGTTCTTAACCATCCATCAACTTCACGTGGCTGTACCCCTTCACTTAGCATAATGTTATCAAGTTTTATCCATGTCATAGCATGTGAAAGTACTTAATTTCTTTTTGAAAATAGTATTTAATAGTTAACCATCTACCATTATTTGCTTATTCATTTATCAGTTGACAATGGATATTTCATTAGGCCTTTTGCTTATAATTGATAATGTTGCCATGAATGTGTGTACCCTTTTTTATTTTTGTTTTTATTGCATGTGTTTAAGGACATGTTTTTATTGCTGTAGGTATCTTTATGTTTATCCCCATGCCAGTACACACTGATTGATGTGTTTGTTCTCATGCCAGTACATACTGTCTTCATTACTATATCTGTATAGCAAGAACTCAGAAATCCTCTTTTCCTTTTTTAAACATTGTTTTGACTTTTCTGCATGTTCATATGAATTTTAGAATCAGCCAGACAATTTTTGCAAAACAAAAATCTAGTTTGGTTTTTAATTGAGATTGTATTGAATATGTTGACCATTTTGGAAAGTAGGCAGGTTTAAGGCAATTAAGTCTTTTGATCCATGAAGACTTAAACTTTCCATTAATTTATAGCTGCTTTTATTTTAGCAATGAAACTGTGTTCTAATTTTACTTCTAGATTGTTCATTGTTAATGTGTAGGAACACTACTGAAATTTTTATATTGATCCTGTGGCCTACAAGGATTTTGTTGAATTCATTTACAATTATAGTATTTTAATGAATACATTAGAAATTTATATTTATATATATATGATATATTTATATACCATATATATATATGATAACATCAATGTGGATGCCTCATATATTTTTATTGTCTAATTTCACTTTCTAGAAACTCTGATTCAATGCTGAGTAAAAGTGGCAAGGGTGATCACCGTATTCTGATTCCTGATATAATGGGAAATAATGTAGGTTTTACAAATAAGAATAATTTAGCTATGAGATTTTACAGATGAACTTATTTATCTAAGTTCCTTACTGTTTCTAATATGTTCAGTGTTTTTATTATGAAAATCTGTTGGATTTTGCAAGTTCCTTTTTTCTGCTTCTATTGAGATGATTATTTTTGTCCTTCAGTCTAGTTACTCGGTATATCATAGCAACTGATTTTGGATGTTAACCTATCTTGTACTCTGACAATAAACCTCTCTTGTTCAAGTTGTATAATATATTTTTTAATTTGCTGAATTTAATTCATATTCGTTGAGGATTTTTTTATCTTATAAGGAATATTGGTCTTCTGATGTCTTTATCTACTTTTGGTTCCAGGATAGATTGGCCTTAAAGAATAAGTTAGAAAATGTTTCACCTTTTATTTTTTGGAAAATTTGTGAAGGGCTACTATTAATTATTCTATAAATATTTGGTTGAAATCCCTAGGCAAGCCATGTGGGCCTGACCTTTTCTTTGTGGAAAAATTTTAAATTACTAATTCAATCACATTTACTTGTGATAGTTTTATTCATATTTTAAAATTCTTCTTGAATAATTTAAATAGTTTGTATTATTATAAGACTTCATATACAACTTCTAAGTTATTTAAGTCCTTGACATATAGTTGTTCATAATATTTTGTTATAATCTTTAATTTCTATAAAAGTTATAGTTATGTGCCCTTCTTCATAATCAATTTCAGTAATTTGAATAATCTTCCTTTTTTTCTTGGTTATAACTGTCTTTATACATAATTCTGGAAGGGGAAAAACAGTAGGTCATGGTTCAAATGCCATACTCTTCTTCTATTATTATTGAGATCGAGTTGACTTTCCTGAGTGATAATATTTCCATTTGCTTTATGCCCTTAAAACATTTCAAGAGATTTTAAATTATTGTATTTTTAATTTTCTGCTGTTTAAAACATTGTTGTGTTGGAGGTAGGGTTCACTGAAATATTCACTCTGCCATTGATACAGGGTGCAGCCAAGGCGGGGGGGGGGGGATTTGGAATGGTGTCCAGAATTCAAAGTGTATAGGAATATTGGAGAGACATATAAGATGTCCTCACCCCCCCCCAAGGGGGAAGGGACAATGGAGCAGGGCCATTGAGAGCTGTTTTGCATAGCAATAGTATTTCAGCTAACCTCTGGAATGATTATTTAACATATCTATAACCTTGCTGGCTATCTATGAAACCTAACTGGCTTCATAGATATGTTAAATAGCTGTGGCCCTGAGCTCGAGGGAGGGGCCTTTGAGCTCGAGAGAAGGGAGTGGCAGGGATTCAGGATGTAACTAGGGGCTGGGCCTCTGAGGGAGAAGCACCGGTGTGAGAGCTTGGAAAAGATGGGCTCCAGGACATGAGGGGATAACTGCCCAGGTGAAAGGGAAAAACCACGCAGCTTTGCCAGAATGGAGGTCCCTGCAGCCAGGTGAAGAAGAAAGCCACATGCTTTTGGTGGAGTGCGAACCCCTGCAGCTTTGGTAGAAGAGGCCCACGCGGCTTTGGGGTGCCCCCTTTGGCCCTGTGGCCTGGAAAGCAAGAGAGACTTTGACTGGAACTGGGTAAAAGAACTCTTGCCAGTGGACCATGAGAGGGTACCACAGTACTTTGGATTAACTAGAGAGATCCTGCCTGCATGGTGACACAGCTGATGGTGCCAGCGGCCTGCAACACAGACCTGTGCTCTTTTCCTGATTTAGGGTACCCGGAGTTGGGACAGTGGGAGAAGGGAGTGCTGTGTGGGTGTAGGTGTATACCCAAAAGGACTTTGATATTTTAGTGGAGGTGTTAGGTCTGAATAGTATTAAATAAACATTTTGTTTCCTTTTCACAAATCTCTGGCATTGAGAGATGTCTTTCCAATTGGTGGCAGACAGAGGAGCCCAGTAGATATTAGTATACCATCTTTGGGAGGGGCCCCTGTTCTTTAGCAGTTTTTGGCATCCCTAGGTGGGCCATAATTGCCTCCTCCCTCAGACCTCTTGTTCGGTAACACCATTCCCAAAATACCATTTCCTTCATTATAATTTATTTCATCAATTCTATATTGCTAACATTTTTAAACATATTAAATTTTATTTCTTACTTAAATTTTTGTTGAACTTAAAAAATTTTGCTATCGAAAAATGATAGTGGCACAATTAAATTCACTTAAGAATCTGTCTACCAAAAATTAAGTACATGTAAATCTTGGAACGGATTTCCCAGAGTTTAATACTTATATCAGGGCTTTCTTTGAAATTAGTTATTATAGCATATCTTTCTTCATTTTGGTCTTAGTGAAGCATATAATTATTCAACTCTATTATAGAGAAAAATGCTAACAAATTTTCTTCTGCAATCATTGAAAAAAGTTAATACATAGTAGGGCACATTAAGGGTGCTTTTTAAGTAGCTTTTAACTCATTAATAATCATTAAAATGGGGGGTAAAAGTGGCTAAGGGCTAATTTTAATGTAAATATCATGTAACACATTGAAGAAAGTTCTCTGTGGATATTAGTTATTTATACATATATTTGGGCTCCAGACTGGTCATGGAGCTTTTTGTTTGTTGCTGTCATTCTGCCCCTATTCCTCCTTTCATGAGTTTCTTTCTTGTTGAAACAGAGAATCACAGAAATTAAACATGAAAAACAGTACTATCATCTCCATCTCTTTTATACATCTCTTATGTATAAAATACATAAAATATGTATTTTATACACATAAAAACCTATGGACTGGAGAGATGAATCAGTGTCTTACGGCTTTTAATGCATGTGTGAAACTCGGATGCACTGAATACCTCCCCAGTGTGTAGTCCCCCCTGCATGCAGCTTATTCCAAAAAGCAGCACTGAAGAGAACTAAACTCAAGCCATTAGAATCATCACGGCACCTTCACTTCTTTTATTTCCCCATCATGCTGCTGTACCAAATGCAATATCCTAGAATGGAGGTAACATTCAGAGTGTGTTATTTCCATGTTGGACACTGCTTTTGCTCACATCTGAAAGTCCCATATGTTTCTGGAAGATTATCTTTCACTAATTTTCCTTAAAGAGAGAGAGAGAGGGAGGGAGGAAAAGGGAAGAAGATAAAAGCTTTGGTTTTCTTGGGAAAACACATATGGAAAAACATAGAAAAAACACATATGTTTTCCTAAAACGTATGTGATTCTGAATACAAATTGCAGGCAAAAGAGGGAGAAGTAAGTGTTCTCAAATGAAGGGTATCTCCCAAAGGTCACAAGGTCAAGTAAAAAACAGTAATGGGTAAGATTCACAGAGGACAAAATGTTTTAAATTGGGGGCATGCCAAAATTTTACGTTAGGATTACAGTAAAAGTGTATCATTGTGACAACTTAAAGTTCTGTCCACAATTGGAAAAAAACTTAATACCTTTGGTACAGAGAACTACTTTTCATTAGTGTTTCTAGTTTATATAGTTTTATTCAATTATTTGGAATAATATACATGTTTTACATTATATAGAATATTTATATAGGTAATGTAAAAACAGATTGACAGTGCTACATATCATTCACTGAAAATTTAATTTCTTTTGGTATTTTTAAAGAGAAAAATTCAACAAATAATTGTTAAGCAATTTTCCGTCTGCTTTGGGGCCTTTCTTAATGCGAAATTGTGTGCCGCTTGTCTCCTTTCCAAAAATGTCGGCGGGAATCCTTGGTCAATTGTTGCAGTGATTAGATCTGAGTCTTGTGGCGTATTGAAACACTTTAAACCTAGACAGAAGAACAGAAAGCCCTTTTAATTAAACAGATAACTTGCATACCGCAAGGCATTCTTTTGTTTATGAACTTCAGAGAGAATTCTTTGCACATTACACAAGTTCTCATTGTGAAGAACAAAGATGGAATTTCAAAGGCTTACCTTCTTTGTGATAGAAGAAAAATCATTTTCCTCTCCAGGTGAATATTTCTAAGAAAGATTAATAGGTAGAGAAAAATCATCTTCAGAAAAATCGGAGCTTTGAGCTGTGCTGTTTGTGTTCCGTGGCTTTATATGGCCCCTTTCTGAGTGGGCCATGCGTGGAAAAGGTATTTGCCTTTCTCCAAACTTTCCATTGCTAAAATTAATTGACAAACAGAGCCGAGTCTGACCCTGAAATTTGCAGTTTCGTGGGAATACAAATTATGTGCATTGTACCTTGTGCTAAGATTTCCTTGCTGATTTCATTTTGCTGTTAAGAACATTTCTTCTTTCGCTGTCCTTCCCTTTCATTCTTCATGAAGTCATTTTTGTTCCCACATACACATGCTTTCAAATGCTTCTGAAGAACTGCATATGCCGTGTCCCCTTTCCTTTCCTCGATATGACTTTGACTTCCCCAGACTCTACAATCAGACCCAGACTTCCTTTTGACCATGCACTTGTTTCCTTTGTCTGTGAGGACTGTTAGCTGTTGTACCCTGCCATTCCATACTTCGGTATAACCTATTAAAAATTAAGCTTCTCCTGAGAAATTTCTTCAACAACAGTATTCTGTGTCAGCTCTTCTAAAATAATCACCAGTATGAATGATCTCATGTCTGACATTTGCACTGTCGAATGCTTGTCTGTCAGGATTGAACTTTTTAAAATATACATTCTCTCTGTAGAGTTGAACCTACTGTAAAGTAAGCTGCTCAGCACTGTCATTGCATTTTACTTTGTAAAAAACACTCATAAACAATCATGAAGAGCATGTCTATAGACCAAGGACAATTTACAGGGTTTGGGAAGGACTTAGGTGCATAAATAATGTTGTGAATATCTTGTAAAATTAGCTTATGCACTCTTATCATTTGTAAAATAGAATTCTAGTAATTCAAGGAAATTCAATGAAATGTCATATATGGTTCTAAAAACCTTCCAAACTAAAATATTTCTCTGATATGTTTATTTGTGTAAAACTATTAAGAATTAGAAATAAGTTCATTATTAGAATGTAGCAGACTCATTGCTAAAAGGAAATAGGCTAAATAAATAAGTAACTAGATACACAAAACTAAGTCACATTTGCAAAAGAAATGCGACTACATTATATTATTGTAGGGCACGAGGTCTTAAAAGAAAGGGGCTGGAAGTAAAGTAACATGTAGCAGGCTCCTTTATCTCTTTTTCCTTAAGTGAATAAAATGATTCTCATTTTAAGTGGTGATTGGCAATTGTCTCAGCAGAAGACACTTAAATCATGAAAGATTTTTTTTAACAAATCACTATAATAAGTAAAACATATAAAAATATTTTATATATTTTTGGTTAAATGATCCAGGCAAAGATTTGTAAAATAAGAAACAGAAGCTGAGAAAAAAAAGACTAATATGCAAAGTCAACAGTTTATTTGCATAGTCAGGTCACAGGGCATTCAAATGTGTAGAAAATAAGTATTTGACCTCAAAATTTTCTCTACTATTTGGACCCTTCACACAACAAATCTGGGTACAGATGAAATAATAGGAAAATAATTTTAGCAAAAACGAGTGAAAATTTAGTCAGATTCAATCATTTGAATGGGCTCTTGAAGTCAGTGTCCTTGAGATCATTCAAACTGAAATTGTCTCCATTTCCTGTTGCTGCTCTCACAGTTGGCACTAGGGATCTGAGGAAAAGGCTTAGCTGACTTTGAGGCATTAGGAGAAAGGGAATCCTCCCTTCTTATTCCCCAGGCTAGTCCTTGGATGTGTACCGTCAAATAAAAACAAATCTGGACTTCAGTAAGAAGAAACTTATTGCAAAGGATTATTGCCATATGCAGGGGGAAATCACTGTGATAGGGGACTACTACCATATGGAAAATCTCCCAGAAGGTCTACAAAGGTATCAAATTGCAACAGGGCACAGCCAAGATGGAGGCCCCAAAAAGGGATTTGGAATGGTGTCCGGGGTCCTGAACTCAAGCTGTCCAGGAAATATTAAGATGTCCTCACTGACTGCCCCCCACAGGTGTCAGTGGGGGGAAGGGACAAATGGAGCAGGGCCATTGAGAGCTGTTTTGCATAGCAACAGTTTTGCAGCTAACCTCTGGAATGGTCATTTAACATATCTATAACTTTTAACTGGTTTCATAGATATGTTAAATGGCTGTGGCCATGCTCTCAGCCAGGGAGAAGGGAGTAACTTCCACCCAGGATGTCCCCTGAGTTACTGCACATGCGTGAGAGCTTGGAGTTGATTGGCTCCATGCATGGGGCCGCACCTGCCCAGACTCACAATGGCAGCCCAGTAAACTTGGAATAGTACAGGGATGCCGGCAGGTGTAACTGATTGTAGGAGGAGTCGAAAATGGGGCTGCAAAGAAAAAGTGGCGTGGGGATTTAAAAACCTAGACATGTCAGCCATTGAGGGAGAGCCACGCAGTTTTGGCAGAGTGAGGACCCCCTCTTGGCCATGTGAGAGAGTAGAACCACACAGCTTTGCCAGAGTGGGGACCCCTGCAGCCATTTGAGGAGAGGGAACCATGTAGCTATGGCAGTGCAGAGGGAGTACCATACGACTTTGCCAGAGTGGGGAATCCTGCAGCTGGGGGTGGGGGAAACCACCATGGGGCTTTAGCAGAGAATCGCCACTCGGCTTTGCCAGAGTGGTGACCTTACCCTCTCTGCAGCTCTGGTGGAGGAAAGAACCACGGGGCTCTGGCAGAGGGCAGACCCCTGTGGCTCTGGTAGAAAAGGCCCACACAGCTTTGGGAGTGCTCCATTTGGCTGCGTGACCTGGGAAGCAGGAGATACTTTGCCTGGAAAAAGGGTGAAAGAACTCATTGCCAGTAAGTCATGAGAAGGTTCCACATGACTTTGGAGTAATTGGAGATCCTGCCTGGATGGCAACACAGCTGATGGTGCCAGCAACCTGAAACACATATGTGTGCTCTTTTCCTGAGTTACGGTACCTCAAATTAGGGCAGGGGGGAAGGAAGCACTATGGGAACCTGTGGTTGTCCTAAAGGACTTTGATATTTTAATGGGGGACATTGGGTCCCTACTTTAAGTCTGTGTATAGCTTTAAATAAACCTTTCCTTTCCTTTTCCCAAATCTCTGGCACTGAGAGATGTCTTTCCTCTGGTGGCGAACAGACAAGTCCAGTAGGTATTAGTATACTGTCCTTGGGAGGGGCTCCTGTTGGTCTGTAACAGTTTTTTGCACCCCTCAGTGGGCCAAATATTGCTCCCACCCCCATTGGACCTCTGTTCTGTAACAAAATGGCCTCAGAACAGGGCTTAGGGCTTTTCCTTTGCAGGGGAAAGTAAGCAAAGCTAGAGTCAGGGAGTGAGAGGAGTGGTATGTAAAAGGACAGTCGATCAGGAAATATTTTCCCCAGAGGTTAGCCATTCCCAGGAGAGGCTGTGAAGGACTGATTCAGTATTTCAATAACCCAATATGTAACCACAAAGAAACTTCATTTCTTTAGTAAAGCCTTTTCCTACGCCCTTTCCTTTTGATTCAAACTGGCCTCACCCAGCCCCCCACGTCACCTGCTGCCTTCTTCCTTGCATGACTACCCTCTTAATCATTGAACCTTGGTCAGCATTACACAATCTTAGGAAGAAAGCCTTGGGTCTGTTGACCACAGAGACATGTTTTAATCAAACTAAAGAGAACTTTTAAGCCTTAGCTGTGTTTCAGTTTCAGGCCCACAAAAGCAGTGAAACCAGGGGAAGCAATTCCATGGCTGACGTCAGACAAGATGCACTGATCAATGACCACCTACCCTCATACTGACCAATCAGTAGGCGGCGTGACCCTGACCATAATCCTAACTTCCTTAGTCACCACGATTAATGATTTCCCCCTGTGTCACCCTCGCCTGGAAGCTGAGGGGGGAGCTGGGTCTTTGAGCACCTTTTTAGCTATAACTCCAGGCATGGGCCACTTCCTAAAACTAAACCTTCACTTTCTTTGTTGACAACTCCTGTTCTAGTCTTATTAGGCTCTGATGCATGTAGGCTAACGGACCCTTTGAGTTCAGTAACAAAAGTGTGAAAGAGGTCAGGAGCCTGGGGAAGGAGAGAAGACTGACTAAAGTGTGACTAAGTTAGTGGGCATTTTGCCCAGAGTGCTCACTGGGGATAACCAATGCAACTCATATATATTTCTGGAGACAAAGAATGAGAATTTGGAGAGTCTTAGTTTACCATCGTGAGAGGAAAAGTGGGTTACCTGTGAGTCATATCTAAGCCATACAGGGAAGAGCAGTTGTTTGCAGACAGACATTTTGGGGAACACAGAAAGGTTGGGAAATCTCTTGGCTGTTGCTATGTTTTGGGGGCACAGACTCTGGTCAAGTTCAACATTATCACTACCAAGTAGAACTTTGCTGGCAAGCTCTTGCAAATAACCCTGGTTGGTGAATTTGCAAGTCCGTGCTTTCTCAGCCCAGTCAGGGAAGACAGGCTGATATCAGGTACCTCTCAGTCTTCTATGCCCTCCCTTGCTGTGGAAATGCCACTGGGAGGATGCTACACTGATTCTGGTACCAGTTCCAAGATGGGGTGGGAGGATTTTTCCATAGAGCTAAGCAATCACTGGTATCTGCTGGGTGTCCTACAACTCAATTCTGACACTGTCTACCTGGAGAGAGTGTCAAGTTCCACAGGTTAAGAGCTGAGTCCCACTGGACTAGTTCTCTATTCAGAGACTAATCAAGAGCCCAGATTGTTACCTGCACTTCTGACCCACCAGATGTAGATGGAAGGTTCCAGGTTCCCTTCTTCAGATTGATTAAGTTGCTAGGTCAGCTCACAGAACTTGGAGAAACATTTTACCACCTAGATCACCAGTTTGTTTATTTATGTATTTAAAGTGCACTTTATTGATTATGTTATTACAGTCGTCCCATTTCTCCTCCCCTGCGTTCCCCCCTGCCCTACACCTCCCCTCCCCTCCCTTTTAGTTCATGTCCATGTGTCATACATATATGTTCTTTAGCTTTCAATTTCCTATACTATTCTTAACCTCCCCTTGTCTATTATGACTGGTTTATTTAAAAGGACACAACTCAGACATAACCAGATGGGAGAGAGATATAGGGCAAGGTATGGGGAAAGGGTGTGAAGCTTCTATGCTTGCTCCAAGCTCACCATTCTCCCCCAATCCACCTGTTCACCAACCTGGAAGCTCCAAAAGTGTCCTTTTGGATTTTTATGGAGGCTTCATACATAGGTAAAACTGATTAATCATTGGCCATTTGCAATGGGTTCAACTTCTAGCCCATCTCCTCTCCTCTGAGGTCAATGGGTGGGGCTAAAGATTCCAACCCTTTAACTACATGGTTGGCTCCCCTGACAATCAGCCCCCATCCTTGGGTAGCCTAGTACTTGTCAAAAGTCACTGCATTAACATAACAGATACCTTGTTTATCTCATCACTTAGAAAATTCCAAGAGTTTGGGGTGTGCCAGAAATTAGGAGGACCAAATCTGTATATCTTATTATAAATCACATTATCACAATGGCAAATCCATGCATTCACTCTTGGTCTAGATGGTTCTCTCCCCAGCAACAATGCCTTAAAGATGCACACCATGAAGGAACTAAGCGTTCAAACCAGGAGAGCCCACTGCCTGACCTTCCTTATTTCCTTATTCTCTTAATCCATCATGTACAAAAATGACAGTACTCTAAACAGTGATCTTTTCTAAAGCCTAAATACTGAAGTGGTGAATAGGATCTCCTGGCATGAAATCCACTTCCAACGCAATGGCCATCTTAGGCTAACCCAAGAGGTAATAAATATATGATTATATGTGGGAGTCAGGAAAGGCAAAGAAAGACAAAACTTTTTTTTTCCCCAAAGTGTTACCTAGTTAGTCTTACAAAGTATATATTTAGAAATACAGACTACAAACAGATTTGCTATCTATCAGCTTTAAGTAAAAAAGAAAAGTGAAGAAATACAAATAATTAGGCTTCAGTGAAGAAAATTTATCAGATGAAAGAGAACTATTAGTTATTTATTATACAGCAATAGTCAAAGAAGTAATCAGACACTCACTCATCTAGGAACAGCTTTAAGGTAGCCAAGGTACAGAACTTGGAGGTGACATGGGAATTGAATGAAACTGATTATCTTACTAATTAGGAAAAGTTCTCTGTTGTAAAAAGCAGAGGAATTGACATGGGTGGCTGGGCTTCTTTATTTGATTCTTGTGAACCCAGGAGAACTACATGAGGTAATCTGCACAAAATTTACCAGGAACTAACAGAGCTGAGAATTCAAAAGCAGAATGAGGGTGGAGGTTCAGTGATACAACTATGTTTCCAGAAGTGTATTTAAATAGGCTTAAGGAACAAGTTTCTTGCTGTTTCTTTTTGTTGTTGTTGTTTTAAGTCTCATAGGATGGAGAAATTCAAAAGACAGTGAAGAGAGTGTAGATACTTACCTATCTACCTATACAACAGAAATGGTTGACTTTTCCACAGAAGTAAGCAGGTTGAGAGTGCAATGTATTTGCACTTACCGGTCACTTGTGTGATAGGCACTGGCATTTTTTTCTTTTTTCCTTCACAACAGACCAGCGAGTACGTGAGAGATAAAGGAGAAACAGCATGCTGTGCAAGACAATATTACCTTCTAAACTTATGTAGTTACATGAGAACTTATTGGGTGTCCACTGTTGTTTTCAAACACATTGCCCACTAGGCTCTAATGCCAAGCATCTTTCTTTTTTAATTTTCTTGACTGTATTGGGGAGACAGATTTTAGTAGAATTATATAGGTGTCAGGTATACAACTTTGTCATGCATCACCTGTATGTTGCATTGTGTGGTCACCACCCCAAGTCAAGTCTCCTCCCATCACCATTCCTTTGCCCACTTCTACCTCTCCCATCCCTCTTTCCCTCTGGCAATCACTGTGCTGTTTTCTGTGTCTAGGAGGTTGTTTATTTTCTTAATCCCTTTGCCTTTTTCACCCAGTCCCCCAACCCCCTCCTCTTGGATAATATGAGTCTGTTCCCCGTATCTACGAACCATTTCTATTTTCTGTTAGTTTATTTTGTTCAAGTAGATTACACATATAAATAAAATTATATGGTACTTGTCTTTTCCTGACTAATCTATTTTATTTAGCATAATATTCTCCAGGTCCATTTATGCTGTCCCAAAGGGTAAGAGTTCCTTCTTTTTTTTAAAATGGCAAATAGCATTCAATTTGCTATGTCTAGCACATTTATTATAAAGTGATCTTCCTTCTTTCTAAAATAGTTACAGACCTTCTGCTAAAATCTTTCCACAGTGTCCATAACTTTTGGGCTAATGTCTGGAGTCTCTGCTCTGTAATTGCAGATGATTCATAGAATTATTCTTCAGGAATCTTTTCATCCCCATATATTGACACCCTCTGCATTTGCCCACACACCTCAGCCATACCAATTTTATTTAACACCTTTACTCATGGCATGTGCTGTGGTGGCCAGTCTCTTCCTACAAGCTGTCCTCTAAGTTTGTAATGCCCTTTCTTCCATCTTTCCTTTGGCAATTCCTTGCTTATTTATCTAAACACATATCATGAAGTTTTCTTTGTTATCTCTTAACCAATGTAAGTGTTTTCTTCCAGGCTCTAATTGGAGAATTTCATCTAATCCTCTTGTATTAGTATTTGTACCACACCTGGTGGTAAGAGCTATCTTCTTAGTTCAGCTTCCCAGGAGCATGTGAGCTCCATTAGATTAGGGCCTTAATCTGGCCCATCTCTCTAACCCACTAACTATCCCACTACTTGATATAAAATAAACCTTCAGTTTTTAAAAAGCTGAGTGCTGAATGGCATGATGAGCACTGACTAAATGGTGCTACTACTGTGCACTGGAATGAAGGTTCCAGGTGCAGGTACTGGCTCCATTCCTTAATATGAGTCCAGGGCCTCAATTTTCAACTGGTGGGCTGCAAGCATTTTTAAAACATGCAATACCTGACTAGTCAGGGGCACTGACCTCTGTCAAATTTAAAAAATGACACCAGCCAACACAACAATGATTGTCTGTGTGAATGCCCTATCATGAACCACGTATGTATAGTTCATGAAATAGAGTTGCATCTTATTGGTCATCTTATGTGATAAGGTTGCGTCTGACTAGTTAATTCTTGGTACCAGAAATTCTTATATACATGTACAGGCATCTGATTTTTTTTTAAATCACTGTGGAGCAAAAAGGGTAGGCACTCTTTTTGTAAATCAATTAAAATTATACATCATTTTTCAGATTGGCAAAAATATATTTTTGGATTATCATAGAATTTTGGTAATTAGTTTATATGTGCCATGAGATAAAAAAGGTTGAAAATTACTGATCCAGGGAAAGAGGAGGTTTTATCTAATATCCTTCTTGAGTTGAGAATATTCTGCTTGAGTGAATACCCACTAAGCAGTTGCCTTGGGCTCAAATACTTTTCTCATTCCAGCCCAGTCCTTTCATGCACCCACTTCTCACCTCCTCTGTGTCCTTCGCTTTAGCTTCTGGATGGACTATACCACAGTGCTACTCTTCCCCAAGAGGGGCGGTTAATAAACATGAGGCAAGCTATAGTTCTTTTAATAGCTTTTCCTCTTGTATCTTATTAGAAGGATATATCAAGATCTGATGAACTTATGATTAAATTTAATTACGCTGAAAGATGGAAAATATTGTTATATGTTGTAAAATAGGGTTATTTATGCATATATATTTATAAAACAAAGAAACATATCCTGGAAGGCAACCTTGGGAGATGCGGTCCCTCCCTTGGGAGGGCATTCCCGGTTTTCGTCTGCACTTGCCTCTTTTTAGAACCATGCCTCACTCCGAAGTCTTATACTACATGTAACATCAACTATGTGTCTATTCACTCATGGAAAATCTACTTCCTATCTGGAGTTTTGCCTGTGCTACAAACTTCTGCCTCTAGAAGTTCATCCACTACCCTGAGCCCTCAATCCAGCCACCAGCTGAGCTGTATACTTGTTCCCTTCACCACTCGAAGCTTGAAATAGTATCTGGATTGACCTGTCAAAAATGGACGAAATATGAGCCCTGGCTGGCGTAGGTATTTTTCTCTTTTTTCTTCTCTTAAAAATAAAGAAAATATTTTAAAAAATGGACGAAATATAAATCAGTTTATATTAAGCGGTTGCTAACATTCTTCAATGAATTCTATTTTTACTTAGATAAATAGTCAGATGTCTTATCAAGGTACCACTCTGTTCTCATCCTGAATTTCTCATGCATCAGCAGCCACTGTGGTCTTGTTTTTGCTTATCAAACCTGTTAAATTCTTTCCAGCATTAGGGCTTTTGCACTAATTTCATCTGCCGGGAACACTTCTACTCATAGCCTTTATCTGTAGTTGCTCCTTTTGCATCAACTATTATCTCAAATGCTAACCTTTTATGAGTCCTTTCCTGAACCTCTATTCTAAAATAACACCCTCAGTAAAATGTGTGATATTTACTCATGCCACTTGTCATTAATCCAAATGATCTTGCCTAAATAATTGCTTGTTTGTCATGCATTTTCTCTTCACAATTACAATGTAAGACTCAGCCCTGGCTGGTGTAGCTCAGTGGATTGAGCATGGGCCTGCGAACCAAAAGATTGCTGTTTGATTCCCAGTCAGGACACATGCCTGGGTTGCAGGCCAGTTCCCAGCAAGGGACACACAAGAGGCAACCATATATTGATATTTCTCTCCTCTCCTTCCCTTCACCTCTAAAGATAAATAAATAAAATCTTAAAAAAAAAGAATATAAGACTCAAAGAACACAAAACTTGTCTCCCCCATTCACTGTTATATCCCACAGTATAAAAATGTCTTCTAGCCTGTTATGTTACTAAATGGATGCATGAGTGAATGAAGGAATGGCAGTCAAAGAAAATTCTTAGCCTATGGACATTCTCATACTCATGCTCTTTCTAGGAAGAAAGTAAAGTATACTTCCGTTTTTCTAGTAACAACTATAATAGTTCTTAAATAATAGCTCTTAAATTGATCAGTCATAATTGTCACCTTTCCCATACCAATGAAGTAAGAATTATTTTCTGCTGTTAGATCAATGAATAGGTCTATTTTCATGAGATTCAAAGACAGTGTGAAGAATATTTAATCAGAAAGTTGTAGGAGAATACTGAGTCGCAGTGTTTAATTGAGATTTATAAAATCAAATCTTCTTGCTAAGGAGACTGTTTTTAAGATTTTAAATCTGTTAAGAATAGCAAGTTGTTGGTTGACAAAAGAATTAAAGTGAAGCAAATTTTAAAAACCATCAAACATTCTCCTGTCACAGCCTGATGCAGGATATCTAAATGAGTGGTGGTTAACCAGAACGTATGGATGAAAGGCACGGGGTATCTGAACTACCAGCATATATTCTGCGACATGGCTCTGTTTAAAACACAGTGTTCTATAGACTTGAATAAATCCAAAACTAATACAATGAAATTTAAGATTTGCATCCAGAACACTTTTTAGCTGATCACATAATCTCAAAATAACATGACTACTTAGACGGCCAACTTTATCCACAGACACATAGATACACAATGTTATTTCATAAGCAACCCAGTGCCAGAGGTTGCTAAACTCACCAAAGGAATAAATTAAAGCAGGTGTCCATAATGTGAGAAGCATTTCTCTTGCAATCTTTATGAAATTTCTCCTGAGCAGGACAGTTTCATGAGTCTTTTCCTAGGAAAGCTGTTGGTATTGCTCAGGTTTCGCTTTTGCCCGAAGATCTTCTCTGTGTCATTTCTTCTTTCCTTTGACATAATATCTAGTTGCCAAACCACTATGGATTTTTGCTTGTTCCTTAGTAAAAAAAAAACACATGAATTTATACAAAGTGTCAATGCATTTAGAAAAATATTTTATTTTAAAAACTTATTCTCTTTGCTACATGATGATTGAAATATATTTAAAAAAAACTTTGAAGTCATTTGCAAGAAATCTCTAGAAAGGGGTCTGACTCAGCTCATGGGAAATGACCCTTTGCCCCTTAATTCCCTCCTTCTTCAGGCTCCATTTACAACCACTTGAATTTGCCCTTCAGGATAGAAGTCAACTACTCCATTCTACACTATTTAACCTTCTGGAGAGAAGGCACAGAATGACAATGATAAAACAGATACAATGAAGAAGCCAGTATCCTAGTGATATGATAGAGTAGCTATGGTGGCCCTGATAATCTCTTTATTTCATTTAGGTGAGAAAGAGCAAATTCCTGGGTTTTCAGTGGTTGTTTTGTTCTATTTTTAATACACTATAATTGTGTCTTTAGTTTCAGCAGCCAAAAGAAAATCCTTACTGATGTATGGATTTATTTCCATAGGCAATATGAGGTTGCCCTATGATGAGACATAAAATTAATAAAACCATGAAGTCATAATGAGGAAATATAAATAATAAGATGAGATAGTAGTGATATTTACAGTTATTTATATAAGACTGAATATTTAAAAAATCAAGATTTAAATATAGTTGCTCTTTGAGCTTTATGAAAATTAAGAAAACATGAACAATTTAATTAGCATTATTAAAGTTTCATGATCAAAAAGAAAGCCTTACATCAAAAAAAAAGATACAGTACTATTAAGTTCCATTTTATTGAGTGCTAAAATATTGTACATAGTATTTACATTTCATTAAATTTTTATAGTAAATCCATGTGTCAGAGTCATTTCTATTTACATTTTGTAGTTGATACATAAAGCATTAGAAAAATTAGAGTCATGGATGAATAGTTTTCCAAACCTATAATGAAAGCACTCATTTAAAGTTAAGATTATTATTTTTTTAATATTGGTTGTTTTACTTTGTTGAAGGATTTCTAGCTGTATCTTTATTTGCCATGAGAATGGGGATAATTCATTACCTAAATTTTTATATTCTTGCAAAGATTAATTTATTTATATAAGTGAGAGGCATATACTAAGCCATAATATTTTGTATATTATTGTATTTATTATAATTATTTATATCATAAAAGCTTATTTTGTTAGAACTTATAATCTTGTTCTTTATTGCTACACCAACAAGTGGGTCGAATTTTAATCAGTGAAGCAGAATATTATCATTGTAAAATTGTTATTTATAAATGTTTGTAAGTCCAAAAAGTTTTGTTTTTACCTAATATGTAGATAAATTCTATTATCACTCTTAATTTTTCTCTAATTATATATGTGTATGGTATATAATATAAAAATAAAGACCTAGTATTAACAATATCCAAAAAGATTTAATTAAAATTTTCATGTAATTGACATTTTAAGCCTTTATTGCTTTCATCTTGCTCTTATGATAATGAAACACATGTCACTGAAATGATGAAAGGACATGAGCTTATAACATTCATAGGACATTTTTGACAAAATTAGAATGTTAGAAATATTTTTCATCTTCCCAGGCATATGATTTGAAAAATTCTGCCTGGTCTTATACATGGCTCTGGTACAGGTTCTTTCCAGTGGTCTGTTTGTTTTTTAATGTGTCATTTATGAAAGTATCAAAGTGCTTCGCAAAAGGACATACTTTTGAAGACAACAGTGTATTCTTCTTTTGTTCTTTATTTTTTATTTAATGTTTATTGTTTTGAAAGTTCACGAACTGCTTTAGTTCACAAAATTGAATGAAAAATTCCTGAAAATTATTCCTGATTGCATCTCAGTGCTTATGAACCAAGACACCCTGTAGAATTAAATAGATTATGTTCTTTACCTCGTTGGTGAATTGAAACTGACATTTCATATGCCTGTGCTTTGATGATTGTTCTGCCAAGATCTGTGCGCTCAACAGAAGGAATATTTTAGGTTAAACACTTAAGTCAATGACAATGTTAGTAACACATTTTTCGGTAGAGGCAACAGTATCATTTAAGGCCAATTTGAAATATTTCACAGTTATAATTACACAATGGATATATCTTAAATGCAACTGTTCAAAATATACTGTTAGAAAATAATCCTAGGAAATTATGTTGGCTAGGATAATGAAATAACTCTTACTGTTTTTCAAGATTTTGTAAGTTTTCTTTTATAATCTAAAGCAATCTTTAATATCAGTAGCAACCTTGGAACACACCAATAGTCTCAATATAAAATAATCTGTGCCCTCATTTCCTTGTTTATTTAATAAAAGAAAAAAATTTAAAATACATATTTCAAAATGCACACTGCTATTGTGAGGATTTCTTGAGAACATAAAACCAAACAAATGGAGTTATTTTCTATTCAAGGGTAGTTTATTGCCGAGTATATATTTTTGGTCAGCCAAAGTTTTTAGGTAGTACTGACAGGCTTTGGAAAAGAAGGTGTGGTTATATGAAAAGCAAAATTCAGGGGAAAGAGAAGCGAACAGTGTTGAGAGAGAAGATACATCTCTAGTAATCCCTACAATTTCTAAATGCTCTATTAAACACTAAAATGTAGTATCCTCCCTTTTACATTGTTCAAATATATATATATATATATGAACAAACACACATTGCTTTTAATTATTTTAACATTTAAATTGGTTATCAAATGAGATACCAATTTGAAACTAAAATACAATGACCACTAATTATCTTTAGGTCTACTTACATTTACTCAAGATATATGTCTTAATACTCATCGCTTTGGTGATATCATTTTTGGTATTGTTTTGGTATGTGTTTTGCAAATCTTCAAGACACAGTGACATAAAGAAATAACAGGTAATCAGTATTGAATTTATTACCAGTGAGGTAATTCAAATCCAATTTTAGTACTAAATCACCAAAATTCCATGTACATTTTACATACGCAGCACATCTCAGTTCGGGTGAAGCAACGAACAAGTGCCCGACAGCTGCATATGGCTACTTGGCTGTAAACCGTACTATAAAAATTTGGCCCATTTGTATTTTAATGCAATTTTATTAAGGAATAAATCTACTTTCTGTCTGATTACTAATTGTCTAGTCTTTGTGTTTTCTTCTTTAATCTATTCCTGCTGATTTTAGATAAATTTTAGTACCGCTTATGATTCCCAATGAACTGTTATTAGCAATTCATCAATACCACTTATATGTCTATTTTGGGGACTGCTCTAAGGGTTACAGCACATATTTTTAAGTTTTCAATTCTAATTCAAATATTATTACACTATTTCATGAATACTACAATAACCCTCTACAAACTCCCTTGTCATTTTTCACATTTTTCTACATTTATGTCTATGTATACTATAATCCCCAGAATACACCGTTAATTTTGCTATAACCAAGAAAATAACATTTGATTAATTTATTTTAAAAGACAAGAATATTTCATATTTACCCACATGGTTACCGTTTCTGGTGCATTTCATGCCTCTTTCTTGATAGATATTTTTTTAATTTAAACTATGTCTCTTCTACCTAAAGAACATTTTTTTCAAAAAATTTTATAGGGCAAGCATACTAGTGATGAACTTTCTCAGTTTTTTTTTCACTTTAAGAATTTATCTTTCTTCTTTTGGAAATACATATCTTGGTGTCTGAAGAAATATTTTTTTCTTTCAGCACTTTAAAGATGTCTCTCTTATTTCCTTCCTTTCTATTATCTTTTGGATTACCTGCAAAATTCTGGATTCTGACAAGCAGTCTGTTGTAATTCTTGTTGTGCCAAAAATACTGTGTGCCTTTTAAAATATTTTTCTGGTTGTATTTAATTTTTTTAATAATTTATTTTTAACATTACATGCTCATGGAATTTATGTGGTTACCTTCATGAGATTCTGATTTGGGTTCATTAGTCTTGTATATTTATTTATCTTTTTCATACTTTTTAAATTGTATTTGGAAAGTCTTCAGCCATTTTGACATCAGATGTGTTTTTCTCTTCCTGCCTCATTGTCTTCTAAGATTTCAATTACACATTCCAATTACTTTATGTCCAGAAAGCATCCATCCATGTAACATTAAAAATAGAGACATTTATTGAAGAAGTTATAAGATACAAGAAACATTGTACGTAAGATAATGATGCCTCAGTCACCTTCAGATAGGCACATTGGGACCTCATACAGTTCTCCCAATTTCTATCAGCTGCCCTGTCGTATTTTCTGCAGTATCATTGACTGTGTGAAATCTCTTACCGTTGAAAGGTGATTTAGTTTTGGAAAAAGCCAGAACTCGCAGGGTGCCAAAAATGGGGTTGATTACTTGAATGATTTGATGTTTCACAAAAAAAATTTTGTATGAGATGTGATGCATGAGCAGGTGTGTTGTGATGAAGCTTCCAATTATGTTTCCCATGGCTGTGGCCTTCCAAAGTAT
The DNA here is from genome assembly GCF_021234435.1 of Artibeus jamaicensis. NCBI lineage: Eukaryota > Metazoa > Chordata > Mammalia > Chiroptera > Phyllostomidae > Artibeus > Artibeus jamaicensis. The sequence continues at coordinate 33,692,518 of NW_026522046.1, read as the reverse complement.
CCACATAGTTTCCATGGAGGAAAGTTCAAGCTTAACCAAAATCTGATGAAGATTCATTACTTCACTTGCACAGCTATTTTGAATGTGATGGCCACACAGTACAAAAGCTCACTGAATGGCGTCTACTTCCCTCACTGTCTAGTACAGTGAAGTCGTCATTGTTCACATATGTGTATTACAGTCCACTCTCCTTGGCTGCCAGGTTATATCAATTTAAAACCATCCTCATTATATTAACAATAGCTGGACTTTTTCTGGACAGACCACATATATTTAATCCTCACCTGAGGATGTGTTTATTGATTGAGAGAGAAAGAGAGAGAACTGCTGATGTACGAGAAAAACACTTATTGGCTGCTTCTCATATGTGTTCTAACTGGGGGACTGAATCTGCAACCCAGGTGTGTGCCCTGATGGGATATCACACCTGCAGCCCTTTGGTACACAGGATGATCCAACCAACTGAGCCACCTGGCCAAGGCCAATTACACATATTTTATGTGGAGTAAGTTTTCCCATTAGTTACAGAGGTTCTGTGTTTTTTTCTACTTCGGTATTTTCTGTATAATTTCAAATAGCTACATCTCCAATTCATTGATCTCATTTTCCCACAGTATCTGATTTGCTATTATTTCCACACAGTATATTTTCTTTTATGATATTTTATGTCTTTTTTTCTGGGCATTTGATTTGGATTTTAGTTTAATGTCTTCCATTTTTTCTCATCAGGCTCACACTTTTTTTTCTATCTACAGGAACATATGGATTATGTTGATTGCAGTTGGTTTAACACACTTCTACACTAGCACATTATTGAGGAGGGCCTTCTGCAAATCTTTGGGTATCTTCTCAATTTAGCTTTGCCTTGATTCAGCTGCCTTCTCTTTTTGTTTGATCCCAGAGTTTCCAGTCACCTTGGTTTCTCTGATCTGTGACACCTGTCACTCAGCTCAGAGAGAATATTGTCCCCTCCCTTCACAGAGACTTGTGAACTCTTCCAGGGAAGTAATCGGGGACGTCCACAGGTCTCACTTTGTTCTCTCACCTTGCTCAGGGATTATTGTTTTGCATTTCTTATCCAACATAGGAATATTTTAGTTTCACATGTTTTCTCTCATTTTCTTTTGTTCAAGTCAGAAGGGTACATCAATCCAGGTCATTTCTTGAAATTTACCTTATCCTAACAATGTTTTTGTACATAATTGTTCCTCAGTCCCTGGGGTAGAGAAATCCCAATGTACAAATTCTAAAGTTTCTCATTTTCATGGCTGTACGCTGCTTTAAAAAAATCTATATATACTGGTGTCATATGTGTCTAATAGTGTGAATTAGTATGACATGAAATTAAATGTACTTTGGCCAAGTTCCCTAATCATGAAATTCACAATCTGTAAATTAAACATAAGAGCTTCATTTCTGTAAATGTAGCCAGAAATCTAATACTATTATAGTTTTTTTCTTTTTAAATTTATTTTGTAAGATTTTAAAATTTATTTTTATAGAGGAAGGGAGGGAGAAAGAGAGGGAGAGAAACATTGATGTGTAGTTGTCTCTTATGTGCCCCCTACTGGGAACCTGGCTTGCACCCCAGGCATGTACCCTGACTGGGAATCAAACCAGAAACCCCTTGCTTTGAAGGCTGGCACTCAGTCTGCTGAGCCTCACCAGCCAGGGTTAGTTCAAGTTTTTAAAAATGACTGTGTTTATTCTATCAAAAAATATTTTTAAAAGGATAGAGAAATTAGAATTCAGTATTTTTTTATTGTTAAAATATTTTATTTATTTATCTTTAGAGGGGAAGGGAAGGAGAGAGGGAGAGAAACATCGATGTATGGTTGCCTTTCGTGCATCCCCTGCTGGGAACTGGCCTGCAGGGAACTGGTCTGCAACCCAGGCATGTGCCCTGACTGGGAATCGAACCTCAATTGTCTGGTTTGTAGGCCCGCGCTCAATCCACTGAGCTACACCAGCCAGGAGAATTCAGTATTTTTAATATGACATGATTTTTTTCTTTTATGTGCAATGCACAAAAGTCTCATTGCTACTTTACAAAATTTCAGCCATTCCAGATTTAATTAATTTTAGGATGAATTTACCCTTGATTGCATTCACTTTCCTTCTGCACTTCTCTGCCAAGGATGAAGTAAAGATAGCATTTTCAGGCTACACAAGACAAAATAACATATTCTGATGTCCACTTAAAATTAGTAAGTGCAAAATTTATAACTCATCTGGGAAAATTTAATACTCTCTCACCCTTTAGCAGTTAATGTAAGAGGATCACAGAAAACAATTTTCCGGCATTTAGTTTAATGAGTAGAAAATATTCTCTCACCATTTTCACCCATTCAAATATTTCATCAACTGCAGAGAGCAGTTGTTTATATATGTCAAATGCTTCTATAATATAATTGCTTTAAAAATTTCCAAGATTTCATGAAAATCTTAATTTACTATTAATACTTAATAGTAAATAAGTATTACTATTCTTATTACTAATTACATATACTTAATTATATATAAATACATATAATGGAATAATCATAGTGTTATTCTGCAAGGCCATCAATTATTTTTATCTGCTACATAAAAATGTATTGAAGTTGAGTGTCTCCAGATTACTCCTGAATAAATGATTTCGGTTAAAAATTATCTTTTTAAACATTTGATAATGCATTTTATATAACTTTATTAACCCAGTTGTTGTAGCAAATTATGATTTATATGTAGTCATAAGAGCCAGTATTTAATAATAAAAACATGGGTGGTAAATGATAAGTTTAATTTAGTTCTTGTTCATCTATGTGACTAGGAACCATGACTTTTCTCTATTTCTGCATATAATTTACTACATAATAAGCCTTACTATATGACACTTAAGTGCATGCAAGTTGTCATAATTAAAACATAGTCAAAGTATTTTTATACTGTACTACTATATTTTTAAAGATGAAAATACTATGGTTTCTTATTTTAATATTGAGAGAATGTATAGAGGAGTTTAGAGATAAGCTTCTGAGGATGAAAGTCAGAAACAGGACAAATAGATAATTTTTGCAGAACAAGCATTGTGGCAGACTTCCTAACATGATGTCAGTACATCACAAAACACCGTCGCTTTGCCAGAATCGTGTTTTAACTCACGCAACTGTTCTGCAAACTCAGGAGCTGGCTCATTTGGAGTGGTCTTTCCACTAAACTATAAAATGACATGAGCCATTGTTAAGAAATCCAATCCCATTGAGAACTTTGTGAATTTTGTCAGCTTTCCTACAGATGTTTGAGGGCAAAGGGGCTGTGTACAAGCAGGACACACGGATAAATCTGCATAGACCCTTGTGTTCTGTGACCATTCTTGGCAAATTGCACCTGAGAGCTCTTCCCCAAATGGACTGTACTGTGTCTCCTACAAATTCATATGTTGAAGCCCTAACTCCCAGTACGTCAGAATGTGACTTTATTCAGAAATGTGATCTCTAAAGAGCTAATCGAGGTGAAGTGAAATCATTACAGTAGCTCCTAAGCCAATGTGATGGGTGCTGATTCATATATTTATAAGAAATCAGGATTCTCTCTCACACACAAGAAAGACCAAGTTAAGATATAGAGAGAAGATGGCCATTTGCAAGCCGAAGAAAAAGGACCAGAAGAAAGCAACCCTGCCGGCACTTTAACCTTGGACTCCTCACCTCCAGAGTTGTGAGAAAACAATGTGTTGTTTCAGTAACGCACTTTGTTGTGGCAGCCCTAGTGAAGTAAGTGGCCACCCCAACCCATCCGGGACCCGTCGCTGTCTCTCCTGCCTCTTAGATATCATAAGAAACTCTTCTTCACTTTGCTTTCTAATATTTATTTCCTTTCTTTCCTTGCTATTTAGTATAGAGTGCTATGTACATGGGAGTTTCTTCGCTATGATGTCTACATATAAATGAACTTCTGTGAGAAATACTCAGAAATGTATTCACTTACCTTAGTAAACAATACTTAAAGGTAGAAAGGCATGTTAGACTGGGGTTTGGTAACCCCCTGACCTGGTTAGGAAGGGGGCACATGCCCTATCTTTGATGACCTGCAGTGTCTTAAATTCTCAGGCTGCTTATCCTGTTGAAGTAATACTAAATGGTTCTTTAACATCATCTTCTACTTGTGATTATGTTCTTTACACTTAACAGTGGAGTTTTTGGTAATATTGTGCACGGTGAAGCAGATCAATCTTGTTTTCCCAAATTCGTACTGTTAAATAAATGGCAGGGCTAACAAGCAAAAATAGGCTAAAAAGTTTACCTCAATCTTTCCTGAATTCACTGAAGAGGGTGCTGATTACCTCAATAGTTTCATATTAAGATAACTTCTCTTCTTTGTTTGAAGGAAGGATCTAAAAGTTTATGTCGATACTCCTCGTAAGTTTGAAATTGTGAAACAAAATGACTGTGTAAGTTCACGTTATACTATGTAAATCACATAAAAATAGTATGTTTTAGTCAAATCCAATATTTTTCAAAACATATGTTTTCTTCTAAGTGTAATTGATGATTTTGTTACCATTCCAATTGTAATTAGAAATTGCCTGCCAGTAGTCACCCAACAGATCTTTCCACTAGACAAGACAGAAGTAATAACAGAGGAAATGAACAGTCTCATAAATCTAGTTAGTGACATTTCCTGTGGGATGATATAAAACTCAGTTCTATTCAGATATTTAAAAATATGAGGCTGAGGGAACCAAGTCAAAATCGGCAAATGATTATCGATGATATCTTCTAGACTTCCTTAATTCTGTTGACAGGTGAAAACTGAAAAAGTAAAAGCTATCTCCACTAAGAAAAAAGAACAAGGAAAAGATATATATCATGTAGCCCAAAACGACTGCAAATGTGAGGCATCATTCTCACCTGGCTACACCACAGTGATGCACCGGGAAGCTAGGGAAGGACTCCAGGACCCTTGGCAAGCTAAAGATAAGGAAATTCAATTTTCCAGTTAAGTAGACGAGAAGAAATGAGAGGTGCATTGCTATTTGGATTAGAGTGATATACACATTTTTTCCTATTCACAGGACGATATGGAATCTGCACACTGCAGTGTGAGTCCTCTCCCAAGACCGCCATTAGCTGGTTGCATTTCTGTGAACAAAACATTTCTGTAGACCCTGATCTCAGCTTCCATAAAATGAGTGAGAGCTGGGCAATGGGCAGTCTTCCCATTTCCATCCATCACACGTACCTTGGCGTACAGGATGATCAGAAACATTATGTATGGCATTGTCTACATTGAGAGGGAGGTAAGAGGTTGCATGCCGTGTACAAAAATGACAAACAAATTTCTTTTTTTCTGGTTTTTGTTGATCAGGAAACTATTTGTTTCTGTGTTTCTGTCCAGGAGGTGAGATTACCCTATTTATTCATTTATCTACATATATTTATTGCAAGTCTGACACTAGCTGCCTGACACTGTCCCCAGAATCAGGACACAGTAGTAAATAAAGCAAAGGCCCTGCCTTCGGTCAACTCCTGTGACCTCTTCAGCGTGGGTTGTCTCCACGGAATTCTGCTTAGTAAGATGAAAGTGGGGTCCCATGAGATTTATTCGGTCTTCATTAAAACAAAGAAATGTTCAGCTGGAATTTTCCCTTCACCATTCTCTCTTCCAATCCTACCTAGGATGCCAGTAAGTGCATGCACAGAGTTGTAAAAGTCACATTATAGCTTGGGGTACATTGCTTTACCTTAAAATTATGTAAATGCAATTATAGGTATATAAAGAAAATAATAATCACAATATGTGTGTGTATTAGTCAGCTAGGGCTACCATAACGGAATACCATAGACTAGTGGCTTAACAGAAATTATTTTCTTACAACTCTGGAGGTGAGGAGTCCAAGATCAAGGTGTCAGCAAGGCTGGTTTCCGGTGAGAGCCCTCTCTCTCCTTGCTTTGGAAACGGCTGTCTTCCTGCTGTGTGGCCTTTCCTGTCTGTGCATGCACTCCTGGTGTCTCTTCCTCTTCTCACAGTGACACCAGTCCCTGTCGCATTAGGCCCCCAACCTTATGACCTTGTTCAACCTGAGTGACCCCCTTAAAGGCCCTATCTCCAAATACAGTCATATTGGGCATTAGGGCTTCAACTTATGAATTTCAGAGAGACACAATTCTGTCCATAACTGTGTGACAATCATTTTCCTTCATGCTTGCCTGCATGTTTTCCAACAGCACATAAACATGGCAACATCATTTTACGTGCTAGTCCAGCATTTCAATCACTGACTGTCAGTCAAAATTGTAATCCCTTTTACTCCAATTTACTCCATAGTTTAATTGGAGTAAAAATGTATGTATTATTTGATTATACATAACCCACTATCCTCAAAATTGTTGTTCATTTCTGCTTCTAAATCCCTACTAACCCTCAAAAGTTTTATCCTCTGCTCTTATGGCCAGGTTGCTAAACACTCCAGAAAATTGCTGCATGACAATAAAACTGCTGTGACTTTTACTGAGCCCACCCATCCCCATACACATGTCCACTGAAGTCTCACTCATTGATCAAGACCAGGGCAAACAAATCCACTGCTGTGACACATTCCTGAACTAACCCCTAAGTAGAATTTGACTCTCCAGTCTTTCTACCACCTCTGAGCATAGTGGCTGCTCCTATAATAGCAACTGTGACTCCAGTGTGTTCACACGGTTAAAAGTCCATGACCTCTAATAGAAAGTCATTTTGAAAATATGTTTTAAATCCAACACAATACCCAGTACATTACTGAGCTCTCAAGAATGTTATGTGTTATTACTTACTTTGCTACTCTCTGTCCCAAAGACACTCTTGTTCTGTGATATTGGAACAAGTCACTTCAACTCACTGAGCCTGAATTGCCTCACCTTGAAAATGGGATTATAACATATCCCTTGTAGGAATAAATGAGAAATATGTAGGAAACTCTTGCATGTGTTTGGCAAAAGATAAATGTTTGGTTCATTGCTTGAATCTCAATGTATACTTATTTTAGTTTTCTATTAAATTATACATTTTAGAATCTTAGTTTAAAAAGTACAAAATTAATATAAAAATTAGATTAAAATACCAGTATTTATCTTGTGAGAATAAAGAGGCCTTAATGAACTTCACATTAAAAAATACAAAAATACATCCTATTTTTGTTAATTGCCTGGCACATGTTGAGGTCCAAAACAGATGTTGAAAAGGGACAATCCCGAACGAGCCCCAGATAAAGTTAGGTTGACCAGGAACTAAAGTTAGGCTGACCAGGAGCAGGGAAATTTTTACTTCCTACAAGGGCTAACCGCCAACTACACAAAGAGCCTTTTGAATTTCCCTAATAAGCCAATGGCAATCAGCTGTTTAGAGCTAGCCAATAGCTAACAGCCGCATCTGCTCCTGTTCAAAGCTTGCTTGCATACCCCTATATAAGGACATAGCTGTAAGCGCCGGGGCGTGGCTCTCATCTGCAGCTCTCCTGAGCATAGTGTCCTCGGACACTCAGAGAGCTCGCCCCTGCGCAGGTAAAACTTGGCCAATAAAGTAACATCTTGAAAATTCTGAAAGTCTCCGAACCTCTGTTTCTCGCTGGCGGATGCAACAGCACATACCTTCTGCTTCTCACTCATATGCTGAGGTATGTCCGGAAAATATCCAGCCATGCACTATGGAAAGTAGAGATGCTCATTGAAGAAGATACAAGAAACATCATATGTAGGACAATGATGTCATTCAAAGGAGGCACCATTGGACCTTATCCAGTTCTCCCAGTGTCAGTAACAACTGCACCATTATGTCCCTTCTAATCTGAAAGTAGAAGCCACAGAATTTTGCTATGAGATGTTTTCAAGCAAGATGCTACATCAAAATCTAAGACACAGTTTTTGGAAGCTTCTAGACTCACAATGTCTGTTGTCAACTTTTACTGATTGCAGCCCTTACATGTTCAACATTATCAGGTGTTCTAATGTTGCAGGATTTCTGGAATGTGGATCACTTTCAACAGATTCCTGACCATCTCTGAAGCATTTTTATCACACTTTTATTTGCGCTTCACTCATTGCATCATCCCTGAAAGCCTTCTGAATCTTCAGAGTAGTTTCCTTGGAGGAATGTTCAAACTTAACACATAATTGAATGCAGATTAGTTTTTTTATTCACTCAGTCACTTTGAAGTCACTTTGAATGCAATGGCCACACAGTACACTTGCTCATTCAATAGCTTCTACTAACCCCACTGATTAGCAGAGTAAAGTCATCATTGTTTACAGGTGTGCATGCCAGCCCACTCTACTTGACTGCCAGGTTATACTGATGTTGTGAAAACCATTCTCATTATATTAACAACAGCTGGCTTTTTCTGGTCTTTTTTATTGGATTAAGATTTTGCTACAGCATTTTCTACAGATAAAATTTAAAAATTTAGTCTTATAATTGGCAAGATTTATGGCTTTAATGGACAGCTTTTATTTATCGATCCATTATTGCTAATGACATGTAAAATTTGTGGATTGCTGTTAAATGTAAGTGAAACTTCTATTGAGTTTTCTTCATCTATAAAATGAATGACTTGAGAGAATTTACCACAGATTGACTTGTAGCTCCATGCAATTAAAATATCCCATGTTGTATCTCAAGCTACCCACATAAGACACAAGCTCATAAAAATTCTCATTCTAGATCTTTATGTCACATAGCAAAGGAGTTCACACCATGAGCAGCAGTAACAGCACCTGGGCATCTAATACTTGAACCTAACAAGAAAGTGAATGCTAGCACATTAAGCCTAAATAAAAGTACTCCTATTTCAACTGACGCTTATCGTAATCCCCAAAATACTAACGGCTACTGTTTCATACCCATGCCAAAGGAATAAAAAATGAAGCCCAAGTGAAAAGATAGAAGAGTGTTACCAAATTTTGTTCATAGTATCTAATTTGTGTAACTTTTACAAAGCATATGACCATGTAAATACATTACAAAGTCTTTTTCTGGGGACATGGAAGGGGCTGGTATAAATGACAGGGACTTACTGAGTTTTCCTCATTATTGATTTCAAGGTAAATCTCCCTTGGGTTATATTGCCAATTTCTTGAATAGGAGCACAAAGACATAAACCATAGGTTCCAAAAGAAGATAGAATTTCAGTATTTTCAAAGCATGGCTCAAGTAGGAAAAGAGAAAGGTAAATTACAGTAATAAAATCAAGTATGAAAAAGCCACAGCAAGTATCTGTGGGTATCCTGGATAGAAGGGTAGCTCAAGTAGCCATTGGAAGAACTGACAGGCTCAGAGTGAGTACTGAGGTCTAACTGTACTCTGCACGAAACTAAGAGGTAAGGGCTTTAGTCTTTGCACAGCAAGGAATGGAAATTTTCTACTGTGTCCCGATGGCTGGGACAGTGTCCATTATTAATTCCCCCATTGTATTTTGCTGCTTCTAATGTGAATTAGATGATTGCTTCAATATAATCAAATAGCAAAGAATCTATTTTAGTTAGTTTGTAAAAAGGCTAACATATTTGTGAGAAAATGTGAGAAACACTATTTTCTTTATTTTAGCAAAATTTGATATAAATACTAACATAATTTTGTTTACATTTTTATCTACATTTAATATAACATTAAAACAGAGAAATGCCTGCTCTGGACAGGGGCTCAATTGATTGGAACATCGTTCCATGCATCAAAGAGTTGTGGGTTCGATTCCCCACCAAGGCATATATCTAGGTTGTAGGTTCAATCCCTGGTCAGGATATGTTTGGGATGTAACAAATCGATGCTTCTCTCTCACATTGATGTGTCTCTCTCTTGATCTCTGTTTATCTTCTCTCTCTGCAATCAATAAACATACCTTCAGGTCAGGATTAAAATGTAAAATGAATTAAAAAACAGAGACATGCATAATTAAACAAAATGTTGAAAAACTATAATTCTGGAGTAAAACTCATATTTAAAAGTACTGAATAAACCCTGGCTGGTGTAGCTCAGTGGATTGAGCGTGGGCCTGTGAACCAGAGGACTGAGGTTTGATTCCCAGTCGGGCCTGGGTTGCAGGCCAGTTCCCAGGAGGGGATGCACGAAAGGCAACCATACATTGATATTTCTCCCCCTCTCTCCTCCCCTTTCCCTCTAAAGATAAATAAATAAAATCTTTTTAAAAGAGTGATTTTAATCCTATTCCATTAAAATTTAATTCATTGTATAAAAAAGTACTGAATGCATGAGGTTTGCTCTCATGTGAATTATGTAGTAATATCTATAAAGACAAATGATCGTCCTCTATTTTTTCCTATTTTTCTCAGTTTAATTTACCAAGTATGCTTACAGCAAGGAACACTAGGTACATTTCAAAAATAATGGCTCAGAAAAGTGAGTTGAAACAAAGTTAGCTCTCCTAGTTATTTCACTTTTATGTTTTTGCCAGATTTATTTAGATATAATTTACAAAGACCAAAATAAACCTTCGGGGGACATTTCAATGAATTCCAGTATACGTACAGTCACGTAACTACCACCGCAATTGAAATATAGATTATCAGCTCATAACATTATCTTATGCTCTTTGCTATCAATTCACCTGCCTACCCAACCTCTAATCACTGGTAACCATGATATGATTCCTGTTTTTATTATTGTGTTTTTTGCAATGTATCATATAAATGGAATCATACATGGACAGTGATTTGACTTGTTCAGTATTTGTTTTGTATCTAGCTTATTTAAATTACTATAAAATTTAAATTAATATTTGTTGATGCATACATAAATAACTTGTTTTTTATTGTTTAGTAGTATTCCACTGCATAGTTCTGTCATGAATTGTTTATCCATTTTCTAGTTAAAGATAATATCATTATTGCCAATTTGGGGTTGTAATGAATAATGCTGCCGTGGACATTTGATGTACAAATATTTGCATGGTCACAGATTATTATTTCTTTTGGGTTGATAACTAGGAGTATGATTGCCTGCTAAAACATGGTGTTTATATTTACAGGAAACAACTACGATGCTTTTCAAAATGGTTGTTTTATTTTGCATTGCCATCAACGATTTATAGAAGAGTGCCAATAACTTTGTAACCATGCTTCTATTTTTGATTAGGTTTTCTGAAATTGCATACCATTACTAGTTCTCTTTTAATTTGTAGAAGATTTAGATTTGCATATTTAAAGACTGATTATTGGGCATAGACATAATGAAGGAACACATTGTACTTGTGATAAAATAACCATTCTATAATTCTGGAATACCCCTCTTTGTAAAATGAAGAAAATTTGCAGATAAAATTAAAATCCAAAACCCACTGATTTTGAGTTAAATAAAAGGCCAGTTATCCTCAGAGGGCCTGTATAAATGAAAGGAATTTAGCACTTCCTGAAGTCAGAGATTTTCTCCCTGTTGTTAGCTATGAGGAGGCGAACTCCCATGAAGTAAACTGCCAAGTTGGGGAAGCCTTCATTGCAAAGAACCGTGGGTGCCCAGAAATGAGGCCTCGATCCAACAGCTACAAGGAAGTGAAAAATGTCAGCAGTGTGAGGGAGCACACACATGGCTCCTTCCCCATCCAGCCCACCAATGGACTGCACACCTGAGAGATTTGGAAGCACAGAGTTTAGTTGAGCTGTATCTGGAATTCTGATCTACAAAGACAGTTACATAATAAATGTGTGAGTTTTTCAAAATGTTTATTCATTCATTCATTTGTTCACTCATGCATCAATGCATTCATTTAAGAGAGGGGAAGGAAGGGAGAAAGAGAGGGAGAGAAACATCGATCTGTTGCCTCTCTTGCCATGATGGGAAATTGAACTGGTGACTTTTTGCTTTGCAGGATGACACCCAACCCAACCTACCACTGGTAAGGGCTGAGGTTTTTTTCTTCTCAACCATTATTTGTGGTGGCTTGTAAAACAGATTTGCCATTACCCTTAGAACCTTTAAGGAACCAGATTTACATGGACATCTCAGTTCAACTGTACCACCAATATAATTCTAAGCACTCAGTATCTTATGTGTACATATTGTAACATGCATGTTACAGTATATGTCCTTGACGTTTATTCACAGGGGAACCCCATTTATCCTATTTATTTACTGCTAATCCTGGCCTTTTATTCTCTTTGTATCCCTGTCTCCTTGCCTCTCCCTCTTGATATGTGTTATGTTTTATCTGTAATCTAGTTAATATACAAATAATAATAGAGCTATCATATTAATATAGCAATATATAATAACAGAATAATGTATTAGGATTAAGTAAATAAATAGCTGTGTGATAATGAAATGAATCATCAACTAGTTTCATTCTTCATCTTCAAAAGACAAATATCCAAATAATAAAAATTATTTTTTCAAATATTAAAAATAAAAACAAGACTTTTGAATATTGTGCCTGTGCTCAATTTTTAAGTAAACGGTACTATAAATGTAATAAAGCACAAGAAAAAACAACTTTCCAATTGCTTATGTCTGTAGTTACTCTGAATGCTCTGGTTTTAATCTGTATTTGCTTGTCTGTCCTCTGAAAACTTCTACAAATTGAGTCTAGCATGAGGGCTTGGGTATATTTATGTATTGTTAATACATATCCTGAACCAAAACATCTTATCATGTTACTCTTCATATTTGACATAAGGTATTTTATCCCCTGAATTGACTCTGCTAATTCAAACTTCAAATATAGTGTCCCTATATCTCAAATCACTAAGTACAGTATGTTCAGTGGTATTATTTCACCAAAATTTCACTATTAATTATCCTTAGCAAATAGATCTCATCAGAATTGATCTTTTCTTTATGGAACCTTGAGTTCTGAAACAAAATATAAAGTTGAATAGAATCTAGTTTCTGTATACCTGCAATGAATTAAAAGCATGTAAAATTTCAGAACTTAAAACATTCATAAATATCATATATAACCTTAAACTTCTCTCTCTCCCTTTCTAAGTCTCTCTCTTTCTCTCTTTGATAAAAATAACATCCACAGAAGGAGATTCAGCAGGATGAAGCTAAGGCCAAGACATAGAGAGCGTTGTTTTTGTTCCCTTGCTATTTTAATAAGAAACATAATAAGACTAGGGCAGACTGTACATTTCAACTTCAGATTTTTTCAAAATCAAAGTCTTTATAAAATAAAAACAGATAGCATTTTGTTCAAATTAAGAACCAATCACTTAGATGATGACACGACAAAAGAAATGATACATACAAGTCATTCTACATCAAAATTAAAATGTTTCTTCAGCTGCTGAAATGCATCTTAAGCCACCGAGGGCTTGCACATTTAACAAAATGCTCTGCCTGAGCAACCCTGTCAAAAAGGACAGTAATGTCAGGCTGAACTCTATAGGCTCCTTTATTAATAGAAGTCCCCTATGATGGAGTAAGTTACAACCTTAATGTACAAATAATGAACCTCTATTAAAAAGAAGTGTATCATAAATCAAAATACTGTAGGAAAACCATAAACCTGTGGCAACATAATGGTCACCAGAGCTCAAGCTATATTAATCTTGTAGGGTATGATATCATTTCTGTAGGAGAGACAACTAAATATATCCCATATGAAAATGAATAATGAATGTGATAAAGGTTCTGGACTATTCATTGAAGTTAATGGAAGGTTCATATTGAGATACACCCTGGAGAACTCCTCCTCTCAATCTGCCTTGAACTCTGCTTCTGCTAAGACAAAGACTTGCTCAGACTTTGTTTTAAACCTTCCATTTGTTTGAAATGTGCACTGAAAGAAAGGAAGATAGAACACTAAAAGTAAACATAAATGATCTCACCTGCAAAATAATCTGTGCTTTCTTTTTTTTTTCAGCTAGTGCACCTGATAATTTTATTTAAACCTTCCTGATATGAAAGGTCTTCCCAGAAGGTATCCATGTAAAATGAAAAGTAGAGACATTTATTGAAGAAGATACAAGATACAAGAAACATTGTACGTATGTACAATGTCTCAGTCCCCTTCAAACTAGGGACCGCCGGGGCCTCAGACAGTTCTCTCAATTGCCCTTAGCTGCCTGGTCATATTTTCCTGAATCTCATTGACAGTCTGAGATCTCTTCCCTTTCAAAGGTGATTTTTATTTTGGGAAAAACCAGAATTCCCAGGGCACCAAATCTGGGTTTTGATGATTTGATAAGGGGGTGATTTGATGTTTTGCCCCAAAACACTGCAGACATGATGCATGAGTGGGTGCATTGTCATGATGAAGCTGCCACTCTCCAGTTGCCCGTAGCTGTGGCCTTCTGAATCATCCAAAAAGTTTCCATGGAGAAATGTTCAAGATTAACACAAAATTTGATGCATATTAGTTGCTCTACTCACTCAGTCACTTTGAATGTGATGACCACACAGTATACACACTCACTTAACAGTGTCTATAGCCCCACTGATCAGTACAGTGAAATTGTCATTGTTCACATGTGCACATTCCAGCCTACTCTCCTTGGCTGCCAGGGTACATCAAGGTTGTACAAACCATTTCATTATAATAATAATGTCTGGAATTTTTTTCTCACACAGACTTTGTATATATGTCTTTACTCATTGTTACACACTTTTTGTAGCCTTTTAGTACTGTCTGGCATTAAATGCTATGCCTTTAACACTCTCCTTGAATATTTTCTACTACCAATTATATATGGGAATGAAACTTTCCATATGACTTAAGTTCTAATGAGCAAAGAAAATATTTAACGCAAAATATCATAGCATAGCATTTGTTTGGAAACTCTTTTCACTTATAGTTCAATGTAACAGAAGTAATTTTACATTAATATACCCTTATATGACCTGACATAACTATTTCCTTTGAATAAGACTGCTTGTAGTAGAACAAAAAATCCATTTCATTGCATAATTTATACTTGTTAAAATATTTTAATTCAGTTTTTTCTTCTAGAAATTTCCCATGGTATTGCCTCAAGAGCCAATAGTCTGTCCTGCTTTTGGGGGGTGCAAGTGTTCTTCACTGTAGCAAGAATGTATTTTAATTATTTCACTATTTATTTGCCTATAATAAATATATATTTCTTTCTGGAGCCTCATGTTTCTATATTGGATACTTCTATATTACCGATTCAAATACAACTCACTCGTTTTCAGATCCCCCCCCAGGTCTCCCTTGGTAGCCGAATTCAGGATGCCATGTCTGTGCCCTTTCGCTTTTCACCGCAGTGATCCATTTTTCTAGGCTCATGCTTGTTGGCATCAATTCACCTTGAATTCCACAGTGATATGGAATTCCAGAGGGTCTTTGGTTGTTAACAACTATCTGTTTTAATAGTTATGAAGCTAGTTCCAGCATGCCCCAAGACAATAAACCTATATAATCTTTATCCTTACTGTCTGCATTTGAATTCACTGTAAAACCTCTAGTCTCCTATGGTACAACCAGGAGCAGTAGTAGAAAGTGAGGAGATTGTCCTGCTTGGTTTTATGACACAGAGGTCTGAAGGAGATGATAGATATTTTATGACCTAAATGTATGATAAAGAACCTGCTATATCTAATTTAATATAAACAAACAAACAAACAAACAGGATAGTTCCAAAAAGTGATAGCATCAAAGAAGATGAAATACGACCATGCATGTGTAGATAACCAGTTGAATCTTTGCCTGGGGTCACGAGAAGCCCATCCTAAAAATGGAACACTGAGACTGCAATTAAATTTAAGAGAGTCAGGCATGCAAGCAGATGGGAGATTTTTAAATCAGAGAACAAACAAACTAGCAAGACAAAAACTGAAATTACCTCCCCGTGAAAGAAAAGCCAACTAAAAATGCTCCAAAAGAAAGAAATTACTTTTATTTTTGAAGGACAGAAAGTAAGTTATTTTGGGCACAGCACTGTGCATCAGGTAGGAAGTACAGACAGACACAGCCAGATAAAATTCAAAAGCGAAAACTGTAGACCATCATAGGAAATTTTGTATTTATACTTCAAAAATTCCATATGATTATTGTATGGAAAGATTGGATGAGACTAAGTGGAGGTAGAGATACTGTAAGTTTTTAGGATAGAGTTAGAATTTTCTAGAGAACTGGCCGTAGTTTAGGACGGAATTGTAGCCCCAGTGAGAATAAGAATTACTAAAAATAAAGGATTCAGGCCTAAGCGTATCTAAAAAATTACTTGTTCAAGGCATGAATAGTGGAATTATTATCTTAAATGGAGAATATTTAAAAATAGATTTTTAAAAACAACAGATTTTTATTAGCCAAGGGAGTCAGAGGCTTTGTTTTTTTTTAGGCCATGTTAATTTTGAGTGATAATTGCCATAATTCTTGAGGTAGACGCTCAATAATTTTATTTGAATAATAGAATAGTTCAATAAATCAATGTGATGCCTATAAAAAACCCAATTGGAGAGAGTATATATATGTGTGTATATAGATATATGTGAATGAATGATGTTAATATATGCATTTTCTATAAAATGACGGTAATGAAATAAATGTTTCTAAGTAGAAGTGGGTGTCACTTGTCAGACTAACAGGCTGAGCTCTTGGTTGTGCACCCATGTGCCATACAACAATGACGAAAGCCACAAAGAGCCCGACAGACTCTCCCTGTTGTTTGGATTATTGACAGTGGCTTTCTGCCAAAAAACAACAATTCAGTTTAGGGTATATATTCTAAACAATTTCAAATTATCCGTCACTAAAATGCATTTAATTTAAAATATTTAGTGAACAAATTAAAATTAAATTTGCCTCTAAAATCCTATTAAAATGTTGTCACAATATTTTAGCTAACATTCACATGTATAATTTAAATATAGAGAGTAGTTAAAATCACTCTCCTTGTTTATCAAAAAATCCTGACAAAACTCATTTAACAAAACCCCTCTTTAACATCACTAGGGTTAAGAATTAAATTAACTAATACATAATGACAATGTAGGGATGTATAAGTTTTTATCTAACTACTCTCCTGTTGAATATTTAGGCCGTCACTTATATTTTTTGAGTAAAACTGTGTTTTTTACTTAAAACTCTGTTTAAATTAAAAAATACCCTAGTATTTTTTACATACTAGAATGGGTTTGCAGAAAATTAGACATGCTCTCATATTCTCTGGTTTTCTTTTTATTTCTTTAATTTCATTTTTCTATATTATTTAAAAGTCAACCTCAACCTACTAAATCATTCTACATAATCTAGTAGTTGTGACATTAGTGGTTCAGTGACATAAGAAAGGGTTAGGCTGAATTCCAGGTCAGAGTAATGTCTGTTGCTCTCATATTGTGTATAGCATTTAATTTATAGTTTCATGTTAGGAAACATACAATTGATCGAAAAGCAAGTTGCAGACAAGACAAAACTGTATTGTTTGAAGGACTGTGAGACATAGTAGAGTTAGACTTTCAAACTCTATACATAACTTTATTAGAATTTAAGCACACCCTGGGTCTCAATTTCCTCATGTGAATGAATAAACAACTATAATACTCCTTAGAAAATGCCACTAAAAAACATGAAAAGATAAGCAAATTTTCTACTATAGAAAAGAAATTCAATAAAAGGCAAAAAATTATTATTATGTACTCATTTTATTCTGCCTAAAATTTGGAGAAGTTTTAAAATCACCCTTGGAAATGACAGACTAAAATAAAATAAATATATACATTTTTATAAATAAATATTACCTTTTTTACTAGAATTTTTGGACAGATGGATTCCTTAATATAGCAAACAATTATCTAAATTATTTCAGGTACAAAAATATACAAGAATAATAGAAAAAATTATATGTTTAGGACAAATTACACACTCGGTTCTTGCATATGTAGTGAGCTACTTGATGATTTGGAAGCAAGCCTATGATACAGACTTTCTTTTTTTGACCATGACTTTATAGTCACTTGAAGTGAAAACATATTAAAAGTAAAGAAGGTAGTCCAGTTATGACTACACATCTACAGTAATAAACCATAACTTTTCCTGAATTTTATTGTTTAAAAAATGCCCAAACATATAAACACAGTACAAATTACTTTGGAATATATACATGTTTAATATGGGGGGAGCAAAACTTCATACTTTTTTGTTTATGCAAGTCTACAATGAAGAAGCAACATTTTCAAGAAGGAAAATGTAAGTAATTAGATAATATGTATTATGCAGAGTTATACCATAATTAGTCTAATTAATTGATGCGTAATACAGTTGCAAGGAAAGAAATGCAGAGATACATCCCAATATTTAATTTTGGTCATTGTGCTCTAAAGGAAAAAAAGGAGGAAAGAAGAAGAAAAAGAGAAAGTGTTATTTTACTTCCATTGTCATAAGTGGAAATTATTGGAAACACTCACGTTATAAATGTCATTGGAACTTTCCAGGTAATTATAGTATGAAATTAGGCCTATGGTTCAGTTTATGTTCTTTTTTATTTTTTCAGATGTGATATATTTTATGCCAGTTAAAAGAAACTTGTTATAAATAATCACATAAGTGATTTTTGAACGCTCTACATGACTCTTAGCAGAGGACATTGAAGGGGGTCTCTGTTTTCCATTTCAACTTATAATGAAGTATTTTATTGAGTATCATACAAAATCATTTAAGCCACAATTAATATCACAGTGTATAAAAATGTGGCAATAAAATTATCTTTAAAAAACAGCATTTTTTTAATACCTATGGGATCTATACAACGTATTTGCAGGAAAAGTTGGTGGTTCTATATAGAAAAAGTCAAGTTAAAAGAAGTGAAAGTACATTGAAAGAAATCCAGAAAGTTAAATTGTGACTGGGAAAATAACAGGGAAAAAAAGCCCAAAAAAGAAGAACTATTGTCATTTATGAAGGATAAAGAACTATTAGTTAGTAATGGATTCTTTAGTAATAGCTTACTTAGTTTTAATTGATTTAACTCATCTTTTCTGGACATTTTAGGTTAAATTCTTTCCATACAAGAATCCTATTATTGATATTTCTTTTGTATATTAATGTTCTACTTGTCTCTTGTGTAGTCACTCTTTTACATGTGGCCTATCAAATTGTATGTATACAAAAACACACATTACAATAACACAAGTGATAAAAATTAGCACTAACAAGATTACACACAAAAAAAACCCAGCATAAACGGGAGTAACTTTTAACTAGAGCATTTACTATGGCAAATGCTATAATATATAAAATGAGAAATTCTTCTTATGAGAACCTAGAAAATCATACAGTTTGTAAACTGGATGTCAAGTCAATGAATAAAAACTGTTCCTGTCAAGCATGTTATTGAAAGTGGCACTACCAAGTGTCTTTGATTGATGGCATTGCCAAATTAATATCATAAAGAACAATGTAGTATTTGACATCTAATAACCTACTGTAAACTTGCTTTAAAATTTTAGTTATTCAACTTTAGTTACTGGTATCTGGGAGATTAAAAAGAAAGTTTAAGTGACAGACTACCATTTTGTCATTTTCGTCAATAGTGTACAAATGTTGTAAATAATGCTGAGATGTTCTCGAATACCCTCACTGTCACTATTAATTTATCCAAAAAATTAAATTTCCATGGACAATAAATCTAAATATATAAAAATCATTTCTTTTTCATTCTAATTTTGAATCATCTCATATATTCCTCCTAGAAAATATTATATTTAAGTACCTTATGCTTTTCCTTAATAATTTAATTACTAACAGTGTTCAGTAATTGAAGTCTAATATGTTTTATAAAAGTTCTTTCCATTTTATTCTGTTACAATGCACTTAGATTCAAGGACATAATCTAATTTCATTTTAATTAGAGCAATTAAAGATATAAGTTAAATAAGAATATTCAGAAGTTGTGTAAATAAATCTTGAAATGACTTTGATCAGCGCCTTGCTTGATGTTCCTTCAGTTTTCCACTTTGTGATAATATTTGATCTCTACATTAGAACAAATGTCATATTTATGAAAGCATTTGGAATCCTGTAAGCTCAAAGTTGCTTTACAAATTAAGTATTTTATCATCATTTTATGCACATTTCATGTATACATAACTCAAATGAAAGTCAGTAAAGGTTACATGTCTAAGAGATTTCTTCAGTTAGAATTTATTTACATTCATCAGTGACAGAATGGAAATTGTTACCATGTATGAAAGACTGTAGATTTGGTGAGTATGTCTGTGTGCCTGTATATCTGGCTTAAATTGTATTAAAATGCTGAAAATGCCCATTTTAAAATAATACCTGCTTTAAAAGACAAATCTGTCACACAAAATGATATTTGAAATCTATATTTTTATTAATAAACAAAATATTCTGCAACAAGGAAGAAAATATAAAACTGAAATTATGTTTAATCGCAATACTAAATTGCCTAAAATTCAGACTGTCTTTTATATTTATTTCTCTTCCTATAGATTTTGTTCAAACACAATGCAAGAAGAGTATGTTATCCAAATGTTTCCCCTGGTCCCTTCTCTTTTTAGCAAGAATGTAAAGCTTTTTAAAATGGTACCATGTAGAGGGAAAATAATTAAAATAGTTTTCTAAACACAAGAGTTATTAACACTTTTAGTAGCTAAGCTACTCCCATGGCTAATCATGAAAATTTTATATAATGATTTTTACACATCCATATAATTTAATCATGTTTTTTTCACATTACTAGATAGTACAATGAATGTGATTGCTCTTTGGTAGTTTATCCTACCTCTTACTTAAAAGTTATTAGAAACATTTCACTTCACCTGTGGCTTCCCGCAATATTGCACACATAATTCTACTTGTCTTAAGAAGTTTGTGGAACCAGGTATATAAGGAGGTATAGATATATAAATCAAATTAGGTATTTTATTTGACAATTCTTTTAAAAGTTCAGGTCAACTCAAATGTAAGAACTTAATGTTGTAACATATAAGTAAATAAACCAAACCAAAAAACCCACATTCACTCCATATATGTTGGTCAACTGTCTTTCAGCATTAATTTACTTGTTTTCCTTCATATTTCAGAAGTAAGGGAAAGATATATAAAGACAGGGATAGAGACACTATAAATAAAAATAGTTTAAGGTTTCCTTTGGTTCTTATTGCTCTTCCAATCCCATAGCATTAAAAGAGATTTTGGGGCATGCTTCATGGGGGGGAAATTAATTAAACCCTACATTTAACATTTAAAGAAGAGTATTTTATTCACCAATCCACCTTTCATCATTCATCCACATTTCTGTAAACCTGTATTAAATTTAAAAATAAAATTTATTTATTAAAAGCTATGAATATTAAGCAAAGTAATAACATTGCTGTAGACTCCAATTAGTTTTACAACTAATTTTAATGATGTCAACTAAATTATTCCTTAAATTACCATATTAAATGCTTAAAAATACTAAATAAGGAGAGGGAAGGGAATTTAAGGGGAAAAAGGGGGAGGGATTTGGAGGAACAAATAGGAAGGACACAGGGATGAGAACTAAGGGGGGTGGAAATGGGAGGGAGGTGGGGAGCAAGGGGCCGGGGAGGCTGGGTTGGGAGAAATAGACAAAAAACTGTACTTGAAAAATAACTAAATAAAAATTTTAAAAAATTCTAAATAAGGAACACCTGCAAAGATCCTTAATCAATCCTTTTACCTTAAAGATCTTTAAAAGACCTCTTAAGGTAAGACCTTTTAAGGACCTCTTAAAAGATCCTTAAAGATGTTTTACCTTTTACCTTAAAAGATCCTTAATCATCAAATACTGTTAATATTGAAATGACAAGCTTAGGAATTTGAAAATGTGAGGAAATTAGCAAGATGGACATATTAACAAGCTAAGCATTATTTGAAAGACTTTAGATTAAATTAAATTCTTACTCCATTTTTGGGGGTTACAGATGAGGAAAGTGAGGTTCACAAAAATATATGATTTTCCTAGAGTCACAAAACAAAGAAAAGCTGGGCTTTGAACAAAAGAGGTCAAATATCAGATATTGCTTTTTACTATTAGAATATACAACACAACCTCTAAAGAGTATTCTAGTAGAATGAAATCCACAGGAAACTAAGAATACACAACACAAACTCTGAAGTGTATTCTGTAAGGACAAAATTCATAGGAAGCTGTGGCGGTGACTTTTTTCACAAATCCCCCTGTTGCCACGGACATGAGTGAGTGAATAATGACCGAGACAAGATGAGATCTGTTTGAGGAGGAGGAGTGGGCTGTGGCCAGTTTCTCCTGGGAGAAAAAGGCCTCGAGCGCCTTTCTCCATAGCCTTTTATTGGGTTGTAATACACAGGAATACAGGGTGGCAAGGATCAAACAGTAGATAACATTACAAAGAGATCTGAGGGCTTCAGAGTCTCTCAGTGTCTGTCAGGAAGAGAGTTGCAGAAACTTTGGGAGACATACTCATTTCCTCTCGGACCCTCACCATATGAATGAAAGCACTCTTAGCAGAGCAGATTTCACAGGTTTATCAGGAAGTCTTTGTGATGTCAGATTTTTTTCCCCAGGACTTGCTCCAGCAAGCAAGGAGCTGCACCCCTCCCCATCAGGTATTCAGGCTTCGGGGGATTAGAGCCAGGAAGCGCTTCTCCCAGAGAACATGGGGACTCGGGCTTTGACAAAGCCGGGGGGCGAAAGTCCATTGCTCTTTGTTGCAGCCCCCGAGTCCTTCCATGAAGGCCTCCCACGTGATCAAGTCTGGCTTAGGTTGCCCCCCCCCCACTGTGAGGGGTCTTACCCATCACTGACTTCCGACCAAGCTCCTGGGGGCAGGGAGAGGAAACTGAGGCAGCGTTTGCTAGCAGAGACAAGCTTTGTCTCCTGTGGCTTGCATTCCAAAGGACGTCTCTCGCCCTTAGCCACAAGGGGTAGAGATACAATTCCTAAAACCAGGCAGAGTGGTCTACTACAGGAAGTTAATGTTTCAAGACTGAAGACTGAGGAGTCCTACCTCTGGTAAAACAAACAAACAAACAACTACGCATCAATTTCTAGGCAAGTCACCTCGCAGGGCAAGTTGCCCTCCACACAGCAAAATTGGTACCCAGCTGGAGGGAGAGCACTGTGGTCTCTGATGGGAGTTTCAATCAAGAACTCAGAGCCCCCTGGGTGGTCATGTTCTTATGCTACATAACTTCAATCTTTTATTTGGGACCCTTCAGCAAAGGTCTCCAGCAGGTTCCTCCAAAGAAGCCTTCTTATCAGAGGAAGAGGACAACATTTCCCCACTCTGACTCAGTATGCACTTCTCTCATAGCACTTCCCCATGCTTCTTCAACATCTTGGGTTCATGAAATTGTAATAGACTTTTGTATGGGCCTCTGTTGGCAGTGGGATAACTCCCATGTCTGCGCTGATGCACTCCACCCTCAAACGCCCTGCCTTGAGGTTAAAAATAAAGCAGGGAGGAGCCAATGATGGTGAGCTTCTTGCTTATACTATTGTAGTATGTGATGAGAGACACGACTGTTACTTTGAATTTAGCTTACTGCCTTGATGAAACACTAACCCCAGCTCAGCTGAACTCCTGGCAAGAATGTGTACAATTGCATCAAATTCTCAGAAAATCAGAAAGGAAGATAATCTGAAGATGCTAACTATGAGGGAAAGTGGCATTACTGGGAGAAGACTAAAGAATGAAAAAAACTAAAACCATATTGAGAAGGTCTGTGTTCGAAGTTAGTCTGAGAAGTTAAAAATCAGACACTGGATTTAGATTACAGTATAGGAAAAGATATTATTTAAGACAGTTAAAAAGATACCTAGGAGAAGTTGTGAGATCAATAATTTTTTTAATTTTAAAATAAGCTGAGATGGAGGTGTTGTGATATGAACTGAAAAGTAAGTTAAAAATTCTGAAAATAAAGAAATGACAATATTAGTAATAGTAGGGTTCTAAAAAGGTGGTGGGGGCCTAAGAGTAAAAACTGGCCTCAGGGACAATGTCTTGATTACAATAGATGAAAAAGGAATGGATGGATGCAGATGTGGGCAAACTTGGAGGTGGATGTTAGAAAATCCAGACTGTCCTTGTTCTGCAACTGACCTTTTATTTCTGTGGATGTTGAAATAACTATTTTCTAAAAGAAATGAAGTTATTGGGAGGGGAGATATTGGGGATAGTATGAGAAGCGTGAAAAAACCAAGAAAAGTGTGAGTTCTCTGCAAAGGCATACACCTGATACTGAAGAAAGTAAAACACTCAACACAGGGTAGGTGGGGAGAGGTCAACCAGCAATAGAAACAGCCGAATTTCAGATATTCCATGCAGAAATATTTTCACTTGTATGTCTCCTGGAGTAAGAAACGTAAAGGAAAGAATAAACAAATGGGACCTCATCAAATTAAAAAGCTTCTGCACAGTTAAAGAAAACAGCATTAAAATGAGACACTTCAGACAAAGGTTTGATCTCCAAAATAGTTAAAGAACTCACATGACTCTACTCCAGGAGAGAAAAACAACCCAACTAAAAAATGGCAAAGGGCCCTGGCTTGTGCAGCTTAGTGGATTGAGCGCTGGCCTGAGAACCAAAGAGTCCTTACTTGGATTCCCAGTCAGGGCACATGTCTGGGTTGCAGGCCAGGTCCCCAGTGGGGGACTCGTGAGAGGCAACCACACATTGATGTGTGTGTGTGTTTCTCTCTCTTTCTTCCTTCCTTCAGCTCTCTCTAAAACTAAAAAAGTAAAATCTATTAAAATGGGAAAAGGACCTGAACAGACATTTCTTCAAGGAGGACATAGAGAGGGCCCAGAGACATATGAAAATATGTTCAGCATCACTAGCCATCACAGAGATGCAAATTCAAATGACAATGAGATACCACTTCACACAAGTCAGAATGGCCATCCTAAACAAATCAGCAAACAACAAGTGTTGGAGAGGATGTGGAGAAAAGGGAATCTTTGCCCAACTGTTGGAGGGAATGCAGACTGGTGCATCCACTGTGGAAAACAGTATGGAATTTCCTCCGAAAACTAAATTTTTTTAGTTTAGAAAACTAAAATTGCCTTTTGATCTGCAATTCCACTGTTGAGCTTATACCCTAAGAACCCTGAAACACCAATCCAAAAGAACCTACACACCCCAATGTTCATAGCAGCACAATTTACAACAGGCAATAGCTGGAAGCAACCTAAGTACCCATCTGTAAATGAATGGATCCCCAAACTATGGTACATTTACAGGATGGAATACTACCCAGCAGACAGAAAGAGTTCCTACCCTTCGCAACAGCATGAATGGAACTGGAGAATGTTATACTAAGTAAAATAAGCCAGGCAGTGAAAGACAAATACCATATGATCTCACATTTAAGTAGAACCTAATCCACAAAACAAGCAAGCAAGCTAAATGTAACCAGAGATATTGAAATTAAGAATAAGCTGACAGTAACCAGAGGTGGGGTGGGTGGGAGGGATAGAGTGGAGAAGGGGAGAAGGGTTTTCAGGACCAACTGTAAAAGACACATGGACAAAATCAAGGAGGGTGTGGAAGCAAGAGAGGGAGGTGGGAATGGCTGGGGTGGAAGGGAGTGGTGGTGGGTAAATGCAACAACTGTACTTGAACCAAAATAAAGTAATTAAAAAAAAAAGAAAAGCTGATTCTCAGTTTCCCAAGACAGCATTAAAATCTTGAAATGCAGTAACTTGCTTCTATAAGTCTCTCATAGGGCAATAGTTCATTTCTCTTTATCCCTAACGGAATTTCAGGATTTCTGGTTTCTGGGGGATAACAGTCAAAGGGGAGTCTGAGTGGTCACTTGATTGTACATGGGTACCATTTAAAAACCTGCCTAATAGAAGCTGAGATCCATATCCTTCTTCTCTAGATCAGTTCCAGAACACATAAAATCAGGCTCATACTGTCCAAACAGGACATCAGAGAATCACAAACAACTTAAAAACTTGAACTTACTCCTAGGAGAGACCATTAGGGAAACACAACAAAAATGCCCAATTACTTATTCTGCAGTGTTGTCCATTTGGGGCAAATTTCCATTGAATAGAAACCCTTACATCAGCTTTTCAGGTTTTCACCAGAATTTATACATTAATCATAATACATTTGAGGAAAGACTCTAATTCAAGATATGAGTATGGGCATAAAAGGCTTAGATATGTATTCAAATACAAACACACATACATGCACAAGGGTATGTATACATTATATAATGAACAAAATACTTCTTCATTTTTTGATACTTCGAAAAATGTTATGCCTCCTGAAATTTAGGAGAAGATAGTACAAAACTAAAAAACAAGCAGATAATAAGAAAAAAATAATGATCAGATAATAATAACAATTAGTAAAAGTAAGAGTTTCTGGTCTTTAGAAATAAAAAAGATAGAGAAAAAATGTTAAAACTCAGCAAAGAACTGGAAGATAGAAATATGTATGAGAAAATTAGAAAACATGAAAATTTACGATTTGAGTTTAACCAGCTAAACATTCATGATAAATGAAAAAGATTAAGAAAATTAGATATCCAATGCTGTAGCTATACATGTGTGTGTTAAGAGAAAATACAAAGGTAGGAAAAAATACTACCATCTATTATTAAATTACCATCTATCATTACCATGAGATAAATCATAAGTAAGGATATGAAATAATAACAATAATAATGAGATAGATACAAATAATACAATAATAAATAATTCAAGAATAGACTGTTTTGCATATTCAACTCTAAATCTAATTTTCCAACCTCTGTATCCAGGAAATGAGAAAATAATGTATAAATTTTACAATCAAAGAGAGAAAAATCTTGTAAGAGAGAAAAAATAACTTGGTGGGGAGGACGTTGCCAGTTTTTCCGGGTCCTTGTTTGCTTCCCGTTGTCATCTAGAGATCGGCTGACTTGTCAGCTCTAGAGCACCTACCCTAAACCACCTAACCTAAAATGAATTCTCTGGCCTATTAAAAATCACATTAAAATTATTTACATATCATTTATCAATATTATATTGATTACTACTATGACTATTTATTTTTATTACCTATTTTCACACTATCAAGTGTATGTCTATGATAACTGGAATGTTATTTGTTCTGTTAAGCTATTTAGAAGAATTCTTAGCATATGGAAATTTACTTAATTTTCAGTTGAATTTTTTTGTTCACTTTCGGTTTGTTTCTTTTTCTGAAGTACATCAGTTGTTGCCTTCAGCTACTTACATCTCTTTAAAAATACTCATCTAGAACTTGAGTGATTTTTGTTTTCTGTTCAATATTGCAACACTATTTTTCTCTGCCAGTTTCAGACAATTTAGGATACATGTTACCATTTCAGTGTTAACATGTATCCTAAAAGTCTGCAAATTCGGGAACTGGCAAGAGTTGTAACTGAAATCCGACTTAAGCAAGAACTTATTAATAATATCAGGGATGCAGGTAGAGTGCTGAATATAAATTCCCCAAAATTCTTGGAAGAAAACAAATGAAAATTATATTGAAATAGCAATGTCTGTATCATTACTTCACTTTATAAAATAGCTTGCTTTATTATCTTGGAAAATAAATTCTTTCTGTGCAACATTTAGAATATCTTTGCATTCAATCCAGTCTAAAAGTTTTGCCCACAATTAATTTATACCTAATTGTTCTGAGAACAGATGGCAGAATTAAATAGCTCTTACATATTCAGAATCAAAATGCAAGCTTTTAGCTGAAAAATCATGGTGAGATATTTTAACAGGATAGCCACTTTTCTAAACCAAAATTTATTTGAATGCTAACTTTTTTTTAAGATCCAATTTCAAGTTTTATTTGAAAATAAAAACTCAGAATTTTGTTTATGCTGTATCTTCTGCCTAGAACATTTGCTAACTTTTAATACATTTGTCATCAATAATTTAAATATTTGAAGTAATGATGAACCTTGCTTTTTCTATGGTCATCTTATATACCTAATCATCCCTTCAATCCATCTTACAGTATGATCCAATATCTCAGTTATTATGCATGATTATAAATGACACAAGTGTTTGAAAGAACTTTGATGCAGATGGTTAATATTTGTTAATGTGTAGAAATGTCCCTGTCATAAACCTATATCTTGAGAAGAAAAAACAATCAGTTATTTTGCCTAAGAGACGTATTTTTGTCCCTTGTGTAACTTCTAAAATATTTTCAAATTCTTGTACTTATTTATGGCAGGCAGAGTAATGATCCCCTAATGGTGCTGGCATCCTATTCCCAGAATCTTACGTAATGTGCGAGGGGGAATTCAGGTTGCTAATCAATTTCCCTTGAAATGGATAGGTTAACCTAGGTTATCAAGGTGGGCCTAACGTCATCGCAGGAGGCCTTACAAGTGAAAAATAAAGGAAAGTCTGGAAGCCCTTTTCAAGAGCCAAGAAATGTGTGGAGTCTTGAAGCTATGAAACAGCAGGAAACAGATTCTCTCCTAAGTGTCTGCAGAATGAATGCAGCGTCAGGAATGCAACCTTAAGACTTCACACAGTTCTCGCAATCGCCCTCAGCTGATTTGTAGTATTTTTCTGAATCTCATCCATGGCCTGACACCTCTTCCTTTTCAAAGGTGATTTTAGTTTTGGGAAAGGCCAGAAGTCCCAGGGCACCAAATCTGTGTTGTAATGGGGCTGAGTCACCGGGGTGATTTGATGTTTCACCAATAAACACTGCATAAGATGTGATGCATGAGTGGGTGAAGATGCCAATCACCAGTTTCCCATAGCTGCAAACTTCTGAATTATTTAATAGTTTCCAAGGAAGAATGTTCAAGCTTAATGCAAAATTTGATGCAGATTTTGCTCTACTAAATTTGATGCAGATTTTGCTCTACAAAATTTGATGGAGATTTTGCTCCAATCATTTTGAATGTAACAGCCACACAGTACACATGTTCACCCAACAGCATTGACCAACCCCAATGACTAGTACAGTAAAATTGTCATTGTTCATACAAGAACATTCCAGTCCACTCGCTTTGGCTGCCAAGTTACATCAGTGTTGCACAAACCCTTCTCATTATATTAACAATGGTTGAACTTTCTCCAAACTACACACACATACACACACACACACACACACACTTAGGTATTAGAGAACAGAGCCATCCAAGGTCCTCATTGTATTTTACAAAGACTGTTCTCCTAAGGTACATAAAATATCATTATTATGTATTAACTCTTTAGTATGTTTCAAGATGTTTAAAACAAGAATCTAGCTATATTCGTTAATTTGCATCTGCCTAAAGAGTATTATTGTTGAAAGAGTGATCTCGGTTCACAATCCAGATTTAGGCGTGAATAGACTTATCCAAGAAAATCTTATGTAAATCTTTTCCTGCCATCGAAGAGCAAGCAAAATGTTATTTATTATTATATACACAATAAATCCAACAAAATTATACTGAAATTATTTCTTATTATTTAGGAAAATGCATCTCTGCTTTAAGGAAATTTGACTTATGTAAAAAAAATATTCCCCCAGTGACATAAAAAATTGTATGTCATTTAAATATATTTGGAGCTATTCTTAAGATATTAAAATGTTATATAAAAGGATATATGTATACATATACATATACATAAATACCAATATATTATATTAAAGTAATAATGTGCCCTGGTTGGTGTAGCTCAGTGGATTGAGTGCTGGTCTGTGAATCAAAGGGTTGATGGTTTGATTCCCATCCAGGGCACATGACTGGGTTGTGAGCAGGCCAGGTTGCCAGTACGGGGAGCAGGAAAGGCAACTGCACATTGCTATTTCTCTGTCCCTCTTTCTCTTTCTCTTCTCCTCTCTCTAAAAATAAAGAAAATCTTTCTAAGAAAACTAAAAATGAATATTTCTTTTGACCCAGAAATTCTATGCTAGGATTATATCCTAAGAACCCTGAAACACCAATCCCAAAGAACCTATGCACCCCAATGTTCATAGCAGCACAATTTACAATAGCCAAGAGTTGGAAGCAACCTAGAGGCCCATCAATAAATGAATGGATCCCCAAACTATGGTACCTTTACACAATGGAATTATATGCAGCAGAGAGAAAGAAGGAGCTCCTACCCTTTGCAACAGCATGGATGGAACTGGAAAGCATTATACTTAGTGAAATAAGCCAGGCAGTGAAAGACAAATACCATAGAATCTCACCTTTAACAAGAACCTAAACAACAAAACAAATAAGGAAGCAAAATGTAACCAAAGACACTGAAATAGAGAACAAGCTGACAGGGACCAGGGGGGAGAGGGGAGGGAATTATAGAGTGAAAAGGGGAAGGATTTACAGGAACAAGGATAAAGGACACAGGGACAAAACTAACAGTGGTGGAAATGGGAGGGAGGTGGGGAGCACAGTGGGGAGGTGGGGTTAGGGGGAGTAAAAGACCGAAAACTGTACTTGAACAATAATTAAATAGGAAAAATAATGCATAAGATGCCAGATTCTGCAAGCTAAAATAACTTAGGGGACAAAAGTTAAATGTCATTAATTCCATAAAATATTCTATTTAAGTAATACACATAATTTAGAACTTCAAATCTCTCAAATCTCAGTATTTATAGTTTTTTTGTTTTTCTCTATATACAAGACACACATTATTTCTAATACATAATCCTTCCTTCTTGAATTTTCTACAGTAATAATTTTGATTTTTATACTTAAACTTCACAAATTCTTTGATTAGAAAACATCTTATTTCTTCTTTTCTATCTTCCACAACATGACTTCAAAAGAAATAACAACTTTAAATGGAAAAAGTTAGTATAATTTAAGAGAGTAGGTGACCTTGATCTTATCAGTCTTCTTTTGATGTCCTTTTAATAGTTTTTCTAAAGTTATTTTTTCCTTCTCTAATTAAAGTTTAGGGTTTTTTCTCTTTAATAATTTGTGTTAATATCAAGTACTACTTTTTTTAAAAAAAGTTAAATGAATTTGCTAAAATGAGGAATAACTGATAGCTACACTGTTATTAGTGCTCAATGACTTCCTTTTCACAATTATCACCATAGCTGAAAGGGAAAAATATATATTTATCACAATGTTACTTAACCAGTAAAATGTGATGGTTTTATGGCACACTAGAATATTTAGCTAATGTTACTTTTTCAACACAATCCTTCTTTGTACTGGTAACATGCCATATGAAATATATCAAAAGATGAAAGAAAAAAAGAAAGTCACATCCCTAGTAATAAAAAAGAAGAAGAGGCCCCTGCGTTTTGAAAGGTTTCTCTCAGTTTAAGTGATAGTTCCCTCTGTGTCCTATGTATAAACAGGGGGAATAGCTTTCTGATAAAATGGATTTCCCAGGTTGGGTGTGCAATGTGAATGCTTGCAATCTTCCTGATTAACAATAGGCCTACTCCATTCATCATGTTTATGAGCATATACATAATAATATATGCATATTTTATATATATTAATGGCTAAATAGTAGTACTAAAATTGAATCAGATATCACTTCAAAGGTGACACTATTCTTTGTACTTTCCTAACTACTTTTCATTAAGCTGTTAGGCAATGTAATGGAATGACAATATTTTGAGATGTAATTAGGGTTGGAGGAGATAATGGGAGCAGGGTTGTCGTGACAGGGTTGGTGTTCTTTTAAAAAAGAGACACCGGCAAGTTTGTTCTTTCTCTCCACCAGGTGAGGAACAATGAGAAATCTTCAAGCCAGGAAGGGTCACTCTCAGAAATTGACCATGATAACATCATATCTCTGACCTCAAAACTGAAGAACTGTGAGAAATTACATTTTTATTTTTCAAGCCACTCAGTTTATGATATTTTATTAGGGCAGGTCAAGTTGACAAAGGCAGGGACTCAGAACTGTAGACATACCTACTCTCTGTACCACTAAATAGACCCCTTAGAAAAATTTGAAATTTGCTACTCTGCTTTGTTGTTTAAAGTTTACAGACGAAAGGAAACTCAGAGTATAATTTCATTTATCTGTACTTTAATATCTTAAATATTTATATAAAATGCCCTAAGGAAAATGTTATAATAGAAATATATCTAAATTTGATACAGTATTAATTTTCT
Source organism: Artibeus jamaicensis (assembly GCF_021234435.1). Classification (NCBI taxonomy): domain Eukaryota; kingdom Metazoa; phylum Chordata; class Mammalia; order Chiroptera; family Phyllostomidae; genus Artibeus; species Artibeus jamaicensis. The sequence goes on along the minus strand of NW_026522046.1, from coordinate 33,660,545 downwards.
TCTTTTCTATATTTAATCAACATATAATAAATCAAAAATAATTTTGACATGTAAATATTTAGCACATAATAGTTTTTATCACTCAATTTGATATGCTTTTCAGGAAAAGGTTATCTTTCCAGGAACTTTGCTCCACAAAACAGTTAAAAAACTGTGCCAGATGCAGGGTTCAGAATGTGTTCTTTTCAGGAGTACCTGATAATTCATGGAAGGTTCTGTGTTTCTTCTTCAGTTACTATCCATAGTGACATTATATAATGTTGAATATCTTGCGATATAATCCTAGATCAATGGGAATGAAATATGAATTAAACTAAAAGTAATAAAATAATTTTAGATTCAATGGGAGTGGAAGATTTGCTTCAAAACTTGGCAGTAAACTGTGCACGGGTTTCATGTTACAGATTTCCAAGTACAAACACAAGCATTGCGTTCTTCTTACACATGCACACTTTTAGCTTTTTCAGACTTTGGTTTGATGATTATTGAGTAAAATCTCCATAGCAACAATTCTGTTCTTCAAAGTTTTACAGAGGACCTGGCTAAATAAATTCTAAACATACAAGTCACATATTACAAGTTTTTTTTATATATTTAAAGCTTATGGCCCTGGCTGGTGTAGCTCAGTGGATTGAGCGCAGGCCTGCGAACCAGACAATTGCAGTTCGATTCCCAGTCAAGGCACATACCGGGGTTGCAAGCCGGTTCCCTGTAGGCCAGTTCCCAGCAGGGGACGCACGAAGGCAACCATACATTGATGTTTCTCTCCCTCTCTCCTTCCCTTCCCCTCTAAAGATAAATAAATAAAATATTTTTAAAAAAAGCTTATGTTCTTGACCTTCATGTCCATATGATCACAGAAACATTCAATCATTCATTTTTACATAGAATGTATTTTCTATACCTGTTTAAAATTTTCTCTTACTTGGTTGTGGAACATTTCCAGTTTCTTGGTTTCTCTGAATTACCTTTGTGGAATTTCATGTAGATTGTGTGTGCGTCTGTATTTAATGTGTGCTTTTCATTATCTTTCTAGACTTTGAAATAACGTCACAGCAGTGAAATCGATCAAAACAGTGCTCACTCTTAGTTTTAAGCTTATGCCTTATTTATGTAGGACCTGCAAAAAGGAGTAAGAGTGTCACAGTGACTAATTATACACAAACAGTGCAGCTTAACCAGTAAAAAACTTCCACTGGAGTTTATGTGCCACCCTCCACTTCGGTGAGTGCAACTGTCGTACCTCTCCCTTCCTAGAAGTAACTACTATATTTAGTTTCCTTGTTGTTATGCATCTTCATGTAGTTTTATTACATGTATTTTCCTCTATAGTGATACAGAGACTTGTTTTTCATGATTTAAAACTGTACATATCCTTATGGAACTTTTATCTTTTCTCGGTGTTTGAAAATGTTTTTGAAAATTTTGTGTGGGAATATATTGAATGAATGTGTTATATTTTGGGGCCAATGCTCCATTCTATTGATGGACATTTAGGCATCATTCAATCATTCACTATTACAAGAGAATTTGCTATAAATATTCTAAAGTATCCTTGTGCTCATGTGTAAAAGGAACTGTAGTTTATAAACCTGAGAGTGAAATTTATGGGATTTCCCTGACTTTTAATGAAATGCTTCCAACATTTCACCTTTATTTATAATTCTAGCTTTAGATTCTCTGATAAGATACCATTTTGCAAACTAAGAAAGTTCATTTCTTGTCTTTGTGACAAGAAATTTTTTAAAAGAATATTAAATATTATCAAATACATTTCAGGATCTTGTAAACAACATTAAATCTGTTAATGTGCAATGCATTAAGCAATTTCAGATGTTTGGCTGCCCTTACTTTCCTTCATTTGTACCAAATTCCATTTGTTTGTACTTTTCATATGTAATACTGAGTTTGATAAGTTAAAGTTTACTTATCATAGTTACATTATTTGCCCAAGTGCTCCTTTTTTACATGCCATATTTTATACTTGCCATATTTAAGATTTGAACTCTTCTTCTTTTAAGGATTTTTAAAAAGATTTTGTTTATTTATCTTTAGAGGGTAAGGGAAAGAGAGAGGGAGAAAATATCAATGTATGGTTGCCTCTCATGTGTCCCCTGCTGGGAACTGGCCTGCAACCCAAGCATATGCCCTGAATGGGAATCAAACTGCGATCCTTTGGTTGGCAGGCCTGTGCTCAATCTGCTGAGCTGCACCAGCCATGGCAAATTTGAACTCTTAAATGAAATGCAGGAATATTTTGTAATTTTTTTTTCAGTGGAAGAACTTGTGTTAGCTTGAAAATATCTAAGTGTTTGTTCTAAATAATGTGCTAAGCCATCTGGGCCCAGATAATTCTCTCTATATGTGGGGTATGGAGATGAAAGTAAATAGTTAATGTTGTTATTTTTAATTATTTTAAATGAATTAAGGTTATTTGTTACTATTTGAGTGAATTTTGATAAATTATATTTCTTTAGGAAACTTAATATTTCATTTAACTTTCTAAATTATCAGCAAAATATTATAAAACATAACATGAAATAAACATTTTAAGAGTCTAAGATAGAGTTTGCAGGCAAACAGATCACAGGCTTTTGAAGGGTAGACTTTAATTTCTTTAGTAATCCACCTCTATCACAAACATAATAACATAATGATAGTTTCCCTTGTAAATTCCATATTTAAGAAACAAGTTATTCTATATGTAACAGTGTTTAAGACTGAGCATTGTGGTCTTTGTCTACTAGCTTTTATGCTCTTCCACACCCTGTTCCCCAGTGTAATCCTGGCTCTCCTGAGGACGTCTGCAACGAGGACTTTGAGTAGGAAAACAACACCCCTAACATTTCTTTGCAGCATGGGATCAGAATTTCTCTAACAATATTTATATCTTGCTAATAATTGGAAGTCATGATTCTTTAATGCCAAAAATTGGAGTCATAAAACATTTGGGTTTTTATGGCTTCTTGGCAGGGGTCCTTACGCCCCACTTTGAGAACTACAAGATTATGTGTAGTTTAGGACACTGAGACAAGTAGGAAGAAGTCTCTAACAATGTTCAAATCTTGTCCAGTATATTCAATAATGCTGTGAAGCTGGCATATTGAATAATAGCTTTAATAATATTTTGCCAAACTTAATAAGGGTCACCATTTATACTTTCTTGTATATGTTCTTTTGCCGAACACCCCGATTTCAGTGAAGAAAATAACAGTGGTCGTTGGAATGAGGATTGACAGGGAGGGAAAATCAAAACCAAAATACAGTGGCTTAATGAGACGGCTTTTTGTTTTCTTACACAAAATTGAAGTCCAGCTAGTAGACGTGGCCCTATGGATTAGTTCTACTTCAAGAAATCATCAGATCCGCGTTCGTAATGTTTCTCCACTGAACGGAGCTTTCCACTGAAGGATTACACATGGATCCCTACACATTTCAGTTGTCAGAATGCATAGAATATAAAAAAAGAGATTGTCTGTCTTTCTAATGACACTTGCAAAAAATTGAAAACAACACTTCTGCTTATACATAATTTGATTGTATTTAGTATTTAGTATTTGCAGATTTTTTGTCTTTATTCAGAGTTGCCAAATTTGTAATACAATTTAGCATTCTATCCATGAGAGCAAAGGGGATACAAACTTTTATAGGGATATGTATCCTCTCTTATGCAAATATTAATTTCTTCTCTTCGTTGTTGTTCTATATTCTACATTGTCATTCAAAGTCTCCAAGGGGATTCTATTAATTTATATTGCTTGTTTCAGGAGATTCTTAGGTTCTCTTTGAATATGTCATTTCCTATATTTTTAAAGTGACCATATCCAGAACACCAAAGAGTATTTGCTTTGTTTCTCCCTGGTTAATTTCCCATCCAGAGATTTTTCTGAGCCATACATGTTTTTGAAAATTCAACTCATAATCCTGTCTCATGAGGCCTGTGGAAAGGAAAATTTAATGGTAGGATGAGTCAGACAATATTTCTTAGGGATATTGTTTTGCTAAAAAAACAGATCTTTTCAAGTTCACCTTTTTACTGATAGACTTGCTAAGTAATGATGTGGAAAGCTACTTCATATGTACGCATTTTCACATGTATATATGGATTCAATAATTGTAAAACAAATATATCAATTCTTAATTTATGTTTTTATTGGTTATTACTATGGGCATAACTTTATAGGTTTCTCAAACTAATATATAAATTTTTTATTAGAAGGGGAAGAGCCTTGTCAAAGATTGTTATGTATGAATGACCCATGGACATGGACCACAGTGTGGGAATTGACTGTGGTATATGGGGATGGGATGGGCAGAGGAGGGGAAAGGGGGAAAATTGGAACAACTATAATAATAATAAATGAAAAATTTTCTATCAATTTTTATTATGCCATAATCTGATTTCATTTTATTCTTTATTATTTTGTTGGAAGACTAGAAAGGTTTTTAAAGTTAACATGAAAACATAACCTTATGAGAATAAGCAGAAATATTATACAAAATAACAGTAATATGAGGACATTTGTCACTGAGATAAAAATACAAGAAATGAAGTTGCTAAAATAAAGTGAACATGAACTTTTCAGATGTAAATCAGATCTAATTGCTTTGAAATCCAATTAAACTAAGATAAGGTAAATATTAATCAATCATCAAATATAAATGTAATTGTTAAAATTCTTAATACATCCAGAATATACCAATTAAAATGTCATTACAAATTCTGTTAAGATAAATAATTTATATTTTTAACTGAAATATGTGTAAATATTAATAAACCATTATAGTCAAATTACATATGGCTCATAATTGTTTTCTTTTAATCAATAGAATCTACATGATAAATATGTGACCATGTGTTTTATTAAGAGATATGCAGAGGCAGCTACAAAGGAAGAAATAAGGGAGAGCTGAGTAAACTTAACCAAGATATCAGGTAGAGATTTCCATTATCATTTTGTCTGGGGAAATAACTAAATCTATTTAACCATGTTTACTTAAAAGCAAAGTATGAGTCCTTCATATTTTATTGCCATGTGAACGATCTTATATTTTTGCATATGACAATTATGTACCATATGAACACACTCAAATGTGTATTTATAAGGTTTATGCTTAATTGTGGGAATAAGTGCTAATTGTGAGAATAACATGGGAGCTCATTTGGATGATTGAGTTGATTTGTTGACTCATTTTAGAAACATTCTTAAATCACTAAGATTTGAATCATTATTAAATTCATGTAGTATGCATTAAAAATTCCTATATTATTAGAAGTAAGAAATGAGAAAATTCAATGGAGTAACAGGCAACAGTAGGTATTAGAATTCTCCCCAAGTCAGTCTGCTTTCTGCAAGGTTGGCATTATCTCCTGGATAAATGTCACTGAGTAAGAAATTTTTAGCCTTCTTTAAGGAGAATACCAAACCAGACCAAACCAAAAGAGCCACATATACAGTGTTTGATTTATCAGTAGTAGCAAAGTAATTAAGCATTATTCCTGAATAAAAGCTCATATTATTATTTTTCTTTATAATTGCTCAAAGACTGAAAATTTATACTATGGAATAAAATAGTATCTTTATAATAGAAGCATGCCAATATAAAAAATATTATGTGTTTATATTACCTGTCTATATGTATATACTATATGTTATATTATAAATATTATACTATAGTATATATTACATGTAATTGTGTTATTAATAAACCTCTATTTGAAAATATTTGGTTACATATTCAAATTTTTAGCAAAATTTAACTTTTTTCACTCAAATAGGCTTATCCTTACTAAATTCAACTCTACTCCCAATGCAGTGGTGAAGAACATCCCAGATCTAGTTAAGAATGAATATATGAAAATCCTAATTCTACTTCGCTATGTCTGGAATTAAAATGCAGAATTAATCTCAATGCTAATATTAGGGCCTTATTTTTATTTTCTGTTTAAAATGGTATATTTTATAAAGAAATACATTGGATTATGTCTTTGTATATAAATGCTATTAGTGTCTATCGTTATTGTTATATCTGAGAGACACTAATTTTATTATATCTATGTTACTTTTGAATATTCCTACTTTTTAATTATTTTGTTATCTCTTACATAGAAAATTATTTTTCTCTTATTTTTAATTTATTTCAATTGTTTTTAATAATATTTACCTTCATTTTCCTCCCAAAAGCACATAGTATTTTTCTTTTAGAGAAAATAGTAAAGCTTAGAAACCTATTTTCAGATTATGTCTGGTTATAATTTATCAACTGTCACGGTCTGACACACCCTAGCAATTCTGCAGGTGTCCAGGGACCTGTGTGGGCATCTATAATAAAGAATGAAATGCCGATAACCAGGTGTTCTTCTGTCACTGTGGTTACTGTCACTCCCAAGAGTCTTAGAGTCTCATTACATGACAAAGGTTAATTCAAGAACTAGTTCAGACATAATGGTCTCTGACAAATTCCACATTGGCTAGACCCACTTGTTACAGATTTGATCAAATTTTCAATAAAACAATGACTTCTCTGTTAATAACATTATTCAAAGAGAAAGAAATGGAGAGTGTCTATTTTAAATAAGAAATGGAGAGTGTCTATTCTAAATAGACACTTAAAAATAAAAAATATTAGAAGCATTTAAAAAATACGTTCACTCTGTTTTCTGTTCTCTTCTCTCATTCAGACCTTTGCATAAATATATGTGTTTGTTTATTTATTTATTTATTTATTTATATGACAGTCTTAGATGCTAGCCATGGCAAAAACAAGGTAATCATTTCTGTTGCCGATTTATTAGTATATCTCCACACATTTTGCTTCTCAGCAAATATTTAAACATTAATAATTTATTTAATAATGTTTTGTTATAACACTCCTTTGAACTACTTCTGGAAATTGGTAATTATATTCTGTAAGGTGACCTTTAAGTTTAACAACATTAAAAAAAAGTCACAGCAAGTCATAAACATATTTTAGTTTTACTTAACAAAATATCATCCTACTAAATTGCTTTTTCCATTGCCAGTAATTAACCTCGGGCTGTTTCTTTTTCAACACCTTCTCACAGAAAAGACTGTAAACCATTTCGTATTCTGTAAATACATTATATTATTTAATTGCATAATCCTGTACTAACAGGGGCTGAATAGAAATTAATTTACTAAATCGATGCCTTTATGTGCTTATATAATGCAGCATAAAGCAGGTTTCCAATGTACAGGTATTGAGTCTTGGAGAGAAAACCTGTGTTACACATGTATACTCAGCTTAGAAATTTCCTGCAGGCACAGATACTACATGCCACTTGATAAAAGTCAGAGCTATAGAAAACATGAAGAAGGATAAATTGGAAGGATCAAGTGGTTTTAAAGAAGAAAAGTTTCACAAAGAGCCTCAAATCTCTACTACTGAATGCACTGCTTTGTAACTATTGTTGGCATATCTTGTTTTGACTGTTTAAGAACAAAAGCTTCTTCACTTTTCTTTGCTTCTGTTTCCATGAATAATGAGGGTAGTACTGAGCCACCTGCCCAGCTTTCAGTGGGTGATGCTTAAGTGAATGGGGCCAGTAAGCGGAGGGAGATGACAAATTAGAAAACCAAAGAAGAATGGTATAAAAATACTGCACTATTGATTAAATAAAGCTCAAATATTTACTCAGAACATTCATTTGAATTTCTTATTATCTTGAATTAAAATGTGTCCTATTTAACTACAATAATCCTAGTCAGTTTGGAGTCACCAAAATAGCTAGGAAAAAAAACATTGAAAAAGTGTGCACTTTCTGTACAAATAGTCAACGCAAAAAAATGTGCAATATGGTAGAGTGTCCCAATATGTGTGAAAAATCACTGACTTCAATTTTAATTTGTGTTGTTGAACAAAATTCTAAACAGGCATTTTAATTATCAGAAATTTTTAATAATGAAGTTTTTATAACATGTTTTCTGAATTATTCATTAAGAATTATTTCATAATTCTAAACATACTTCATTTGCTCTATTATTCATTCAGAGCAAAACTGTGTCTATTTTTCATACATACATATTTCTTTAAAAGTTTCATTTTGAGTCAATCAGAATACATTTATTCACAGATTATCTTTTTCCCTTATTGCCTCCCATTCTCCTGGGGCCTCTTTTCCTTTGGGACTTTGATATAAGAAACTAATTTAAAATGGAGACAATTATTAGGTAAATATTATTAAAACATATCATGTCAATCTAAAGATATCTTGTTATATTCCCCAAAAGAAAATGCATGTGTTATTAGTTGAAATCATGTCTCTAAAGATTTCTATTTATAGGTAGTCATGGAATTGAATGACTTCAAACTGAAAATAAGCCCTTTATTCATGTTCCAGGATACTATCAAAAAAGGGTTGTCATAAAAATTATCAGCAATAGTAAATCCTGCTCCTTGATATTACCTCAGCATTTATTTAAAATGATGTTCTCATTGTCTCAGGAATTATTTGCCCAGACGGACATATCTATGACTAAATTCACACAATTAAATTGCAAATCACATATTTCACAAATGCACATTTATTTTTTTCTTGACCAACATTTGAGCACCTGCTATTGTTTTCAGTTACCTCAGAATGTTGAAGAAAATAGTGCTTACTCATTTTTGTTGTTATTTTTGGTAGTGCAATATACTTCTGTGTTTCTGTTTTTTCTTTAATTCTTCTTTTGTTATAGTAAGAGCACAATGTACAATTTGTACTCTTATGTTTTTAAGTGTAACACGTTGTTGTCTATAGGTACAATGTTTTTCAGAAGATCTCTAAAACTTATTCATCTTGCTTAACTGAAACTTTATGCATATTTATTAGTGACCCCATTTCCTCCTCCCTAAACTCCCTAACAATCATTATTCCACTTTTTTAATTAATGAATTTGATTATTTCATATAAGTGGAATTATACAGTATTTGTCTTTCTGAATCTGGCTTATTTCATTTAGCCTAATGTCTTCAAAATTCATCCACATTATCACATATTCAAGAGTTTCCTTCATTTTTTAAGGTTGAATAGTGTTGCATTTTTACAGTCTATACCACATTTTCTGTATCCATTCCCAACGAAGGCTGTTCAGGTCATTTCCACATCTCAGATCCTGTGAGCAGGGCTGCTGCAGTGAACAAGGTGGGGCTCATATTTGTATGATGTCCTGATTTTAACTCTGTTGAGTACATTCCCAGGGTTGCTGGGACATGTCATTTCTGCCTTTAGTGTTTGGTGGAACCATACACTGTTTTCCACAGAGGTGGCACCATTTGTCATACCCACTAACAGGGTGGAAGCATTCAGATTTCTCCACATCTTCACCAATGCAGTTTTTTAAATTAATAATAGCCACTCTGACTAGTGTGAGGCAGTATCTTCTTGATGGCACCACAAAAAAAGAACACTGCATGCCTGATGAATATAGATACAAAACCAATAAGTTGATTGAAAAATGGGCTAAGCACTTGAATAGACATTTCTTCAATTTTTGACATTATTTTGTCTGATTTATCAGTCAATTCCAAGGAAATATGTGTTAAAATTTGTCAATGTGATTTAGTTTTTTCATTACATGGAATTCTGTTAACTGTTTTACCATTTACTTTCAAGCTATGCTATCAGGCATATTCCCACTTGGAATGGCTACATATCCTGTTAAATCAAATATTTTATCACTATGAAGTGATTCTTTTTACATATTTTATAATTTGTCTAATTTGTTTCATATCAACTTATCTATGCCTGCTTTATTTGATTTAGTATTTTTAAAGATATCTCTCAAGCAACATAGAGCTGGGTTATTTTTTTAAATACTAGAACTTAAAAGGTAGTAATTTATCTTTCAATATATAAAAACAATTTATTTCATGGTATATTTCTAATAAATTCAATACCTCCTGGCTGAAGTGATTGTTTAATGTTTCTATTATCTCTTTAATGGCAACTTCTTTCTGCATGCACTTTTTAATTTATAATTTGTCCATAATTTGTAAACACTTTTAAGAAAAATTTTTGAGATCTATTTAAGGTAACTTTTGCTTTCGTTTCTCTCAGGAAAATAGAGGCATTACCTAACTGAGGCCTGCTTTTTTCTCTGTTTATTCATCTATGTATTTATTTATTTCAGACCCAGGAAAGAGTTTTTAAAACATTTTTATTGTACTTTTTTCATTACCATTTACCTCCTTATGCCCCCCTCACTAGCCACCCTATAATCACCAATGTGGTCCTTGTCCATGAGTCCGTCTTCCTTGTTGTTGACTAAGGTCTATTAAAACAAATTATCCACTGAGGTTTCTTCTGAAAGCAGATGTGGTGTATAATCTAGTCACACACCTGTTTGAGCAGTCACATAATTAGAAAGTTTAGAACTTTGTTTTCCCTTTCTTTAGTTAGAGTCAAACTAAGACAGGCATTTTTCTCAGTACCTACCACTGTGAGATGGATACTTTTATTCCTAGTTAGCGGGACCTCAGATTTGTGTGCTGTGTCCAAGTTCTAAGCCATAAAGGAATGTAGAAGCCCCAGGACCTGGGCTTTGGTGTGGCTAAATTACCTGATCTCTTTGAGTTTGTGATTTTTCTGAACTTTTATCTTCTGAGGATTTTTCTTACTTTCTTGCCATCTCTGATAGATGCTTATATGTACATTCATATCCATGCTGTTATCTCTAGTTTAATCGCAAAGCATACATTTTCTAAGAAAGCATTCTCTTAGTACTAAATTTTCAGATGTACACATTGTACTCATGAAATCTTTAGGGAAATGCTTTCTTATTCTTGTCCTACATTGTATCTCTTTTAGTTTATTATCTGTTGTTTTGGAATAAGGCATGAGCAGTTCCACAAAGCCAAGTTTCACTTTCCCATTAGCCACTTATATTTACTGCTGGGTACTCCCTCTCAGATTCAATGCTAGAATACAGAATCCTATTCAGAACAGTCAGTTCAAATTCACATGGTTGGAATTTCTCTCTCATATCTCTACAGTGTCAAGAGATATGCACCTACCTAGTTAGATTTGAACAAAAAATACAGGTATGTCCAGAGTATCCTGATCTTATGCCTTTAATATTCAGTGTCTACATATGCCTAGCTAACACAAACTTTCTATCAAAGAACTGATGTCTTGATATTGATTTTTAAATTACTATTATTACAGTGTGGGGAAAGCAAATTATTTTGGTTGGCATATAGCATTTGTCCTTGAACTAAGTTAAGGTTTTTTGTACAAGGATGGGTAGACTTTTTACTCCAGTCAATGGGATAGAGTATTTTAACTCCAAACCTTTATTTTAGAAACTTACCTGCTTGACCACGTTTAAATATTTTCCAGTTGATCTTGCAATTTCATTATAATGGCAACGAGCATTGTCACAGCAGCTATGCCAAGTTTTTTTCTCTGTCACTGAAGAAACTATGGTTCCCTTACATTTTCATTGGCCCTTCCTCCTTAACTGAGCCCCGCAGATTAGAAAACCTGGTAAGAAGGTTCTATAATATTAAGTCATTGGAGAATTATTTCTCCTATTATTCTCTCAGTTCTCATAGGCAATAAATTTACTGAACCAAAAAGAGATTTAAAAAGTTAGATTTCAGCTTTAAATTATGCCCTGAAAGCCACAGAGCAGTAAAACATACTTAAAGCTAAGAAGGTACTGAGGGAGTCATCATGATTTGATGTTGCTAAGAGCAACCAGGACACTAAAAAGGGGAATTAAGGTTAGTACACTTAATGTGCATAAAAACTAAGATCACAGTTAGAGAGAGAAAAATGTTGCAAAGAAGGATGAAGATGTATCGGTGAGGCTGCCCCCCTCTTCGCCGGCTAATTCCTCATCCATTTATGGGTTCTGTGTTCTAACATTGTACCATTTATCTTAACTCTGAGATAATAATCCTGGGAAAATAACTGTAAATCTAAGGAAAAAATTTAACTTCTGCCCTCCAATGTTTATCTCTTCAACAATCCTAATAAAATGTCATGCTAATAAAAATGCGTTTAAATAGCACAAAAACTGTTCTGCAAAGATTTCAAATATTTTTGGCTGTAATATCTAATGAAGACATCCAGACATTGAATGACTTCCAAAATTTTGGTACCAAATTCTGTAGCAGTTGTTGCTTTGTCTTGATCATCCACAATTGTACAGAGAGAGAGAGAGAGAGTGTATCACGTTTATGAAGCCCCCCAGTCTTAAGGAGTTAGTTACATTGGCTGCCCATGCACACTATACTCCAAGGTGTCCTGTGTGAAGCTGACTTCTTTTAATGGTTAATATCTTTGAAAGAGGCTTAACCTAGACACAAAACTATATTTTTATACTCATGTTAAGTCTGCTTTTACTTTCTTGGAAAACAAAGAATGCTCTCTATACCTCACATTCTACTCCTTTGTTCCACCTCCAATTTGCATGAAAATGTAGTTGATAAAGTGTGCGTTTTGGACTCAGGCATACCTAGAGTTACACGTTGATTCTTCGATGAACGCGCTGCATGGTCTCCAATAGTTTTGTTAATTCCACTAGGCCTCAGTTGATTATGTTTCATTATTGTTCCAAAATGAAGTATTTAATATGCCTAGCATAGAGAAGGTGTCATAAAGGTACCAGTATTAATACAAGCATTTTTCGTCTTCATTTCTCTAAAGTTATGCACAGGAGCTAAATTACCCATGAACTGCTCATACTATATGTATAGATCAAAATGATTAGAAAATAACTAGCTGTATTCTCTATATCATCAGTTAGAGCCCTGGTTCATCCACTGACCCCATTGCTAATAACTATAAATATGTATAAACAAATTAGGTAGTATCATATAGAGATAATGCCACCTTAAATTCAATATTCCACTTTGAAACTATCAAAAGCATTTCTTCTTAACTAAAAATAGTATTTGATTTTCTAAATAGATATAATAAATACAATTTGAAACTAAACTATTTTAAACAATTAATTGTATTTGTGTGGTTTCAAGAACAGCGACTTATTAATGTCACTAATGAGTACTCCAGTATAAATATAAAACTGTGGCATTTAGGGATTCCAGGATGGCACACTAATTTGCCGACAGAATCAAGGCACAGTGCTTCCTCGAAAGAATCTGAACCCTCCTGGGGGTTCCAGCCATAGGAAGACATGACCTCAACTCTAGGACACCGCAGTAAATGCCAACGTTTCTTTTCCAGTTTCAGCAAAATTATTTAATTTCTATCAAATGTGAGCTTACATATTTCTACAGGGTATAGATTGTTTGGTATTCCATTGCTCCGCTTGATGAGATCTAGTTTTACAGGGTGTCAGTATAAATCCTTACTGTACCACTTACTACCTGAGTGAACTTAGGCAAAGGACTTGAACTCTGTGTGCTGCAATCATCTCAACGATGTAGTTGAGGTAGTAGTAGTACCTCCTTAGAAAGATGTTGGGAGGATTAAATGAGGAACCGTAAGTCAGGAAAATAAAAATGGGATGTAAGCCACCGAGGGAATTTGGACATAGCTTATGATCAGTCACAAGAACTGTTATGTCTTTCTCCCTGGACTTCAAACAACGTTTGACAAGTTACTCAAAGTAAGAAATTTATTTTACATCATGATACTGGGAAACCATTTATGTCTATGTATCCACATAAACAAAAGCATCATAAAACAATATTTTAATTCTATATGATGCACATTGATGTTTTGATTGTGCTGTTTTTGTTTATTCTGGTTTATATGACAGCAAATTATTGGCCATCATTCATTAATTAGTTACAACTTCAGAATATGTTGTTGCAACATATGTATTGAAAACACTAGTCTATAAGGACTTGAGATATATTAACTGCTTTTCACATGCTTTCTCTTATATCATTTCCCTCTTCTCCCTGATCTCCCTTTTTCTCTTTCTTATCTCCAAAACCAGCTTCAAAGAATTTGATAATTCTGGTGTTAATCAAGCAACCAAGTGGCTATTTCTAACCCAATCCCTGAAGAAATGGTTGCCTCTCTCTTGTTATTATCATGAGGGAAATGAGATTCTGAAAATGAATGAAGAGTGGTTGTCACAGTCTATCCTTAAGAGCCCAGACCTCACACACGTGCTATACATTCAGACAGCGATTTTCACTTATATACAGACACTCAGAAATATCTAACCCAATGCACCTGTCCCAATAACAAACATGTAAGTGAGGATGTAGCTATTATGCTTATAATCCTAAGTATGATCATATCTTATTACAGAGCATAAAATGTGTTTTATAAACATGGCTCCACATACAAAATATAATGGTGAACAGAAAAACAAGACTATCACAATAAACATTCTAATTTAGAAAGGTTTAAAACTAGAAGGAATATACAGTGATCATCGGTTCAGGTCCTGTACCTCATTCTACTGGACAAGAGTGCTTTTGTCCTAACACATTTGCACTTCATTTCCAAGTCTAATGATATGCAGTCTGCCAAGTCACTGCTGATGTAAGATAACTACATATCCTCATCCCACTTGATGTCACAAATCTAACTGCCTTAAAACCTTATACCACTGAATAAAGATGTAATTGGGGACAGGGAGCCATCTTACTAATGTCCAACAATAAAAATGTTTTAAGTCACAAAATTTTAATGTGAAGCCTACTCTTGGATTCTCTTTCTTTTAGCCATAGTTTATAGGACTCAGTCTATGGTTTCACATTGGGTATTTGATTCTAATGAGTAAGAAACAGTGGATAAAATTAGTCAGTTGTGCTCCATGTCGGCTATCTGATGAACTGTGGCTGCAGAGAGGATTAATATTATCTTTGGCAAACACAGCACCCACTGACGTTTTTCAGAGAGGATATAAAGAATTAGGTTCTATGATATACAAGGTATGACTAGAAAAAGCTCAGCCATTGCTAATATAACAAGAACAGTTTGTGTGAGATTGATATAACCTGGCAGCCAAGGAGAGTGGACTGGAATGCTTATCAGAGATCAATGACAACTTCACTGTACTAGTCAGTGGGGGTGGTAGATGCCATTGAGTGAGCATGTGTAATATGCCTGTGGCATTCAAAATGACCAAGTGAGTAGAGTAACAAACCTGAGTCAAGTTTTGCATGAAGCTTGAACATTCCTCTGTGGAAAGTATTTGGATAACTCAGAAGGGCACAGCCATGGGCAACTGGTGACTGGTAGCTTCATCTTGACAATGCAACTGCTCAGACACCATTTATCTTGCAGAATATTTTGGTGAAACATCAAATCACCCAGGTGACTCAGCCCCTCTGCAGCCGTGATTCGGCACCCTATAACTTCTGGCTTTTCCCAAAATTAAAATCACTTTTGAAAGGGAAATGATTTCATACCATTGATGAGATTCAGGAAAATATGACAGGGTAGCTGATTGTGACTGGGAGAACTAAGTGAGGTTGGCCCCAAGGTATCAGCTTTGAAGGGGACTGAGACATCATTGTCCTATGTACTATGTTTCTTGTATCTTGTATATTCTTTAATAAACATCTCCATTTTTCATATTATATGGGTGGATATATTCTGGACAGATCATATATATATATATATATATATATATATATATATATATATATATATATATATTTTGTTTATTTTTAGACAAAAGGGAGGGGAGGGAAGAAGACAGGGAGGGAAATATCAATGTGAGAGAAAAACATTAACCTGCCACCTCTTGTACATGCCCCAACTGGGAACTGAACCTGCAACCAAGGCACATAGTCAGGAGTTAAACCGATGACCTTTTGCATTGCCGGTGACACCCAACCTACTAAAGCACACTGGTCAGGACTTCATGGTGTTTTTGTTGTTATTTTAATTTCCCATTGGATGCCAAACTAATGTTGATATTTCCGACTTTCATTTTTTTTTTTTGGTTTGACATCACTGTGTCATGAGACAGAGAAGTTACTTTGACCGTTTCAAACTGTAGACACTTAGGATCTCTGGCAAAAAGCAGAAAGGTTCCCTTTTTTCGCAACTGTATACATGGGCCTTTGCTATTGTTTCAGACAGGTAAGCCTAAATCGAAGTTTCTCCCTTTAGCAGCACTGATGTTTGTTTTGTTTAGCCCTTTACTGAGGACTGAAGATAAATCATCAACACACACCATTACTTAATAATTTTTGGAAAGTCTTTTTTTTCTAAAACATCCCCTTTCCTCCCAGAGCCTCAACTGTGAATTTTAAGAAGCAAAAGTCAATATTTTAACCAACCGGTTAGGTAACATATAATAAGGTTATGCCTTGTAAACCTAGGGTTGCTAGATAAAATAGTCAGTAGTCAACATTTAATTGCAGATACACAAAAGATCATTTTTATTATATTTGTGTTCTAGAAATATTTGGAACGTAATTATACTGAAAATGTGTTTGTAAAAATCTAAATGAAACTGGATGTTGTTTGTGCTACTTGCTATTCAAGCACAAAATTGAGGAATCCTCTCTCCCTGTCACACCATTTGGGTTCTGACAGTTTCATATGCAAGATTTATCATTTGCAATTCTGAATGCTGCGAGCTAATTATTGATCCGTATACACAGTCTGTACACATTCTCACAAAGTCCGGGGAGAGGATCCAAAATGCTCCAAGGATGTTAAGAACTGATTTGGACATTTGCTAGAACTGGTGATGAAGCTATCGTTTCTCTCCATTCTCCTCTAGACGTTGGCTCTATTCTTTCAGGCTTTTCCACAAGAGTTGGAGGAACATGGATACAGGACATTCGCCACAAGTCCCCACCCACATTTAATTTTGGATTTCATATTTCTGTTTGTACTTATTTTAACCAAATGCCCCTTAATATCAGTAATGCAATATAAGAGCCGGGGTATCCTGGTCATCTTTTACAACATAAGTGTACTTTTTTTCAGAGCAATTTTTTATTTCTGAAACTTTCTTTTCATATGTTTGTCTGTCAATGGTCTTTCTGACTAGAGTCTAATAACAACAAGAATGCTGTCCTCACAGTATGAAATCTGTCAACATGTTTGAAACATGAACAATACAAACCTTTTTTTCTCATAGATTATCTACCACATACATATTTTTTACCCAAGCCAACTTCTAGCTTGATTTGTCTTGGGCTAAAAATTGATTTTTTTGTCTACTCAAAAAATATGCTCCTTGCATACATAGAAAATGACATCATAGCCACATGGATTGGGCGGTCCAATATTCATGGACACTCTCAGAAAGTCAATGTCCAATATATCCCTAACTCAACTACTAGGTTTACTAGTGGCTTCATAGTTATGGAAATTATTTATAAATATTCTAATAATTTCTAAAAATCAAAAAGGGATTCCTGTGATAAAAGTTCCACCTTCACAATGTTGCTTTTAATTATGAGCACACCTCCATAAGGAGGTTGAAGTACATATGGAAGTTAAATGAAACCAGACTATGTCACCCCAAAATATGTCTGACAGGAAAATTATTTTGAGCTAAAGGCAATTTAGAAATAGCAAACTCAGAAAAGAAGTTCCTATTTTCTGCCTAAAGGCCGGATATAATATCCCTCTTTACTGGATGCACACTCTTACCAGGCCATAGAAGGGTGGGAATAACGAATCTGCAAACCTCACTCCATTACTTTCCTCCCTTATATTTACCTTCCCACAGTTTGCTCTGCTTGGAGCCATAGAACTGCTTGGTTTGCACTGTCATTTGTTACAGGCGTATTGTTCTTTCCTTAAAATGCAGCTGGAAACCTAAGTTAGGTAGAGGTGAAGTTTTTCTTCCCTCTGGAAGGTGCTTTCTGCAATCTACAATAAGATATTTATTTGCCTGGGATTTTTAGGTCCAATCACAATGTTTAAAGCCACAGTTCTTTTCAACATAGTGATATTTATTTGCACATACACTGTCACCTAAACTAAGTACATATAAAACCAAGGCCATTATGCTCCTACCAAACTCCGGCCATGTACTGTTAAGTTGACCTTAACAATCATATTTCTTTTAGGATATCACCAAATCTTTCAAAGTCTTTGTTCATAGATTGTCTATGTATAATACTTCCCTTTAATCATCCTGCCACAATTTAAATTATTTTCAATAGCTATAAATGGTGCCATAGCCTCCTTACAAGGTTTCCTGACTAATAGTCTATTTAATGTATATTAAATAAGAAGTAATAGTCAGCTAAGGGAAGTGTCCTTTTGATCCCATTACTCAGCTCCTTATAGCACTATCGTGTTGCCAAATGGCCACTTACATCAAATGAAAATTACTGACCATGGCCTTTAAAATATGACACCAATTAACACAGAGAGACCCTGTAATACACAGATATACTTTACTTGGATGAGCTCATTCTATTTCATCGGCCTATGTTCCACTGCAGTCCCCAAATCATTTTATAGCTTAGTGTGTGAACTATTAGCTTTAGTAAAATATACAAGGTGAATCTCTTTCTGTTCTTTGAGGTACATACAGTGGGGGCATTAACATCAGAACTATGTTAAAATCCTGGTTTTACCACTTCATAACTGCTTAGCAAAACATAAGGCTTTTAAACTTTTTGTTTCCTCATTACCATATATGTTTTAAAATATAGATATTACTTATAACCAGGGTAGTAAGGTAATAATTAATGTGGTATATTTTTTCTAAAGCAATACTAGAGGAAAAATTCAGAGGTAAAGCAGTTTATAGAGCATACATGGTATCATATAAACAATAATTTATTTTTTTAAGATTTTATTTACTTATTTTTAGAGTGAGGGGAAGAGAGGGAGAGAAACATTAATGTGTGGTTCTGGGGACCTGGCCTGCAACCCACACATATGCCCTGATTGAAAATCAAACTGGTGACTCTTTGGTTTGCAGGCAGGTGCCCAATCCATTGAGTCACACCAGCCAGGGCTATACAAGATTTTTTTTTTAAATGCAACAAAGTTCACAAGGGACCAAATATGTCAATTCTGAAAATAAATGTAAATGAGATTAAAACGTCTAATACTAACAGTAGAATTTTTCAGGTTGCATTAGAAATAAACAACAAAAAGAAACCATCAAGAAAAAAATAAGAAAATAATTTGCATTTTTCTAAAGGCTGTAAACTACAAACTAACACAAAGTGAACCAAATTTCTTGACAGTAAAATGAATCTCAGACTAATTAACAACATCCTGATAACCAGGAAACAATATGCTTATATCAAGTGATAGAACTCAAGATAAATAATATTAAATAAACAAAGTTACTCAAGAAGACCAGCTAATAATTATGGATTATAACATAAAGAAAAATAGTATAAAATATATTTCTTAAATTATAATAGCCTAAAAAATGAACTGGAACAGTTGTTTCAAAAATCTTCTTAACTGTGAGCAGTCATGTGGGCAAAAATGAATGATCTGAACAAAATGCAATATGATTAATGTTTTAGAATTATTAAGTTATTAGAACTATAAACCACACAGAAAATATGTCACTTTTAAGTGTCTATGAGATAGTTCCAATGTCATCATAACTGTTTCAGATTTAAAACACAAACATATCCTTGGATGAGGATTAAAAATAAAATAAAAAATAAAAATAAACAACAGACCAAGTAAAAGATATTTAAATTTTATATAACAATATCATCTAAAAACATTATTACATAAAGTTCTGCAGTATAGTACAAGAATACTAATTACTAATGTGAAGACAGAAGATTACAAAATTCATATTTTTTTGTTCTGGGTACTACAACTGAATTGTTTCCTGAAACTCAGGAACTTGAACCTTGAATTAGCACTCACTCCAGAGGAATGGATGAGGAGAAAGAGATTGTTGACACTGGATTAGTAAGAGCTAAAGCCTTGGCCTTAATTATTGTTAGATAGACAAAGTGTTGAAATATTCTTAATATACTTTACTTTTAAGATATTAAAATATATAAATATTAATCCAAATAGGTTGAAAGCATCTTTGGTCAAAATTATACCTATTATGGTCCAGTTATTAATATTTCTCAAGTGGTTTGTCTAAAAGTAGCTCCCATGTATAATCAGAATTAAACACTAAACTGATTTCTTGTCATGGGAAAAACCCAATTATTGCAATTTTTCATATTTTCTTTTTCTATTCATAAACTCTATTCAGTAACCATGCCCTTTTCTGAAAAGCTTCCAGAACAGATCCACAATAATTTTAACAAGTTTATCTTTCCTTTCATTCTTCCCAAACTGCAAATACTCAGCATTCATTACATGTATTGCTTCTGGGCTCTGCCCTACAGATATTTATTACATTATATTTAAAAATAATTGATTGCAAGCTCATCATCTAATCTATAAGTATTATCACATTATGGAGATTTAAAAGGGCACAATATTTATGTATTTAGAAAGTGTGAAAAAAATTGTTCTACTTTCTGTGGAGAGAAGGGCCAACGAAATGGCATTGGTCCAATCAAGATAGCATAATATATAAAACAAAGAGAAGTCACTCATGCCAACCAAGATGACTGCCAGCCAGTCATGACACTGTTTGAAGAGGGAAACTACCTAAAGTCACAGCAGACACATCTGGCACGGAGACACACTTAGGATATCTGCACACGTGTTCAGAGCAGACACATTTAGCAAGGAAAGACACATAAGATATCTGCACATATAATCAGAACAGTCACATCTGCAGAGTGAGACCTCCTGTGTCCTCAGGAGTGTCAAGCAGAACAGCCATGTGCTACCCATAAACTCCTGGGCAAATACCACACTTGGCATTGGGGTGCAGAAACATTTATCAAAAGACTCAGGAGGGTGAGGTGCACCACTTTCAAGGTATAATTGAGGCAGGCTCAATATCACTGCTGAGTCAGCCGAGCTCCACACACATTACTGCACTTATCTCCCTTGGCGTTGGCTACCAGAAGCCCTGCCCTGCTGCACTGAGGACTTTGCCTGTCCTGCTGGCCACCTGGCTCCAGAGATCCTTCCTTACAAGACACCAACAGCTCTTGTTCACCACGCTGTCTCCGGGACCTGCAGGCTGAGACTCTGGGACTGGGGTTCATTATCCCCTTCTGACTGTTGTGTGTGTTATATTTCTCTTAGACTGTTAGAGTGTGAGTCAGGGATTAATGTATGTTGATATTCTACTTTAGGAGAATAGCATAGTTACTCTGTGTGACTGTCTATTCCTTGGTGCCAGGATGGTCAGCAGGCAGCTAGCCGAGCACTTGCTTGGCTGATTTATAGGAAAGACTACATTATGAACATAAGCTCATGACAGTTTTTCTTCTCACTTATAGACAAAGTTGCAAAGTTGGTAAGACTGGACTAAAATAAGAAATTGAAAGAGATAAAGAATAAGAATACAACAGAAGTTCATTTAAATGACCTCTATTTTGCCAATGTACCACATAATAAAAAGCTACCCAGTTCTTCAGTTGATATTTACTGAAGTCTGTAGCTGGTTTTATGCTTTAGGCTTGCGTAACTTCTGTCTCTCACATTCTGTTCTCTTTGTTTCAGTAGCATGTATACCAAGTACCGGATATGTTTAGCCCTGAATCTGTTTGCACCAGTTGTTTTGTTTTGTTTTGTCTTCTACTTACATAATGTATTTAAATACCACTTACACTTATGAAAATAGGAGGCTGAAAATAGAGTTGTTTCTATAAAACTAAGTTGCATGCTTTGAAAACAACTCTATGAAGGTGAATTTCTTGAAATATGTTTCCAGAGTAAGTGTGTCTGGATAATTATAAAAAAAACTGGAGGAGAAATCACAGAATTTTAAAAGGATTCTACATACAAATTGCTTACAAAAATGTTTGTAATTGCTTGATGTGCTTTAAAGAGAAGAAAGTAGAAAATTGCAATGAGTGAATTATGAAAATGGTTTATTTAAATTTAAAGAAAGAAGGACAGAAAAAGAAAGTACACAGGATTATCCATCATCTGACTCACAAGCAAAGCCCTTGGCCTTAATTAATAAAAATTTAATATATATATATATATATAATTATATATATAATTATAAACGTTCAAAGTTTAGATGAAGCATACAAATTTTATGCTACCTTTATTTTAGGGTTTTTGTTAACTGAAATTATTTGGGTTAAAGGGCTTCTTCCATATTTTGCATGCTATTGAAAAAAAAAACTAACTGCCCACTCCTTTTTCTGATAGAAAATGCCTCAGCACGGCCCATAAACCCCCCTTAGTAATGAATACCAGCGCCACTCCAGCTAATTGGAAGAAGAGTGAATAGCCTAATCAAAGAGGCTAGCAAACACTAACCTGATCTAAAAACATCAAATAGAAAAATCAAATTTCAAAAAATGAAAAAACTGTCCCTGTTTGTAGCGGGGATGGATGTAAATCAAAGTTCGCTGGAGGCACATTTAGGATCCAGATACTTGGAGCCTGTGTGTAAACGGAATTTTTGAATCACGCTTAGGCATTAGAGTAGAAGGAATGTGTGCTATTCAGAGAAGAGTAAAAGTATATGAAACATTGTATTTGTAGTGATTTAAAATGATACATCTCAGTGCCTTTAACAGTACCTCCCCCCTTCTGTTTTGAATAAGAGGCTCCATATTTATATTTTGCACCTAGGCCCTGCAAATTACTTACCCAGACCTGGAAGTAATGATCCTGATCATTAATGTTTATCCTTACCATGTGTTAGTTTCTTTGACAAGTGAGTTCTTATGAGTTGGCTCATTTACTTCTTGAATTAACCCAATTTATGTTGTCACTTTATAGCTAAAGAAGTTAAAATTGTAATGGTTAAACAAGTTTCCCAAGAGTAAACTTAATTTTAAGTGACAGAATCTGTAAATAAATCTAGATGTATCTGATGTCAATGTCCACAATTTAAATGGTTACCCCCTTAACCCCTGCCCGATCCCATCACTCATACACTACCCTTTACAGCTATAGATTAATGAATATTTTGTCTGTGAGTAAAACTGCCTTACAATGATCAGAATTCTAGAATACTGTGAAATTATTTTAAATTAAAGAAAATTGTGTTTTGGTGTTCTCTGCATTAATATTAACACAAGCATTAACACAGAAAACTAAGAATTTCACATATATTACTATATGAGTATGTGAGTATGTGTGTATAAAATTGTGCACAGAGGTGCATAAATGAATCCAATTTTTTCTTTTATTTCTTAGTATTTTAAAAAAGATTTTGTTCATGTACTTTTAGACAGAGGGAAAGGGTGGGAGAGAGGGAGAGAAATGTCAATATGTTCCTTTTGTGTGCTACGGGGCACCTGGCCTGCAACCGTGGCCTGTGCCCTGACTGAGCATTGAACCAGTGACCCTTTGGTTCATAGGTAAGCATACAATCCACTGGGCTACACCAGCCAGGACCCAGTGTTTTTTGCCATATTTAATTTATTATAAACCCAACCCTGTTAACATTAACGTTGGGTTTCTAATGTAAAAAACTAAAATATTTATTTGGTAGCACTAAGCTAGAGTATTCAATTTATATGTGCATATATTTATACAATTTTAATAATCAATTAATTTATTTATACATCATATATATGTCCCTTGCCCCTATAGATCCAACAATTCTTCATTATAGAGTATAGTCATGTCAAGTAAATTAAATATTATTAATGATTATTTTTAATTATAGCATATTTGTGGTATATCTGTGAACTATTGATATTTATAGCATTAAGTTTAATCATTTATGTAAGTTTAATTAGTAAAGTAGTGGTTGTTTCAGATGATACAACATATATCCTGTATATTAAATATGCCTATATTGCTAAATTCATTAACTTGCATGACTCCTCTTAAACAGAAAGGGCATGATGTATGATAAAGCTTTAAATACCTCAATATATAGTCATCCCATGTTTCATTAGAAGCTCTGAAATAAAAGTTCCATCTCTCTATTTTTTGTGTCCCGTTTGTTGTTTTATCTCAGTCTTGGTATCTGGCATAAAATACATTTTTTGCAGTCAAAATTGCAATCCTATTTTTATGTGGATTTACTCCCGTCATTTCCTTAAAATATTTATTAAAAGAGGACACTCAGAGGTAAATATAGAAAGAAGTGAATGCTACTTTAATTTTGAATTTTGAATTGAAAATTATGAAGATCAAGACACATGCATGTATGCATATATGCACTCACACACACTTTATATGTGTGTGTGTATATAAATCTACACAAAGTCAAGTATTTTAAGTCTCTCCAAGTAAAAGGTAACCTATGAATAAAAGCAGGAACAAATGTTCCAGCAAACCACAATTTTCTTACAGAGTGATTGCTAAGATATGCAAATGAATTTCAACTATTATCATATCAGATGCTGTACTTAACTCAGAAAGTACTATTTCTCACTACAGATCTTTTCAATTTTTTGATTGCTATTTTCAGATGTCTATCTAGCTACAATGATAAGGAGAATGGTATTCTTGCCATTTTATTTACTATTATGAACATATTTCATCTTTATCTCATAAATTGATCACCTCAGCTTCTCAAGTTGGACAACAAGCGAGAAGTAGATGCCTCCAAATACCAAGAAATATAAGAAGGAAGTCATCCAGAAAACAACATATAAATATTGATAGCAGAATGGAGCACACAACAAAACCCTTTAAAATAACAGGTTCTGCCTCAGTGCCAAAAGCAGGTTATAATTACTTTCTTAAACCATTTTCAGATATCGATATTCAACCAATGTGACTTTCTGAATACCTCATTTACATTGAGGTATTTGGAGAGACAATGCTATGTTTACTGAATCAAATTTTGTGTTTGTGTTACTTAAGAAAGCAGATTTCCAAAATTCATTTTTAAAGCAAAAATTCCCTACCAGTGTTTGCCAGTGATAAAAAAAAATTGCTTGCTAATGATTAATTCCAGAAGCAATAGCAGACAAGAACAAGTGTGATGAAATGGCTTCATAATGCATAAAATGGAGTCATTTTAAGAGCAAAGAATGAAAAATATTTATTCTAACAAATACAAATACAATATATTCTCTAATAATGTGCAAATAGGTTTTCACTAATGCTGAACACTGGTATTTAAGTAGATGTTGAGTTAATCTATATTTTGTGTCATTATCATCTGTCAACCTTACCACAGACATTTTATGTCTCCATGAGAAAATTATTTCATATATTTGAATTTGTGGTTTTCTATAATATAACAATACTATAAATATACTTTATGAAATTAGCCATGATTACTCATTATTATGGAGATAAATTAATTGGACTTTGTGTATCATTGCTCTGTTTCCCTTTTTGTTTTTATGCTGCTTCATTATTGCTAACAGCAAATAAAATATTTTCTTAAAAGAGGTTACTACATTTTTCGTCCATATATATATATATATATATATATATATATATAGAGAGAGAGAGAGAGAGAGAGAGAGAGAGAGAAAAGCCTTTTCGTACTGAGTCCATTTCACTAAAAAATGCAAAACATAGTTAATGTATCTTAGAATATTAGCAAAAATTTTAAGAAAATTAAACATATTACATTGTACAATAGACTAGAATATTTGGAAATTACACTTTGTTCCTTCACAATACAACACACCTCAATTACAAATATTTTTTCACATATAACTCCTACAAATGATCATACTCTTTATTTGCTGAGGAAAAATTGTGATGATTGCAAGCATTCATTCACTACTGAAATTTTTTGTACAGAAACCAAAAGTAAAATCAAGGGGTCTGTCAGCCCTTTAGCAGTTGAAAATATGTTAAATATTTGGAGGAATTCAGTCAATATCAATTATATAAAATATAATAAATATATAAAATGGAATAAAATATAATAAATATATAAAATATAATAAATATATAAAATGGAAATATATATAATGGAATCTATCTCAAACACAAAAAAGAAGAAAATCTTGCCATTAGGAAAACACAGGTGAATCTGGAGAACCTTATGCTACTTGAAGTAAGCCAAACAGAGAATACAAGTATTGCATTATACTCTTTATTGGTGAAAACCTCCAAAAAAAAAGCTAATCCGATAAAAAGAGAGAGTGAAAATGTGGTTGCTGGGGGCTGATCAGTGGTGGAGGAATTGAGGAGCTGTCTATGAAATAAGTTACAAGGACATACTGTAGAACATGGTGACTATCGTGAACAGGATGGTCCTCCACAGTTGACACGTTGAGAGTAGATCCTGTGTTCTTGCCACGTACACACAGGTGTTAAAGATATAAAGAAACAGATGTATTAATTAACTTGGTTGTGGTAATCACCGCACATTGTATATTAGATTGTCACATTGTATGCTTGCTTTAGTTATACTTAATTTAATTATTATTTCAATACAGTTGAAAAAGAAATCTAAAAAATTAGACTACAATGTAAATCGCGTGGAAACTAAATTATAAAGGTGAAGTCACGTTTCTTGAACTGCACATAAAAGTTTCTTATGATGAATTTTGAAATATTTATAAAACGGACTAGATTATACTAAATGTGAATATTCTAGTATTGTTTTCATGAAAGTGGTTATTTTGTTTACTTTAAGCAGTAATGCTATTAAAATGTATCAAAAGGAAAGATGGATAGGCACTGGATCAAAGTTAATTAAGAAAATTATATTTTACAAAATGAATAGAGGTTGGCCAACCAAATTCTCTTTTATTCTTTAATATTTAGAAGCATTTATATTTCATAATCACAGAATATGTCTATATTGTAATAATTAGGACTATTATCTGAATTATTGCAAATATGTATAAAGTGTATCTTGACTATATTTATAATTTATTGACTGTCTTGATGTGTTTGGTACACATAACCGCAATAGTGCTTCGAGGTTACAATTTGTATTTTAGTGAAAATAATGTTAGCTATTTTAACACTGTAAGTGATCAAATACAATATCGATCATTCAAAACAATAAAAAAAGATTTTTTTTGTCAACTTCACCATCCATTGCGCAGCAAAGAAATGTCTGTCTTTAACTGGCTGTTTCAGAGACCAAGGCACTTTCTGACGTGCAAATCTGCATCTCTGAGGGTTTTTTTTTTTACCATTCTGTAGGTATGTAGGAAATGGAACATTGCTGTCCAAAGCATTTACCATTTTGAATAAAACATAACATAAATTAATGAAAAACAATGATGAGTTTCAAGTTGAAAATTCAAAATTAAATACGCAAGTTAGGGAAGATCAGTAGTGACATCTCACTGAAGATGCAAAGAAGGATGTGGACTCCAATGCATAGGTAAGGGAACTGGCCTTCAGAAGGATGAGATTGTCGACGTACGTTTTTATTTTCTAGTATTAAAATATCTGTAGCTTAATCTTATGATTCCTGTTTTCTTTGACAAATAGGTGGCAAAGACATCTGTTAGAGTGGAGGAGACACGCAGTCATCAAAATTTGAAAAGAGCAGAAAAGGTTAAAAGATTTTGCGGAGAGCCCCGGCCACGTGGCTCAGTTAGTAGGAGGGAGCGTGGTCCAGTAAACTGAAAGGTGATGGGTTCAATTCCTAATAAGACACAGGCCTGGGTTGCGGGTTTGGTCCCCAGTTGTGGCATATGTGAGAGGTAACCAATGGATGTTCCTCCCTGTTTCTCTTTTTCCCTTCTCTTCTGTCTAAAATCAATGGGCAGTTCCTTGACTAAGGATGAAAAATAAATTGTGGAGAGTGAGATAAACGGATGGTCCCTAGCACTGCCTTGTAAGTGAGGACAATACATTTCAGGAGGCAAATATGACATCATGTTAAAATTATTAGCACTGTTCAGCTGCTGAGCTTAAGGGCATTCAGCATTATGATAGCTACCATTCAAGGTTCCTATTTTGCTTGATAGGTTCAATAAAAATAACAAAGGAACAGAAGAGTTAAGGATGTTAGCAAGAATATTTTTGAAATCCCAGACCATGGAACTCATGCTGGATAATGTTAAGTTAAAAAAAAATAAAAGAGGTAGATGGGGAGAAGTTCAAAGACGTCCCCGATGTTGACCAAGAGTTTCTGACCGAGGAGCTGGGCATTAAATGGGCCTGTAGTCACAGCTGGGAATCCCTGAATTAGTGGTATCTAGAATTAGAATATTTGCATTATAGGTAATGGGAAGGCCAAAGTTGAAATTGTAGAAGTGGATTGCAGAGTGAGAGTCTAAAAGGTCATTGGACATAAAAAATCATAAAAACAAGAACATGGTCATTTTCCTGGAATTTCTGAGTGACGAAACAGCATCCAGGGTTAGAGACAGTGATTGTGAACCAGGTGTCAAAGCGTTCAATGAAAAAGGGAAGTGATGAAAATAGAGAAACAGTGATGAGAGAGAGAATATTTGAAAAGCAAAATAGTCTTAAACAGGAGAACATCAGCCTCCACCTCTGGCCCTGAAAGCAAATATACTGTATTTTTTTATTATATTCAAATGCTTAGACTTCTAGACATGGAATAAGTGGAATGGCTGTATGCAAACTCCTATTTGTGAGTTGATTTCCAGAAAAGTTACATTAATTTACATTTCTAGCACCTATCAATGCCAATTTCACTTACTAGCATTCTACATTACCATAGTTGTGAAATTTATCAGTTTGGAAGATATAAAGATATACCTTTTACTTCTCTCTCTCATTTTTTTATGTTTAGTAAGCCTGAATATATCATAACATTTCAGGCATTTGTATATATTATTCCATATTAACTATTAATTTTTCTTCATGTTTAATTTTGGTTTTATTTTTTATTTTAATGTTTTATTATACATTACAAGCCTTTTAAAACATGTGAGCCTATTATTAATTATACCTATTTTTCAACTCATTTTGTCTTTTAACTTTTTCATATATCATTAAACAAAATGTTTAATTTTCATACAAATATATTGATTGCTTCATTTAATATTGGAAACACATTACATATTCTGTGATCAATGGAACGTTTTATTACCCTAATGAGAAACATATATAATGACAGGGATTCAATGAAAGATGAAATACCTGTTTAGAAAACTATAAGAAGTAGTGAGTATACAAAATAAATTTACATTTTCCTATTTCAAAATAAAGAAAGAAAACAATTTTACACTGAAGTTAAAAAGGATCTGAAAGGACAGCAGATGTCAAGTGAGATAATAAGGCAGCACCATCTTGGGACTTAAGCAAGGGGACCTTGATTCTTGGACCAGGGCCTTAGAAATGTTGAACATGACCCGTCGGTCCAGGTGGCCATTGCACTTTGGGTCCCTCTTCCAAACTGTGACCTGAGACTTTGGAATTCCCTGACCAATAGGCCAATCCTACTTTCTGGACCTCTGTCTTCTCTTCAGAGAGTCTCATGGTGTGTGTACTCCTGAGAATAAGAAATGAGCAAAGAGGTCATATCAGGAAGGTATAGAACTTTTAGTGGCTGTGGACAGAGCCTGGCAATGTGGATTTTCTTGTCCAAATTTGTGCCAGGAAAAGAGTCATAGAGCAGGTTGGAGCAAGATGTAAGAAGTAAAGATGGCCCCTGGCTGGTGTAGCTCAGTGGATTGAGCATGGGCCTGTGAAGTAAGGGGTCGCTGGTTCCATTCCCAGTCAGGGCACATGTCTGGGTTGCAGGCCAGGTCCCCAGTAGGGGACACATGAGAAGCAACCACACATTGATGTTTCTCTCCCACTCTTTCTTCTTCCCTTCCCCTCTCTCTAAAAATAAATAAATAAAATATTTTAAAAAAGGAGTAAAGATGGGCACCCCATGAACTGGAAACATTTCTTTATACTTTTATCAGGCCCTAAAAACATTAGCAGTGGGCCTGCACTTAAATTCAAGATTTCTATGCCATTAGCTGGGTTCTGAATAGAGAAAGTGTTTTTACTGCTCTGGATCTTAGTTTCCTCACTTAAGAAATGAAGAGGTTTAATGTGTGCTTATATTTCTTAGTTGGCTAGCACTGCAAAAATGGTAATATAGTAAGTCCTCACTGAATTTCATCAATAGATTCTTGGAAACTCTGGCTTTAAGCAAAATGATGTGTAATGAGCCAGTTTTACCATACACTAATTGATATAAACAAAAGTTGAATTCCTGTGGCTGATTTCTGGTCACAAAATCTTGTTTCATTTCTCGTCCTATAACCATGAATCCCGTCTGGGGTCTAGTTAGTGCCATGCTGCTTTGCATTTCTGTGCTTTTTGTTGGTGATTTCTCTGTTTAAAATGCCCTCAGGTGTTGTGCTGAAGGCTCTCTAGTGCAGCCCTGTGCTAGAAGAACTGTGATGTGCTTTACAGAAAGCACAGGTGTGTTAGATATGCCTCCCCCAGACCTGAGTTATACTAAACGATTAGCTCAGTACTGGTGAATCAACAACATATGTTAAAGGTATCTTTAAGTGAAACCATGCATACACATATTGATTGATTTGATAATAAGGTTGCAACCAGACAACCCAGGAACCCAACCCTGTTTCTTCCCTAGGAGCAATGGTTCTGCATTTGCTCATTCAGGGTTTGAGTGGTTTATAGAATATAACTAACACAAGTAACAAGAATCTACTCTGCTTAGTAATAAAACACTATCTTTCCAACTATAACACCATGTTTACAATTTTCTTGAAGCTACTTGGGTTATGCTAATACATTTTATTAATACAATCGAAGTGAAAATTTTGTTATAATTACGAGGAGCATTTCCCAAAGGAAGGGGATAATTTTTCCCATGTGTATCTCATGTATCTAAGCTGGAATGCGTGATGAGTGGTCCCGCAGCCATGTTGGGTGATGTGGTGACCTGAAATGAAAGTGGGATGCTGAGGAAGGTACAGTGAGGTCTGGGGCACTAAGGCCTACAGACAGCCACACAGTGCCTTCCGTTCCAGCCACGAAATGCCTACTACTGCAAAGTGTGCATATGCAGAGAAATCAACTGAATTTTTGTCTAATACACTTTTAAAACTCAGCTTATATGGCCTGAATTTTAATTATACCCGCTGATACAGAATATAAATTAGTCCATCAATTAAAATAATATCATTCTATCTGATTTTATTCTAGTATTACTTGGTTCTTATTTGTGGGCATGGCCCATTTCTAGTTCCTGTTACGGTAACCGTTCAATGTACCCTACATTGTTCTACATCTGTTTTTAAAAATTATAAATTCCTTGTTTCAAGCATATTTTTGTACATTCAAATATTCTCTAATTGCTTGAATTGGTATATAATTCTATTTTTTATTTCAACTATTTTGTGTATGTTGCTTATGTCTATATAATTATCAATGCATTGTAAAAATTTTAGGTGGGAATATATTTTAAACTTTCCTCTTGGGTGATGACTACCAGTTATTACTTAAATTACTAAAGATGATAATTGTATATATGTACATATTTGTCCTTTAGATACTCAAATTATATCTAACCCTTTCAAATTGTCACATCACGTGCCATTTGTATTAAATATTTGAATATACACATCAATATTTTTATATATAGTGATTAACAAAGTTGTAAAAGTTGACAACGTAATAGTTCAGATTTTTCTAACTGATAATTATGCAATGAAATTAATATTATTTATTTTGTGAATTTAAATGCATATTTTATGTATTTATATATAATATTACTTACTTTTACCTTTTTGTGATTTTAAGTATATATGTCACAAAATTATGATGCAAACACTTTCTAAGTCTTCATTAACATGAGGATGTACAAACCGCATAACCTGTAACTACTCATTTTAAAATTGACCAGGTACGATTATGTCAAATATGTATTGTTCAAATCTAGTCAATGACTAAAGTAATTAACATATCAACTTGTTTCTTCATCCTTTTTCTATATTACTTTTGTTCTCTATTTATCATTGTGCTTATTTTTGCATTCAAGTGGGAGTTTCCTGCTGAGAAAGGGTATCACGACTTATGCACAGGCTTGAGAGGAAGTTATGATTTTGTAGCACATAAAAGCATGAAAGCATTTTTCATCAGAGCAGAGTTTACTTTCATTTCAGAACAAAGAGGTGGTAAACTGGGGAAAGCAGAGACCCACGTAAACCTAATTCGAAATTACTCTGTATCTTTTTTCTTAGTGGAATCCAGACCTTAATTTTATTTATCAAATACACTCAGCTATAAAATTTAATTTGGTAGTTTGCAGTCACTCTGTATCCTCAAGGTACAATTTCAACTACAGTACTCTTTTCAGAACCAAATCGCTTGCTCATTGGCAAGCTTGTTCGGGAGTGTCCGATATCTGCTCCACCCCCTTCATCATTGCCTAGCGAGTAGCATCACCTACACCCCACAAATGCTTGCCATATGTATGAAACATATGGCAGAATTTTATAACTGTCCCAAATATGGGCAATGCAGGTTTTCTTTGAAGAACAATTCTGCCCTGGCCTTGCTATGATATTACGCATGGTTTCTTATGTAATTCTTATCAGAAAATAGTAATATTATATATAAGTGCCAGCAGTATTTGTTATAAAGACTAAATTAATTACTCATTTTTATCTCCTTCTTAAAACTAAGCACACAGTCACTATCTATAACTATTTAACTTTAATGAATGATCATTTTATTGCTTTAAAGAAGTTTAAATTTTATGCTGGTTGGGTTGAAAAATGAATGTTTTGTGTCTTGACTAAAACAATTATTTTTACAGTACTACTGTTTAAGATCACAATAACGTTCTCCATCAAGAGAACTCTGTTCCACTCCATAAATAAATGTCTAGATTTGTAATATAAGCTATTTTTTAATAAGAACTCATTTTTCTTCTACATAATTTAGTTGTTATTTCACATTGCAGAAATGGCGATTCTGGAAATAGGAAAGAGAGAAGGAAATCATGGCCAGGAGGCAGTACTACATCTTCATCCGTTACGAAGCGTGTGCCTTTTCAGTGTTATAAAAAATGGAATAAATAATTGAAAAAGTAATTCAAATAAATGGTTGGTCATATAATATCACTCTTCGGGGTCAGTTTTATTTAACCAAGTGGTTTTTGTCGTTTTGAATGATGCGGAAATTATAAGGCAGTAGAGGGGGCAGGACACTGTATGTAGCCTTTTCTATGAGGGCAAGTGCTGCTTGACTGACTTGCTGAGATTGTGATTAGGCAATAAATAAGAGCATCAAGGTTTTTTTTGCCTCGAGTCCAAAGAAGAGAATAACAAGATAATTGCTTCTAGATGTGCTCAGTTAGTAATTAGTTAAGTTTAAAAGAAGGGGCACTGGCTGGTGTAGCTCAGTGGATTGAGCACGGGCCTGCGAACCAGAGGATCGTGGATTCCCAGTCAGGGCACATGCCTGGGTTGCAGGCCAGTTTCCAGCAGGGGACACATGAGAGGTAACCGTACATTGATATTTCTCTCACTCTCTCCTTCCTTTCCCCTCTAAAGATAAATGAATAAAAGCTTTAAAAAATAAAAAATGGAACTGTATCTGGCAAAACAACTGCATGAGCTTTCTTCCTCCGCCTTGAGTGAGAGTGTGTGAACCTGCATTACCCCACATAGTAGGTGGGGAAAGCCTCTCATCCTACCAAGGTAATGTCATCCATCTGAATGCTACTTAGCCTGACTGTCACAAACACTTCCTTTTTGGTAGATTCCTTTTCTTTCTCGTCCTTCATATGGGTTCCTTTCCTCCAGGGTTTACACACCTCCGATATTAAAACCGATAATCAGACAAGCTAATTTTCTTTTTCACTTTTCTCTCAATCTCCATCTTTTCCTATATGCTAATTCATATGCTCTTCCGACTCAGTAATGAAGTTATATTTATCAAGTTTTAAAAAAGTAACTTCTTTTCTTCTATTGTATGTATTGATTAATTATAACACCATTTATCCAATCACCCAAGCCAGAGAGGAAAGGGTTTCCTACTGATTTTCATGAAGCATCCTCCATAGTCAAAACCCATGGTTGTTTTTGTTTTCATGTATGTTAATCACTCAGATAGCAGTATGCTTTCTTCTTTTCACTATCTCTAAAGTAAGCTGTCTCTGAACTATTAACTTTCCTATATGAAATTATAAAGTGGAAAGATTTAGTTATAACCTCTGAGAATAAAACAAGATAAACCTACAAGAAGAAAACTAGAACAATTTGAAATTAACATAATGTCCAACTTGAAACTGAAAGTCAGAAACATATAACAGTGTGACATTTCCCCCCAGAATATCTGAGTGATTCCATTTTTCAGAAAAATTTTGCCAACTAAGATACATTCAGTTCTATTACAACATGACACCTGAATTCTTAAAAATCAGTATGCTGTGGAAAATCACACAGCAAAAAATACAAGGTTTACAGGGGAAAATGAAGGTGAAGGTCCAACGCTCCAAAATTTGCCTGTTACATTGAACAAAATCTAATAGTAGCACAGGTTCACATCTGTCATGTGGTAAAGAAATTAACACTACAACCATAGGTCAGTTTACCTTGGAAAAGTCCTGAAGTTTGCTTGTAGAAGTAGGCATTGGGATGAATGTAGCTTTTGTGAAATAGGGAATGTAGAGTTATATAAAATCAGATGGCAAGTTATAAGCAGACATGGAAGGATATGTCTCATAAGACATGGAGGAAGCATGTAGATGACTGAGGTGTGTGCACACATGTATTTTGTATATCCCTACATGAGTTGGTTCAGCCGGATGAAGTTTTTCTGTCCATCTCATGTTTTTGTTTTCTTTTCCTGACAAAATTATGCATAGCTATTTTGGACAGAAAGGAGAATGAGTCAAAAGTGATGCCATCTTTTAGATTCTCAGCAGTTAAAAAAATGAGAAAAGATAAATATTTGTAAAGCAAGAGATATGAGCCTCAGGAGATGGTAATTTTTTATCTACATAGAGAAAAATTTTAAAAATTATAACAATGCCCTTTCCCATGCTGCATATAGACTATTTTGCAACTGGCAATTGAGCAAATTATAACCTCCAGAGACAGTCAATACACATGTATGACAAGAAAATACAAACATTTGATAAGAAGTAGAAAAATGGGGCCTCTGGTTTCTTATTTTTCATGAAGGAACTTGGAGGTCTCCACTCTGTCTAAGGAAACAGATTGCATGGACTGAAAAGCAGACTGAAAAGACTGAAAAGTCAACATCTCTCATTGGATCTGTAAGAGAGGGGAGGACACAGGACAAATCAGCACCTCCTCACACCCCTAGACTGGAGAGACAGACAGGCAAAAGGAGGGCATGTGGCTCATCTGAGCAGGGGTTCAGGAGAAGAAACTGATGTGGGAAGCAGTAAGGGAAGAGGGAAACCTGAAGTGCAATTGATGAATGACTAGACCTTGGGCAGTTCTGAGAGCTAGAAGCTCCAGGGGCATCCTGGCAAAAAGGAGGAGAATAATATTGTGGAATTATCTCCAGGAGCTCTTCTAGGTTTGCACGTTAAATATCAGAGAAAAATTTCCTCAGGCTTCCAGCAGGGGAAAGAGAAAAGGGAAAAGGATCATTTTTAAGAACCTGAGAGCACTCTGTTCTTTAAAAAGCCTCAGGGGAAAGTAGTTAGTGACAGTCTAACATTCAGGAATATATCAAAGCCTAGCTGATCTACTCTTATATGATCCATCCATCATTCTCCTTGGTATCTACTCAAAGGAGTTAAAAAGACAAAGGACCTGAATAGATACTTATCCAAAGAGGGCATATAGATAGCCAAGGAACATATGGAAAATGCTCAGCATTACTAATCATCAGAGATACCAATTAAAATCACAATGAGATACCACATCATACTTTTCAGAAGGCACTATCATCAATAAATCAACAAATATTAAGTGCTGAGGAGGATGTGGGGAAAGGGGAACCCTTTTGCACTGTTGGTGGGAATACAAACCAGTATAGTTATTGTGGAAAGCAGTATAGAGACAACTCAAAAATTTAAAAATGGATCTGCTTTTTGACTTAGCTATCCCAATTCTGGGAATATATCCAAAGGAACCCAAAACACTAATTCAAAAGAACATAAGCACTCCTCTGTTCATTGCAGCATTATTTACAATTGCCAAGGTATGGAAGCAGCCCAAGTGACCATCAGTAGATGAGTGCATAAAATAACTATGGGGCATTCACACAATGGAATACTACTCAGCCACAAAAAAGAAGAAAATTTTACTCTTTGTGGCAGTATGGATGGGCCTGGAGAACATTAAGTGAAACAAGCCAGTCAAAGGGAGACAAATATGATATGATTTCATACATATGTGAAATCTAGTGAAGAAACTGAACTTACAAGGAAGCTGGGAGCTGACTCACAGATGGATAACAGGATGTGGGTTGGAGGTAGGGAGGTTAGGGGGTAGAGGGATTGAGCAAAAAGGAAAAAGGAATCATGGACACGGACAATAGCGCAGTGATTGCCGGGGAGAAAGGAATATATGGGGACTAAATGGTAATAGAAAAAAACAATAAAATTAATTTTAAAAATTTATATTTACACAAAAGCCTTCACAAAGATGTTTTAGCAACTTTATTCTTAATTGTCAGAACTTGAAAACAATCAAGATTTCCTTTAGTAGAAAAAATTGGATAAAGAACCTGAGACATTCACATAATGTGATATTATTCAGCACAAAAAAGAATGAGCTGTGAAAAGACATGGAGAAAAACTTAAATACATATTACATAGTGAAAGACACCAATCCAAAAAAGCTACATACTGTATGGTTCTAACTCTATAATATTTTTAAATAGTACAACTACGGAGAAAATAAAAAGATCAGTGGTGAAGGTGGTCAGGGAGAGATGAGTAGGCAGAGCACAGATAATTTTTAGGGTCATGAAAGTGTAATAGCCAATAAAAAAATTATACTACTCTGACTAACCATGAAATAGAATTAGAATAAAATGTACTAACAAACTGATAAAAATAACTCCCACACTGACAGTTGCCGTATAAGTGTGTTGCAGGCCTCAGCAGTTCCAGTTCCTGCTCCTACAATGAACGGCTTTGACCATGACCTCCGGTGATGCAGGTCACCCAACTGCAAGGATTTGGCTGGCACTGACAAGCTCCAGGAAGCTGACAGTAAAGATCTTTATCAGGACCAGCCAGGGCACCATTTGCACATCCACAGCCTCTCCCCCGATCTCTTTTTGTACTTCCCTCTCCCTCCCTATAAAAACTCCTGCCTGCACTGACATGTTCAAGTGGGCTTTGGGACAACAGTCCCCCAGCTCCTCAGGTGGCCAGCACTTGAATACACCACTTTCCTTCTCACCAGCACCTGTCTAATGAGTTTGGCTTTCACTGTGGCAGTCAGCCAGACCTGAATTTCCTAATAAAAATACTATGTACAATAATATAATGATGAATATGTGTCATTGTGCTTTGCTTAAACTTATAAAATACCCAACACCAAGAGTAAGCTCTAAGGTAAACTACAGACTTAGGGTGATTAGGCTGTCAACGTAATTTTTTTGTACTGGGATTTTTTATTGAGGGCCTCAGTATTCTAATCAGTGTATTATGTACTTAGACCTGGCAATAACATGAGGCAAATATTATCTCCATCTCACAAATAAGGACCCTGAGATTATCCAGCTTCACAAGACCACACAGCTAGAATGTAGTACAGTGACCCAAGTCTCCTTCCCTAGTCCATTTCCCCTTGACATTGAAGGAAACCATTGTTTATAAGGGATAATTATGCTGATTTTTCAATCTTTATATTTATTTTTTGCTGCTGCTATGTTACTTTATTTATTTGTTATCCATATCCATGAGGCTTTCTTTCCATTTTGGTCCATCCCTCCCCCCCTCACCTCCCCTTGTACTACTTGCCATACTGCTCCCCATCTATGAGTCTGTCCCCATTTCCCTCGTTATTTCAGACCCCACTTCTGAGAATATATCCAAAGGAACCCAAAATACCAATGTGAAAACATTAGCACCCCTGTGTTCATTGCAGCATTATTTACAATCACCAAGATATGGGAGCAGCCCCAGTGTCCATCAGTAGATGAGTGGATAAAACAACTATGGGACATTTACACAGTAGACTATTGCTTGGCCACAAAAAAAGAAGAAAATCGTACCCTTTGTGACAGTATGGGTGTGTCTGGGGAATATTATGCTAAGTGGAATAAGCCTGTCAGAGAAAGACAGATACCATATGATTTCACTCGTATGTGGAGTTTAGTGCTGTCCATGAGACTTCATTCTTGATTTTTAAAAAGTTACCATCTGGCCAATGTTGTTGGGAATGGGGGAGGCTGTGCATTGGTTGTGGCAGGCAAAATATGAGAAACCTGTACTCTTACTCAGTTCTGTTGTAAACCCAAAACTATTTTTCAAGATTGTATTTATTTATTTTTAGAGAGAGAGAAAGGGAAGGAGAAAGAAAGGGAGAGAAGACCAATGTGTGGGTGCCTCTTGCATGTCCCCTACTAGGGACCTGGCCTGCAACCCAGGCATGTGCCTTGACTGGGAATTGAACAGGTGACTTTTTTGTTCATAGGCCCACGCTCAATCCTCTAAGCTACACCAGCCAGGGCAAATATTCTAAAATTTAAAAAAATCTTTAAAAATTAAATGAATACAGGACACAGCTTTTAGAGAAAAGAGAGGGTAGGTTCATGGAAGGAAAAGCACAAAGCATTCACAAAGTCTGAAGATGGGAGTGTAGGAGCAGAGTAAGTAAACTGACCAGCTTACTTCTTGAGCAATGGTTTAGTTTAACAAAAATACATAGCCCAGCAGATTAACCTGTTAACAGGGATTCTGTCAATCAATCCTAACTGTCTATCTTCAATGAATACAGGCACTGTTTCCTGTGATCTGTAGTAATCTGTGTAGTCATGTGTGTAAATACACATGCATGTTTAAAGCCCTGGGCTAGTATGCTTGTGAAAAATCAGCTTATTCCATTAACCACACACTACATACACACAGTCACCATTGAGTTGATGAAAATGAGAAACTGGAATGAAAACTGTGAGATTACTCACTTTACACTTTTGTGAGAAGATTGTGTTTGCTTACTCTCAATATTTCCTTCTTTTATCTCCGTAAGAACACGTGGGTAGTGTGCCTGACTTTTGGTGGAGTTGAAATATTGTAGCAATCACTTGACTTCCTGATAATTAAGTGAACAAAAATCAGGCTTCCTGACATGTGTTTGTAACTCCTGAGGGTAGTGGGTTATATAACTTTTGTAACCCTGAAACGTAAAAGGGTACGTAGCTAATAGAAGTCCCTAGAAAATGTTTATTGAATTAACAACAAAAAATATAATACTAGGCTTATCAATGATGTATTTTAGTCAGGTGTCAGATAACATTTTCAAGGGCATACTGTTGGAAGGCATGATTTTCCATTTTTGTGCAGGATTGAAAGGCCAGAAGCATGGTCTTCATAACAGGGGG
This sequence comes from Artibeus jamaicensis, assembly GCF_021234435.1. NCBI lineage: Eukaryota > Metazoa > Chordata > Mammalia > Chiroptera > Phyllostomidae > Artibeus > Artibeus jamaicensis. The sequence goes on along the minus strand of NW_026522046.1, from coordinate 33,621,226 downwards.
AAAAAATCTAGAGCAGAATTAATTCCAGGCGAATCTGCTACATAATTTCTCCCGCACTCAGAAGTGTTATATATTTCACTTAGCAACTCCTTGACCAATATGGAGCAACCTTAATTAACAGAGTATAAGAACTTTAAAAATTAGGATACAATTGCACATGAATGTAATGAGAAATATATATATACTATATTTTACTACTCAAGGTTTTACTACTCAAAGAAGGAACTGTGTTAAGGCGGTAAGTGCCAGAAGGTCAGTTGTGTCAGATTGCTACCCATCTCATCTCATTCCAAAGCCCAGAGGAAAACAGAAAGAAAGCTGTTCAAATTCAGGACACTTCCCAGAAGCAGGGAGTCCCTGCTCTTTGACGCTATGGTTAAATACATAGCTAAGTGCTCTTCTCGGGCACTGATTTCCCATCACGTCTCCAAACACTTCAGTTATATTTACCTTTTCACGAGATTGGAGTTTGGTCAGTACACTCTGGAGAATAAACTGAGAAATGTTTAACGATGTCTTGACACACAAAAGGTATTACATAAACCATGCGGTATGTGTAGTTCATTGGCTTGAAAAACTCAAGCCTCCTGTTACGATCACCATCAGTCAGAGAATGCAAGTCTATCTTGAAAAAGTTTTCATAATGAAAGCATTTGTAAATTATAATTATAATCCTGAAATATAAATTAACATCAGCAACAGCGTTGCTTTTTTGCTTTCTTAAAATACTTAATTCCTTTTATTTTCTATAAAAAAAGAGCTGAGAAGTGAATGATAGTGTTTTTGTTTGGCTTGGTTTCGAGGGGAGGGAGCAAAACCAGCTGAAAGGACCCAAGTCAAGATTAGTAGTTCCCATGGATAATTGGGGACATATGTAAACCAAAAAAAGAGGGGGATTAAAATTCTTTTTCAGGTGTGCACTGAAATACTTCACTGATATTCAAGGTAGTTAAAACAATAACTTTAGCATTCTATGTAATACCCAGAGTAGATGGTTATTTTTTTAAATGCTAAACTTTCTGTGCAATTTTGCAAGGCAATGTTAGTTGTGGTTATATATTGAATATGTAACTGTATACTTGATCATTTTAATCTAGTTTAGATATTATATTTTTATGTATTTTAATAAGAACTATATTAATTAAATTACGGAAATGGCCTATTATGAGAACTTCATCAGAAAGATTCAACTTGTGCCACTCTAACAAAGTAGCCTCTTCTAATGGTGACTTAAACAAGAGACACGGTTACAGTTGTTTTGTGGGTCAGTCCTGTGGTTCATGATGCAGAGCTGAGAGAGCAGCTTCCATCGCAAGGTCCAAGGATTTGTAATCATTTCAACATCTCCCTGAGACTGGAGGGGATAGAAGGCTAACAGAATGTGCATGTGTTACTTTTAAGAACATGGACCAAGATGGCACATATCAGCACTCTGCACACACCTTTGGCCAGTATTTCTAGAGGAAATGAGATTAACCATTTCCACGGCATATTAAAATATATTCTTTAAAAAATTAAATGTATGGGTATATCTGTATGTACATATATATTCATTGTTGCACTTTCATCTTATTGGGCAAGGTGGGACCCTTTATGGTTACCATCAAGTACCAAGTTCAAGGTTAATTCCACAACTTTATGCTGAATACAGTAAATAATAAGATTCATTGAGGAAAATCAAAGTTTTCAAAATAGGATAAGTAAGAAAATTCACTGGGCCTTCATTGTCCCCAAGAAATCTGTCCAGTGGCTAAGGAACTTCACTGTATGTGCAACGTGGGTTCATGTTACTACAGGGACCTCATTCCCCTTCAATGTCTTCTTTTTTTCATGGAAAATGATGAGAAAGCAGAAATTCCTTGGGAGAATCCCAGGCAGTTTGATTCCAAACAAATCTGTATTTGGAATCTTACCTTTATTCACTAATCACACACACACAAAAAATGTCTGCTAATTAGCTTGACAACTTTTCTTCTTCCAGTATAATCAATTGTCCCCTCTGAATAAAAAGCAATTTTATTATACATGAAATAAATGCTAGCCAACATATTAACAATGTGGTTGTAGGTAGGGAACACATACACATTCATAAGCACATCTATCTGAGGGAGTAATTAGGTCATTTAGGTGTTATGAAAATATGAGAGCTTTAGGCAACAACATTCAATTTAATACGGCAATTATCTATAACAGAAAGCTATAAATGAGATCCTCATGTAAAGAAACTTCATAAGTTGCATCAAGATAACCCTAGTTGTGCCCTGGCTGGTGTAGCTCAGTGGATTGAGCACGGACCTGTAAAGCAAAGGGTTACTGGTTTGATTCCCAGTCAGGGCACATGCCAGGGTTGCAGGCCAGGTCCCCAGTGGGAGACACATGAGAGGCAACCACACACTGATGTTTCTCTCCCTTTCTTTCTCTTTCCCTTCCCCTCTATCTAAAAAAAATTAATAAATGAATAAAATATTTTTTAAAACATAATCCTGATTGTTATTTAGATGCCTGAATGGAACGGTTTGGGAGAATCTCTTTCTTCCTTATACTGTACCTTTGTTTTATTTCTCCATTACAATGATTTTATAGTGAACGTGCCTGCTTGTAAAGTAATTTTAGCAACTGTTTAAAAGTATCTTCCAGGCTGAGGGTATTAAGTTTTATATAAGCTGGGTTTGCGATGTTCTGCCTTATTGCATCTGTGTCCATGGACCCTAGAGTGTTGATGTAAGCTGCAGGCTACTGCCATCATCTTTAGAACATCCAGCCAACTGCTTTTATGTCTTTAAGATGCTCTGACAGCTAAAATAACATTGGCAATAAGCACATTGGGAAATAAAGATGCATTTCAAGAATGAACTTCACTAAAATACTTCCTAGCTTATGTTTGAATAGGCCTGTAAGTGCCTTGTAGCCCCTGCAGATACAAAAGAATGGGATTTCTGTGCGGATATTTATTCTCGGAAGAAGCTTAGTTATCTTCACTTAGGAGGAAGACTATGTTCTGATACAGCCATATGTGTGATGTTTTCACTGTATAATTTCTATGGCAGAACTCAGACTGCTTTGATTCTTTTCAGAAGAGGGGGAAAGTCCTGGTTCATTTAAACAGCTTATAATGTAGCTACCAATTTGGATTGCTTTTATGAGTTATTCTTCCCATAATTCACATGAAATCAAGGTTATATACATGCTTTATATATTTATTTCCTTTTTTACTTCCAAACCTTAAAATCCATACTATTAATTGAATCATAAATTCAAAATAATGAACACATTCCAATTTAGAAAATAAATGCTTTTGAAATTTGAAAAGATGTGAACACAATAAAATTATGGCAAAATTCTAGAGCATCTAATTGAAATTTAGAAGATTGGAACAGGAGAACATGGGAACTGGGTTTTTTGTGTTTTGTTTTTTTTCATGTTGTAGGCCTCCCCATTTACTGTGTATTTTTTTTGTATTCATGTTGATTTAATTTGTAACTGGGGTAGAATTAAGTAATAAAATTAGAATTCTTTATCTTTACGTTTTTTACCATTTAGATTTTATCCAAAGAAACAAACATTTGGAAGAACACTCTTGTGTCCGAGAAATATCCCAGAAGCAAACTGCAACTTCCCCTTTTGACAAAATGGGCACTAATAAGGACAATGGGATAAAATAAATAATTAGTTTGAGAAAACAGAGGTGTTCCACTGTTGACAATTATAGAACAGCATTTGGTTGATGTGCTTATAGGTATGTGCCTTTAAAGTTCAGTATACTAGTTTTACCATCCTATTATACTGAAAATATAATTTCTGGGTTTTGCGGGGAGGAGGGAGGAGAAATGAGGGTATATATACTAAATAAAATTAAAGACACCATGAAATATACATCTTGATTTTGGCTAAAAAAACACAATATTTCTAATAAATATTATATACATAGAATGTAATCCTTAATAAAGCATTTTAATATACTTGTCAAACAGTAAAGGTATATGTTATTAGGAAACAATACTTAAAATTATTTTTATCATGAATCTAAATAAAATTAAAATAGTTTTTAATTACAAGTTTTTATTTAATTTGTACATAAATTGTGGTCTTTCATGATATTCAGTGAAGACAGAGACAAAATAAAAAGGCTTTTAATATTCATATTATATGTTAAACTATATTTTTAATTTTATTTATTGATTTTTAATGAGAGAGAAAGGGGGAGGGAAGAGAGAGAGACATTAATTTGTTGTTCCTCTTTTTTATGCATTCATTGGTTGATTCTTGTATGTGCCCTGACCAGGGACAGAACCCACAGCCTTGGCAAATTGAGATGACGCTCTTAACAAACTGAGCTACAGGGCCAGGGTCATATGCTAAAATATAATTTTTATAATATTCAAATCAGATGCACATAAGAATAATATAAGGGGCCCTGGCTGGTGTGGCTCAGTGGATTGAGTGTTGGTTTGTGAATCAAAGGCTTGTGAGGGTTGATGGTTCAATTCTCAGTGAGGGCACATGCCTGGGTTGCAGGCCCGATCCCCAGTTGGGGGCAAGAAAAAAGCAACCACATACTGATGTTTCTCTCCTCTTTCTCCATCCCTTACCCTATCTCCAAAAAAAATAAATAAATACTTTAAAAAATAATAGCATAAGGGAGAATTTAGGAAAGAAAATGATGGAATGAGCACAAATAGAGGAATGACATTTAATTTATGGCTTGGTCTTGATAAAAAGCTATAAATAATTGAACATGACATTATTTTCTTTACTTTTTGACAAGTATTACTGAATACTCAGGACTGTATTATTTCAAATTTAACTAAAATTTTCTCTTAATGTCCGTTTTTCATAATCTTTTAAAAGATTAAAATAAATGGAGTCAAGTAATCTGAATACAGTGGCAATTCCTTAACCATTTTTTTGCCATACATTGTATAAGACATTGAAAATATAACTAAGAATAAAGTCCAGGACTTCAAAAAGTTTATTTTAGAGGAAATAATATTAGTGACAACAATATAAGCTAATATTTTAATGCTAGAAAATATAAATGCACATTACATATTAGTTAGCTCTCCAACCTGTGAGAAGACACCATCATTACATATTTTAAAGGTGAGAAGCCTTCATTGTTGAAGATTTTATGGAGCTGGAAGGTAAAACTAGGGAGCCTTTAAATCTCTTCTAAATAACTCCCTAGGAATCAAGTTAATTCACAGAACAGCCCAGTTTTCTGAGCTAGGATTTTATGTATATTCTTACCTGAAATTCTTTTTGGTAAATTTCAATGACTATCCATTTTCCCTATTTGAAAATGTAGAGTCAGTTCCTCTAAACCTCAAGATTATTTATTCTAATTGATGCAAAGTTAGGGGCTCAGAATACTACATAAAAACTGAAAACATTGGTGCAATAAAGAGATTGAAATTTGGTATATGGAAAGCAAAGTTAAAAACAGGTGTGCAAAAAAGAGGACAAGACATTGAAGGATGAAGATCTACTGGAGAAAGCCTTAAAATAAGAGAATTAGTAGAGTGATTGCAACACCCACAGACCTCGTCACTTATCATGCAGCCTGGTCTAAGAATGGCCGGTCTGACTTCTCCACGATGGATATTTTCTTCAAGCAGGTTTTCATCCCCATCGTGTTCAAAATACTTCTAGTCAGGGGTAGTAGACACATCTATGTAGTCTTATACATGCAACTTCATCTGAGTAGGCTTCAGTTTTTTTGTTTGGTTTTAAAGGGAGTCATCTTGGATCTTCTGTGCCAGCTGCTATGCTGATAGATAAAGGTGAGGATATGAACCTCCAGGTTAAGCAGGAAGCTGTGTCTTTCCACAGCTCCTTGAGCTACCAGCACTTTTCCAAGCCAGACGGTCTATAGAAGGGCACATATGTATATAAGGGTCCATTCTAGCCTACTAAACTCTTTCTTGTTTATCCTCAATTCTATTCAATGTCATGAACATTTCTCCAGTTGCCCAAATGAATCGGAGTCATGTGAGTTTTCTCCTATACCCTTCAGAGAACTGGCCAGACCCTTTTCAAATTTGCCAATGCCTATTTTTCTCTATTGTTATTACTTCTTAGTTCATGTACTTTTCATGTTCCCAAATAATTGCAACATGCCCTTAAATGATATTTCTGCCCTGTCCTCCTAATATTCTATATGCCTGTTGACTCCATGAAAATACTTGCATCTTTGCAAAATCCTGTTCTGGGATGTATGAGACACACCTTTAGCTCAGTAACATGCACTTTCTGAAGGAGGCAGCAGAGAGAAGCATATTTAAAAATTCCACAGAATGTATTTAGGTGATCACTTACTCAGTTGTAAAACAAAACCCAGACGCATTTTTGGATAAGCAGATTCAGGATAGGAAGACATTTCTAGCTCTTTTATTATAAACTTCAGTATCTATTAATTTCTGAAACCAATCGATAGGAAAAATACAGCCAAGCCTTGAAGAAAGCACCAGAAAGTTGATTTCTGCATTAATCCCAAACCAATGCCATCCTCTCTTTTACTGAGACACAGACTTAGATAAAATAGGTCCTAGGTAGAAATAAATTTTATTTTAGAAAAAAAATTTTCACTGAAACAGTATTACCTTTTTATTGACTTTGGTTTAGAAAATATAGTGTGCAATTCACTGTAATAAAAAATGGTAGTTTATTTGTATTGATATATATATTTCTCTATGGGCTTTCATTTGAGAGCCATTGGACAGCCTATGAGATCTCAAATCAAATGCATCATTAATAGAATCTATATTATATTTGGTAGCGATTTGTTACCTGTTTCTTTTACTAAAGTTTATCCATGGAACTTGTTGACAAAATGAATATCATAAGTACATTTACTTGAACAAAACAGATGTGGTTTTGGTACCAGCATGGGGGCGGGGGCAGGGGGGCACAGGAAACCCTGAGGCAGCACAGGTGAAGCCACGCTGCTAGCGGGACACCTGACAATAGATTCCCCAACCCCGGGCAAAGTCGTGCCGGAGGCCTTGCATGAAATATGTGCGAGGCTATGAGCATGGTGGACAAAGGCCTTTCTCCCCCTTCTGGTTTCTGGTGAGGGAGAAACCAGGAGACACAGCAGCAAGTGTACCCTAAAGATCATCATGACTGCAGGGGAGGTGCTGTTCTGTCAGTCTAGCCTGGGGAAAAGATGGGATTGGCTGGGGTGCGTGTGGAGGTTTGGGATCTGAGATTTAAATGGAGGGGAGGAAAAATGCCTGTGTTCTGGTGCCCCTGTGCAGACCAGGGTGCTGGTGCAACCGGTGGGCTCTGGAAGTCTCCAGGGCAGGCAACAGGCTCCAGGCCTCACAAACAGCAGGACAAAGCCCCCATACAGCTGGCTGCCATTGTTGGCAGCAGCCTGGGCTCCTAGCATAGAAAGTAGTGGCAGCTACATGGCTTTGCTGGCCACACACACACAGTGCAGGGAGAAGCCTGAAGCTGGCCTGCAACTGGGAACAAGCTAAGCTACCTGGATAGTTGTGCTGCAGCAGCCTGTGGTTCCCAACGAATATTACGTTGAACTGGGAGAGGGAACTCTTGGTGCAGCCTTGGAGTGGTTCGGTGGACAGTGGCAGGGTTTTTCCTTGGAATGTTCTGGAAGGGATGTTCTGAGGCAGAAGCTTACCATTCCTCCAAACTGTGCAGTTTTTGACTAAAAGATCTACTTTCTTTTCCACCAAACTTCTGCCTCTGGAATTTGCCTATGTGTGGCAATGAACCCCAATTCTGTTCAGTAACAGAATTTGGGATTACTTTTACTACAATAATTCAATAACATTTCAACCAAACAACTAGTGGGATTCTATCACCTGCTGCCCATAGGCAATAACTCCAGAGACAGAGTCCAGTGAAAAGTAAGTGGATTTTTAAAAATTTACTTAAAATATACACAGCAGATTTCTTGATGCCCACTTCTGCCCACCGGAGGAGCACGCAGGTGGCTGGTAGGTGGCCCTGGTGTCAGCTTCCTGCTGGGGCTTGGTATGTGGAAGAGGGGTGTGGGGCTTGTCTCCTGGCGGCACTGCCTCCTGGGACCCACCTCACAGGACCGACCAGCCCAAGCCTCCTCTCCCTCACACTGTCCCCTTCTTACCAATCTAGCACCCAGCCCCTTCAGTGCTCCTGGTCAGCCTGAAGCCCTCAGGGGTACAAGGCCTGACACCCTCACCCCCTCACCCACAAGGCATGATCCACACCCTGTGCTGGGGCCACAGCCAACAGGCCTGCATTGGTGTGGGTCATGGACAGGAGGCAGCCACCATGGCTTCCCTCCTGGGAAGAGGCACCAGGCTTGCCAGCCCAAGCCTCCTAGAGCCCACCAGCCTGAGTCTCTCCCCTGCCCTCCTACCTAAAAACTGTGGCAGTCCCAGAGAGGTAGGTCCCGTAGTACTATAGCAGAGTCACTGGGAATCCCTCCAGCTAGGCCTCTGGCTCAGGCACCTCCGCCCTCAGCTGCAGACCCACTAGCCAGGAGGTGGGGGACCAAAAGCTCATGGCATTTGTGTGCACTCTGCTGTTAAAGAACCCATGACAAAACCCCATTCGGTCAAAGTAGATGGGAGTGTACAACCAAACACCTTCTGAGCTTTGGGCACCAGCCCTCCATGGCTCTTTTCTGCTGTGTCATGCACACAATGTCCAGGTCACCGACACATGAATGTTCCCTCTTAGGTCCCCTCCACCCATCCCTGCTTCCAGGGGGGAGTCCCTGCCATTACAATATTGTTACAGTTCAGTAATATTGTTAAATAGGGTATTGCAAAATCTATCAAATCTCTGTGTGATAGACTTAACCTGCTATTTAATCTATTTTTCCATTTCAGAATAATTCTCCTCAACTTTCTCTTCCTAATTTACTTAATGAAACATGTAAATTTATAGTGCATCATCATGACTTTCCTGACCAAGGAGAAACATGTTTCTAGAACAAAGCAGATTATTGTAACTCTCAAAGTCTTGTTTTTTTGCACTGTCACTGAAAAATGGCAATTTTGTAGGAATTTATGCACATACTATATTGGATCTTTATTATTTTTTTTTACTTTCTGAAATCTTTATTTTGAAATTTTTATTTTCTGCTATGTCTTGTCCATATTCCATTTTCCAGGTGAATACAGAGGTTTTTTCCCCGATCAATAAACATTGATTGAAACAATCAAATGTTTTTTTCTCAATAACTTTATTTAGTTATTTTTCAAGTACAGTTTTTTGCCTATTTCTCCCATCCCAGCCCCCCCACCCCGTGCTCCCCACCTCCCTCCCATTTCCACCCCCCCCAGTTCTCATCCCTGTGTCCTTCATATTTGCTTCTCCAAATCCTTTCCCTTTTCCCCCTTAAAGCAATCACATAATACTAGTGGCCATCTAGTCCCATTCATTATCATACAACTAAGAGGTCTATCAGATCATTGTGAATTCTTCAACATGCCAAAACTGTGCATTACCTCTACTTAACAATCAGAACTGGTTTCAGTTCTGTTAGCGGGGACTGAGAAGAACTGAAGACACAAGAACTCCAGGAATCAGCAGAAGATGGTGACTCTGGCATGAAGGAATCACAAAGGAAGCTGCATTAATACAGAGTGAGGCTAACTGGGAAAATCAATTGATTTGGAGAGAGTGTCCACATTTCCTGACTTCGTTGAAGACTAATCTTTGAACTTTGTAGTAGAGTTCACCTATGGAGGGCCAAACTAATTTACGTCAAAGAGAATATCATAAGGAAATCAAATGACTTGTTTCTAAGCATGTAAAGAGGATAAGCTTCCACCAAGCGGACTTGTAAAATTAAAGAGGCGAAGACAAACAGGAAGTCAGAGTCTTATTGTAACTCCACAGAAACTCCATGTTCTTAACTTGACATTTTTCTCTTTTCTGTCTGTCTACTCCCTGCCTCTTAATCATTAAGCCCTTAGGATATCAGATTGTTGTTGGTAACAAACTTTCTTTTTTTTTTAATATTAAATTTTATTTAGTTACTTTTCAAGTACATTTTTTTTAATCTATTTCTCCCATCCCACCCCACCCCCCCACCCGGTCTTCCCCCTCCCTCCCATTCCCCCCCCCCAAGTCCTCATCTCTGTGTCTTTCATACTTGTTCCTCAAAATCCCTCCCCCTTTTTCCCCTTAAGTTCCCTTCCCTCTCCCCTCTGGTCGCTGCCCACTTGTTCTCTATTTCAGTGTCTTTGTTTTTGTTCTGTTTGCTTGTTTGTTTTATTCTTTAGCTTCCTGTCAAATAGGCCAGGCATTGAAGGACAAACTTTCTTTAGAACAAAGCCTGAGGTGTATGGTCCACAAAAACAGCTTCCCTTAGGCTAAAGATAACATCTTGACTTTGGTTTGTTTCAGCCCCCAGCCTGAAAGCAGAGCAGCCCTGGCGAAACCAGGCAGAACAATGTCATGGCTGACGTCAGAACCAGACCCAGTGATCGCCCACTCCCTACCCTGGCCCCAACCAGTCAGTAGAGCCCAGGACCCCAAATCATTACCATACTTAATGATTTCTGTTATATAACTTATCCCCTGGGGGAGACATCAGGGAGCCAGACCTTTGAGCATTAGTTTACCCATGAACCTGAGCTTAGCGCCATTTTTTAAAACTAATAAACCTCTACTTTTTTTGCTACAAAATTCTGTTCACGTTTGATTGGGCTTTGATGCTTGTGGGAGAACAGACCTCCTTCGTCTGATAACATCATGAAGAAACATGCAATGAACATGTCTTTCCAGATCAGGTACAAAATGCACAACAGATTTATTGCCCATGTGCTCTTAAATCTGTACTCAGAATCTATTCAAGAAAAGAGAGCAAAGGTGAATGTATAATTATAAGTTTCATTACTGGTGTTTTCGTAATAGGTACTAGGGCCAGTTTGGGAACACCGTTTTTAGCTTATGCTAAAAACAGCTTGAACATGGACCTTAACACTATTGTTTCCTTTTTCTAGACTGAGTTACTAAATTATGTGCTTACTTCCCTAAAGTTTCTGCTTAAATATCACCCCCATAGTGATATCACTAATGATACCATTGGTTATCAATGTAACCAAAAATAAAGGAAGGATACTGATTCATATTAGATTTTATACAAATGAGAAAAAGCAGATCTTTATTTAGTTAAGCAATTGAAATTTTAGGCTTGCATTAAATGTTCAACTAGTGTCTTTCTCCTCCTTTATCTTTTAATATAAAGTACAAAAATGGCTGAGTTCAACCACTATAAGAATTGATTTTGAGTCCAGCATCTATAGTAGAATGATTGTATACCTTTTCAAGATATTTAATTCATTTGAAAGACCTTTCCCTTTTCTGGGAAATGCAGGGTGATAAAATATCTGAAAGAATGTGCTTTCATAGACTTATAGACTAAGGTTTGATTTGTGGATCATATTTTTACTACCTCCTTCTCCTTAATAGTTAACATTTCTTGATAGCTCAGTTTTCACATTTTTATAACCAGACTTAACCCTGGTGTCTTAAGTGTTCAGTGGAAATGAAGTAAAATAATATCTACAAAATTGTTAACATGATCTGGTATACATAGGTATTTAAAATGTTTCCAAGGTGTTCTGTTGTGAAACAAACAAGTAATAGCAGTACCAAGATGATAATAACTACAATTGCTGAACTTATAGGTTGAGTGTTGTGAATAGCGATTCATGTGCATGAAAGTGTTACAAAACAGAGGTCGGGATGGGGGGGAGCAATACTTGGCCCACCCAAGGATGCCAAAAATTGCCACAGAAAACAGGGGCCCCTCCCCCAAACCATATACTAATACCTACTGGGCTCATCTGTCTGCCACCAGAGGAAAGACATCTTTCAATGCCAGAGATTTGTGGAAAAAAAAAAAAAAGGAAAGGTTTATTTAAAGCTATATAAACTTAAAGTAGTGACCCAGTATCTTTATTAATATACCAACGTCCTTTAGAATAACCACAGAAACCCACAGTGCTTCCTTCCCCCCTGCCCTAATTTGGGGTACCGTATCTCAGGAAAAGAAGCACAAGTCTGTGTTTTAGGCTGCTGGCACCATCAGCTATGTCTCCATCAGGCAGTATCTCTAATTACTCCAAAGACATGTGGCACCTTCTCATGGTCCAGTGGCAAAGAGTTCTTTGTACCCATTTTTCCAGGCAAAGTCTCTCCTGCTTCCCAGGCCACTAGGCCAAAGGGAGCACCCTAAAGCCGCATGGGCCTCTTCTAGCAAAGCTGCAGGGGTCCATACTCTGCCAAAATCCTGTGGCTTTCTTCTCTACCTGGCTTTGCCCATTCTGGCAAAGCCAAGTGGTACTCCTTCATATGGCTGCAGGGGTCCCCACTCTGGCAAAACTGTGTGGCTCTCTCTTCACCTGGGCAAGAGGGGGTCCTAACTCTGCCCAAACCCTCATGGCTCTCCCCTTCACCTGGCTGCTGCATCTGCATTTAAATTCCCACACCAGTCCTCTTTTGTGGCCCATCTCCAACTGCTCCCACAATCAGTTACACCTGCCAGGATTCCCGCATCCTCCCAGCTCTACTGGGCTGCCATCGTGAGTCTGGGCAGCTGTGGCCCCATGGTGTGGAGCCAATCAACTCCAAGCTCTCACGCAGGTGCTGTAACTCAGGGGACCAGCCCTGAGTTACATCCTGTGTAGAAGTCACTTCCATCCCCGTGGCTCAAAGAATGGCCACAGCTATTTAACATATCTATGAAACCAGTTAAAAATATAGATATTCCAGAAATTAGCTGCAAAACTGTTGCTATGCAAAACAGCTCTCAATGGCCCTGCTTCATTTGTCCCTTCCTTCAACTGATACCTGTTGGGGGGTGGTAAGAGGTGAGGACATCTTATATGTCCTGGACACCTTGAATTCTACCCCATTCCAAATTCTTTGGGGGGGCCCCCTCCTGGCTGCACACTGTTACAAAAGCACCCTCAAATACACATAATTATTATGCATTTTAAAAGATATCCTTTGGAATTTTGCCTGAAGATTGTAACAAACCTTGGTCAATTGTTCTGGCCACTTATGTACATACATCCTTTATAGCATTTGCTTTCTCTCAGCTGTATTCATTATTTGGTATACATACGGTATTTTCAATTTGTCTATGGAAACCTAGAATTTTGAAGGAGTACTACCTGAATGATTTTGTGCTGTGTATGCTTGCATTGAGAAAACATAATTCTATTCCCATGTCTTTATTCAACCAGAACACTCCTGATATTATATTTTGTGTCAGTATAAATTTTAATTTAAAAGATCTTCAAGTTTAAAACCAAATTTGGGATATCACTTTCAGTAGTGACAGAAAACCTTGTATAGACAAACTATCTCATAGGTAACACCTATAACATTTGTATAAACTGTTATTTTAACAAAAAAGTTTTAATTAATTATTGACCTAAAACAGGAATAATCTGGAAAAGAATGATAACCCCTGAGAGTTAAGAAGAGAGCCTGGTGAAATTTACATGATCTCAGAGTTTTGCTGGAAGGTTCTCTCCAATCTCTATGGTGTAGGAGGCAAGAGGTCAGCATACTGATTTTGAGGCTGTGAAATTAAGGGGGAAAATTCTGGAAATGAAGAAGCAGCACTTGGAAAAAGGGGCAAGTTCTGTATATAAAACCTGAAAAAGGCATGCTTCAGCACTGATCTAGTCAAGTATTAATGAGCTACCACAGAGCCCGAGAATTAAAACAGCAAGAAGCTGGAAGGGTACAGATTTTTAATTGCTGCCCATCATGAAGGAAACAGAGTTTGGAGTTGGAGTCAGACCAATTTAATCTCAGTGCTTGAGCAAATAGTATATTTCAGAGAAATATAACTAGAACCAGAAACCCACAATATATTTACATAGCCCAAAACGTAATAAAACAATTACAAGATATGTGAAGAGTTGAAAGCCAACAGAAATGACTCTCAGGAAGACATACATACTAAATTTATCAGAGAAGGGATTTAAAGCAGTTATTATAAATATATCCAAGACCCAAAAACAGAATTTAGTCACAATGATTGAACATTTGGGGAACATGAACAGTAAAATTGAAATAGGAAGAAAGGAAGAAGAAAAACATTTTATGAAAACTAAACGAAACAATATAAAATAAAAAAGCCCTCCCTAATGGGCTAGACAACAGAAAAAAAAGTCAGAGAGTTTGAAGGTAGATCAATAGAATTTATAAACTATATAAAATAGAAAAGAAAATAAATCAAATTAACAGAAGCTCAGTATTCTATAAGGCTACAAGGCAATATAAAAATAGAATTATACAATATGTAAGAAAGAAGGTAAATAAAAATTAAGAACTTTAATATTTTGGGGGATTCTAGCAATTATTCTAAGATATATATATATATATATATTCATAACAGAAAAGAAAAGAGTGAATGCAAATGGACTCAAGAATACTAAACTGCAAACAGGATAAGTACATTTGCACAAAAGCACATATGAGTCAAAATGACGACATCCAAAAGTAAAGGGAACAGCTTAAAAGATACATGAAATTGTCATATTACCTAATATGAATAATGATATAAAAATAGCTGATATCATCAGAGGCATTAGAGGCCATTCTCCAGTAAAAGCTACCAAGACTTTTTTGGACAAATGGCTGATTCCAGGACTGGTGCATGTTAAACAGTAGACGTTATTCTTATACATTTTTTGGTCAGGAGTGTCAGAAATTCTCAGGAAAGGATGGGGAATTCTCAAAAGCATCAAAAAGTCAATTGGAAATGGGAGGGAAGTGAGGAAATTGTGGGGGTGGGCTGGGATGGGAGTAAAAGATAGAAAATTGTACTTGAACAACAATTAAAATAAATTAAAAAAAATAAATGAACTGGGAAACAAACAAACAAAAAAGTCAACTGGAAGAGCACTGACTAGCCATACTAAGGAAAATTGAAAACCCCATTGAATAAAATACTGATAGATACCAGATGAGTTGATCTCAATATACATACATACACATATAGAAATACAAAGAATAAAAGTTTCTTTGGTGGCACCCAGAACCCCACAATGTGGCTTTGTTGTATGCTGAGCTCAAGACAACTTCAGCTGAGAAATTCCCCCCAGCTATCAACACTAGTTGATAGGGTTTAAACCCTATCAACTAGAAGATTTAAGGTAGAGGCCTTACCTTTAAGACATTTTCAGAAAGAACTTCTCTTGACTTGTCTATAGGGCTGGTCAAACTTCTGTTTACAAAAGATCTCTTCTTGTTATCCTAAATGACTTCATGATGTCTCTACAGCATTTTACCTGATCCCTAGCTCAGGATGTCTTATATACCCAGGTTTCCCTCCTGTTGCTAAAACCTCTTGTACATGTTGGGAGCAGTGTGGGAGTGATCTCTGACTCTGCCATGTATGTGGGGTTCCCACACATATGTATGCATTAAGTTAGGTCATGTTTTTCTTGTTAATTTGCCTCATGTTTATTACATTATGAGACTGGCCAGAACAATCTTGAGGGAAGAAAAAAGTTTGTTCCTCCCTCACACTTCCTTATAGAAGAATTTCAACTAAAAATATATTTACAAATATAGTATAAAAAGCATACATTCAGTAACAATGGAATTAAAAAATATCAATGGTTATTAAGAGCAGTTGAGTGAAATTTTGACAATGAACCAGACATTTACATAATTGTTAAAGATACACCACAAATTATTTAGTAACTATAAAGACAAATATAGAAACTTTATAGTGGAGAAATATGGTAGATACCATATTTACCAGCTCACTGATCTATTTAAATTTGCTAATTTCAGTTGGTAAATATAATGCGTACTATTTTATCTCTACAAATAATCATGGTATAACAATTTATTTATATGTATCTTTAAAATTTACACTTGCCTTCATTAAGCTGTAATATTCTCATAAGTGCCACTACAAATATTTTTATAGTAATCAAAGGAGAGATTATTTGCTAAGGGAAAAATGCTTCTTCCAAAGAGACTAGTTATTAGAGAGTAATCCACCAATATATCTCCCAATAAAACTCCCAACTTCCTGAGGAGTTTGAAAAGAAAACTATTCATCTTTTTTTTAGGCAACCATGATTCCAGGTAAAAATGAGAAGCCCAGTATATATGTGTTGAAAATAATCAGTGAATGAATGCATACTCTTATAATAACCAAAAGTAAAATGTTTACTTTTTTTGAAGAAGCATTAGATTCTCTCTGTCAGGTAGTTCATTGGGTAGAAGTACATTTCTCCTGTAACCCTTTCACTTTTCCCTTTGTGTGGGCATGCGCATTTACTTTTGTAAACTTTCATAATACATCAAGAGAATTGGAAGGCTGACAGGGTTTTCATAAAGTGTCACAATAACAAGGCTCTATGGAAATGCCAATTTGTAGAACACGCAAGAGAACCCTTGGGGCTCGATCATGTAATATAAGAGCAGTAATAAAACCAAGAGTTAGGCTTCAAGATGTTCCATCATTTTTTAAAAGAGAGACCCCAATAAGCTTCTTAAGATATAATATCCTAAATGTTATAATGAATATTTTATTATTTCCTTTAATAAATCCAATAATACCATAAGCATTATGATACATAATTTTAAGATGACAAAACCGATATTCAAAACATTTAAGTATCACTGTCTGTGACAGAGAAGTCACGTGACCAAAGGATTCAAACTATGGCTGACTTTACTGAGAAGTTAGGCACCTGTGTACTGTACTATTTCTGACTTCCATATAAAATGGGTATATTCTCTATTGCCTCGTCTGTAAAAGAGGTTAGAGTAGATACTTTCTTGTTTTCATCAGTCAAATAAACATTCTTCCTGCATATCTCTAGAAGGGACATTTTCAACTCTTTTTATCTTGTGGCACACACAAACTAATTACTACAATTCTGCAGCACGCCCCCAAAATTTCTTGACAACCTGACAAAAATAGGTATAATTTTGATTTATTCTCACTGTATGGTTATTGTTGTATTAGCTGTTGTTATCTTTGTTTTCCTTGACAATCTAAGGGGAAGAAGGTGAGCGCACCTAACTACATAGCCAGGAATTGGATGTTTAAAAAAAAAATTTGCAGCACACTGGTGGCAAATCGACGCTCAGAAATATACCCCAGGCTGTAAGCAGTTGGGGATTTCTATCAGTGTTCTATTTCTCAAACTTTTGTTTTGCACAAATTCCATAAAACTCATTTTCTTCCCAAGTCTAATTACTGTTCTTTTGATCTCTAGGTTTTTGCATATCACACTTAATCATTATGTGAATAATGAATGTAGCTGTTAATGGCTTAGAAGTTTCCATCAGGCACTTTGGCCACCAAAGGAAATAATTAAAATACTAATGTATATTGAATCTTTCTTCCAACACTTTTCCCTCTTTTATTTTACCTGGCAATTAAGGTTTAGATCACAGGCTTTTACAAGCGGCACAGCTGTGAAGTTAGAACACTGTGCCTTTCCGAAAACAACAGGGAAAACAACAGTGATAATGTTACATTAAACTCAAGCGTCTATGACAGAAACTGAGTGCCGGAGTTAGAAAAGGTAATAAGAAGGAAGTCAGTGAAATGATGGTCCTTAGAAGAAGAGGCAATACACATTCTGTTTTACCTTTAAAAGGTAAGAAGTAAAATTAGCTATAAAATTTTAGTATCATTTTCTATCAAAGTTGCATGTTACGTCATAGAGTAATCTAATCATCCTTAATGGCTTAAAACAGAAAGGCAGCCCCTAGGCCACTGCCGTGGAAACACCCTTGATTCACAGTTCTAAGAAGCAACCCATTTAAACTTCTTCAATTCTTGCCTGCCCTCCTTTCCCCCCAATTTACCTGCATATTTGGAAATGTCACATTTATCATTCACTTTCTTAAATGCTCGATTTTTTAGCCCTGGCCGGTGTAGCTCAGTGGATTGAGCGCAGGCCTGCAAACCAAACAACCGCGGTCCGATTCCCAGTCAGGGCACATGCCTGGGTTGCAGGACAGTTCCCAGCAACCACACATTGATATTTCTTTCCCTCTCTCCTTCCCTTCTCCTCAAAAGATAAATAAATAAAATCTTAAAGTAATAATAATAATGATTTAAAAAATGTTCAATTTTTTCTTATTATCTACTTTCTAAAATGAATATTGGCCTTTATTACATCTCTCTAACTTGACTTTCACATGTACTTCTCTTTGCATATGAATATTCCAGAATGGTTCTCTACAGCTTCAGTTAAAGCAATTCATGTTCAAGGTTCATGTCTTTATGTGTGCACTTTTATGAGAATGAAAGTTCAGTTTTTAATTTGTATTTTTGTATTTTTTACAATTATGCTCTGATCATATTCCCTTTCCTTCACAACTTCTGTTATTTTCCTGGAGTAAGCAAACACCTCACTTAATTTTTTAGCTTTCTAGGTACTTTTTTGTGAATTCATCCCTGGTTTCTGGAGAACAATTCTGTAGTTTATAGACCACAGGGAGTCAGCTTAATTTCTTACGTTCTTCTCCTTGGATGTGATTTTCCTCAGAATTTAAACACATTGCTATAAACTCTTGCTCCCCTATTGAGAAGCTCCATGTTCTATTAACTATTCCATTGGGTGTAATCCACCCAGTGACTTTCCATTCCCTCTGTAAAGGTGTGGTATCTCCCTTTACCCTTTTTATTTTAAAATTTCAAAATGATATGCCTTGGTATGTCCTTGAGGAATCTTCCTGAATTATGTGTTTCATAATATTCCTCCCCATATTTTCACCATAGGATTTCAAGTTCTAAAGTGTTATCAGGGTATTGGATTCTGTGAACTGAATCACTGAATTCTTAGTCGTTTTATATTGTATATCAAATTTTCCATCTATTTACAAAACTGACTTGAGAGAAAGAGAATTTGTTATTCCACTTATTGATGCATTCATTGGCTACCTCTCATATGTACCCTGACTGGGAATCGAATCCAGAGCCTTGGTGTACAGGGGCAACACTTTAACTGAATCAGCTCTACAGGGACAAATTTTCCATCTTTTATAGAAAATTCCTTTACTAGACAGTTCCTTTATTTTCAAATTCTATTGCGTTTACTGCATTCTTACTTTAATTTCCATGAGTTTTTAAATCTTCTAAATATTTCCTTTATATTTGCTTCCTATATAAAATTTTCTCCCTAAATTTTTAAAGGAAAATATTGTCATTAAAGTTTCCTTATTCTTGTATTTTCTTAAATTTATTTGAGCTTATTTATTTTTATTTATTTTTCACTGCCTTTCAAATTCAGGCCTTCCTTGAAATGTAGAGTGAATCCTGAGTGACTAATATTTCTGAATGCGCCAACAGTATACTGTAAGCTTCATGGGTGTGCAGAAATTAGCCAAGCAATTACTCTCAGTGGAGGTAGATTATCTGGACATTTTCAACCATTAGAAGGGAACTATACCTAAGAATAGATATGTTTGATGCATTGGGCTGGATGGATTCATCAGAGACAAGTCTTTCAATTTCTTTTCGTAGAAAAATGTGCTTGCTTGCAATAATTCTGGAGCTTTATCTTTAGAAATATGTGTACGTGTGCTTGGTTATATTTGATGGACAAAGGGAATGTAACTGCATTTTCATCCTATGATCCTGTTTCCACATAACTTCATCTGGCCACATCTCAAGATGCTATCATTTTCTGAATATTTCTGGGGTTCTTGGAAGATAAATATGCTTCCATGAAGATTAGGCATAAATCTCTCTAGCCACTAGTTCAGAAATAGTTACATATAATTTTGTATATCTTGTAAATTTATTACTGTATATTTTATATATTTTCTGTAAAATGTAATATATTGGAAGTAGTGTTTGAGGGCAAAAGAATATATACAGGAAGACTTAGATTTTTTCTGAGAAATTGAAAGAGTGGCATTATCGATGAAATAAAAAAATCAATAAAGTAAGGACATCTGTTTTTAGTTCTAGTTTTGCTGGGCAGTATCACAGTTCAGTTTTGGTTGTTGAAATTGCAATGTCTGTCAGATATATACAATTGGTAGCCAGATGAAGTACTCCAGAGTTTAGAAGAAAGTTCTGAACTACAGATTTATTCAGGGAATTACCAAAATCTGTATAGTATGAAAAGTATGAATTAGGAAAGCGATCCTCTGATCTTTACAGAGGATATTTTCAAACTGTAGTTTCCAGAGAACTTCAGTGTTAAGGGCAAAAGGGAAGAATCAGCAAAAGAGCCTAAGGAGAAACAACTGGTCCGTATGAGGAAAAAGTGAGAAAGTATATAGCCCTGGAAACCTTGTGAAAACCAATCGATAAGGAAGAATTCACCTGTGTTAAGTTGAGGATGGAAAATTGAATTGAGGAGGTCACTTTGATCTGGAGAGGGTAATGCCAAGTGAATGGTTAGGAACAAAAGCCTGTGTGAAATAGTTTTCAGAAAGAGGGTTGTAGAGAAACTGGTATCAGAGAAGAGAAAATTTTCAGAGGCTTTTTTCTTGCTTTGGTTTTTGTTTGTTTGTGATTTGAGATACTCATAGATTCAAATTAAGTTGTGTAAATACAAAAAAATTCTACATATGCTTCATTCAATATCCTCCATGACATCTTTTATAACTATAATATGATATGACAAACACAGTGACATTGGTAGATTTCAGATATAGAATGAGAATTTCCTTTAAATCTCTAAAATTCTAGTTTCTGTTTTCTCATGTAATTGCAACAGATAACTATAATATTTGCTATGGTTGAATCTACATAATCATGTGATATTTTGAAAAAAATAACTTGGTACATTAAATATCTTAAAAGTTCTAAGTTGGATTTAAAAAAGAGGAAGATTAAAAAATATACCCATTTGGCTATCTTTTTTCCCAAATTGGCTACTTTTACTACAAAGAAGATATTACATTTAAAACATTCTTTAGGAAACTGAAATTAAAAAGTTGTTAAAAATGATTAACTGAAATATTGACTTATGAAGTGCTGAAATGTTGATTATTGTGTATTAAATTTAGTTTCTTAAATTTTTTTGAGAAATTAAACTATGTTATAATTTTCAATTTTTGGTAATGCACTTTTGAAATTACTGTTACAAAGAAATAAATGAAAAACAAATGAAGTAACACTCTACAAGTATTTTCAGAAGACCTGAAAACCATTCCACCCCATTCTATTAAAATCACTGTAAATATTATAAATATAGGGAAAATTGTCATTGGTTCATGTATTGACAAATTTGATGAGTGGCCATTCATAATACTGGATAATGAGCAAGTTATTTTCTTAGAAAGCAACTTAAAGACATTATGCACAATTGAAAATAATGTCAGTGTATGATTATGACAGCTATCTTATATTTACTTGTTCATGTAAACCACATTTATGAAGTTTTTATGGTATGTTTACCACAGAACAAATGTTGAAATACAAAGAAGATTAAGACATACACTTTGCTCTTGAAGTTTATGGTCTAGTAAGAGAAATGGTCATGTTAATATATGATTCACAATAAATGTGAAATAAACTATACAAGACAGAAATAAAAGTCCAAAGGAATACAGAACTGGGAGTGAATAGTAGTTCTGCCAAAGGTCCCTGTGGAAGACACACAGCAATGTCATCTTGTCTGGATATCATTACTAAATTTTTGGTGAGTATAGAATCGTGAAAAAGCTAACCTGAAGATATTATATAAGAGGGTCTAATATTGTACAAGCACAGTACAAGTGCACTTGTTATAAGTGTGTATGTGATCTGTGCTATAAATACCTGAGAGAAAGCTTTCATTGGCAGAGGAATCTCTTCAGTCAAAGAACAAGGGTCCAACTTGAGGCAGGATAAGAAAGATAACAAGGAAGGATTCAAGAGATGTTTTTCAGGGAAGAGCCACAAAAGCCATGGACGTGATGGAGTGGGAGAGATTGATGGGAGGAAAAGGAAAGGATGAATTCAGGTGTTTGGTTGGTTTGAGATCATTAAATGAAGGTGGCATTCAAAGTAAAAGAACAGGTTAAATTGAGTTTGAGAAAGTATAAGTTTGCTATATCAGTGGGATTTGTGTTAGACATATCTATAATATTCTGGGGATATCTGGAAGGTGTTCAAGAAAGATATTAGCCCTTACAACTGTCAACTCAGTTGTTTTAATGTTCTGTCACTGCATAATAAGTTAAAGCAACACCCATTTGTTATCTCAGATTCTGTATGTCAGAAGTTGGTGAATGACCTAGTTGACTTCGAGTTCTCACCTACAGTGAAATCAAGCTGTCAACCAAGTTTTATACTCGCCTGGGGGTTTAACGAGAGAAGGACCCATTTCTAAGCTTTCTTTGATTGCTTGCAGAATTTCCTTGTAGCCGTAGGTCCTTGGTAGCTTGCTTTTCAAAGCCAGCAATGGTGAAAAAGTTTAATTGTCTTTGATTCTCTAATGGGAAAGGTCTTTGACCTACTTTTAAGTCAGGCATACATTGAATGATCTCCTTTTTGAGTAACTAAAAAATAACTTGGGAACTTAATTGCATCTTCAAATCCCTTCAACATTTTTTAAATTAGAATTGAATCACAAGTATTGCCTATAGTCAATGGGAAAATAGTTTTACTCACTGAAGTCATTTTAATATGTGTCTTTTACAGTTATCTATGGTGATTTTTCTAGGCAAAATATGAAAAGCAAGAGTAATTTAGAATCCCATAAATGAAAATGCTCTTCAAGTAAGCACTATAAAAATAAGACAGTCAAAAGTGATTATATAACATTATATATTAATAATATATTAATAAAGTTATACTTTTAGAACTAACCATCTATATATAATCACATTTACTCTCACTTTATAAGTGAGATTAGACTGACAATACCTTGGAGTTTGGTAATATTACATTATAAATTTAATCTGCTTACTGAAGTAAATATCAACAAGTGAGCAAATTGCCATAATCTACACAGTTATTTAGAAGTACAAATACAGAACAGATAATTTATTTTCCTGGCTTTATTCCAGTATTATTTCTAGTAAAACTTGAAACAAATAAACATTTTAGGGAAACTTATAATTTTATAGAAACTTATCCATCTAGTAAAAGGTCTCTTATGAGGAAATAAAAGTGGTTATTTGGCCATTGATACTGAGTGTTGCTTCAACTCACTGTAAAAACTTTAGAAGAGGCCCTGGCTGGTGTAGCTCAGTAGATTGAGTGCAGGTCTGTGAACCAAACAACCCTGGTTCAATCCCCAGTCAGGGCACATCCCTGGGTTGCAAGCCAGTTCCCAGTCAGGGATACACGAGAGGCAACCACACATTGATACTTCTCTCCTTCTCTCCTACCCTCCCCCTCTAAAGATAAATAAATAAAATCTTTAAAAAAGAATAAAACCTCTGGTTTTATTAAAAAAAAAACTCTAGAAGTGTGGACGTATGTCTCATTCTTATTCTGACAGCAAAGATTCAGGAGACACCTAAGGCAATTCGTCCTACTTTCATGGTTGATACGGAAATGCCCAGGCTTACATTTGAGGTATGTATGGAACACTGGTATTCAATAAAAGATTATCCGAAAAATTGTCAGATTTTATCTGTAGAGTGAAAAATGTCTACATCTATGCTGGATTATCATTTTTCACAGATATAAAAGTCTTCTTTACCCCAGCTTCTGCAGCTATAAAGAGCAATTCACTTCATGGATTTCCAGTGAAGCCACTCCAAGTCAAAAACCTGAAGATTTAAGAATAAAAAGCAGATGACAGAAACACTCTACAGTACCAGGTTCAAGACACAGAAAGAAATAAGGTCAACTCACCCTCTTAGTATATGGACTGAGAGTTCTTTTTGAGTAGTATTAGCTAATCTAACACTGTTCCCTGGGTTTGTAATGGTCTCTCTTCTCTCTTGTCTCTGTTTATAAACTAACTGTAATAGTTTTGTGTTGCCACAGAGAAGTTACCATGAACTTAAGAGAATTAAAACATACTTTCATTTTCTCACACTTTTCTGGGTAGGGGTCTGTGCATGGTACAACTGGGCCCTCTGCTCTGGATCTCACAGGCACTTTTCTCCACACTTTTCCCACAGAGCCCACTGTCCGCTCCGCTCCCATGCCTGTACTCTGGGAAGCCATCACTGACCTTCTGACAATGTGACAGCTTATTTCTCCCAAACCAGAAAGATGCTCTCTCTGTTCTTTTTAATCTCTCACCCCGGGAAATTCCTGAACTCTTCTTTATAGGTCTACCCTGATTAAATCACATGGGACAATCTCCCTTTTTATTAAGTCCAAGTTAATTCACAAGGGATACTAATTACATCTGCAAAACTCCTCGACTTTGCCATATCTGTTAGTTGCAAGAACCATCACGTTCTACCTGCACTTAAAAGATGGAGACACCAGTGAATGGTGATTTCAGGGGCCCTCTCAGAATTCTGCCTAACACCTTACTCCAACCCATTTTCAACAGTATGCCCACAGTAATAACTCTGAAATTAAACAAAGCAATAAAAGGCCACTGTATAAAATATTTAATTGCTTCTATATTGACTGAAACATCAAGTCAAACTTCAGTGATATAGTTAGCATCTTGATCTCCCACATGTATACATCTAAGCCTGCTTCTGCATCTGCTCCCCTCTGCTGCTAACCCTGTGCCTGGTGAAGCCCAAAGAGACAGTCAGGTGTCTTTGTTCAGAGCAATTTCTACCAACATTCTGTACCTAAGAAATGCTCATGAACTTACACATCCTTGCATTTAGAAATACTTTTTTGATTACTAAGTTTTAAAAACCTTATCATAGGTGATTGTAGTATACTTTGAATATAGTAATTTAGTAAATTATATGTGCATCATACCTTGATCCAGGCCTACTATTAATATCCGTATTTATAACTAAATAAATACATATAATTATTCTTTTTTACTTGTGGCTTGGTATTCAATTTAAGAAAGTGAAGATACTCTTTTTCTTATCTGAGAACTTACTGTTTTATCTTTCATATTATACTATGATGAATCTGGAATTGATTTTTGCATATTCTCTAAAGAAGAAGTTGAGGATTATTCTTTTTCTATATAGATATATAATTATTCTATCATTATTTATGGAAAGCATTTCTCCCATTTTATGAAGTAATAACTTTGTAGTAAATTACATGGTCAAATACAAAAGGTTGTTTTTTACAGACTCTCTACTCCCCCTGTTTTTCTAAATCTATTCTTACACCAATACCACATTTTTTCCACTTACTGTAACTTATTTTATGTATATCTAGTATATATATTTCAACCTTGTTCTTTTTATTCATTTATATTTCCCCATCATTGCCTGTGTACATTTTCATATACAGTTGAGAGTCCATTTGCTGACTGAAATTTCTATTGGAATTTAACTGAATGCATAGAATAGTTAGATGAGAAATGTCAAGTATTTTGTTTATGTAGTTTGGTTCAATTACTCCCCATAATATCTTTTGTTTTCCCATAGAGAAGACTTGCACAATTTTTCTACATCTATTCCTCTATTGTGTTATGTTATGCTAACTTAAAAGGTATCATAAAGAGAAAACCCAAATAAAGGTGAGAAAATTATTTTAAGAGCTACTTCATGAATATGAGTATCAAGTTGATCAACATAACTATGACTGTTTTTGGTGTTATTACTATCAGGTAAATTTCTTTTAAATCTCTGATTGAGATACAATGACCTAATCATAGGAATAATCAAAATGAAGAAAAACAGACTAGTAATACCTTTGTAATATAGTGTTTTGTTAATTTTTGTGTGTGCTACCTCAACCCCATTTGAGCCCTTGCTAGAAGCTGATCAGTTCTAATGGAGCAGCTGACCAACTTCCTGCCGACGACCACTTCCCTTGTGGGGTTCTCACACTTTGGGCCACTATACATTCACAATCATACGCCAAGACCAGATGTCCTCAGAGGTAGCTCCTGTGCCCTGCAGCAAATATCATTCTGATTAGCCAATGCTAAACCTGTTTCTCCTATCTCTTTCTCACCTTCCTACAAAATCCACAGTACAGGCATCTACTTGTTGTCCCCCATCTTTCTCTGCACATAGTGACTAACCTCACCCAGTATTTCTGTTAAGTTCCCCAGTGTGGAGAGCTGTGTTCTCCCCAGGGACCACTGAGTATAAATAAAATGTAAACCTCTCTGGTTTCACTTTTATGTAACAAATGAATACTAAATATTTTTTAAAACTTTAGAAGGTATTTTCACCGTGTATTTTTTCCCTTGGTGCTTTTTAGTTAACTTATATATGTTTAAATTAGAGACTGGAACTTAGTTACTTTTTAAAAATCTAACCAAAAAAACTTTACTGACAATTTTATATCTAATAATTACTGGTAGAAATATATGGGCTTTTCAATGACTTGTTAAATGTGTATTTTTATAAAGTAATTACAGGTATAATCTCCTCCTAAAATGTAGAGCTTCACAATGCTGTCATTATAATTAATGCTCTTGGCTTTTTCATTTACTTTTAACTTCAGTAGTCGAGTAAGATCGTTGAGGTACCTAAAGGTGGTACATCGGCAAAGGAGGCTGAGATGGAGTTGCTTTAGGTATCTTACATCAACAAAAACCCCGGAAACTGGCCCTTCTTTTTCATACATACTATAAGCATGCTCAGTCTCCAGTACACACTTGGACATGTTTAGGAAATGGTATAGCCACATTCATGTAACTGCAGTGTCATAAAATTTTAGTGGGTAATTCCTCACTAATACTTGCTCTGACGTCAATCAGTCTCACATTTTTCAGAGAGGGTATCAGTGAGTATAAAAGGGCAAAGCAGTAATTACTTTTTAAGCCATTTTTATGAATATCAAAACTATTTTAAGTAGATTTCTTTCATCTTTTATGCAGTGATGCTGTAGATAAAGCAACAATTACTATGGTTTCAACTTCAAAAGCCATAGCAGTGCACTTTCTTGCTCCTTCTCAACTTGGGTGAAGCATATTCCATTTAGCCAGCACTATCATTGGTGTCAACTTTAGTTGTTTCAATTTCCTTCATAAAAGTTAAAAGTATATCATAAAGATATCCACCAATTTAATGTTCAGGAGCTGTTGTTATAAAACTATGATTGCTTTATTGTTCCTCAAGTACAGTTGTCTCCATTCCCCCTCTCACCACTTCCCCCAGCCCAGACATCACCACCTCCCACCCTCGATCCTACCCCCCTTTGTTATGTCCATGTGTCCTTTATGGATGTTCCTATAAAGCCTCCCCACTTTTTCCCCCCATTATCCCCTTCCCACCTCTCCTCTGATTACTGTTAGTTTGTTCTTAATTTCAATGTCTCTGGTTATATTTTGCTTGTTTGTTTGTTTTGTTGATTAGGTTCCACTTACAGAAAAATCATAAAATTATGATTTTGCTTGCCACTGAAATAGTATTAAGTTGCTCTGATATGGCTATTTATTTGAAAATTAAGTCATCTGGACTCTATTCCCCACTCTACTTCCCCAGCTCCAATTTTGTTCACTCTCTTTTCACCATTTGTTCAGAAGCTAGCTTACTATGTCTTGTATATGTGGTTCTTAAGAGTTGGATTGGGATAACTTTCATATCATCAAGGTTACTTTTATTAGCTATTATCCAAACATTCTCATTAGAAATTCTATATTCTTAACTGAGCACAGCCAGATTATCAGAATTGACCAACATGGTCTTATTTTTTTTCTTCTTCACACCTAAGGAGAGAACTCAAAGTTGATCTTGGAAGTTCCTTAACAAAAAATAGCCCTTGTCAGTCATCTTGCAAACTAGATAAAATTTACTGAGAATTCCTGGGGTGACAGAGTGCCAAATGAGCACTTCTAGTCTGAGTAAGGCCATTTGATCTATATTAAATAATTGAGGACTTCTAATATTAGTACTCTGCTTTTAGAATTTTGTAATAGCAGTTTTCAATGTGGTTTCTTCTTGAAGTCCTTTTTTGGACAGTGCAAAAATATTTGTTTACCATTAATACAGTGAATGAATTAATGATATAAGTCATTGCAATTTTTATCAACTCTTCTATATTTATTCACAGTGACTAAAGAAAAATTTACTATAAAGATGAATAGTAGAACATATGCATTGAAAACATATTTGCTTAAGTTTTATATAAGACAGGCAATTATAGTGGAGAATATAGAATTTGTGATCAAATTTCTTTCTTTTTTATTTACTCACTGGATGTATTATGTATGTGTGATCCTTCTAATGTTCTTTTATATTCGTGTACAATTTTTGATGAACACTTACATATTAGATTTTAAATTAGTCATAGTAGTTTACTTTTTTCAAATAGTGTTATATAATTTAATTAACTACAAGAAAGTAAGAAGCCCCCAAAAACTTTTATATACATTTAAAATACAGGTGCTAACCACATCCATAAAAGGGTAATTCCACATGTTTATTTTAATCTTCTGACTATATAAGTATAATTTTAAATACTTTGTAATTCTAACTGAAAAAACAATAGCTATACCATTATATAAGTATTTAAAGGAATTAGCAGCTTACCTCTAAGAAAAGGTTATGATACTGAATGTTAACACCTGCTTTTGTGTCCTTATTAAGGATGTCATTAAATGTTGCATAGTTCATGGAAGTAAAACTATTATTGTTGTGTAGCACAATCTTTAATTGCATAATATTATGAAAGCTCATACTCTTTTTTAAAGTTCTATAACTGACAAGTAACATTTGCCACTATGTAATAGATTTCAATACTGTTTCTACTGTTCATGAATGCATGTAAAGGAACACTTCATGTTATACATCAGTGGCTGCAGTCCCAGTAGAGAAACTGAGGATCGAAATCAGACAGATGCATAACTACTCTCTCACCTTAAGGCTGTTCCCACCAGGTTAAGTTTTGTATACCCCATACAGGGGAGGTCAAGAAAGTATAAACTATCTTTGGCCAAGTTGCTAAAAATACATAATAAATGAAACAGGCCCTGAGGCTGTCTACGTGAGCTTCTTTCAAGAACACAGAATTTCAGTAGAACCAATAATATGTACTGTGTTAGTGAAGTTTCTCCAGAGAAATAGAACCTATATATGTTATTGGTATACATTGGCATATCTATCTTTATGTGCACATATAAATATTATATATGTATATATATGCATATTAAATATTTATACACACACATATATATATTTAATGCACTATCATCCAATTGAGGCACCTTTTGAAAGCTTTAACAAACGTAGTACATCCAATATCTGTTTGAATATTTAAAAAATATGAACTCTGTCTTATTTATATGAAAAATATGCCATTTGACTTTCTTCATTAAGTAGAGCCAATTCTTCCATCTGGGATTTCATAAACAGCAAAGCAGAGTGACTTCTAACTCAATGTATCTTTAGTGATATAAACCTTAAGGATAGATACCCAAGGGGCACTAACATTTTAGCTTACCCATTCAAACAGTGTTCTCTGACCACCACCACCATCTCTGGGTTTTGATTGACATTATTTAATATTTCATTCACCTTGTTCTTCAGCAAGATGTGCAACTCTGTTCTGTGGTCCATGAGCACTGAATACATGGTCTTTCAGCTCCCTGTTCAGGCACACTGAAGCACACGTGAGGCTGTCATATGTGTCAACATATGTGCAAGACTCTTTGCCCTCCTGGGATATTTGTACCTGAAGTGCTAATATTTTTCATTCTTATATTTTTGCTTTTGAGCTATCTTTTCATTTTAATCTCAATAATATTTTCCCAGGATATTTTTATCTCAATATCCCTCTTTTCTAGCAGCATGGGTCCTTTTTCTCAGCATCTTTCCCATATCGAGTGGTACAGATTGGATTTTTAAAATGTCTGATATCAAAAGTATGCTTTTAGAGACATGTTATATCTCTAACAACATCTTATGGGCTCAAGAATTATGCTTGATTCTGATCAGCATTACGCTTACAAATTGTATCTTGATTAGAATTTGCATGATTGAATGAATGCATCTAAAATGCTTAATCTGAAAATAATAGTATATTGTTATACATCCAATTAAGTTTTAAAAAATACTTCTTCTTACCATTTGTTATGGAATGCTTTTCTCAATTGAGAGACACTGGTTAAGAGAATAAATACCTTTTGAATAGAGCCTTTTCTGTTAAATAAAATGTATAACAGTGTTCAAGACTGCAGGGTCAGTGTTCAAACTACTCAGATTAAATTCTGAGTACAAATTTGAAACTGGGGAAACCCTGGGAAAATTATATAAACTCCCTAAACTTTAGCTCCTTTATCTTTAAAGTGGGGATTATAGTAAATAGTCACACAGATTTTATGAGGACTTACATGAGATAATTGACACAAAGTGTTTAACATGTGCTTGAGTCCATAGTTATCACTGAAGAAATATTATTCTGTGCAATGATAATCTTAAAATTTTAAAATGCATGCATATTGTACATTTACATCTCTACCATCAGTGAAGTGTTCTGGAACTGAAATGCAATTCCACCTCTCTTAAATCCTTCTAAGCTAGCAAATGCTCCAGCTGTTTATGGACTGTCTTGTGGGCCATACAGTCACTTTCACAAAAAATTCACCACAAATGTCTTCTCAATGAGTAAAATGATTAATATTGTGATTAAACATGAAATGAAGGACTTAAAATTGAGCACTTCTAAATAAGAACTGCTAAGTACAATGTGAATGATCAAAATAGATATTTCCTTGTCAGAGTATGCATAAAATATGCTTTCTTTTCAAATTTAAGGAATAGCTTTGAGGTAGACCCTCCCGAAATGGATAAAATAGATAATTACTAAATTACTTCTCAAGTAAATAAGATATTCATTCCTCAAACACTTATGGATTTTTAAAAGATTTTATTTATTTATTTTTAGAGAGAGAGAAAGGGAGGGAGAAAGAGAGGGAGAGAAACATCAATGTGTAGTTGTCTCTAGTGTGACTCCCACAGGGGACCTGGCCAGCAACCCAAGCATGTGTCCTTACTGGGAATCGAACTGGCAACCCTTTGGTTCACAACCTGCCCTCAGTTCATTGAGCTACACCAGCCAGGGAGAAATTATAGATTTTACTGAACACTGTTTGTGTATTTTCCTCTAAAAATCTATACTTGACCCATAAGAAATATAGTTAAATATTTTGAATACTTACCAATTAACATAAAATATGTTCTTTTGCATAAAGATTATTGCATACTTAACTACCCTGAGTATTCTAAGTACTCTGAAAGCATGTTAATTTTTTTCTAACATAATCATAAGTAATCAACCACAGTTTTTGAAGGTTTCTACAGAAACTTAGTGGACTCTTATGTTAATAATCTTCCCATACTCCAAGTGATTCAGTTTATTGGTTTTTGAAATCCATAAATTGAATTCTTTGCCAGTGCCACACTCAACATCATCTTGACGATTATTCATGAAGTTTCTTAAAAGTGAGATTGGGAGCTATCAGACAGTTTCCAAGTTATCTGCTGCAAGTGTTGTGTGTCACGGTGAGATGGCTGTACTGCAACTCAGTCTGATCTGTGAGCTTTAAATGTTACTCAGCAACGAAGTCATTTAACTACTGAATTAGTGGTTTGAACATCATCCTAAGAATTTATCTGTTTCAAATTCGAGGGTATTTCATACATTTTTTTACTTCAAGTATTTGTAAACCATGAGGTTATTTGGTCCGTTAACATGTAATGTTTTGATATAAGATATTCACTTATTTATCACTCACTTATTACCTCACACTATTTCATTAAAATATATGAAATTGTTTTATGAAATTTATATGAAAAATATATGAAATTTAACTATATACTGTTGATATTTTATACTTTTCTCCCATTTTGAATTTGTAATTTGTCTGAAATCTGTGAGGAAATTTAAATTAAAATACATCACAAGAATTCCTCATTGATCTAATATTACTAGTTGGTATATATTTAAGGAATAATGGTAAGCATTACCTTAATTTTCATTTTCATTGCTAATTACTTTGGTTTATACTGTCATCTTTGTCTTTTGTATATAAAATTTTCTTTTTTACCATCATTCTTTTGAAAATGACACTAGTTGTTTTCATTCTTTTTGAAAAGTTAAACATATCTTTTCCTTTTATTTTTTTTGTCTTTATGTTTATTCACCTAGAATATCCTTGTCTAGTTTGTGTGCACACAAGTCTTGGGTACAAAGCCTGCCAGTTATTTCTCTGCTATATATTGGAATTAAAAGGCACACACACACATGCGCACACATGTTCTGGTGATGTGTCAAATAATGTTCAATTTATTCAAAATGTAAATGCATATAGTGACCTCCATGATAGAGATTAATGACTTTAACAAAATGACAATCCAAAAATGTAAAATAAATACTTATTTCTAGTTTTCTTCTCTCTCAGGTTATGAATTCTGTAGAAACTAAAATTTGATATTTTATTGTTTTCAAATACAATTATTATTATGATTATGATCACCATCCTTGTTCATAGAAGCCAAAATGAATTTTGAGCAGCAAGAAAATTCACACATTATATGGGAGCTGAATGAATTAATATAAATTGTATAGATAAATGATCAGTTTTGATTTTTATAGACAATATTATATGGTCAAGACAATAATAAAATCTCTCTCTCGTACCTTAAATGCTTCAAGAGTTTATGGCAGTTATAAGCTCGGTGACATATCATTGTTTTTCTATGATACAAAAAATTATAGATTTTAAAGTGATCTTTTTATCATATCTAGATCTTTACCTTTCTTCTTTCTCCTTTCTTTCTTTCTTTCTTTCTTTCTTTCTTTCTTTCTTTCTTTCTTTCTTTCTTTCTTTCTTTCTTCCTTCCTTCCTTCCTTCCTTCCTTTCTTTCTTCCTTCTTTTCTTCTTCCTTCCTTTCTTCCTTCTTTCTTTCTTTCTTTCTTTCTTTCTTTCTTTCTTTCTTTCTTTCTTTCTTTCTTTCTTTCTTTCTTCCTCTGTCTCTCTCTTTCTACAGTATTTCTGTGGTCATTGACATATTGAAGTCACCTAAAAATCTCTTCCTTAATTGCTAAGAGTGGTCATTTTCCATATAGCTTTTGAGTGCCTATGCCAGTCTAATTTTTCTTTTAGACTCTTTTTATCAAAATGTAATTATAACTCTTATTTCCATCACTGAAGTCATTCCAAAAATTTAAAATTTATGTATTTTGATTTGTTCACATCAGAGTAAGAGAAGAAAATTGTAAAACAGCAAAGGAACAAAACAACTAAATCATAAATGACTGCAAATAAAGGGCATTTGAAATTAAGAACATTAAAAAAGGGGAATGCAGCTAAAGTTAACATTTAATACAAAGGGTGATAATTTACTATATTAACATAAGTTATTAAGAAAATAAAACATTTTGAGAATTTATTTTTATTATTGCAATCATCATCATCATCATTGTATTTTAGATAAAACATCAAGAGCAGGAAGAAGCATTTTCGAAAAATTCAACTTCCCTGGAAGAAAAATTGTCAACGTAATTCATTCCACATATATCCAGATTACCACACTGAGTAATAGTGTTATTTAGGTTAGTAAAGAGCACTGTCAACATGGAAACTTTGTGCAAATAATATTGCTTTGTTAACAGTACCTAAAAATTTTCACTAAATCAACAACAGAAAACAAAACTGTAAGATATCCACAGTGCTGAAGGAAGAAGAAAACGGCTCCTGCTTTCACTGCACAGATCAGTTCTTGAGAGAAGACATGCACTCTTACAAATCAGATTCGGAGACCAAAACACAAGGGATGACTGGAGCTGTAGTTAAGCACTTTCCAGCTCAAAGGTAAACGAGGAAACAGAGCAAGGCTTGAGTAACAAAGCTGATTGCTTAAATTAAGGAAAACAAATTCACCATAGGCCATAATCATTTATACCTTTAGTGCCTTTTCTTCCTTTCTTTCCTTCCTTCTTATTTTCCTTCCTTCCTTCCTCCCTTCCTCCCTCCCTCCTTCTCTCCCTTTCTTTCTCTTAAAAAAAATGTTCATCCACAATGTATATTTAATACAGTCTTTGCACCAGTTTCAGATGTACAGCAAAGTGACTGGAAAACCATGTACTCTACTGTGTGCTGCCCCAACTGCACCAAGCACCCACCTGCCCCTACACCGAGTTATCTCAACATTATTGGTTATATTCCCCACGCTGCAATCGGCATCTTTGTGGCTATTCCACAAAGATCTATTTGTACTGCTTAATCCCTTCACCTTTGCTAGAATAGAATCTTCCAAAGCCTGTCCTAATGACACAGTCAGGGTACCATGGATCTGAGAGCCAGTGAGGTGGATGGAAATAGATGTTTCCTCGGTAGAATTATTTTTTATAGAACACTGTGATGGTGGTGTTTCTACAATCCAGAATTTTCTTGTTCAATCCTTCAAGATATTAAACATACACAATATTATTAGGGTTTGCAAAAAGAATATACCCATTTTTGTAAGTTACTTTTAACAGTATTTTTACACAAGGGAAACAATAGCAATAAAATTTATCCCAAATTCAGTCTTCAGAGAGAAAAACAAGATTTAATTTCAGAAGGGATTATGAAATGATTCATTTTTAAGAATAACCACAGAACCACCAAGACTGATTATTAGAGAGCATCACTGTACTCCAATGTTGACAGGAGGTAAATAAATTCTCTAAAAAATGGCTTACTGGGCTAGAAAAATAATGCTATGTAGCCTTAAAAATAATTTAAAGAAAAACAAATAATAAATATGTTGATATAAACATTTGGTTTTTAAGTCAATTGCATGAGGAGAAATACCACAACGCACAAAGCACTATCAATAGTTCTGTGATGAACACAATTTTTTTCTTAATTTGTTTTTTAATATCCTAAATATTTTATTACTTAATTTTTCTAAGACTTTTAAAAAACAGAAAAATGGGTAAATCTCAAACTAATTATTATTTAATGAGAATAGCTTGTACTCTATTACTTATTTAACAGCTTTCACTCATAAAACTTATTACACATTATAAATATTGCCTCCTCAATCATCATTTAGTGAGGGGAGAAAACATGACAGGTTTTAAATAATTTTTCAAGAGCTTCAAATGTTAATATCATATGCTATCTACAAAAAAGAAGGTTTAATCTTTGCTGAGTGATCATGCTGGCTTTCATAGAGGATAAAAGCATCAATCTACATCCTGAAGGAAAACTGACAAAATACAGTGGCCACTGCTGCCCACAGTTTGGTTATAAACAATACATTCAGTTCGTATTGCTCAGGAACCAATGGGTATTCAGAAAAGCATCAAGTGGTATTGTAGATGTGTGAATAAAATTAAAAAGTATTTAAAAATTGCCGGAAGAAATTCTTAATCATTGACTAATGTGTTATTAGATGTTATTGTCGAGTACTTTATTTTTAAATATTTATTTTTAATTTTTTTCATATTTACTGGGAGAACCTATGTAATTTTATTCTTCAGGTTTCTGGTGTACACTTCCATAACACCACCCCAAGTCAAGCCTCTTTCCATCACCTTCCATCATGGTTTGTCCTCTCATATCCCTCTATACTTCCCTCTACTGCTTTCCCCTCCAGTAATTACTATGCCATGGTCTGTGCCTATTAGGGTTTTTTTAGTCCCTTTCTTTCACCTTTTATACTCAGTCCTGTGGCACCTCTCTTCTCTGATGCCTGTCAGTCTATTCTCTATTTATCTGTCTGTTAGTATTTTGTTCATTAGATTCCACATATGAGTGAAATCATACAGAACTTGTATTTTTCTGGCTGGTTCAATACACATAGCATAATGTTCTCCAGGTTCATTCATGTTCTTCGAGGGTAAGATTTCCTACTTGTTTTACACTTAGTATTATAAATGTGATGTTTAAGTTCTTACTTTCTAAGAATGTTAGCAACACTGATTTAATTTAATAGTTATAAAATTAATAATTTATAAATTAATAGTTATAATAATTCATGGACTCAGAAGAGCAGATATAATTAATTACATTTTTCAGCTGACTAAATTGATGTCAGGACATTTTAAGTGATTTTTTTCTTTTAAGGTCATAAAACCAGTACATTTCTTTCATTTTTCTTCTTTTAAATTGCTTTCTGTTTTATTTAACCTTGGTTGAAATTTGAAAATATGAATACAGTTGGTAAAATTCTTGTTTTAATCTCCCAGAAAGCCACTAAAACCCATCAACTGTATTCTGTTCTTATTTGGTTAACTCTCTTAATATAATAACTTTTTCTTTTTGAGTAAATTTTACATCACTAGATAACTATTAACCATTTTTATTGTTGTTCAACTACAGCTTTCCCCTTTTCTCCCCAAAACTCTCCCCTGCCCCACGCACCCCCACCACTCACAACCTTTATACATGTTTCCTGACAATCCTTCTCCTTCTTCCCCCCATTACCCAACTCCCCGTTCATTCCCCTCTGGTTACTATCAGTTTGTTCTTTATTTCAGTGTCTCTGGTATATTTTGCTTGCTTGTTCATTTTGTTGATTAGGGTCCACTTATAGGTGAGATCCTATGGTATTTATCAGCAATATTTTTACCCATATGTCCCCTAGAGCAAGGGACAAAAAGAAAAGAATAAAGAAATGGGCCTACATCAAATTAAAAAGCTTCTGCATGATTAAAGAAAACATCAGTAAAATGAAAAGGAAACCAACTGTATGGAAACTATATTTGACAATGATACCTCAGACAAGGATTTGATCTCCCAAGTGTATAAAGAACTCATATGACTCCATTCCAAGAAGACAAAGAATCCAATTTAAAAAGGGGTGAGGGACCTAAACAGACACTTTCCCAAAGAGGACATACAGAGGGCCCAGAGCCATATGAAAGGATGCTCAGCATCACTAGCCATCAGAGAGAGGCAAATCAAAACCACCATGAAATACCACTTCACACCAGTGAGAATGGCCATCCAAAACAAATCAACACACAACTAATGCTGGTGAGGTTGTAGAGAAAAGGGAATCTTGTTCCTATTACACTATTGGTAGGAATGCAGACTGGTGCAGCCACTGTAGAAAACAGTATGGAATTTCCTCAAAAGAACTAAAAATGGAAGTGCCTTTTGACCAGGCAATTCCACTGCTGGGATTATAGCCTGAGAATCCTAACACATCAATTCAAAAGAACCTATGCACCCCAGTGTTCATAGCAGCACAATTCACAATAGCCAAGTGCTGGAAGCAACCTAGGTGCCCATCAGTAAATGAATGGATCAAAAAACTATGCTACCTTTACACAATGGAATACTATGCAGCAGAAGGAAAGAAGGAACACTTACTCTTCACAACAGCATGAATGGAATTGCAGAACACTATTGGAGTAACTTTAAACAATTCCATAGTATTTAAGATGATAGAAATTCTGTACAGCCTTTAATGGAAATTAACATGAAAAAAATTTAGCAACTTGGAGCAAGATAAACTTCTGTGTTAAATATACTTCTCTAAACTAAGTATCTAAAAATTTTAGATTACCCGACATAGATAGCAACCTAGAACTAAACAATTGGACATGACCTGGCCCATTGGTTTATGATGATTCATGCATTTGCTGTCTCCATCTGAAGTTTGCTAGTCAGCAGTGTATGAGATGAATAATCTGAAGTTTGCTAGTCAACAGAAGAGATGAATAAATTGTATAAACTATCCTGCTATTTGCAGGTCATTGTATTTCTTGGTCATGTATTACCAGATGATGACTGTTGCAAGTAGGCTATTCAATTGGCAAGGCCTATTGACTTTCCATGTACCTTTATGTGAATGGTCACTTTTAATGTGATGATGGCTAGAGGAAAGATTGGAACTGTCACTGCCCCTTATGCTCTAGTCTCACAAATGGGTGTCAAGAAATTATTTGGGCAAATGGGATAGCTGGTCATAACTACCTACGCCTGAATTCCACAGCACAACACACAGCAAACTCTTCAAAGGTAATAAAACAGTACATTTCTATTGCCACCACATTTTGTATTCAATAGTTTAACATATAGAAAAAAACATATAGTATGTTCTCTTTGTCATTGAACATAGATGAGCTGACCGGAGTTTTAATGCAGTTGAGAGACAGGGTGAAAAAAGAGTTTTATGGCTAAAAGATGTTTAATCCATAGTGATTTAATTTTACCTTCTTTGTTCCTGACCTGACTTAGAAAAACAGCTAAGAAAAAGAAATGTCATTTCTGTGAGAATTTGCATTCAAATAGTTATGTGTTTTAGGTTTTAAAAGAGAAGTATACTTTAATATTACATTTTCACAATGGTTCACACATTTAATAAATAACAAACAAAATAATATAAGTAAATCAAAAAGTTGTTTTTACATATTTAAAACTTTGTAGAAGAACACTGTCTCACAGAACTTTTTTGTTTTTTATTTATTGTTTTATTTATTTTATTTTTTAAATTGGTTTAATTGTTGTTCAAGTACAGTTTTCTGTCTTTTACTCCCATCCCAGTCCACCCCCCCTCAGTGCTCCCAACCTCCCTCCCATTTCCACCCCTCTTAGTTGTTGTCTATGTGTCCTTTATACTTGTTCCTGTAAATTCTTCCCCTTTTTCCCCTGAAATTCCCTCTCCTCTTCCCTCTGGTCACTGTCTGCCTGTTCTCTATTTCAGTGTCTTTGGTTGTATTTTGCTTGCTTGTTTTGTTGTTTAGCTTCCTGTTAAAGGTGAGATCATATGGATTTGTTTTTCACTGCCTGGCTTATTTCACTCAGCATAATGCTTTCCAGTTCTTCTGTTCTGATAGGAATGTTCCATGTCCATGCTGTGTAATATATGGTAGCCAATGCTGGTCTGGTACCACTGCTACTGACCACCACAGTGGATGACCACTTCATGAACTTAATTTCAATTGCATAGCATGTTAGTTACATTTTAATGAAATTGTTGGAAAATTTTGACCATGCCCAAAATTTTGATATCTCATTACATTATGATACTTAATTTTACAACACACTATGCTATTACTACTTTTAAATATTTTTGAAATGGTAAATGCATAATTTTGAACTCTAGAAGTCCATCCTTTTCACATTTATAACAATAAGTAATTGATTTCTCCATTTTCTGATGGTTATGCTCAGTCATGATACTTTGCTCAGTAGTGAGAACAGTTGGGAATTAAAATACAATTTTATATGATCATTTAAACAATAACCAGTTTTTGAAATGCATACCTTTAAGTCTGAAACCTTTTAGGAATTCATATGTAAAATGTAAAAAATTAGCTTTGCATTTCTAATGGGGGAATAGAATTAACTATTATTCTCAAGTTGTACTTTCTCATAATGCATGGTTTTTATGTTAACTTGTTACTCTTTCTATATTTTATGCTTAAACAAGCTTAATAAGGATATCAATATTAGAACAATAAAGTTAATGACATCTTACCTGTTGTTAGTAACCATTCATCTAGAAACCAAAGGCATTGCTCCCATAGTATACCAGCTCAAAAATATCTTCCAATAAGGGATTTTGGAGGAACATTAGTTCCCACATACATAAATTAGTACCTTGCATGTGCTACTGACTTTCTATAATAAACATTTATTTTGAGCAGACTGAATTATTGAAACCAGCTGCTTAGAGTGATCAATTTCACCCATTTCTCCACTTCTCTTAGCTTCTATTGCCGCAACTTTAAAATTTCATAATTTCCTTTTCACGGTAGAATAACAATAGTGCTCTTTCTCTTAATGTCTTTCTGAGGAAGACAGATATATATTAGATAACACTGAGACTGGTTCATTTGTTCTTATTTCTTTTATATCCATTGCCTATTCACCCTTGGTAACATAAATATAATTACCATATACCTGAGTTAGTAATAAAAACAGGTCAGTTTTTTATATCAACAATATTTCTAGCTCTACAATGGCTTTTGCAAAGCCATAATCAACTACCTGTTTTTTTATCATATTTTATGTGTTTCAGTTCAAGATTTCTATATTCTTTCTTTTTTATAGAACAAGTTTTCTTTTTTCTTTTAAAAAATATTTTTATTGTTGTTCAAGTACAATTATCTCCATTTTCACCCCACCACTCTCCTCTGCCTCACCCACCCACAACACCCACACTCAATCTTCACCCCAAGTTGTGTTTGTCCATGGATCCTTTATACATCTTCCTTCACCTTACCTTTACCCTTCTTCCCCCCATTATCCTACTCCCTATCCCCTCTGGTTACTGTCAGTTTGTTCTTTATTTCAGTGTCTCTGGTTATATTTTGCTTGCTTGTTTATTTTGTTGATTAGGTTCCACTTATAGATGAGATCATTTGGTATTTGTCTTTCACCACCTGGCTTATTTCATGTAGCATAATGCTCTCCAGTTCTATCCATGCCATCACAAAGGGTAATAGCTCCTTTCTTTCTGCTGTGTAGTACTCCATCATGTAAATGTATCATAGTTTTTTGATCCACTCATTTACTGATGGACACAGAGGTTGTTTCCAGCACTTGGCTATTATAAATCATGCTACTGTGAACATCGGGGTGCATAGGTTCTTTTAAATTGGTGTTTCAGAGATCTTAGGGTATAATACCAGCATTGGTATTGCTGAATCATAAAGCATTTCCATTTTTAGTTTTCTGAGGAAATTCCATATTGTTTTGCATAGTGGCTATACCAGTCTGCATTCCCACAACAGTGCACTAGGGTTCCCTTTTCTCCACAACTTCTTGAGCTTTTGTTGTTTCTTGATTAGTTTATGATGGCCATTCTGAACTGTATGAAGTGGTATTTCATTGTGGTTTTAATTTGCATCTCTCCGATTGCTAGTGATGCTGAGCATCTTCTCAGATGTCTCTGGGTCCTCCTTGGAAAAGTGTATAATTTTTTTCTTTTTTTATTGTTGTTCGAGTACATTTGTACCCATTTTTCTTTCTCCACTCCCCCTACCCATCCTCACCTCCAACCCCTGACCCTACCCTTATTTAGCTTTGTCTATGTGTCCTTTTTACATTTTCCTTGATGACCCTTCTCCTTTTTCCTGCCTTTACCGCTCTTCCTCTATTTACTGTCGGTTTGTTCTTTATTTCATTTTTTTCTGGTTATATTTTGCTTGCGTGTTTGTTTTATTCATTAGTTTCCACTTATAGTTGAAATCATATGGTATTTGTTTTTCACCACCTGGCTTATTTCATTTAACATAATGTTCTCTAGATATTATTTTTCTAATAGCAGCTACATGATATGTTTTGACTCAGAATTAGAATTATACTTAATTTCCAGCACATGCTACAACAGCCCAGCACATGTAAATTCTAGGAGAATGTTAGTAAAACCCACCCACAGAAGGTTAAGGACTATTTTTTCACTGAGATAATGGTAGAGTTGCATGTTATGAAATAGTAGGGAATGTTGCAATGGAGGAAGTTCAAAATATGAATTTAATTAGTCTCAAATAATTACTCTCAAATATAGTAAATCAAGGAATTACATATTAGTTCATCTCTAATTGCATAACCATTTTCATAAAGCTGGGTTCCAGTTTGAGGAACCCATTAATTTATAGACAAGCTATGGTGGCACTTAATTATATTCTGGATTGCCTTCTATCAAAACAGCAAAACTAGCCAATAAACAATTTTATTGCAGACCATGCTTAATGAGGCTGTATTTAACCTAAGATGCTGTAGTCATTATTAGTGTTTTGCCAAGTGGCTAATGGAGATAAAATATTTTATTTAAATAACAAGAATTTTAGAAAAGATTAACAATAGTATCAGAATTCAAATAATATATTGGAGAAAGGAGACAAAAATAATGAGTAAAAGACACAATTCAGAAAACTGCACTTAATTTGATCATTTGAAGAAAGAAAATATCCAAGTATAATAAGAAAACATTATACAAAGTAAAGTAAGATAAAAGCATACA
The DNA here is from genome assembly GCF_021234435.1 of Artibeus jamaicensis. Classification (NCBI taxonomy): domain Eukaryota; kingdom Metazoa; phylum Chordata; class Mammalia; order Chiroptera; family Phyllostomidae; genus Artibeus; species Artibeus jamaicensis. The sequence continues at coordinate 33,579,340 of NW_026522046.1, read as the reverse complement.
CAGATTTTTTTAAATTGTGATGTTGTTTTTATCATCTTTTCAGCCCTGTAATCCAATGTGCATCAGCAAATTCCGTTGGCTCTATTCTCAAAATATGCTTTGTATTTAACCTTTTCTTATGAACTTTTAACTACCATTCCATTGCAAGCCAATAGCTGTTTCTTTAACTCATAATTACTCCCGAGTTGATTTCTCCAATTCTACACTTAATCTCTAATTTCCATTCCATACAAGAGTCAAAATTATTATTTTAAATATAAATTATATGTATCTCATTTTTTCAAAATTCTCTGTCTTCCCATTTTACACAGAACAAAATGCAAAATTCTTTTTATGGTCAACACATTTCCAAGTAATCTTGTTATGGCTACAACTCTGACCTTAACTGTGACCATTCACTCTACTACAGAATTATTGTACTGCTATAACCAGTTTTCCATTGAAATTAATATGGCTTATTATATCTCTTCATGAGGGCTCTGCTCCAGTTTCTGCTTCTTAGAAAACACATCCTGGCCCTGGCTGGTGTAGCTCGGGGGACTGAGTGCAGGCCTGTGAAGCAGGGGTTGCCAGTTCGATTCCCAATCAGGGCACATGCCTGGGTTGTGGGCCAGGACCCCAGTAGGGGACACATGAAAAGCAACCACACATTGATGTTTCTCTCCATTTCTTTCTCCTTCTATTTCCCTCTCTCTAAAAATAAATAAATAAAATATGTTTTAAAAAGAAACCACATTCTGGACAATTTTTTAAATCATATCTTTTGCAAGGACTTTTTTCATTACTTAATGTTTAATTTATTTATTGATTGATGTATTGATTTATGTGAAAGAGAGAGAGCTTGCATGCTCGATTTGTTGTTTCACTTATATATGCACCCACCCACTTGTTGATTCCTGCTTGTGCCCACCCAAGAGACTGAACCGGTGACCTTGGTATACTGAACCAATAATATAGAACTAATATAGTCAGAAATAACAGATTTTTTAAGAAGTGAAATTTGAATTGAGGTGTGAAAAATGAGCAGACATTAATTAGGCAAAATAGAAGACTGACTGACAAAGGCCCTGGGTGGGGAGGGATATCCTGTGAGAAATTAAGGAGGCACTCAGGGCAGGCATGTGAAGGTAATACTATTCAGGGGAGAAGCAGATAGAATACAGATCATATAGAACTTTTCTGGCCAAATTTAGATGGTCCATGTTTATCCTAAGCACAATAGGAACACATTGGCTGGATTTACACAGAATGTCTGCCTGAGTAGTTCATACTTCTGGAAGAGAAACCTTGTCACAATGTGAAGAACATATTGAACAAAAACTATTTTAGTGTCATTTATTTAATCAGAGTCTATGGCAACATGCAAGCAGAGATATAATGAGAACTGAGACTAAAGCAAGCAGGTGAATAAGTTCAAAGGTCCGAGATATTTCCCAAGTAAGACTGGCATGAATTGCTGATCTGTGGGAAGGAGACAAGTATAGGCATGAGAGCAAGAATGATGTTATACTGCTGGCAAGTGGAACTATGTGAAAAGTCGTGCTATTCAGTGGGACAGAAAGCAGGCTGCTTTGTGTGGGGAAGATCATCAGTTCCTGGTTGAACATGTTGAGTTTACTTGAAATAACACTAACACATTAAAAAAATCTGCCAGTCAAGTAGATGGATATGAGGGTTTGGTGAATAGATGGATGATTTGGGAATTAATTTGTAATTCATTTTCAGAATTGGAAAATGTCATTGTGTGTGTATGTGTGTGTGTGTGTGTGTGTGTGTTTAAAATTCCTGAGGGAAAGGTTATAATTTCAGGAGAGCAGATAGCTTCTTGAGCCTTAAAAATTTTCAAATTTTAATAACCAGACAGTATATTATTAACCAGCAAAGAAGCCAAAAAAGAAAAAAGAGAAAACCGGATCATATAAACTAAAGAATGGAGTGTCATGGAAAAGACAGGTACATAACAAGCACAAAATCTGCTGAGAAATCAAATAACATGTGAACTAAGAGTCTCTGGAAAATTACAGAAATGGAGGCGAAATTATGGTCCTTTTTGGAAAGTGATATAGGACTGAGTAGGAAGTAAGAAAAAGAAATGGCAGTTAAATAAAATATTTTGACAAGTGTGAATATCAAGAAGAAGAAATAAATATATTATATTTGGAAATGTCCACATAGTTTTAAAAGAGATTTTTTGTATTTTTTAGAATAAGTAAAAAAATACAGTTGCAAGAGAAATGTTGAATGTCCTTTATGGAAATGTGGTCCAGACATACAGACTAGCTAGCAAGAAGAACAGCTTTTGTATTTAGGGAAGAAAGATGATCAAGAAATAGTTTTTCCATATTTTTCTCTGATAAATTTGTGTGGCATAAAATATGTTCATGCATATCTATATCCACATCATCTATTTATTTATGTATGTCAATCTCTATGTAGGTATATATTATTTTATTTTATTTTATTTTGTTTTTAATTAATAGAGACTGTGATAGAGCAAACAATCATTACTTACAGTAGCTTCAGAATAACTGGTGCCCCTGGAATAAGGACACATTTCATTGTAATTTGTAGGGGAAAAATATTCACAGACACTGAGGATTGGACATTCTATGAGATATAGAATAGTAAACTCAGGCGTCACAGTAACATAATTTGGGAGGTTACTAGAGGGAAAATACTGAGGCAAAAATACAGACAAATTATATAAACATTTTAGACTAGTAGAACCAAAGAGCACTACCTTAATTACAGGATAAAATGCATTGTGAATATAGTCTCAAGAGTCATTTTTAAGTGAATGTATGGTAATCGTATTTGCTTGTTAATAACATGGGATGTGACTGATGCAAAAGCTTTAGAAACCCTGTGTAGTGCTAGAGCAGCCCTGACCTAATGTGAACAATATTTTGGAAGAGAAGAATCACATAATAAATCTGATTTTGTTTTGTTTTACATCTTTATTTTGACTTTAGATAACTCTTTAAATGTTTCAATTACAGTTTGCATGCAGTATCATGTTAGTTTCAGGTGTACAACCCACTGGTTAGACATTCTATAGTTAAGTGATCATCCAGATTAATATGGCACCCATCTGGCACCATACATAATAATTACAATATTATTGACTATATTCCCTAAACTGTACTTTACATGATCAGACTGTACTTCTTTATCCCTTTTCCTTTTTCACCCATTCCCCCAAACCTCCTACCCATCTGGAAAGCATCAACATGTTCTCCACTTCTCTGAGGCTGTTTTGGCTCTACTTGTTGGTTTACTTTGTTTTTTACATTTAGTTCTTAATATATATGAATTTATTGCCATTTATTATTCATATTTTTCTTCCTTTTCTTCTTAAAAAAAGATTAACATTTCATGTAATACTGGTTTGGTGGTGATGACCTCTTTTAGATTTTTGTCTGGGGAGCTCTTTATCTGTCTTTCAATTTTAAATGTCAGCTTTGCTAAGCAGAATAATCTTGGTTGTAGGTCCCTGCTTTTCATCAGTTTAATTATTTCTTGCTAATCCCTTCTAGCCAGCAAAGTTTCTTTTGAGAAATCAGCAAGAAGTCTTATAGAAACTCTTTCATAAGCAACTAACTGCTTTTCTGTTGCTGCTTTTACGATTCTGTCTTTGTATTTAACTTTTTGCATTTTCATCCTGATGTGTTGGTGTGGGCTTCTTTGGGTTCATCTTTCTCAGGACTCTGCACTTCCTGGACTTGTATGTCTATTTTCTTTACCAGATTAGAGAAAGTTTCTTTCATTATATTTCCACATAGATTTTCAATTTCTTGCTCACTCTCTTCTCCTTCTGGTACCCTTGTGATTTGGATGTTAGTATGCTTGACGTTGTCTCAGAGGTTCCTAATTCTACCCTCATTTTCTTGGATTATTATTTTCTTTTTTTTCTGTTCTAACTGGGTGTTTTCTGCTTCATTTTCTTCAAATCTCTGTTTTAATCCTTTGCTTTATCTACTCCACTATTGATTTGCTGTAATGTGTCTTCATTTTAATTTATGTATTCTTCATTTCTGATGTTATTTTTTATGTTTTCTAGTTTTGTTTTTATTGTGTCTTGTCTGTTGAAGTTCTAAGTTCATTGAGCATTCTATGACTGGTATTTTGAACTCTCTATCTAGTAAATTCTTTGTCTCCATTCTGTTTAGTTCTTTTTCTGGAGTTTTGTTATATTCTTTCATTATGGACATCTCCTCATTTTGGCAGTATTCCTGTGTTTGTTTTTATGCATTAAGTAGAGTTGTTGTGTTTCCTGGTCTTGGTAGAGTGGACTTATGTAGTAAGTATCCTGTAGAGGCAAATGGCACAGCCTCTCCATTCACCCAATCTAGTCACCCCGGATAGGCCCCCCCACCCCTGTAATGGCTGTGCACACCCTCCTGTTGTAGCTGAGCCTTGATTGCTGTTCGCATTTCTATGCGAGGAATTTACCTGCAGGCTGATCGGCTGCAAGGACTGGCTGTGACGATTGTGGTGGATCATCTGTGCAGTGGTCCACTCCACCAAGCAGTACTTATTTCAGTGGAGCTATTGGGCTACTGAGTTTGCCTCTTGAATGTATCAGTATGGAGGTGACTAAATGTGGCTGTGCCATTATCTGAAGTTGTCCATTGTGTGTGCTGGCTCTGAGGCCTCCCAGAGCAGTTCAGGCCAAGGTTAGTTGCCACCTATGTTCTGCCTGGGGCAACCAAGTATGAGCTACAAAGCATTACACAGATGACTGCTACTTGTGCTAGGCTTGGAGGTACCCAAGAGAGGCCAAACTTTGGACCAGAGCCAGCTACCCTTAGTGCCAGTCCTGGAATCAATTAACAACAGATACGGAGCATGCCCACTACAGATGCTGCTTGTCTGAGAAATTTTAGGAAAGTCTGAATCATGAACCAAGACAGGCCATTTGTATGTAAAATCTACTGGAAACAGTTTGGGTGAGCCTGCAAGCTAGGTAGGTCAGATTAATCACAAGGGCAGGGAAAACAGCAGGAGACTGGTTGATGGAGATTCAGATATGGTGCCTGCTTGCCAGCTCTGGGGGGGTGTAGGGGATCAGCAAAGAACCAATGGACTCTTCCCGCACTCCCTTCTCTTGCCCTGTCACCAGATAGATTACTTCCTCCCCATATGCCCCTGACACGTTTGAAGCTCCTACCCTAGTGCTACAGCTCAGAGAGAGTGGGTCTCAGTGAGTACATTTGGGCCATTTATGAGGAACTGCCTGGGACTCCGGAAGCCTCCATCTCACTCAGCTGCCATCTCTTCCAGTTTTTACAACCAGAATCTAGGAGGACTGCTTTTTCTGGCACTGGAACCCTGAGCTGGAGGGCCTGGTGTAAGGCTGGGACCCCTCACTCTTCAGGGGTACCTTGGGAGTTGAGATACCCTTCCCAATTTTTATATGTCACATGTGGGTATGGGTCCAGTCTGTTTTTAGACTGACCCTCCTACCATTCTGGATATGGCCCGATATCCTTACCTGTAGCACTTATTTATATCCTCAGTGGTAAGACTTCTGTTCAGCTAGATTTCAAGTGGTTTCGAAAGATGGTTGTTCTGTAGTTTAGTTGTAACTTCAATGTAGTTATGGGAGGATGTGAGTAATGTATTTACCCCTGTTGCCATCTTGACAGGAAGGTAAATCTGATTCTTTAAAATTTAGTGGAGAAACAGTTGGTGAATATAAAAGAAACAGACTTTTTTTTAAGTGGAGTTACTCAAAGTTAATGTTTTAGGGATCAGAACTCCTACCTCAGCCTACATTCAACTGTTTTATGATGCCTCTGGAGCCATTAATTCTCTGGGTAAGAACCTGCCCAAGGCAGACTGTTACCCATGGAAAAAATAACTACAATAGAAAACAAATAAACAGTAGGGTATCTTTCAAACATATGCAAAATATGGCACTATTGCAAAAACAAATCACTGAAGGAGCGCATTTCTAAACATAAATTACTACAGAGTTAACAGAATACTTTAGAAGACTAGCAGCAGGTAGACTCTGAAACAGAAGAAAACCCCATTCCCATGACATGATAGGAAAGATAACGTGGAAAGTTAACAAGAAGAAAACTTGGAGTTTGGGATGAATGCTGCAATAAAAATAATTATAATATTTGTTTTGCTAATTTTGACCCCCGTAGAGAGGTCTAGTCCCCCTTTGAAATCTATTTCAAAATACCAAAAATAAGACATTTCCAAGTCATTTTATCTTTATTGTTGTTCAAGTACAGTTGTCCCCATCCCCTCCCATTACTCTCCTCTGCCCTACCCACTTGAGGAGTTCCTTCTTTCTTTCTGTTGCATAGTATTCACTTGTATAAATGTATCAGTTTTTTGAGCCACTCATTTACTGATGGGCATTTATACTTTGTTGTTGTGTACAGAAATGCTTTTGATTTCTGTACACAACAGAAATATTGACTTTGTATCTCACAGTTTTGCCAAATTGATGTATTAGGTGGAGTAGTTTTATGGTGGAGTCTATATGGTTCTCTGTGTACATTATCATGTCATCTGCAAACAACAGTTTTACTTCCTCTTTTCCAATTAGGATGCTTTTTATTTCTTGTCTGATTACTGTGGCTTGAACTCCTAACACTATGTTGAATAGAAGAGGGGAAAGCGGACACCCTCGTCTTGTTCATGATCTTAACAAAGCTTTTAGTTTTTGCCTGTTGAGTATGACGTTGGCTGGAGGTTTCTTGTCAGAAGGGAGAGGACTACATGGGGAGAAGGAGGGGAAGGACCCCTAGTACACTGTCAGTGGGAATGCAGACTGGAAAACAGTATGGAATTTCCTCAAAACACTAAAAATAGAAATGCCTTTTGATCCAGAAATTTTATATAACATGATTAACACTAGTGAACATTTAAGTTATAGATTCCTCATTATTTCTTAAAAATTGCATCATATAAAATTAAATGGAGTAGAATTTCTTCTAACCAAGTATGACTATAAAATTAAATAATATTTAGAAATATTAAAGAAAAATCATTGGTAAAAAGTTGTAAATTATGTTTTAAGTACTGATATTTATATATTAACTACTCGAAAAATTCTTAGGACAACAAAACATAATTATTTTATGGTAGGATTTTCTTTAACTTTTAATGGTCATTTTCTTAAAAATTGCACAGTGTTTAAAAATTACATTAAAATAAAGAGGCCAGGAATATTTTAATTTGAATGGAAGTATTTTTCTCAGAATATTTGGAATATATTGTGTATAATATGATTATGTATTTTCATGTGGTCCACGAGAAATTCATGTCTTCAGACCTACATGATAGATTTCCTCTTTAAATTTTGAATATTTAAATATGCTATGAAGTTGACTTGGTTTTGTTAATAACATCTTCCTTAAAAATCTATTCTCTTCTATATTCCCTATATTTAAATTGTATCCTAAATTTAAAATTTTCTAAACCAATGGCTGGATGAAAGCAAGGGAGGGAGGTGGGTTTGGCTGGGGTATGGGGAAATGGGGGGGAATCAATTCAGACAACTGTAATTGAACAATAAAATAATTTAATAAATTATTTTCTATAAATGCATTCAATTATTTTTCTCATAAGTAAAATTAAACTTGGTCAAATCAATGTAATGACTTACACAATACTTTATTTCGTCTCAGTTAAGTACTAAAATAAGATTGTTTTAATTCATCATTTTGTTCATTGCTCTCTATTAAAAATCTATAAGGAAACAAAACTGTACCATTTCCTTAATAATCAGTGCTTCAGTCAGTTCTAGAGATTCATTCTATGGCTGGAAACTGTTTCATTAATAAGAGTAAATGAAAACAAATTAATGTGCTGATTATTTCTTCAAGTTGTAAATTGAACAAGTGAGGGGTTAATTGGACATCAGAATCAATTTTAATTTATACAGCCAAAGAACTGTATATCTTGCATGCTGTGTATGTGTTTTGTACCTTGTTTCTCACTTCAACTTTGCACTTTATATTGACTGAAGTATATGACAATGTAAAATGTAAGTGATGGAAAAGTCAGGATACAATATCCTATAAATTCATAGTAAATTTATAATGTTACTTTATTTTTTTAAAGATTTTATTTATTTATCTTTAGAGGGGAAGGGGGAAAGGAGAGAGGGAGAGAAACATCAATGTATGGTTGCCTTTTGTGCGTCCCCTGCTGGGAACTGGCCTGCAGGGAACCGGCCTGCAACCCAGGCATGTGCCCTGACTGGGAATTGAACCGCACTCCTGTGGTTCGCAGGCCCGAGCTCAATCCACGGAGCTACACCAGCCAGGGCTATAATGTTACTTTAAATTGGGCATGTTATGTATGACCTTATATCTCTTGTGGATGACTTATTGGTAATTGTCATTGGTAATTGGTAATTGGTAATACCAACGGTCAAAGATAAAGAAAGAATCTTAAAAACAGCAAGAGAAAAGCAGTTAATTGCCTACAAGAGAGTTACCATAAGACTATCAGCTGATTTTTCAAAAGAAATTTTGCAGGCTAAAAGGGATTGGCAAGAAATATTCAAAGTCATGAAAAGCAAGTACCTACAGTCAAGATTGCTCTACCCAGCAAACCTATCATTTAGAACTGAAGGGCAGATAGAGAGTTTCCCAGGGGAAAAAACAAACACAGAACTAAAGGTGTCTACTATCTAAACCATTATTATATCAACATTATATAAAATGTTAAAGGAACTTATTTAAGCAAAAGAGGATCAAAACTATGAACAATATAGTGGCGATAAACGCATATCTATCAATAAGTGAATCCAAAAAACAAGCTAAGCAAACAAGAAGAGCAGAGATAGAATCATGAACATTAAGAACATTTTGATGGTTGCCAAAATGAGAGGGGATGGCAGGGAATGGGTGAAGAGGTGAGAGGATTAAGAAGTACAAATAGGTAGTTATGAAATAAATAGCCATGGGGGTGAAAAGTACAGTATAGGAAATGGAATAACCAAATAACTTACATGGATGACCCATGGACTTGAACAATGGTGTGGGATTTGCCTGAAGGAGTTGGGAGTGTTGGTGGGGACAACCGTAATAGCATAATCAATAAAATATAATTTAAAAATAAGTAACTCAATAAAAGCTACACCTAACATTAATATACCTAAGCATGGTGTTGTGGGGCACATGGCCCCCTTTCATGTGTCCTTTATTAAAAGTAGATAAATAAAAGTAGATAGATTAAAAGTAGAGTTAAATTTAATGGACCTTATATGTTATAATGCCAGCCTAAAAACTTCTTTGGTAAATTGTGTACCCTTTTTCTGATAACCATTTTATGGATGACATTAATTTTAATAATAGCAAATATTTAACCTAAATTTGAACATTTCCCAAATGTCATAAATTTGGTTTTATGCCAAAAAACTTTTGGTTTCAATATGAGTGAGGTTGACATTTAATTACTATGAAGTGAAAAAAACTAAGCAAGACAAAAATATTTTATAATTAGAGTTGTCTAATAGGTGAATGACTCTTCCGGTCGGCAATTCATATGTATTTGGTTGAAGACTGGATGATTATGTAAAGCCTTGGGTCATGTTCATAATGAACTGTACTTAGTGAATATGCTGAACCTACAGTCCAGAGGACAGACTATTTTTAGACATGTTTATAATTTTTTAAATATGATGAAAGAACAAGGTACTATTAAAGACTTTGGAAAAGCAAAAGGCAAGATTCAAATGGATTTTAGGGGAATTCAATGTTATCCATAGAGGGAAACCATGAAGGACATGAAATTCTAATACATTTAAGTTTAGGTTAGAAATTAAGATATACTTATTGATATAATAATAGCATGTCTGTTTTATGTCTCAATTGTGTAGGGATTCATTGTTGAAATAATTCTTAAATTACCTTTGGATAATGGTAACATATCTTTGTCAAATGCCCATTAATGTACTAATGAGCTTAACATCACTTCTCTATTAAAAAAGCACAGTGGGAACTAGATATCAAATGAATAAAAGAGAATATGATATTTCTTTGTTATTAAATAGATGATAGCAATTTTAATAGAGTGCTATGGTTTGGTGATTTCTATCCCATTTCTGACTACCTCGCCTGTAAAAGATGCGGATAAGCCTTAGAGAGTGATTCTAGATTATCACCACCCGATGGTGACACCAATTTAAGCTACTGTTCCATATGTGGTATATGTATTGAAGTAAATCAATAAAACCTGTGACCAGCAGTGTGACTGTTGACTTAGCAAATACTTTTATCTCCATAGTGGTTTGGAAGAATGGCCAAAACCAGTTTACCTTTACCTGGCAGACAGCTTTATTCCTTCAGTGCCACACCTCAGCTAGAGGTCAATTCTGCTTCAGCAACAGTCTGCTGAAATTATTGATCTTCTTGACATCCCACAGAATATCACACTGTTTCACTGCTTTGTTGATACTGGAGCTGATGAGAAAGGAAAATATGTACTTTAGATCCTTTAGTGGTTCACATTATGTCAGCTGTTGAGAGAGAAACAACAAAGATATTCAGGAGCTCACACTCTCAGTGAGGTTTCTAGTGGACCTGTGGCCGACAGCATGTCAGGATATCCCTTCTAAAGTGAAGGAAAACGGTTTAGCACTTTGCCTTGCCTGTATCTGTTTTTGTATCATTAATACAGAAACACCACTCTCAATGGGCTTCCTTGCATTTTGGAGGTAACATTCCGCATTTGAATGAGCTTTCATGGCACATTTACTGGGTAGCCAGGAAGGCTGCCATCTTCTTAAAACGAAGGCAGCTCTGCAGTAGGTCTGGAAGCTGTAGGCAGCTACACTGCTCTTCGAATGCATAAAATGGGTAAACAAACAACACTCAGAGGATTTGTTGCAACTAGGAATACTCTAATGAGCTCTAGAGACTTCCATCAGTGGGTCACAGTGGAAAATCCAAGGATGTGGAAGTAAACTCATGCCCTCTTCTATAGATGACTGTTATTGCTTTGAGATATAGCATCAAGAATGATACTGGGATCTTGGAGAAAATGAAAATCTGATCAATGGATATTAAGTGCTTTTGGAACTTGAGGTGTTGATTATGAACTATCATCTTGCCCACAAGCATGTTATTGTACTATGATTGGCAGGAATAGCTAAGGTTGCACAAAATATTTTTTTCTTGGGAGATAGAAGGAATTTTGTGAATTTTACTTTACTATGATTCTAGCCTGGTAAATGGTTTCTGTTAAAATATATATCACTCAAAATATAGAAACTATGCACTCCTGGCTTTTGTGGCTCAGTGGATTGAGTGCTGGCCTGTTGAACCAAAGGGTTGCCAGTTCGATTCCCAGTCAGGTCCCCAGTGCAGGAGTGCACAAGAGGCCACCACAAATTGATGTTTTTCTCCCTCTCTTTCTCCCTCCCTTCCCTTCTCTAAAAATAAATAAATAAAATCTTTTAAAAATATAGAAACTATGTCTCATCATTGTATATTTCACTATATGTTTATTATAGGTAGCTTATAATATAATACTATAAAATAGAATGCAACTAAGATAAGCACTCATGAAAACACTGTTTATAATTATATTGATTCTAACATATTATTTATTTCACCTGAACTTTTCATTGCAAAACAATTACAGTGGTAATGCTTGCATAGCAAGAATAAAATGTGTGTTGGTATTTTTACTTTGCAATTTAAAATTTTAAAAAATATTGCTATTCTGTTTAGAGGAACAAGAAGGGTGTGACTTCATGCTTTAAGCTGTGTATCTTTTTTTTCTCCCAAATCGTAAGATTCTACTCAGTTGTCTAGGCAGAGATAATACATTTGTGAGGTCAAAATAATTGCAGAAATACGCAGTTTATTTTCTTGATTACTTGATGAGGAAACTAAAACATGTATACTAAAGACCTCACTAGATTCATAAGTTAAATTGTGCAGAACTGTGTTAAATTCCTATCTCTGAACCTATTTTAATGAGCCTTCATCGACTCATCTTCTTATGAAAAAGAAAAGCAATTTAATCTTTCTTTTTCCTTAGAATTTGATGTTTCTCATACACCAAGTAAATAATTTATGCCAAAAGTCATTAAAAACATTGAGCTGTTTTGAGTGGGATCCTTTTTATTTTTCCTTTTACAGTGTTTACAAACAACCACAGTAATAAATGATCTGTTTTAGCACAGTCTACAATTTTAGCAACAAAATGAGTATTTATAGTGTGTATAATTTGCCAATTCTATGTTCAGAGTTGAATAGAGTCATGATATTCTCTTTATAGGTATATGGAATCTACTTGCTTTGAACACATGGAAGGCACACACAAAATAGTTAAACAACAATATGAGCAAGTATGTCAATTCATTAGGGTTTGGAAAAATACAGAAGCCCAAATATATGACTGCCCTTGAAGGAGGCACAGAGACTACATAGAAGGGGAAAGATTTCTAGAGTTTATAGCACAAATTTGCATATGAACATATGGTTTCCCACCAAATATTTATTTCTCATTAGAATTTATTCTTCCCCAAGGAATAATTATTTTAGACATAAAAATAAGTAGAGGTGATTCTCTCAATATGTAACTAAATTCAAAGTGGATATATTGCTATCAGTAATTTATTTAATAATAGTGTTCAAAGACACATTTTGTGCCATCTGCTTTATTCCATAATTCTTTTTCTCCCTCTGTCACAAAACATGATGCAGATTTAAAAAAGCATTTCTGTTTATATACACTCATCTTGAGAAGAAGACCATGATTATGCGTGCATGTGAGGACAATTATCATTAAATAGCTGTATTATTGTACAAGTCTCTTGTGTTCTTCTTCATTAATTTCCTTATTAGTAGACTACAGTGAAATTATCACTAAAGCACTGTTGTGGATGTAATATTGTTTCCAAATATTCTTATTTCCTTCTGTTCATGGCTCACTCTGGGGGGTTATTACTTATGCCTACCATGCTGAACTTGAAATATTCATATGACTTCCATTAGTGTGCACCAGGGTGTGATTCTCCATCTCCTTTTTCCATCTTCTATGATGACCAGAGACCACTTTGCCATTTGAATCCTGGAATACATATGATATGGATCATGTCTATTGTCAATCTAGAAGTGACATGATCATCAGCAAGCAATAAAACTTCATTAATCTGACCAAAGATATTCAGGAAAATTTTTACTTCAGCAAAATATACCATATTCCAGCTGATACAGCTACCTTCAGATAATAAATGCATAATGATGCCAATTATTTAAAGTTTACATATTTATATGTAAATGTGCCAAAGTTGTTTTATAAATTTATGTGTAAAAATAACCATAGTTGTAATAATAGACACACTGTCACCTAATTATTATGACTGAGAATGATGGAAAAGACATCACTCATAAAACAAATAATATAGCAGAGAACATCCCTAAGACAATTTTGAATTCTTAGAAATTTGCAAGTTAATAATCTTTTCCAATAAGTATCAAATTTCTTTTAGGAAAAAAGGTGATTCATTATAGGCTTTCCAATTTATCACGTCCTATTTGGATGAGTATGTTTTAGTGGTGAATAGTGAAAAAAATGTGTAACAGAGCAGTGAAAAAAGCAGGCTCCTACTGTGTGAAAAAGGATGGTGTACTTGTCCACTGGTTGCTAAAGACTAGTTTTGCCTATTTCATGTTTTGCCTATTTCCTATTTTGCCTTGATTCTCCTGAATAACAGATTTTCTTTGTTTCTGCAAATTAAAAAAAAAGATAAAACTATTCTTGTTATAAGGCAAGAAGCATTTTGAATAGTATAATTCGTAGCCATATTACTTTAAAATCTTTTAAAGTGTAATCACTTCCATATTGTTAAGTTAAAGCTGCTACTCATGTAATGTTTGAAATTATCAAAAATAACACAAATATTTTGAGTTTGTTTTTCAAACTACATGAAAAACAAATTTTATGGATTCAACATAAAATTTTCAGCAGGCTGAAACTATAAGCTCTTTTTTAACAACCAACTAAGGAATTTTTCAAATGATTTTAGTTTTCATTATATCACATCCTTTGCTTGAACATCAATAATAAACACATATAGAGATATTCTCTTGATTGGAAAACTATGTTTCTTTATCTCATCTTGCATCTTATATGTGAAAGGATTTAATACATTCTCTTTAATTATTCTATAAATTTTATGAGAGTATCTTTTCATATATTAGAATCTCACATTCCTCTACAATTATAATTTTCCATGGAAATAATGAAAAGTAAAGTGTACATTGACTCTTTTTACTTTTAGAGTCCTTGGTGACAGAGAATATGCTTTGTACTCCATATTGACAAACTAGAACTCAAACTCCATCATTATGAGTGACATGAAAAACATTGAAAAGACTGAAAATTTGATAAGGGTGAAATAATATTATATGGGTCTTGGCAGCTTTTCATTATCATGAAATTGACTTCAAGAAGATTAATGCTTTTAGGGATTTTTTAAAGTACATCAATTATATTCAGATTATGATTCTATGCTCATATATCTATTTTGTTGGTCTCTATGAGAATTTACTGTACCAGTCAAAATAACTCAATTAATTTTATCTGCATAAAATATTAAAACACATAAGTACTATTTAGTTGATTAATGGTATAAGAGTTGTCAGCCAAAGCTAAGGTTTTTGTTTTAAATCTAAAGACAAAAATAGTAACTTGACTTCACTGCACTCTTTGCATATCCACACAAATTGATAAATGCTCTGCATTATCTATGGAGGTATTACATAAACTCTGTGATAGGAAATTTCATTATTCTTACCCTAATGATAGTAAAATATAGCCCAGAGATGTTAATTGTAATTCTCAAATCCACACCAGGAACATGAGGCAGAACTAGGTATAAAATAGGCCTGACCAAACAAATAAACAAAAAACCTATGCCATTGAAAGTTATATTTATTCTACCTCCCAGTTTATCAATGACAATATTTTCAAAGGTAACTATGTCACAGTTATTACTACTATTGTTGTTTATTGTACCCTGACATATTACTTTACTTTTAATAGATATAAAAATTAACAGTGTGCACAAATCTTGTGTTCATTTCATCAGTTTTATAAATCTACTCACTTATGTTACTATAATTACCCTACGTTCAAGATCTAGAACACAGCCATCAATCAGTGGGCCCATTGTGCCCATTCCCAATCTATGTCATGCTTTGACTTGTTTTCACATGTTATACATGTCAAGTTCAAATATTTTCTATAAGAATTCAATTTGCAATGTATTTGCTCAGCATATTCGAAGAAAAGATATTGAGCATATCAAGAATAATAGAAAATTTGTGGCTGGGATATACAAGAATTAGTAGTTTACCGTGCTGACTGCTGGCAAAATAGGGGAACAGTGGACTAATAATACAAGTGGGAGTAATTCTACATCCAGAACATCATCAGGAACAAACATGATGCTGGGACATTATGATTTTCATGATTGGATCGGACACTAGTGTCAGGATAAACTAGTGTTTGTTTCTTGATTTCTTTGAAAAGATGTTTGAGTAAGGATTAAATGCAAGCAAGAATGTATAAAAGATCTGGTGCAAACCTGTGAAAGGCATGGTTCCTGTGTTTTAGTAACTTGTTGTTTAGTACATGAGGTCATTCCAATGAATGCAAAACTTTTAATACAAATGTCCTCCAAATAAGGTGAGAACAGCAATGCTGCTGGGAATTCAGAGGAGAGGAAATGTAGTGTATGTATGTGTGGGTGGGTGGGTGTGTGTGTGAAATGAGTAGAAGTATTTAGATATTGTATATTCTGTGCTAGTGCTCCCATTCTGATCTCCTAAGATTCATATGTGAAATGAGCTATGCGCCTTTTGTTCCTAACCTCACCTGGGGATGTGGTTATCTAAAGAAAAGATAAACATTTTTTCTTTTCATTTGATTTTACATTAATGTACCAAATTAGAAATAAAATGGGGCCCAAAATTTCTCCAAAAAGAAAATTTGAAAAACTAAACCTGAGAATCAAGCTTATTTCATCATTATTTTAAGTGAGAAGGAGAATGTTGGATTTGGACAGGGGGACGATACTGCAGGACGAAAATGAGGGAGTGGGACCCTGGCAAGAGTACAGGGAACCTATATAGCTAGAAGAAAGTGTGCTTTGCTTTTTTTTGCTGTTTTCTCATTCACTTATATGGTCTCACCAATTTTTCCACCCTGTTCAATTCCACTGTCTCTGTTACTTATGTTAAGTGTTGTCAATTTATGATCAAGAACTTCATCTGAGCACCATTTACACACTTTCTTTCTCTTCAAGTCCTATGGCTTTTTAAAATTTATTTAATTATTGTTCAAGTACAGTTTTCTGGTTTTTACTCCCATCCCAGCCCACCCCCCCCAGTGCTTTCCACCTCCCTCCCATTTCCATCCCCCCTTAGTTGTTGTCCATGTGTCCTTTATACGAGTTCCTGTAAATCCTTCCCCTTTTTCCCCTGAAATTCCCTCCCCTCTGGTCACTGTCCCCCGTCCTCTATTTCAGTGTCTTTGTTTTTATTTTGCTTGCTTGTTTGTTTTGTTGTTTAACTCTTACCTGTATACAATGTCTCCATAAATTATATCTTCCATCCAAACCTTCCTAAGCTTCAAAGTTGTGTATCTAAATGTATACTTGAACTCTCCACTTAGATATCTCTAATTTGGCATATTTAAGGTTGTGTTGTTTTTCATCCCCCAAAGAAAACCATAATTATTCCAGAATTTCTTAATCTAAATTCATAGCATTTGAAAATATTAATAAAGAAAAGCAGTAAATAATACTCTCTTAATATACATTTTTGTCAGTCTCCTTATTTTGTGCATCAGAAAATATTGTTGTCTCTGTCTTCAAAATATATTCTTTACCTGACCACTTATTATACCCACAGCCACTACCTTGGGGAAAACCACGAAGTCTTCTCTCCTTTATCATTTAACTGCCCTTCCTATCAGTCTAGTTTCTCTCTCTACTCCAGTAGAGTGTAAACTTAACACACTACCTAGAGACATTCTTTAATATGGCTACTAATTTTTTATGGCTTCCTAAAAGTCATTTACAATTGCCTAAAAGGATCTATAGGCTTTAATCTCCGCTCTCTCTGCAGTCTGACCTCATGCCCTATTATTCTCATCTCCTTTGCTTCAGGCCAACGGCCATTCTTTGATTGATTGTTGTTAAAAATTCTAGGCCTTAGTCAGTTGGCCTTTGTTCTTCCTAGTACCTCTGCCTAATTTGAGGTTCTCCCAATATCTACATGGCTAACTTCTTTACCTGATATAAACTGATTACAAATGTCATCTACACATGAAGTCCAGGTTTGACAACTTTTTTCATTCTGTAGACTGCTTATTTCCCAGCCCAGGGTCTCCCTGTCCCCTTATTTCACTTTACCTTTACTCCCTACCGACAACATATTTATCACTCTCTAATCTGTTGTATAATTGCTTAGTAAACATGTCACTTTGTGTCTATGTGCTCACTATCTCTCTTTGCTTACTGGAATAAGAGATCCATATATGTTTTATTACTGTTGTAAAAAAATGCCCAACATCTGGTGGATGATCAATAATTATTTGTAGGACTAATGAAGGAGCAAATGAATAAATGTTTTATTTTAAAATTACATGATTGGTGAATAAAAATAATTTTAGCATAATATCAGGGACACACTTACCTTTCACATATTGTAGTTTCTAAATATATCTTCAATCTGTGTACTTTTATCTGTGTCTATTAACTCAATCTTGGTCCAAGGCACCATAATTTTTTTTTATCTAGACTACTTGAAATAGTCTTCTTTCTTTATTTGCTTTTTATTCTTCATTCACTTTTGCAGCTAAAATAAATGTTTGAAAGCACACTTCAGAGTATGTCAGATTTTGGACTTAGTGTCTTTTAACAATATTCACATTCCAAATTGAAACTACTCATTTCCATAATATCATGACCAACAAAATTTGATGCCTGCCTAACTCAGCCATCCCCTCTTATAACACTCTTCCCCTTCCACTTTTTATTATGATGCAGATATTCCAGTTTTCTTGCTATTTTGTATATCAGACATTTTTCTCTCTTAAACCTTTTACATGTCCTGTTCCTGTTTTGTGTAATTAATTTTAAACTTATACTTTCAGCTTTACCCCTGGTCAGTTTAGAGCACTGATCTAGTATCTCATCCCATGGTCAGATTTAGTGCCCATAAAGATGTTTTATGCATGAGGTACATATATAGAAAATTTAAAATTAGAAACAGCAATGCGATATGGGTAGGCCTTACAGAAATTTTAATGTCATGAGCTCTTTATTTTCATCTCTTCTCCCCTGATAACTATCAGTTATGATTTTTTCACAGGTACATTCCTGTTTAATCCTACTTCCATTATCTTGGGAATGTTGATAAAATAATTATGACTCTTTTATTCCATCTCAAATGTCATGTCCCATTTAAGATCTTTGGTTTTCTAGTATAAATATTCACATCCTGATCACATTTTTTCAAAGGCTTAACTCGATTCTATAAAAATGCTTCTCATGTACAGTAAGGATTTAAAAATCTCTACTTAATATGTAACACCAAGCTTTCAAAGAAATCATTCTTGTTTTTGATAATTGTCTTCACTGACAATTTAAAAATTACCTTTATAGTAAATTTATCAGTTGTTGGATTTAAATATAGTGTATAAATATGGCAGCATTTTGGTGACTGCTGGGGGGAGGAGGGTTTAAGAAGACTAAATAGTAATGGAAAAATTATAATAAAGATTAAATGACAAAAGAGAAGAAAACCTTACAAAGGACTCTAGGTAACAAATGTCCACTTGCCCATTTGTTCTCACACTCTCTCTCTGTAGCAGCCAAGTGTGGGCTACAAGTACAGACCTTGGTAGGGCAACAGAGCGCTGGCCAGAACACAGCTGGGAACAGACTAAGCTAGCTGGACAGGGACAGAGAGCGAACGGCACTAAGCTTTGACATGGACTGAAACAATGCTTTTGGGCTTGGTGAAGACAAGGCTGGACTTTTCCACAGTAGATGGATGGAGATGACACACCAGTCACCTGGCAGCAGTCTTTTATTTCCATGCCAATAAATCTTACCATTATTTCTCTAAATAGATAGATAGATAGACAGATAGATAGCATTTTCTCACATTACCATGAGTTTTTACTTTATCTTTCTAACCCTCTTGATTTTTAAATGGTATGATAGCTGAAAAATTATGAGACACCCATGTGGTTACTGTTCAGTTTTTGTCATTTACTCATTTGATCAACTGTTTTGTCTGTGTATGTGCACGCATGTGTGAAGCATATCACATCTACAGCAAAGCCCTGTCCAATATTCCTAATGGAATGCATATGTAATGCATTCCCAACTTCCAAATGCATGTGTCTTTTCCATGAACATTTTACTTTTTTGTCAAATATGTTTTATTAATAAAATACCTACAACTTTTGGTTTTCCTCTATCCTTTTCTATTTGAAGTAGGAAAAGTGAAAAAAAAAAGAGTAGAATAAATTAAGATAATATTTTTCTCACTTTTATCTGACCTCTATTAGCATTCTGCTGCATTTCCCAAGGTAAATGTGTATTTTTGCATGCAAGCTATTTCGATAGAGTTTTTCCATTAGATAAAGAGGTCAGTTTTACCAAAAATAAATAATATTAGGTTAGACCTTAAAATAAAGGTGTGCATTGAATATGTATGAATTCAGTCAACAAATATTCAGCAAGTGCCAAATAGTGCTAGAAATATGATTTAAAGTATATTGGCATGTATTAAAATGGGTATGTATACCTATATATTAATCATACTTTTGTTAATATAGTTTTACCACTGAAATATAGTAATTGATATATTTTATAATCTCATGAACAAAATATGACTATGCAGTAGTACTGAATTTTCATATTTAGCTCAATTGGCAAAAATACATTTTGTGACAGTTAAACAATATTGTGACATATTTATGACTCAACAATGAGGCCCAATTTGAGGCTGATAGAAATGCAAACTAGTCCGCAAGGACACATCATTCATATCGCATGTTGATGTTTTCAGACTCTGTGTAGTTTATTTTACATCCAAGGAAAACCAAGAGTTCATCTATCACCTGCTTAATTGTCAGTGGCAAACATTCCAGCCTAGCGAGTGTGGAAAGCACGTCATTAGCAGAGGAAGAACAAACAGGCTGTTCCGTGGAATGCCTTTCACACCTCCTCTCCTCTTTGTGAATGTAAAGATAAAACTAAACAGGAGAAGAAGTAACACTAAGAAACACAATGGCCGATGATGATGTTGATATGATGAAGTAGAAAAACCATAGATGTTGAAGATTACTCAGAATCTTGGTTTTCGATACATAGATTAGAATCTCATCCCTATCGCTTATTAATTATGTCACTTTAGACAAACAGTTTAACTTCTGACTGTTCAGTTTACTTATCTTAAAACACAGATAATACCCAGACCTTCCTTAAAGATATATAATGTATTTGTTTAGTACATTGCCTGTAGTCAGTTTCCCTGTTAATCTGTCAAAATGGGACTCTTTTCTTCTTACAAACTTAAAGAAGAATAAGGAGTGTATTTATGAGTATCCTAAATATGTAATTTTCTGTTTTTGAAAAATAAAAGCCCAAAGGCCTAAGTATTTGATATCACTCTCTTCTTCATGATCATAGAGTGTGGCTGTATCTTTTATTTTTATTTCTGTTTTATGCTTGTTAAACTGAGGGTGTCTTTCCCATTTGGACATATAAAATCACTATTCTAGATGTTTTCTCCTGTATTCAAGATAAAACTACTTTGATTTAGCATCTGAGAACAAAAAATCAAAACATTTTTTCATACACTAGATTTAATACTTTCTGGTTGTTGAAGTTATAACTTCATTGCAAATTAGTATTCTTGATTTTTTTGAGTAGCAGCTGAAAAGAATCTAAATATTAATGGGAACAATTCTTTCTCAAGAATTGTTCTATATATATATATATAATCTCTCATCCTCTGGCTCAAATATTAGGAACATCGCAGCCTTCATTTTAAAGGAGCACCAGAATAGGAAAATAATTTTGAGTATTTTCCAGCCCCATTCAAGGACCTTTGAAATGTCTTTGTTCATAGAGGGGAACACATGCTTTACTTGGAAGTCATGCGCTGAACCCTAACATCATCATAAAAATTATTGAACACTAATACAATTCATCTGGATTTCCACCATAAATTTCTAGAAAAAAAATGAACCTCTCCCTCTGGAAGTGAACTACTGAGATATAGTTTGTGATGTCTCCAGCAACTTGGAGCATAGTATGTAACAGGTATGATGGATGTCTTTGCCAGTTTCTGAGCCAAATGAAGTTTCTTTATTTCTCAGTCTGCTTCTCAGATCCCTTAAATCCTCCAGATCACTGTCTGTCTGGGGTGTGTATTTGCTATCTATCTCCCAAAGCTTTTGAAAACTTCCCTAAAATTAATGCCTCATTTTCTAAGTATTAAACAAATAAAAGGAAAAAGAAAAGAAAAGCTGCATTAAAATAATTTTGTGATTGTTCAGTTGAAGGGCAAAACCAGAATATTTATTTCTAATGCAAACTTTATGATACAAAAAGAATTAAAGATCCCCGATTTGTGCAAAATTTATGGACACAAATTATAATCTAAACTCTAGTTTCTATCTAATTTAGTAACTTCTTTTGGGATTACAGAGGGGAATTACTCAAAAATAGAGTACATCCTCAAACACTTCTACATATGTTAAGACAAAATCAACTGTTTGGTGTGTTGTATAGTTTACAAAATGAAAGCAAAACAAATGAGCTAAACTTTCCCAGTCACCATGTCCACACCAGTCAGGGAATAGATGCAAATCCAGACCACACAGAATGCTCAAGATGTAGTTTGATGGTTTTTTGGAAAACATTAACATTATACCATTGAATCTACCAAATTAATAAAAGTGATTCATGATTATCCTTCTGGTTTTACACCGAATTACCTTAAAATGTCAATGATAATCAATACATATATGCTGATATATTTAAAATATATGTGTATTCCATATTACTTTTATAACTAAGCAACAGTATCAAGTTAAAGACAAGGTTAAATCAGTTATTAAATTTAATTTGGAGTTTTCATACTTTACTAATTATAGTCCATTTTTCTTTTGGGATAAAAAATATTTATTCCATAAAATAAATTGATTGAATATGCTTAGTTATTATTTATATAACAAAATTAAGAAACATAATATTTTAGATTTGTTTTTTTGCTGAAGTGTTCCATTAAGATGTCAACCTGTCATAGGGTTAAAACTGAAATAACACCTTCTATAAACAAGGATTTTAAATTAGTCTAAATATTTTGTTGCTATGAATTTATTTTTCCCAGCGAGATTTATTTCTCAATAACATCCTCATGTCACTTAGATGAGAATCCAAGTGCATTCAGTAAGATAAAATACTAATTGGATGAGTAGGAAAAGGTTATTTATTTCTAGCATCATTCTATTTTAATGTTGTTCTTATTATACTGCTATAGTATGTAGATTTAAATAAACATCAGACAGGCTGAAGATTTTAAATAAATCATATTCAATTTAAGTAATAGATTTACATATTAAACAAATTCATGTCACTCAAATGTTTAATAGTTTATAAATTTGATTTTGTTATCATATAATAAAAATGTTCCTGATTTTTACTTAGGACACATGAGATAAAATTAAATGTGTTTTAAGAAATACATTTAATTGAGTTTCATTATGAATCATTGACATTTTTATTTCATTTGAATGCTATTAGAAAATATTTCATCCACTGAACCACATCAGCCAGGCTAAAGTAAAATATTTAAGGAAACTTATTTTAATTTATATGGAGGGGACAGAATGCTCTACTGAACATAAATCATCAAAAATTATTTCGCCTCTCAAAATTATTTAACAAAAAAGCTACTACTGATTATGTACCCAATTTATGACGTATTTCCAAGTTTTCATTTTCCAGAAAATGTTATATATTTTTACCTTTGAAACGTATTGTGCTATTTTTAAAAGTATTGATGATTCACATTTTTGATGGGAAAATAACAAGTTTCTCATTTTATCTCTCTCTTTTTTTTTACCAAAGGAAAAGTAATTTAATACAACAATATGTTTTGTGAGTTTTAGGTCATTTGTTTCTTTACAAAACGTTTTGTGACTTCTCAAAATTCTTAAATTTTATAAGGGTTTCTTATAAGCAAAGGTGTTAGAAAAGGGGACTTTTCTCTCCCAAAATGTGTGATCTCTCCAGAGAACATGTCATTCAAAAAACTAGACTACACTACGGAGAAGGAGGAGTAAAAATTGGTGAAGGAAATAATTCAAGGTATGCAGATGACATCATCTTACTGGCAGAAAGGAGCCATTATTTTAAACAACTTTTGATGAACTTTAACTACAATTAATAAAAAAAAAAAAACTTCTGATGAGCGTGAAAGAAGAAAGTGCCAAAGTAGAACTGCATTTGAGCATCAAAAAGACAAAAATCATCACTACAAACGAAAGGCATAATTCTAAAATAGTTAATAAAAACATTGAACTTGTTAAAGATTTTACTTACCTTGGTTCAGTCATCAATTCAAATGCAGACAGCAATGAACAAATCATAAAAGAGAATGGCAAGACTTGGAATGGCAGCTGTGGAAGAATTGGGAAAGATCACCAAGAGTGAGGTGTGTCATCAAAAACCAAGACTAACATCATTAAAATTCTTGTATTCCTAATTACCCTGTAGACGTTGAAAACACCTGATAGAAAAAAAATGAGTCATTTGAAATACAGTGTTGGAGAGAGCTCTATGGATATCTCCAGCCATCGCCAAAAAGACACTGAATCATCACTGGAGGCAAAAATGACAAAACTGAAGCGGTCTTACTTTAGACACATTACGAGAAGGCGGGGTTCTTTAGAAAAGACAATAACATTGGAAAGATAGAATGCAGCAGGAAGAGAGAAAGAACAAGTGAGAGATGAATTGACTCCAGGATAGAAGCCCTAGGCAGGCACCTGCGGGAGTTGGGCAGGGCTGTTAGGACAGGATACTGTGAGCATTCCTCATGCATATGGTCACCAGGAGTCAGAGCCAACTCACTGTCACCTAACACACATGCACAATTCATGAAGACTGTCTCTCCAGTTTCTTGTCTGCTTCAGGTACCTATCATCATTCACCTAGAAGACGTGACTATGAAAAACTCCCTCATCTTCCCGAGGTCATGTAAGCTCAAGAATGCAAGTTTTAGTTAAGTAAACATAATTCATTTTAAATCTGAAACTCATTCAATTTTAGTCACTTCGAATTTATTTTAATTATATTGAAAATAATTGTCCCTTGCCTACATCTCCACATCCAACTTGATCTAATGTATAGTTAGCTTGATACGTGATAAGGACATTGGAATAATTGCTACATGAATGGCATAACACTTTGATATATCATCAATTAACATGCTAAATTTTTTAAGTAAAATGTTGAACCTTTCAAGCATTATTACTACAAATATAACTGGTGTCCTGGCTGGTGCGGCTTGGTGGATTGAGTGTCGGCCTGAGAAACAAAAGGTTGCTGGTTTGATTCCCAGTCAGGGCACATGCCTGGGTTGTGGGCCAGGTCCCCAGGGAGGGGTGCACGAGAGGCAACCACACATTGATGTTTCTCTCTCTACCTTCCTCTCTAAGAAAAAATGAATAAAAACTTAAGAAAAATAACCATTAATGCCCAAATAGAACTGCTGATGTCAGTGTGTAAGTAAGATGTAAATGAGCTAAATAAAAGTAATTGCAAAAGTCCTAAATATGCACAGTTTGTAGGCATTCCTTTTAGATCATAATTATTTTTCAGTGAAAGGGTACAGATAATATCAAAAATATTTCATTTCTCTGAACATATTGACATGAAATTATCTTTACTCAATTCTCAAAGGAAATAAGCCCTTGTTAGTGAGTAATTTGCATTCTCTTATTTTTATTTACCTCAATAAACTGCAAACTAATGGATTACTTTCAAAAGTAAAAATTCATCTCTAGTGGGCATATGAAATAGTTCTACATAATCTTTAAAGCAAAAATGCCTAACACTGGAAAGGAATGCTTGAACACTGTGTGTAAATCAAGGGCTATCGGGAGAGTGATGTTCCAAACAAGTTCGGAAATATTTAACTGCCACTGATAATTTATAAAATAGGTATGTCAACATTCTCCTGATAGATCTGAGGGGCATGTTAACGGAATACAATGAAGACAGATCACTCCATTCTGGTACCACTGAGAGCAGAGCCGCCTCATGAAACACTTCTCAACCAGCGTCCATCAATCTCGCCCTGATGGCTGCTCAGATTAGACAGAGAGGCACACTCCTGTGAATCTTAAAAGGCCATTTCTGTCTCTTGTGAAGTTGTTAAACTTTGTTGTAATGTTATGGAGACTAGCTGAGCTCCAACAGATGCAGGATTTGACAGAAAAGCTTTTACCAAATACCTAAGAAAAAAGGGTTTTCACTGAAACATACATGACAAATTCTACAGAATAAACTGAACTTGGCATTAACCTGAAATACTGTGAGTTGGAATTTATTATTTATTACTTTTTCTATGTAATACTTATAGGTGTATCCATGTTTTTGTGTCATTATTTGATTTGTTACATGTTGGAACAACAGTAAGAAGGCAAACGTTATACAGCACACAACTTGTGGGTCATTATTTTAAGATCTAATTCACAGGGCTGTTGAGGCACTCAAAATTATTAAGACAGCGTGAGGAAAGCATCAAATAACCATTATGGGACAGCCAATAAGATGATGATGTGCTATGCTGAAAGTGACCTCTCAAAAGCATTGCTCTAGTTCTGTACTCAGTATCATGCCCAGCAGTGACATAACACAATCATGGTTCTCCCTATTTTCCAAGCATGATTTGTTTCTAGGATTTGTAAATCTGAAGGGAAAAATAGACAAAAAACTGTACTTGAAAAATAACTAAATAAAATAATTTTTAAAAAATCTGCAGCAATGTAAAGCCAAAGTAAACAACATCGATGTCCAAACTATGTCACTAAATGTACATCTAAAACCAAGTACAATCTATTATTGAAGATGCCATCGGCAGGGCAGCAGATGCTGCAGATGCATGGAATGGTTTTTGTTGGTTCGTTTTGACTACTAAACATAAATGGTCACACTAACACAGGAGAAGCAGTCTTTTTAAAAGATTGCTAAAAGATTTAAACATTTCTAAGTAATTAAAGTTCTTTGCCATAAATATTGTTAATCTCTCAAACAATGATGGTTTCTGGATGAATGATGATTGCTGGAGAGGAGAGAATGAACCTTGGAGGATGATTTTTGTGTTTCACATCTTTTCATTCATAAGAATATAATTTCATTTTTCTAGCCCCAGCCTTCACCAAAGCCCTCTTTGTGTGCTGGTTTCTTTATCTTCCAGGTTCAGACCTGCTATTGTTTTCAGTGTATTTGAGGTTTAAACCTATAAGCACTTAAACTTCCCATGCTTCCCCTTCCCAGGCAGGTCATTATTGCAACTTCCCTTCTTCTATCCTGACTGAGGACACAGGACTCCAGGATGACAAGTCTTCCTAAAATGACACAACATTGGCAAAGCAGATACTGGGTACTGTCCCTTAAGCTTCAGTCCAACCCCACTTCAGCTCCTCCTTTCCTATTTGGATTCCTGAATCCCCATACGGAGATCCAAGAAAGTCTTATTTTCTCATCAGTCTTCAGGTTGCTATCTTAATTATCTGCACAGGCATCTAAACTTATGCTTTAGTTTCTTGTTAATGTCAGAGCCTGTCAGGTTCTTCTTTATTTGCAATTGCTAGAACACTGTAATTGGCAATGACTACCTGGGGATGACCTCCAAATTTGACATACCCTCTGACAAGACTGCTGCACATCACCCAATCTACTAATTTTCATCTGAGGGAATGCTTTCAGGAGTGGATCATAGGTATTTGAAGTACATTTGCTTCCTCCCCATCCAATATCCACCTGAGTTTGCATTTTGTGCAAACTCAATTCATGTGATAATTTGTCTGATGGCCATCTTCATGAACCTAAGGATTTATATGTTTTCTGTTTGTCACGTTTTCCCCAGAATTTAGCACACACAGTACTCCACAAATGGTGGGTGTCCCATAAAAGTGTGGTGAAATAATAACTGTTAACTCTATGAAGAAAACAAACTCTTTTTCTTCTACACCCTGACATCACAGAAGAATTAAGCAGAATAAATGGAGATTAGGTTCCCAAAGAAAAGGATGAGGGTAATTTCATGTTCAAAGACACCAATTAGTCCATATTATCTAGAAGTTGAGTTTAAATAGAATAATAATAAAAGAAAACAATAAAAGACTCACTTCCATTTAGATATAGAAAGTTATTAGAGAAAATTGCTGCCTTTCTAATAATAAGTTAAACCTGGATAATACACAGAATTATATATTTTCTTGAACTTATCTGAGATGATTAAGGAGACAATTTTCCATGTAGTCTATTCCATTATATGTAGTAACTTTTGAATAAATCCTATTTTATAAATATAATTTGTTAAAAACCTAATGCCATGTGGAAATCTATTTATTCAACTGAGCATCTCTCATCTCTCAGGTCACTTTTAACTTGTAAGACTTAAGGAGTATTAACAACCAGTCAAGATAATTTTTGGCACATAGTTAAAAAATAGAATTAGTTTTCTAGTCCCCCCTTCTTCAGGATGTCAGTGACTCCAAAAAGGTTCTCTAGAACTGTGAAGTTAAAATTTACCCACACTCTATGAACAGATTCATTTTGCTTCCATGTGCTCCTACAGAGGACTTTGGAAGACCGCCCCCACCTCCCTGCCACAGATGTATCCTGAGCTGCTACTACAGCCAGATTTCAAGTCTTTTGTGCTCAGCAGCTGGGCAGCCAATAGGCCCAGTAAAACCTTATTCGTCGGCTAGTTAATTCATTGAGGTGTGGTACCCTACACTACTTCCTCACTGCAGCAGGATATCTCTTTCCACTTTTACTGAATCTACAAAATAGCATAAAGAAAAAGATGAATAAAAATGTTCCCCCACCTACTTTAAATACTCTCAAAAATAAGTATCTTCAGTAAAATTGTTATCAGTAAAAATTTAAGTGTAAAAAATCAAATGAAGCATATTGCTTAAACATCTTCAAAGTCTCTAAACATTTGGAATAATTTTACCATCAAATTTTATTTTTAAAAATCACAGTTTTTATATTTTTAGTATTGAGGCTGATGATTAACTCTAATAAATTAACATAAACTTTATATTTCAGGCAAAGCTATTTACAAAATATATAAAACATCTGGGGATATTAGAAGTTATAATGATTGGGTTGTCAAAAAATTCCATATGTTTTTTTTCCATGCAATAAAAGACACATTATTCATGCCCACCAATAACTTCTTTGACTTGGATATTTTGGGTATGTCAGCTATCTTCCAAGTGGTATAATGGTGATTGTTTTAAATTAATGTCTCAATTTGATTGCTCTCAGCTTCATCTGCATTACTGGACCTGGGACCATAGTCTAGCGAGAAATCTCCAACATGAAACTTCGCAAACCACTTTTGACATTTTAAATCAGTCACAGCAACTTCTCCATATACTGCATAATTTTTTTGGCTTTTCAGTTGTGTTTTTCACCTTCTTGAAATAATAAAGCATAATATGACAAAAATGTTGCTTATTTTCTTCCATCTTCAATATTAAAATGGCTACACAAAAATTCACCAATTTTGGTGTTGCCTTTTAATGCATGTTGATATGACAGCTGTCACAATACAATCAAATAGACATTGTTTTGAATGAAGGTAAAGACAAAAGAGCAATGTAATGGGAAAAAGAAGTTTTAGCCAACCCAATATTTGTCTACTCAACATAATTTTGTACTTCTATTACAGGCTGCAGCCAAGGCCTCACCCCCACCAAAAAAAAAAAAAACTGGGGATGGGGTCCAGAGCTCAGGGCATCCAGGAAATATTAAAATGTCCTCACAACCCCCCAGGTGTCAGTTGGGGGAAGGAACAAATGGAACAGGGCCATTGAGAGTTGTTTTGTACAGCAAAAGTTTTGCAGCTAACCTCTGGAATGGTCATTTAACATATCTATAACCTTTAACTGGTTTCATAGATATGTTGAGTAGCTGTGGCCATGCTTTGAGCCAGGGAGAAGGGAGTGGCTTGTACCCAGGATATAACTGGGGGCTGGTCCCCTGAGTTACAGCACCTGCGTGAGAGCTTAAAGTTGATTGGCTCCACCCCATGGGGCCACACCTGCCCAGACTCCCTATGGCAGCCCAGTAAAGCTGGGAAGGTATGGGAATCCTGGCAGGTGTAACCAATTATAGGAGGAGTCAGAAATGGGTCTGCAAAAGAGGACTGGTGCGGGGATTGAAAGGCAGATGCGGCAGCCATGAAAGAGAGAGCCACATGGTTTGGGGCAGAGTGAGGACCCCCACAGTCATGTAGGAGAGAGCTATGCAGTTTTGGGCAGAGTTAGGACCCCCTCTTGCCCAGGTGAAAGGGAGAAGTACACAGTTTTAGCAGAGTGAAGACCTCCTCTTGGTGAGGTGAAAGAGAGAGCCACGCAGCTTTGCCAGAATGGAGATCCCTGCAGCCAGGTGAAGAAGAAAGCCACGCGGTTTTGGCAGAGTGAGGACCCCTGCGTCTTTCGTAGAAGAGGCCCACATGGCTTTGGGGTGCTCCCTTTGGACGTGTGGCCTGAGAATCAGGAGAGACTTTGCCTGGAAGAAGGGTGAAATAACTCTTTGCCAGTAGACCATGAGAAGGTGCTACATGACTTTGGATTAATATGGAGATCCTGCCTGGATGGCAACACGGATGACGGTGCCAGTGGCCTGGAAACATGGACGTGTGCTCTTTTCCTGATTTACAGTACCTGGAGTTAGGACGGGGAGAAGGGAGCGCTGTGTGTGTGTGTGTGTGTGTGTGTAGGTGTACACCCTAAAAGACTTTGATATTTCAGTGGAGATGTTAAGTCTGAATAGCTTTAAATAAACATTTCATTTTCTTTTCACAAATCTCTGGCATTAAGAGATGTCTTTTCAATTGGCGGCGGACAGACGAGCTCAGTAGGTGTTAGTATGCCATCCTTGGAAGGGGCCCCTGTTGTTCTGTAGCAGTTTTTGGCATCCCTCAGTAGGCCAAATATTGCCCCCCTTGGACCTTTTGTTTGGTAACACTTCTACAAATTACAACATTCTAAGAGTCTAAGATAATTTTTGTGGCAGTAAAGTTATCATCTGATCTACATGTTTATTTGAGAGAAAGGGACAGCCTACAACAATTACCTCTTTAAAAGTGCACATTGAAGTTTTCATTATATCCATCTGATCTTACCACTTAATTCATAGACTTTTACTCATATTATCTCACCTGTAGCATCAAGCACCATGAACTGCACACTATCTGTCTTTTGATGACTCTTGTATTGCTTTGTTTGATCACAGACCTCAAGACATGCTTTTGAAAATATGTCTTTTAACACGTAAAGATTAATCTGAAAGTGATCTACTATATCTGTAGCAAAGAGAAAGACTTCCAAAAATTGCTAGATTTGTAATCATTTAATTAAAATTTGTTATAAGGCTTCAGAACACTGAAGAAACAAATGAAGGAAGACACAAATAAATGGAAGTGTAAAATAAACCATGTTCATGGATTGGAAGAATTAACATCATTAAAATGTACATACTACCCCAAACAATTTATAGATTCAACACAATCTCTACTAAAATACGAATGACATGTAACACAGTTATAGAACAAATATCTCAAAAAATTTATATTGAACTATAAATGACCCCAGCTAGCCTCTGCAATTTACAGAAAGAAAAACAAAGTTGGGGGAATCACAATACCTGATATTAAACTGTATTACAAGGCCACTG
The DNA here is from genome assembly GCF_021234435.1 of Artibeus jamaicensis. Lineage (NCBI taxonomy): Eukaryota > Metazoa > Chordata > Mammalia > Chiroptera > Phyllostomidae > Artibeus > Artibeus jamaicensis. The sequence continues at coordinate 33,548,334 of NW_026522046.1, read as the reverse complement.
TAATCTACACAGTCTGGTACTGGCATAAGAACAGACACACAAATCAATGGGACAGAACATGGAGCCCAGAAATAATCCAATGTCTCTGTGGTCCAACTAATATTGGACAGAGGGGGCAGCAACCTAAAATGTAGTAAAACTACCCTCTTCGACAAAAGATTTTGGAAGATCTGGACATTTGCAGGCAAAATAAAGAAACTCTACCACCAACTTACACCATACACAAGAATAAACACAAGGTGAATAATAGACTTAAACACAAGTCATGACAAAATAAAAGTCCTAGAGGAGAACATAGGCAGGGAAATTTTATATATTCCACACAGCAATATTTTCACTGATATGTCCCTTAGAACAAGGAACACAAAGGAAAGAACAAACAAATGAGACTACATCAAATTAAAAAGCTTCTCCATGATTAAGGAAAACATCAGCGAAAAAATGGGAACCAATCATGTGGGAAAATATATTTGTCAATGATACCTTGGACTACAGTTTGATCTCCAATATTTATGAAGAACTCACACACCTCCTCACCAGGAAGACAAATAATCCTATTTTTTTAAAAAAGCAACAGGCCTGAAAAGACATTTCTCCAAGGAGGACATACAGAGGGCCCAGAGACATATGAAAGAATGCTCAGCATCACTAACTATCAGAGAGACAAAACAAAACCACCATGAGATACCGCTTCACAGCAGTGAGAACGGGCATCATAACCAAAACAACAAACAACAAATGCTGGTGAGGTTGTGGAGAAAAGGGAACCTCCCTTTTCTCCACAAAATGGGAATGCAGACTGGCGCAGCAACTATGGAGAACAGTATGAAATTTCCTCAGAAAACTAAAAATTGAACTGCCTTTTGTCCTGGCAATTCCACTGCTGGAATTATGCCCTAAGAATCCTGAAACAACAATTCAAAAGAACCTATGCACCCCAAAGTTCACAGGGGCACAATTTATAATAGTGAAGTGCTGGAAGCAACCTAAGTGTCCGTCAGTAAATGAGTGGATCAAAAAACTGTGGTACATTTACACACAGTGGAATACTAGGAGGCAGAAAAAAAGAAAGAAAGAACTCTTATCCTTTGAGACAGCATGGATGGAACTGGAGAGCATTATGCCAAAAGAAATAAGCCAGGCAGTGAAAGACAAATACCATATGATCTCACCTATAAGTGGAACCTAATTAACAAAACAAACAAGTAACCAAAACAGAACCGGAAACATGAAAATGAAGAACAATCTAACAGTGATCAGAGTGGGGATGGGGGACGTAATGGGGGAAAGAAGCAGAAGGGTCAAGTCAAGGAACATGTATAAAGCACCCATGAACAAGGACAATGGCAGGGGTGGGTGTTGAATGTGGGAGAGGTGGGGGTGGGCAGTCAGGGGAGAGCAATGGGGACAAATGAAGACAACTGTAACTGAACAAAAACAGAAAAATTTAAAAATTTTTATAAAGCATTTTATACATCTTTCTTATAGTTTTCATTTTTAAGTGTATATACTTTCTCTCACATTCTAGACATTCAATTAAATTCCTCCTTGAAATTGTCCATACACATACTTAACATAAAACATCACATTTTAATCACAATTAGTTAGTCTCTGTGGTACAATTCTTTTACTGAAGATAGAAACAGAAACTATTTTCCTAGCATAACTAATTCTCTATAGAGCTCATTTTTGCATACTTTATTACAGTTGTCAAAGACTATGAGCCACCTGAATGAGATTGCTGTTGTTACCTAGCATGATATTACCTCAGGGGCTACAAATAATTCAGGTCTCTGTAAGTTATCCCCATACTTCACTCAAAAAACCATGCAAACATACTGATCTCTTTTTAAAATCATATGTCAAGATAAGAAAATGTGCCTGTTTTTCACTTTGTATATATATTAATACATATGTTAATGCATATAATGCATATATAACTACATAATGCAAAAGAAATAAAAGCATGAATGTTTATTAATGTGCTATAAAGCCAATTAAAATGACATATTTTAAACACAATATAGGCCTTATTTCTTGATTATACATGACCTATACTCTTAAAAGTTATATATATTCTTTGGCTAATCTCTTCCAGTCTTCCCTCCTGACATTCTCCTCTGAGATCTGTCATTCTGTTCCATGTGTTCATGCCTCTGGGTTTATTTTGTTCATTAGATCCCATATATGAGGTCACATGGTATTTGTCTTTCTCTGACTGCCTTATTTCATCTAGCATATTAGTCTCCAGATCCATCTAGGCAGTCACAAAGTTTAAGAGTTCCTTCTTTTTTTATGGCCACCCATACTACTTCGTTCTGTAAATGTACCACATTATTTCCGTCTACTCATCTACTGACTGGCATTGAGCTGTTTCCAGCTCTCGGCCATTGTAAATAGCACTGCTAGGGTCAAAGGAATGCATATATTATTTTGAACTAATTAGAATATACTTTAGACATACTAATTTAGTTCCAGTGAGAAAAATCAACATGTAGAAATATATAAATAGCTCTATGCCTTCTTCCACCCTTTGGTGTTATCACTCTGCATGTTATATTCACAGAGTTGCAAATTAAGCAAGGTTCTGATAAAATTATTAATCCATAAAATTTAATTTTATTTCTGAAACATTTTATTTATTTATTGTTTACAAAGGGGAAGGAAGGAAGTGAGGCAGAGAAACATCAATGTGTGGTTGCCTCTCATGCGTCACCCTACTGGGGACCTGGCCCACAACCCAGGCATACAAATGGAACGGGCAACCCTTTGATTGGCAGGCTGGCACTCAACCCTGGGCCACACCAGCCAGGGGGCATAAAATTTAATTTTTAAAAGAAACTGGAATAGGAAAGAAAAGCAAATACATATTTATTGAATTTATCATATTAACCTTGCTAGCTACAATTTCTATTTCTCATTTGTTCCCTTTCTCACCCTTGGATGGCAAAGGTTTGAACAGGACTCCCTTTGCATTCTTCCCTGGCTCTCGGTTAGATGTCTGCATCATACCCAGCCCTCACACGGCACTAATTACACGCCATTTACTATTACTATTTTTAAAAATGTCCTTGTGCATGAATTGCTTCACAGTGTGAATCAAATAATTTTTTCTTTGTCATTATGTAGATTTTGAGGCAAGACTGAGTTTTTTTCTATCTCCAAGGCTGTTTCTTTGATTCTTTCTAGGAAACAAGCAGGCTTAAGGAAGATGGTTGCTGTGAGCTACCAGGTCCCTCATAATTGCTTACTACTTGAATCTGTATTGTTTGAAGACCATTTTTAGATTTGAACTTTTCAAACTAACTAACAAGGCTGTACTGCAACTAACTAATTAATTTGGAAAGAGCTTAGAGCTCTCTGTCATGATGGCCTGCCTCTGTCTCGGACACTATTTGGATGCTATCATCCAGGGACAGGAGTGGGGATGGCAGCTTGCTTCTCTCCATGTGACACGCCTGCATTGTAGGCAGGGTGCTGGGCAGGAGTGGGGTCTCTTGTGGTCCTGGTATGGCATCACCACCTCATGAGGGAGCTGCACTGGGGAGAACCTGCTCCCCCAGATTTTCAGTCTGCCATGTCTGGGGTGGAGCCTCTTTCCTAACCCAGGCGGTTAGGTGGAAGAATGGAGTCTCAAAGTTCCCAGCTGCGTTCATTTTATACATAGGAACTAAATGACTTTTATGAAATTCTCTTAAAGAGCTCTATTATTGGTTGGAGACCACTAAGAAAGTATGAACTCGTCAGAATTTTGAATATGTTTCTTATCAATAAAAATGAACGCCATTAAGGCTTCTCAGTTATGTTGATGAAAATTAAATAATACTAGATTGTATTTATTGTAATAATACCTCTATGTATGTCAATACATGCATGAATGCAGTTGTTCCTATATGTTTTAGTTCTGGCTTCCTAGAAAATATTAATAGAAAATGGCGTGTTTTAAAAATGGAGTTCACATCACTTCAGTCTGCCCTGGAGTTTTAACAATAGCCTTTGTTAGTAAAGGTTATGTCTCACAACCTGTAATGTCCCTGCATCTTTCCTGGAAAGGATTCTGCAGTAATACAACTTTCATAAATATTATAGCAACAGCTTCACCTTGAAGCGGATAAATTTTGCAACATAAATTAATGGAGAAATAAAAATATGCAGTCATATCTCTATTGTGTTATGCCTACAGCGTTCAAATAAAATGAGATTAAAAGACTTCAAGTTCAGGGTATTTTGGCCTATTGTTACTGAGGTGTTCAATAAATATGGGCAACCCTCAAACAGGATATTGGGGGCAATAAGATAGCAATTCAAGTGTGTGTAGAGAATAACAGATTAAGAATATGGAAGGTATAGAAAATCAGCAATTCGTGAACATTTTAGGAAATAATTTTACTCTTAGATTACAACTAATAATGCATTTTAAGGTAATAGTTAAGTCCTATTAGATCAACAAATCCTTCCTGCAAATAACTATAATTAATAACAAAACTACACTGGCAAATAATCAAATTTTCAGTATCCATAATTGTTGTTGACCCCATGTTCCCTGCTGTCAGGCAGATTCTGACACAGCAGAGACACAAAGTTGCACAACCCCAGTTCAAGTGTTATTCCCAGGAATTTTAAGCGCCATTAATATAGCAAAACATTTAACTGACTGCATGTATTAAATATGTTTGCTATTAATTATACTTATACACATACATATGCATTATATTTTATACTTGACAGGAGGACACAGGCAAGTAGACAAGTGTAAACATGTTATAATATGTCAATGTGTGTTGTGAGAAATAATGAGAAAATGTATTTTAGAAAATGTAATATATAGTGAATACATGGAAAACTAAAAAGTGAGGATATTTTAAGCTGATTGCATGAAGGGAACTGGATAAGCCAGAAGTGAAAAATTGTGTGAGCCAGAGGAACAGGATGTACAAAGATCTGGAGGTAAATGGGAGCACAGACTTTTAGGAAAGAAAACGTAATCCGGAATATATTTGGTAGTTTCTTTTCTCTGATGTCATTTAAATGGTATGATATAGCATGTAGCCTTTAGATTTAATCCTTTTCACTAAATATAATGCATTTGAGGTTAGGGAAATCTGAATGCTTTTTGAATTGTGCTGGCAAATTATATAATGTCATCTTTTCATCTTTCATTAATTAAAAATTAACAAAAAAGGAAGCCATTTAAAAAGTAATGGCTTTGGGTTTGATATAAAATCTACCAAGTTATATATTATAATCTTCAATATTACATATAGGATTTGATTCAAGAAAGTAAATTACATTATCTGGTTTCTAAGCATTCTTTTTTTAAAATATAAATCTTTTAGCTCATTATATTTACTTTATGTTCTGGCAACTAGAAACCTGAGTGAAATTTTGTTTTCCGTTTCTGCAGATTTCTTCAGACAGTAATTTTCTGCTGTAATTGTTCTCTTTTTATTATTATTATTATTATTATTATTATTATTATGTTTCTTTTTTCTCTTTGTTATGGTCCTCAGTATATTCCACATGTCCTTTAATGTGATCTTTCTATGTGTTTGAATAAAGTTTTTATAAACACTGTTTTATAAATTTTCTACTAATATAAATGCATTTTTAAAAATGTTGGGTAAATACCTGACAGTGACATTACCAAGTCATAGTATGGTACACACTTAAAAAAGAGCCACACACTTGCAAAGTGTTTGCACCTGTTTACCACAGCTTCAAGCAGGACATGAATGAGGGTCTTGGTCTCTACACCCTCATCAAAATTTGGTATTATCAGTCTTTTCAAATGTAAGCTATTCTAGTACATGTGCAGTTGAATATATCACATACCCTGATGACTGATGATATTAATGATGTTGAGCACATTTTCATACAACTGAGGCCTTGACAAATGTGTCTTTTTGTGCCGTCTGTTCAATTTTTTTTTTGCCAAAATCTTATCAGCTTAAATTTCTTTTTGTTACTGACTTGAAGGATTTCCTAGATATGCTAAATATAAGCCCTATCAAAGTTTATGAATATATCTGTGTTTTCTTCTAGGAGCTCATTATGTTTAAGTTTTATATTTACATTTATAAACAATTTTTGCATTAATTTGAGTATGTGATGGCATATTGTTTAAAGCTTTTTTCTAAGTTGTTCTTAGGACCATAATGATTTCTTTACATATGTTATACAAACCATATATGTGTGCACCCATTTCCGTCTTGTTAAAAGGTGAAATGGGCCACATTGTTCTTTCAGGAGTCTGTTGGAGTCATATCCATTCGAACAAGGCAGCACCAAACCGAAGTCCTTCAGCAGCACTACAAGGACAGGAGCTAGGGACAAGATTTTTATAGAGAAGATGCTGCAGCAAAGCAAATAACTGATCTGACTAGTTATAGGCTATGTAGTTGTTTCATATGAACATCAAAAAGCCACATCGGTTGTCTGTGTCCTGTTGTTCTTAAGTTTTATTGTATTGGATTTGGGTACACGGACTCTGGCTTAGGTTTTGGTTTGCCTGTGTAGACTGCCAAAGCTTTAGGGCCACCTCAACCCATTCATTCCTTGTTTAATTACTTAAAAATCTCTAATATCTTACTTTGATCTGTTTTTCCATTCCAAGACTGCTACTACTCTGGCTTGGTTATTACTGCATAGCAATAAGTCTGGAATCTGGGATCACAAGTTCCCAAATCTGTGCTCTATGTCACAATCAGTTTACCTCACTTCCTTTTCTGCTTTCTCTGTACATTTTAGGATCAGCTTGTTGTTTTGGTTAACAGAGCTTATTTGGGATTCAATTGGACTTACCTTTATGATTATAGATCAATTTTAGAACAATTAATATTAGGATATGTCTTCAACTAATAATAATAATATTTTACTTACATAGTATAAAATTAGGTCCAATGTTTTATTATTTCCAATGGAAGATTTGTACATATTATTTGTTTAACTCATCCTTATTGTTATATTCCATGATATTATTGTAAATTGAGTTTTTATTTTATTTTCTAGTTTTGAGCTGCAACTATTTAAGAATACAATAAGTTTTTGTATAACAATCATGTATTATATATATATACAATCTTGTATTATCTATAACGTTTTTTTTTTTTTTTTTTATATAGTATATATATATATACAAAATATATATATATATATAAATTTTTAGAACTACTCTGTAAATTCCACTCATTTGAAATTTCCTGAATTTTTCTATGGCCCCAAATATGAGGTATCTTGTTGAATGTTTGGTACTGTGTTGGGTGTTGTATTTCATAGTGTTGATTAATAAAGTTAGTAGATAGTTTCTATTTAAAGCTTGTATATCCTTAGTGATTATTGAGTTGGCTTTTTCTATCAGTCACTGGGAGAGTGAGGGCCAACCTCTGTGATTACAGATTTGGATTTTACTTCCTTTAACACCATTTGATTTGGTTTCCTATAATTTGAAGCTCTCTCCCTAGATAAATTCATGTTAGGTTTCTTACATCTTTATTTATAAATTTTTTATTTGTCTTATAAAATTCCACTTTTAAATATCAACTTATATCCTTACCTTGACATCTATATTGTCCAATATAAATATAAATACAGCCAAACTTTTGCATTTTTAGTGATCCCATAGTATTTCTTCTGTATTATTTTTACTGTCCATCTATATCTAAAAATGTGTTTCCATATTTAAAGTATACTTTTTCAATCTTACATTATATACAAAAATAAACTTAGAATAGATTAAAGTCTTAAATGTAAGACCTGAACCATAAAACTTTGAAAAGAAACTGCAGGCCGTAAAATCTTTGGCATCAACTGCAACAATATTTATTTGGTTATGTCTGTCTGGGTAAGGGCAGCACAAGCAAAAAATAAACAAATGGGACTACATCAAACTAAAGAAGGTTTTGCACAGTGAAAATAACCATCAGCAAAGTAAAGACAATCTACTGATAGGAGAAGGTATTTCAAAATGACATAACCATTAAAAGGCTTACCTCAAAAATGCATGCATAACATATATAATTCAACATCCACAAAAAAGCACGGCTTAAAAATGGGCAGAGAACCTATAGATAGATCTCTCTAAAGACACATCGATGTACAACAGACATAAAAAGATGCTCAGCATCATTAATCATCAGGGAAATGCAAGTCAGAACCACCATGAGATACTGCCTCATACCTGTTAAAATGTCTATTATCTAAAACACAACTAGTAACAGGTGTTGGAGAGAATGTTGAGAAATGGAAATTCTCATTCACTGTTGGTGAGATTGTAAATTGGTGCAGCCATTATGGAAAATAGCATGGGACTTTTTCAAAAAATTAAAAACAGAACTATCACATAACCCAGCATTTCCATCTCTGGGTATTTATCTGAGGATATAAAAAAAGATGTGAAATGAAGAAGACCTATGCACCCATGCACTGCAACATTATTCACAATAGCCAAGATATAGAAGCAAGCAAATGGTCTATTGATAGGTAAAGAGTAAAGAAGATATGAAATATTACTCAGCAGTTAAAAAGAATGAAATCTTGTCCTTTGCAATGACATGGATGGACCTAGAGTACATTATAATAAGTGAAATAATTCAGACATAGATAAATACCATATTATTGCATTTATATGTGGAACCTAACAAAAATGAAACAGTTGAACAGAAAAACAACACTGACACAGACACATTAATAGAAAAAACAAAAGTATGCTTGCTGGAGTTATAGGAGGTGGCAGATGGACAAAACAGGTGAAGGGGAATAAGTACAAACTTTTAGTTCTAAAATAAATAGGTCAAGTGCTGGTAATGTTTATCACATAGAATATAGTCAATAATATTATAATAACTTTGTATGATGATAGATGGTTACTAGACTTACTGTGGTAATCATATTGTAAGGTATATAAATGTGAAATCATTATGTTATACACCTAAAGTATAGTTTACATAATTGAAAAATAAAATGTACTAATTGTAGACAGCAAATAGAATTTTTTATTCATTTTAACTTTAAGATAATTACTGAGCTATTTGGGTTTAGAGCCATATCTTGCTCTTGGTTTTCAATTTGCCTCATCTTTTTTTTCCTACCCTTCTCTCGACTTTTTAAAAATCTATTTGGTGTATTTGAATAGAAGATCAGGCAGAAATACAGGTATAGATATACTGGTTTGTTTCATGGTTCTTTTTATCTACACATTTTTCTGTCGCTTTTAATGGTTGCTATAATGATTAGAGTAGGTTTTCTTAAAGATTTTCAATCTGCAGAAAGAGAACAGTGTGCTAATTCATATGGCCCCTTCAATAAGGTATGAAAAAAGAAAGAAAAAACATAAAAATAGAGAAATAAAACCCTTACTTATTTTCAATTGGGGTACTTATGCATGTGAAAAATCATTAAGAACCTTAGTAAAAATGACTAAGTTTAGTGATCATTTTCTTCTTCTTTTTTGCTGGTCTTGTCTCTATATTATAATGGTGATTTATACATTGCATATTTATTTTTATAGCTTTATATCTTCAGGTTACACATTGCCTCTATGCTTTTATGGTGTTGAGTTTGTCCTGGAGGATAGTTGGATTCCTGCTGAATTTTTTTATTCTATAAGTCATAATTTTATTTTTAGAGTAAGCATATTTCCTTTCTAACTTCAGTCCTAGTGTGTTGCACCTCTTACTCTTCTTTCTCTTAAAGCATGTACTTTCCAGAAGCTCAACTAAATTTCTTCTGATTCTTTTCAAAGTCCCTTCATTGTAGATGGTCTAGAATTCCAGCATTTCCCTGAAATGCCTTGCAATTCCTCCCTAAATCTCACAGCACTGCTCTCTGGAATGTTTTGTGAAATCTTGCACAGAATACACACAAGGACCACCAGGGAAATCCTCCAGCTCCACTCAAACCCATCTTCTCCAGCGCTCTGATCTACAAATTCTAAAAAATGAAGCAACTCCAAACTGCAGTTTTTGCCTCCACAGCTCAGTGAGACTGTCCTTTGCTTGGGCTCCACGTAGCCCCGACAGAACGTCCAGTGACCATCTCACGTCATCACGTCCTGACCTTTCAGTGAGGATGATTCTGTGCCGCGTGCTGTGCCCGAGTCAGTAGCTTCCTGTGTTGCTGAGGTTTTATTGTACTTTTTAATGGAAAGAGGGCAAATCTACCATCAATTACTCTTCAGTGGCGGATGAGAATTTCCCCAAGTCCTCCAAGTGAATTTTTGACTTCTGGAAATATTTTTTCTGCCTTACCGAGTCCACGAGAACAGGATCTGTGTCTATCTTCCTCAACCATTTTTCTCCAGAACCTTCAAAAAGCATCGTATGTAAAACATTCTCTCTGAATATTTATTAAACATACTACAATAATGAGATCATAATATATTGCTGGGAATATATGTACTTTACATTAATACAATATTAATAAGATTTCAAATAAAATATTTTTTCTCTATTTTAACACAAAAAGTAAGTAGAACACAAAAGCAACAGGGAATATTTAGCTAAGTTTAAGGCTCCCTAAGAAATCTCAATCACTAGATATCAAAATGCTCAAAATAGGGATAAATAATTTAGAAAACTAGGATCTGAGAAGATCAGCACCCTGAAGTATAAGATATTATGAAGCAAAATATACAATGAGCATCTAATCCTATGATTTCATTGGATAAGTATTTTTAACTGAACATGTAACATTCATTTTCCTGGACAAGTCAGATTGTAGAGTTGCCTTTCAGTGAATGAAACCATATGTAAAACAGAAATGTAAAACTGCTGAGAAGTAAAAAAAATAAATGAGAAAGCCACTGATATTATCCAGTTATTTGTATTAGGGTTCTCCAGAGAAAGAAACAAAAATCAACAGGAGATCATATATAGATATGTAGGTATAGATAATATAGATATACATATATAGATAGGTAGATAGATAAAATGAAATTTATTATAATGAATTGTGGCTAATGCAGTTATGGAGGTTGAGAAGTTCCCCAATCTGGAGCCTGAAAGCTGGAGACCCAAGATGGCTGTGTGGGTAAAAAGACCAGAGCCACACAGTCCACAGTGTGGACTGCAGTCGGAATCTGAAGGCCTGAGAACCCAGAGCACCGAGGGCAGGGGAAGATCCATGTTCCAGCTCAGTTAGGCATGTAAAGAATTTGACCTATCTTTGCCTTTTTGCTTTTTTGTTCTATTCAGGCTGTTTGTGGATTGAATGATGACCAAACACATTGAAAGGGGCCATTTGCTTTACCTAGTTTACCAATTCAAATGCTACTCTCTTCCAGAAACACTCTCACAGAAGTACCCAGAGTAATTTTAACCAGATATCTATCTGGGCACCCTGTGGCCAGTTACCTGGTTCAAGCTGACACGTAAATCCAACTACCATGCTATTCCTATTTCTCCATTCTTTGCTTCAATGAGTATTTGTTCTTAATCTTGTTTATTACTGCCTTAACTATTCGAATGGATTGTCTATTTTGTTATCTGTGATGCTTGGGATAAAATGACCACTCTGTTGTGAGAACAGTCACCTAATAATCTGTTAATTTATGAATGAATATCTAAAGGATTAAGCTGTTGTTTGAACTCTTCTTTCCAGATATACATATCCTGAGTGAAGGCTGGATATCCAAGATCAAGTGTTATCCAAGATAACACTGCCACCAGGTGGCTGACACGAGCATTACAGTTACATTGGCCTTGGGGTCAAAGTGGTCCTTCTCTTAGGGGTGCTCCCTCTCAGGCAGTCTCTTAGGATGTTCGAACTATCGAGAGCCTTCTGTAGTTAGTGACTAACAGGAGTTTATTTTAAAGAGACTGTATGCTTTGGAGTAGGTTCTAAAATTATATTAGGTCCCTGCTGGGGGTCAATTTCTGGGACTACTTTCAGTTCTGGTGAGGAACTACAATGTTCATTAGTAGACCCTAAAATAATATTATTTTTGTACTGGATCCACAGAGATGTGTTAGAGTGAAGTCAGGGCATCAGTGCATAAAAGTTAGACTGTATATCCACCAGCTAAATATTATAGGTGGTTTTGATCATAGAATTTGTTTTAGGATTAATTTGTTAATGAAGACTAAAGACTGCCAAATTTTAGTCAAAACTAAGATAATTTCTTGGTTTTTGACATAAAATGATACGGAAGATGCAATAAAAGTATGTGGTATCTGGATTAGGGCATAGAATGACTGAATCATTTAAAAAATATTTATGGTCAAAGTGCCAGATTGGAAAATATATATTACATGCCATTATTTCACACATGAATATAAAACAACTTGTATTTTTTTAAGATTGCATTTATTTACTTTTACAGAGAAGGGAAGGAGAAAGTGAAGGAAAGAAACATCAACATGTGGTTGACTCTTGCACACTCCCTACTGAGGAACTGGCTGGCAATCCAGGCATGTGCCCTGACTGGGAATTGAACCTGTGACCCTTTGGTTTGCAGGTCTGTGCTCAATTCACTGAGCTACCCTAGCCAGGGCAAAATACTTTGAAAGTAGTTTCTTATATCTAAATAATGAATGCAATATTTAAGTAGGCTTATGATCAAGTTTAAATGCTAAATGTGTAAGTTCAGCACAAAAATAATGCCGATGATTTATTAATATTATTTAAAAGTTTTAAATAAGATATATGAATATATGGTATCTTTTTGAGTGTCAAAATTGTTTTGCATATGTTATTTTTATATTAGAATATTGTATTTCCATAAAAATGATTTTCAGAAATATGTTTTAATATAAAGGATAATGTGATATTTCCCCATGAAGACAAAGCCTGTGTAGGTGGAACAATACTTAATACAAGAAAATGGTTATTTTTTTAAATATGTGACTAACAGTACATCTAATTTATAAATACACTCTTGTCACAAGATTTGTTACTTTGGGGAGTTTTTAATATGTGTTTCAAAAAACATCACAGCTTGAAATTAATTTTTAAAATATGTATTTTCTCTATTTTGATTTTTTACAAAATGCTCTCTCAATTTAAGGAACATATTGCTCACTTTTTCTCCCTATCAACTAGTTGATTAAGCAATGAAACATCCAAAACATTCTAAAATGTTTAATCTAAATGTTGTAACAGAGCATTTCATTGTTTTAATGCACCATAGTTTTCTGATCCACTCATTTACTGATGGGCACTTAGGTTGCTTCCAGCACTTGGCTATTGTAAATTGTTGCTGCTATGAACATTGGGGTGAATAGGTTCTTTTGAATTTGTGTTTCAGGATTCTTAGGGCATGATCCCAGCCATAGAATTGCTGGGTCAAAAGGCAGTTTCATTTTTAAGTGGGGGGATAGAGACAATTGTACTTGAACAAAAATTTATATATCTATATCTGTATCTATACCATCTATATTTATATCTATATACACACATACAAAACAAAACAATAACAAAAAAGACAAATGCTATAACAGAAAAATGAGGTTTGAGTGACTAGCTGGGTATACAGACCATTGCAGAGCTGGTTAACTCCCCCAGTCAACGTGATGAATATTACTTAAAGAATGGACAACAGATAAGCAACTGAAAAGAAGGAAAACTCAAATAAAGAATGTGTCAACATGCCACAAAATTGAGGAGAACCATTGCTCTTAACATTCTTAGGTTTAGAGTCACAGAGTGTTTTCATATTTACAAAATATATGCATCTCTCTTATTGCTTTCTATCATGCTTTAGGTGTCTCAATAAATCATAATAAAATAGAATCAAGCTAGAAATAAAAATCAATGTGATTTATTCTTACAACAGTAATGTCTTTTAATTAAAATATGGACCAGAAGAAATGTTAATAATATGGTTTAAAATACTATAGTATAAACTTCACCTTCTTGCTCTTGTTATTCATTCACTGATGCTTCTTACCCATTTAATATCAGAAAAGTTCAAGTGCATTTTAACCTGTACTCATAATTTTACAAGGAGTTATAAGGATATGGTCTTTACCTCCTGATGTAAAACTTATGATGATTCATTACACCCCAAATTAATTTTTTCCAAAGTCATTTATCGTCATCAAGTTTCTTCATGTGGCAGGTCAGTCATGTCACAGAGATTGCTACATCTTCTGTAGATTGACTTCTCAATGACAAGAAATGCATTTTCTCAAGGTCACTTTATATCCAAGATATTTAAAACAGCATTACTCTCTCCAGTAGATACATATGAAGAAAAAATTATTTGGTTTGTTTGAAACATATTTTATAGAAATGGGAGGGGAGAAAATAAAATCTTTATTCTTAAAAGTGGTTTTACACAGTGTATAATTCTGAGTCTTCTTATAATGGTAACACAGTGTGCAGTAAAATGACCAGGTCCTGTGTATGGGGCAGGATTATAGTGGAAACTGTCCAGGCCTTGAGTGCCCTGGTCACGGCTCTTTCTACTTTAGTAACACAAAGTTTAGAGAGGTGACCCCAAAGTATATCCCTGATAGTGGTCTCTTTGTGATTCTTTATTCCCTATGACATATATCTTCCTTACCTACCCTAAAAAAAAACATTATTTTCTGTTTCATGAGCTACCTTGTACCAGAACCTTGGTCAAAGAAAGAGTAATGGTTAATGAATAGAAACTGTGAAATCAACATGGAACATAAGAGTGTCACTTCAGCTGGAGGGAAGAGAACTTAACAATGATATAACTAGCAGTAGTTACTAAAGATAATTAAGACAAGAAACATTAACTGGGGAATATCATTATTCTAAAATTATAAAGAGCCCCTGGCCTTAATGAGGCATTTTCAACAAATATGAGACTCTATCTTTTGTTTGTTTAATATGATCTAACCAGCTTAGTGTATTATAGCATATTAAAAAAAAAGATTATGCATATAGCATGGCATTTTGGTAGACTAGTTCATTTTGGCTGAGGCCACAATGCCAGTAAGTTACATTCCAAGGAAGGCACTTCCATAACAAGAAAACAAGCACGTGTAAGTTATTGTATCTATTCTGCGATTTACAGGTTACAAAGCACTGTTGTTCTGAACTGCATTGTACCCCATCCCTATTTTGTATGCTTAAGCCCTGACTCCAAATATGACCACGTTTGGAGATATGGTCTATGAGAAGGTAATAAATGTTCAGTGAAGTCATAAGGTTGAGGCCTTAGTCCAAAGGATTGGTGTCCTGATAAGAAAAGGGCAAGAACCACAGGTCTCTCTCCCTCTACAGGCAAACAGCAGGAAGGCCATGTGAGGACGCAGTGAGAAGCTGGCTGTCTGTAAGCCAAAAAGAGAGAAGTCACCAGACACCATGCCATCTGGCACCTTGATTTTGGACGTACAGATGCCAGGGTAGTGAAAAAATCCATTTTTGTTGTGTAAACTACCCAGTCTGTGAAATTTTGTTAGAGCAACCTAATCTGTTTAGTCCAACTGTCACATTTATTTGTTTTAATAATAAAGAAAGGTGGTTAACTAGTATTGTTATGCTAAAAGTTGAGAAAAAGAAATTGTGTCAGGAAGTCTGTGTGATTTGCTTTGAATCGCCTAGGTAACAACTAATTCATGATTGAAGTTCCATTCCTTCTCCTGTAGACAAACTTCATATTTTACCAAGTGGTCCCATAAAATCTATGAATGAAAAATAGCCATATAAGGTCGCTCAACACTAGCATTTTTATGCATGAGGGAAATAAATATTTTGAAAGTAACTATTTTTGAAATTATAGAAAAACAAAACTATCAAAAGGTTGTTATAATATAGTTAATCTGTCAATAACTTAAAAATTACCTAGGTAATGAAAATGGTGTGATATTATTACAAGAATTATATAAAATTTAACCTTATTTACTTCAAAGCACTTAAGCATTATAAAAAGAGAATTGTTGCTATGGATGTCTTTTCCAATAAATGTACTAAACATGATGCACCCACTTGACCTACAAAAGTCTAAGACACAAAATAAACTTTTTAACATACCCATATGTCTTGAAAGATATTTCCATACTAATTCATAAATCCAAAAGATATCTGTATCAGTTCCAGTGTCATCTGAGTTCCCTTTTTAATATATTTCATTTCAGAGTTCCCCACACTTCACCACTTACTGGGGGAATACTGCACTTTTAAAATTCATGTTGGTAACATTTATGTCTAATTAACCACCATATGCTTAAATTACTCCTAAAAATTGTATGGATAGATATTCTTTTGGGAAATACAAGTTCTCATAGCTACACCCCCACAAGTCCTATTTTTGAAGAAATCACTCAGTGTAACTTTGAAGGAGAGTAGTTAGGATAGAAACTGTTTAAAGAGCACAGTTCTGTTACCATGGAGACTATAATCTCACCAGACTCAATCCAGAGTTTATATGGATGCAATAAAATCCTGTCATCGATTTCTCCAGTTTTATTTTCTTTAAAAATAAAGAAAACCACTACAGCATAAGTTAACGAGAAAATATATTTACTCTTTGTATTAACCTGTTCAGGCATGAGCTCCCAAATCAGAAGTTATCTTACATGTCATATGAACAAAACAAAAAATATCTTATATTAGTAGCCAGCCCTTTTCTCTCTAATGGTACAGACAACTTAGTGCTTATATATATATATATATATATATATATATATATATATATATATATATATATTTTTAGTGCTTATATTTTGAAATTGCAAATTTAAGCTAAAAATTAATTTTAGTAGTAATGTAGGCAAAATATTATTCATGATACATGTGAATTATGTGTTTGTTTTATGCATGCTTTACATGTGTTAAATAAGATGCATTGAAAGCAGAAAAATTCATTAAAAAATCATTGTTATGTTTCAATGATCTGATGCTAGGTAAAGTCCAGATGGATTTCGAAGTATCTAGTTGAGAATTTTCAACAAAGCAATGATACAAAATAATGAACTCAAATACAATATACTAGACAATTTGGGGGGGACTTGTGAAGGTAGTGGGGCAGTCAGAAGTAAGAGAGGAGCAGACAGAAACACTTTGAACAATTACGAGAAAATGTTTAGTGTTAAAATGCATTTGTAATACAAGATATAGTAATTCTAAATAGCATTTTCAGGATTAATTACCCAGGCAGAGGGGGGAAATACCAGAACAAGTTAGGAAATGTTTCCATATTTTGCATACATTGCACTTGTTTTTAATACAGTTTTTCTTAGCTGAGTTACAATTACATAATCTTACATAGCTTTCAACCAGAACTGTGAAAAATGCATCCACCCATTTTCACATGCAGAAAGCTTGATAATAGCATGCAAGTTCAAGCAGTTAATCTGTAATAAATAGTTTGGCATATGTTAAAAATTCTAAAAGAATAATTTACATCAGGCACAACATCTGCTTAAAAAGAAGACTTGCTATCAAATTTTATTTACTCTTTCTGTGCTTATTTCTCAGGATGGCCATGGGATGAGCACACGTCTACTCAAGGGCATGCCATCTGCATTACAAAATCACATCTGGGCCAGAATTCGAGCACACCAATTTAATTGTTTATTCCCAGAAACTTTTTGGCACAAAATCACAAATGGCAGGTGGATTGAACTGATGCGAGCGTCTGAAGGGAAGGGTCTCTCTTTAGTACTGTTAAAGTACTACACGTGAATACTGATGGGACTTTTCTTATTGAGCAGGTCTTCATTCTATCCCACTTTACACCTATGGCAACCAATACATATTTCTGTATTTTTGTATAAAACATATATAAATTTAGAATATTTTTCCCTCCTCACCAGCTGTAAGCTTCCAGGAAGGCAATAACTCTTCAAATATTTAAGGCCTGAGGCAGACTTTGGCATAGAGTAGAAACTCAATTATTACGTGTGGCCTGAATGTATATGACCAAATCATGGGACAAAAACATCCCCTGCACAGGAGCCATATCTATTCATTTTTTGCACCCCATGCATTTACTCTGCATTCACATATTAGGCAGTTGGTGCTTCCATGCTTGCTGATGGACAAAGGATGTTTATGTGTCATCCTGGAAGTGATTTTCATAGTAGAAAGAAATAATTCCAAGGCATCACACATTTTCTTTTAACTGCTACTTCTTGTCGTTTTGTTGTTCTTTGAAAACCAACATCAAGAATATTAAGTTACCCTTTATGAGAAAATGGTGTGAAAGAAAGACAAGCAGAATTTAGTCCTCAAAAACTATCCACATCTGAAAATATTTGTTTACTATCAGGAGAAAGAAACAGAAAATACTTGCATGTCTTGAAAGAAAAGATTTCCAATGAGCTGACATGTTTTTAAATAAAGTAACTGGAACTGGAATATACAATAAATAAAGAGCTCATTGGGCATAGATTATTAAATTGCTTCGAAAATGCCTAAGGCAATGTAAAATTAGGTATAAATCATATTGCTCTATATGTTATATGATTGCTGTAGGCTTTTGACTTATTTTTCCTCTGAAGCCTATTGACATGTAAATAGGCTGATTTTTAAAATAAGACCTTTAATATCAAATTTTAGAAATCATGGAGAAAACCCTTTTTCATGTGTTATTCCTTGAAGTATTTACTAAAATAACATTTTAAAAAATTAATTGGGAAACTGTCAAAATCACAAAAACAAAGAAAGTCTGAGAAATTGCCACAAAATAGCCTAAGGAAAAGGACATGTGAATGTTAAATGGTTTTTTGGAGGAGATTCCGGAGCAGAAAAAAACTCAGCAGGCAAAAATCAAAAAAATCACAATAAACTATGGACTTTAGATCACAATGTTGTATCAAATTTGGTACATTAACTTATTAAAGAACTTTATATATCTAGCAAGGTTGAAAAATAAGTAAGTAAATATTAAAGCATTGAAGCTGTATTTTTCACTATCAGGGAAAGAAGTTACAAATAAGCAAGGAAAGGCTAGAATGAACTGTATAATATCAGACTAGATTGGAGACATTGGTTTATACTCATGTTTCATGAATAGGTAGAGAGATATATAGACAAACAAACAAGTAAATGGATAATTATAGACATGGACACTTGCATGGCTTAGGCTGCAAACAAGTACTTCTTTGTTCTGAGTGCTGAGTGAGCATAGAAGCAGTAATATCCCAACAGATTTTCATATATAAATGTTATGCCTTTTGGGAAGTTACTGATTAGAGGGCTAAGACATAGAATATGCAAGATGAGCCTGGATTATCTGTGTCAGAAAATAAGGAAACATTCAAAAACCAAAGGGTAGGTCACAGGACAAAGTGACCCAAAAGGTAAGCTGCAAAAGGTCCTTATGGATATTGTATTTTTCAATGTGAACAACAAAATAAATGATGTAGCATTGGATTAAAACCCAAAATATAAAATAACATACTGATATAAATTTTAAAAATAAGTGAGAAGAGACACAATTTTTATATGGAATTCCACATAAGATACAGGAGGCTGGCCCTTTCAAAAGGTGAGTTTTAATTACCATCCATCTCTGAGTGTGGATTATTTTTAGTGAGGACAAAAAAGGGAAAACAGAAACTTCAGAATGAAGGGACCTGGCTGACCATCTCAACCAAGTGATCAAGTTTAATATCCCCAAATGATCGGTCCTGTTGATGTCGCAGGCCCAATCCTATCAATGATGTACCCCATCATGGGACAGGATGAGAAGGGCGTTTAACCTCTGTGGTATCTTCTGGAAGTTCAATCACCCCAAACAACACATGAGCAAAAGAATAGGCACACTCCAACTGAGGGACATGTAAAAATACCTAACCGCTTCCCTTCAAAACTGTCAAGGTCATGACCGGCAAGGAGAGACTGATAATCTGTCACAGTCCAGAGCCTGAGGTGACATGAATGACTAAACGAAATATGATATCCTTAATTGGATGCTGGAACAGAAGAAATATATAGTGAAAAAATTGATGTAGTCAAAATAAGACCCGGAGTTTAATAAAAAGTAAGGTGCCAGTGTTAACCTCTTAGTTTGACATGCATACCATAGTTATGTAAATGTTATTATTAGAAGAAGCTAGGTCAAGGTTATATGGAAACTCTGTTCTATCTTAGCAACCTTTCTCTAAATATGAAAGTATTACAAAATAGTACTTATAAAACACAGGAGAGTAAATCTTGTATCTATTTAAAACTCAATTTCCACACATTTGATATTCTATGTGTTATAAAAATATACAAGAGCACATACAGGAACAAATATTTTAAAAATAAATAATCTTTGATATAAAATAAATTTGCCATTAATTGAGTTTTAGGTTCTATGTGGTTTTGTTGTCATAATTCACATAGTCCTTATTTTATGTAAATATACTCTGAACTATATGTGAATGAGCCTTACTATTTTATTCTACATATTCAAATGTTACTGTTTGACTTTTTCATATTTTAAAACCAACCAGAAATTCTGCAGAATCTACATTTTTTAAAACCCTCCCATTTTTGGGTGCTCCACAGTGCTTCAAAACTCCTGTGTATTTCTCACTCATAAGATTCTTGCTATTTCTTTTGAAAATATAGACAAATTCTCCTTAACTCTTAAACTAAACATTACTATCCCAAAGCGTGTCCTTTGTGTATTTATTGACCTCAGAAAAATGAAATGCTAGTGAAACTTAACCACAGAGCACATAGAGTTTTTAGCTGCTTAGAAAGTTGGCAAAAATCCTGTGCAATGTTCCAGGGAAATAAAACCTGGTCTAAGAAGAAAAATGAGTGTCTGCAGATGCAGAACAGGCAAATGTGCGGGTTCACAGGAGCCTCGGGAGATTTCTTCACACAGGTAGAGAACACACAGTGACAGCACTGCCAGCCTCATTTCCTAACCTGTTCCATCAGAGTTCAAGTTCCTTAGACAGCTCATAGAAGTCTGGTCAACAACTACAGGAAAGTGCCACTTTCTGAAAAAAACATGTGTGCATCCTGCAGATTTTAGCAACTTCCTTTAATTCACGTTAATACTCATAATCAAACAAATCAACATTTGCTTGTTCTTTCAAGTCCACAGAGTCACAGATGGTATTTGTATGGTGATTTAAAACTTCATTTAGCTTAGTTTTTATCAAGCATGGCTGCTCCAGCTTCTAAAAAGAAAGTACCATTGCCGTTTATCTTTTCTGTGGATAAAGTATTTCTAGATGGATGATTGTTGTATTTTCCATCATAGCTGCATAATGAAAACAGCTGTCATCAAAAAGCATGAGTCATGCTGGCCGATTGGATACATACCCATAGCAAAGGTAAGGCTGCATCAATTTCTAAAGAAGAATTAATTTTTCTAATGTTTATTTATTTCTTAATAATTATTATCCACATGCACATATTTTCTCTTAAACAGAATAGAACATAATTATAAGAGAAATTTGAAGAAAAACAAACTTTTATTTTCTTGTAGCCTTATCTGAGCTATAAAATGTGATTTTAAGACATATTTTAATAACCTAGGATGATACTTCCAGATGAAATAATCAGAAAACAATCAACCTGGTAAATTCCCACTACTTTTGATTATAGTTCTGAAATCCACCAGAGCATTAAGCAATTACTATTTAAAATAACTGTGTTAATTTAGGTGAAAAACTCCACAGCAATTAATGACCCTACCTATGGATTTCTAATAGCCAAGAAAAAAATTTCCTGCAATTTAGGTCAGGATAAAATTTGATCCATACATTTTAGTTAATTATGTTAAAATTTTTACATTTTCCAAGTAATATTCTGTAGTTTTCTTACATAACTTAATATATTAGAATGTCTCTTTACATTTTGGAAACTTTGGATAAGATTTTAGAGTGGAGATAATCTGAATCAACCTTTTATAAAGGTAATTCAATGAAATAAATACTTTCACAGCTACATGCCCTAGAAAATTGTCCATGTATCCACCAGAAGGCAGATATATTTAAAAGAAAATGAACTATAGCCTCATGAAACTTATAAACATATTCTACCTAGGGAAAAAACATAGCCCTAGAACTTTCCATAGAGTATAAAGCATTTTTATAATGACTAAATATAAGTAAAACTAATATATTATTTAATACATACATTGGTAATAAAATCATTTATGAGAAAAGCAAGAAAGTAGGTTAATAATACAAATAATTCATATCAGTGTTTTTTTGGGGGGGATGAAGCAGGGGTGGTACTACCATGGGAGATGGAAGGAAAATGGAATTAATTCAATGATATTAAAAACTGTATATTTTTGTGCTCCATATAAGTGCAATTCTATCTTATGCTTCATGTCTTAAAATGCATTTTTAAAAAAGCTTTGTTCATTGGTTTTTTATTCTAAACACTGGGCTACTAAAAAGATGGCACTTGACCTCCAAACATATTAAAATACTTCCTATACTCTCTAAGTCTTTAAAAAGGTTTCCATCATCTCCTATACTTAAGAGGCCTAGAATACTGGGTATACTTGTCGCCTCATAGAAGAGGAGTTCCTTGTTGATGAGAGCATTATTATTTTTTGCCAATTCTAATGCTGCCCTCTACCTATGCACTTCCACCAAATTATAACTCATTCTATCATCTCTTTAGGGATGAGGAAACATCCATGCAAATGCTTATGGCTTAAATCTCCCAAACACACAAAACTGGCTACCTTTCGCAATGGCCTTTGGGGATCTCTGCAATCCAGTCATTTATTTTTCAGGGAATTTTTACTTAGTGATTTTCTATTTCCTGTTGTGGTTCTCTTATTTTCCCTTCAGCAGTTTTCCTACTGAATTATACATGCTTATATTTGGATTATACTTGGACAGGAAATATGAACATGTCTAAAAGAAAATGTCATTTTTAAAGGATTTCCTAAACAATTAAAAAAAATAGCAATTTGGAAGTAGACCAGACAGTCCATACTTGTATAACACTTGTTAATCAGGAAGGATAATGGACAACTTTAAACTTTACACTGTACTTTCATATTCTCTTTGTTGCTTGTTACACCTTCCATTGAAGCATAGGTATTCATGTACGAGCAATGTAATGATCATGTCATTGGTCACAGTGAAGCTGAAATTAGCTATACTTATCTCTTTAACAGTTAGACGTGGCAAATCCTGAATTAATTTCATATACTTGAAATATCATATATGGCTCTGGCTGGTGTGGCTCAGTGGATTGACTGTAGGCCTGGGAATCAAACGGTTACTGGTTCAAGTCCCAGCCAGGGCATATGCCTGGGTTGTGGGCCCGATACCCAGTGGGGGGTGCATGACCACACACTGGTGTTTCTCTCTCACTCGTTCTTCCTCTCTTCTCCTCTATCTAAAAATACATACATAAATAATCTTAAAAATAAAAATTAAAAAAATGTACTTTATTTTTAAAAAGAAGAAATATCAGATAGAAGAGAATTGACAATACCAATTTTGTCTTGTGGGACTTTTGAAGCTTTACTTCTTTAGTATTTAAATTTATAAAAGACAACTTTACTTACCCAGCAACTGTCTTACACATAAGATACTTGTTATCTAACCCTATATTTAAAAATATTTAATAAGAATTTAGCCCTGGTTGGTGTAGCTCAGTGGATTGAGCGCGGGCCTGCAAACCAGACAATCGAGGTTCGATTCCCAGTCAGGGCACATGCCTGGGTTGCAGACCAGTTCCCTGCAGGCCAGTTCCCAGCAGGGGACTAACGAAAGGCAACCATACATTGATGTTTCTCTCCCTCTCTCCTTCCAAAGATAAATAAATAAAATATTTTAAAAAATATTTAATAAGAATTTAAAAAGGAACCTAAAAAGATTGAAGGTCTCAGATATGTAAAATGAATCATTGTAAAACATGTTTATTCTGGGTTACTATTTATGTAAATGCACCAATGTTGTTAACGATCCTAGAATTCCTAATCACTATAGATCCTTGTCGTTTTCATGTAATATAGAATAAGTCACTTCATTACCATGAAGATCTTCATTACTAGATGTGGTACAGGAATACAAAGAATGTTTCTCTTTCTTGTTGTTGTTTATTTTCTATAACAAAATTACTATAATTCCAGTGCAATTCAACTCGTGGGTTTTGCAGAACGCTGAAAATCTTGGCTTCTTGAAACATACTGGTTTTGTAGTCATTAGCAAAAAATTTATAAAGCCAAGGCTTTGGAGCCAGAGAACGGTTTTGAATGTCGTGGGATTCTATTGAGTACTCTGAAAATACGGTCATCTGTTTAAAAAACAGACAACACCAACATATCTGAAGAGGGCTTGTTTTTCTTGCATTTCATAAAATCAAGGAATAAGAAGTTACTTGTATTGAGTCAGGTGCTTAAAAGCGTTACTACGGACTAAGCTGTAAATATATTTCCCTTTTGCTATCCTTAGGCACATCAGCAATCTTCCTGATTTTTGTCTTATGGAATCAAGATGGCTGCTGTGATTATATACATTGTGTTTGTATAGATAACCAGACGTGTGGAAGGGTGACATCAGCTCCATCACTTCCATCCCGGAGAGAAATTTACACCTTTCCCCCAAATTCCCAGTAGATTTATGATTACTTGTCATTAACTAAAGGTATCACAGAGCTGAAAGCACTGAAGTATTTTACTCCCAAATTAATAGGTACTAAGGTACATAAGGGTAATATAAGTACTGAAATGTAATTTGGAACCCATTTTCAGTTAAAAGCTTTTGTTTGAGATGGAGTTTTAGGACACAAGTAGTAATGATTATCAGAGAGTCAAGAAATTATTTCAGCAGGTAAAAATCAGTTATAGAACTGAGAGAGGGGAATTTTAATCTGGTAGCGGAATGCCTGCTTTTGTTTCATTCTGATGGCAATGATAACTTGTCAAGAAAATGACCATAAAAATGAAAACTAAGACAAAGAGATAGTAACAATTAGTAGCTGTTAATAATTTAAGTGATATGGAGAAATGAGAAGAGTAGATGTTAACACATACCCCTGAAGTTTGAGCTTCAAACATTTGGAAGCTTACTTATGTAGTAATGAGGACAATAAGGAAGTTTAATGGGAAATGATGATTTAAAAAGATTAAAAGCTTAGCTTATGAGAGTATCTCAGTTTACATAGCAGTCATCCTGAAATGCAGAACTGGATCTTGGAACTAGACATGCAGCCCTTGGCCCGTTGAATACAAATAACAGGTGAAAGTGTGGCAATAGTTAAGAACACCAATGAAGAGAGTACAAAACAAGATATGAAGTTTTGTAAAAACAATACACAACATTCTAGTTTGTAAGTGGTTTGGAGTACCAGACAAGCAGCAAGGATAAAAGCAGAAAGAGGTGACCTAGAATCTTCATGCAAAATAAAGTAAAGAATTACCACACACCTACTCTGTGTGTGATGCTTGGCGTCATGGTAAGGGTTGGGCATGCCACAAAATAAGACCCCATTTCAATCCTTCAGCCAATTGCCACTTAGATGAGACAATTAACAAATCTCAATGACAATACAAGAAACAGGCCATTATTGCAAACACACGGTGCTCCCTTAAAGGGAGCTTCATTCAGATACAGAGTCACTGGAGATGACAAATGTGTGGAATTAGGAGGACAGTCTCTTTGAAGTATTACATGAAGGTTTTCAAAGTAATGCTAATACTCAGTCGCACGTGCACACCACACTATATTAGTTTCTTTGTTGATGGACACAGATGAGTTTCATATCTTGGCTATCATGAATAATGCTGCAATGAACACAGGAATGCAAGTATCTCTCCCAGATCCTGATTTCAAATTTTTGGATATGTAACCAGAAGAGGAATTGTTAGATCATATTTAGTTCTATATTTAGTTTGTTGAGGGAACTACACTATTTTCTGTAGTGGTTGCATCATTTACATTCTAACCAACAGTGTGCATAGGTTTTGAGTTTTACCTTTGTTTATATGTAATACATTAAAATTATTCAAATGAGCAAAAATATTATGAAAAAAGAAGTAATCTTAAGAAAGTTGTTTCAATGGACCGAGGTGCCAGGAGAATGAGGATTTAATAACATTTGTGTATGAACCTAGGACTTTAGTGATGTTCCTTCAGGAAGCATTTATGATTTAGTGTGGAGGGAAGGAAGATAAAATGCAAAACAATATTGAAGTCTGTGTGGATAACAGGAACACAGCAAATATGGAATATTCTTTGGAGAAGCATGTCGTTGAAGAAAAAGAAAAGATGATATAAGTAAATGTGAATATGGAAAGTAAGAACAGTTTATACTCTTAGGTGCAAGTGAATATTATTTTAGATGTTTAATATAGTTACAATAATGGCATGTGAAAGCCTTTATTGCCAATTTCTTTCTTCCTTATGAAAATTAAGCTCCAAAATAACCAAAGTGATATCCATTTATTTTTAACTTTCTGAAAAATTGAAATCAACTCTATTTGTCAAACTAACACAGATTGCAGAAACATCATTTAAGGTAATATAAACCTGTATTTTTCAGTTTTTCCTGGGGACAGTGTGATGTCACATAAGTATATAAGTTAAATAATTAGTGATTTAATATAGGGGACCATTCCACGTGGCATGGGAAATGTAGCCCAGCCCCACTCAGAAAGGCCAGTGGGAGCAAGTTTGGGTACACAAAACCCACACCCATGGATAGGTTTCCCTGTGGGTACAGTCTAGGCCTGTACCTAGACTGCTATGTGACTTGCTTTTGCTAAAACTCCCTCACCCTGGATTGAGGCAGAAAATGTTTACTGCCTATCTTTAACTTCCTAAAGTCTGGGCTAAACCTCCCAAGTATGCAGTGTAACCATTTCAACCACCTTTCCCCTTGATCTGCAACATCCTTCTCTTTGAAGTAACTAGCAACATTCTTTTCTTTGTTATCTGTACAAGGTCATCACCTACAGTGAAACTGTGCATAGTAAATGAAAACCATCCTTAATGAAATGTACCCAGAAAAGCAATAAAAGCTTGTCCAGGTAGGGGTTGGGCCCTCTTTCACTCAGAGAGGGGCCATGCCATCCCTTATTCTCCACAGGACTTGGTAGTCCCTGTGGATTGGTTCATCGCATTCACAACACACAGAGCCTTAAAACTGGGGTCCACATCAATTTAACAATAGATTAAGTGATGACCTTCTCAATTGGTATTAGGTATAAATGGTTCAGAATACTGAGTCTAAACTTGGCTAGAACAGACACTAACACCCTGCAGCTCCCCTGGTAGTTTGGCAGTAGTCTACAGGTAAGCAATATTATATGTACAATAAGCAATCCAGAGAAATCAAATAATTTTATTTGTGTTTGTTTGTTATTAAACTTCTGGTAGCCTAATGAGTCAGGCTGCTTCTAGAGAGCCTAAAACTGTTTGTCTGTGTGTGTGTGGGATGCGGGGGGAGGCAGACTGTGGTGTCCCAGACGGTACCCCATGCAATCCACCTGGCACGGGCTTCCTTGTACCTGTCTGTTACTTATAAACACCTGAAAACATAATTCGTAATACACTTTAATAGTGTTGTGCAAAACCGTTACATCTTGAATGACAAAAAAGTGCAGAAGTTATCAAATAAATTAAGAAGTAATTTTAAATTACTTCTTAGTTTCACTAATTTGCTACCTCTAGGAAAATGTTACCTGCAATATGAGAAGTTTCTATCTGATTTTCCCCTCCTAGACGCCATTAACTTAATCAAATCATTGAAACTTGGAGCTTGCCAACCTCATTACCATGCATTATGTAGTTGTCTTTTAAATTCATCAGACAGAGACCTTCCATTTAAAGCACATTAGTTTCTCACTCTTCTGAAACCTTTAGCCAGAGGTGAAAATTTATAACATCTATTGCATATCCAAAAAAGAAAGACATTTGATAGGGGATTTTGTCTTGGAGTAATAGCTGAAGCAGTTTTGCTAATAAAATGAATCCACTTTATTTCTTAGAGTCTCTCACTTATTCCTGTGTCTAGTTTTTAAATGTTCTCACTGGTTTATTCTCACTAAAGCCACATTTTTCAACAGGGTACTGCTCACACTTTTGGGTGGAATGGTCCTTCTTGTGTGGGGCCTTGCACATTGCAGGCTCTTTAGCAGCATTCACACCCTCTATTCACTAGATTCCAGTAGCTGTAACTCTTTTACAAAATGTGCAGGTAATTTCAAAATCCCCAGCTGGATCCTGCAACTGGCCTAGAGAGCAGTTATTAAAAGAAGCATCATAGAAGTAAGAAGATTGCTTTAGTTAT
Organism: Artibeus jamaicensis; assembly: GCF_021234435.1. Lineage (NCBI taxonomy): Eukaryota > Metazoa > Chordata > Mammalia > Chiroptera > Phyllostomidae > Artibeus > Artibeus jamaicensis. Next base: position 33,520,209 of record NW_026522046.1, on the reverse strand, counting down.
AACCCAGGACATTACGGAAATTAGTTTTTTTTAAATTCATACAACGTTGTGACTTTTAACTAGCAAAATGTCACAGAAGTTTAAATTGTTTAACTTGTAACTGAAGAGCTTTATAACTTAAAAGTGATGCAGTTTTAATAAACTCCATTTAACTAAATAGCACACTTCATACAGAAAATCCCATTACAATGACTGTGGCCTATGAATTCAGGGTGTGCACACCATTTATGTGTTAGGTGCAATGAAGTGTAAAGCATGTGACTGGAAGCAGATGCTTCTATAATTGATGAAGTTCAATGTGAAATGCAAGGCCCTTGCGTGCTGTGTTATAAACTTTCTTCCACAAATTGAAAACTTCATGAAGAAATATATATTCTCGAACCTAATAGTGGATTGCTATTTATGCACTCAGTAGCTATGTTTAAGAAGATTATTTTTCCCTTTGCAGTGAATTCATTAATACATAACAGATTCTTTTAAAAAATCAGCGTATGTGGAAGCACTATTTAAAAAAATGACTCTTGATAAAGAGACCTTTCTATGCATTAAGAGATTCCTTAACTTAAACCATTTTAATATTTGTACTATTATTTTATTCCTAAAAAACATATAGCTATTTTGAGATAGGATGAATGGATAGGGTGGATGTGTAAACTATAGAAACATGAAAGAGCTAAGTTATTTGTATCTGAATTCATTGAAAAACTCAATACCAGTTCAAGTCAAGGTTTCTAAGTTTTGTTAATATCTCTAAAAACATACAATAAAGCATCACTTTCAAATGGACACATTAATTAAAATATAGTTGTTTAATTAAATAACTAATATAACTATAATAGCAAATATAAATAAATATATACAGTAAATGAAAACTTTAGGTCTTCTAATTTTTCTTTCTATATAACCTAGAATTTTCTTAACCTAAAGTATCAATAAGTCTTTTGAAATATCTACTTTTAGGATAAGATATTGACTCTTTATAGCATTGCATTAACATAAAATGCTATCAGTTTAAAAAGGAAATATAATCACAAAAGCCAATTAATGCTATTGTATTGATTAACTAATATCATCAGCACATGTGAAGCTGCTCTCGAGATGTCTCAATAAATGTTTTCTTTATAACAATGGAGGAGATATTAAGGGAAAGCATTAGCTATACTGAAAGGTGAAAAATGGTTTTTCATCATAGAATGGGCTCTAGACATGATACGCATCTAGACATGCATTTAGGAAAAAGACTGTGTGTGTGTGTGAGAGAGAGAGAGAGAGACAGAGAGATTTAAAAGGGGATGACAGGGAGGAAGACAAGCACAAGGAAAGAGCTAGAGAAAAACAGAGAGAGGAGAACAAAGCACTTAGGTTTTATGGCTGAAACATATTTTCCACATAAGGGCTCCTTGATCTCTGATCTCAACTTCATTGGCCTCTGGAGTCCTGGGGTCCCTACACATTTAGAGAAGAGTGTCCCCGTGGTCGTGACTGCTTTTATAAGAGAAGGATAATGTGTTTTTCCCCAAGTTGCCAAAATACAAAAGATTCAGTGGTCTGGAGATGTAAACATAGCTTATAATTAACTGCTTTGGGTTCATAATTAACTTTAATGGAAAAAGCATTCAATGAAATAGAAGGAAGAGATTCTATTTAATTACAGGATTCCACAACTACTTAACTAGTGTACAGTTGATCGACTAACTGGTACATCTCTGAACCTAATGTAATTTTGTTCCACGTGATTTAGAGAATGATCTCCCAAAACTTGTCATTATTTTCACATGCCTTGAAATACCACAAAGATGGTGTTTATTTTCAGCAACATCGTACATCTTAACATGGCTCACTGTATTGCCCGATCCGGGCTGAGCACTTTCCCGGGAGATCTCGTGTCTCCTTTGATCTTCCTAACAACCCAGTGAGGTAGGAACTGTTATTATATGCATTTCATTGATTGGAAAACTTAAGCTTAAAGAATATTGATTTGATTTCCTAAAATTTAAGCTAATGCTGTAAGAAAAGTAGCGTGTTTCCAGTGTCGGACACTTTTAAGTCCTACATTGCTTTCCCCACATATTATACAAGTTAGTGTGGGATTGAATTACTAAGTCTGATTAATCAACGGGAACCATTAAAAATGAATTGAAACTTATATTTGCTATTGTGCCAAAAACCCTTTTATAGACACACATTCATGCCAAAAATTTTCTCCTTCCAGAGTTGGAAAACCAAAATTAGTAATAAAAATGGTTTTCTATGACCTTACACTAGAGGATTTTTGAAGTTATCAGGTAGGATTCTGTTAAAATACAGAAATGTTTATCATCAGTCAATTGTCCTTTAACATTTCAGAAGTAGATGGAAAAGGACTTGTAAAATAATTGGCATTTTTTTCTGGTTTACCCAATGAAGAAATTGGTTTCAAGGCACGTGTTAATCAAATATTTGCTTCTTACATTAAAATGACTTAAATAATCCAACCTGGTAGGAAGCACCAGCAGAATGTAGAGATTAATGGCCAAGAATCACTAAATTCTCAGAATGCAGAGATACACCCAAACTGTTACACACAAAGACACTTCAAAGTTGCAAAGAGTCAGGACTTTAATTGTTCTCACCACAGAAAAAAAGAAATGTAACCTATGTGGAGTGATAGAGGTGTTAGCTAATGCTGTGGTGGTAATCACATTGCAGTATTTATATATATATATACATACATATACATACATATACATACATCTGTGTCTCAAATCAACACACTGTACCCCTTAAACTTATGCAATTCTATATGTGAATTATATCTCAACAATAATAAAAATATATCCAGGCCTACAGCTTCTTTTTCAAAAGACTGACTAGACTCAGCTAACTTTTCTATGCATATTACCAATTACATATATTATAATTTATCTTAATTCAAACTGACTTAATCTATGTAAAATCTGTGTGAAGTACCTGTTCCTTATTTTATATTTGAAACAAAAGATTAAATATATCAAAACACTAGCTCAAAAGCTGTTTTCCTGATGCCATCAACTGTTCTTATTTTTTTCTTTTAGCCTACACTAAATTCTAACATGGCTCTCTGGGCAACAGATCTTAATATACTGTAATGTTTAATAATGTAAATTAAATCATATAATTTCACAGTCCATGTGACTTAGAGCACACATAACTGAGAAGGATAATAAAAAGATGACCTCACCTGAATACTAAGTTAAGACCTCTACCATTCATTAGCTATTTTCACAGACATGAAAAATACATCAAAGTGGATATACAAAATAGAAAATGAACTTATTTTACACTATTTCAAGAAGCAAATCATAAAATGCTAAACGGATTCAAGTGGGAAACACAATTTGGAAGAATTTTCCAGCAGCCGGATAATTTACTTTTCTTGTGAGACATTTAGGCCCCTAAAGACGGCCGGCCAGTGTTCAAGCACATAGACAGTGCCTGGAAAGATTGCACGTGGAGTCAACTCTGGAGTCTGATATTTATTCTACTAGGTGATACTTTCACTTATATCCAAGTCAAATGTTTTGGGAGTCATTTTGTTGCTGTTCCAATTCAATGAAAGCAAAGCACCTGCAGCTGTGGTCACCTTCTACAACAGCCAACACAAGGCCTATCCTGTGTACACGTGGGATGAGAATGCACATTGTTCCTGACATGACGTGATCCAGTGTGAATTTGAACATGTCCTTATATATAATTCAAGATTATTAATCGAAAAAATTTGTCTCTGCCATGAAATACGTTGGCTCCCTGGTCTTTTCACCTAATTGAATGTTTTTAAATTTCCTGTCCCCTTCTTTGTTCTGTTATTAATCCTGGCTGAGCCTATCAGTTCCTCAGCTAGACGAGTTCTCTATTGTAAACATCTACTTCCAGGTTTGCTTTATTTACAAAATAATATGTCCCACGGAGAAGAAAACCAAACGTCATTTCTTATTGGCCTTTATTCTCAGCTGCCTGGTACAATATTTTACAAGCACTGAGCTCTTGTTTCCTTCAGCCGTAATGTGAATTTATGTTATGCCTGCATGTTACTTAGGAATACCCTTTAAGTTACTATTGGATACTGCTCTGAGGCATTGAAATTGCCTGATTAAAATTTCAATGACCAGATTTAAGGTCTCTCTGATTACAACAAAGCACTATATTTCTAGAGTGAAGATACTATTTTAAGAGGGCCCGTATGCTAGAAAATGCATTTAAAGTGTTAAAATCCAGGAAATAAGGTATGTTTGCTTAATTAATTCATTTTTATAATACTAATATTATTATTATTTGAAAATTCAGCACATTAAGATGAATCACCTTAAAATATAGAAGTTTTTCTTTCTTTACATGCTGTAAGCATCAATTCAAAAAATAGATATAAATGTATACACAATAGCCATCATAAATGGCTATTTTGTTTAGCCAACTAAACAAAAATGAAATCACTTAAGTCAAAGACAAAAATGGAGACAGCACAGACATATAAAGGAAACTTAATGTAACCTTAGAAGATTTTACAGCTCTTCTCAGAAATTAGCAAGGACCCAGACATTCCAGAAATACCATGTCTGTTCATGCTATTTCTTAACTTTCTTGTTTCCTTGACTTAGTTGCCTTGATCCATAGAAGAAAAAAACAATTAGACAACCAATCCGCTGAAAAATTTAAATAATTTTCATACTTATCTTGTCTATCAACATCTCCCAACTGATTGCTCCTATAGCCTTGAGTTTCTTGACTTGCAGATCAAAAACCTTGCAACAAATTCATCTTTCTGCTTTGTTTTATTCAGTATGCAGATTTCAGATTTTGATGGCACATAAGCACAGGTTCAAAGATCTCAAAGGACCTTATCAACAAAATGCATCATCAGGTTCAAACCAGCTATTATAACTCAATGGCCTAAAACCTTCCTTAATATTGATTTATAAAGCTGTTAATACTATTAAAGAGCAAGGCATAGTAGTATGTTAAAATTATTTGTTTACCAATCAGTTCAATAATAGTAAATAACAAACATTTTAATAATATATACATCTGTGAAAAGTTTGCATTTCTATCCATTACTGAGCTAATATAACCATTCAAAAAAGGGTAGGGGCAATGCTTTTTGTAGCAAAAAGAGAAAGTTGAGAAAAGATAATTAGGATTAGGGTTTCGACTCAACCTTACATATTTATATTTCAGTATATTTTTTTTCTTTAGTTCAAATTTTTAACTTTGTGGCTTACCAAAGTATAGCTAGAAGTAAAATATCTTCCATGTAGAATAAAAATATTTTTATTCACACAATTCCAAATTCACAAATAGGTTTAAAGATGAAACTCAAACTGGCATATAGTTTTAATTTTAGGAGCATAATTTCAAAATGTCTTTAAGTGTCCCAAACAAACTTCCTGATTCAAACATTCCAAAAATAAGTCATATTTGTCAAAGACCAAAATTGAAATGCATGATATTTCTAAGAAAATCGGTGTGTTTAGATTGATTTGTATACCTTTACCAACTATGTGTGAAGTGATAATAGAGTGACTTGATTCTGCAGAAACAACACAACTGCTTAAATTTAAGTCCTTGCTTTATTACTATATCTAGATATAACAAACGATGAATTCTTCCTCTAAGGACCTTAAAATGGTAGTGATAATCCTCAAATATAATTTGAACTGCCAACACGAGAGCATATAACAAGGGTCTTAAGAAAGAGGCATTTGAGGAACTGTTGTAGTTACCCCATAGACACCGCATGGATTCCTCCGCCGCAAATCGGCTGAGATGTTGGAACTGATGACACCATATGCACAAACGAAGAGGACTGGAAAAATTACTCACTTGGTGAGACTTTTCGTGGAGAATAGAAAAGGCTTGCAAGCAGGTTTGAAAGTGGCTTCAGAGCTGGAAAAAGAAACTAACCCGGAGTTGTATTGAGGTTAGAGGATCGGTGGGAGATCCTCCATCCTGGCTGAGGACTGCATGAGTTAAACCACCCCCACCCCAGAATTCAGGGAGGGAGCACTGGGCTTTCTCATCAGCCTAATCACATATGGGCGGAAAAGAAAGGGGGTGCTGGAATTTCAAGATGCTAGAAGACAAACATTATAAGTAGAGTTAGACTCGTTATTTCAGAAGCAAATCTGATTTACTGTAGAGGAGTTGCACATTTTTTAATTAATGATGTCAGCATCATTCATCATCATCATTACCAGAACTATTCTTATCAACACATCATCATAAGTCCCCGCTATCACAACTATGTCATGTATAAAATGATATGAATTAGAGATTAATCTGAGGGCATTCTTATAAATGCATTTTTAAAAATAACTAAAGATTGACACAAATTTAAAATGTAAAGGTAATAATAAATTTGGGTTTGGATGCCATCCTTAATGCACTTGGATTTTTCTGGTTTATACTTGAATAAAAATGAATAAATTATTACTTGCTTGATTATTTAGAATCTCTTTAAAATATATTTCATTTGGTTTAATTTAGAATCTTCTTAGCATGTAAAAATCTTACATTTTTAACATAAATTATATTTTTAAGTTTGTTGTAAAAGATAAAATGTATTTGTATGCTATTTGACTGCTAAATAGACAAATTTTTAAAAATTAGAGAAGAGCCCTGGCAGGTGTAGCTCAGTGGATTGAGCGTGGGCCTGAGAACCAAAGGATCACAGTTCGATTCCCAGTCAGGGCACATGCCTGTGTTGCAGGCCAGTTCCCAGCAGGGGATGCATGAGAGGCAACCATACATTGATATTTCTCTCCCTCTCTCCTTCCCTTCCCTGCTAAAGATAAATAAATAACAATAAAACGTAATAAATAAATAAAATGGAACATTTAAAAATAAAGAAGAGTAATACAATGTACGTGATCACTAGATTTGGATTTTGTGCAAAAACGTATGCTAATTTTTGATGTATTCAGTCCCACACTTACTATTTTTTGTCATGCACAAAATACTATAGAATTTTAATGTAGACACTATATCAAGAAAAGCTGGCTTTAGTTCTTAAATACTTTATTCCTTAAAATTATACCCTTGAAACATGTGAATAAATACTTTTAATTTTTTTCATGAATTTTGGTGTAAGTTTTACATTTTGAATTGTATAACATTTTTTGCCAAAATTTGTAATAAGTCACAAATGTTATTATACATTTAAGATTATGAAATTCGGAATATACTGCTACATAGAAATTTTAGTTGATTATCTAAAATTGCCAAAGCCTATTCTGAATCACTTTAACAAGGCTCATATTTTCCAGTGCTTAGTTATTTTGAAAACAGTAAGATAGATATTTGGGCAGCTAAGCAGTGGGCATTATATCTATGCATTTCTTTTAAGTAATCTAATAACTATTCAAAGGGTAAACCAACCTAAATCAGAGTGTTTTATAAGATATTCTATGTGCACAAAATAGGTATTTTTCTTCCTTTTGCTGCAGTTGAAATGCATATATATATATATATTTTTTACTCCTTTCATTTTGTAATGCGTCATGTGTTAGCCCTTTAAAAGTATATGGCAGGTTTACCCTCTGCATAATCATGGCTTCTGTGTGGTAAAAAACAGGTTGTTGTGGGGTTTTTTTTGTCTTCTTAGTTTCCCATGACCTCGTATGCACATATCAAAAAATGTAATTCGGTAAACATTTTATTCATTAAAAGCTACTAGATTTTTAAATTGTCAAAGAATCAGAATCTTAGGTGATAAAGAAAAGTCTTTATTTGGAAATTTTACATTTTGACATATTATAGAAAAGACACCACAAGTAAAATTATTGTTTTTCAGATTTTACATATTTAGTTTTTTAGTTTCATTTAAAATAAGCCGCTCGTTTATAATTTTATCCTTTAACCCACTGTGGATTTTTATAAGGTTTTATAATAAGAAGAATAATAACAATAACAACAATAGGTTTTAAAACAACAATAATAAATAGAGATAATTTTTTTACAGTGAAAAACATTACAGAAACACAAAAATGTGTGTTGAGGACAGCGCTTCTCAAATTTCAAAAATTAATTCTATCTGTTTGCTGATGGTGTGTAATGAACTACCCCAACTTATGTTAAGAAGATACCCATTCCCAGCACATAGTTCTAATGATCAGAGGTCATCAGCACTGAATGGCTGGATTCTATTTTTAGAGTATAACAAGATTAACATCACCAGTGGGCTAGGTTGAATTCTTGTGCGGCTCTAGAGGAAAATCTTCTTTTCTGCCCATTCTTATCAATGGCATTATCAACTATTAAGCCAAAAGAATAAACTAAACCATTTAAATCAAGATGTTTTATAAGATGACCTCTGCAACAAACAGATGTTTTCTCTATTTGCTGAAATTAAAATTATACTTCCTTGTGGTTAGGTCCCCATTTCCTTGCTATTTGGTACCAGATGGTATTCTCAATCCCTTGAGGCCTTCCTCATTCCTTGACATGTAACCCCTCCATCGTTAAGCCAGAATCATTGTTCAGAATTCATATTGTTCAAATATCTGACTTCTTTGATCAGCAAAAATAAACTGTTGTTAAAAGGATCATGTGATTAGGTCATAGCTACCTAGATAATTTCCATATCACAAAATTAACTGGGTCATGTAACATAAGCAAACCATGACAGTAAAATTCATCACATTTACTCTCCTGGAGATAATGTGGAATGTTCTCACTGGGCAAGGGTGGGACACCTTGGAGACCTTCTTAGAATTCTGTTTACTAGGTCCTTACCTTATATCTTCACATGTGCAAAATGCATTCATCCAGTCTCAATTTTTCCAAGATTTTCATTGATTGCAGTATCAAAGTCCAAAAACTATCCTGTAAATGGCTTCATGCCCAAAAGTTAACAATTTCACTTCCTGAATTTTCTCAGTCAGGAGCAGGTGAAGGAAGCATAGTTTATTGAGAACGCAGCTGTGGCTGGTGCAATAGAAACACACACACACACACACACACACACACAGGAATGTGTTCTGTTTTCTTTCCTTCATGATTTCTTGAGCAGGGACTCATCCTCAGGCCTTCAGTCTTCAACCAAATTGCACCACTGTTTTTCCTGAGTCTTCATCTTACAGGGGGCAGATTGTAGGTCTTTTCAACCTCTATATTGCATGAGCCAGTTACATATAATACCTGGTTTTTCCCATACATATGTCCTGCTGATTCCATTCCTCTGGAGAACCTTGACTAATACAGCCAGGAGATTCTCATTTCCAAGCTAGGTCATTATCCATAAATTCATCAAAATTACCATTTAAGAGCTCCTATATCATTTTAGTTCCAACAAATTTTACTCTAAGTAATCAGATCTTGGAAGTGCTTCTCTAAATGCTCTAGGTCTGGAAAGCCAGGTTTTTGAGAGAGTGGTTTGCCCTACAACCTCAATATTCTAAGAAGCCAAGGAAAAAACATTTATTTTCAGGGTATACAGTGTTTCTGTCTTTTAAGGTTGGAAGTGATGACTTCCAAGATCTTAGCATTTTAGAGGAAAAACCTGGAAGTAGCATTAGTTTTCTTCATTATAGCTCTATACAAAATTCAAAATGAATGCAGATTATGAATGTCTATATCAATAAACAATTACAAAGTAATTACATGTGTGTAAATGTGAGCTTGATATAAAGTTGTTGAATATGGACAGTACCCCAGAAATATCCCCAGTGTCCTGACCAATCACTATTCCCCCCTTTATTTTGACAGGTAACCATTACATTGACTACATTATACTGCTGCATATTTTTATAAACTATGTAAGTGACGTTATTCATTATTTACTATGTTTTTATTTAATCTTTAGTGTATTTTTTCATTACCATTTAGTCCCCTTAAACCCTTCTCCCACTAGCCCTCACCACACTGTGTCCGTGTCTAGGAGTCGCTTTTCCTTTTTGCTCAATCCCTCCCCCCCCTCTAATGCCCTCCGCACTAGCTGTCACCTGCTCTCTATGAGTTTGCTAATTAGTTGAGTTTGTATTTCTTAGTTCTTTTTATTTTAATGTCTTTGGTGTATCTGTGTCAGAAAGTTTATTATTTTATGTGTAATCTTTCATTCATTCATTTTGAGATTTATGCATGCTCTTGTATATAGCAATATGTTATTTGATACACTCTTATATACATATACTTTGGCATTATTTAGGGGAATAACTGGTAGGTCAGTTACCTGATTATTTTATTTTGCCCATCATTGTGCCTCTGTGGGCTGTGGCTAGAAAGCAGTTCTTCTTAGCACATGGGGACCCTGGCATCAAGGTGACTTCCTCCTTTCTGCAGTGCCTATGAAGCACTGATGCAGCTGGAGCATCCTCCATGGGCCTCCAAGAACCCCTGGTACTTCAGTTGCCCTGGCCCAGACAAGGACTATGTTCCAGGAAAGCTTTGGTCCTCAGGAACAGGTGTGCTCTGGTATCTATTGGTGCAAAAGTGGAGGAAGCCACTTCCTCTCACTGGCCTGGATGGGGCTGGATCTGGTGTCCTGTGTCCAGAATGCTCCACAGAATCTTTCATCAGGGTGATTTCAGTGTCTATGGCCCACTTCTGTTATGAGGCCATGGGGACAGTTTGTGGTGACCCGACAAGCATTGTCCATTGGTTTTCTTTTTTGAAAGAGTGGGGCCTTAAAAGGCCAATCTTTTCTTGGATGGGACTCAAAGTTTCTTACTTTATGTTTGTGGTACCCCCTCTCCCAGCCCTTTACTGAGGACTCAAGGGCTCTGAGTGTGCAGTCGCTGAATGTGAGACTAAAGAATTGTACTCCCTAAAATATCTATTTCAGAGCAGAGTCTACTCTACTGTGTCTACTGATATAAGTACTAATCTAAATCAGAAACATCCTCATAGACATATCCACAAATAATGTGAGCTCCTTGTGTCCAGTCAAGATGACACAATCACCAAGATCCCCAACCTTTCAGGGTCCTTGCCTCCAGCAATCCTTCATCTAAAGATGAGGATCCCGGACAGATGCCCTCTTGCCTCTAACGGGAGCAGAAGAAGAATCATTTTGAAATCCGTTCAGGCATTGCTACATAACAAGGACCCACTTTTCAGTGTTAAAAACTTTATCAACATCTTATGTCCTGAGTGAAGAGCATTCCACCCACTACCACCCTCTTCACACTCCTAACTCACCAACTATGGGAATGAAAGCTATCCCACTGGACAAAGACTCGTGAGGGTAACACCCTGGCGACACAGGCCCACAAAAATAGATCATTTAGAGATATGAACAGAGTAGGAAAAAATCTGGGTGATTTTTCATGCTTACCCCAGCTGAGGCTGAACAAGAAGACACAAATGGTGGTGGACAAAAATGGACTTGGAGTGGTGAACACACAATACAGTGTACAGATGGTATGTTGTGGAATTGCACACCTGAAACCTGTATAATTTTATAACCAGAATCACTCCAGTTAACTCAACAAGAAATTAAAAAGAAGACTCTGCTTTCTTATTTCAGCTCTTATACTATAAATATGACCTTTTTTGGTTTGTTTGTTTTGGTCTATTTAATACTACTTTAATTTTTTTATTTCTGTTTGATAATTTTGCTTTTGCAAATGTCCTCCCAAGTAATGGGCTAAAATTCTGTCTAGGGTTTGTTTCTAACAGCTAGAAAGTGTGATATGTCTTTCTGAGAAAATATGTGTGTAGATGAGCTTTACTCAGGCATGAGCTACAGTGTGGTTGGTTGGGAGCCTTATGTTCGTGAATCACAACATGGTACCTCCAGAAAAAGGAAGAGGAGTTTCACTGATCTGTTCATAAGCTGCTCTGGAAAGTGCTAAATAACACTTTTAGTATGTGACAAAACTATTGAAAATATTACAAAACATTAAATTTTTATATTCATGATAGAAAAATTAAGCAATACTATGAGAATGAAAGCCACAGAAATTGAGCATCCTGTTTCCTAGGGTCAGGAAATACTCAACCCTTCTCCACTAGTGCTGACTAGCTTACGTATTTGGAAAGGCAACATGGCATAACCATGCTAAGCTTACAGATGAGACAGTGTCTGCTGACCAGAAACTGAAGAAATAAATTAATATCTACCAAATGTTATATAAGATAAGGTACACGTTAACAGAGTAGGATTTCAACCTTGTGATACTGGCTTGTGTTTAAGGATTTGGCAAATGCATCCATGTAGCACAAAGAGCATTTTAGTTGTTGAAAATGTTCTGACCAGAGAGTCACAGGAACCTGGCCGTGTACGTCTCTTTGTAGCAATTGTTCAGTATTCCTTAACAGAGTGTTCCTGGTGACTCTGCAGAACAAGAGCAACAGTAAATAGTGAGAATCGACTGTACAATACAGTGGTACAGCTGATGGAGCCCTAAGATACAAAATGTCTTGAGGGAGGAGTGTTCAGGAAAGACAGCAGGCAAAAGGGTAAAAATGAGGACATGCGAGGAGTGTGATGTTTTCAGTATTTAGAAATACAAATATTAAATACAGCCCAGGTTCTAGTCAGACTCCTGCAAATCCTTACATGGATTGACCAGTTGGATATTATGGAGTGGTTTAAAATAGAGAGAAATAGATGAGAAAAAAGAGAATGTATTCAAAGAATAATAGCTAAAATTTTTAGTAGTTTGAAAGACAACAGAAAAGCTCATGCATGAAAAACAGAAAACTTAACAAGCCATTAGCAAACACAAAATTAACACAAAGAAAAAACACCCAAATATACCATAAACATAATCCTGAAAATAATTACAAAGATGAAAATATTAACTCTTATTGCATATCCAAAATCCTAATGACATCTAAACTGAAGAAATATGAATAGAACAACCATAAGAAATATTCTTTTCTGGAAAACAATGATAAAAAGTAATAATAGTCACAGGAAAAAAATGACATATCATATATAAAAATTCCCCAAAAAGAATTATGGTCAACTTCTTGTCAAAGATGACACATGCCAAAGGACAATGAAATGACACCTCAAAGTCACAGAAGACAGATAAACAAGTGACAACACTAAAATTCTGTATGGGATCAAATGTGCTTCAAGAATAAAGCAAAATAAAATTTTTCAAAAATGTGGGGAGAATTTGTCACCAGCAGACCTGAAATATATAAAACATGTTGAAAGAAGTTCCTCATGGAGAAATTCAATTTTGGACAGTAATATTTTGCAAGCTTGTAGAGTCCATGATTTTAATTTAAGAAAACAAGCCTACTAATTACATTATGACCTGAGTATCCACCCCAAAGCAACTAATTTGCATGATTCTCAGAAGCAAACTACTCCAAAATGTAGTGGTTTAAAAACTATAGTCATTAAAAAGAATGCTCCTGGATTCTGTGGAGAAGGAATTTGGACGAGTTTTATCCAGTCGAGTTTTATCATCTCTGCTTCACTGGGCCTGAGACTTCAGCTCATAAGACTTGAAGACTAGAGTTAACAGAATGGTTGAAGACTAGAGTTAACACACAGTTGAAGACTAGAGTTAACACAATGGTTAGAGGTTGCTATTAACTGGAAGCTCCTGCACTCATATGTCTGTCACCTGAGCTATAATGGCCTGAGGACAAAGACTGGCAGCCATCACATCATTCCTGCCATACTTTCTTACAGTCACAGAAATTAAAAGTCTTCCAAGTTCACAGGTAGGGATGTTGATTCTGCCTCTCAAGAGTATCAAATATTTCATTGCCATTTTATTTTTAACATACATGCCTACCGATACTCCCTGATTCTCCTTCTGTCTCTGTTACTACTTTTCCCCACAGGGTCTGTAGTCTGCAGCTTCTTTCTGAACAACCTGCACCTCTTCTCTTGTCACTCTTTTCCACAAACAACCAGTTTCTTCTCCTTGAACAAAGCTCCAATGACTAGCAGTGGTCCTCCCACACCTCAACACAAGACATACTACCACAATAAGAGAAATTATCCTTTCAGACTCCTTGAGAGAGTATGTGACTGGCCACACACCATCTTTCAATAAGAACACTTAACTCATGAGTCAGTGACCAGCCCTGAAGTAATCAAGGGCCAGGAAAGGGAGACAGAAAATGGAGTGCAGGAGTTTCATGTCTTCCCCTGACTGGGGGGTGGAAGGATATGTTTGCTGTTTCTGTGAACATTAACCTTGAATGCATGTTACTATACATTGTGGTAAGTGTTTTATCAATATCATCTAACTTTTGGTTTATGAGAGTACATCACCAGGCAATAAAAGTCTTGTTATAACAAAAGTTTTACCAGCACAAGTCAAAGGCCACTTATTTGAAACCATGTTAAATATACAAAATATGGGTTAAGACCATCTATATAAATTTCTCTTCTTTAAATGCCAAGGCTGTTATACATTTGGAAAAAACTATGGAGAAAGCAATGCTGATACAAAACTATTTTTCTGATCTTTGAAAGAAAAATGAAGGATCCAATATCATGCTTTTATGCTACAATAAAACCACATCCTCAACTAAGAGAAAGGGGAAAAAAGCTTCATCTTTTTGTTAAGCTTTATCTTAAAAAAGAATTTTAAGTGCTTTTTTCAAAACTTCAGGTTGAGAATAAATTAGAAAAAAATTCTTCTTTTATATTAAAATGATAATAAAAACTCCTTTCCAAAATTCAATTAAAATCTATCAAACATTTACCGCATAACAGCCACTACATAAAGAGTTCACTTCTACTTTCTATAATAAGAGTCACAAAAATCTAGGAGGCAGCTATTATTACCTTCATTTTACAGATAATATTACTGAGGCTTAAGGGTTTAAGTAACTTGTGTAGTATATCAGTAAGGACAGAAAAAAGATTACATTCAAACCTGTCTCATTCCAAAGTGGGAGAAATTTTAGAAATATGTTATAGTAGGCATTCTATCAAACTGGTAGATGAGAGGCTTAAAACCTAATTATAATTTTATTTGGATAAAGAAATTTGATGTTTCTTATAGTCAGATATTAAAAAGAAACAAATAGCTTGCATAAAATAAGTTTATTGAAGCTCAAGAAATTTAAGTAACTTAGTGAGTACGCACAACTTAAACCACGGGCCACATCCTGAACCCAAATTTCATTTCTCCCATGCTGCCACATTCTCACATTTTACTTTGCCATAATATTTCATTCGTTTAGAATACCTATTAAACTTCTTTCACAGTCACTGCAGACCTCATTTACCTACCTAAATCCCTACTTCTCCACAGATCTTTTTTTGTTATATTATATGCTTCCTTGTTACTTCTTTTTTTATTAATTTTTTAAATTTTTATTTTATTATATCATTACAGTTGTTCTATTCCCCCTTCATTCCCCTCCACCCTGCACCCCCACGCCCCCATCATTCCCCCCCTTTAGCTTATGACCATGTGTCTCAAGTTCTTTAGATTCTATGTTTCCCATACTATTCTTGCCCTCCCCCTATCTATTTTCTACCTACTGTCTATGCTACTTATTTTCTGTACCTTCTCCCCCCTCTCCTCCTCCCACTCCCCTGTTGCTAACCCTCCATGTGATCTTCATTTCTATGTTTCCACTCCTGATCTAGCTGTCCTTTTAGTTTGCTTTTGTTTTAGATGTGGTTGTTAATAACTGTGAGTTTGCTGTCCTTTCACTGTTTATCTTTTTTATCTTCTTTTTCTTAGATAAGTCCCTCTAACAGTTCATATAATAATAATAAGGGCTTGGTGATGATGAACTCCTTGAATTTGATCTTATCTGAGAAGCGCTTTATCTGTCCTTCCATTCTAAATGAAAGTTTTGCTGGATAGAGCAATCTTGGCTGTAGGTCTTTGGATTTCATGACTTGGAATACCTCTTTCCAGCCCCTTCTTGCCTGTAAGGTCTGTTTTGAGAAATCTACTAACAGTCTGATGGGAATTCCTTTGTAGGTGGCAGTCCCTTTATCTCTTGCTGCTTCTAGGATTCTCTCCTTCATTTTAATCTTGGCTAATATAATTATGATGTGCCTTGGTGTGTTCCTTCTTGGGTCCAACTTCTTTGGGACTCTCTGAGCTTCCTGGATTTCCTGGAAGTCTATTTCCTTTGCCAGATTGGGGAAATTCTCCTTTATTATTTGTTCAAATAAGTGTTCCACTGGTGGCTGTTCCTTTCCCCCTTCTGGTCCCCCTATAATTCGGATGTTGGAGCATTTAAAGATGTCCTGGAGGTTCCTAAGTCTCTCCTCATTTTTTTGAATTCTTGTTTCTTCATATTTTCCTGTTTGGTCATTTTTTCCTTCCTTCTGGTTCACTCCCTTGATTTGAGCCCCAGCTTCCTTTTCATCACTATTGGTTTCCTGTGCAATTCCCTTCATTTCAATTAGTTTAGCCTTCGAATGTTTCTCTAATTTGTGACTAAAATCAACCCGCCCCCACATACAGCGTCACAACCCAGCGACCCTGCTCTGGTGGCCCCACCCCTAAGTCTTTGCTCCTCATACTTAATGGGTGTGAACAGACCAAAAATGGCTCAAGAAGATTTCAAAGCCCCAGAGCCCATAACTCTAAGCGATGAAGAAATAGCAAAACTTCCAGATGCACAGTTCAAAACACTGGTGATCAGGATGCTCACAGATCTTTTTGTATTATGCTACATAACCATAAATTCCCAGAGCACTTATTCATGATACTACCCAATAATTTATTTGTGGTGACATGTCATGTATTACTCTAATATCATAGTGACGTCACTTTGATGAGTTTGATCATTTCAAGAAGATGTGAAGACAAAGAAGTCATACAGGTGACCAACATGTACATGAAAAAATGCTGAACATAATCACAATTAATGGTCAGAGAAATGCAAATCAAAACCACGATGAGATATCGTGGCCTATTTATAGAATGACTATTTAAAAAAACAAGAAGTAGTAAGTATCGGTGACAATGTGGAGAAAAATGAACCTTTGTGTACTGTTGGTGGGAATGTAAATTGGTACAGACATGAAGAAGAGTATGAAGTTTTCTCAAATAATTAAAAATAAAATTACCATATAATGCAAGAACTCTATTTCTGAGTATTTTACCAAAGAAAATGAAAATGCCATGTAATTTGAAAAGATATGCGCTTCCATGTTCATTGCAATATTTACAATAGTCAAGACATGATAGCAACCCAAATGACATACACACCAGGTAGCATTCTAACATATGTGTCATTTATATGTTTCAGCTATAAAAATAATGAAATCTTACCATTTATAGCAACGTGGATGGACTTTGAGGACATTATGCTAGTAGAATAAGTCAGACAGGAAAAGATAAATATTGTATGATCTCACTTATATGAGAAAAAAGGAAATTAAGTTTGCCTGGGGTGGAAGGTCATGGGTAGGCAAAAAAGGTAAAGAGGAGTCAAAAAATCAAAGAAAATATGGTCAATATTACCTATCTTTTACTTACCATAACACTTATGAGTGCGCCTTGTATGTGGAAGCTTATTAATGCAAGAACAGGAAGCAATCTTAAAATGATGATTTAGTCTAGCAAAAATTGCCTCAAGTACACCATGCATTAGTTTCTCAAAAAAAAAATACTGCAAGAGAAAGATAGATATTTTCAATTAGATACAATTACTTAGATATCTTATTTACACAAATTATGCTCTAATGTGCCATAGTGTTCTCTTTGAAATACATTCAAAATATGTATATAAAACATTGCAACAATATTAATTATAAAATACACATTTTAATAAATATATCTTCCCAGTGGTTTTTTCCCCTAAGGATTGCGCTCAGCACAAGTTACGAACAAATTTTACCTACTGCAAACAGTATATTATAGCAACTATTATAATTCTTTTCAAGACATCAGTTTGGTGCTTTAGAAAGACCAGCATATGAATGGAGTTTCACCATGATCATTTGAAGTATCTAGTTGAAGTTATTAGCCTACCTCATCAAGATCTTACCAGACAATTTACTTTAAATTGTTACATACATACTTCTAGGAAAAACCAAAAACTATTTAAACATATTAAAAATGAAACAGATCCTTTTATCATCACCCTCCAATGAAAAAAATAGACATTTCTTCATTAAAAATGCTTGCTTGGAAAATATTCTTAAAAATCATATCTTGGAAAATATTTTTAAATATGTCAAATTAATGCAATCTATTATTTTTTAAATATTTACTTTAGACTAATTAGACATATGCCAAAGTTCAGGATTGCCCCTTGGGTGCACATAAGCAGGTTTGGGGATATCTACACCAGATTGCATTTTTTAAAGTATAACAATTTATCCTTTAAATTCATATGACTCAAAAGCTACTTCATGTTTCATGGGAGTACCCCTTGTAATCTCTATGGGACTTGGACCATCATGACAGTTTTAAGAGCCGTTTAAATCATCCCCACATCAGCATTCTTAGTCCTGCTCTGTTTGATTGGTATCTTGCTCCTAGCTAGCTTCTTTCCCTATGGAACTCAGTTACTCTGCTTAGATTCTGTAAAATTAAATATTCAAAAAGTGAAAAAGGCCCATCCTTCACCCCACAACATAGAAGAAATAGTTAAGGTTTTGTTCTGTGGAAGCATTACTGAAATCATGGAAGATGGGAATCTGAATTACAATACAACAGAAGACATAATATAAAATCGGTTGTTTTGACAGCCATAATTCTTCCCATCCTCCCATTGCACTGCACCCTGCCTGCAAAAACACAGCATCTCCTTCCCAGTCTCTACTATTCCCCACCACACCTCCATTATCACCACCGAAACTGCCATTTCCCCTAAAGAAACTGGTTTTTTAAAAAGCTAAATAGAAATAAAGGGAAAGTTTTCTACTTTTGTAAGCAGAGCAGTTCGGCTCTTATGGGAATGTTGTACGTCACTCTTCTCTTTCACGTGGTGCCTGTGTCCAATCCTCTCCACACCTGAAGAGTACAGCAGCTGACTTCCCAAATCAATAATGTGCCTGCACTAGTGGTATCAGCTGTTAAGACATTTAAATGTATTTTTCTCAATTATATATATTGAACTGTACATTTTGTATGTGACTATATTGACAATAAATTAGGTATATTGTTTCTATATGGGTTTATAAAAACATTAATCCCATAACTTATTTCTTTAAATGTAAGTGAATTTCATCCGTGTTATTCGTGGTGGCACAGTATGCTTACTTTAATAGATTTCCCTGGGGTGATTGAATCTTCAAATATTTAATTAAATTCTTCTTGTATATAGAAATATATCCACAGGTACTTAGGTGAAAGATAATGGTTTTTCATTCATCAAATAGGGTTTCAAGGAAGAGAGTAATGGCTTAAAGTCCTGTTCATTGTCCAGAAAAAGGGAAGTATATGTTTCAACCCTGAAATCAGAGGAGTAGTATCTGTCCAATGAGGAAGAATATGTACAAAACAGTCTTTCTTGTATTTTAGCATCTTTTGTACAAAATATCTTTGACTACACGTGATTGATGTAGTACAATAGCTTTTTTTTAATGACACATGTTAATCTTTTCACCTTTCCATTACCTGAATATATCAGTATGTTTCCTTGTTAAAATAATTTGGGCTACTAATTTGCAAATTCCCTCCTACAGCACTCAAGGCACAATCCATTTCTCAAATCAGTAGGAGCCCTTGAAATGTGTTTTCACTGTGCCTGCTGAAAAGGAAACCAGGGAGGGACAAATGTGCAAATGCCCAGAAAGTCAGAAAGAAGGACTTTCCTTTTTTTCACTTACAGAGCATTGAGGGTTTCCTTTATTATTTGTAACCAAGGGCTATAAGGAAGTTTCTCATTTTATAATTATATTTCACAATCAGATTTTTTCTTCATCTTTCTATGCTATAGTTAATGAATTTGGACTAAAAAAAAAGAAAAACCGGACCAAAACTACATAATTCCTTTGAAATAAGTTTTAAAGTATTTCCCATAAACAGCAGTACATCAACATAAACTTTGACATCAGTGAGTGCAGGTGGGATAAAAAAGCAAAAGGCCCTGCCCACTCGAAGTGTGGAAGGGTAGTAAAGATTTTATTTTGTGACCAATAATGACAATGGCAGGTGCATGTGGCAAAGTATTCAATATGATTTATATTTTTAGAATTCTATAATAATATTTTATGACTTTTGGCCTTCAACATTTTTGTGTTCTTGAACTTCTGCCCTTGGGACATGTGCTGTCGAAACTAAACAACAGATTCTTATGTCAGACAATTGGGCAAATTTCTGCTCTTCTGTTTACTAATTTAGTAATCAATGATGTTGCTTTTGTTTTAACACATAGCCAGGTTTAAATTTTTCAACATTGTAATAATGTCTTAAGTGCCTGAGTAGTTACTTTTTTTTCATATTGTTTAATTCCAAAGGTCAAAGACCTTGAAATGCTCCGATGACTCAATGAGTCATCAGGAAACCACGCACCTTTGATCTGTCTGTCTGTCTGCATATCATCTATCCATCTATCTATCATCTATGTGTCATCCATCTATCCTTCAAAAATGAACTGAATTGCAAGAGGAAACATTCAACATAAAACCAGCAGAAGCTGTGTGCTCTTTTCTAACCTAGGATTATCAGAGAATGTCATTTGAATGCAATCTTCTCCTGCAAGCATACTGAAATCTTCCCAGATTAAAGAGAAGGGAAATTAGATTCCACAATAGTGGGGTAGTAGCATGTTCCTAGAAAATATTATGTTGGGGAAGATATGAAGTTATCTTAAGAAAATTCAATTTCCTACCTTTACAAGTGAGTTGCAGAAAATCTAGTCCTTTATCTGGATACACATTCTACCTTTGTAAAATTTGTGATTTGACTGCTTCTAAGAAAGGTGAAGAGAACAGTTACTCAACGATCTTTGAAACACCTCTGTTTTCCCATTTGTAAACTAAGTAATGTAATGATATCTTGCTCTAAATGTTGTTATCAGTGAAATGATGTCACCTATAATGTTGGTAATATTGTACAGTAATATGGAAACTCATATGATCCCCCACAGTCCCATCTTCACTCCATAGGAATACCATTGGTGACACATTGATTTTTCATTTCCCTGTACATCTGCCAATGTATTACCACAACCCAGTGATTTCCAACCTTCTTCCTATCATGACTCACATAGAAAGTGGTACTATTTATGGAAACTGGAGTGTCACAGGTAGTTCATGGCCTGATGTGTCAGAGCAAAGAACTCTGGGTCGCCCGGGGCCAACCAGGTCCACCTATTGGTTGAGGAAATCAAAACTTTTATATACCATTAACATGCTCAACCATTTATCAACCCTCAGTGAGCCAAAAGCCTTTAATCTATAAATTATTTTTTGTATTATTCTCCCTTTTAACTACAAGTTAATGAGCTACTTCATCAAATGTAAAATTTGTACTTAGGAATTTACGTCACCCTCTCCCTCTCTTTGCCCCAAGGGGACAGAGCAAAAAAGAGGCCTGAAAGCTACGTGCACCAGGTCTGTTGCTGAGATGTAGATCAAGTGCACCTGGCCCAAAACTCCAGTTCTCCTGGTGTGCTGAGCAGCTGTTCTTATTAACTTCATTTTTACATTCTGTGGGTAGAGCACTCTTGAATTCCAAATGGGGCTACAAGTGTCACCAATGGAGGTCTGATTTACAGATGACTGATGAACAGACTGGAGTGTAGAGTTTGTGCTTATTAATAATTTTGGATTTACATGTTCCTTTCATCCTTTTATATTTATGACATTCTTTTTGTGCCTTTATATAGATCATTTATTCTATCTTTTACTCTAAATTACTGGCTATCCATAACACACCTTATGAACTCTTCTGTCTCACACATTACTTACTTACTCTCTTTGTTTAACATCCTATGACTTTTAACCTTCCTCTTTTTTCATCTTTAGAAGAATTGAATATTTTTCAATAATATAGTAGACTAACAGAGCACTTCAATAATTGTTTGAAATATGACTACTTAGTGAGGGAGGATGTGGGAACCAAAAGGATCCTGAAGTTCAGATTGCCTTTTCTGAAATTCAACAATATTTGTCCTGTTTCACTTGCCATGGAATTCCATGCAATTACTTTTCAGTTACTAGCAATAAGGAGAATTTATGTACTTACTCCAAGGGCACTTCCTTGGTTCCTTAAAAAAAATCACTAACCCTTTTGTGAAGTTTGAGGGAGGGCCAATGCACCCTGTTGGGTAATTAGTCTAGTTCTAGATTTCCATTATTTTTTAGCAGAAAGCTAATGTGCAAGATACTTCCAGAAATGTAAGCACTTAATGTTTTCCAGCAACAATACATTCATTCCCACACATGCATTGACTACTATTCCTAGCACAGTAAACAAAGCTACTGTGTCTGAATGGGCAGAAGCAGCTATGGCAGGCCTGAAGATTGTCTCTTGGATGTCATTAGATCTCCATTCAGGAGGAGTGAAATTGCCACCTATGGCTGGTGCACTCCAAGAGCTGTCACTGAATTTGTGACATTTGAGGCCATGCTTTCTGTGTAAATAAATTTTCTTGTCAGTGACTGAGGCTGGAATATTTGGGTGCACCCATTTTTGGAAGATTTGATGCTATGCTGATGGACAATTTGGTCTAAGGCCTCCATGAAGGTTGTACCAAATTCTCTTAGGTGTGTTTGGCAGTCTAAGATGTTTTTACCTCTTCTTCCCTCTCTCCCCCTTTTTTCCTCCCTCCTCTTTTTCCTTTACTCAAAACCAACTGGCATCAAATTCTAATAACCTTTTAGATTCTCTGAGTTCCTTTTTATTTTTTCTCACAGGCATTGTCCCTCACAGACATCCAGCAATACTATTTTTGTCTTGTCTGTATCTCAGAAGAACCAGACTAATCCACAGAAAAACAATAAAGAGATAATGAAATGTATATAATCTCTTACCACAAATAACAGGTATTGATAAGGACATAAAGAAAAGGGAACATTTGTGCAATATTGGTGGGAATGGAGATTAGTGTACCCACTGTAGATAACAAAAAATTTATCTTGGGGAGGTTTTACAAAAAATTAATGATAGAATTGCCTTATGACCCCACAAATCCACATATAGGTATATATCAAAAGAAACCCAAGGCATTAATGTGAAATGGCATGCACACATCTATGGTCATTGCAGCACTGATTTCAATAGCCAAATTATGGAAGCAATGCAAGTGCTCATCAATAGATGCATGGATAGAAAAGCTGTGGCACATATATACAATGGAATATTACTCAGTCACAAAAAAGAATATGGATCAAACCTAAAAAGAATCCCAGGCTCCTCCTGCCTCGGTAAAAGCAAGGGAGGGAAAGCCAGTAGAGGATAGTGACATTACGTCAACAATACTCTCATTTCCCTTTCATATACTGGAATTAGAATGAAGGAAATTCATTGAGTGATCATGGCAATCTATTATAAATGAAGTTACTGTAAATGGTTTAGTGTATGTATAACAGATGGGGACAGCATACCTGTGAATGGGGAGCTAGTCCCTGTTTATTAAGCTATTCAAACAAAAGATTTTCCCTTAAAGCCAGAAGCAGAATTTTGAAGCCTGGACCTACTGTGCAGATAATGACCCAATCCCTTTTGTTTTCATTTCCCTAACTTTAATAAAATGGGATTTGTTCTAAATGATTATATACTACATGTGAAGAATTCTGAACTCTACCTAGCATATTATAAAAGCTAAACATACATTAGCTATTATTATTTAAACTACATGACTTTTAACAATCATGGACAAGAGATTTATCAACAATTCTAAAAGTATTGAAAGTTATTGCTTATTGAACAGCAACTTTCTTTACAATACAGTTGGTTCTTCAATTGAATTTAATAACCAAACTCAATTCAAATATAGATAAAAGTTGTAATTTTACTGTTTTATCCATTTTTATTGAATTTATCAAGGTTATAATGGTTATTAGTTTTTAAGTGCACAATTCAATAGTACATTCTGTATATTCTGTATATTGTATTGTGTGTTCACCACTCATAATCTTCGTTAGCAGAAACTCTCAGAAATATTTTATTGTGTATTTATTTTTTCTTTGCTTCTACTTATTATTTTAAATGGCTTTATAGTTGTATTGTGTGGATGACACTAGGTGTATGAAATAGTTAAGTAACAAAATTTTGTTAACAATCTGAACCATAGGTGAAACTAAAAGATAGAAACTCAACATTTTAATTTCTCGTAATTAGTTCTTCAGAAAATCAGTGATGTTCTCAAGTAAAACGACTTTTTAAAATACATATTTTAAAAGGAGGAGTTTTAAAATGGAAAAATGATGTATTTTATGACCATAAGGTTATGTTGAGTACATATTTATAATGTAAAGAGCAAAGATAATTTGAATTGTAGGAACATTCCCACTATTAATTTGTAGGACTTAAGAAAAAAGAAGTTTAGTTTTATTTTATTATTTGCAACATACATGTGGTATCATTGAATAAATTTTAAGAAAAAAAGCTCTCACAACATGATTCACTTTCCTTTTATTTTTAAGATTCTAGACAGTATTTAAAAAACTTAAAGTCTATGTATAGGAGAATATACTCTCCATACTAGAAGTTCATGACTTTTATATTTAGGGGTTTCTGGATAACAAGGATAGATATAGTCGTGTCCAATTATAATGAGCTAAATTACTGTGAGTCTTATTTTCTCTTAGTAACTGGTACTATTTTTTAAACATTATAAAAATATACAAATATTAATTTAAAATACATCTGGGAAGACCTGAAACTTTAAAATTCCTAGAAGAAAACATAGAAAAGAGCCAATTGACAGAGGTCTTGATGATGATTTTATTTATTTTTTAGATAAACAAAAATAGAAACAACAAAGGCAGAAAATAAGTGATTATATCAAAAAAACAATCAACAAAATGAAAGGTAACATATGGAACAGGAGAAAATGTTTGCAAATCATGCATCTGATATTGGGTCAATTTCCAAGATATATAAAAAACTCATATAACTCAACATCACATATAACCTAATCAAAAGATAGGCAAAGAAAATGAATAGACATTTTTCCAAAGAAGACATCCAAATGGACAAGTATGTAAAAATATGCTCAGCATCATGAATCATCAGGGAAATGCAAATCAAAACACATAGATGTCATCTTACACCTGTTAGACTAGACATCATAAAATAGACAATAGATAGTGAGCACTGGCAAGGATGGAAAAAAGGGAACCCCTGTGCACTGTTGGTGGAAATATATTTTGGTATAGTCACTATAGAAAATAATATGGGGTTCCTTCAACAAATTTAAAATAAAACTGCCATATGATTCTAGCAATCTTACCTCTGGATATAGATCCAAAAGAAAAGAAAATAGTATATTAAATAGATACACACATGCCCATATATGCACATGTTTACTGCAGCATTAGTCTTTTTTTAAGAGACTATCATTTTTTAATGATAATACCCCTAGCAAGTATAATTTATTAAATATAACTTTATTCTTAATAGTATTGGAAGCCAACTCAGCATCTGTGAGTGGATAAAATGATAAAGAAGATGTGTTACATACACAGAGCCTGGAATATTATTTAGCCACGAAAAAGAACAAACTCCTGCCAATTCTGACAACAGGGATGACCAAGAAGCCATTATTCTCATTGAAATCAGCCAGACATAGAAAGATGAGTACTGTAAGATATCACTTACAAGTAGAATCTAAAAAAAGCTGACCTTGCAGAAAAAGACAATAAATTAGTAGTTACCTAGGGCTATGTAGCCAGGCAAATATGGAGATGTTGGTCAAGGGGTACAAACTTTCTAACAGAAGATGAATAATGTCCAGGGAGTGAATGTACAACATTGAGATTATGGATAACAAATTTGTACTGTGTGAGGGAAGACCCAAAAAAGGAATTATCTTTTGGAAGGCAGGCCCCCTGTAGTACAGACCTCCTCTGCTACATGAGTGTTCTGTGAACCTACCTATATCAATGAACCAGCCAGCATTGTTGAGACTGTGCTCAGAGCCACAGAGACTTTGTTTGGAAGATTCTCTCGGTGTGTTTGCTCATTTTCTGATGGGTAATTTACATGTGCACCTGTCCACACCATGCTGAGTTTTCAGCAGTTTTTACCAAAAAGTGCCTGATTCTTGTACCCCACCTTCCCTATCATCCAATCTTGCCTACGGCAACTTTGTTTTGTTTCCCTGATGAAAAAAGCCTTCAAAGGAAAACATTCTGTTGATGTGGACAAAGTGAAACAAAAACCAGCAGAAGCACTAAAACATATCAAAATCAATGAGTTCTAAAACTGTTTTGAGCAGTGAAAAAAATGTCTTCATGGGTGTAGTACATCAAATGGAAAGTAATTTAAAAGCGCTTAAGTTTAACCCTAGCTGGTGTAGCTCAGAGGACTGAGCACAAGCCTGTGAAGCAAAGGGTCGCTGGTTCGATTCCCAGTCAGAGCACATGCCTGGGTTGCAGGCCAGGTCTCTAGTAGGGGACACATGAGAGGCAACCATACATTGATGTTTCTCTCCCACTCTTTCTCCTTCCCTTCCCCTCTCTCTAAAAATAAATGAAATATTTAAAAATAGATAAATAAATAAATGCACTTAAGTTTAAGCATGTAAAAATAAATACACATTTTTAAAATAAATAAACCTGTTTTATTGGTTCCCCCCTCATATACTTGAAAGTTCCTAAGAAATTAGACCTTAAATGCTCTCTTCACACAATACAGAAATGCTAATTATGTGCCATGATGTAGATATTAGCTAACGCTAAGATGGTAATCATACTTCAATATTAAATCAGTATATCAAATCAGTACCACATTGCACACCTTAAGTTTATACAATGTGATAGTTCAACTATGTCTCAATATAGTTGAGGAAAATGATCTGAATAGAAACATACTCTGAATAACCAACTCATCACTGAAGGAGAAGAACAATAGAGAGCAGACACTCTATGACTCCCAGACTTATGTACTATCTAGTTACAGTAATCAAGACAGTATATAATAGCAACACGATAGATAAATACATCAATGAATGGAAGAGTGAACCCAGAAACAAACCCACATAAATAGTAGTCAATTTTTGCAAAGGAGAGAAAATAATACAATGGAGAAAAGATAGGAAGTTCCACAAATGGTTCTGCAACAATCAACCATGCACATGCAAAAAAAAATTACTAAACATGACCTCAAACTCTCCTTTAGTATTAATCCCAAATGTATCATAGACTTAAATGTAAAACACGAAACTATAAAACTCCTGTAGATAATGAAAGAGTAAATGATCTTTAGCATTATGTCTTTTTTCATATAATATAAAATATATGATTCAAGACAAACGATTGATAACCTGAACTTCATTAAAATGTTCAGGTTATCAATTATTTCAGAACTCTTCTGTGAAAGACACCAAGAAAGAGAAAAGACAAGCCATAGACTGGGACAAAATGTTTGGAAAAGACATATTGGATAACAGACTTTCATTCACAATGTGCAAAGAACTCTTAAGACATATAAGAAAGAATAAGGAAAGGAACAGCTGATTAAGATTTTGGCAAAAACCATGAAAAGATGATATACAGATGGCACATAAGCACAGGAAAAGATGTTCTGCATCCTATGTCATCATCAGGTAAGTGCAAATGAACAGGATGAGATACCACTACACTTCTTTAGAACAATCAAAATCTGAAGCACTCACCTCACCCAATGCTGGTGAGGATGCGGAGCAAGAGCAACTCTCTTTCATTTCCAGATTTTGTAAAAGCATAGCCGCTTTGCAAGACAGCTTGTGATTTCTTCCAAAAACAGACTAGTTTTACCATATAATCCAGTCATTGTGTTTCTAAATATTTACCCAGAGGAACTGAAAACTTATGTCCATGAAAAATACCTGCAAGCAAATGTTTATATAACAGCTTTATTCATAGTTACCCAAACCGAGAAGCAACAAACATGTTTTTCAGTAGGTAAATACACGATGATAAATAAACTAGGGTGTACATGCAGTGGATATTATCAGGGATCAAAAGAAATGAGCTATCAGTCCATGCAAAGACATAAAGAAAACTTAAAACCACATTATTAAGTGGTTCCATGTGAGCTGTACCAGATTCTTTACTAACAGAAAGTGAGACAAAAAATATGTGATATTTTACCCCAGTGAGTCTGTGGTGCAGCAAGTGAAAATGAATATAATTGTTCAAAGGCACAGGAATAATTTAAGAATAATATGAAATCCTACTAAGTAGACTTTTACAAACCAAATCAGAAGTAAAAATAAATCCCTCTGATAACACAGGTGTGCCACATAGTATTATATTTTAATTGTAGGAAAATACCTGGGAAAGAGGTAATTCTTTTTTTAAGGTGATTTTTATTAGTTTTTAATTTTTTATTTATTTATTTTTTTAATGTTTTTTTTTTCGAGAGAGAGGGGAAGGGAAGGAGAAAGAGTGGGAGAGAAATATCAATGTGTGGTTGCCTCTCGTGTGTCCCCTGCCAGGAACTGGCCTGCAACCCAGGCATTTGCCCTGACTAGGAATCGAACCAAGATACTCTGGTTCCCAGGCCCGCACTCAATCCACTGAGCTATGCCAGCCAGGGCTATTTACTTATTTTTAGGCAGAGGGCAAGGGAGAGAGAGAGGGAGAGAAACATCAGTGTGTGGTTGCCTCTCCCTCGCTTCCCACTGGGGCCCTGGCCTATAACCCAGGCATGTGCCCTGACTAGAAATCGAACTGGTGACCTTTGGTTCACAGGCCAGTGCTCAATTCACTAAACCACACCTGCTAGGCCAGTAATGATATGGACAAAGATTACATATTGAAGCAATTAAATTCATTACTTAGTATAATTTGCCATGGGAAGGCAAGAATGGTTTGGTATTTAAAATCATAATTGTAAATCATCACATTAACTGATTAAAAAAAACTATCAGTATATACAAAAAATACACCTGATTAAAATGTACCAATTATGACAAATCCTAGCAACTTGAACAGCCTCTGCCAGGAATAAAGCAACAACATACTTAAGAGGGTAAAATGTAGTAATTTCATTTACTGTAAGCAAAGTGCCAGCTTGGTCACTAATAAAACTCATAATCAGCATAATGCTGGAGGAACTAGCCAAAAATGTAACCAAAATTTTTAAGAACAAAACTGGAAAATGAAAAAAAGTGTTTAAAAAAACCCTCCCGTAATTATGTGAAAATTCAAGAAAATAAATATTCACTTCTCTATAGCTGAGATGTACTTAGCAGAATAATTATGTCAAAATATAAAAACAATAACATTCAAATGAATCGGCAAAAACAAATAATACCGAATGGGCAAAAGTAGGTTTACAGTTTTATATAAAACTAATAGAATAATTTAAAAAATAATACAAGAATAAATTCTCACAATTTCACAACTGTTAACCTATTTTTCTATACCCTGTATATACATACATACAAGCAGCAAAAGGAATCATTGACTATGACGAGCAAATTAATATATTATGTAAAGGTACAAAACATTTTCAAAAATTAATGCAGAAATTTGCTAAATCCCATTACATATCACAATTTGACTATTAAAACTGTAAAATTTCTGTGATGCCAAAAGCATAATGAGTAATGTTAAAATAAAGAACAAGGAGTGATATGCACATATAAAAGCACAATTGTCTAATTTAAATATAAATTTTAAAAATAACCAGCTATATATTAAAAAGAAATAAACATCAGAGTCAGAGAAAAACAAAAAAACAAACAATATTTAACATAACAGAAAACCAGAGGTTAATGAACATGCTAATTTATTATATATACAAACATTGATATTTTATTCTAATATGGTTAGTAAATATTAGATGTTTTCCAAATTTCATGTTTTGGCCAGGATGTGGGAAACAGGAAATATAATAAACTGCTAGTGGGATTGTGATTTTTCTAAATATTTAAGAGATAATTTATTAAATAGTGAGATTTCAAGTGCTCACTCCCTAAATCCATTGAGAGTGCTCTGTGAAAATGAAGATACTATGCAGCATCGTTTTAAAAGCAGATATCTGCCCTGACCAGTGTGGCTCAGTTGACTGGGTGATGTCCTGCAGAGTGAAAGGTACCAGTAGGTCAGAGCCTCGGAGCTTATGTCTGGGATCTGACTGATTGACCTTTCTCTCCAACATCAGTGTTTCCCTCTTTTTCTCCCTCCCTTTCCTTCTGTCTAAAATAAAATCTTAAAGAAAAAACCTTGGAAAGAATTAGTTTTAAAAATGTAG